>NC_060149.1:265243135-266558926 GCF_021461385.2 Schistocerca piceifrons | reverse complement strand
GAAGTATTCACCAACATTTCATACTCAAGAAACCCATCACAATTGGGGGGAAAAAATAGGTTTCTTTTACTGTGTACACCATTAGTACTTGAAGTGAAAATAAGTTTCATGAATCTCTAAGTCTAACCTAAAAACTAAGTTTTCTGTGTAACATTAAAGTCTTAAGAATTATTCTATCGAGTTACAGGAAAATCAAATTAAACAATGTTTGCATGCACAATCTACTTAGAAAGAAGAAGGCATATGCAGATTACTAAAATACTGTGACTTCTTCCACGAAGTGGCTCACTAATTGCCTACAACAGACGGAGCCAGAAAAAAATTGTACTTTTCATACATGGTGGTCATTCCTTGCTTAGTAAAATCTTGGTATGTGACTTAAGGTACTGTTTCCCATATTATTTTATTGCATAATGAACTTAGGGAAAACAAAGACTATGACACATGTCACACAAACATGAAAATCTGTCAAAATAGGTAATTTGGATATGCAACAGCATGTACGTTGATGAATCACACAAACTGAAAATTACAGTCTGCACTAACAACCATGAGAACATAATGCAGTACTGATTCAAAATAGTTAATGCTACATACCAGATAAAACATTTATCACTGGCAAATACCATCACTGTTTATACATGTTTTATCTCAAGGGTTGTATGAACTATCATGTAAAGTTGTTACCTCACAAAATATAAATGCAGTTTCTGGACTGCTAAATTATTTTCACTGTCACAGAGCTGTCTCACAAGCTGAAAGCACATTTAACAGTTCATGAAGTGGAAGTGGAGCTCCAAGAGTAAAAGAAAGAAAAGAAATCTTCCATCCTTTACAAAATATTTGTCCCACTGAAGTACAACATTATTTAATTCAGTTCTTAATCCTAAATGCCTATCAGTATCTATTTTGAACGACATAGCCAAAATATGATTTAAAGGTTCAGTCCTCACCAATCGTTTCATTGTGTGGTCCTCTAGGTGCCCATATGGACTGCTCCAGTGGTGGAAAAGTTTGAAGCAGAATCCATCCTTTTTTGAAGGCCTTTCAATTACCTGGCATGTATTGAGAAGGATTGTTCCTACCCAATGGCTACTCTGTAACACAAGATACAAATGCACTCAAATATGCATCAATTTATAATAATCTGCACACACTTTGAACTACCTACGTTTGATAAAAAACACTGCAGGATTGATGTTGGTGGTGTACCTTGGAAAACAACATAAAATCATTGTGTGTGTCCAGGAAAGAGTTTACGACTGTTCACAGTATGTAGCTAGTTATTGAAGGTCTATCACTACTAGTTAAGATGAAATAGTAGATGTTCGTTTAAGGTACGATGCAGCACAATGTACTGTCTGGACGAATTTTGCAAAGAAAAGTTTCACAAAACACAGCATCCTAATGGGAAGAAATTCATCATTATGTATAGAAACTCACAAAAGACTTTGTTGTTGAAGCCACAAACACCTGACCACGGTTCTCAGTACAAAACGGCTGGCACAGCAGAATTTGACGAAATGGTGTTGATTGTATGAGAAAAAAATTCTGTACAGGTCACTCACCCCAATGAATATTTATCCTGAATTTTTCATTAAAATACTGTCTTGTAACACTCAATTCATTGTGGCCTATATGCCAAGTAAGATCATCACTTTAGCTGATGCGGTTTGTTACCGTGGAACGTAACCTCCTGGCACTCTACTTACTATGTACCTGTGCACCCTACTGGGATCATGGGAGAAGAGTTATGTGTTGACAGCTGGTCACAACCAGCTACGGGTTACAAGTTCGCTCTCTGGCACTTGCTCCCACATAGCTAACTCTTTGCTGACTAGTTCTGCAATGACTAACTTACATTTTTAATGTATCATCTATCATCCCAGCCATTACTAGCTGGCGCCTGCAAACCAACCTGAGTACACCAAACTGTGCTCTGAATAAGGAATAAACTTTCTTTTCGTTCATAAAAATCTACACCATATAATTTAATGCCTCCTAAAAGATATCCACATTTTAACTATCCTGATCACGCTCACTATGCACCTTCACGAACTGCACCTTTCAGTTTTCGAGGGTGATCATATTTTTGTGGCAACACCTGCCATGAGTATTGCATCCAAAGCTAGCTGGGTCAGCGAGAGAAGCTGAATCATTACACAGCAACTTCAATGCTGACTGCCACATGCTGCTGGGCCACAGTAATCACTGCTTGACGAACGCTACCAGGATGCAACCTCCTCACAGTCGCCCTCTGCCAGCTGCCCAGTCGCTGCCACACAGCTGTCATCGGTCACAGCCAACAAAATAGCCATCATCGGGGCCCCTGCTGAGACAGACACTGTAAGTGTTCCTAAGCACTGCATGAAGCTCCTGACCTGTTACAACAGGAAGAGTTCTCTGCATAACCGAAATTTGATAGGAATTCTCTTTCTGGTTGACCCACTCATCAGAAACAAGAGCCTCAACAACCTCAAAGTACATGTGAAAAGAAAAATTTGCTGAGATGAGAGGAGCAATGGAGAAATATTTGTCACCACATGCTTAGGTAATTTTGGGAAACAAGAAGTAACAGTTCCACATGGAACACCACTGAAGAAAGAAGGACGGTAGATTAGAGTTTAACATACTGTCGGAATCAAGATCATTAGAGACAGAGCACAAGCTCTGATTGGTTCAAGGAAGGGGAATGAAATCAGCTGTGACCTTTAAAAGGCATTTGCCTGGAGCAATTTAGGGAAATCATGGAAAACATAATAAACAGAGTTTACAGAAAGTCTGAAGGCCCATCGTTGTATCAGAACACATAGAAAGCAACCTCTATAGAATATGAAAACACTGCCAAATAGAGAAATATATGTAGTCACGTCACCAATTACGTCATCTGAGAGAGAAGTAGTTGCATTTATCGGAACAGGATGGATATCTGTTATTTCCAATGTTGAAGGAAGTCACAGTTTTTCAAGGAAAAGCCTGTGACTGACTTGACACAACACAAAATTCCTAAAGGAGATATGGCTCAGAAGACATAATTACCATTTACAGTCAGTAGTCGAAAAAATTATAAAGTATTAATTACACATATGCATAATTCAGCCTTCCTCTATTCAGTGGGGCTCATCCACTGCCATAGTATCCAAGCAGAGTGTCAATTGGGGAAAGACTTATTGGCTATTTTGTCGATATGCGAGTGGTAAACTGACTGAAGAGTCCTTGTACTTATCCATTAACTTACATTGGCAAAATGCTTGACCACTTCAGGAACTGCAAGTATTTTACCACCTTAAATATGAAGTCAAGTTACAATCAGAAACTCTGAGCACCATAGGATAGACCCAAAACAGCATGTTTTGTACCTCCTAGGCTGCACAAATTTCCAGAATGTCTTTTGGTCTAAGAAACATCCCTGCTACTTTTTAACTATTTGCAGATTTGCTATTATATGGATCGAGGCACGCTGTGTGTCTTTTTTATCTTGATGACATTATTGTTTTCTTTTGGTCATTTGAGGAACATGTGTGGCTGAGGTGCATACTGTCTCATTTATGAAGTGCAGATCTCGGCTTGAAACTATAGAAATGTCCCTTTCTCAGAGTCACTGGTGCAGTATCTTGGTCATGTTCTGTAGATGTTAGGCCCGAGGCACCGCTGTGGATGATGAGGGCCACTACCTTCACCTTGCACTTTCATTCTCAACAACAGGACAATCTGGTTAATGTCAGGCTAGTAACACAACAAACTGTAAAAACAAACTTTTTAAGCTAGTCTAATAGATTTTATATTCTTTTGTGCCTTGCTTTAAACCCTCCCCCTGCCACCCCCCCCCCCTCCCCAATATATGTGGATCTTGCAGAGGTGGTTAGACACTGGACTAGCATTCGGGAGGACGACGGGTCAACCCAGCGTCCGGCCATCCTGATTTAGGTTTTCCGTGATTTCCCTAAATCGCTCCAGGCAAATGCCGGGATGGTTCCTTTGAAAAGGGCACGGTCGACTTCCTTCCCCATCCTTCCCTAATCCGATGAGACTGATGACCTCGCTGTCTGGTCTCCTTCCCCGAACAACCCAAACTCTTGCAGAGGAGGGAGGAGTACAAGTCTGATATTAGTTTGAATTTTTGTATTTTGTTATGTTCAAGTATAATTTATTGTGGCCAATTTCCCTAGAAAGATCAGCACACTAGCAGAGCCTGTTTATTCCAATGGAATGTGAACCACTTACACTCTACTCACTGTGCATCTGCTAATACAAATCATGGAAGATAAATCACTTACTGACTGCTGGCCACCACTAGAGAGTATTGGCCCAAGCCACAAGCTCTCTCTCTGGCACTGGCTCAAAGCTGGCTGGGACATATTTTCTTCCTATTTCCTTTTCAGACTTAAGCTCTGCAGTGACTAACTTACATTTGTAAAATATCATCTCTCAGCCCTACCATGACTGGTTTGCACATTACAAACAATCCTGGGTGCATCCAAATGAATACCGAATAAACTACATTTTTTGTTTTAAGAAGATACATCTTATCGATTTAACACCCCATTCTGACTATCTTGACTGGGTTCAATTTGCACGTGTGCAATTTATCAATAACCTCTGACCAAGTTTCCCATAAAATGCAAACCTTGAAGAACATGGTATGAAGACTACGGGTAAAGTAGCAAACGTATCCATATCATAAATGACATTTGCATGTAATGAGGCCAAATGATTTTGAAGTCATAGTTCAGGTCCCTCATTGGCATGTACTTCACAGTAGTACAGTACTTAGCTCCCAACAATTCACTTTGTTCAAGGATGATGATTATGATGGGATAACCACATTTATCTCTTATGAATAATCCTTTATCAACGCATAGGGTGGAATTGTACAAAATCAACTAGTAGGACATTTCACTTATAACTTCCAGGCTGATAGGCTGTGGGGGGATGCTTACAACTTTCCGCTGATATTTTATCTCTATATCTTCAGACATCTTATCTCTGAAGATGTCTCCCACAGTTGGAGATGAAATGTTAGGGGAAAGTTTTATGCGTCAATCATGACCTATCAGCTCAAAAGTTTTAAGTGAAGTCAGTTACGGCCGTGGAAGCCTACTTTGTAAGACTAACAGAGTATTATTTGCTGCCACTTAGTGTAACTGGTGTACTTTACCTGATATTCATTCAAGATGTGCTGGCACAATTGTTGAAGAATATACCTTTTTTTGTTCATTGGAGTATGTAGTTTAAACATTATGCTGCACCATCCCATGTCAACATTAATGTCTGTAAGTATCTGTAAAACTAATATAATCAACACTTGGTTGGATAGGGAGGTCCTGTCCCATGACCAACATGACCACTGGATCTCACACATATGGATCTTTTTTTCTATGGGGTATATGAAGGGTTATTTATGTATGAAGTACAGGTAAAAACTGGAGAGAAGCTGGTTGGTAGGGTCTCTCTGTAGAGCAGACATTCAGCTAATGCAACAAAATTGTGTATGTCATTGCAAAGCATAGATTGAAATTGGTGGTTGTCACTGAATGGCTGTTATGAGCTTAAGTTGTTACAATAAACCGAAAGATGTTAATATCAAACAAAGGACTACATATTTGTTCCTTTATATCAAAGTACTCAGTTCAGGAGCCTCAACCCTCTCTACAATTTTGACTTTGAATGTTTGGGCACCTGATATATATGACAGAAACTATTTGCATTTGAAAAGCATGAATGACAGGTTTTCAACAAAACATACAGCACAACTAACAAAATTGAATTTGGATAAAACATTTTCCACTATCATGTGTACAACAGCTCTACAAAGACCCTGAGATACATCCAGTTTACACTGTATATAACTACTGTTAACTCAGAATCATGTATCAGTAATAGCCAAGATTAACAAAGGACAATTTTGCATTTCTAAAACAGTTACACCTCTTTGTGACATAATTAATTGCTCCTACAGACTTTTCAACAAATCTCTGGAAAGAATAAATACATTTATTTCCAACAAAGTCAGAGGTATTCCATATTAGTGTAAGTTCTGCACATCATCACTCTGTTGTTGTAAACTGCTACAACCCAAGTGGACAATGTTCTGTAAGCAAATCTGTTCTCAAACACATGGATACACAAGTCTGAATGGAAATTGTACACAATATTTGACACAAGGAAAAACGAGTGCTGATCAGTAATCCTGTCACATTAAAGGCAACTGGGATGTGGATACACTGGGACAGCCTGGATGGGTCATTCACCCATTACTAGCTCTGAATTATGGTTTATGAATACTGCATAGGGGTAGTCAATGATGATGTAAGTAGTTAGTGTGGATCTTGTGGTCAATAACAGATGTCTAGTTTCTCGGTAAGTTTCAAGTATATCTGATGCACAAGGGTCAGAGCACAGATTCAACTCATCTGGCCGGGATGATAAAATGTGGCCACAATCCATGCAGCAATGGTGGACATCACACACAATGGGTTCCATTTAAGGAAAGCAGTGTGGCATCAGTTATGTAAAAACTGAGACTTCTCAAGCAACATTGTTCTCAAGAAAGAGGGGCAGTGTGATCTCACTGGTAATATCCATAGCATGACCATGGTAACCAACAAAAACTCCAGAACTCTTATTAGTTACTTCATCAGTACTTTAGATGCCATACTGTGATGCATCAGTGCCAACCATTAATGGCTGCTGTGGATTGAAATGGGACATATACAGCATTTGGAACAACTATTGTCTTAAGTTCATTGTATGCATTATCTTATTCATCAGACCACTCAAGCAGCACTCCACCCGATCCTAATTTAAAGGAGCAGCTACAGCAATTTTGGATGAACACTCAATGCAGTTTAATTTACCAGGAAATTACTGCAATTCTTGTTCTGATTCGATGAAAGACTGTTAAAAAATTAAGAGGATTGTTCTGTGGGTGGTATATCCTTTGTTTCTAGTATATGGTCATGGTTTTCCACCTGCTTAAGAAAAATAGCATGTTACAATTTTTTCAATATATTTTACCCATTATACTTCATATAATACTGCACAAGTATGTAAATGTTGTCCAAAGATCCCCTAGATAATTCACCCATCAAGGAATTTTCCACTTGACATTTGAGGTAATGATGGAACATTATCTTGCACCAAATACTTTGACCAGCACTTATTAGTACTGATATTTTTCAAATGACATGCTGATGGCAAAAAATTATTTTGACTTTCTGTCCAAAGGTAATTTGAGCTGTGTCTCTTAAGTCTCTGCCAACGTGGAGAGTAATTCCTTATGACAAGGGACCACATTTCAGTTTGTCACTTAGCTGATAGTATATTTGAAATTGCTACAAATAAAGGATGTACCTCTCTCTCTCTCTCTCTCTCTCTCTCTCTCTCTCTCTCTCTCTCCCTCCCTAATGGAATATTTGGCTGGTATCTTGATCTTGATTTTAGCATTGTGTGTGCAACATATGAATTTGCATAACCAAAACCAGAAAAGAACAATTCGAACAGTTACATTCCCTGCTGAGATTGTTCTTTGCAATAGTTTCCAATAGCACCTGTATTCTGCCACACACACACTCCAAAAACTTTGAATATGACCATCACCATTACAGTCATACCCCGGGGACAGTGTGCTGCGACAATGTCCCCCCCCCCCCCCCACCATCAATTGCAATTGGTTCTTACCTACTGCTCTTTTGTTGCCAGTTGACTCCCACACCAACTGGTCTCAGATCTTCCTGAATTATATCACCTCATCTCTCCTTTTTGGCCTGACAGGCAGTCTCCTTCCATAAAGTACAAAATACAGTGGCTTTAAATGCTAACACAAAGCATTCATTCGTATAACACAGTCTGCCCACCTAAAGCATTGACTCCATGGTTCTTTATGTAATTCCTCTTATCACAAGGTGTGTTAAAAAAATATGGAATCTTCAGCTGGCAGAAACATATTTACTGATTTGAAGGTAAAGAACCCTAATCCCCTTCAAAGCAGCCTCCTTAGTAATGCACACACTTCTCACAACACTACTGTCATAGTTGGAAACAGTTCATGAGCGTGGGTTTTGGAATGGTAATCAGTTGGGCCCCCGGATCCTGAACAATGTCATCTCTTGACTCAAATAGTGTTCCTTTCATATGCATCTTCAGTTTGTGAAAATAGTCCAAAGTCACATGCAGCCATGTCGTCGGAGTATGGATCCTAACTAACAACAGGAATGTTGTGTGTGTGTCATTTCAAGACAGAATTTCTTCTGCTCCATTGACAGGAGTTACAGTATGAATTTCATGGACTCTCCCCTCATGCACAAATTATTGGTCAAAATTGAATGTACTGATGCAGCAGCTATACATACCTCTTTGAATGTTCTTGTACTATAATTCAACAGTCTTTCATGACCAAAGTTTGCATTTGCTCAATGACATTTTCATTTTGACTTGTTGAAGGTCTGTTTGAATGTGGTTTGCTGTTCACAGATGTGCAACAATTTCTGAAGTGGTTGTACCCCTCTTTTATGTGTAAGTTGCTCCTGGCATTATCCCCAATAGCCTGTCAAATCATGTACATGGTTGCCACTTTGGTATTGCGAAGCGTATGGCAAAATTTGATGCAATATCACTGCTCAATTTGTTCTGTCATTTTACAGTAACTAGACTCTCACGAAGCTCGCTGCACATTGTCACTTGTAGGCCAATTGCCAGCGACTAACTCTTCTTGCTGTCAGGAGGAAATTCACAACTACACACAAATGTCCCCTATCATATCCCCACTGAAGAGCATCTTCCGCATTTCATTCATTTATGTGGGAAAGATGAAGGTTCAATAATGGGCCAAAGATTATGTTTAAAATCAAGAATGAATTTTTACTGTGCAGAGGATTGTACACTGATCTGAAAGGTTCTGACACACGAAAACTGTGTGCTAGCCCTGCAAGATGTGCACAAGAACTTCTGTGAAGTTTGAAAGGGAGGAGATAAGATACTGGAAGAAGTAAAGCTCTGTGGGCCAGGTTGTGAGTTGTGCTTGGATACTCTGTTGGTAGATCACTTGCCTGCGAAAGGCAAAAGTCATAGGGTTTGAGTCCCAGTCCAGCACATGGTTTCAATCTGCCATGAAATATGTTTATACTCTCCTGTTTAAATGTCAGTTGATTGTTCCACTCTAGCTTCCATGTATTCCATGTTTCACATATATGTAACACCACTGGTTGGATTAATGTCTTGCATAGTCCGAGTCTGAAGCATGTGTAGATGCAAGGTTCAGTACTGGGAGGGGATGGTGGGGACGGTCCAAAATTAATTTGCCATCACTTCCAAAATTTAACATGCCAAAGATGCCTATGGTTTTAATAATAATACATAATTTTTTTTTAAATATAATCATAATAATTTGCTCTGTTGTGCATCATGCATCTATCCTGAATATCACATCCAGGGAGGAACTCTTCTTTTTTTCATTAACAAGTAATGTGATCTTGTCTGCTGCACACTCCATGAAATCACAATTTGAATATTTCGTCCACTGGACATCAGGACCACATTGCCAGCATACGCCAAATGTGAAATGGTTTTTGCCTCTAATCTCTATTCCAGTGAAATTTTCATATAAAAGTTCTTGTGAAAACTTCTCTTTCCTGCCCCTCCCCCATGTCAGCCATGCAGTTATGTCAAAGCTTTCCATTAATTTGTTTCCAAATTTTATATAAAGAGCTGGTTCACCATTAATGGGAGATATTGCCTGACCACTTTATGCTCTGCTGCTTTAAGACAAGCTCTTTACTTGATTATTACTACGGTCATACATGCCAATACCAGAACTGTAGAACACGAAAACAAAAAATGAGTTAAAAATGACTACACAATAAGCCCAATCGATGGAAGAAAAGACAGCAAAAAGGGGGGGAGGGGGGGGGGGGGACTTGGAGAAAGGTCCACAAAATATGCCATAGAGAAACAGAGGTTCTGAAATAAAGATTAAATGTCCTTCGCCACATTGCTACAATGGGTAAAAAGTAAAACGCGATTGACAGCCAGCGCATCATCCACTGAAACAGCCAATAACTCAGATGGCGAACATAAATGAGAACGTAAGTGGTCAAAAAAAAAAAAGGGAATTCCATCAGGAAGTGGAGGACCATCAAAGTTGAGGGCGTGGGCACAAAGTGGTGGGGGAGCAACACTTAACAAATGGTGATGGTTAAAGACAGTGCCCAATATACAACTTAGCTAAAATGATGTCATGGTGAGAGGGCTGAGAGGAGGTCATCCATGCAGGTCATCCATGCCGCTGGGAGTGGCTTAATTCCCCTGAGCTTGTTCCCATGAAGGGAGGACCAGTGGCGACGCCAAAGTGACATCAGCTGCTGACAGACGGCAACATAGAGACCACTGGAGGGAAGGGAAGAACTAGCGGGCTGAGGTAAACACTGCAGCCTTGGCAGAGGCCACATTCCCCATCAGACCGACATGACCAGGAACCCTATAAACATCACAGCGGCTCCATCAAGAGAGAGCATGTGACAGCTTTCCTGGACCCCTTGCACTAAGGGATGGACTTTACAGCACAGAGTGACTCTGAAGGGCACAGACAGTTGGAGCAGATGATGCAATAGGAAAGGCTGGGTCGTCAGGTGTACTGCATGGCCTGATACAGGACGAAGAGCTGTGCTGTAAATACTGAGCAGCGTTCTGGAAGTTGATACCGAAAATTGTCAGTACCAATGATGAAGGCACACTCGACACCACAGTCAGTCCGAGAGCCATAAATGTACATAAAGGTACTACTGCGAAGTCCCATGCAAAGGTCATGAAACTAACAGTGATATATGCAAAGGTCATGAAACAGAGTGAGGCTGGAGTAGTGTCCTCAGGATGCAAATGAAGGCCAAGGTGAACACGGGCCGCTGCATGAAGCCAAGGTGGTGGATGGTTCACACCAATTAGAACGTGGCAGATAGCGTGAAGTTAAGCTGCTGGAGCAATAGCCTAAAGCGAAATCCAGGAGGTAACAGAGGAGGGGGACATGCCCCATACTGGTGATCAAAGGAGTCAGCAGAGAAGGAAGCACAGGCATAGCATACAAATGGCATGTTTGTCTGCTGAGGAGAAAGTCATGGTAATATAACAGCAGTAGTTCGGCAGCTTCTGCAAACAGACTTTCAACCGGGCTAATGTAAAAGGCACCAGTGGCCAAATGGATGCCATGATGTTGGAATGTATTGAGATGATATAAGATGGACGGACGTGCAGGCACATAAACGAAACACCCAGTCTTGTTTCGAACAGACAAGGGATTGGTACAAACAGAGGAGGATGGTCTGATCCGCTTCACAGGAAGTACTGCTGAAGACAAGTATGATATTGAAGGATGACGTACAGCTTGTGGCCAGGTAAGACACATGGAAAGATCAAGAAAGTTTCTTATTGAGCACGAGCCCCAGGAATTCTGTAGTTTCAACGAACAGAAGAGCAACAGACCTAAGACGTAAAGATGGTGGAAGAAACCAATTGCGTGCACCATGAGAAATTCATACAAACTGTTTTGTCAGTGGAAAAGTGAAAGTCATTGTCGACACTCCATGAGTAAAGACAGTCGACATATTGCTGAAGACACTTCTCAAGCGGACAAGTCTGTGGAGAACTGAAATAGATCACAAAATTGTCAACAAAAAGGGAGCAGGAGACAGGCCATAATAGGGTTAATGTCGATAAAAAAGAGGATGATGCTCAGGATGGAACTCTGAGGCACGTTGTTTTTCTGGATAAAGGTGTCCCAGAATGCAGAACCCACACATACCTTGAAAACTTGGTCTTTTAAAAATTCCTGAAGAAAATGGGGCATGCAGCCATGGAAGCCCCACGTGTAGAGAGTACAGAGGATACCAGTCCTCCAGAGGGTGTCAGAAGATTTCTCCAAATCACAAATCATGGCTAGACTGGTATTTTGCCAAAAAACCATTCACGACATGGGTGGACAAAGTGATGACATGGTCAACTGCAGAAGAGTGCACTCGAAATCCACACTGTGCAGTGGTTAGTAAATTGTGAGACTCGAGCCACCATATTAGCCAGACATGAATCACACATTCCATCACCTTGCAAACACAGCTGGTGAGAGAAATGGGGTGATAACTAGAAGGAAGGTGTCTGTTCTTACTGTGATTAGGTATGGGTATGACAGTGCCTTCATGCCAATGTCTGGGAAAAAGTGTCCTCTGCCCAGATGCAATTGTACATGTGAAGGAGAGAGTGCTTGCCCAGAAGAGAAAGGCTCTGCAACAGCAGTATGTGAACATTGTCCGACCCTGGGGTAGAGGATTTGGATGAAGTGAGAGCATGATCTAGCTCCACCATAGTAAAGGCGGCATTGTAGCACTCATGGTTCTGAGAAGAGAGGGGTATCGCTAGAGCCTTCTCCACTCGTTTCCGATGAAGGGAGGCAAGGTGATAGTGGGTGGAGCTCGAAATCTCCACAAAATATCGGCTGGAGGTGTTCAAGATAACAACACAGTCTACTATGATATCATCTGCTACTGTTAGGCTGGAGAGTGGGGAATGGACCTTGGTCCCAGACAGCCGTCGGAGGTTGGCCCACACGATGAATGAGGGACTGGAATTATTAAAAGAATTAGTAAATGAAAAATCTAGCTGGATTTGCGATGACACTGTGAATGCAACTGTTCATAAAGACAGCAGTTTTCTATCATAGGATGACAGTTAAAATTGCGGAAAGCACTTCTCCGCACGCAAATTGCGTCACGGCACGCCTCCTTCCACCAAGGGACTGGGACACTGCGCGGTACAGAGGAAGTGCCAGGAATGGAACGTTCTGCGGTGGTAAGGTTAACATTCGTAAGATATTCTACCTGTTCATCACAACTGCGGAAATGTTGTTCATCAAATATTGCCAGGGAGGAGTAAAGCCTCCAGCTGACCTTAGATAGCTGCCATTTGGATGTGCATGTAGGTGGGGTAGGAATCAGCAAATGGATAGCACATGGGAAATGGTTGCTTGAGTACATGCCAGACTGAACAGACCACTCGAGACGATGGGCAAGCTGGCAGTGCAGAAGGGGAGGTCCAAATGGGAACAGGTGTGCATGGAGTCTGAAAGGAATGTGGATACTTCCATGTTAAGGCAAAAGGGGATGGTGTGCATTAAAGTGACTGAGCAGCAGAAAGGGGTGATGGAGTTGCCCAATAAGCTGGAGCAAGTCTGTCCTAGTGACAATGAATGATGGAAGGATGTAAATGCTACAAAGGGAGATGGTGAAGTGAGGAAGGAAAATGCAGACTGCAACAGCTTGAAGCCAGGTAGTCAGGGAGATAGGTTGACTATGAACATTGTAACAAGAACAGTACTTTAAGTACCAGATAGTAGAATGCAGAGTTTCCGACAGGCCAACAACTTGTAAGCAACCATAAAGGCACTTTTGCCTTCACCCAGATCTCCTGGACAGCCCGCTTGTCGAGATACATGGGACAATCTTGGGAGGAGACAGCCTGGTCGCCGTTTAATTGATAGAGTGGGGAGGAGGAGGAAGCAGACAATCGCCCTCGTGAGTATCCCTACCACACATTTGGCTGATTGTCGACAGGACATTCGAGTGTGTTTGTAATGATCACACTGGTACCAGCACATTGGGTTCGGGATGTACAGTTGGACTGTGATAATTTCACAGCCTTCTTTGATCTTTGATGGAAACACCACTCTGCCAAAAGTGAGAAAAAGAGTGCGTGTAGGAACTAAGGATGCATCTACCTTTTTCATCACCCGATGCACTGCACTGACACCCCGATCAGAGAGGTACGTTTGGATTTCTGCCTCAGTCAAACCATTGAGCAGCCGTGTGTAAATAACGCCAAGGGAAGAATTCAGCATCCGATGGGGCTCAAAATGAGTAGGATAGCCGTGGAAGAGCGAAGCTGCAAGCAGTTGTTGTGCTTGAGACACTGAAGTAGTCTCCAAAAGCAAAGTTCCATGCCTAAACAAGAGCAGGATTTCACAGGGTCGGGAACTGCATCAACACTTTTCTGAATAGTAAACAGATTTACCATAGCAATGGACTGACTGTATTCAGTACATGAACGCATGAGGAAAGCTGGGAGGATCTCTGAATCATCAGCCTCATTCCATTTACATTTAGTAGATGTTGACTGAAGATGATGATTGGCTCACTGCAAGAAAATCCCCCATGATTGCCAGTGTCTCCAATGCCGTGCTCCTTCCAATTGGGTGGGCTCCCTCGGAGAGGGGGGGGGGGGGATGTACCCGCCTTAAGTGATTGTTCACACCTCCTGAACACCTGACAGAGGGACCAATCAACAATTTGGGAAGGTAGCAGCTCAGGCAATCACCTCTCCCTGTGCCTGGCCTGTACCAAGGTGTATGTGCAAACCCTACCTACCAACCCGGGGCTGAGAATTACGCATTACCGTATCACCTGTTATGTGTCAAACATGTGGGACAGCCTTCAGGGATGCATGGGGAAGTAGAAGAAAAAAGAGGAACTTCAAACACAGAAGCAGAGGAAGATAGAAGGGGAATGAAAAAAGAAAAAAAAAAAGGAACAAAAAACAGTGGAAACACTGTTCTTATATTGCCTACTGAAAATGCAGAACACATTTCCAAAAACATCCCAGTCATGTTCCCAAAGGTAGGGGAAAAAGAATAGCAAGAGGATAGACACGCAACATGGAAGGGAAAAGATGCTGCAAAAGCTAGGGCCCCATGGTAGCCAAGCTTAAACCTACCAAATAGTACACGAGCCCCCTGGTGGGGCTCTTTACTTGGTGTGTCCCATAATTCTTCAAGGGTGTGTGGCCATACAAAGGGGAAGTGTAATTTTCTATACTGACTAGGGCTGCAAAGACACAATTATACATTTTGAACTTACAATCCTGGCACTGAATACATAATGTTATGTAGACACAGTAGTCTCACAGGTTTTGTAAAGCATGGGCTTTTTGTATCACACTGACTTCTATTAGCTCTACCCTGTTTACAAGTCGATCTCTATAATTTTACTTGGAAATACTATGAACAGATATTGTATATTGGATTCTGTACATTACGTTTCTCACACTGACAATATATTTGTCATACAGTATTAAATAATATTTATACAAATTTGTCCTTGCTGGGAATTGTGAAACACCACAGGGCTGTTTCAGTGAGTAGCTACTTCGATCCAGAGGGTTGAATTTGAATGTACTTGAATGACCTATTCATCATACCATAGGCCCCTCCATTGTCATGTCTCCCTAATGGCGGGAGAGGGGAGGGGGAGGGGGGGTGGTCAGGAAGCTTCAGACTCTCCATGTAAATTACTGCACAATGGTGTGCTGATAGGTCAAGTTCCAAACATCTGAGCCAGAGTACGATTTATCACATCATGGTTTTTCCCTGAGAAAATTATACTTTCATAATACCAGCTTTTTTTACTCAAGTACTGAGATAGATATGCTTTAATTACCGAGTAATCAAATGTTCAAATGTGTGTGAAATCTTATGGGACTTAACAGCTAAGGTCATCAGTCCCTAAGCTTACACACTACTTAACCTAAATTATCCTAAGGACAAACACATACATCCATGCCCGAAGGGGGACTCGAACCTCCGCCGGGACCTGCCGCACAGTCCATGACATGGATACATTGGAACAGCCTGGGAGTGTAATCCACCAGTCACTACGTAAAGATGTGAACTGCAGTTCACACATATTAGGCAGCAGATGATGGAGGTGGTTGATGGACAGATGCACACACTAAGTGGCTGACCTTCAAGGATGTGCGACACATGGGAGCTACACCACACAACTTGTCAACTCTGCCAATCCAGGATACAATCAGATGCTACAGGAATGCATGCAGAGATTATTGACCTTGAGCAGAACAGGGCTCTACTGGACAAATGTGATTCCAGCTATAGGCAATTCCAGAGAGCAAACAGAACAAGTTACACAAAAGACTATATGCTTGCCCAAATCAATTCTATGGACTACATCGGTCAAGGAGACTGCAGTCTCAATGGTTACGCCTGAACTGCCATGGTGAAGGCAGTTGTAAACTTCAGAACTATTTCCATCAGTGATCAACATTAGGTATCCCATCTGTTGTTATCCAAAATGAATACCAGAGTATTGTAATGTATGAATGAAACATTTTACATCAATATGATTACAAAATATTCTCAGAGTTCCACGCATTTTAACTGGATATAAATTCACAAGTGTTCAGCCAAGTGCTCCTCTGCCACTGTCAAGTGGTAACTGACTGGTATGAAGCTGCTGACCTGCAGCTGTATTTATGTGACTGATTAATGTGGCATACCACAGAACTATGTTCTCATCATAGAAGCATAGAAAAATCGATAGAGAACTTAACATATCAGTTTATGGATGTCCATCCTATTGCACGGATGGGGGACTTCAGCTAATTTTTATTTTTTATATATATATATATATATATATATATATATATATATATATATATATATATATAAAAATTAGCTGGCACATTTATTGTAGATGTCTCATAACTGGTACTCATGGGCTAGCTTTCCTCAGTAGTCTCTACTCGACACCATGTTGTGAGATATATATATATATATATATATCTCACAACATGGTGTCGAGTAGAGACTACTGAGGAAAGCTAGCCCATGAGTACCAGTTATGAGACATCTACAATAAATGTGCCAAGGAAATGTAATACTCTTTTGGCGGTGCTGGGGCCTGAGGAGACGGTAATGTGCTGCCAAAACTAGTCATGTGAGACAATAAAGTCATTCTCAACATACAGCTGCTGTGGTACTTTTTCTCATATATTAACAGATTGGCCTTCTTAATGCAAAACTTCCACAGTGTATAAAGCTGTACCATGTAGTTACCACTTGACAATGTCTAAGCAGCACTCAACTGTAAGTTCATGGATGTATAACCACTTTATGTGGCTGGAATTTCAAGGAGATTTTATTCATACCACAGTATTCACAACAAACTCCTTTGAAGCCTACATCAAAAATGCACTTGGCATCAAATTCTTTATACGTAAGTACATAAAATGAGTTAACTGGAGTCCAAGAAGCAAAGAAGCCAGACTAAAGAGCTCAAAGTTTTGTGTAAGAAACTACATTTTAAGTAATTTACCTTCAATTTTAAGCTCTTGTACAATAGTAAAAGTCCTGGTTTTAGCACACACCACAACTTAGTCCAACTCTTAAGCGTGCCACGAACTTTTAACCAGTCAGCTAATACAATTACAGATGGATCTTTGAGAGAGCTCAGTAGTTCTTTAGCCACTCTTTTCTTCTCTCGGCAGTAGTTTTTGCGCTGGGCTTTGTACGACTCTTTTCTTGTTAGAGGTTGTAACTGGAAATAGAAAAAAGAAAATGAGGTATTATAGTTATCCATGTCATGGGTGATCTTCTCTAATTTATTACTGAAAACTGATACCTGTTGTGGAGTAATTTTATAATATAAAGTAATTAAAATGTCTAGGTTGAGTCCCACTTTCATATGCCTACAATTACAGCAAAGGCCGAGAACAGCATGCTAAGAGAAGCTTACCTGTTTCCTTATCTATGGAACAACAACAATGTCAATAATGGTCATATATATCATGCAAAATATAAACAAAACTTCACAATGCGTGTACAACAATGTCTCAAAGAACACTTTGTAATATGCATAAAGCTGTGAGCTACATCATCTATAAGGAGGGAGGCAACAGCGAACACACATTTTAATTAGTGTATTACAGTCATACATGCTGAATTTCAAATGCATTTAAAATGGATAAAGCAAACTAGCAACATTTATGAGCTTCAGTTAATTTCAGCTAATGCCTTTACTTCTACAATAAAAACATTTTATAATGTTTGCAATGACCAACAGTGTTTCATCATAAAAAGGGACCGAGTGAGGTGGTGCAGTGGTGAGCACACTGGACTTGCATTTGGGACAATGGCAGTTCAAACCCGTGTCCAGCCATCCTGATTTACGTTTTCTGTTATTTCCCTAAATTGCTCGAGGCAACTGCCAGGATGGTTCCTTTGAAAGGGAACAGCTGAGTTTCTTCTCCATCCTTCCATAAACTGATGGGACTGATTAACTCAGTGTTTGGCCCCTCCCTCAAATAAAATCAACCAACCAGAAAAACGAGGGGGAGGGGGAAGCATTATAACGACTGAGTCTAATAGTTAATATCAGTATTGTGCATCTTGAAGTTAATTATACATTTAAAAAAGTAGGCTCTTCAACTGTTAAAACTAATACAAGCCATTATCAATTTTACCACCTCAGCTTCTGTAGACAGATAGCAATGTGGAAGTTATTTGACCAGCAACCAGGTATCTATCAGGAATGGTTTAGTATTTTACAATATATCCAAAAAAATAACAAAAACAAATGAAATAAAAATCGTCCAGTATCCTGGCCCAGCGATTTGGGAGGTTCTCCAGAAGATATGGGGCTCAATGACAGCCACTAGGCAGCACTGCTACATCTGCAGGCACTGGTATCATCACTGCAAGCACCACCATTAGGACACGCCCATCTTGCTGGCCTATCAGAGCCCGTGGCTGTCCTATAAAGCCAGCAGCACAGCAGCTCTCCAGCCAGTCATAATTACTTTGCGCTATTGCTATATCTAGGTTGTTGATCTTGATTTACTTACTGGAATCATTATTCTACTGTGCTATCTCCACTGTTTGTCTTCCTCCCCTTGTTGTCCAGCTGTTTACTCTCATGTGTCTCATTGTCCACGTGTTTCCTCTCACGCAACTCATTGTGATGCCCTTGGCTGGTTGTTCTCTCTTTCTGGTTCTTGAGTTATTCCCAGTCTTATTAAATTCCAGTCAGTAGAACTGGTGAAGAGGGAAAATGTTAGCGGCACCCTGTAGATGCAAAGCTTGTGCAACTTGTGGAACAGCAAAAGCCACTCCTGCAGCAACAGTTCCAACAGCAACAGACGGAGTTGCTCCATCAGGAAATTCAGCTTTAAAAGATCAACTGCAGATTCAGGGTACCCACCCAATCCAGGCTGTGGTCACTTCCCATGTGGCTTTCTGTCCAATCTCATTTCCGTCATTTAACAATGCCAAAGAGGTCTGGGACACTTATTTGCAGCAGTTGAAACAGTACTTTGCCACATTTGAGGTTTCAAGTGATGCTTTCCAATGGACCCTCTTCCTTTCTTGGGTTTCCCTGGAGAAGTTTCTCACACTGAAGAAGCAGTCATGCCCACATTTGAGGAGACATGCTCATTGCTGTTGAATTATTATTCACAACAGTTCAATGTGATTACATTGTGCCTCGAGTTCCATCAATACTACAAAGCAACCTTTCCAGTCGTACTGCTTGTGAGTGATTGATTTGCAAGGATTGAGATGACATTCCAGTATCATTTGTGTGAACCCATCTTGCAAATCCTCATATGCAGATTCTTTGATTCACAACATAGTGATCCAATTAACTACCAATCCAGAAGGCTGCATTGCAGCCTTCAAACTGGACAACCCATCCTTTCACAATATCTAGACAATTGCACACTCTTGAGATCACACAGGATACAAATGAAAGACTCACAGTCCATTATCTGGTAGCTGTGGTCCAGCCGCTGCCTCAGGGGCAGATTTCTCATATGTCTTTTCCTCAATTGGGGCATCACGACTCCTCGATTTTAGACATTTCAATGGCCTCATAGCAGCCAGCCACAACCCAATGGTATAAGCAGCAGGGTCACCCATTGTGTCTTGACTGTTTTGCAGGACACACACATGTGGATTGCCTGGATCGCTGGGCACATTGTGCCTGTTGTTGGAAAGATAGACATCTCTGAACCATCTGCCATAAACTGTTGGAACAGTTGGATACCACTCTCCACATGCTTCAATGGATGGTATATGAATATCTGGTAACTGTTCCCCATGGTGATCCTTAAGCTACTAAGTTGTTTATCAATCTAATGATTGTGAACCAAGAGGTCTATTATCTGGTGGGCACAAGAGCCACCATTTCCTTGATAACTCTCCAAATGTAAGCTCACCTGGGCTCTGCTGACTTGGCGCCACCTTCTCGTACATTGGTCGCATATGGTGACAGTTCGACACCTCTTCCTGCTCCATTCTTAATCACTACTGCCTACAAAAAGGTCACATGGCTGATAACACTGTTTGTGGTCAATAGACACTGGCTACATTTCTGGTCTGGGTGCCTTCTCGCTGTTTGGATTTTCACTTGGTGATGAGGTTCATGTCAAATCTGACACAGTTCCCTTCCAGGAACTCAACGGCCTCTGTGCTGCCTTTGGGCCTCTGTTTAAACCTGGCCTGGGGTGGGCCACAGATTTCCAGGCGCATATCTCCTCATGTCAAGATGCAGTGCCCTGTTTCTGTTAGGCATGTCCTATTCTTGTCTCATTATGGATAGTCATTAAGGAAGAACTCCATCTCTTCCATGAACCTAGGGTGATTGAACTTGCTAAAATAAAGCTTGGGTCACACCCCTGGTCATGGTCAAGAAGCCCAATGGCTCTCGCTGGCTATACAGAGATTTCAAATTGACAGTCAACACCCAGCCACAAGTGGAAACGTACCCCATACCACATCCAGAGGACCTCCTCACAAACTCAGTCAGGGGCAAATATTTTTCTAAGATATAAGTTTCCAATGCATATTTGCAGATCCCACAGAATGAGAAATCACAATGCATTATGGTCATCAACACTCCCTTTGGCTTATACAAATACAAGTGCCTGCCCATTGTGATCTCTTCTGCTTCGGCAATCTTCCAGAGATACCTGGAAGAGATAATGATGTCCATCGCTGCTTGTACTAATTACCCTGATGTCTTAACTGACATAAGCACTATGCATCATGACCACCTGCACAACCTCTGCACCCTCTCTACTTCGAGTAATGCAGGGCTCAAGTTCCTCCTCCACAAATGCCAAGCCACAATGCAAAGCCAAATTAATGATATTAAAGCAAGGTTCAATTTGGAAATCGAAAAGATCCAAGAAAGTGTGGAATCTATAGTAAAGGTAGAAGCAGACAAAAAAGTTTTCAGGTTGAAAACTGAAATTGATGATTGTAAAGCAGAACGCTCACATTTGACAGAACAAGAATTATGGAAGCAATTAAATTGTGAACAGAAGTGTAAGCCAAACACTTCTCACATTCAAAGCAAAATTTGTGACCTTGAGAAGAAAATTAGGGACCAACTCCATTTCTGTAACTGATGGAGTAGCTCACAACAAACCGTTAAGAGGCCAAAGAACAATTTGATTGAGTCACAAGACATAATGGTTGGCACTCTATAGACTTCCCAAAAAACTGCTAAAGGATTTTTCCTGAAGAATTAACAGATGAGGGAAAGATTAATGTGGTAATTAGTGCATTACCAGCGGATTCCAAGAGATGAGATTGAATATGAACACAGATCAAATGACTTTTAGTGATTTCGAGAAAAAACTTACTGAGGGGTACTGGTCAGAACAGAAACCAAGACTGTGTGGTGTGAGTTGATTATGGCTAGAATGTATGACAATACAGGCAGGAATTCTATAAAAGATTTCTGCAAATACTGGTACAGGAAATTAACTAACTTGAGAAGGAGACAACCCGAATCATATTATATGGAGGCTATCGAGAAAGCTCCCAGAAGATTCTGAAAGATACATAGGTAGTAATCAGAAATACCTTTCTAAGTTTTTGGAAAGAGTAGAGGATGAAGAATGCTGGAAAGGAAATCATGATTATTGCCCAAACAATAACAATTGAGGTAATCACAACAATGTCAAAATAACAGCAAAAGATACTGTGTCAACATGGTACAAAGGGGAAAGGGCATAAAACGATTTAACTTAGCCACTTGCATCAGAAGTTTTGCACTGCAAAATTATAATGACAACACCAGCACAGAAAACTAAGGACTGCTTAAGTTGTGGGCAAAACTAACACAGAAAGATGTTCATGGGCCAGACATAGAAAACAGCATTAGAATAAACATTACAAATTTCATGCACAAGGTAGAGACTGCAAAATTTTGCAAGAGACTAGCTGCATAACAACAGATGTGCAGAGGGATGAATCATGCCAGACAGGCAATAAAATGAATATAACCTTGCAGGCAGAACTCCCACTAGCAACAGATAGGACCAAATGGTTAGCAGCCAATGTGAGCACAGTAGCACTGGCAAAAAAACGAGTAGTGACTTCAGAACAGAGAGTAATGAACTCACTACAATAGCTAATGACACCAATGACACCACAGCTAAAGAGAGTGGGAAAACAATCGTAGATGAAATAAGAAATACTGACAACAGTTTAAATGATAATGAAATAATGTTTTCCTGTAAAAATTAGTTGTCAGGAATAACTAACTGGCACGAACAGGTCAACAATCTGTGCAAGGAGGCTAAAGCAATGCAAATGGGAAGATTTCAAAAGGGATTATGCAATCCAAAATTCAAGTAGTAGTGTTGGGAGAAATAAGGGTGTTGAAAGTTATCAGACGGAAGGAAGAATGTTGAAGTAAACAGCACCGCGCAGAATTTCGATGCAGCAAATACTGATGGGATGATGGGTATGGATGTTACGAGCACTGCGCAAAATGAGTGATCCGATAATGAAATTGAAATAAATGATAGGAAAATAAGTACAGTGATAAACAGGAGGAGAATGGAAGAAGATGAATCAACAGTATTGCGGACGAAGTACTCTTGACCAACGAAATGCCACTAGAGCAAAATTTTGATGAACGGTCGGATGAAGACTAACATGTCTCAGAAAAGCATTAAAGTTAGAACCAAATAATGAGTCTTAGTTTTTAAAATGTGTAGTGTTACACTTCGTACAGTTAAAAAGTGCCACCATAATTAGAGGATACGAGGCAGGTTTATTTTAAAATTTAAATATATTTACAACAATCCAAAATGGAGAGAACTCCCCATGCTAACACATACTATCTAATATTACCAAAATCAAAGAAACCATTAGGTGCTCGCAATATAAAAGACTAAAGACCTTACATCCATTGGACAGAACAAGAAATGCCATTGTTTCAAAACATGACCTAAACACTGTGTGTATCATAAAATGCTTGTTAATCTTGTTACTTAGGTGTCTTTCACAAACTGGAAGTCAAATATTTTAGTAGTTTTTTTAAGTATAAAGAATTGCAAAAGTAGCTTACTATAAAGCAATGTCAATGAATTTCTTTCTCTTTTGTGTGTGTTCACCCCTGTCCGCCCCTGGTAGCTGATGAGCGGTCAGCGCGACAGACTGTCAATCCTAAGGGCCCGGCTTCGATTCCCGGCTGGGTTGAAGATTTTCTCAGCTCAGGGACTGGGTGTTGTGTTGTCCTAATCATTATCATCATTTCAACCCCATCGATGCGCAAGTCGCTGAAGTGGCATCAAATCGAAAGACTTGCACCAGGCGAGCGGTCTACCCGACGGGAGGCCCTCGTCACACGCCATTTCATTTAACCACTGTTGCCCAAAATTTTCAGCGAAAAAAAAATTTTGTCCATAATGATATGTTTATGTTTAATGTAACTTATGGTATTCTTATATACCTTATGGTATTCTTATATACACTGGATGAGATAATCATACATTTATTCCCATCTCTGTAAAAGTATGTTGTTCTGGGAAAGTTTGTATATAGTCGCGCCCAACACTACGTGATGGGTTGTAGATGTTTCACTGATGGTAACCTTCACAGGAAACATAACTGAAGCATGAGGCATATGTAACACTTATCAACTGTACTTCTTTTATGTAACTTCAATGTTTTCTATGAATACTGTAATAGCTGTGTTATAATGTTCTTTGACCCACCGCATATCAAAATAATTGTTCATGTTTCTGTAAAATTATGTTTAAAGAATTAATTTGTGAATTTATTTTTTAAACTATGTTCTTTGTAATGTGAGTGTGTTAAAGTGTTATATGTATGAGAGGTTTCATGTGTACATGTGTATACTGTGAAATGTAAAACCTAGAGGGAAGTCCTTCTACAACGAAAAGTGTTAGGTGAGAGTGAGAAAGGAAGTTTGGTGCAAAGTAGTGCAACAGGTCTTCCTGGCAGAGAGAGAAGGTTGGTGACCAGCATCAAACCAGCTGACATTCTGAGTGCTTAATGAGGCAAGAATTGTAGCAAGATTGTGTTAATTATGCCTCACACGTGGATTTATATTGGTTGTAAGATCATGGCATTTATGGGTTTGTTCCAAACCATAAAATTCCAACACTGAGAAGATATTTTACAGAGCATTTTACATCAAGAACCATAATTACAACCGATGACTTTATACTTTTGCCACAATCAGGAAAAGTAAAATTAATGTAGCATTTATTTGCATGGACCAGAAATTTGATGAACATTTAAATAATAACTATTCCATTCTTAACTCTGTGTCAAAAACACTATTTTATCATCAGTCACTTGCCTGGATAGGTTTCTCTTCCTAGAAATGAAATATCCCAAGTGCCTCCATTTTTAAAGAACTACAGAATCATTACTGTACCAAAATCTTTATTAACTTTCAAGGAGTACTGATTTTTGAGAGTGTTTAGGTAGTCCCTTGTACTAAATGCTCCACATGGGCAGTAACGTGAACAGTTAAAGTATTTCAAAAGAATGAGTGCCAGGAAAAATCCTTCTTTGCAATGCCTTGCCTCATGAGGTGAACACCTGTTGGCCAGCACTACAGAGAAGAGATGTGGAGGCCATGGGGCACAGTTGCTCTGCTTGCGCACGTTGCTTCACCCCAGTCTTTTACTCCCTTTCCCATCCCCCGTCACCCCTGGTGCTGCATTCACCTGAACTTTGCTGGCCCCCTTTCTGGGCTCTATGTGGTTCATCGTCGTCGACTCCTATTCTAACTATCCCTATGTGATTGGCACGGTGTCCACCACAACTGACACCACTCTCAATGTTCTCGTACATATTCTAGCCATTGAAGGGCTTCCCCACACTATTGTGTTGGACATTGGGCCTCATTTCACAGCATAAACTTTCCAACAGTTCTGCATATCCAACAGCATCAAGCACCTGTTTAGTCCACTGTTTCACTCATCCTCCAACAGCAAGGCAGAGCATATGGCACAAATGTTTAAACAACAAATGTTACAAATGTTGGGTACTTCCATCACCACAGCTGTACGCATGATCTTTCTAAGCACATACAGGACCAATCCTGCCACGAATGAAGCCTCCATTTCCTAGCCCCACAACCCACAGAACCCTGGACCCGACACGTTAGGCACTTTCTGCTGGGCTCAGTTGTGTGGGCATACTTGTATGGGGCAAAACCCTCGTGGATACCAGTCACAGTGATTGCCACCCACTGGTGGCTCCTTACGATGATTGACTCTCTGAGGGGTTTGGAACACTTGCACACAAACCAGCTCCATCCCCGCCTACCAACTGCACCACCATTGGCTCAATCACTCCTGGAACACCTGCCCTTATCACTCCCACATCTGCACAGGTACTGGTTGCACTCCAGGGCATCAATGGCAGTTCCCACAGATGTGAGCATGGAAGTTGAGGTCTCAGTGCACTCTGTCCTCTTGGCCATCGTCACTCACACCATCACAGGCTACGCCGCCGCACCCAAGCACATTCCCAGACACAGTGGTTCCTTCTACCAGCCAGCAGGCTGCAGTGCTGGGAATCCATCCATGCCACCAGTTCACTTTCCCAAGAATTGTCTGGAGCACTTATGGCCTTATGTGCACATTTCAGGGGAGGGATTTGGTAGCCTGGCATAGTGAGTTTGGAACCTGAAAGGTACAGAATTCTAAGACAGCCACTACAAAGCGCTGCTACATCTGTGGGCACTTGTGTCACCACTGCAAGTGCCGCCGCGAAGACACATTCACCTAGCTGGACTATAAGTGCCCATGGCTGCCCTTTAAAGCCAGCAGCACTGTAGCTCTGCAGTCAGTCATTACTTCTCTGCTCTACTGATTGATCTCATCACACATCACTGTCTTGGTTCCGAATTCCCTATGACCTAGGTTTTTGATCTCGGTTTACTCAATAGACTCATTATTCTGTTGCGCAATCTCTGTTGTTTGTCTTCCTTTCACTCTTGTCCACCTGCTTACTCTCATGTGACTTGTTGTCTACCTGTTTACTCTCGGGTGACTAGCTGTGACACCCTCAGCTGATCTGCCTGTTTCTACTAGTTCTGGACTCATTCCTGGTCTTGGTAGATTATGGTCACTACAGTTTGTCTTAAGTAAAACCTCTTGAGTTTAGGTACAGTAGTGCTAAACGTTTCTTGTCCATGCCTTCCCCCGACACGAGAACCAGTGCACCCAGCCAGTTATAATGAGCATTCAAAGTTTAATCACATGTTGAAATCATATGCACACAAATGTTAAGACACAAACTAAGAGAGCAAAAACAAAACCTCTCCAACATCACTTTGCTGCTTAAGCAAATGAACCAGTTTCCCACAATTATGAAATCAATTACTAGATAAATGTATCTCAATACACCTACTATACATGTACAGGCTCTTTTGTTTGTCATAAGCTACCTCACACATAAACTAATACATTTTCACATTAATGCTGGACAATGAAAATCATTTGGAAGTCACCACAGCAGTTGTGCATAATTTTAAAGCAGTTATAATTTTTTATATCAAAAACAAAAGAAACGTGATGGCATAACAGATCAGAATTTTTGCTATTCTAATAAAAAAAAAAGACGTAGGACAATATTTGTTTACTATGTTATCCATCTTCAGAGATGGTGTATTTATTTAAGGGGAGCCGGAACGATGAAAATGACAAAATTAACGTTTTTTGGTTTTTTCATTATTTGGAGTTTTCTGTAAAAAACAAAGCAAGTTTCACCCTTCTAAGTGAATTCTAAGTGTGTTTTTTATCACTGCAAGGTTGACATGCCGTGTAAACGGTTGTAGCGACTTGCTGCGTCACCTCTGATGGTGCCACTCGCTGGCTGCTAGCAGGGTACCTTTGCAGAATTAGACAGTGTTTTGTTTTCCAACGTTGTATGGCTTTATCTCTGTGACAAGTGACTGTTCATATTGGCAAACATAAACGCTATACCGTATGTGTTGACTTGTGGAGTTTGCTTTGTGTTGTTTAGCTGTTCAATTTTGCATATTTGACGAATTTTGCTCGTACCTGTTTTACGTATTTGGTTTGGGGATATCAATATGCCGTGGTTTAGCAATCGAGTGTTCAAGAAAAGGCACAACGAGTGAAAGAAGAAATCTTTTGTAGTTTTGAAGGGAGATGCTGCTCAGATTGCTTCACCGACTACTCCAAATGAATGTTATAGAACTTCTTCCAGCAAGAAACTTTGTGACAGCAAAGAAAAATTTGAAAACTATGAAAGTGACAGTAATCAAGTGAATGAAATAATGAACATTTCCTTGCTCTCTAATATTTTGAAACATAATGTACTATGCGAAGTTTGCAAAGAAAGAGGGCTGGAATTGAAAATAACTTCACACATGGTTTGGCATGTAAAATGTTATTGAAGTGTAACAAATGTGCTGCAGAAGTTTTGTTTTCTAATTCTAACAGTATTTCTCGTAGTGGTAACAGTGGAAAGAAGACATATATAAATGTTAGGCTAGTGTATGGCTTGCATTGCACTGGCAATGGCAGTGCTGCAGGGACAATGTTATCTCGCATTATGAACTTCCCAAAACCACCAACCAAGTTTGGATTTTATAATGAATTGGTGGGATATTCTGCTGAAGATATTGCTCAAGCAACAATGAAGAAAGTAGTTGAAGCAGCTGTGACAGATAATGGGAATTATAGAGATTTAACTGTTGCTTTAGATGGATCATGGCAACGTAGAGGTCATAAATCTCTAAATGGAGTTTTGACAGCTACCAGTGGATACAGCTACAAAGTAATTGATGTATTCTCTCAAAACATTGTAGATGTAAGGGCAATACCAAGGACAAACATAGTAAAAGTTGTGAAGCAAATTTTCATGGCACGAGTGGAGCGATGGAAGTAAAAGGAGTTAAAGCAATTTTTTCCAGATCAGATCACAGGAGTCGTATAATGTATGATACACTAACTATCTAGGAGATGGCGATTCTAAGGGATATAAAGCTGTAGAGGAACTCAAACCTTATGGCAATGAAATTCACATTAAAAAACAGGAGTGCATTGGACATGTGCAGAAGCGCATGGAGGCTCGCTTGCGCAAACAAAGCAGACATTAGGATCCCAGAAGCTTGGTGATGGTAAAACCCTAGGAGGAAGAGGAAGATTGACAGATGAAGCAATTGATAGATTTCAGAGGTATTATGGGCCTTCAATTAGGCAAAATAAAGAAGCATTGAGCAGAGCAGTATGGGCATTATTTTTTCATACTGCATCAACAAATGAGCACCCACAACATGCACTGTGCCCCACAGGTGATAGATGACTCATGGTGTTAAGTACCAATCAGAAAGGAATATGCCAAAAACACAATTTGCCAAATGCTGTAATTGATGTAATTAAGCCCATATTCAGAGATTTATCACAGCAAAGTTTATTGGAAAAGTGTTTACATGAGAAAACGCAAAATCCAAATGAAAGTGTAAATAATTTAATTTGGATTAGGATTCCCAAAAGAGTGTTTGTACAGATAAAAACATTGCATTTTGGACTGTATGATGCAGTGACAACATACAATGAAGGAAATAATATCAAATGTGATGTGCTGAAACATTCAGGTTTCCAACCACGACACACCACCATTTCCACAATGCGCCTAATTGATGAAGAAAGACTAAGAGGTGCATGAAGAAGAGCAAAAAGCCTACAACATGCAGCAAAAGGGAAGAAAAGACCAGTGAAAAGGAAACTAACACTGGAAAAAGAAGAGGATGCTGAAATCCATCATATGGGGCAGGAATGCATTAAAAAAACTTCGGAAGCCATTTCCTGTAACTTTAAAATTTTCATCTTTGAGGAACATTTTCTCCAAAACTGGTAACAGAATATCAATGAAACTTATACACACTATTGTTTACTACTTTTCCTTCATTTTTATAATAAATTGTAAAAAAATATTGTATAATTAAAGAGTTATAGAAGAAAAAGTGCAAAATTTTAGAGAAAAAATAAGCATCTGTTTAAAAAAATTGTAAAACAAAAACCAATAAATATTTCTAAACATGACATTATTACTTTGTAGCGAAATATTCACTGAACATGTAGTCCAAATTTCAGAACAATATGTTTAATGGTTTTAGAAAAAATGTTCCTTCTGTTTGCTAAAATTAACACAGAGGAGATGGATCGTTCCAGCTCCCCTCAAATAATCAGCAATCAGCTGCACAAAAGAAATTTTATTTCCTTAACTGGTTCAGGCACTTAGTGCTCTTCTTCAGAAGTCTGTACAGAAAAATATACCACAAATAAGTAAAGTTACACAAGAATATTAAAATTTGAGAAAAAAAATTTAAAAGTTTTGAAAATTTAAAGATAAAAAATAGTACACATTTTTAACCATTGCATTATTTGCGAGGGTCAGAACTAAGATGATAAATCCCTAACACAAAAAAAGCTCGTAAATGCTTCCATGTGGTTCAGTGTCTGTACAAAATACTTACCTCACTACAGCTGTTTTAAGGTTAGTTCACAAATTTCCCATCCATAGCACCACTTGCCATTTGTATTCTTATTTTATTTATCATTAGGTTTTTTAAATATTACTTATTATGCTGCTTATACACACTTACATTTTTGTTTGTCTAATGAAAACTTACAGTTGTGTAAGATTCTATTTTATTATTTTATCATACTTTTACCCCCAACCTGAAACAAACTTCAAGATATGCATGTCATTAACTGATTAGCTCCAGTTCTGTCACGATGTTTGCACTTTTTGTTCGGCTTCCTTATACCATTTTTGTACAGGCACTTTGAACCACATGGAAGCATTTATGAGGTCTTTCTCTATTATGGGATTTATCATCTTACTTCTGACTCTCACAAATAATGCAGTAGTTGTAAGGATGTACTATTTTTTACATTTAAAGTATCAAAATTTTTAAACTTTTCATTATTAAATTTTAATATTCTTATCTAACTTCCACTTATTTATGGTAATTTGTCTGTACAGCCTTCTGAAGGGAACTTTAGTGCCTGAAACTGGTTAAGGAAACAAAATTTCTTTTGTGCGACTGGTTGCTGATTATTTAAAAAAAATAATATTTGTTCATCGACATGAAAATTTATTGATAACATAATTGTCTAATATTACATTCTTAGAATACCCACTCTCAAATTTCAGGTTATCACAGAATAAAACTTCAGTGGAGAAGTGGAGGGGACGACAGTTTTCAGAAAAACAAAATTTATCATTTGTGTAAAATAAGACATTAAACAGTTGAACGTATATGTCTCCCATTCTTCAGTTGCACTCTAAATTTTATCTCTCACTTAAGTGCCTTAGACTCACAATTAGTATGTCATGTCAATTATTTGTTTATGCTCACTCTGTTTCTAATAGGGAAGATAGAAAAAGTAAATAATTCCTCTCATATTGGACTTCTCTTTTATATGTTTCTTAGTGCAAGTACAAAGTCCATTCTCTCCAGAATGGAAACATTTTACCTCAGTCTGTTCCCTTTATTTTCAAATGTGTGAAACAAATTTCTGCAAAACTTGTTTTTGTCTATAACCATTACTATCATCACATGCATTTTTGTTGATTCACAAACTTAACCATGCTTTCCTGTCCAAGGTTAATAATTACACTTTTCAACATACTGTACATAAATTGTCACTCAGAACTAAACTCCACTTGTATCTGGTGCATACCTCTTTCAGGTTTCTCTAGTGATCACCTACTGTTGTAACAGTGATAAAGACATTCATCATCATGTCCTTTCTGTCCTCGCCATCATAGTAATGGTACTGCACCATCAGAGGACTTCCATAGACATCTTCTAAATTTTTATGCATATTTCCTGGAAAATCACTTACCTTACTGCTCATACTCTAAAGCTACAATTACTAAGCTCTGTTTAAAAACATTCAGTACACTACTACTTTCTTACTGCACTATCATAGTGAACAAGCTTCAAATGTTAAATTCATTTGTCTATAGGAATGGCAAATTTTTGCACAATAAAAATATTTTGCTTAAACAATGGAAAGTTTTTTATTAGCATATAAATTATGTAAACTGAAATGAGGAACATACTAAGATCAAATTTTGTTTCTGCATGAAAAATGTTGTACTATGAGGTGGCATTATGCCATACATACACTGAAGCCATTTTGGGAAAATTATTGTACCTTACTACTCCTGCAGTATTCCAGTCCCAGTCCAACACAAACTGTATAATCCCACTAACAGAATAATGTACAAGCACTGGACAAAATAATATGAACACCCACAAACAACAACTTCAACTTTACAGCATTTTTCTAAGTTCTCTGTACTATATGGATGATATTTTTCTCTTTATACTGTAACAGTCTAATAGTGTTCTGTGCTACATATTGTTGTAGTGTTGCTTTGGTCTATAGTAAGGTTGTACCTAGCATACTTTTAATGAAGGCACACTATCAAGCCTAGCTTTCTGGTGCATCCATGGCAGCTGAAAATCTGCTACTGGAATCTAGAGTTACTGTATCTGATGCCAGGAAGCATGGACAGTTCATGGGAAAATTTAATCGAGTGAACCCACCAGAGATAGAAAAATTAAAATTTCTTATGGAGACAAGAGGGCATTACAAAAGGTGAATAACTGTAACGGAACCAAAGAGGATTACTGCCCCTAATACATTAGACTGTCGTTAATCTGGCCATTCCTAGCACATACGGGGACCAGATTAGTGGAATTTCTGGATTATTGAGAGTGTTTAAATTTTGTGTAAATACATAGGGTTTATATTTTATTAAAACCAAAGATACATATATTTTCATAGAAAACTTAGTACTTGAGTGTGTATATACACAGTAATAGCACTCACTATGAAACGTGTCCCAAATTTTTGGTTGTTGCAATGATTCTACGTGACAGAAGAATGCTTTACCACACAACAGCTTTACAAGAATTATATCAGTACTGCATTTTACAATGGCTGCATAATGTACTCAGTAAGATGTCTGCATCTTCAGCATAAGCAGTGTGATATATCTTCATGTTCTCTCCTTCTATGAGCTCGTCTTCATCTCTTTCATCATAACTTTCCTCTATGCTTTTGATTATCTCTAAGTCTGTTAAACTTCGGTCATAAATAGTTGCATATTCAACACTGTACTCAACAGCAATGTCTTTCTTTGAAGAACCTCAGTCCAACTTATCTCTAATTTCCAGTTTCTTTTTGAGGTCTAGAAGAAGCCATGATACTGAACCATAGAGAAAGTCACAATTGCAAACATGTATCGTATTGTTTATCATTGTAAGTAACATACAACATTGTTACACATGGGACTTCATTATTGCATGCACCATTTTTGCTTGAGCAACTAGTGGCCAGATGTGGGCCACATTACTGAGAGGTCGGACTATTGAGGGCCAGGTTGGCAAGAGTTTAGCATATAAACACTGCCGTAGTAACACTGAAGTTAGCACGCATGTAGAGAATACTTTTCAACAAACAGTGCAACAGTAACTGTATACAAAAAATTCACTGTAGAACTCAGAAGCCAAATGAATGCAAAGAAGCTGTTTCAGTTTTACAACAAGTACAAAACACAGTCTACCAATCAACAAAATCGTGTTATGTGGTCCATCGAGTCTACTTTTACACTGATCCCTGCAGCAGGATTTTCTTATGTATATAGTATGGCAGGGTAATATTTCAATGTAGACTTCCTCCTTCCAAATGTGAATCACAATAAAAGCTGAGTAACGAAAAATAACAACAAACGGTCATCAATAACATGCTGCACATTGAATTGAAAATGGGCATTTGATACGGTTGAAACTAGTAACATATGAACATAAATGTGACTGTCTCTGGAAATAAAAATCAGATCAGCTCTGTAATAATCTGAACAGTCACACTGCTTTGACTAGGTACTACTGCACTCTGAAAGGTAAGGTAGCTGATGAACTCTAAGCAATCATTTTAGATGATTGTTTTCATACTGTGTGTGAGGCACTGTTTCCAGCTGGGGATTGCAGATGCCAAGACAGTATTTTCTTGTTATGCACGCTGAAAATGCCCAAGATCAGTTTGATAACATAGGTATATGCTTATGCTTATCACCTAGCCTCCTTAATTATGAATTCATAACCATTCACTTCTTCCAGTAGCTTTGAAGTAATAAGAACATTTTCTTGCAAGCAATTATCTGCAGGAGAAATCTGGCTGGTTGGATGTCAAAAGAAGCTCATTGGACAAAAACTTAGTCAAATTTGTATTAAAAACATTCACCAAACTGCCTCTTTCAGCTTGTATAAACATTAGTACCACAACAAAGCCTATCATTTCATATACAAGCACAAATGAGATTCATATGAGCAGGAAAAACTACTCCAGCCATGGAAAGTCCACTTCTGGCATAATATAGCAAGTTCGTTGATGAAAGTCAGTATTTTTCAATTATTATTGGTTTTCCATCTTAAGTACACTGCAATTTAACAGTACTTTTCATTGGACGTCTGGTGAAAAATACTCTTTTAATTGCAGGAAGCTAACTCCAATAATAACTGATATACAGAGTGTAAAAAAAATTAGGTACAAAAATTTGTAGATTTATTAAAAGAGATGAAAACACTTTTGTTGTATGACACAAATGTCAAAAGTTGTTTGATGCTGGATTTCCCTTACCTTAGGTCAATGTTCACAGTTCAAAAGTCATAACAGACATGTCTGGGCATTGGAAAATCCTAAAGCAACTGGAGTGTTGCACCATCAACAGAGGATTTACCATACAAATGCAAGCTGGTATGGTTCACAACCACCTGATTGGGCTGTTTCTTCCGCCTAAGACAGTATGTGGAGGAAATTACCGGTCTTTCTCTGTGAAATACTACTGGAAACGATGGAGGATGTCCTGACAGCAGCCAGGCAACAATTCCGATTCCAGTACAACGTCTGACAACCCCCCCCCCCCCCACCCCTCCACCTCACTTTGGTGTTGACGTCAAAACATTTAGACAAAGTTCTCCTTATTGTTGGATTATGAACTGCAGGCTAGTACCATGGCCACCACATTCTCCTGTCCCCACTCATATGGATTTCTTGTATTTGAGGGAGGGAGATGAAGCATTTGCAGCACAAGACATCAACACACCGCAAAAGAGCTGAATGCCCATTTGGCTGAAGCTGCAGTCATTAGGTGTGAAATACCTGGTAGTTTTGAGCATGTCAGACAATCATTAATGCACAGAGTGTTAGTTGTGCATTAACGTAAACTGACAACATTTTCAGCAACATATCTAAAACACTTCTTCTCAGATGACAATTTGAACAACATGTCTGATCATTATTAGTTTCAGAAGCTTCACAGACCCCTAGTAGGAAAAAGGTGGATCTGTGATATTTTGTCACACAAAAAAAATTGTTTATCTCCTCTAAACACACCATTTTAATAGTTTTTTTACACCCTATGTACCAATATATTATGAGAATGTATCTAGTTCTTGCAACACAGATTTGAAAGATTTCATTAAACACTGCCCCTTGAGAACTTTCATTCAGAAGCAGCTGTCTCATATAAATAAATTTTTTGACAAAAGTTAAGACACGTTTTGGCAGTTCCAGTCTTTCATGATCATCTTTCAGCTACTTTCTCACGCAAATATCTTATAAAAAGGATGTTTAACAATGCAAAAAAGCAAAATATCTGTAAGTGGCAACAAATGTTCAAAATCTGTCATATTTCTTTGTATGACCTATGGTATCTCTAATGACAACCACTTACTTTTTCCACTCCAGTACACTGACTGGTGCCGCATGTTACACATGGGAAATGGGTACATCTGTGGACACAATGAATATCAGTCTCCACTCCACATGTAGTTGCACTTCCTCCACTTTGTGTCACATCATATATATGTGACGGATGCCAAATGACATTCTCTCCAACCTGCTTATTGGGTGGGTGAGGATATTATTTTGTCCAACTTCTGGATGGATAAAAAAATTAAGATCACCTATAATTAACTTCTAGGTTTTGTAGATGATATTTATTGCAGAACTTTTTGAATAGGAACCTATGCTCACTGACAGAAACATTCCCCAATGCACTACTGCAAATAAATCTAAATCACATGAAGTGTTTCAGTTTCTAACTTTTTCAATGAACCCTCTGTAAGTGATGTACACATGATCTTCCTGTGGTAGATATGGCATGAGGGAGATTTGAACGTGGATCTTCCCCTTCACAGTCCAACACCATGACTGCATAATCATGAGGCCATGGCTATTCAAACTCACTTGATGTTGCACATGTTAAGCTTTCTTCTTGTTCTCATGCTTGATCTGTGTTCAGTTTTTGGTGGACTATCCACTGGGCCGTCTCACCACTAAATCTGAGGGGGGGTGCAATGGCGAGTTTCGCTTGCCAGAGATTGATGGATGTCTTGTATTTTACACCCTCAGTTCATACGAAAATGCAGGAAGTTTGGATTTAAGCATCAGACACAACACAAAATGTAGTAACAAGGAACACTACACCACTGCCTCTCCTTCATCTTCCTTGCTGGCAATGAATACTTATTCCATCATCCAGACACAAGCAGGTTTCAGTCAAATGAAGCAACACCATGTTATAGTGATGTCAGCAATGGAGGCATGTTGAAAGCACATGAAGCATCTAATTTGCCAAATATTATGACCTACGAAACTAACTTAACAATTTCTGGTGTTCATAAAAGGGAGCCATGAGACGAAAAGTATTTATAAAAGTGTACAGTGGTTGGTTTGCCAGGCAGACAGCTGCATTTGGGGCAGGGGCAACGAGAAGGAAAGGATTAGGAGATTCTGAGGAAAGGGAAGATATGGATAGTGGTGATAAGGGTGTACAAAGAGTTAGAAGCATGTATGGTGAATGTGGTGGCAGGGCATACAGGGTGGTGACAATAGAAAGGGGTGAGGGGAAGAATAGGTAATGAAGTTGAGGTGCAATGGCTGCAGGGTCTAGTAGAGTGGCTGTGGGGTACAGTGGGCCTGTACTGAAAAGGTTGGGTGCAGCAAGGGTATTGAGGGAGTTGGAGTAGTAAGTGTATAGGGGTAGGGAAGTGGGGGTGTAAGGTGTGGGAGGGCAGGGGGCGGGCATAGGCTAAGGATAGGGAGTGTGGGTGACAGTGGAGGCTGTGCTGGGTGGGGGGGGGGGGGAGGGGAGGGGAAGTGTAGTGGGACAGCCAACAGGGTGGTGGGGTTAGGGGAGGGGAGGGGATGGGGGTGGGGAGGAGTGCAGTGGGACAGCCTAGGGGGTGGGGGGTGGGGAGGGAAGGGGATGGGGGTGGGGGTGGGGGTGGGGGGAGTGAAGTGAGACAACCTGGGGGAGGCAGTGGGGCAGCCTGGAGGGAGGGCGGAGGCAGTGGGGCAGCCTGGAGGGAGGGCGGAGGCAGTGGGGCAGCCTGGGAGGGAGGGCGGAGGCAGTGGGGCAGCCTGGGAGGGAGGGGGGAGGCAGTGGGGCAGCCTGGGAGGGAGGGGGGAGGCAGTGGGGCAGCCTGGGAGGGAGGGGGAGGCAGTGGGGCAGCCTGGAAGGGAGGGGGGGAGGCAGTGGGGCAGCCTGGAAGGGAGGGGGGGAGGCAGTGTGGCAGCCTGGAAGGGAGGGGGGGAGGCAGTGCGGCAGCCTGGAAGGGAGGGGGGGAGGCAGTGCGGCAGCCTGGAAGGGAGGGGGGGACGCAGTGGGGCAGCCTGGAAGGGAGGGGGGGAGGCAGTGGGGCAGCCTGGAAGGGAGGGGGAGGCAGTGGGGCAGCCTGGAAGGGAGGGGGAGGCTGTGGGACAGCCTGGAAGGGAGGGGGAGGCTGTGGGACAGCCTGGAAGGGAGGGGGAGGCTGTGGGACAGCCTGGAAGGGAGGGGGAGGCTGTGGGACAGCCTGGAAGGGAGGGGGAGGCTGTGGGCACTGTGAGGTGGCTGGGGCAATGGAGGAGCACTAGGACAGTGGGGGACCGGGGAGTGACGGTTATAGATTGTGGTGGGATGGGGGTTTGTAGAGGGTGGTAAGGATTGTAGGGGGATGGTAGGAGTGGATATTCGTAGTAGTAGGGGTAAGGGTTTCGGAGAGATAGGTGGATCTCACTGGCAGTGGAAGTATGGGGATTATTTCAAAAGTTCTGCACACTGTAAGACAAAATTAAAGCAATTAATTTATTTTACAAAATACCTTTACAAGCCTTCAATATAATCTCCATTCTTGCTTATGACAGTTTCCCAATGTTTTGTCAACTTCTGTATTCCAGACAGAGCACCTTCATTTTTGAGCTGTCTGATCGCTCACGTCACCTTACTGGAAGCCTGATCAAATGTATGAAAATGTTTTCCACGGAGTTGTTTCTTCTACTTGATAAACAAATCAAAAGTCTGGTGGGCTCGTATCAGGACAGAATGGTGGGTGGAGAAGTGTTTGCCCACCCATATCTGTTGGGCGTTTCTCTCATTGGTAAGACAATATGAGGTCTTGCATTACTGTGCAAAATGAGAAGAGTAGCTGAAAGCTTGTTAGGGCTTCTCTGATGAGTTTTAAGGTGCAAAACATTTTGTAGAAACAACTTGTAGTACATTCCCGTTACAGACATGCTCTGGAGCACTCTGTTTGTAGCTACGACTCCATTTATATCATATGCAAAGATCATCATCAGTTTCATGTTTGTTTGTTTGTGGCAGAATTTTTTCGGCTGTGGAGAGACGGAATTTTTTCCATTGTGACAACTGAGACTTCAGTTGTGGGTCATAATCTTGTATACAGGTTTCATCGAGTGCAAAAATCCCTTTCAGAAATTGTTCTCCTTCTATTCAGTAATGTCTGAGCAATTTTTCCACGATTTTTGTGAGACTTTTTCACTCAGCAACTTTTCTCATCTTTGATTTTCCTCACTTTTTCGTCAATCCTCTCTCAACATGTCATTAACAATAACATGAGAAGAGTAGTCTGTTACAGTTGATGGTCTTCCAGTTCTTGAGTTATTCTTAGTGCTCACTCAACCTTCATGGAAATGGGTAGACCAATTTGATACTGTCCTATGATCCACTACACTAATCACACACACCCCTCTCAAAGGGTTGTAAATTTCTACTGGGTTCTTTCCATGCAGGGATTTGATTTTGATGTAAGAATGCTTGTCACTATGTGTACTTAAACCTGACTCCGTTTCGCTTCCATTTTAAAACTAAATTACTGTTGACACAACCATTTGAACCAGCAAACAGATATACAAACATCATGCATAAAGGTTCGGTCACAACTGACACGAATTTCAACTTGATCAGGCCACCACAGCGGTCACGCATGCAAAGTGTGCAAAACTTTTGAAATGACCCTCGTATGTGTATTTATTCTGGTAACAATCACAAAACTGAGAGCTAATTCAGAGGCAGAAATAGTAAGAGACTGATTACCATATAACAGGTCATGCCGGTGGTTTGTGGTGCCGAGCTGGTGCCTTCCATCATGTTAAAATCAGGAAAATTTAGTGAACAAGACACCAATGAGTGTTCACTACCATGCTTCTCAAACCACTGTAGCATAATTCTGGCTTTGTGACAGTTATCCCACTATAAAATGCCATCACCACCATCTGAGAAGACATCAAGCATGAAGAGATGCAAGTGGCCCACAATAATGTTCATATAGTCCACAACAGTCATGGGGCTTTTTACTACCACACATCCCACTGCAGCCCAAGGTAGTCCACAGCAGTCATGGCGCCTTCTATCACTACCACACATCCCAGTGCAGGCCAAGGTAATGTTGACTACAGCATATCACTACCACGACAGACAATGATGGTGCAGTTCGGTTTCAATCAGCCATTTGCCTGGATGGCGGGTATCTGGACACGCCCATCGATCTGGTGTAACAAGAAACACTATTCATCCAACCAGGTGACATGTTTCCATTGATTGATAGTCTAATTTAAATAATACCCTACCCACTTTGATTGTAATTAATGATCTTGCATCAACATGGGGACACACAAGAGCCATCAGACACAGAGATCCATGTTCATCAATAAACACTGAATGGAATAATCTTCAACAGTTGTACATGTCCAGCATTGTACCCTGTCAACAGATCTGCCATAGATCGCTGCCTATACTGCTTTACAGAGTGAGCAAGCCTCCGACCTCCATGTTCTGTGACAAGGTGTGGATATCTAACACCTTGTAGAGTCTACTTGCGATTTCACCATCCTTCAACTACTTTCCACAGATGCACATGACAGTGCCATGACAACAGCCACCAGGACAGCTATTTCCGAGGTGCTCAGTCCCAGATGCCAGGCCATGACAATCTGCCCTTTGTCGAAGCTGTTTATGTCAGTGGATTACTCCATTTGCTGACTGTATTTTCACTAAAACAATTCCCTATTCATTTCTGCTCTGCTTGTGCAGTTCCCTTACTGTGTCACATGCTCTCAACACCACCACGCAGCATTCAATTGCGCGCCCACACATTCGCTGCAAACACGTATCGGTCGTTGGGAAACTGGTACTCTTTGTTGAAACATAACACGTTTCAACAAAGAAAATTAAGGAAAGATGAAATCATATCAGATCTGCTCTCTGACTCAATGAACAGGATGTTTTAACACTGTAACACAGTGTTACTTGCTATGCATCCACTACAGGACTGTCTATGTTTGAAATAAAAATTTTGAACAACAATGAGCGTTTGATATTCACATTACAATGACAAAAAAAAAAAAAAAATTACGATGAGATACTTTCAGGTGTGTGTACAAAGACTGCAGTATATATATTTTCACATTACTGGTGATATTAAATTAATACCATCTCTTAAGTTACTTCAGTTACATAACATGATTAACAAGGTGATCCAGATAAACAATCTTCTAATTAATTGATGCAAATGTGTGATTGATTAGCTTTGTAAATAAGTACAATGGAAGATTTTTGTGAGCAAAATAATACCTTGTCGGATGCAGGAGATTCTCCAGATTTAGACACACTGTTGTCAAGCCAGTTTGCTACATCTGAAAACAAAACAAAAATTAGTGTAGAATAGTTCTTTATGCAACTCCATGGGTGACAGGTTTTGTTTCATTCTATATGAACAAATCAGATATGTTTTACTCACAGTAGTAAAAGGGGTTCGCCCTGACAAATGTTTTTGATGTTCTGTTGCTGGTTCAATATCAACAGACAAGATAATATATGTTTTGTAAACAAAATGTGAATAATACAAGTCTTTTTAAGGCTCAAAATGAAGGATCGAAAAGCACAGTAACCAGCTAAATATGAGTTAAGGAAGAGTCTCATGTAATTAATATAAACAATGAATCTCACATGCAAAATGTCATTTTCATCTGTTTATCTCACTGTGAGACAAGACAGTTAATGGCTCCATGGAAAAATGTTTGCAGTTGCCTATGGTACCAACACTGTACCTCAGCATGCACCTCTTCGTCTGAAGCAAATTGATGGCCGTAAATATCTTTCTTCTGGGCTCCAAAAATATGGAGATCCCGTAGGGAGAGATCAGAAATGTATGGAAGATGTGTAAGGACTTCCCAGAGAAACTTCTGCAGTGTAGTCAAAACAACCTTGGTAACATGTGGGCGGACATCACCCTGCAACAGAATCACGCTGGCTGTCAACATTCCTGGGTGTCTGGACTTCATGGGTTGCTTCAATTCTTGCAAAATATCCATTTACAACTGTGCGTTAATTGTGGTGACATGTCTGAGAAAGTCAATGAGCAGTGGGTCCTTACAGTCAACAAAAAATGTCAACATGACTTTCCCAGAACTGATGGGCTAATTGTTTCAACTATGACAAAGATTTGCCTGGAAGCCCATGCACATCCTCTATACTGTCCTGTTCTCTCCCCATTCAATTTTCATATATTTTGAGACCTGAAGAAAGACATGTTGCCTTGGCCTGCTCAATAACCAGGTCCGTCCCCCATCGCGCACATGTGGAACATGATCAGACGACAGCTTCAGAGTAATTCACAACCAGCATTAACCATCACTGGATTGACTGACCAAATGCAACAGGCACGGAACTCCATCCCACAAACTGACATCCAGCACCTGTACAACAAAATGCATGCATGTTTGCATGCTTGCATTCAACATTCTTGCAGTTTACACATGTTATTCATGTAGCAGCATTTTACATTTCCAATGGCTTATCTCACACTTAGATTAACCTGTGATCTTGCAATGCTTATCACTGAAATATATTACCCAGACAAATGTATTTCCAAAATTTCATTGCTCTGCATCAGGGTGCTCAACCCACTGATCGCAATCTATCGGTCGATCACCATGGTTTTTTGAGTTGATCTTACAAAACCATATACAAAATCTGTTTAAATGAGCTGCTTCTGGAAAATACCAGTTTGCTGACAATGGATTATTCACACAGTTTTTGTAGGCGGTAAATCTCTCGACACGTATTTTGTCTCCATCTGCATTTCACCGCCTTTAATGCTCGTGCCAAGTGTACATGACAAACTTACTAACGTGTTTGTGAAAAACGAGTGCAGCTGAACATGGGAAAACATGCAATTCCCGTTACAATGCATAAATGTAAGTGTATAAGTTTGCTGTGTAATGCCAATACAATAGCAGCAGGCATACCTATAATGGGAAATACTGAACACCACTTCCGAACAGTTAACAAAGACTTCCAATCGGAAACAGCTGTTGGTAGTAGGTCAAGGAGGAAGCAACTTTCTAATCTTCAAAGTAAATTACAATCATAGCTATCTTTTTTTTTTTGTAAATCTTATAAAAAAATGTCTTTCATACAACATATCATCATTCTGTGTATATGAAATACTGATGCAGCATGCAAAACAATTTGACGATGGGATAGTTGTTAAGGTGCACTTTCTGGCAGCTAGTGAATCCCCATTTTCCACATCTGAAAACAAGTCAGAGATCACCCAGGGAATGCCATGAAAACATTCCTACGAGTACAATGCTCCCTCCTGCAGCCTGAGTGAGGACATTACATGCTGTACACACCAATGCCATCTGTCCGATGGAGCATAAAATGTGTTTCATCTGAAAAGTTCACTAGTCGACACTCAGTGGAGATTCAACTGCGGTATTGGCATGCAAATTCCAGCCTTCATTACCAATGAGCAGTAGGCAGCATGAATGCACAAACCAGATACCTGCTGGGGAGGCCTATACGTAGCAATATTCGCAGAATGGTCACTGAGGAGACACACTGAGTAACCCCTTGATTCATCGGAGTGGTCAGCTGCTCAACAGTTGCATGTCTATTCACACCTCCACAGCAGTCGCTCACCTCTATCATCTATGGCCCATGGTACACCACAGTTCCTTACGTGTTGGTTTTGGATAGCACCATTTTTTCATGCACAGCATACTGTAGCCACAGTGGCATGCAAACAGTTTACTAACTTAGCTATTCTGGAAATGCTTCCACCCTTGTCCTGCAAGCAAATGAACATGCCCTTTCGAATACCTGATAAATTGCTCCATTTCTGCATTACCACAATGACTGCACTAACTCCTGCGTCCTCCTTTCATGCCTTTTATACCCTCCACTGCTTGTGCTGTCACCTGCTGTCTGTGAGTGGTTATTGCACACTGATGTCGAACATAGGTGGTGGTCATTATTGTGACTGGAACGTGTAAATAAGTTAAACAAAGAACTTCAAGGAAAAAACCAGACCATTATAACTTTAATGTCTTTTATAAAGTGCTTCATGCAAAAACTTGACCTTTGGATAGCACGGTTACAGAAATTAAATGTGTAAAACTTTCCTCAAACACAGTCAGAACTGTCAGATCTACAAATGTCATCGGATCATGAAGCTGCAAAGAAGTATACAGCCAGCCTGGTAGCACTGAAGACAGTCTAAACCAGTTTTCAGATTTCAGGGCAATGAAATCTGCTCTAGCTTTCATAGTTCATCATTTACAATAAGTGGATGTGGAAGATATTGCAAACAAAATGGATACTTTTTCCTCTTGTAGTGAGTATTAACTTGAAGAGGAAATAATTTGATTTCAAAATAATATTTAATTAAAAGTCAGAATACAATAAAGGTACTTTTGGAAAATGAGTGTAAAAACCTACTCTACAATTTATTGTTTTTTTAGATCAATTTATCTATGCAATGCATTGTTTTCAATAATAAACATAGAGAAATATAAGTGTAGACATAAACTGATCAGTCCTCATCTTTCAGACTATGGAAAGGCAAGTATCTCACTAAACTTTTTCCAACATGTATGATGGTGTATATTTGAATTTTTTTCACCTATGTAATATCTTTAAAATTGAGCAGTAGGCCTACAACTTTTGATAGAGAGAAATTACCTTTTATGTATTTTGTATAGGTAATGGAAATGGTTAATTCTGGCCCAGTGTTGTTTTGTGTTTCAACCTTTATGAATTTTTAAGTCCGTAGATTTCTAAATGGGCTAAACTGCACGTAGTAGATCACAATCTTTAAAAGGTTGAGAACCCCTGCTCTATATTAATTCAGTGTTGCGATTTTTTTCTGTCAGTACACTTAACAAAACATGTTGCTTGTAGAACATGTGAATAAATGTGTGTGTACCAAGGGTTTGCTAGCAGACAGAAGTCAGCATGTCATCAGAGACATCAAAACTGGATGAAGCCTTGGGAACATCTTATGCCAGTGTGAAAAAGACAGATATAATTAACAATATACAGTGATCAACAAGAATACTGGGTCATCTCTCTGCCACAGAAATGATAATCAACATGACACCTGGAGAGTGGGCAACAGAACAGGAATGCTGGAGGATGTATGCTGGAGAATGAACAGAAACTGTTTGACTACTTCTGTATGCAGATTTAAAATAAATAACTAAATAAATAAATAAATAAATAAAGCTAATATAACTGACAATGAAAAAGATTAGAATATAGTGCTCAGAGAAAGGAAATGAGTGTCACGGAAATGGTGGGTTCGTCACATGCTCTTCTGGTCCCATTATTTGAATATTTACAAGTTGGTGACCTACTATGACACCATTAGCAGTCAATAATGCATTGAAAAGCAAGGTCTTGTCAACTTACGTGGGCATCTGAATTTTTCAGCTCTGTAACATGCAGTGTGTGTCAATCTGAAACACAACTGCTGTTGGAATACAACATTAAGGAAAAGACAAGTATGCTCGATCAAGGTGTTTATTGGACATTGTTCCAAATGTGACACTGTATGAGCCTGCAGTTTTTGACAGTAGGGTATGTAATGTTATAGTTGTATTGGGGGGGGGGGGGGAGGGGGGACATTCAATAAGTGATGAAACACACTTTCTTCTTGGGCAATTTTGAAATGCAAAATTTGTTGTGGTACATCATGGAATCTTCCTGCTTCAGCCCCTATAGCTTGATTAAGTTCTAATATGTGTCAGTGCCATATGCAGCCTTCAAAATGGCATCTGTAACGGAGATCCATTCTGAGCAGAGAGCTGTCATTGAGTTTCTTTTGGCAGAAAACCAGAGCATCGTAGATATTTATAAGCACTTGAAGAATGTCTATGGAGACCTGGCAGTGAACAAAAGCACAGTGAGTCACTGAGCAAGGTGCCTGTCATCATTGCAACAAAGTCACACAAACCTGTCCAATATCCCATGTGCTGCATCACAGTCAAACACCTCACTGCACTACAGGACTTTCACAAAGCTGCACACCTGAGAGGAGCTCACAAAACTTCACTGGACTGTTCTTCTTCATCCACTCTACAGCTTGGATCTCACACCTTCCAACTTCCATCTGTTTGGCCCAAAGAAGGAGTCACTCTGTGGGAAGGAGTAAATAGGTGATGGGGAGGTCATTGATGCAGCAAGACATTGGCTCTTATGTCGATCAGTTGAGTGGTATCATGTGGGCATACAGGCCCTTCCACTAAGGTGGCATAAGGCTGTTGTATTGAATGGAGATTATGTTGACAAGTAGGGTTTTATAGCCACAGGAGTGGGGAATAATATAGAGTATTTGAATCCTGAATTAAACCAACCTGCTTTCAGAAAAAAATATTTTGCATTGTTTATTGAAAGCCCCTCATATGACAAACATGCTCAACACTGCCGTTACTAAAATATTTTGAGATTAAGCAACATACACCAAGACTATAAGTCTAATAGTTTCTTGGAATCTAGGACACAGATGAGACACCAGTTGATCATGCATTCTAGGATCTTTTATAGTGATGTCAACACTTTAATTACTTAGTACTATAGGGTACTTCCCTGGTTTCAGGAAAGGAACCGAGATTTCCTTTCCCCACATGCTGGGAAAATTACCATTCAACCACACATCATTAACAACACCTAGGAAGGTATCTTTCACTTTCTTAATGTTAATTAATGTGGCTTACCAGATTTGATCATTGCTTGGTCAAGTCTCTTGGGCCTTAACACAAAATAACAATAAGACGGTGCGGTGGTGCTCTTCGGTGTTGTTGCAATGGAACTACCAACTGCTGCTCTCCTTAATGCCCGATATGTGCAGAAAGCTAGAGTCTGGCGATAGAAATTTAATGCTCTACCATGCTATAGGCAAATCTCCAGGTACTGTCTGAAGACACACCTACTTCAACAAATTTGTTGAAGCTGACCAGCCATGTTTGTCAGAAACCCTCATTATGGCTTAACATACCTTTGTAGCATTAGTGGAACATTTCACTGAGTCCATGTCATGATCTCTTCTTGCTGTCTCTTGACTATCTTCACCTTATTATCCTAAAGGCTGATATATTTTCTACAGGTAACAGGAATCTGAATCACTGCACAGATACATGGCTGTTCCTAATTCTTGAGCAACAATTGTGATTCCACCATCATGCTAAGCTGCCTCTGAAGCTTGCCTGAGGACTTCAAGGTACATCCACCAACAATGATCCAATATGACCCATCTAAATGGTTGTCTGATCAAAATATCCATGTTCATGGATGCCTACAGATGTTTCTTGTTCACAATTATCCTTACTGTCAGCTTACATTGTTCTTACTGTCTTCTTGCGACATTTGCCTTACCATGTCAGATGAAAAGTGTACATGCAAACTACTAGCATTTACAGCAGTAAGCAAGGTTTATAACATATTCATGAGTAATAGAATTAGAGATACATATATATCTGTGTAGCACATTCTTTTGGTCTGATGATGATGGCAACAAAATATGGCATAGACTCCATGACTAAGTAATGGAGAGCTATCCTGATTCACGACTGTTCCACTGCCATCACCAATTCACAGAGACTGGTCACAGCTAGACTGAAGTTGCATTTAGTTTGCTAAATGCTGTCCCATACGTGCTCAATGAGTGAGTTTCATGGCATGTGGGTTACACAAACACTTTCCTAACATCTCTCAAACCATTCTGACAATTCAGGAGTAATGGGGTACTGTGCACTGTCAAATGACTGTACAGATCACCTGAAGGGTGCCGTATGCAACAACAGGTGCAATGGCCACACAACAGCTTCCTATATCATTCATTTGGGAGAGATGGTAGATTTTTTCACAGACCAAAATTAATCCCAACAAAACAACCCTAACATCAGAATACCTCAATCACCTGACTGACTGGTGCTCTGCCCACAAGCTGTGTAAATCACTTCATCAAGTTTTTAATGTACTACCATTGGTGTGCACCACCCATATCATGACTCATCACACCAGAAAACATCCCTTTCCATGTAGTGTGTGCCCAGTGAGTGTATTCCTGTGGCCATGCAAATCTTGACACAGTGTAGGCAGTCTGTCTACTGTTACAGTATAGATTAACCCTGTCACCAACACACAATGCAAGACACTCTAAGCTTTATTCAAGCAGTTTCTTGTGTTTGAAGTCATTATGTGATGGTAACCAAAACTTTGACATTTTGCATTTCAGTCTACCTAATGAATAAGAATAAAACACATTTGGTGAATGTTTAACTTCTGCAAATGGCTACAGTATTTTGCCAACCTGAGCTGATCAGTATGTAAATATATTTAAAGACAAAACTCAAAATTTTAAAACTGAAGTACATTTATGCCACTGGTGTGATATAACTTAGATGCAAAGCAGACATAGGTTTTCAGGAAATAACTGAATTATGGTTTCAGAATAATGTGATTTCTACACAGTCAGATATACAGTCATGGTGCTGCCTGAATTGGCCAATTTTTAATGTGTATCAAGGTAAATACAAAATCAAGACTGCAGGTTAAACTCTGGACTCAAATTTACAGCAAATTTATCTTGTATTTAAAGGAATTCGATATTTATATGAACAAACTTGTAATACAGTAACACAAATTATTTCCAGACACTCAAAAGCACTCAAAACTTACTAAATTATGTAAGACAGTTTTACAATTGATAGTCTTGGACTGTTGACCTTTGTGAGCATGTCTGAAGCAATTCTCCAAAGTCATGATTCTCTTTCACAACCATGACTGCCTTCCTCCTCAAAAAATCACAATGTTAAGCTGTTGCAGCAACTTTGTCATGAAGGAAAAGTATTCTTAACCAACTTCTCATTTTACTTTCTGTCTGGCACTGTAATGGCCCACTGCTGGTGTTTTATCAGTATTTTTAGATTGCTGTATCACTCTGCATACACTACATATTTTTGAATTAAAGGAGACCACTCAATGAGAAGCAGAAGCACCGAGCTGTCGATAGGCACACATAAAAGAAAGACCTGCTAGCTTTTAGAGCTACCCTTTGATGAACGCACACACACACACACACACACACACACACACACACACACACACACACACAGAGAGAGAGAGAGAGAGAGAGAGAGAGAGAGAGAGAGAGAGAGAGAGAGAGAACTATGATGCCCGCATGCTGCCAGCTGAACTAACAGTGCCATTTTTCGGCAGGTGGAGTGGTTATGGTGGGGGTAGTGTTGGGTGAGGTGGATAGAGGGAGAAGGAAAGGGAGTTGGGAGGTGGGAGACAGGGAGATGGAGAGAGACTGAGGGTGGGTGGCTAGTGGCTCTGAGGGAGGCGGGTGGTTTGCTGGCTAGAAATGCAGGAGGGAAGGGTGGTGGGTATACGGGCTGGCACAAATGTAGTGGCCAGAGGGAAGTGGCACACACTGAAGGTGACATGTGAACTTTAACAGGGAGAGGGCTGACAGGACGGAGGAAGGGAAACTGTTGGGTTGGGGGTGGAGATGGGGGCAGGGGGGTGGGGGTGGAAGGTGGAGACAGTGTGTTGCCTGAGATTGAAGTCAAGATGACTACAGGAGAGGAGAATGTGTTGTAAGGATAACTCTGTCTGTATAGTTGAGAGAAGTAGTTGGTGTAGGGAAGGAACTATATAACCTAGTTTGTGAAGCAGCCACTGAAATTGAGCAGATTTTGCTCAGCTACATATTGTGTCACCAAGTGGTCAACTCTGTTCTTGACAACAGTTTGGTGGTGGCCATTCATCTTAGTGGACAGCTGGTTGGTAGTTGTATGAGGGTCGTTTGAAAAGTTCTCAGAACGGAATAGAAAAAAAAAAAAAAAGTACTTACATCACTGAAACTTTTTTTATTTTTCAATGTAGTCTCCTTGTAGATTAATGCACTTGGTCCCATCTCGAAAATGAGTTTCTTCCAGGCTTGCAAAATAGTTGTTAACTCTGGCTATCAATTCTTTGTCTGAAGTGAATCTTTGTCCACCAAAAATAACTTTCAGTTTTGGGAAGAGATGGAAGTCTGACAGAGCCATATCAGGTGAATAAGGTGAGTGTGGCAACAATTCATACCTTAGTTCGTGTGATTTTGCCATGGCAATGGCACATGTGTGTGAGGATGTGTCAAGAGTCGCGGCACCCATCTTGCCGAGAATTTTTTCATTTCTAATTCTTCAGTTAAAATCTGATATACCCTTTCGGATGACATCTGGCAAGTGTGAGTAATTTCATAAATTTTCAATCGGCAATCCTCCATGACAATTTTGTGCACTTTCGCAATGATTTCTGAAGTAGCAACACATCTTGGCTGACCACTGTGTGGATCATCATCTAAGATCTCCAGACCAAATTTAAATTCATTTGTCCACTTGGCAACAGTTGAAATGAAGGAGCAGAGCCCCCACTGTATTCTGGAAATCAGCATGAATGTCCTGTGCTTTCATACCTTTCTTTACGAAGTACTTAATCACTGCTCAAATCTAGATTTTTTCCATCTTTGCAAATCACTATATGGGAACAACAACAGAGCCACGTGACCACCACAGCTCTCTTCCAAGAGCATTGACATGGCACATGTTTACAGGCAACAGTCCAATGAATATCACGTGAACAACTTGTTGCGCTAGCGCTGACCTCTTGTGGTGATTCCGAGAACTTTTCAAACCACCCTCGTACCATCATAAAAAGCTGTGCAGTGTTTGCAGCAGAGTCGGTATGTGACATGGCTGCTTTCACAGCTGAACCAGCCACTGATGGGATAGGATAAGTCTGTGATGGGACTGGAGCAGGAGGTGCTGGGTGGGTGGATTGAGCAGGTCTTGCACCTTTGTCTGCTACAGGGATCATATCCCTGTGGCAAGGGGCTGGGAGGGGGTGTTGCATAGGAGTGGACTTGAGTGTCCTGTAGGTTGGGTAGGTGACAGAAAACCACTTCATGAGGGGTGGGGAGAGTCAGACAGTCACTCATATATATGAAAGTCATCTTCAGATACAGAATTATTGTAAGGCTGCATACACAGACTGTCGACGTTTTCCTGGTTTCACTATTTTGAGAGGGTGATCAAAATATTCTACCACGTAATAAGCCTGGAGCACTTTCTGCACAGTTTACTGTATTTATACCACAAAAGTTCTCTGATAAAATCAGTCTTATGAACTAGAGTGAAGTACAAAGGAATTCATCTGGTTCAATGGAACAGATGAGTAGATTGCACTGTATTTGTGGTGCTGTTTGCAGAACGAGGTCTCATGCAAAAGATGATACCTCACAATGGCATCACAAGTAAGGACAGTTACTGCTAGAAACATCAAAGAATCTGAGACAGACATGCCCCCATATGTTTCCTTATGATGCCGCAGGCGGAAAGTTATTTTTGTGCCACTAAGCCCAGTCTCTACGTAATCAATGACCACCTCTAATCATCACTTATGATGACTGTATCATCTTAGCACAGATACGACTGTGTGTTAATACAACAGTTATTCAGAACTTTATCTCAAGTTACAGACAACTGTACTCTGATGTGACACTGTGATTCTGCAATGAATGAAGTGCTAAATGTTGTAAGTTTCAGCAACAGTCTCAAATAAACATCATCTGTGAGGGGGGGGGGGGGGGGGGGGGGGGGGGAATCAAATACCATCCTATCAGGCCTTCAGGCCTTGAAGGCCCAATGGTATAGACTAGCTGCTGTGCCATCCTCAGCCCTTAGGCATCAACAGATGCAGATATGGAGGGGCATGTGGTCAGCACGCCGCTCTCCTGGCTGTTGTCAGTATTCGTGACTGGTGCTGCTACTTCTCAATCACCAATTACGTAGCTCCTCAATTGGCCTCACAAGGGCTGAGTGCACCCCGCTCGCCACTCGGCAGACCTGGACGGTGACCCATCTGAGCACTACCAAAGCCTAACAGCGCTTAACTTCAGCGATCTGATGGTACCACTGCTGAAAACTTTGGAAACAACTGTTGTTTCCAAAGTTGAGTATTTGCTATGCCCACGTTCCAATAAATTACTAATAATTTGTGTGTGTGTGTGTGTGTGTGTGTGTGTGTGTGTGTGTGGGGTGTGCGGTGCGTGCTTGCTACAGTACACCAAAATGGCAATGATGATGGTTCTTCAGTGTTCTTTTGTCCACCACACCACACAATGGCAACACCGAATGTTGCATGTTTTTTCAGTGCATGGACTTCCCATGCTTGCCACATGGACCTCCATGAACTGCTAGTTATGGGGCATTCATACTTGCACATTTGTCTGCTTCTATCAAACACAGAGTGTTTAACTATTTCTGAGGCCTCACAAGAAATGTCCCTAAACAAAGCTGTTCCGTTTCAGGTGCAGCCGATTGAACAACTGCTGCTCAGTATCCAATAAATGAACATGTTACTGTTGCAACAAGCAGCTCAACAACTGGTTGCTGCTCCCAAGGTTTGCCAGTTTAACAGTAAAGGATTTGGCTAAATATCACATGCAACTGGAAGCACACTTTACAGCTTACAACATTAAAGGTTTAGCACACATTGTTTTTTCTGTCTACATTAGGAACTGATGTATTCCATCTGTGTATCAAACTATTCCCTGCTCTTCAAGTGGAAGAAATTTCTTATGACAAACTCTTTCATATGCTTGATGACCATCATGAATCTCAGATCCTTATAGCTGCAGTGAGACTTAAATTCTTTCAATAGTGTATTGCTGAACTTAAAGAGCTAACAAGACATTTCAGTTTCAAGTGTTCTTGTGGACTAAGCTATGGTGATACATTACACGATGCAATCACACAAAATGCATCAGACACATATATTTGTGTTGCTAGTCTAAAACTGCCAGATGCAAATCTGGAAACAGTTTTTTCTGTAGTAGAGTCTCAAGGAATCGTGAAAATGACTGAAGTTGATTTTGAGTCTGCATCTCAATCTAAAGTGAATGTAAGAGTGAATAAAAACTGGGTTCACATTATCTGTAAAAGTAAATGTAAATCTTTTCAGTCTTTTAGTGCATGTGGTGTACTTCAGAATAATGGGAGGAAATATTGCCTCAGTGTTGTTCTAGGTTACAGTGTAGTTCTCAGCAAGTGCATGTTGTCACACAGCAGCTTTTTCCATTTCACAGAAAACTTCTGCTGTAGTCCACAGACAGAAGAATAAATCTTTTGTCCAGTTAATGAGTGGCTCAAAAGACAAAATTTCAATTACACACATGAGCACCTGTTTCCATCAAAAAAAGGACACTCATGAAATCATCAGTAGCCCATGGCTACAGAAGCCTACTTATGTTTTGCCTGCATATAACGGACATGAAACACTGGTGTTTGGCAGGTGCAGTTTGCCAGCAACTATTCGTGACATTAAAAAGAGTGTTTCATTACATGTACTATGTCCTAGAAACAGTGAAAACATTTTTTGTTTAGACTTGTTTGATTTGTTCAGTCTGTGCAAACAAGACAATGTGTTACAAATCAGTGCTTCAGTGCCTCATGCCAATGTTTAGACTTGTGTACAAAGTACACCGAACTTTTTGAACCAGGATTAGGAAGGGCTACAAATTTTGAGGTACACATTACTGACACTGTACAACCACCATTTTCTCATATGCAGCCTGTGCCCTTTGCAATACATGAGCAGGTTGCTCAGGAACTGCATTGATGGAAAGACAATGGGGCAATACAACGAGTTTCTGAAAGTCTGAGGGCGTCATCCTTGGTCACTCTTGAAAAGCCATCAGGAGGCTTACGTCTGTGTGCCACTTTCAAAGACACAGAAAACTGAAACTGTGGTGGATTCATTTCCTCTCCCACGACTGGAGGAATTAATGGACATGTTGATACAGAGCAGATTTTTTTCCAAGACTGATTTACACAAGGTCTAATTGAAGGTACCACTGAATGAGCAGTTCAAGCAACATTTTGTGATGAACACCCACCTAGATTTGTTCAATTTTCAAAGGCTATAGTTCAGAAGTGCTTCAGCTCCCGCTGTTTTCCAATAGTTCCTGGAACAACGTATAGCAAAAGCCCTTCATGTACAAACTATCTGGAAGATACTGTTGTTATGGATCATACACCAGCTGACCATCTGGCACATTTAGAATGTTTGTTTCAAATTCTTGCTGTGGATGGCTCAAGGTGTTACAAGAAGTGCTCCTTTAATATTTGGGTACATAATAAACACGCAGGGTATTTAACCTGCTTATTTGCACTTGTCTGTGGTTAAAGATTTACTTACACCCCATAACATCAAAGAGATCAAGGCTTTCATGGGGAAGCTTACATATTACACTGAGTTTATTGCAAACGCTGTGCACATCACTACTGTGCAGAACTGGCTGTGCCAGGAAGGTGCTCCCTATGTGTGGTCCCACGAATGAAAGGATGCATTTTAGCAGTTAAGGTACACATTGTTAGGTCATCATCTTTGATTCATTTTGATCCAGCTGAGCTTGTTGTGTTGGGTGTGAGTGCATTGTCTTATGGGATTGGGGCTGTGCTCTCACAGAGATGGTTCCTCTGATAGGACCTTAGTTTTCACCTCAAAAACTGCCAACAAAGCAAAGTGTTATTACAGTCAACTTGAAAAAGAGGCACTTACCATTATCTATGGTGTTACCAAGTTTCACCAATATTTGTATGGTTAGAAGTTGTATTTTATTACAGATCAACTGCCTTCAATGCCTTTGTTCCATCTTTCCAAGCCTATCCCATCACCAACAGTGCAAAAATTGCATTGTTGGGCCCTGATGTGGCCTAATTATCAATACGAGTTGTTATACAGGTCTCTTGTACAGTATTCAAATGCTGATTTTGTCACTGTTACCAGTTGGTACAGACAGAGTTTGATCCATCTGAGGAATCATGTTATCAAACTGATGCTCAGGATTTCAGAATTCTTCAAAATTTTATTCTTAACTTTCAGCATATTACTGGAGCAACTGCTTTCAACCCAGATCTTCAGGTCTTTTAGCAATATGTGTGTCATAGTCATAATTTGAAAGAAATCCCCCACCCAGTGGCGCATAATTACGCCTAGCATTGTCACCTGCTATCCACATGGTCAGGGGTTCCGCTGTTGCATACAGAGAATAAAAATGCATGGGTTGCAATTCCTCAGTCCCTGTGGGCACATCAGCATCACCAGAACCAGCTGTTGTGCTTTTATGTCAGTGATTTGGCCACAGAATATTTTCTCACAGACCCAGCACACCAATGGCGCCTGCAACTCCAGTCATCTACAAGTCTCCGTCCACTGCTGTTGGCACTGCCCAGTATGGTGCCAATGGAGATTGATACCGCACTGCCGCCATTGCCAATGTCAACACCATTCCAGCTGCCTGAGTCAATGTCACCACCCGATAGCCAGCACAGTGCCCCTGAAGTTCCACTTGCAGTCCACCTGACCACAGCATCAGCATCACTGGATGTGGGCCAGCCTATACACCATCATGGTCTATCCCTATGGCACTCCTACTTCCAACTCCTGGCTACAGGTGTCGTATCCCTATGGAAAATCTAGGTGCAAGACCTGCCTAATTCACCATCCACCACTTCCTTCTCTAGTCATGTCACATGCTTATCATATCCTACTAGAGACAGAGTTACCTGTGAAAGCAGCTATTCCATACACCAAATCTGCTGTTATGACTGCACAGCTTTTTATGCAGCATGACAACCAACCAGCTGTCCACCAGAATGAATGACCACCGCCAAACTGTGCCCAAGAAGAAAGTTGACCATCCAGCAATGCAACTAGCTGTTGGGCACAATATGCTTGAGTTCAGTAGCTGTTCCACAATCTGTGCCTCTGGATCCTTTCCACCAGCACCAGCTTTTCTGAACTACATAAATGGGAGCTATCTTTGCAACACATTCTTCTATACAGTCAAACTCTTCTATACTGTCAAAATCTGAAGTCAATAACTGTCATAATTTGGAAGTTAGAAAAAAGAAAAGTCAGTTAAAAAACGTAATTATCTGACACTTAAAAAACTATATATATATAAAAACAAAGATGATGTGACTTACCATACGAAAGTGCTGGCAGGTCGATAGAAACACAAATAGACACATACGTACACACAAAATTCAAGCTTTCGCAACAAACTGTTGCCTCATCAGGAAAGAGGGAAGGAGAGGGAAAGACGGAAGGATGTGGGTTTTAAGGGAGAGGGTAAGGAGTCATTCCAATCCCGGGAGCGGAAAGACTTACCATAGGGGGAAAAAAGGACAGGTATACACTCGCGCGCGCACACACGCGCACACACACACACACACACACACACACACACACACACACACACACACACACACACACACACACACACACGTGGATGGATAAGTGTGTGTGTGTGTGTGTGTGTGTGTGTGTGTGTGTGTGTGTGTGTGTGTGTGTGTCTGCGTGTGTGCGTGCGCGTGTGCGTGCGCGCGCGCGTGTATATACCTGTCCTTTTTTCCCCCTAAGGTAAGTCTTTCCGCTCCCGGGATTGGAATGACTCCTTACCCTCTCCCTTAAAACCCACATCCTTCCGTCTTTCCCTCTCCTTCCCTCTTTCCTGATGAGGCAACAGTTTGTTGCGAAAGCTTGAATTTTGTGTGTATGTATGTGTCTGTTTGTGTTTCTATCGACCTGCCAGCGCTTTCGTATGGTAAGTCACATCATCTTTGTTTTTAAATATATTTTTCCCGCGTGGAATGTTTCCCTATTATAATGATGATGTGACTTACCAAACGAAAGCACTGGCAGGTCGATAGACACACAAACAAACACAAACATACACACAAAATTCAAGCTTTCGCAACCCACGGTTGCTTTCCTGATGAAGCAACTGTGGGTTGCGAAAGCTTGAATTTTGTGTGTATGTTTGTGTGTCTATCGACCTGCCAGCGCTTTCGTTTGGTAAGTCACATCATCTTTGTTTTTAGATACATTTTTCCCACGTGGAATGTTTCCCTCTATTTTTATATATATTAATACTTTGCAACTGTGATTATTTGAAAAGATATGATAACACTGAAGAATCAAACTTGGAAAGTTCTCCTTTTAGAAAACCTTTCGTAATTTTTTTGTAGTAATGACTTTAAGAATTTCAAGTAGATATTTATGTTTTGTGTTAGGGTGAGTGTGAAAGAGAATACTTGTGTGAGTGTATGTGGGACATTCGCCAATATTAAATTTTCAGTTTGTAATTCTCTATAGGAACTTGCAAGTGTTCCAGATTTGTATTGTGGGAACGAATCCAATAGTGGTTCCCCTACTAGTGGATGACAGATGTCCAAGCATGTTTGAATATGTCAGAGACAGCCAGAACGTTTGCGACTATATAGTTAAATTCCAGATGTAAAGTACAGCTTAAAGTTTATTTCATTTTATTTGTTTAACAAGAGAGTTTTAAGTTGCTTATTTTAATGACGTCAATGAGCTGAGAGCAGTGGTTGGTTCTTGCTAGATTTTGGCGCAAGCCGCACCCTGAAAGTCAGTTCTGATTGGCCGTAATTCTGTACAGCCAATAAGAAGTGAGATGGTTTGTCACCTAACGCATGAGATAGAGAGGCTTGTAGAGGCAGAGAGGAGGAGGAGGTGGTGAAATAGCTTTCAAAGGAGCTCGTCATGCTGGAAGTGTCCGAACGCATTATGTGTAAAACAAAGTGATATTGTGACTTCCGCGTTTCAGTGCAGTGATAAAGGTAGCTGGTGTTTACCATTAACTATTTGCGAAATTTTAAGAGTCGAGAGATATTTTGTTCTGGAGAAAATCGCGTGTGTAAACTTTGAACTAAAAGCGTGGTGGTACTAAGTAAATTTTCTTTACTGACTATTTATGGGAAGCAAAAACTTTAAATAAAGACAACCACTGAATGCCGAGTGCAAAAGTAAATAGCAGTTTATAGACTGTGTTACTCTTGTAAATGATTTCGGAATTGGATAGGAAAAGTTCTGGCTGTTTGAGTGTGACGAGGACTGTGAACAGGAACTTTAATGATTTGAACACATGTGGGCTGATGATCTTGCTTAAAAAAAATTTTAAAAAATCCTAATGCAAGTTTAAAAGGACCTTTGAACTTAGAAATTTGAACAGCAACCCATTTTCAATTTATTCTGTAGAGTTCACAAGACTACCTTCCACTTTTTTGTACTTATAGCGGCCTCCGATGTGTAGTTATGAAATCTCAGTTTCTTCAACACTGCTTTTCTGAGATCTCTTAAGTAGCTGCAGTCAGGAGTTACGTGTGCAGATCTGCAGCAGTATCGAGGTAGGTGGACAACTTATGTTGCAGAACCACCGTCGATGTCAGAAAGAGCATGTTACGTTGCAATTAGTGCTGGATTGGCCAGGAAAAACATTAGTCAAGTTTGCAGAGGTAGGTGACTTTCTAGAAAAGCAGTAGTGTTGGGATAATCTGACTGTGAAAAAGTGCTCGCGAATAAATAGGAACTGTGAAAGGATCAATATTATGAGTGAACTATCACCACGTGGATAGAAAGAAAGTGATAGCTCATGAACTGTGATTGCGTTTGCTGTGGTTGGCAGACAGATTTGCGATTACATCTCGCCGAATGGAGTTGTGGATAGTGGCGACTTCATGCAGAACACAAGCTATGAGAGACGACATGACACTGGCAACGAAAGCAGTTGGCAGTGCTGACCTGAGTGGTGGCCCATAAACTGGTATGATGGCCCAGCGAATGGTGGTCAGACCCGCAGTTACAGCTAGCTGTGTCGGAGACATCAGAAGTGCAAAGTTAAGTATAGTGTCCTTTAAAACTTTGTGTGCGAGTGTGCAGAAATTGAATAAAATGGCTGAAAGTAAGCAGACAAGTGTGAAGGACGAGCTGAAGGTAGATTTGGGGAAAGAAAAAGGGGAAGAAGTTAATGATTCCATGAGCTTTAGTTTGGATGTATCACAAGCAAATTTTAGTAGTACTTTGTCAGATTCATTATATGGTAATTATGGAGTGGAGGGGGAACAGAATGTATCGGACCCCAGTGTTTCAGAACTACCTGTTGTGGTGGCTAATATTGATCAGGAAATTGTGTCAGTCAATGATGGGGCAAAAGATAGTGTAGCAGGAATGTTAATGAATCTATTGACAAAAATGAGTGGGTTAGAGTCTACTATGACAAAAATAGGTACGTTATGAGATGGAATCTAAAATAAGTACAATGCGGTCTGATATTGATACAAAAATGAGTGGGTTAGATTCAAAAATGAGTAATATGGGTGTTGAAATAGAATCTAAACCGGATAAAAAAATTTCAGATCTAAGAGAATTTTGCAAGCGCGACAAGGCAGTGCTTAACAATAATGTAAGAATTGAAATCAACCAGGTTAAACAGGGATGTACACAATCTATTGTTAAAGTAAAAAGTGAATTAACAACACAGATCGAACAAGTTACTGATGATCACCAACAGTTTAAAGTGCATGTTAAATCAGAGATAGTCAAGACTCATGAACATATCCAAGTGGTGGAAAACTATGGTGAAATAAATCATGCAGCATTAGAATGTAAACTGAAAGAAAGTAAAGATAAGTGTGAAAAACTTGGGGCACTGGCTTGGAAACCCATCTTAACCAATTCAGTAGCAGTGTGAATGAGCAACTGTGTGAGCACGACTGTCGAATAACAAAAGTAGAACAGTGTGTTACTAACAGTAGTGGTAGCATTATTTCTAGTGGAATAATAGAATCCACTGAGATTGCGTATATCACACATCGTCAGTTTCTCAAGTTTGATCCAAATAAAAGTGTACATCCACATGAATTTTGGAATGACTTTGAGGATATCTTGCCTAAAGGGTGGAGTGATAAGCAGAAGCCGGGTTTATTACTTCTAACTTAATGGGGGAGGCAAGAATCTGGGGAAACTTGGCCTCAGATAAATATAATAAGTTACAGGAATTTAAGCAAGCTTTCTTTGAAGAGTACTGGGGAAAGCGTAAACAAATGGATGTGCTAAATCAGTTTTGGTCTGGGGAAAAATACAGCCCCAAGAAAGAAGGGATAAAAAGATTCGTACAGAGGTGGGTAACTACTCTAACCTATCTTAATACTAAGGTAGAAACTGAACAGATAGTTATGGGGGTAGAAAATAAGCTACCTTGGTATTGGAAGAATAAGATTATATCTGCACCTAGAGATAATGTAGATAAATTCGTGCAATATCTTGAATGTGTAAAAACTGTACTAAAAGAGGAGGACAGCGCGAGGAGAGAGTATCGACATCCTGTTAGCAGAATGAAAATCGAGCCAAGGTAAACATAAACAGAATGCGTGTACAGAGAGGACGCAGATACCGAGGTCGATCACGAGGGAGAGGCTGGACATATGATAATCGGATCAGTGACCGAGGTCAGTATGGCGACTGTAGACAGCTGTCAGGAGATGACGCAACCAGCTGGCGGAGGACATCAGTTAGTGGTGGCGTACCTCAACAGGAAAACTGCTAAGAGTTTACGAGAAGGCTGGTGCTCACAGACAACAACATTACCAGTTGAACCCACTGGCGAAACCATTTGTAAGAACGGCACCAGTACAACCACCTAGTATTAATGTAGTCAGTAAGAAAGAAGGGGAGAATAACTAGGAGCAGCAAGAGGCAAGGGAATTAACCAATGTAGAGTTAAGGGAGCACAGTAGTAGTAACACCTGTAATAACAACACATTTGTAGGGGAGATCAGCACTAATAATAAGGTTCTGAATCAGGAGGTGGAGGTAAATCTGCACGGCGAAACAGAGGAGGAACTGTCTGACAGTTGTGGAATCAATAATGGAGAAGGGGTCAAAGGGGTGCTTGATAGATTATTTGAAGCAATTGAGAGTAGTGAAGAGGAGGAAATATATAATGCTGATGACACCTGGTATAGGGTCACAGAAACAGATGTAAATACAGAAAGGGAAACACTAGAAAGATGTTCCAATTTAGCGATAGTGGACAGACTGGTAGGAGCTGCCACTAGTAGTAATAATATTAAGCATGAGGAAGACCCAGTAAACATAAATATGATATCCACACAGAACATAGGTTTTGACAGAAGGGAAACGGTGCAGGTTTTACCAGACGAGGTAGAACCTGCAAATAAAAGAGTACGTAGGACAGCCTATAATAGAGGTAAGTGTTTTTGATGAAAATGTAAAGTGTTTGATTGATACAGGATTAGAGGTGTGTGCTGTGTCCCAAAATTTTGTTAGTGAACTCCCAGCAAATAAGCAGGTAGTAATGATGCCAGTAAGTGGCCTAAATAAAATTGTAGCAATGGGAAAAACCAAAAAGGTGATGAAGCAAGAAATATTTCTACCCATAGTAGTAAAGAGGGTAGCAATTAAGCAGAATTTCTTAGTAATTAGTGAACTAAGTGTTGATACGCTGGTGGGTGCCAATTTTCTTAGTAAACATGAAGGATGGGTAAATTTTGGGACCAATGACGTAATGATAAGAATTAATGGTAACCTTATCACACTATACCATTCATAGGTAAGAGACCAAGTGAGGATGAAGAACTAAATGACTTGCCAATCTGTATTTGCAGGACAACAAAACTAATGGAAGGCTATAATGAGTATGGTGGTAATGAAGAAGTGGATCTGTCTGAACTGGATAGTGTCAGAGCTAGGATCAATGATAAATTGCTAGAATTAAGTGAGCAAGATGAGGGACAAAGAAGACAAATTTTGACTAAGCATATAGGAGTATTTTCTGATCAGCCAGGTCTAGTTAAAGATTACGAGTGTTTTTTGACAGTGAAAAAGGATGCCCATTTTTTCAAAAAACCGTTTGCAGTTCCTGAAGTGCTCAAGGAAGCAGTACGTGGCCCGATTCAGAATATGCTAGAGTGAGGGATCATTGAAAGAGCAATAAGTGTTTATAACAACCCGCTGGTTATAGTACCAAAGAAGGATGGCTTGATCAGATTAGTATTAGATGCTAGAGCCTTGAATAAGATAGTATTACCTGATAGTGACAGACCTGAAAATATAGAAGAACTGTTACAGAAGTTTAAAGGGGCAAAATTCTTCACATCCATGGATGTAACCTGTGGTTACTGGAATCTTCCTTTAGCCAAGGAATCAAGAAAGTATACGGCGTTTCTATTTGAAGGTAGCTGTTATCAATATAGGGTGGTGCTGTTTGGCCTAAATACAAGTGAATGTGCATTTGGTAGATGGTTTTTCCAAGTACGTTAGATTTTACCCTTTCAAGAAAGCTAATTCTAAGGTAATAGGAAGCAAATTGGAAAAGGATTACTTTGTAAATATAGGAGTGCCTAAAGCTATCTTATTTGACAATGGGTCACAATTTATTTCTAAGAGGTTTGAGGAGTGCCTAAAACAACGTGGGGTAGAGCATATTAAGATCTCAGCATATTTTCCTCAAGGTAATACGTGTGAGAGGACCATGAAGGAACTAAACCGATTATGTAGGACTTACTGCCACAAGAAACATTCTGCATGGGCCAACTACATAGAGTATTTTGAGGAGGTCATTAACCATCTTAAACATGAAGCCAACGGATTTGCACCTGTTGAACTAATGTGTGGAATTAGGGCAAATAACATCTTGTTTGATCTTGTAGAATTCCCTGGTCTTACTGATTTAGCTATGGAAGAAAAGAAGAAACTAGCACATGCTACTATAAGGAAGAAGGCACTGGAAAGAAAGAGGAGACACAATGCTAGAGCTAATCCTACTAGCTTCCAAATAGGTGATCTAGTTTTAATAAAGACCAAGGAGAAATCAAAAAAGCTTACCTCGGAAACAAAAAAGTTTACTGATGAGTATGTGGGTCCATTTAGGATAATAGAGAAACCTCACCCTGATGCTTACCGATTGGAATTTGTAAAGTCTCATAAACTGCTAGGCTTAAGAAATATTATTGACCTAGAGAGATATGTACAAAAAAAAAACTCAGAGGGCTTTGCACTCTTTGCAAGGCTAAGTGTTTGACGAACACTAGGACTCAAGTTAATGACAATGCTACTTAATTTTAATTTCGTGTTATCATTCTTCCTCTTCATCATTCAGTACTTTTGACTGTCTTCTTTCCTTCTTCACTATAGTAATATTAAGTAAGAGAGATAAGTGCTGTGGAAACATCAGAAGGTTGTTATTGTAAGAAGAAATGAAAAATATTTACAGAACAGCAAGGCTGGCTGTAAGACAATGGTAATATCGACCAGGAAGAGATGAATTATTTAAGTAAATTTAGACATGGAAATGCTGGGTACCCTCAGAAGGGTACAGCTTAAAGTTTATTTCATTTTATTTGTTTAACAAGAGAGTTTTGAGTTGCTTACTTTAATGACATCAATGAGCTGAGGGCAGTGGTGGGTTCTTGCTAGATTTTGGCGCAAGCCGCGCCCTGAAATTCAGTTCTGATTGGCTGTAATTCTATACAGCCAATAAGAAGTGAGATTGTTTGCCACCTAAAGCATGAGATAGAGAGGCTAGTAGTGGCAGAGAGAAGAAAGAAGTGGTGGACTAGCTTTCGAAGCAGCCGGTCATGCTGAATGTGTCCGAACGCATTATGTGTAAAATGAAGTGATATTGTGACTTCCACGTTTCAGTACAGTGATAAAGGTAGCTGGTGTTTACCTTTAACTATTTGTGAAATTTTAAGAGTCGAGAGATATTTTGTTCTGGAGGAAATTGCGTGTGTAAACTCTGAACTAAAAGCGTGGTGGTACTAAGTAAATTTTCTTTACTGAGTATTTATGGCAAGCAAAAACTTTAAATAAGGACATCCACTGAATGCCGAGTGCAAAAGTAAATAGCAGTTTATTGACTGTGTTACTCTCGTAAATGATTTCAGAATTGGAAAGGAAAAGTTCTGGCTGTTTGAGTGTGACGAGGACTGTGAACAGGAACTTTAATGATTTGAACACATGTGGGCTGATGATCTTGCTTAATAGCAATACAAAAGAAATCCTAATGCAAGTTTAAGAGGACCTTTGAACTTGGAAATTTGAACAGCAACCCATTTCTGATTTATTCTTTAGTGTTCACAAGACTATTTTCAGCTTTTTTTGTACTTATCATGGCCTCAGACGAGTAGTTATGGACTCTCAGTTTCTTCAACACCGCTTTTTCTGAGATCTCTTGAGTAGCTGCAGTCAGGAGTTACACATGCAGATCTGCAGCAGTATTGAGGTAGGTGGACAATTTATGTTGCAGAACTGCCGTTGATGTCAGAAAGAGTGCGTTACGTCACACACTCTAACCTGGGACTTTCACCCTTTGTGGGCAAGTGCTCTACTAACTGAACTATCCAAGCAAGACTGATTACCTGCGTTCACAGCTGCACTTCAGCAAGTTTCTCATCGTCTACCTTCAAACTTCACAGAAATTCTGTAACCCTGCGGGACTTGCACTCCTCTGAGAAAAGATATTGTGGAAGCATGGCTTAGCCATGGTCTTTGGTATTGTTTCCAGAATGTATATTCACTCTGCAGTGGGGTGTGTGCCGATTTGAAACTTCCTGGCAGAGTACTCTGCTGTAGAGCAAAAATTCGTTCAGCCAGTGATTAAGTCATCTCCTCAATAGCCTTTCTTCCATGAGTGCTAGTCACACAAAGCTGCAGCAGAACTTCTGTGATGTTTGAAAGGCAGGAGATGTAAGACTGGCTGTCAGGGCAAGTTGTGGCTTGTGACCACTTGGACTACCATTCTTTCTATATGATCAATTTCCTCAGTTAGTCCAACCTGGTATAACACTATTCCATTATGGGTTGAATGAGGGTTCACAAGAAATTTATTTCATATAAAAATGACAGCTTCTTTGTATTTTATCAATAAATAAAGACTTATCTGCTTTACAAACAGTTAAGCCAATGTGATTGTCCCACTTCCTAATCCTACACATTAGAACTCCCACATATTAGTATGCTATAACTAACTCCAGTTGTGGTTCAGTAAATTTCATACCACAATAACCTGGGACACATTTTAAAAATACTTCTGAATCTCTAGGTAACCTCCACCCAGGATCACATGCTGCATTCTGCCCATTAATACATTTTTAGTCCAAGCAAAACCTGCTCATATATCCGATATAAGCGTATTTTGGTTGTAATGCATTGCCATGGTACTTAAACATTTTGAAAGGTTTAAACAACTGGATTCCCCAAGTTATCTCTATCCATGGAACTAAGGAATCATGTGGGAAGGGCATAGGTATTGTTTTTGAAGGTATGTGTTTTTGGAATTCATGTTGGTTGCTACAGAGATGATTTCATTACAAGTAGCAGCTGACAGTTGCACAGAAAATTATGTGAATACCACAGGTAAATTTTCTGATCACACTATTGTGGCAGGGGAAGTCTTCAATTTGCCAGCTATACAGCACTAGCAATTTCATTAAAACTGGTGTCAGGGAGAGCAATTTGTGAGAGATTTTTCTGAACATTTATTCTGAAAAATACCTTGGGTCATTAGCTGGATAACGGATCTTGAGGGAAATGTCTTGGGCCTCCTAGCTATTAACAGACGCACACATTTCAAATCAATTAACAAACAATAGGAAATCTCAGTGACTGTATAGCTATTATAACATCAATAACTACAGGTGCAAATATTCAAATGCATGTGAATTCCTAAGGGACCCAACTGCTAAGGTCATCGGTCCCTAGACTTACACACTACTTAAACTAACTTAAGCTAAGAACGACACACACATCCATGCCCGAGGGAGGACTCGAACCTCCGGCGGCAGGGGCTGCGCGGTTCGTGACATGGCGCCTCAAACCGTACGGCTAACTACAAGTGTTACAAGAAATGTCAGATAACATATGGACATATTTATGCTTAGTAAGACCGACAGGAAACAATGTATCTGAACATTTGGCAATAAATATTCAATTACAGGTTCAAATGGATACATGTTGGAGTAGTTACGCAGAGATGGAGAGGCTTGCACACAATAGGTTTCAGAGTGAAGACAACAAAGATGTGGATATAAACGGATAAAATTGAAAATACTTTTAAAGTATGCCTTAAACTTGTATATGCAAAGCAAAGTCTTAAGGTATGAAGGAAATCCCACTGCAGTTCAATAGCTGTATCAAAAAATTGCTACTGAAGCAAAGATAGCTTCATTACAGATTTCTGCAAAGCCTAAGCCTTGTTGACAAACAACAGATGAACAAAGCCAAAATGAACATAATGAGACCAAAGATGGAAGCAGTCTATGAATTCAAAGGTAAAATTTTGTCAACCAATCTCACCAAAAATCCGAAGTAGTCAGTAAGAGGACTAAAATAATGCATTCAGTTACTCAGCAACCATAGTGGCACCAAAAGAGACAATGCAGAAAGGAGACCAAAATACTGAATTTTGCCTTCTGAAATTGTTTCACTATGGAAGGCTGTAATATTCGTCCAAAAATCACTCAACAATGTAAGACATCTCAAGCCCATCAGATACCTATCAGATTCTACTCAACTTATGCAAAAGACCAAGCTCCTTTTTTGTACAGGGCAATGAAAAAGTTTCCATGAGAGGTTACTGCTGCAGCATATATGTAAAGTAGTGGGACCCTGATGTGGTGCAATTTTTTTCAGCACACACAAACATTTTAACAGTCTACATTTACCCAATCAGTGGATCATGACTAGCTACACATTTAAGAGTAGAGAAAATAATCTTGGGAGAACACAAAATAAAATAAGCACTTCGTTTAATCGTAAGTTTGAATAGTTTGCCAATACAAATGACTGCTGTACATAAGGTGAAGAATCTAAATAGCAAGCAGAAAAGCTATAACATGTGGAGAAAGAGTTGTTGGTGAAGGATATATCTATTTTGTAAGCAATTTTATTACTTTTGTATGGAGACTGGTGAAATGAAGTTAAACTGAGTCCATGTCCAATAGTATGTAAGAGATACTTTCTCCGATGTTGAATGCATCAATGGAACATTTGATAGCATATTTCGCATGATGTCCACAACAATCTGTCAGGGTACAGACATATGGTTGTAGAATCTGAACATAAGCTGAGGTACTGTCTTTTTTTTCTATGTTTGTACCGATCTACAAATACAGCAGAGTTATGGAACAGAACAGTATTCCAAAACAATTATTTCAGAAATCTTACGGGCGTGTACCAAAATCCTACAGGAAGACTGCAAGCACAAGCCTTTAATAATAATTCCATACAATCCACACTTCAGAAATGAAGTGTAACATCTACTAATGATTGCACAGAACTGCACAGTTCTCTTTTCTTAATGTGGCTCAGCCAAACACCTCCATCACTTAATCGCACTTTGAATTAGGCTAAGAAATATGTATCATCAAGAATGCATTAAGTTACATACAAACCCACTCTCATCCCACCCCCACCCCCTTTTCAACACACAATTCTTTATATATAAATAATCTATGACAGTGGGCTTATTTTACAGCACAGCATCAGACTAAATATTTTTGTCCTACAACATCAAGCCCTTTATGCACCCCCACCCCCCCAAACACACACACACACACACACACACACACACACACACACACGAGCATTCGAAATCCAAACATATAGCTGTTAATAATGAACTTCATTCCTTAAAGCAGAACAGGTGTCTACTTCCCTAAATCCTCGGACTTTCAGCCATGTCAAGTGGTCAAAATACCACAAGCTTTGACCTAGCAATCACTGGCCATTGTCAAGTGGAATGGGTCTTCTTGCAAGAACATGTTCACAATATTTACCATTAGCATTATAGTTAATGTCATAACATTATCTGCTTCCTTATGTAACTGCAAAAAGGACAAAGGATGTGTAATCTAGTCTCAACTTTTCTGTATGTAAAACACTAGCCAACTTACCTATAACTAAATGTCTCCTGGAAACATAAGAATAAGAAATGGAAATTGTGAGTAGCATTCTCCATAATTCTATAGTACATGAAGTTCACAGCAGCTTAAGAACATCTTGCGGCAAAGTTGCAGTCTCAAGGGAATACAGATATTATAAAAGAACTACCTCACCTAGAAAGAATCTTAAGATGAAGAACAAGTCAGACAGGCCTGGAACTGACTTTCAACAAATAGTTTTAAGTCTTAGTCTTACAAAGACCCATACATGCAATTCCAAACAAATAATGTCCTATAGGTTCCAGAATCGAATGCTGATTGTCATGACCAAATGAGGATAAAAAAAACACCATCAAGTTAGCGGCCGACGCAATGCAGGGAACAAGCAATTTCCAAGAAGAAATTAAACTCATTCCTCATTAACCAGGCTTGAAAGTTAGTTGACAATCTGGGCTCTGGGGCTATAACTCCATTAGCACCATAAATAATACTGTACACTGTAAAATAAAGTTTCACTCTAACGGTATGTAGACAATTATTTTACACAAATAATTACTGACACCAATAGAGAGCAGTAGCGTATGCAGTGGTATATAAACTATCTATGAATAATGACAGTAAAAAAGCTGTAGCTTTATGAAGGATTGCCTTTCGATTACTTAAATTTTCATTAACAACAATTTCAAGAATATTATGGATGCAGGTAAATCTCTTTATTAATAAACATCATCCAATAAACATTACTGGCAGTTCTTACAAAGGTACATAGTTGAAGTTTATGACAGCTGCTTCTCCCTGCTAACGTACATCTTGATTTGTTCCCCAACTCAGAAGGCTCTCCTTCATAATGAGGTCTACACAACACAGTAGGTGAGAGTGAATGAATGAAAGAATGAATGAGTACCATCTGATTAAAGGTAAGGTCAAAGTCTGTGGAAAGAAAATAATTCCATTAACATGCAGTAACATGGCTGTAAGGAATTGGAAATTGAGACAACTTCGTGATGCAACAGGTATTTGGTGTACGTAAACCAGATGAAAAATGAAATTTGTATGAAAAGAACAAAAAAGACATCAGAAGAAGAAGAGGAAGAAAACAACAAGAGCTGTAATATAGGATAACAGAAAATTTTAACGCATTAGAATTCTCCATGAAATATTATTTCATAATATCTGCAATGAAGGAAATAGTATAAACTCACTGATCGACGCTCCCACTGATGCACGTCCTGAAGAATTTGGTGGAGTCATTACTCTCCCCTGATCTGGTGAAATATCAAAATAGTAAATTACCACACAGAAAATTTGCAGTACAAAAACTATGTACACAATGAAATAGAATGAACTTACCAATCGATGCTCCTACTGATGCACGGCCTGAAGAATTTGGTGGTGTCATTACTCTCCCCTGATCTGGAAGGTGGCCAGGAGATGACAGATCATAACTTTGACGTGAGCCTCCAGATGGAACTGGTATTGGAGAACTCATTCCCTGTTGAAGAAAGTTCAGAATTTAGATTATCAAAGCAAGAACAAATGTACATGGGAAGGTTCCAATTGTGAGGAACAGTATCCATAATTAAATACGTCATATATACACATGATTTGTCTAAATTGACTACATTAACCAATGTAGTCATCCTGCTTCAGCAGGAGGTAGACTGTACGCAGGAGAATAACATGCAGAAAGTATTTGTTCATTTCATTTTTCTTGCTCTCTATTTAGTCACTGAATGCTAAAGGGTATGATAGCTCCTGATATCCCATCTGCAATGACAGCATATTAATGATCTCAAATACTGAAGAATAAGTGTAGAATGTTTCACTCTATGTATACCTCACATATTGTGCCGAGTTATAGGACAGATTAGGTTAGTTAGTTTTGTGTTCCATGGATCATTTGCACAATGAATCAATGATGTAGAATGAGTCATTTTGTATCTGTATTACATAGTGTCTCATCACAACCAAGGATGAGTGCTTTTGGGTGTGCTTCTACTATACAAAAAACAAGAGCTCGAAAGCTAGTACAAATGTTGTTTTCTGTCGTCTGTTTCTATGAGCCATACATCACTCATCTATAGGTGAGTGCTTACTTTCCCTTTACTTTGTGTATTATTACACTTGGGGATTTTCATTGTTGTTATACACAGCTGAAGGATTAATTCCTATTCAACAGTTTTACATATTACATAAATAGAAGTTCTTCTACAGAACAGGAGGAGTTGTCAAGACTAAACTTTTTTTCTATTTTGTTTTCAACCTTAACTTTGCTGTCAGAAAATTTATATCATTACGTAAATGGTCAAAAATTTTGGTGGTAGCATTATGCACCCTTTCTGTGCTAAAGTCAACCTTAATACAAAATAATGAATGTCATTTTTTTCTTCTGGTACTGTAATGATGTCTGTCATTGCTTCTTTTGAATTGTAGTGTGTTATTTACAACAAACTTCAACAGACATTACATACGCTGTGAAGCAATAGTCAAAATGCCCAATTCCTTAAATGGATGTCTAAAAAATGATCATGGGCAGGCACCAAAAATTATTCTTACAGTATTTTTTGAGCGAGGAAAACTTACTTTCTTAAAGATGGGTTGCACCAGAACATTATTCATTATTGAATGAAAATATGCAAAAATATGTTAACTTACTGATTTGTTTATTCTGTAGAATTGCAATGACTCGAAGTGCCAATGTGGCTGAACTGAGTTGTTTTAGGAGCTCAAAGCTGAATTTTTCCACTTTAAATTATCACCAATATGGATATCAAAACAACTTAAGTTTACATCCTAGTTATTGTTTCCACACCATGTGTTCCACAAATAATTGGTGTAGTACCTCTAGACTGCAGAAACGAAAATGTAATTTTTTCATTAATTGAAAATGAAACCTTTTCTGAAATAAATTAAAAATACTTTGAAGAACATTATTTACCATCTCTGTGATTTACTAAGGATAATACTGTTGCTCAGGTAGGATACTATTCTAATATAAATCTTTCTGGATAATTTTGGAAAATGACAATAGTACTGAAATATGTTTGTAGCCTTTGACATCTCTCATATCACCTTTATAGAGGCATGTAACAATGGCATATTTCTTTCTGTCTGGAAATATGCGCTGTACAAGTCATAAACTACATATTTCAGAAAAGATAGCAGTTAATATATGGGAACAACACTTTAGCACACTCTAGGAAACACCATCAAACGCATATGAGCTTTTATTTTTGAGAAAATATATAATTTTCTTAGCTTCAGAAGGAGAATTGGTTGACACATCCAAATGATTGAATTTTCTGAGTTGCTTTTGCAACTCACTGCTTCTTTGTGAACTGCTTGTCACTCTGTTTTCTACTACATTTAAAAATGGTTATTGAACATAACAGCTACATGTGACATTTATAGCCCTTCCATTTAAATCAATAGTATCGTTTTCTTGTTCTATGACCACTGCTGCCTCAATTCACTACATTCTGTGTAGACTTAGGTCTATTTTGGAATTACTGATTTCTGACAGTACACATGTTACTTGATTTTTAATAATTTCTCTTAGTAATGTTGAGTAATTTTTGTAATGTACAACTACTACAGGATCTTTATTTGTTCTTGATAGGAGGTACATTTCCCTTTCCTTTTAACAAGATACTTTAATCCTGCTAGTGATCTACTATTTTTTACTTGTCTTATAAATGTCCTATCTGTTTAATTTATGAGAAAAGCCATTTACAAATAATATTACGAATTTATCATTGAAGAGATTAAATTTTAAGTCCCCAGCACACGTCTATGTGTTAATCTCTACTAATTCTTGTTGTTTTTATGTTTTTGAACTTGTGTTCTGTCTTTATTTTTTTAAGCAAGGACCATTTCACAATGAAATAGGATGTCATCATAATGCAACAAAAATAAAAAGCTCAAATATTCATACACACAAAATATAGACAGAAGCAAATGTAAAACTATAAAAATTTTAAAAACTTTCCATATAACTCTGTAAAATTGCTGCAACTACTAGCATGTGGGAGTCGTGCCACCCAGTGTACATACATCTTTACTGTTTGGACAAGCTATCCAGTATGACAATGTTGTATATACACATTTTTTTGTTTTACTTTTGACTTCAAGTACAGCTCACATGGCAAATCCCTGCTTAAAGTTACTGACTGTAACGAAAACATTTCTTTTAATTTTTTACGATGCTGTACTGGCTTTTTGTTTTCTTTGCTATCACAGGAAGTGTGACTGTACGTAACAGATGTTACTTGAAGATTTAAAATAAGAATGTTATGGATGATGCAACAGTGTTGTACACTGCTAGTGCATTTCTAATGTTACATGTGCTCTGAAGATGGTATTTATGCTACCAAAACTGATCATCATTTATAATTTTTTTAATATTAAATGTGGTAGAGACAATACATATATTTTTTTAATTTTAAAAAGTTTTATACAAAGTTTTTGAAATCTTTGTAATTTTACATTTGATTATCTGCTTACAATTGCTTTCTCCTATTCTGACAATGTCAGATATGTTCATTTACTGGCACTTTTAAGGGGATTGGACAGGTAGTCGGCCATTGCCTTGCTGTAGGAACCATCCTGACCTTTGCCCTAAATAATTTAGGAAAACAACACAAGATATAAATCAAGATGGCTAGACAGAGCAAACTTCATCCTTCCAAATATGATGCCAGTGTTTTTACAACTGCACTGCCTCACTCAATTGGTCCTTGTTGTAAAATAATCTTTGATGTAAACACAGTTTTGGTCTTCTTCACTGCACACATATAGGACACCCATTGGTGACTCAGGAATCCTGAACTTGCTGCTATGCCCCTAGCACTAACTACAGTCCATTTGCAAAATGGACTCCAGTCCACACACATGCCACTATCCACCCTTGCACATCTTCATGTCCTCCCCCCAGTCCACCAGAAAAACCAAGTCATTGTCCCCCATGATGAGTGAGATGTTGAACTCAGGAGAATGACATTACTATCATGCACTATAGATCTTGGCAGACGATTTTCTTCCAAAGTAATACAGGACTGTAATGGGACAATGTCTGGTGCTATACCTATCCATTATTAACCACTTATCTGAGTCCTCTGATTATGCAGCATTTGTCAAGAACATTTTAGCTGCCTTTTTAAACAGATGTATTTCAGTAATATTTTTCATCGGGAGAGTTTATTACACAACTTTATTACCCGATAGAAAATGCTGTGTGTTTTGAGTTTTTTTGTTTTTTTCTTGGTAAATGTAAGGCCAAACTGGCTCTTGTTCCATGAAAATGTATACAACTAATAGTGAAATACTTAGTGAATGGACTAGCCTGTCCATTCCCCCCACCCCAAAAAAATCCCATCGAGCACATGTGGGATGCTTCTGGAAGATGTATTGCAGCATGCCCACATGCATCAATGACCACCCACCAGCTGTCAACCATGCTGATAACAGGTATGGACCACACTACCACAAGAACTGCTTACCAACCTTGTGGCCAGCATGGGAGTACATTGCAGACCATTTGTTGCTATCCATGGTGAGGACACATCCCATTAAGAACCATGTACCACCTTTTGTAATGTCTAGGGGACCATCATAAATCACTATAACTGCCATGTTACTATTGTCTCTGAATAAAAGTGTCATTTCTGTTTGTCTCATTTTGTATTCCTTTCAGTTACCTTCTTTACACTATTGTATCAGGTATTTCTATGCATAGTCCAATACTCGTTAAGCTATGTTACTTGGCAGTGACAAATCAAGTTAAAGTTACTTTCGTCCTTACATTTTGCACATCAGCGGATTTTAAATCTGGGGTCTTCCCTATTTCTTATGGTATTATACTCAGATTAAAATTACTTTGTGATTGATGTTGAAGCAAATTGAGTGGTAGGGGTCAGCAGCCCGCCAATCTTAGTTTTTTTCTCAAGCACCATTTGCTTGCTGTGTTGCCTGTTTTGTAAGTATGTGCAGTGCCTCGTGAACTGTGGCTACATGCACACCAACACTGCCCACCGAAACTGTAGCCTGTCAACCACAAAGTAATTTTAATCAGAGTATACTTTTGATAATTTGTTTCGACAGTGGTAGTTGGTTTCTGTCTGGAGTCTCAACGTATGCCTAATATAAAAGACCCTATTGGTACTCCACACACAATCTGACATCAGAATTGTAACTTCCATTGTATAGCACATGCATGAGAAATCCAGGGAAACTCTGCAAGGTTCCACACTGTAGTGTAGGTCAAACAATCTACAGGTTTGATCATCACAGAACCTACAGGGCCTCTGGTTTAGACTCTGCACTCAGCTGCATATCAACATACCCCTCTCAGTCCTATGAATGATGGTGTGCATATACAGCTGTGCTGATTTGAAGTTAGCTGCCCTCACAACTTCTGTCTACCTCTGCAAAAGAATTGTAAATTGTCTCAGACCTCAGGCAACTGTTGTCACTGGTGCTGATGTAATGGCATGCATCTGATTGCAACCTTGTTCTCAGTAGCTTCTGGGATGAACTCTTCCATCTGCCAGATTTTTCATCTTATGAATCACACCACTGGCAGATCAATTTCATTCACCTGCCATGACACTACTTCCCAAAAATGGTTCAAATGGCTCTGAGCATTATGGAACTTAACTTCTGAGGTCATCAGTCCCCTAGAACTTAGAACTACTTAAACCTAACTAACCTAAGGACATCACACACATTCATGCCCGAGGCAGGATTGGAACCTGCGACCGTAGCGGTCGCGCGGTTCCAGACTGTAGCGCCTAGAACCACTCGGCCACCCCGGCCGGCACTGCTTCCCAAAAAAGGGTATGAGGCACCATCAGTTAAGCTGCAAACCAGTGAAAGCCCCTTCTTCTTGCCTGCAATGAAGTCATTAGGATTTGTTGGAGGATGATATGTGGTAGGAATTGGCCTGTTCAAGGAATAATCCCAGTATTATCCTTGAGTGATTTGGGGAGCCACATACTAATTCAAGATGGTGATTTGAATCTCACTACTCTTAATTATATGTCCAATGCTTAAACCATTGTGACATTTCACATGTTAATGGAACCACAGTACACCAGTAGAGAGGTGTGCTGATGTTGTGTTGCTGCATACAGCAACTGAATCTACCACTGGCAGAAGATAATTTAGTTACATTAACTATTTCACCGTTATGGACAAATAAGGATTTATTACTGAAGTCTAAACAATATTGGAAGCCGTCAGCAGTTTATGTGGACTGCATCTTTTATTTTAAGGGTAGAGCTCACAGCATATGTCAAATAACCAGTAACAGCACTCTAAACTCAATTCAGCACAATAATATTCACAGGATCAATCAGCCATCATGGCACACAAAAAAGATCAAATCAGAGGAGTCATATCATACTACGAAACTACTGGAATCTTAGAATATGCAACAGAAACACTGTGTTCACTGGAGAATAAAGAAACTAGGAAAATCACTCAAAAGAATTACACTGCAAATTAAAAGCTGGCATTTAGCAAGAAGGGACACAGTAACAACTTATGTAAGAGGACTGCCTTATATACTATGTCCAAGTATTACATTTAAAACAAGATACTGTAAAATTCTTTATCAGACTAACACAGCGTAGTGTAACATACATATCCCTGAACAATTACTTGAAATCTGAAACTACCGCCAAGAGAACTAGTCACGATAAACAAAATACTCCCAAATAAAATGTACAAATATTTTTAATGCAATCATTGCAGAACCAAATGTAGTTTTAAAATATGGTGAAAGCCACAATACTGTAGCCTGGTTTTCAGCTGCAACTCTAAAGCTGTCCACAACTGTATGTAAATAACCTTTCTTGTGTTGCCAAACACATGTCATCTCCAATGGAAACATATCTAGCACAGCTCCATGGAATTCAAATAGTCTTTAGATTAATGTTTGCTTCACTTTGTTTATTACTAGTGTGAACTGTAATAATGAACATTATTGTTGATCATTTATCCTGCTGAGAGAGATCAGCATATAACACCACCACTCAAACCCATTCCAACTATTAAACTGAAATTTTCAAATTACAATTCTGATGTCACTTCTCAATAAGATGGTGTTCACAAATGTTCACTCAAACTTTGACAGGTTTTCATTATGTTTGGCTAGTAAAAATTCACCTAATGATGGGGTTACTTTAAATTCTATTCACAATATCATTGGGAGCTACTTGGTATTAGTTTTCTGTTTTTTTTTTTCATTTAGTTTTTAACAAAAAATCTTTAGCTATTTTAACTCACACTTTCACATCTAATTTGGCTTTTTTATAACAGTAGCTTGAAATTGCATTAATCATACATTATGTGAAATTACTCCAAAATATTACACGAACATCAGAAGTGTATTTTTGATGTTCTATTCCACAGATTTCCAAAACACTTTTAGAGAAATCTTTTGCATCACACTTGAATAATGATACAGAACTGAAACATTAAACCAGGAAGGTGAGCATAACACCTGGAAACTATGCCACTGAAACCAGAATACAACTACAACAGGCCTCAGACACACATTTCAAATAATCTAATTTTTGCACAATTGGATACTGCCTCTTTGGAGAATACAAAAAGAGTGGTATTAAATGAGAACAATACTTTTTAACCTTCACACACAATTGCTACTGGCAAACGTATGGTCACACCAGTAGAGGATTGGGCTTTTCATTCACATGCAAAATGTATAGGTATTTCTGGTATGGGATAACACTGGCGTGTCAGCATAAAAAAATTGTAACAAAGCTGCATACTCAAATTGAGGAAGACATACGTTTATGTCGTACTAACAAGTTCTTTCTAGTCGCTATGGAATTTAGCAGTGAACACACAACAAATATATTAATGCGACATTAAAATAATATGGAAAATTACATCCCTGATCCTTAAATGATATGCTATGTAACCATCTTTCTATCTCTTACATTTTATGGTAAGTAACTTGCATTTCAAAATAAAATGCATAACAAGCATCTGGACCAAATATAGAGTAACTTACCTTTCTGCTTTTGCGCTCTTCTGCCATATCCATTTACATTCGGCGATACAGAAAAGACGATTGAATTCCAATAGCGACAGTATGTTTACAAACATAGCTCTCCCTCAACGCAACTTCTGCGAAAAAACATTCAAAAATTTTGCAACGGGATACTTGTGCCACATCACGCATAGTCCTGACTTCAGTACCACGACTTCAAAACGAATGACAGGTTGAGTTCGCAAACACAAGAGTTTACTACAGACACGCTCTGCTGCTAAGTACAAATTGGGAAACAAATCTGGTCATCTACAGGTAATACTACTTTTCCGAAATATCAGCCAGTCGCAGTGACTTGGCACTTCTCTGTCGTGTTCGCAAGCTTTCGTACCAAATACACAAACAAGAAAAACAACGATGCGAAAGTAGTGTTTAAGTGATACCTATTATTTTGCGACCCAGTAAGATACAGTTCGCGTCAAATAATACGTTCTGCGACAGTCCTGCAGCATTGTCAATTCCCGACTCAATTCATAAGACAAGCCGATTTTCTATTCAGCCCTACGAATATCCGTCAAATTCAATTAGTACACTACGACGAGCCGTCAGACGCATCCTGTTAACAAAAGTCGATCGCAAACACAACCAAAGTACTTATTGAGACGCCAAGTGTTGTCAAACAATAAAGACCGCTAAATGTGTTTATTGTTTTTTTTTTTAATTTTCAAAGATCAGTAACATCTCGCAGCAAATATTACATGTTCTAATGCTTTGCACGCACGAAATTTACAGGGCTTGTACAGAAAAGCAGCCATAGTAATGTCTTCATAAAAACACGAGCTGTGATGACAGCTGTTCTTGGCGAAACGGAAATGGCATGGTATGACTAATGATGAATTATAGCATATTATAATGAGTTAATTACTAGTTTAATAATAGTATGTAAGTGAAAATGTTCGCTAGAGAGAAAAAGAGTATAAACCATTCAGCTGCGAAAAGAAAATATCACAACGTGTATTAGCTTCTCAAGTGTGTGGCAAATTGGCAATACCGCACCACAGATTATTTAGATTCGGGTGGCTATCCTTACCTCCATGGTTCAAACTTCAAATGGCTCTGAGCACTATGGGACTTAACTTCTGAGGTCATCAGTCATTTAGATTCGGGAAGAAGACGTGCGAAAAAAGATTAAGTGATGAATCTGAAGTCTGCAAAGACGAATTGTTAGCCCAAAACAGTGAAACTATTTCAATTATAACAATATTTCATTAAACGTCATCATACAGGACTGATAAATAGAATGCAATGTGCTATGCAGGGCCTATAGATGTAGACAGACAAGCAGCCACTCAGCGCCTTATGAAATATGTAAAGACAACAAATATCTTCCCGCTGAACTAAATTAAGAAAAATTAGGGGAAACAGGTGGATAAAATTTCTATAAAAATTTTGCTACCCATTAAAAATCATTAACGACTGAATTTATGAGACGAGCGTCAGAGGCGGCAACTAGGGAGCATGCCAGGGAAATGCAGTCAAGACTAACAGCCACAAATTCCATGGCATACTTCCATAATTTAACTCTCATCTCCGGCGAAATTTCTTGACGTGTACTACATATCTAAAGGTCTCACACTGGATCTGTGGAACGGAGTGCATATATTTGTCTTATCTATACTTGGCTGAACTGAATGTTGCTTTAGAATTAGCCTCTGTCTTAACTCTGGAATGCTACACTTATTTTCGTCGACGGGTCTGCTACTCTGGGGTATAGTTGTACCCCAAATAAAAACGGACTTTTAAAATGTTTACATTGTTTATTTCAAAATAATGTAATAAACACTGAAATCATACTTAAGAAAAATGTCCAGAGAGAAAAAATTACACTTCTGAAGACATGAAGCACACACTTTTCGTTGATGGTCCAAACAATTTTTTTTTTTTTTTTTTTTTTTTTTGCAAACTGCAAATTGAACTTGGAACTTTCCGTCTCGAGCCCGTGGGCAGAAAATACACTGCTCTGTTGTCGATTCTGGATCCCCTTGGCCATCTTCCTCCTTTGGCACATGTAAAATGCGACTGATGGTTTTACAGAGTTCTCTTCTTAAAAGTTTGTTCTTCCAAACGTATTATCCTATGTAGTCGCATCACATCTACAACTAATCTCTTTAGGCAAGATCTTCTGTTCCGAAATATTTCCATATCATGTGCAAAGCGCCCTCTCAATAGTAACATAGAGTTGTATTCACTAACGTTTAATAAGTTAAAAAAATAGACAGAGAGGTCAACGACGAGTTTTCCTAGCGCAAGAAAACGAATGACATAACTCGTCTAGCATGTAAAGACCTCCGTTGGCACAGTTATAAAACTAAATAATTTTTGGGAGTTCTACTGTATTTGGTTGATCCCCTTTTTCACGCACGGCTGACAGCATAAGAACATTCTTTTTCTGTGGGTTTGGAGGGTAGTATGATAACAGGGTAACGTGGCCACTGAAATAGAACACTGCAGAATTTGGCTCTCTCTCCTTAATCCTGAGGAATCTCTTATTTATTTTTTACCAGCATACTAACTATGGTAATTTTCTTCTCTAAATGGCTCTTAGCTGTCGCTATGGATGTAAACCAATTGTCCACATTTGAATTTCTATTGGTTCCATGAAAAGAAGAAGTCTGTTTTTCGCAGTAATATCGAGCCACAGTTATATTATCTGGTGTAGAGCCCTTACCTGTATACATTTCTGCATCAAGCGTATAAAGTATTTTGCGTCACAGCACATCACAATCTTGACCCCATACTTGTCTGGTTTGGAAGTAATATACATTTTAAAGGGACCCCAGCCTTTAAACCCAACTAACTCTGCATGTATTGTGATGCATTTGGAAGGTACGTTCAGTTCTTTCACTTTGTTTATGGAGTGCTGAAATACTTCCCAAAAAGGAGCAATTTTGTCACTCAGTCTTCTCTGCATTCAAGTGTCTTTGTCATCAAATCTGAGACCATTTACTAACAATCTGATATGCGCTTCAGCCAAGGTTGCTTAAGCCGAAATATTCCTGTTCCACTGTTTGGGTCAAAGAGCTATTTTGTAAAGACACCTCCCATTTACATTACTTGAGCATAGTAGATCTGTCCCATAAGAGCTTGGATTTCAAGACAATCAGTGTTTTCGGTATATAAAGGCTTAAGGCGGTTACACCCTTGATGGAATGTCACCGTCACGTCCGACAGGTCAAAAGAGTCTCCTTTGTAGTTCAAATAGCAGCATTCATACACGCTGTCAATGGAACGTCACCGCTGTCAATGGAACGTCACCGACATGCCACTTTACGTCAGCATCACATCAAGGTTTCCCCGGAAGAATGTATCAACGGACCAGTGACGGAATCACGTGATATTTCCCTGTTGCTGCAGGCAAGTAGCACATCCATGTTTGTTTTGTTTAGAGGTGGATTCACAGTTGTAGGGACGCCACCGTCACGTAACTGTCACATTTTTGAGCGTCGATGGTCAGAGGAATTCCTGAACATTACACGGCATGTCAACGTTGAAAGAACATTGTGATGTTGCAGCTGGTTCATAAAATACCTACCACAAGCGCTATTTTGTAGTTTATGGTAAAGGGCCATAAAATGCCGAAATTTAGTTTAAAGTAGCTTGCAGTGATTGCTGTTGTGTTTGATGATGAGGAACAGGAGCAGCGAGCAAAAAGGGTCTGTGTTGGAAAAACGTTAAAAAACCCAGACTGTGAAGGGGAGTTCCACACTCTACCCAAGGAGTTGGAGAGGAGGAGTCATCTTTTTATTTATTTATTTATTTTGATCCTCTGAATCATATATTGTACAGAAATACACATCATGATATAGGACGGGTCATTTGATACAAATTAGGCATTTATAAGAAGAGGTACATGTCTATGAATCTATAAAATGATTACATTTTATATCACATGTGTAATGTACTTAGGTCTTTTATTCGTTCTGTACAAGAATTTAGCATTATACCAGTAAAACTTACATTCAGTTATGTTACATAAGGTCAGTAGTTTGGGATCCATTATCTGATGTTTTTGTTGAGCAGTTCCTTATAACTGTTCCTTATAGCAGGTTGTTTTCGAGGAATTCCTGTATGCTGTAGAGGCAGTGTTTAATTAGGAGTGACTGTAGTTTTACTTTAAAATCCTTCACTTGTGAAATGTTCTTCACAGCTATTTGGAGATGATCGTAGAGTTTTATTCCCATATATTTGACACCTTTACTGTAGAGTTTTGTTGAATGGGGAACTACTCATACAGAGTTCTTTGATCTTGTATTATGTTGGTGCCAGTTTGAGTTTATATGTAAGTTGCTAATATTTTTCTTGGTGAAACATAGTAGGTCCAGTATGCACTGATGTGGCAGGGGTAGCATGTTCAGATTCTGGAACAATGGTTTACAGGATTCTTTCTGCTGTTTTAATAATATTATTCAAACTACTTTTTTTCAGTTTAAACAGCCTCATTGCGTCTGCGCTGTGGCCCCAAAAGATAATTCTGTAGCTTATTATAGAGTGGAAAAGAGCATAGTACATTGATATGAGGGCACTGGTATTAACAATATTCCTTATTTGTCTAATCATGAAACATACTTTACTCAATTTGGTGCAGGTTATATCAATATGACTTTTCCATGTAAGTGTGTCAGTAATGGTAACCCGCAAAATTTGGTTTCCTTTACATTGTTGATTTTACCATCACTCAGTGATATATTTGGTACTGGTGGGTTTTTATTTTGAACTGTATGGAAAGTAATCTCTTTTTTATATTTAGGAGTAGTCTGTTTGAATTAAGCCATGAATTTAATTGTGCTGTGCTCCTGTTTATTGCATCTTGAAGATGTTCATTTGAGTCAGATATCATAATTGTGGTATCATCAGCAAACAGGAAGGTTCTGTTATTGTGTAAATTTAAGGGAGGGGGGGATCATTTACATAAAGTAAGAATAATAAGGGTCCCAACACTGAGCCTTGGGGAACTCCATGTTCTGTGATTTCGGTAGATAACTGTACAGTATTGGCGATTCCTGGTCGATTGGTTGCATTCATTTGGACATATTGGTTTCTGTCTTTGAGGTAGCTTTTAAACCAGTCGTGGCCAGTGCCCCTTATTCCATGGGAATAAATTTTTTGCAGCAGTATATTGTGTTGATTGTATCAAATGCCTTTGTTAGGTCAAGAAAAATTCCTATGGCTGGAAGTTTCTTGTGTACTAATGTTAAGGTGTAATCTAGGAATTGCTGTATTGCATCAGTTTGGAAACCAAACTGAGCAGGTGATATGACATTTCTTGTTTTCAGAAATGAATTTAGTCTGTCTGCCATAGTATATTCAAATATTGTGCTGAATACTGAGAGTACTGCTATTTGCCTGTAATTGCTGGTATCATCTTTACTTCCTTTTTTTATGAATGGGTATAATTTTGCGGTCTTCAGTTTATTAGGAAATATGCCATTGAGGAATGAAGAGTTTATTATGTGGGACAGTGGTTTACTTATGAGGTTGCTGCAGTTATGGAGAAGAAAGCAGGGGATCTGATCTCGTCCTGCAGAGGATTTTTTCTTGATTTTTGTATGAATAATTTTTTCTATTTCTGCCTCTGTTGTTGGTAATAAGTTCTACCATGAACTATGAAACAGCGCCTCTGGTGGGTATTTTATGAACCAACTGCAACGTCACAATGTTCTTTCAACATTGACATGCCATGTAGTGTGAATACTCGGGAATTCCTCTGACCGTCTACGCTTAAAATCGTTACAGTGACGGTCTGACAAGTGTGAATCCACTGTTATTGCCTTTAGGTGCTGCCTCACTGTAATTTTTAACATCCTTGTTTTTGTTGGAGTTAGATCTCTGAGCTTCAAATTCTGTGTTACTGCACTCTGTAATCAGATCGAAATTTTCTTTTGTAAAGCACAGCTGCTAAGCATTCAGTGCGCTCATTACATGCCTTTCTTCGTTTTTGTTCCTGGTAACCACACTACAACATTCCTTTTGGGAGTGCGATGAAGAACTCCTCTTTTTTTGCTCCACTTGAATTTATTTCTCCCATAGAGTTTATTTGGAGCCCTTGCACTATTCACCTTCAATGAATCAGAACTCTGAAGATGCTCTGGTAGATTATCTTTATTAGGATTGGATGCTGGCACAGCTGGACACTAACTTTGATGTGCTAGAGCATCTGATTGTTCTTCTTCATTATCAGGTTCCTCTATGTTTTTAAAATCTGGAATAACAATCCTCCTCATCGGCTTCATTGGTTTCAGAATTAAGGCCTTAAGAATCTGAACTGAAGATCATACAATGTATTTCGATAACATCCTAATCCTTTCTAAGGTCGAAAGTCTGTTTTCGAGATGCCATTTTCTTTCACCTATAAAAAGTCAATTTACCGATAATTTTCAATTATCCACTGCAGTTGTTGAAAACAATAGATAATTTAAGCTTCATAAGTAGCATTATTGTAATTTCTTTGTTTAGAGTAAGCATAAATATAGTATAATTGACAGATATAAAGAATCTTACTCATGAAATTTCTTAGACTGATTATGCTACACTGTGGCACACCTGTACCAAAAACATTAACTAAAAGGATAAACTCTGCTGACTCTTGAAAGGTAACAGCCCTACTGACTTGTTAAGGCATGAAACTACTGGGAAGCACAGTGATAGCTAGTGGCCATTAGCTACACTTTCTGGAAGCACTGGGATACAGGTGTATCCACTGATGAATCTCTTCAGTTATGGTGAGCATAAATCTTTTTTCTACAGCCTTTTCATCAAAACAATGACATAGATGGTGACCAGAACATAGCTTCATATTATCAGTAGTTAACTTAGTGTCATAATGATTTCAGATAATAAATAAATAAAAATCTCAAGAAATTTACTTCACCCTGAAGACATTCAAATGAGATACGAGAAAATGTCAAATTACTGGGATTGCATGTAGATCAAAAACTTACAATGAAATGGACATAAACTGGGGTTACTTTGTCCCAATTTTTGCCTGTATTTTTATATGTGACAAGAAAACAAAGGTTAAAGGCAGATATAAAATTCCAAATACATGTTTCTAGTATTGTCAAAGACTTGTACTACAAAAAACAACACATCTGTTTCTGTGGAATCCCAAACAAAGGGCTAATGTAATATGCTCTTGGTGCTACTTTGACCCACTCACTCATTTCTTCATGAAAAAGTGGCAGTATGATGTTGGGACAACGTAAACACAATGAATATCTCAAGAGTAGACATTCAGGAGCATGAAGAAAAAATAAAATACTAAATTTTGAAGGTAAAGACAGGGAATATTGAATTTAACTCTGGCAGTGATACAGTAAATATACAATTGAAGTATATTTCATCAACTGACTAATTAATTTTCAAGTTACCTTGCGAGGTGCCGGGGCTAGCAGTGTATTTAACACTAAATTCTAGAATCTACAAATGTAAATGATGCTCTAACTCCCACCCCCCTATTCTAACTCCGACTTTTGCTGTTGCACAAGGATTTAAAAATATATGCGAACTGACTGTAAACAACCCTGCAAGTGGAGGAGAAAAGAGTTTGGCACCTGCAATAATTTAATTTGATAAATAAGTTAAATAAATGTAGGTTTCATTAACATAGTGTGGAATGATAGGTTTGCTCTACCGATTAACAGAATGAAAGTTCTGTCCAAAATAACAATATGATTTATTAAGACTAAACACAAAATACTAACCCAAAACACATGAAACCTTTACAATACATCAAATTGGCTCAAATTGGATACTCATACAAACACTGTAAAGGTGAAGTTGTCCCTAAACTAGATTGTGAGGTTTAAGACGAAGTGGTATGTGGAGCCAATTCCTTGCTACTGAAATCATAAGAGAGACACACAAATAACCAAACATTAATTGCTGGTACTCAAGACAGAACAAAGTTAGAAAAAGACGAACAGGCGCGCTCTGCTGAGCTCTGATTATCACCTAGGAAAATCCCTATCTGCCGGTGCTGCGGACATACATTACCAAACTGTCTTCTTAACTGTCAGAACACGATCTGGCGTACCGTAGGCGATGGCTGGTTGCTTCGACATCCTCGACCGAAAGGGGAGAGCCCACTCCCACAAGAGCACCCGTACAGGCCGAACACAGAACATTCCCGCCCCCACGACAGTGGCCGTGGTTAAACGTTCCAATCAGCAACTCGAAAACCGGCGGAAAATTCCACCCCATTGCCGGAGCACTACCATTCCACCAATGGAGATTCTTGGTGCCAATTTCTGCGCTGATTTTGCTACGTCACGGAGCTATGCCCTGAGCAAGCCAATCACAGTTACTATTTTGCAGAAAGCGCGGGAATTTTCCCGCCACAACTGCCTGGGTACACAAGTCATTCCCACGACTCGCTGGTAGCCCGCCAGAAAGTGTTTTCGCTAAGTTTCTGCGAAGTAACGGAACCTCTAGCCCAGCCGCTACTTCAGGCACCGGCGGGCGTGTCTCTTGACAATGTCGGCGTCTGTAAAGCATTCACTCGACTGCCTCTCACACGTCGGCTTAACCCCCTCGAGATCAGTGGAGCCCGCCTGTCACCGGACCACCTGGGTGACGAGAGACGCTGCATGAGAAGTCCGCGTGTGAAGGAATAGCAACTTTCCACTGCATGCAATTAGAGAGGAGAATCGTAAGATAGAAATATGAGAGGGGGCTCATGCCACCTCTCAACCTACATATTAAACGATGATAACTATTTGGAAAAAGAATATTTCATATGTTAAGGACACTGTGCAGTACGGATATGTGCCTTATTAAACAAATTATTGAAGCTCTGATATGAGAAAATGTCACATTTTGTTAGTTGTGTTGGACTGATAATTTTCATCAAATCGTCCCAAGGGTAAAATAGTTTATCTTTCTGTTTTGGCTATTTGCAGTATGACTTTGACTTTCCTGTCAGTTCACTGTAGCACTCTCATTACTCATCTAAGACCCATTTCCTGAAATTCTTCTTCCTCATATAAACCTGTAGCATGTTGCCCAAGTGCTAATTTATCTGCCAACATTTTGTGGTACTGGATATCATCTTGCACATCCGAAATACTTTCAGAACCACAATCGGATTTTAGCACCACTTCATCTTCATTTTGGGGTTACTTTGACCCAGGTAAAAGTAACCCATGCTTTGAAAAAAAAGGAGCATTTTAGAAAAGTGTTGTATATATTACCTAAATTGCATTTCACACAAATGACAGTTTATCACCTTATTACCCAATACTGGCAGAATGCAAAATTAAACTCACCACATTTTTAGCGTAACTGATATGAACACTCTATGCTGGAGTTATTGGGTGTAATAGCTGTTAAAATATTTATGATCAATATTGAGTCCAGTGTTGCCAACACAGTATTACTTCATGAAATCACAACCTTCCTAATCCTTTACACAGTGTAAATGCATACTGCCTTGTTAACCCCATGCTAACAATGTAGTTTTAGTGGGAAACAAAATTTAAAATTTTTTCCAACCAGTGGGCCAAATTTACCTGTCGAAGTAACCCCAGTGTATGGCATGTTAATTATCTATTTGCTAAACTTGCTGTATTCTCTTCCTACTGCACAAGATCAGGTACACTATTACTAAAAATGTATTAATTTCCTCATTCTTTGCTTCCTTTCATTTACAACTGTAACTCAGTGGGTTCAAGTATAGTACCATGTTCAAGTGGCACAAGGAAACAGTTTGCGTGTATATTAGGTCCAGCACCAAGAAAAACTGTAAAAATCACTTGAAAGAACTCAAGATAATGACACCACCTAGTATGTATATCTACTTCTTTAATATATGCTAAAGAAAACATAAAGAATTTTAGCTTAAGAGTCCAAGTGCATGTCCATAATACTTGAAATAATAGTAACGCAGATCTTCCAATGTTTTGGGCAATTCAGGAATATAGAAATACAATTCATTTGGAAATGAATTAAATAGGAGGTGCTGGGAAGCTAAGGCGAAATGGTTTCCTGAAAAACGTGAAGAAATTGAAAAAGAAATGATTGTTGGAAGGACTGACCCAGAATATAAAAAAGTCAAAGCAATCTTCAGTGAAATTAAAAGCAAGGGAAGTAACATTAAGAATGCAATGGAAATTGCAGAGGAGAGAGTGTATACATGGAAAGAGTACTGAGGACTTTATGAGGAGGATGACTTGTCTGATCACGTGACAGAAGGAGGAACAGGAGTGGATAGGGAAGCGATAGGGGATCCAATACTAGAAACAGAATTTAAAAGAGCTTTGGAAGACTTGAGATAAAATAACACAGAAGGGCTAGATAAATTTCCATGGAATTTATAAAATCATTCAGGGGAAGTGATGACAAAACGACTATTCACAGTGGTATGTAGGATGTATGCAACTTGTGTGTAGGATGTATGCAACTGGCGGTATGCCATTGGACTTTCGGAAAAACATCATCCACACAATTTCGAAGATAGCAAAAGCTGACAAGTGCTAGAATTATTGGACAATCAACTTAGCTGCTCGTGTATCTAAGTTGCTGACAAGGATAATATACAGAAGAAAGGAAAAGAAAACTGAGGATCTATTAGATGATAATCAGTTTGGCTTCAGCAAAAAAAAAAAAAAAAAAATAAATAAATAAATAAATAAAGACATGTTCATAGGATTTCTTGACCTGGAAAAACATTTGACAATGAAAAATGGTAGAAGATGTACGAAATTCTGAGAAAAATAGGAATAAGCTATTGAGAAAGATGGATGATATACACTATATACAAGAAGCAAGAGGGAACAATAAGAGTGGAAGTCCAAGAACGAAGCGCAGGAATGCAGTATTTCGTCCCTGCCGTTCAATCTGTTCACCAAATAAGCAATGATGTAAATAAAAGAAAGGTTAAAGAGAAGGTTTAAAATTCAAGGTGAAATGATATCAGTGATAAGATTCGTTGATGACATTGATATCCTCAGTAAAAATGAAGAAGAACTGCAGGGTCTGTTGACTGGAATGAACAGTCTAATAAGTACAGAACATGGATTGAGAGTAAATTGGAGAAAGGAAAAAGTTTTGATAAGTAGCAGAAATGAGAACAGAGAGAAACTTAACATCATCTGAAATGTGGTGCTACAGAAGAATGTCGAAAACCAGGTGGGCTGATAAGGTAGGAATGAGTAGGTTCTCCACAGAATACGTGAGGAAGGGAATATATGGAAAACACTGACAAGAAGAAGGGACCGGATGATAGAACATCTGACAAGATATCAGGGAATAGCTTCTATGGTACTATAGGGAGCTGTAGAAGTTAAAAACTGTAGAAGAAGATAGAGAATGTAATACATCCAGCAAATAATTTAGGTCGTAGGTTCCAAGTGATATTCTGAGATGAAAAGTTTGGCACAGGAGGGGAATTTGTGGTGGGCCCCATCAAACCACCCAGAAGAAGAAAAAGAAGACCTTCCATATACTGATATTAATACATAAGAGCCATAATACCTAAGTTTGAAGTTCGATAACAAATTCCCAAAAATAATCAGCGATCTGCCCTTGAATAGCTTCAGTCATAGCACAGATGTGTGATTCAAACGAATAGTACACCACACTGCCCATCTGATGAGTTTCTAAACAGTGGTACACAAGAGATTTACAATAAGCAACCGATAACTACATCATGAGTTCATCAGCGCAGAGCGTCTCCCTAGTTCGATAGCTCTGCTCCACGAGACAGCGGCTGCTGACGTCGTAGTTGATTAGGTCTGCGGGAACGAGTGCAGCTAGAAAGATAGCTTGCTGTTGAGTTGACAAAAGACTTTATTCAGAGACTGGAAAGATTTGTACACACAACATGGCTGCTTTTCAAAAGATGAGTAAATCTTTGAATATTTATTTATAGCACTGTCTATCGATATTTTATAGTGTGCCCAGCTACTTTAGTCTGTCTTCTGCTTCCTAGTCTACGAATTACTGTTGTGACCACCCGTGATATAACAATGCGTTGGCGAAGAGGTATATTGCTGCAGTTTCTGCGAAATCACAGAAAATTACTTGTTGTTTTTGCATCGCAGTACCCACGTCTGAGCTTGTTTGCGGACATTTTTGCTGCAGATCACGTAGACGGTATTCATTTAAGTTTGTGTTTCTCTCGTTTTGTTAGTACTAACATTGCTTTCTTAACATGGCTGCGCCATATTTGCTGCACACTGTCGCCGCGTCTGCCGCCCTCATTTAACGCAACTTATACAGTTTCAGGCGCAGCAGAAGTCTTCACTTTTGGACACTATTAATCGACTGCTATCGGCGATAGTTTCTGCTCAACAAACACCGACGCCTCCGCAGCAGACCACGCCACCCAACCAGTACTCAGCACCGCCATTCCGCGAATTCGATAAGGCTTAAGAGGATTATCAAGAATACAGGGTGGTCCATTGATAGTGACCGGGCCAAATATCTCACGAAATAAGTATCAAACGAAAAAACTACAAAGAACGAAATTCATCTAGCTTGAAGGGGGAGAAACTAGATGGCGCTATGGTTGGCCCGCTAGATGGCGCTGCCATAGGTCAAACGGATATCAACTGCGTTTTTTTTTTTTTAAATGGGAACCACCATTTTTATTACATATTCGTTTAGTACGTAAAGAAATATGAATGTTTTAGTTGGACCACTTTTTTCGCTTTGTGATAGATGGCGCTGTAATAGTCACAAACGTATAAGTACGTGGTATCACGTAACATTCCGCCAGTGCGCACGGTACTTGCTTCGTGATACATTACCCGTGTTAAAATGGACCGTTTACCAATTGCGGAAAAGGTCGATATCATGTTGATGTATGGCTATTGTGATCAAAATGCCCAACGGGCGTGAGCTATGGATGCTGCTCGGTATCCTGGACGACATCATCCAAGTGTCCGAACTGTTCGCCGGATAGTTACGTTATTTACGGAAACAGGAAGTGTTCAGCCACATGTGGAACGTTAACTACGACCTGCAACAAATGATGATGCCCAAGTAAGTGTTTTAGCTGCAGTCGCGGCTAATCCGCACATCAGTAGCAGACAAATTGCGCAAGAATCGGGAATCTCAAAAACGTCGGTGTTGAGAATGCTACATCAACATTGATTGCACCTGTACCATATTTCTATGCACCAGGAATTGCATGGCGACTTCTTTGAACGTCGTGTACAGTTCTGCCAATGGGCACAAGAGAAATTACGGGACGATGACAGATTTTTTGGGCGCATTCTATTTAGCGACGAAGCGTCATTCACCAACAGCGGTAACGTAAACCGGCATAATATGCACTGTTGGGCAACGGAAAATCCCCGATGGTTGCGACAAGTGGAACATTAGCGACCTTGTCGGGTTAATGTATGGTGCGGCATTATGGGAGGAAGGATAATTGGCCCCCATTTTATCGATGGCAATCTAAATGGTGCAATGTATGCTGATTTCCTATGTAATGTTCTACCGATGTTACTACAAGATGTGTCACTGCATGACAGAATGGCGATTTACTTCCATCATGATGGATGTCCGGCACATAGCTCGCGTGCGGTTGAAGCGATATTGAATAGCATATTTCATGACAGGTGGATTGGTCGTTGAAGCATCATAACATGGCCCGCACGTTCACCGGATCTGACGTTTCCGGATATCTTTCCGTGGGGAAATTTGAAGAATATTTGCTATCGTGATCCACCGACAATGCCTGACAACACGCGTCAGCGCATTGTCAATGCATGTGCGAACATTACGGAAGGCGAACTACTCGCTGTTGAGAGGAATTTCGTTACACGTATTGCCAAATGCATTAAGGTTGACGGACATCATTTTGAGCATTTATCGCATTAATGTGGTATTTACAGGTAATCACGCTGTAACAGCATGCGTTCTCAGAAATGATTTCACAAAGGTACATGTATCACATTGGAACAACAGAAAGAAAATGTTCAAACGTACCTACGTTCTGTATTTTAATTTAAAAAACCAACCTGTTACCAACTGTTCGTCTAAAATTGTGAGCCATATGTTTGTGACTATTACAGTGCCATCTATCACAAAGCGAAAAAAGTGGTCCAACTAAAACATTCATATTTCTTTACGTACTACACGAATATGTAATAAAAATGGGGGTTCCTATTTTTTTAAAAAAAGCAGTTGATATCCGTTTGACCTATGGCAGCGCCATCTAGCGGGCCAACCACAGCGCCATCTAGTTTCTCCCCCTTCAAGCTAGACAATTTCGTTCTTTGTAGTTTTTTCGTTTGACGCTTATTTCGTGAGATATTTGGCCCGGTCACGATCAATGGACCACCCTGTATACTGCTCTTCTGCAGCTCTCTTTCACTACTCATAACATCACAGTTGAGGCTAGACTTGCAAAGAAGTTGTTTACTATGTCCCAATCGGAAAACCTTTCTTTCGATGACTTACTAGTGGCCCTTAGCAAATATTTTGAAGAAAAAGCGCTCGTGGCTTGCCACGTTACTTCTTTTTTTTTCGGTTCAAGAAATAGCAGGGATAAACGAATCGTCAGTGGTATGCCGACTTCCATGGCCGTACTAGGCACTGTTGGTTGAAGAGTGAGTGTGCAAATATTATAACGATGCAATGATCAGAGACACAGTCACTCACAATGTGACGAACTCTCGCATTCGCTAACGGATGCTCAAGTACGCAGACCCTAACCTGCAGCAAGTATTGAAATTTTAGATTATCGGGACGCTGTAGAGGACAGCTTTGCTATTACACGTGTGTGTTCTGAGATTAAACTTCTGCTCCGTCTTCTTTATCACTTAAGGCTCGGCTTCCGGAGCCGCGCTGCGACCAGACCAGGAAAACTCGAATTTGGGCGGCTGGCCCACGCTCTACACCGTGCTAGCTCCGCGCACTGCATAAACAACAGCAAAGCACTGCTCAGACGAGGAAAAGCTGTCCACGCTGTACTGCAGCTCACGCGCATAGCTCTTGTGGTTAGCGTGAGGCTACTTGTCATCGTTGTGGGAAGCGAGGACACGTGCAAGCGGTCTACTAGCAGCGTGAAAAAGACCTTTCAGTCCGCCTCGCAATTGCGATCGTGAACTTCCCAATCTGTACACAGTGTGTCGTCTAAACCACACACTGGGGCACCATGCACACAAACTAGCAGTCCATGTGACCCACAGACAGGGCGTTTTGCATCAGCGCCGGGGCAATAAATTGTTTGCGAGTGTGAACACTGCTGACCACGATGTACAATTGCAATTACATACTGGTTTTTCAGTTTTCTTGTTAAATCGCAGCACATATGACTTGATAGGCAGATCACATTTGCAAAATGTGGCATGCTACGCTCACAGCGTGCAGTGGTTATGACATCCCAGTGCTTGGTGTTTGCAGTTTTCCTGCTTCTTATCACTGACATATGAAACAGCAAAAATTACCATTCTCCGTTCACATGACAGTGCAAATATTTTCGTGCTTTATTATTTTGATTTGTTTAGACTTTACATTTAGAACAATGTACTTCCTGTTAGTTCTTTTGCACCTAGTGATAGTGGCTCTGAGCACTATGGGACTTAACATCTGAGGTCATCAGTCCCCTAGAACTTAGAACTACTTAAACCTAACTAACCTATGGACATCACACACATCCATGCCCGAGGCAGGATTCGAACCTGCGACAGCTGAAACGCTCGGCCACACCGGCCGGCCCTAGTGACAGTATGAGCAAAATCTGTGCAGACTTTCAATCATTGTTTCTTCATGGACTAGAAAAATGAACACTTCTGTCACACGCATTACGATGAGAGCCAATGGGCACCCGCGCTTTTGCAGAGCTCGCCCTGTTCGCATGCACTTCACGAACAGGTTGCGCAAGAACTTCAAACATTGCTGGACAATGGTTTGGTTGTTTGCGGGAAGAGACCAAACAACGAGGTCATCGGTCTCATCGGATTAGGGAAGGATGGGGAAGGACGTCGGCCGTGCCCTTTCAAAGTAAACCTCCCGGCATTTGCCTGGAGCGATTTAGGGAAATCACGGAAAACCTAAATCAGGATGGCCGGACGCGGGATTGAACCGTCGTCCTCCCGAATGCGAGTTCAGTGTGCTAACCACTGCGCCACCTCACTCGGGGCTGGACAATGGTGTTACTGCTCCAGTTGGTGCCAGCCAACGAGCATCACCCATTGTAATTTTAAAGAAACCTTCAGGCAGACTCAGTTCGTGTGCCGCTTTTAAGTCCACAGTGAACCCTCAAACAGCGATTGACACTTTTTCATTGCCACGCCTGGAAGAACTGATGGACAAGCTGGGGGCTGCCAGCTTCGTTTCAAAGATTGACTTGCGCAACACCTATCTGCAGATTGCACTTGAACAGTCGCAATAAGTATTTGTTATGAACACTCATCTTGGCTTGTGTAAGTTTTTACGTTTGCCATTTGGCAGCGCTTCGGCACCTGCCATATTCGAGCGCTATTTGCAGCAGCTGACGGCAACAGTTCCATCTTGTCCTAGTTGTTGTTGTTGTGGTGGTGGTCCTCAGTCCAAAGACTTGTTTGATGTAGCTCTCCATGCTACTCTATCCTGTGCAAGCTTCTTCATCTCCAAGTAACTACCACAACCTACATTCTTCTAAATCTGCTTAGTGTATTCATCTCTTGGTCTCCATCTACAATTTTTACCCTCCACGCTTCCCTCCAAGACTAAATTTGTGATTCCTTCATGCCTTTGAAAGTGTCCTAACAATCATCCCTTCTTCTAGTCAAGTTGTGTCATAAATTCCTCTCCTCCCCAATTCTATTCAGTACCTCCTTATTACACTCCTGGAAATTGAAATAAGAACACCGTGAATTCATTGTCCCAGGAAGGGGAAACTTTATTGACACATTCCTGGGGTCAGATACATCACATGATCACACTGACAGAACCACAGGCACATAGACACAGGCAACAGAGCATGCACAATGTCGGCACTAGTACAGTGTACATCCACCTTTCGCAGCAATGCAGGCTGCTATTCTCCCATGGAGACGATCGTAGAGATGCTGGATGTAGTCCTGTGGAACGGCTTGCCATGCCATTTCCACCTGGCGCCTCAGTTGGACCAGCGTTCGTGCTGGACGTGCAGACCGCGTGAGACGACGCTTCATCCAGTCCCAAACATGCTCAATGGGGGACAGATCCGGAGATCTTGCTGGCCAGGGTAGTTGACTTACACCTTCTAGAGCACGTTGGGTGGCACGGGATACATGCGGACGTGCATTGTCCTGTTGGAACAGCAAGTTCCCTTGCCGGTCTAGGAATGGTAGAACGATGGGTTCGATGACGGTTTGGATGTACCGTGCACTATTCAGTGTCCCCTCGACGATCACCAGTGGTGTACGGCCAGCGTAGGAGATCGCTCCCCACACCATGATGCCGGGTGTTGGCCCTGTGTGCCTCGGTCGTATGCAGTCCTGATTGTGGCGCTCACCTGCACGGCGCCAAACACGCATATGACCATCATTGGCACCAAGGCAGAAGCGACTCTCATCGCTGAAGACGACACGTCTCCATTCGTCCCTCCATTCACGCCTGTCGCGACACCACTGGAGGCGGGCTGCACGATGTTGGGGCGTGAGCGGAAGACGGCCTAACGGTGTGCGGGACCGTAGCCCAGCTTCATGGAGACGGTTGCGAATGGTCCTCGCCGATACCCCAGGAGCAACAGTGTCCCTAATTTGCTGGGAAGTGGCGGTGCGGTCCCCTACGGCACTGCGTAGGATCCTACGGTCTTGGCGTGCATCCGTGCGTCGCTGCGGTCCGGTCCCAGGTCGACGGGCACGTGCACCTTCCGCCGACCACTGGCGACAACATCGATGTACTGTGGAGACCTCACGCCCCACGTGTTGAACAATTCGGCGGTACGTCCACCCGGCCTCCCGCATGCGCACTATACGCCATCGCTCAAAGTCCGTCAACTGCACATACGGTTCACGTCCACGCTGTCGCGGCATGCTACCAGTGTTAAAGACTGCGATGGAGCTCCGTATGCCACGGCAAACTGGCTGACACTGACGGCGGCGGTGCACAAATGCTGCGCAGCTAGCGCCATTCGACGGCCAACACCGCGGTTCCTGGTGTGTCCGCCGTGCCGTGCGTGTGATCATTGCTTGTACAGCCCTCTCGCAGTGTCCGGAGCAAGTATGGTGGGTCTGACACACCGGTGTCAATGTGTTCTTTTTTCCACTCCTCCGTGGGTACTCCGGAAATTCCCTTTATATCTGTAGATTTTGTTCCGTTTAGAACGAGATGTTGAATTCTATCTGAGAAGAAGTCCAGTCGAAAACCTGGCCCAATACTTGGTTAAACTCTTTTTTTTTTTTTTTTTTTTTTTTGGCTAAACAGCGGTGTGGGACAGTGTCAAATGTCTTCTTGAAGTCTCATGGAGGACTTAGTGAGCTGTGTTTCGCAAGCTCTCTTTTTGCGGAATCCATGTTCGTTTTTATAAAGGACATTTTCGTTCTCCAGAAACGTCATAATACGTGAGCACGAAACATATTCCGTAATTCTAGGCCGGCCGCGGTGGTCTAGCGGTTCTAGGCGCTCAGTCCGGAACCGCGCGACTGCTACGGTCGCAGGTTCGAATCCTGCCTCGGGCATCGACGTGTGTGATGTCCTTAGGTTAGCTAGGTTTAAGTAGTTCTAAGTTCTAGGGGACTGATGACCTGTGAAGTTAAGTCTCATAGTGCTCAGAGCCATTTGAACCCAGCCATCCCTGTTTAGCCATTTTGCACTTCCTGTCAAATCTTATTTTTGAGACGTGTGTATTCCTTTTTGCCTGCTTCATTTACTGCATTTTTATATTTTCTCCTTTCATCAATTAAATTCAATACCTCCTCTGTTACCCAAGAATTTCAACTAGCCCTCGCCTTTTTACCTACTTGATCCTCTGCTGCCTTCACTATTTCGTTTCTGAAAGCTACCCATTCTTTTTCTACTGTATTTCATTCCCTGTTCTTGTCAATCGTTCCCTAATGGTCTCTCTGAAACTCTCTACAACCTCTGGTTCTTCAGTTTGTCCAAGTCCCATCTCCTTAAATTCCCACCTTTTTGCTGTTTCTTCAGTTTTAATTTACAGTTCATAACCAGAGTCCACCTCTGCCCCTGGAAATGTCTTACAATTTAAAACTTGGTTCCTAAATCTCTGTCTTACCATTATATAATTTCTCTGAAACCTTCCAGTTTCTCCAAGTCTCTTCCACGTATACAACTTTCATTCATTATTTTTAAACCAAGTGTTAGCTATGATTAGGTTATTCTCTGTGCAATATTCTACCAGGCGAAATCGTCTTTCTTTCCTTACTCCCAGTCCGTATTCACCTACTGCTTTTCCTCCTATCGAATTCCAGTCCTCCACGACTATTAAATTTTCGTCTCCCTTAACTATCTGAATAATTTCTTTTATCGCATCATATATTTCTTCAATCTCTTCGTCATCTGGGAAGCTAGTTGGCATATAAACTTGTACTACATGGTTGGTGTGGGCTTCGTGTCTATCTTTGCTACAATAATGCGTTCACTATGCTGTTCATAGTAGCTTATTTGCGTTCCTATTTTTTTACCCATTATTAAAGCAACTCCTGCATTACCCCTACTTGATTTGGTATTTATGACCCTGTATTCACCTGATCAGAAGTCTTGTTCCTCCTGCCACCGAACTTCACTAACTCTCACTATATCTAACTGTAACCTATCCATTTCTCTTTTTAAATTTTCTAAACAACCTGCCTGATTAAGGGATCTGACATTCCACGCTGCGATCCGTAGAACGCCCTTTTTTTTTTCTCCTGATAATGACGTCCTCTTGAGTAGTCCCCGCCCAGAGATCCGAATGGGGGACTATTTTATCTTCGGAATATTTTACCCAAGAGGACGCCATTATCATGTAACCGTACAGTAAAGTTGCATGCCCTCGGGAAAAATTACGGCTGTAGTTTACCCTTGCCTTCAGCCGTTCGTAGTACCAGCACAGCAAGGACGTTTTGGTTGATGTTACAACGCCAGATCAGTCAATCATCAAGACTGTTGCCCCTGCAACGACGGAAACGACTGCTGCCCCTCTTCAGTAACCACTTGTTTGTCTGGCCTCTCAGCAGATAACCGGTTGCACGTACGGTATGGATATCTGTATCGCAGAGGCACGTAAGTCTTCCCACCAACGGCAAAGTCCATGGTTCATGGGGGGTTGTCACTGTATCTCAACGATATCGTCGTGTCTGCTCGCATGTCTGATGAACAATTGCAAAACCTTCGAGCTCTCTTCCAGGTGTTGTCTGACGCAGGGTTGAAGTGTAATAAGGACAAGTGTACGTTCTTTGTCTGAACTGGGCCGGCTGGAGTGGCCGAGCGCTTCTAGGCGCTACAGTCTGGAACCACGAGACCGCTACGGACGCAGGTTCGAATCCTGCCTCGGGCATGGATGTGTGTGACGTCCTTAGGTTAGTTAGGTTTAAGTAGTTCTAAGTTCTAGGGGACTGATGACCTCAGCAGTTAAGTCCCATAGTGCTCAGAGCCATTTGAACCATTGTCTGAACTGGAGTACCTGGGTTATGTCATCAATTCACTGGGTGATCATCCCCTCCAATCGTACATGCAGTCCACCTGACAACTTCCACCCGCCGCAGTGTACGCCAGTTGCAATCTGTGCTGGGCAAATTAATGTATTATCCGTTTCAATCTGACTGCCGCTCAAATTGCAGTCCCCTTGCCTCAGTGTCGCAGAAAGAATGTTCCTTTTGTTTGGCCACAGGATTGTCAGGACGCCTTTCAAAATTTGAAAGATGCGTTGCTTCATGAGCGTTGTCTTGCACATTTTGACCCAAAAAAAATCTGTTGTTGCTAGCTGTCGATGCCTCTTCTCAATGCTCTGGGGCCATTTTGTCCCACAGATATGGTTCTTACGACCGTCCGTTTCCCTTTGCTTCAATACTGTTGACAGATGCTCAACGGATCTACTCTCAAATTGAATAAGAAGCTCTTGCCATAGTATATGGCATAACAAAATTGCGTCAGAACTTGTTTGGTCTCAAATTTTCCCTGGTGGCAGACCACACGCCTCTGCAGACCTTGTTTAGTCCCTCCAAGACTGTTACGCAGCGTACTGCACAGAAGATGCATCGATAGGCTCTCCTTTTTTTTTATCTAATTATCAATAAATACGAAATTTTGTATCAGCCCACGGCCAACGCCGACATACTCTGTTGTCTTCCTGTTGGGTCTGATTCTGATTTTGATACTTCGACTGCTTCTTGTTTCTTTGATGTTCAGGACTCGGATACGGCGCAGGACTTCCCTCTTAACTATCTCCAATTTGCTCCTGCCAAGGTCTCTGACCCTGCCTTGCGTATTTTGTTGGTGACGTTCGGCACATCAAATCCAAAACTCTTTGGATCGCCACTAGTTTGCTTGCCAGCACGATCTCACGGTCCACCAGGGTGTGATTTTGTTGTGCACAAGAGACTCGGCCTGGTCGTGTGTGTTGATTCAAAAAATGGCTCTGAGCACCATGGGACTCAACTTCTGAGGTCATTAGTCCCCATTCACAATATACATAAATGACCTTGTGGATAACATCCTTAGTTCACTGAGGCTTTTTGCGGATGATGTTGTGGTACATCGAGAGGTTGTAACAATGGAAAATTGTACTGAAATGCAGGAGGATCTGCAGCTAATTGACGCATGGTGCAGGGAATGGCAATTCAATCTCAATGTAGACAAGTGTAGTGTGCTGCGAATACATAGAAAGAAAGATCCCTTATCATTTAGCTACAATATAGCAGGTCACCAACCGGAAGCAGTTAATTACATAAATTATCTGGGAGTAGGCATTAGGAGTGATTTAAAATGGAATGATCATATAAAGTTGATCGTCGGTAAAGCAGATGCCAGACTGAGATTCATTGGAAGAATCCTAAGGAAATGCAATCTGAAAACAAAGGAAGTAGGTTACAGTACACTTGTTCGCCCACTGTTTGAATACTGCTCACCACTGTGGGATCCGTATCAGATAGGGTTGATAGAAGAGATAGGGAAGATCCAACGGAGAGCAGCGCGCTTCGTTACGGGATCATTTAGTAATCGCGAAAGCGTTACGGAGATGATAGATAAACTCCAGTGGAAGACTGCAGGAGAGACGCTCAGTAGCTCGGTACGGGCTTTTGTTGAAGTTTCGAGAACATACCTTCACCGAGGAGTCAAGCGGTATATTGCTCCCTCTTACTTATATCTCGCGAAGAGACCATGAGGATAAAATCAGAGATTAGAGCCCACACAGAGGCATACCGACAATCATTCTTTCCACGAACAATACGAGACTGGAATAGAAGGGAGAACCGATAGAGGTACTCAAGGTACCCTTCGCCACACACCGTCAGGTGGCTTGCGGAGTATGGATGTAGATGTAGATGTAGACGTAGATGCTGCTGCTACCGCCCTTGTTCATTCACTGTCTGCTACATCCTGCCTTCCTCCCCGTCATCGTTATGGTACTCGTTCGTCTCTATGACCGCGCAGGGATCTGGGGAGAGGGATATGGTGTCATCGTAAGATACCAATCATCCGCTGACTGTTTAAAGCCCGCCAGCACCCGAGAGTTGGCGCCAGGGTGGCAGTATATACAAATCAGGCACCGCAACCTCTCCGGGAAGACTACACGACACCCTCCCTATCGCTGGCATAAAGCACGCTGACGGCAGCACTAGAGGAGGGGGGAGAGGGGGCAGTTCATCAAGTTTGATAGCTCAGCTCCACGAGACAGCGACTGCTCACATCATAGTTAATTAGATCTGCGACAACCAGCGCAGCTAGAAAATTAGCTTTGTGTTGAGTTGACAAGACTTTATCCAGAGATTGGAAATATTTGTACGTCTGCATGACTGCTTCTCAAAAGATAAGTAAATGTGTTTGATTATTCAATTACAGCACTTTCTATTGATATTTTGTAGTGTGCCCATCTACCCTGGTCCTGCTTCCTAGACTATGAATTACTGTTGTGACGACCCGAGATACAACATATTACTACATGCATTCAAAAGATGTACTCAGTAGTAGTCATCAAAACGGAAAGCATAGTTGTATTCAATACTGCGTTATTTGCTATTGAATGGTAACAAATATTTGAAGATTTGAGACCGAGTGGATCCTTTAACTGCATGCTCCTGATCTTTAGAGCTAAATATAATTAAATGTCGCTATTGAAACACTAGGTAACTGACCACCCCAAACAGGAAACAAGCTGTACAGCAAACTAGCTTGTGACATCAAAATGATCAAATATTTTTCAGTATTTAAAACAGCTGTTAATGTCTACGTACTCCATAACTGTTATTATAGTATAGCTGAGTATCTAGCAGGTTGAAAGCCTAAATATGTACGTTATTATTGTAATAAGACAGGATTGCGCAAAATAAACGTATAGAATTGCATTGCGTAGTAGAAGTGGAGGGGAGCAGTCAATCACCCCCAATTCCCCCCCCCCCCTTAAGCACTGTTATTCTATCGGTTAGAGCACGCAGTTGCAGTAACAATGACGCAGTGGACCGTTCAGCATCGTGTTTTTACAGCTGAACGTATTTCAAAAGTAATGAATCTGTTACCACTGTTCAATCGCTGTTCCGTATACAGTTCAATGTTGAGGGTAATCCTTCAATACCGTGCGAGATGGCGCAGTGGTTAGCACACTGGACTCGCATTCGGGAGGATGATGGTTCAATCCCGCGTCCGGCCATCCTGATTTAGGTTTCCCGTGATTTCCCTAAATCGCTCCAGGCAAATGCCAGAATGATTCCTTTGAAAGGGCACGGCTGACTTCCTTCCCCATCCTTCCCTCATCCGATGAGACCGATGACCTCGCTGTTTGGTCTCTTCCCCCAAAACAACAATCTTTCAATACCTGAACGCAACGCAGTACTTGCGTTGGGTTAATTCTTTTCGCACAGCTGAATCACTTATGAAAAGAAGTCGATTGGTCGCCCTTGTACAGCGCGAACTCGGGAAAATGCTGACAGAGCAAGAGCGTCTGTTCTACAAAGTCTTCGCTGCTCCTCTAGGCGCCGTGCTCCTAGTTTCGGCATGTCTCGGCGCTTGCTGCAGTGCATCCTGAACTGTGAGTTACATTTTCAGCCTTATAAAATTATTAACGTACAGAAGCTGCATGAACGTGATTTTGATTGAAGGGAGATTGTTCTGTGAGAGAATGCTTGATATTCGTGCTACTGATGATGTGTTGTTAATGTTGAGCTATGAAACTCTTTTTACGCTTAGATGGTTTTGTAAATAAGCAAAACTGTCGCTGCTGGGCAGTAGGCAACGCAAAAGAATTTTAATGTTATGTTGTAATGCTCCCCAATTTTTTGCCGCCACAACTTGAAGCTTTGTGGACCAACATGATAGAAACGTGGTCCCAACAAGATGGAGCCGTAGTCCACGCGGCTAATGCATCAATGGTAGTTGTTTGAGAAATGTTTCCTCAACACTTGATCTCACGTTTTGGCGGCCTCCACTGGCATGCACGCTCGCAAAGTCTATCGGTTGCGACTTCTTCTTATGGGGTCATTTGAAATGCGAAGTTTACTGCTGCAAACATAGTTCATTCAACAATCTGAAAATTGAAATACGTGAAGAAATTGTTGCTATTTTACGGCACAGTTTGACAAAAGTTATGTGGAACATTAAAGAAAAACTTTTACATTGATCATCCAGAACATTATGACCACCCATCTAATAGCAAGTATGTCCTCGTTTGGCATGGATAACAACGGCAACGCGTTCGTGGCGTGGAAGCAGTGAGGCCTTGGTAGGTCACTGGAGGGACTTGGCACCACATCTGCACACACAAGTCACCTAATTCCCGTAATTTCCGGGGAGGGAGGCATGAGCTCTGATGCCACGTTCAGTCACATCCCAGAAGTGTTCGATCGGGTTCAGATCTGGCAAGCTGTGGACGAGCACATCAGTTAGAACTCACCACTGTGTTCCTTGAACCACTCCATCACACTCCTGGCCTTGTGACATGGAGCATTATCTTGTTGAAAAATACCACTGCCGTCTGGAAACATGTTCGCTATGAAGGGGTGTAAGTGGTCTGCAACCAGTGTATGATACTCCTTGGCCATCATGGAGCTTTGCACGAGCTCCAGTAGACCCATGGATGCCCACGTGAATGATCTCCAGAGCATAATGGAGCCACCGCCAGCTTGCCTCTGTTCCGCAGTACAGGTGTCAAGGAACTGTTGCCCTGGAAGACGACAGATTCGTGCCATGCCATCAGCATGATGAAAAAGGTATCAGGATTCATCAGATCATGCAACGCTCTGTCACTGTGCCAATATCCAGAGCCGATGGTCACGTACCCATTTCAAGTCGTAGTGTCCGATGTCATGGTGTTAACATTGGCACATGCATGGGTCGTCGGCTGTGGAGGCCCATTCTTAGGAGTTTTCTTTGCATCGTGTGTTCAGACAAACCTTTACTTTGCCCATCATTAAAGTCTGCTGTTAGTTCCGCCACAGTTCGCCGCCTGTCCTGTTTATCAGCCTGCCAAACCTACGACGTCCGACATCTGTAATGAGGGGTGGCCGCCCAACCCCACGACGTCTGGACTGGTTTCACCTTGGTTTTGCCACGTGTTGAAGTCACTCACCACAGCACTCCTTGAACACCCGACAAGTCGTCCAGTTTCCAAAATACTCATGCCGAGCTTCTGAGCCATCACAATCTGTCCTCGGTCAAACGTAGGTAGACCACGCGCCTTTCCCATTGCACACTCCTGGAAATTGAAATAAGAACACCGTGAATTCATTGTCCCAGGAAGGGGAAACTTTATTGACACATTCCTGGGGTCAGATACGTCACATGATCACACTGACAGAACCACAGGCACATAGACACAGGCAACAGAGCATGCACAATGTCGGCACTAGTACAGTGTATATCCACGTTTCGCAGCAATGCAGGCTGCTATTCTCCCATGGAGACGATCGTAGAGATGCTGGATGTAGTCCTGTGGAACGGCTTGCCATGCCATTTCCACCTGGCGCCTCAGTTGGACCAGCGTTCGTGCTGGACGTGCAGACCGCGTGAGACGACGCTTCATCCAGTCCCAAACATGCTCAATGGGGGACAGATCCGGAGATCTTGCTGGCCAGGGTAGTTGACTTACACCTTCTAGAGCACGTTGGGTGGCACGGGATACATGCGGACGTGCATTGTCCTGTTGGAACAGCAAGTTCCCTTGCCGGTCTAGGAATGGTAGAACGATGGGTTCGATGACGGTTTGGATGTACCGTGCACTATTCAGTGTCCCTCGACGATCACCAGTGGTGTACGGCCAGTGTAGGAGATCGCTCCCCACACCATGATGCCGGGTGTTGGCCCTGTGTGCCTCGGTCGTATGCAGTCCTGATTGTGGCGCTCACCTGCACGGCGCCAAACACGCATACGACCATCATTGGCACCAAGGCAGAAGCGACTCTCATCGCTGAAGACGACACGTCTCCATTCGTCCCTCCATTCACGCCTGTCGCGACACCACTGGAGGCGGGCTGCACGATGTTGGGGCGTGAGCGGAAGACGGCCTAACGGTGTGCGGGACCGTAGCCCAGCTTCATGGAGACGGTTGCGAATGGTCCTCGCCGATACCCCAGGAGCAACAGTGTCCCTAATTTGCTGGGAAGTGGCGGTGCGGTCCCCTACGGCACTGCGTAGGATCCTACGGTCTTGGCGTGCATCCGTGCGTCGCTGCGGTCCGGTCCCAGGTCGACGGGCACGTGCACCTTCCGCCGACCACTGGCGACAACATCGATGTACTGTGGAGACCTCACGCCCCACGTGTTGAACAATTCGGCGGTACGTCCACCCGGCCTCCCGCATGCGCACTATACGCCATCGCTCAAAGTCCGTCAACTGCACATACGGTTCACGTCCACGCTGTCGCGGCATGCTACCAGTGTTAAAGACTGCGATGGAGCTCCGTATGCCACGGCAAACTGGCTGACACTGACGGCGGCGGTGCACAAATGCTGCGCAGCTAGCGCCATTCGACGGCCAACACCGCGGTTCCTGGTGTGTCCGCTGTGCCGTGCGTGTGATCATTGCTTGTACAGCCCTCTCGCAGTGTCCGGAGCAAGTATGGTGGGTCTGACACACCGGTGTCAATGTGTTCTTTTTTCCATTTCCAAGAGTGTACATGAGAACAGTATGCTCACCGATACTACATGCACCGTGCGTGCGTCTGAATAGCAGTCATTCCTCGCCAGGTAACGCTGTTATTGCCTGGATGGGTTCATATCGATAGTAGGTCGGTGGTCATAATGGTCTGTCTGAGCAGTGTAATGTGTGTGCTGGAAGGGCGCCATCTTTCGGACACTATCTTTAAAAACTTAATTGCAATTCTTAAATAGTGTATCCTACAGGTTGCATTAGTATAAATACGTTTTATATGCGATTAAAATAAGTATAATCATAGTAGTTTAAAACTAATGCGTTCTTTTTGTGCCATCCTGTATAATGACAGTTGATAATTTGTATAGATTTTGTGAAGTGTGAAATAGCTGAATGTGTTGCATTTTATATAAATATAGAACGCGTGGTTACATCGATAGATATCGATTCGTCAACAATGCGAATATAATCACTATCCCAGACACAAGTCGAGTAGTGATATTTAGTGCTTGTAACACATGATTATTTAGATAGGGAGTGGATATGCTGTGGTGCTATAAAGTTCTGTTTAAATCACTCACTGTGTTCCACGTTAATATTGAGGAAGGGTTAGCACATTCTCATGGTCGCGATCCCGAGTTGAATGATTTCCATGCATGCCACCACATTCCATTTCCGAACAAATGTGGTATGGAACAATGGATGGACAACGGATAAGCCTGGTACAGACACAACGCTTAAGCAAGAGGAGCTTTTACCTCCACAGTTGATTTTGCCTTCGGTGATCACCAGTCCTTCAATAATCAGCACTTCATAAATTGCTTACCTAGGATCATCAATGTAGAGCTCCGTGCATTTCGGCCCACCAACCTGTAGCTGTGGTTCCCACAAGCAGATGCTATCTTTTGGTAACACCGTATTAGTGATGATTCGGAGAAGTTTACAGTGTTAGTGTCACAACTGGATTTACACATGATCGAGTAAATAGATCAAGTTTGCAGGACTAGTACTACACAGTACTGAAAGAGCCCTTGCTGTAGAACAATGTGCTACCACCAGAATCGAACTTGCACAAAATTATTGAGGGCGAAGTATGGGCAGGCAACTCCCACTGGCAAATTTTGCAATTTTAACATACCTTGGCTGGCACAGAACTATTGGCTGATCAGTCTTTACGTTATCTTCTGGCTGCACAGGTTGCCAACCAATGTTAGAACATTTATTTCCGCTTTTTGTGAACTACCAATGACTGAGGTTGCACGTAAAGCATGTGCCACTGCGGTTGCACCAAGTGATGAGAGCACATGTGCAACAGTTAAGGAAGTTATGGTCAGTGGCTTGGACATGCACATGTCCACATTTGCTGACGTCACCAGCCCTGGAACAAGCATTGCGTCACCACAGCAGCAGCAGGCGAACACCGAGCCCTCTGTTAACCAGCTCGCAGGGGAACTAGAGAGACTCAATGCTAAGACGGAGAAAAAAGTGGCGCAGCAGCATGTAGAAAAGAGACATGGTTTTTAATCCTGTCCTAGTAAGAGTGATACATTCATCTGGTGCTAGTACCACATACAGACTGGAAACGCAGATATGCAATGTACAAGGTCACGCAAGTATCAAAACTTTGACGACAAGCACTGGAAGGTATGCACGCTCGTTGAGAGAATCACAAGCGCGGCATGAACTGCACGAATGTTACGGTCTCATCTGGCAACCGATTTTTTTTTTCTTTCTTTCTTTTAGTGCAAGATCTACGGTTAGGTTACCAATTTTTCATTGACACCAAATCGAATAATAGAATGTGACGGTGCAAACCCCCATTACTAGATGGATAGGTCTAGAGAGCGAGCGCACAACATGGTGCACCATTCACGGAAGCGTGTGGCGCGCCCGCGCGAGATTTGCAACGTGTCGGTGGGATGCCTCCGCCGCCAGGCAGCCACGTGGCCCGCAGCTTAGGGCATCGTTTGGTTTTTCGCGCATTACGCGAAAACTATGTAACTTACGGTGAATAGTGATGCGGCAGTGGATTGTGGTCAGCACCTTCTGAAAGATTGATCTTTATTTTAAGTCACGAGACGCAAAAGTTATAGTAACTTGAAAATTCCTTAATGTCACGAATACTGAAAAATTAATAAAAATAGTAAATAACAACTTACAGAGATGAGCAAAGGCTCATTAAAATCGTCTCGTCATAGCGAACTGAGTGCCGTAGTCATATGTTAAGATTCATAAATAATTAAGCTCGTAAAGAGTAATAAACAAAGTTTGATGGGAAATTGTTTATAAAATTCCATAGAAAATTCAAGACGTAAAGAACGGTACTATATGATATTTTGGGTGGCATCACACGTATTTTAAACTAGTTAAGTTATACTATTCACTTAGCTTGCAATAGTTTTCATTGTTTGCGAATTACTATTAACATTTATCGCCCATAATTAATTAATTATTACATATATGAAGATTTTGAGCAGTGCAATGTGTAGATCACTATAGATTACGTCTAAAAACAGTGCTATATGCAGTTCTATGTTAAAACTTTGGAGCACAGGTGTAAACAAACAAATTTGCGATAAGTGGCGAAATTTTGCAAAAAAACTGAAACTTGATTTACGGGCGATAGAATAATCCTAGAAATTAATATAACATGGTAAATAGGATGTACTTTTTAGCGCGGTTCCGATGGTGTACTTATTTCAGTTGAGGGATGTATGTGTCAAAATTTGTAACCTTAACCCATTTCTGCCTAGCGTAACATACATGTCACGGAACAGCCTGTCATTGTTTTCTCTCGTTAGCAACAATGCCTGCGTTTGGAGTGGCTATTGTTGTATGGCTTTCAGATAAGGAGGCTTTGTTGTTCATGTTTAGGTAGGTTTCAGTCAGTTGAAAGCATAAAGTGGTCAGTGACTGGTGCTTCAAGCACGGCAGACTTTTCTGAGTGAGATTATGTCTTGGAATAAGAAGTATCATTTTTATCGCAAATTATAATTCAATTTGTTTAAATTATGGTTGATTATAATGTTAAAAGTACTGAAATTTATGTTAATGGTTATCTACAAAATGCAATTCTTATTTTTGTGGCTCCAAATACAGTTTTAATTTTGTGTTGCGTGTATGTCACGCTAGGCAAAATAGTGAAAATAACGATTCGTTCTCTTTAGAGGTCTATCTCTCCATGAGATCCTGGCTATTCTTGAAGGGTAGGAAGAAGATGCAACAGATATATTTATTGAATCTCCTGAAGCTAATGTGGATTCGGATGAAGATTCTGGGGAAGAAGATGGGGGAGTAAACGTCGATAATCTTGGACCAAGGCAACTCCAGGCTGGGGCAGAAGTGGTTTTAGCAAGTAAAAACAGGTTAGGTAGTGAACCTGAGATTAATTTCTCTCCTGATGATAAACCAGATGAACAGGAAAAGTCACAGATCTTAAAAACTGTAATCAGAGATTGGAAAAAAGACGATCTGCGTAGTGTTAATTCTGTATTTCCTGAGAGTGATTATAGTAAATACAGAAACTTGTCTCCAGTTCAGTGCTTCGAATTATTTTGGAACGACGAAGTAATTGAATTTCTACATCTACATCTACATTGATACTCCGCAAGCCACCCAACGGTGTGTGGCGGAGGGCACTTTACGTGCCACTGTCATTACCTCCCTTTCCTGTTCCAGTCGCGTATGGTTCGCGGGAAGAACGACTGTCTGAAAGCCTCCGTGCGCGCTCTAATCTCTCTAATTTTACATTCGTGATCTCCTCGGGAAGTATAAGTAGGGGGAAGCAATATATTCGATACCTCATCCAGAAACGCACCCTCTCGAAACCTGGCGAGCAAGCTACACCGCGATGCAGAGCGCCTCTCTTGCAGAGTCTGCCACTTGAGTTTATTAAACATCTCCGAATCGACGAAGTGTGCTTTGCTCAAGAACTTCTCAGATCCAAAAATAATATATGAAGAGATAATAGGTTTTCCAGGAATTCTAATTCTTTCTGGCTGTAATCCTTTACCTAGCAGAAGATATTACTGGGTTTCTGGATTGTACATGAAAAATGAAATGGTCCACAGCACGATGAGAAGGGACTGGTTTGAAACAATTATGAGGTTCATTCACTCGTCTGACAACACAAAAATAGATGAAACTTCCTGGCAGATTAAAACTGTGTGCCGGACCGAGACTCGAACTTGGGACCTTTGCCTTTTGCGGGCAAGTGCTCTACCAACTGAGCTACCCAAACACGACTCACGCTCCGTCCTCACAGCTTTAATACCGCCAGTACCTCGTCTCCTACCTTCCAAACTTCACAGAAGCTCTCCTGCGAACCTTGCAGAACTAGCACTCCTGGAAGAAAGGATTTTCATTCTACAAATGTAGATGCTAATGATAGAATGTGGAAACTGCGTCCATTAATAAATATGCTAAGGAAAAAGTTTGCTCCCCACTTTCACCCTGAGCAAGATTTGTCTTACGATGAGAGCATGATAAAGTATTTTGGCAGACATGGATGTAAACAGTTTCTGAAAGGTAAACCCATTAGATATGGGTACAAAGCATGGTGTCTAAACACAACCATGGGTTATCTAGTGGACATTCAAATATACCAAGGAGCTGATCCTCAGAGGAATGAAAAATATGAGAAAGCATTTGGAAAATGTGCTGCTCCTTTGATTCAAATGATCGATTCTCTTCCTAAAAAGAACAAACATCTTCCATACAGGTTTTATTTTGACAACCTGTTTACATCACAAACATTGTTGATTTACCTGAAGCAACGAGGTTTTGGTGCAACTGGGAATATTCGTGAAAATCGTCTGCCTAAAGAGTGTCATCTCATACCTTCTAACACTATGTTAGATTTTGATTACAAGAGCAGCAAGGAAAGTGGAATAATCGTTGCCAGAGGCACTTCCGGTGCTATACTGTGAAATGTTACCTGACGTCCAATGCTGCACAACCAAGAGGTCCTGGACGCCCTGCAGGTAATTCAAACCAAGGCACAGTGATGCATGATATTAGATATGATGAAACAAATCATCTGGTAACCATGGTGCCACAGAAAAAAAAAAGATGCTGTGCGGCGGAAAACTGCAAAGGAACCCCAAGAACAATGTGCTGCAAATGTGATGTTGGTTTGTGCATAGAATGTTTTGTGCCAGATCACAGAAAGTGAGTGACAAAGAGGTGAGCGTGTGGGTGGCGGAGTTGGCCGGTGGGTGGCGAGCGAGCCCCACTTGTGGGTGGCCCATGTGGTTGTTTGAGTAAGAATTTTTCGCGCCGATTTATTTCGACAAAGAGTACTGTTTAATAGTGCAAGTGTGCAAGCATATATTTGGTGAACTGGAAGTGCTATGATAATTTGTGTGAGTACGAATTACGAGGTATACATCGACGTAAGTGAACATGTGGCGATATGTGATCTCGCGACAAAACTGCTAGAACAAAGAGGACAGTGGGAGTTGTGGTTTTGTTCGAGTTGACTGAGTAACTTTCGATTATAGCAGCCTACATTACTGCTATTGGGGGCTCGGAGTAAAATTATTATTAAATTAAAACTGTAAACCGTCTCACCAGTGCTAATTTCATTGTATGAAAGAAAAGGACGATGCCAAAAAAAATAAAAACTTAATTGCACTGTGTCGTGAAAAATGATTTTGCTATAAAAATCGCCTAATTTTTTGTTCCATAGCATAAACTGTACTCATGTCTGAGTGAATATTAATTCAAAAACTATAACTAATGCGGGGGTGTGGAACAGTGTACTAATGCACCAAGTGTGGAAATCATCCCTTGAGACTTACGTGAGAGCCAAAATTTGCACTAACATTTTTAACGAACATTTGTATACGCACAATCTTGTGAACTCTTCAACCGCACTTATTTTCCGCCCCGTCGCAAGAGTGATCCCTAAGATCACGAATACATGCCGCATAGAGACTTTGGTTCTTGTGGCAATAGGCAACGATATGAAGATTTCAACATGCAAGGAGAAGACGTTGACCTTGCACATCTGCAGTGGCAGGCTTGGGGGGTCCTATAATTGGCACAAATTTCTTTCAACAGTTTCACTTAATGCCTGATCTCGTTAATCAGAACATAGTGCAAGTGCCTGCTGTGTCTTCGTTTCATTGTTTATCTTCCACAGCATGCCACGTGATGTGCAATGATGTCCGGGTGTCTTGCAACTGCACCTGTTCGACAAGAGTCTCCACCACACCCAAAACAATGCGGAGTGACCACACATGAGTTACATGAGAAAAACTCAATATCTCGTGTGCTCGTACAAGCTGTACCAGGATCTTACTTATCTGGGGAAGCTGTCGACCTGGATAAACACGCACCATTCACTGAAAGCCAGCCTCAAAGCTACCAAAATTAATTATAACAAGGTACAGAGAACAATAGAGACATTGTTTTTGTTGTTAAGGTCTTCAGTCCTGAGACTGGTTTGATGCAGCTCTCCATGCTACCCTATCCTGGGCAAGGTTCTTCATCTCCCAGTACTCACTGCAACCTACGTCCTTCTGAATCTGCTTAGTATATTCATTTCTTGGTCTCCCTCTATGATTTTACCCTCCACGCTGCCCTCCAATGCTAAATTTGTGATCCCTTGATGCCTCAGAACATGTCCTACCTACCGGTCCCTTCTTCTTGTCAAGTTGTGCCACAAATTCCTCTTCTCCCCAATTCTTTTCAATACCTCCTCATTAGTTATGTGCTCTACGCATCTAATCTTCAGCATTCTTCTCTAGCACCACATTTTGAAAGCTTCTATTCTCTTCTTGTCCAAACTATTTATCGTCCATGTTTCACTTCCATACATGGCTACACTCCATACAAATACTTTCAGAAACGACTTCCTGACACTTAAATCTACACTCGATGTTAACAAATTTCTCTTCTTCAGAAACGCTTTCCTTGCCATACCCAGTCTACATTTTACACGAGGAGAATGCGTCCTTTCGATCACAGTTGTCTGATCCTTATAAAGAACTGGAAGGTACTACATGAGAGTGGCAGCATTTGCGCAGCATGAGCAACTCAATAAGGATATGAAGGTGCAGTCTACTAAGATCACTTCAGCATCTGATGACAGCTTTTTTCTAGAGCTGCTACAGGAATTCCCCGCACTCAATGACTGTTTCAGTGGGTAAAACATGCCATTATTCTATGCGGTATCACATTCAGACTATGATGGCACAACCTGTCACTGCACGACATTGAGGGCTGCCACTGGACAAGTTTGGGTGTTCGCCAATACATATGGTATGCAAGAAAGACAGTCGCTGGAGACTGTGTGGAGATTGTAGGGCTTTAAACGCCAGCACCATCCCTTATAGATACCCTGTACCGAATGTAGCGGATTTCAACAGCAATGGGAGACTGCCCATTTTTTGTGTTACTGACTGTGCAAAGGCTTTTTCACAAATTCCGACGGCCACGGCAGATAGGCATAAGACAGCTGTCATGACAGATTTCGGTTTGTCTGAGTTTAATCCAGTGACTTTCGGTCTCAGAAATGCGGCAGCACTTTTTGCATGAAGTGCTCAGAGGATTATCACTTACAATCTGCTGGATAGACATCATTTTAGTATTTTCTGAGACAAGGTAGCAACACACAAAACATTTGTGAACTCTATTTCAATGTTTAGAAGAGTACGGCATTCTAATTAACAGAGAACAGTAGGAATCGGCTAACTCGTACAAATACCTTGGTGTAACACTCTGTAGGGTTATTAAATGGAATGATCAGATAGGCTCAGCCGTGGGTAAAGCAGATGACAGACTTCAGGTTATTGGTAGGATACTGAGTAAGAGCTATTGGTCTACAAAGGAGATTACTTACAATTCACTAGTGCAACTCATCCTGGAATATAGCTAACGTGTTTGGGACCCGTGCCAAATAGGACTAACAGGGTATATTGAACATATACAGAGAAGGGCAACACGAATGGTCACAGGTTTGTTTAATCCGCAAGAGAGTGTGACAGAGATACTGAAGGCACTGAACTGGGAGACTTTTGAAGACAGATGTAAACTATCCGAGAAAGTCTATTAACAAAGTTTCAAGAACTGGTTTTAAATGATGGCTCTAGGAATATACCACAATCCCCTATGTATCGCTCACATAGGGATCGTGAGAATAAGATTAGAATAATTACTGCACGCATAGAGGCATTCAGAAAATCATTCTTCCCGCGCTCCATATGTGAGTGGAATGGGAAGAAATCCTAACAACTGGTACAATGGAATGCACCCTCTGCCATGCACCTCACGGTTGTTTGCAGAGTATAGATATAGATGTGGATGTAGACAAATGTGTGATTGAAAAAAAGGAATTGCATTTTTTAGGGCATGCAGTCTCTCTCTCCCTGAGAGGGTGGAGGTAATTCAGCAGATGTTGCTGCCTCCAACATTAAAAGGACTCTGTAAGTTCATTGGAGTGCTTAATTACTATTGGTGGAAATTGCCTCATTTGGCTACAATAAAAGAACCACTAGACAAACTGCTAAACAGAAAAACAATTCTGGGGGTAGTAAAGTACCAGAAGCTGAAGTAGAATTTAAAAATTTAAAAATGGCACTGTTGAAAGCTACCTTACTGTTGAAAGCTACATTACACTGTCCGTAGACGCTAGTCAGATGGCTGTCGGTACCATTCAAGGAACACGTGGCTGGCAGATGGCAGCCACTTGTATTCTTCTCAAAGAAGCTTTTGAGCAGCAAAAGCAGTGAAGTGCGCTCGACGGAGAGCTTCTCGCCATTTATCTGGCTGTAAAGTATTTCCGATCATCCATTTAAGATCAGCGCTTTGTGATACACGTGGACTACATACCGTTAACAATGATGTTTCAAGGAGTGGCAGACATCATCAATTCACCCTGCTATAGCAACCTGTGGCTGGGGCTATGCTGTGATCAAGGGTTCAAGTGAAGAGTGAAGGTCAATGATCCAGTGCACACCGAAAGGCGTCAGTGATACAGCATTGATAGTAATAAGATTTTTTGGTCGAGCAGAATTTACAGAGGTATAACTGTCTTCAGAGCTGCAGGTGGCTCCTGGGTACAGGTGCATGTGCAGTGCCGGAATGCTGCTGCCTCATCAGTGAGTCATGATGTCAGTGTTGCAGGTCAGTGACACCGCTGCATACTGTGCTGGTGACGGCAGCAGGGCAAGGAAGGCATGGCCCACACAGACGTACTGCGATGACACAGTGCAGCTATTTTTTCAGCACCCACGAAGATAGACCATTGTATGCTCGGGTGGAGACTGCTGACTGTGGTCAAAGATGCCAGTAGTTGGCCAAAAATTGTAACAAACTGCCACAAAAGTAACATCTGCTGCTGCTGATGTTCTTGGTGATACATTAGTGTACAGAGCATGAATGATGGGTTCCTCTTATGATGGTGGCGACCATACCCCAGTGAACGGTGGGGGTAAGCCACAACTTGGACTGGTGGCGGGGACAAATCCTACCAATGGGGTAAGTACCCACCATTTACATATCATCTATTTGAATTAAAAGAGTGGGAGACCGTTAAGGCTGTCATTTTGGATGATACGTTATGGCAATTAAGATAGGCTAAAAGAATATCTTCATAAATTAGACTTGCATAAACATAACAGTAGAGGACAAGTGAGCGGGTTGTTTACGTCAGGATAAGAGCACAAGTGGACTAGTCAGAGAGAGGGAAGATTGGGGAAAGACAGCCATTTTGAATGATAAATTATGGTATTTAAGACAGGGCTAAATGCCCCTTGTCGTAAATTAGATTTACATAAAAATAACTTAAGAGCAAAAGAAAGGAGTTTGTTTATATTAGATACATAAATTAGCTTAAATAAACAATGGAGTAGCTTACTGGAGTGCTGTTTGTTTACATAAGGAGGCTAGGCCAAGTGGCCAGTTTGTTTACATAAGAATAACAATGGGTCCTTTATCCCCAAGCACACACAGCTCCACTACTGGATCTATGTCCAGAGAGATTAATATCCGTGTAAAATCAGAGGAACAAACAATTTTAAAAAGTGGAAGGAGGGGTAGAAACTGAGGGTTGGCATGCGGTTTTATGGACACAGAACGTGTGAAAATGAGGGTTTGAACTATTCAGAGATTAACAGATACTAGAAAGGTGATTGCAAGTGAGTAAAGTTATTGAGATTCTGCTATCGATTTATGGATACAGAGGAGCAGATGTGTGAGCTATAAATGATGGAAGAATGTGGCTTTTTACTGAATAATGGTGAGGAGTGATTAATTAATAAACACTGCTTTTGTGAGGTCATAACACATCTAATAACAACTAACCGTTTCACATCTTTTACATTTCATAAATGACTGCGCTGCTACAATTATATATAGTGTAGCGTCGTTACCCAGTCTTTTAGCAAAAGTAATAAGAAGTGGTGAGAACGCCAGTGTGAAGTATTGTTCTAGAAGCCACAGGATAGTGGCCGCAGTGTGGCGACGTATGGGTCAGAATAAGATGAATGTGAGGAGACTGCAAAACGTGGATAGCTGCACTCAGGGGCAAACTGCACAACACAGCAGTAATAACCGTAGCAAACGGATCGATATAATCACACTGGGGCAAGTCTTTTGCTATGGGCGACGTGACTAGGTGCCAGGTTTTAATGAAACAAATGAGCCTTGGAACAACATAAATATGTCTGAATTTTGCGGAAGAGGCACTTCCTTTCACTGGAGTCTAGTAACACCACCACAGTGCCAGGGCGACGCTGGACAGCCAGACGACTGTGCATAGCCAGCAGCAACCATGAGTTCGGGACAGGGCTGCACCTTTTGCTGTCAGCACTGAGTTCCTCACAGGAACTAGTTCCCAGCACTGCCAGTTTGCCATCAGGGCGCTGCCGCCACCACTGAGTTTCCCACAGAACTTTGTCCTTCAGTGCCAGCCACTGCCCGACTCCTGCCAGAGGACAGTGGGTAGAATCTCACACACAGCTGTCTCCACAAGCCACTTCGGTAAAAGTGTGCAGGATCGAGGGGCCATTCCAGGTGCCATCTCGATGGAGAAGTAGCATGCCTCTGACGTCACAGTTGTGACTGACAGAGGCCACTGGACGCCCATGGGCCTGCCGTCAGCAACACAGGGTGCCTACGCAGCATCCTCTCACCATGGCGGAAGCTGCTGCCCAGACGTCGGTGCTAGCCGGGGTTGATGGAGTGAGGTTTGTTTTGCGTCACTGATCCACTACAAAGCATGTACCAAAGTTGAATAAAACGTTCTTGGCTATCCCTGGCAAGTAACCACCACCACTCACCCAACTGAGTGCAACTGCACTCTTCATAGGGGTTACATGGAAGCCGATGTCAGTGCAGTCAGCAGCAGAGAGTGTGTTACCAACCGCAGTGCGGCATTCGAGCCACAACCAAAATATCGTCTGTTGCGATGAGTGAGGTTATTCTTGTTCTTTTGTGGTGAGAATCATGGGGCTGAGGATTAGGGGACATGATAATAGTAGGACTATTTTTGTAAGGCTGGAGGAACCAGTGGATAATTCCAGAGATGAGTGGTTAGAACCTGTGCATTCTGTTTCTTGTGCCGAGTCTGTAGCACTTGTTTGCTTTATGTGTAATCGTTCTGGGACATGGCTAGACAATGTAGACAGTCCAGGTGGCTCATGACTAGGCAACAGAAGTAGGTTGGTAGTACAGGTGTTCTATCTGTGTTATTGGTGGATTACTATTTTTATGTTATTGTTGATTATTATCAATTCTGAGTTGTGAAAATGAGTAACGGTGAGACACAGGCAAAATCAGAGACACAAGTTGTCATCAGGGTGGAAGCCATTCAGTCATTCGTGGATCAGATAACTCAGTTAAGGGTGGATGAACTGGTTTTGGATAACAATCTAATGGGAAAGAAAATGAGGAGATAGAGTTGTTGAAGTCACACACTGTTGGAGTGGATCCAGCTGTTGCCAACCTTGTTTCTCCCTTTTCTGGTAGGTCATCTGAGGATGTGTTAGCATTTGTGAAGGATCTCACGTCATCAGCTGACATAGGGGGTTGGTCAGATGAGCAGTTACTACAGACAGCAGTCCTTTGTATGGTAAACAGAGGTGGTGTGCGAGGCAGAGACTTCTGATCAGCACAAACAGCGATTGGAAGAAGGGCACATGAAGCAGACTAGTGCACAATTTTTCCGCGAACAGATGAGTGTTGTTTGCAAAAGGCATAATGGTGTAGTAGATGGCTTTGTGGGTAGAATTAGGAAACTTAATGTACACAGGATGGTGCGCACTGAGGTACCTCAAGATCTCCATGCTGAGGTTCGTTTAGATCTGTCATCAGGTATGAGAGGTTGAAGAAATGTGTATGCATCACTTGAAAAATGTTTCAATTGTGGAAGAGCAAGGCTTATGTAGAGGAAATGCTACCAACCATCGAATGTAATAAGAATCACATGGACTCCCGACAATTCAAATGGTTCAAATGGCTCTGAGCACTATGGGACTCAACTGCTGAGGTCATTAGTCCCCTAGAACTTAGAACTAGTTAAACCTAACTAACCTAAGGACATCACAAACATCCATGCCCGAGGCAGGATTCGAACCTGCGACCGTAGCGGTCTTGCGGTTCCAGACTGCAGCGCCTTTAACCGCACGGCCACTTCGGCCGGCTCCCGACAATTTAAAATGGGTTGTGGTGTGGCTGGTCTGGGGGTATGAATTACCTATTAAAGCTTCGATGGAACCCTAGGGATCCCAAAAGAGGTTCCCAGTAAAGATAAATGCACTAAAAGCGGATACAGAGGCGTAATGTTCCATAGTGGGGGTGATATGTGGTAGGCAATATAAAATTTTATTGGACACAGGGGTGTTTGTGTCAGTGGCCTCAAGAGAGTTAGTAGTTATGAGGAGTTGGAACCATACACGTTACAAAATATGTAGAGTAGGGCTGTTGGGGTCAGTAATGACGAATTCTTAGTTTAAGACAATCAAGTTTAAGCAATGTATGGAAGTGGTGTCTCATGTAAGTGAGAGCTACAACTCGATCCTAGGATTGGACTTTCTGCATCAACATCATTCCACAACTGACCTTTGATGACTAAGGTGGAGCTTAGTGGGAAGACATGCGTCATGAGGTGCGTCTAGTGTACAGGAAAATACAGTTAAACCGTGAATAATGACATTAAACCTTAATTCACATGGTTGTGTGTCGAGTGTCACCGGGAAGTCACTATAGGTGCATGTGGAGCATGGCTTACAAAGTGATACGTTGTGTATGGTGGAACTGCTGGAGGATAGTGAGGTATGAGATGTAGCATGTTGTTTGGTGAGATTTAGTATTATATGCATAGAAAAGAGGGATGGAGGCAAGATTGTACCTGTTAATTTGGGTAATTTTCGCGCCAAGGAAGTTAAGGTGTTGAAGGCAATATTGTTGGCTACATTAGAGATTCCGGATGAAGAAGACTGCCTCACAAAAGGTGTAGGCTATGAGAAGGCACAGGATGCTGGTAAGACTGGATTTTGTGAAAAATTAAAGCATTTGAAAGGAATAAAAGGGACACAGATGGAGGACCTGTTGCTAGAATTTCAAGATCTGTTTTTTCCATAAGGGCTGTTGCTTGCTACAGCAATAACACAACACATGATTCTGACAGGGAATGAAGCATCAGTGTATCAGAGCACATACAGAATCTCTGCAACCAGTTTTAGAGGAATTTACTAATCAGCAACTGGCTTACAGTATAACACAAAGAATTAGTAGCCGCTGGGAGGTGGGAATTGTAGTTATACTGAGGAAGTCTGCAGATGGTTTGAAGAAATACCGATTCTTTTGCGACTACCACCATTTGTATAGTAAAACTACGAGAGATGCCTATCCAACTCCAAACTTCAAAAAACCGGTTGATAATGTTGAGCAATGCCAATAGTTCTCGACAATGGACTTGTAGAGTGGATACCATCAGTTACAAGTGGCTCTGGATGATAGACGAAAAACTGCATTTTCAGCACACTGGGGACACTGTCAGTATAGAAGAATGCACCAGCAATATTCCAGCCTTTGTTGGGCAGAGTACTAAAAGGATTGAAACCGCATCACTGTCTGGTGTATCTCAATGACATAATCGTATTTTATAGAGATATGCAGGAATGTACGTAACGACTGAGGAAGTATTCAAGAGGTTATGAGCAGCTCATTTGACACCAAGTACTGAGAAATGTCATTTTTCACTAGAAGGCATCTATTATTTACGCCATGTAATTAATAAAGATGGCGTAAGAACTGATCCTAGATTAGTGCAAGAAATGCAAGATTTTCTGGTACCATGAACGACCAGGGAGTTTTAATATTTTCTAGGTCTCGCACATTATTATACAAAGTTTGTGAGGAGGTTTGTGGGTATTGCGCGACCACTTATACAGTTGTTGAAGGAGGTATATAGTTTGTGTGGTCAGAGGAAGGTCAGGGGGTTTTGTCAAATCAAAAAAGGTGTTAATATCGAGTCCATTATTGGGGTTTCCAGATTTTCAGGAGGTTTTTGTATTGTTTTGTGATGCATCAAACCATGCTCTTGGGTGCTTTGTGCCTGAAGGTTGACGGCCAAGGATATCCTATTGCCTTTGCATGAACACAGTAGAAAGGAGCAGAGAAGAATTAGTCTTTAATGGAGAGAGAGATGCTTAGCTTGGTGTACAGGGCAACATATTTTTTATTTTTTTACCCGTAGGAAGAAAGTCAAAGGTAGTGAAAGAAATCTACATTTACATCATAGTCCGCAAGCCACCAGACGATGTGTGGCGTAAGGTACTTCTGGTACCACAAACTGATCCGCCTTCTATGTTCCATTTGCAAATGGGAAGAATTATTGTCGCTAAGCCTTTGTATTAGCTCTAATTTCGCAAATTTTTTCTTCGTGATCATTTGGCGAGGTGAATGTGGGAGGAAGTAATATGTTGCAACACGCTTCCCGAAAAGCGATCCCTAAAAATTTTGACAGTAAAATTCTCCGTGATGCACAATGCCTCTCTTCTAGTGTCTGCCACCGGAGTTTGTTGAGGATATCTGTGATGTTCTCGGACAGACTAACCGATTCGACGACGAAAAACGCCGCTCTTCGTTGGATCTTTTCTATCTTTTCTGTCAGTCCTACCCGGTAAGAATCCCAGTTAATGAACAATACTCAAGAATCGGTCGAACAAACGTTTTTTGGCGACTTCCTTCATGGATGAGTTACATTTCCTTGACATTCTTCCTATGAATCTCAGTCTGTAATCTGCTTTTCCCACTACTTATTTTATACGGTAAATACTCTTAACGTTGTACTGGATAGTTACTCCTAGATATTTTGCAGCATATACTATTTACAGCAATTTGTCATCAACAGTATTATGGCCGTACAGTAGTGATTTTTTTCCTATATATGCGCAATATGTTACATTTATTTACGTGCACAGTCAACTGACAGCGTCTGTAAGATTCGTGAATCTTCTGCAGGTCATTCCGCAAATAGATACTGTTTTCTGGCATTGCTGCTTTTCGCAGACAACAGTATCATCTGCGAAAATCTTAAAGAACTTCCGACGCTTCCCGCTACATCATTTACATATACTGTAAACAGTAACGGTCGTATCACTCCTCCGTGGGTACTCCGGAAATTCCCTTTATATCTGTAGATTTTGTTCTGTTGAGAACGAGATGTTGAATTCTATCTGAGAAGAAGTCCAGTCGAAAACCTGGCCCAATACTTGGTTAAACTCTTTTTTTTTTTTTTGGCTAAACAGCGGTGTGGGACAGTGTCAAATGTCTTCCTGAAGTCTCATGGAGGACTTAGCGAGCTGTGTTTCGCAAGCTCTCTTTTTGCGGAATCCATGTTCGTTTTTATAAAGGACATTTTCGTTCTCCAGAAACGTCATAATACGTGAGCACGAAACATATTCCGTAATTCTAGGCCGGCCGCGGTGGTCTAGCGGTTCTAGGCGCTCAGTCCGGAACCGCGCGACTGCTACGGTCGCAGGTTCGAATCCTGCCTCGGGCATCGATGTGTGTGATGTGCTTAGGTTAGTTAGGTTTAAGTAGTTCTAAGTGTAGGGGACTAATGACCTCAGATGTTAAGTCCCATAGTGCTCAGTCATTTGATCTGAATCAAAACGGGAATGACCTGCGCTTTCTTCCAGTCGCTAGGTACCTTTTGTTGCTTCAACGATCTACGATCTGACGTTACTTTGACGTGGTCACTAGGTTTGAAGAATCCACCCAGTAGACTGACGAGATGAGCATTAAAACTCAGTGAATTTGAGTTCGATGTAATCTACAAACCAGGGAAGAAGCACAGAAATGCGGACGGTTTAAGCAGGAAAATAACATTGGGTAAGGATCTTGCTGGACGGGAGGGAACACAGAACACCAACGAGCAATGTAAACAGTACAGCAAGCAACAGCAGTTTAACATGCATAACGCATTATTGTGTAGAGAAACAAATTCAGGTTGAAATGGCTCTACGCACTATGGGACTTAACATCTGAGGTCATCAGTCTTCTAGACTTAGAACTACTTAAACCTAACTAACCTAAGGACATCACACACTGCCATGCCCGAGGCAGGATTCGAACAAAATTAGGACCACAGGTGGTTGTGCCAGCACAGTTGAAGCGACAGTTACTATGTGACATGCGTGATCACTTCTGATGGGCGATAGGGGCTGCAGGGTGACGAATCGAAACTTGACGGAAAAGTACTGATGGAAAGGAAGGAAGAATGATGTACATCAGTTCGTCAGAAATTGTTTAGAACGTGTGCAGCGTGCGAGTAAAGTAAACAGTACAGCAAGTAACTGCAGTTTAGCGTACATGAGGGACAATTGTGTACAGAAACAAAACTAGGACCACAAGTAGTTGTGCCTGCAGAGTTGAAGCGAGAAATATTTCGTGAATTGCGCGATCACGTCTTACCGGGCCGTGGAGGACGCAGACGACGAACCAGACACTGAAAGTACTGGTAGGAAACCAGTACGTCACAAATTGTGTAGAATGTGCGCAGTGTGTGGATTTGAAACAGAAACTATTTCAGAGGCTACCGGAAGCAATTGGAAGGGTTTAGTTTCATTGAAGTGGGCGTGTCAGGACCATTCAACCGAAAGCTAGCAGATAATGGTTTTGTCCTGACCATAATAGACCATTTTTCTCATTACATCGAAATGGTGCCGATGCTAGACCAAAAGGCAACCATAGTCACGCAAGCGTTTGTTAATAGTTGGGTATTGAAGTATGGGGTGCTGGAGACATTAATTACGGACCATGAGACGAACTTCACTTCAGACCTGATGCAAGAGATGTGTCGGTTATTAAAAGTAAAAAAGTTAAGGACTAGTCCACTTCATACTCAAGCTAATGGAAGGGCGGATCGAGTTCATCGGAGAACCGGGAAGATGTTTAGTTATCAAGTGAATGTATACCATTTGGATTGGACACATATTTATCTTTCGTAATGAGTGCGTATAACGCCAAAGTGCACACTAACACAGAACAGTCGCCATTCGAGGTGTTGTATGGTAAAAGATGCCGTCACCATTCGATACGATGTGACAGAAGGGTGGGAGGGATGAAGACGTGGTCCGAGAATTTACAATAACAGTGACGTAAGTGTGGAAGAAGATCTATCAAGCAAATACTAAGGCACTGAAGAAGCGTGAAGAAGCAGTAAAGCGAGTGGTGACGTTATCTCAGTACAAATTAGGCTAATGAATCATTCTGTCAAGACCATATGCTCCGCAAGGGAAAATGAAAAAGTTTGCAACAACGTATCAGGGCCTATACCAAGCAATTGAAACCACATCAGTAAATGTGAGGCTACAGTTGTCAAGGAGGTCAACGACTGTGCATGTCGGGCTAACTCTTTCTGGTGATTAGAAGTGTCTAGGGGGATCCTGTTCAGCCTGTTTGACACGTATCTTATTGCCGCTTGTTTGTGGTTCTGTGGGTGGTTTGAAGATGCGTTTAAGATAATGTCACTTCTTGTGGGTTTTCTGTATATATCAAATGTGTGTTTACTACTGTCTTTTCTTATGGTTATGTTTAAAAAGTTGAGTGTGTTTTCTTGTTCTTATTCTATTGTGAACTTTATGTTTTTGTGAACAGTAATTATGTCTGTGTAGTTACTGTATTCTGTTTTTAGGTTCATCTACCATGCATATTATGTTATCCACGTATCTGTTCCAGTACATGACGTTGTAGCTTTTGTCTATTATTATGTCTTCAAATATTAATTTTTCTACGTGATTCATGAAAATGTTGTCTATTGTTTCTGAAATAGGTGAACCCACAGGTAAACCTTCTTCTTGTATGTATTATTCTTCATTGAATTCAAAATAATTCTGTTGTGTTATTGATTGTAATAATTTTGTTGTTTCATCTGTGTGTTCATGAGGTAGCTGGTTGTGTGTTTTCAGATTTTCTTCAATTATTTTTATAGTTTCATTAACAAGGCTGCAACTGTACATACTTTCTACATAAAAGAAGAGCTATGTTGCTGTGTCAGGGATTTTAGCGTTTATTATATATTCTACCAGTTGAGAGGTATTTCTGATTGTTCTATCATTTTCTAGTTTATAATACTAGGTGAACTGTGACTGCATTTGTTTTGATAGTAGGTATGTAGGAGCTGCTCTGAAATTTACTATTTGACGGACTGGATTATTTTCTTATCAGCGCCTAACACAAAAAAACAACGATGTGCTAGCAGCTGGCATTTCCCAATGTAACCGAGAAATCAGCCGAAAAATCACCGTAAGTGCAAATTAATCTATTCTTAACGAACTGTTTTTCGATCTAAAAGCAAATCAAAATGTAAATAACTTAATTACAGACCACTGATGATGCTTTACGTCAATAAAGCGAAACGTGTCTGGTGAAAAATCACGAATTTTTGTAGTTGCAACGACAGAAACAAAAATACTCTCAAGAATTGTAAAGCAACTACCGACACTATGGCCACACAAATTGAGAATTTAATGTCGACATTTGGAAGTTTGGTTCTAGCCATGAGTCGTGCTCGGATAGCCAAAAAGTAAGGCTACTGCTCGCGATAAGTGGGAAATCGTGGTTCGAATCCCAGACCGGCACAAATTTTCGTAGTCAACATTCCATCCAAAAATTCGCAACTGCGAGTACATTTAATGTATTTCATAACGGCTGTAGTAGCCGCGGTACCTGTTCCTTCGGACATGCATGCATTGTATTTCGGAATAACACAGGCACTGCAATATGGTGCTTTCTAAGGAAGTTATGGATTTTGCCAGAGCCTTGGCTAATATACTAAATCAGAATTTGGAGGCAGTTCAAGCGTGAATGCAAGTACTGGAAGCAAGAATAACGCTGACATGGCTATTGCAGTCACTAGGGGGAAGTATCTGGGACACAAGAGTGGAGTTGACAAGCATGCAGGAAGCTGTCATCAGGCACTACATAGACAGTCAAGTCTGATCTTGTTGTCACCTGAACAGTATCTAAGGAGGCTGAGAAAGGCGCAAGGAGAATTACCGCCGGGTTACAAATGGTAGCGGAGCCGAGCAGCAAGAACTTGCCATTATACTACCATGGAGCAGCTATTGGCGTGAGGACAGGCTGTTCGTATCAGTGAGGATTCGGTAGCGAACAAGCATGATCGGACTTACTCTTCTGAATTTAACATGGCCACAGCTGTATTGGCCAGACAAACTCCTAGAGATGTTGTCCAAACAAAACATTACCTTCCTAAACAACACCTGGGGACCAAGCCTAGACCATTTAGTAAGTCATATGATAGCCACGTAGGACGGGCAGAGTACCGCAGAGCAGTTGTTTCGGCATGTGGAATAGTATCAGTATAATAGACATCAGGTAATCGTGACTTTGAGCGTCGCAGTTACTAGCGCCATAGTGACTCTGATTTTGCTTTGCCTAGTATTTATGTTACTGAAACGACGTGCTGTTCAAAAACTCAGTCCCGGGGTCCAACGGTAATTCGAGTTCCTTTAGAGTGGAGACCCTGATCGAGGGATGAAAATTAGATTTATGAAGTTGAAGATTAGTACATTAATTGTATAGTGGTCAAGAATAGCCAGTCTAGTAGTACGTACTTGTTTTACAGATTAAGCGCAAAGGTAATTTCAATAGAGAAACAGGCCAATGCAAGACCCAAGGGGCTGGGTCCTCTTCATGGAGGGGAGCAGTGTAGCATTGCTACCCAGTCTTTTAGCAAACGTAGTAAGTAGTGGTGAGAAATCCACCCTGAAGTATTACATTAGCAGCTGCAGTATGTGGTCTGCAGTGTGCACGCATGGGGAGTGTGAGACGAGGCTAGCTACAGTCAGAGGGAAACTGCACTGTGCAGTGGTAATAAACCAAGTCTCTTGTTATAGGCGATGTGACTAGGAGCCAGGTGTTTGTGAAACAAATGCTCCTCAGAGTGACATAGATATGTCTGAATTTTGAGGCAGAGGTCATTCCTTTCGCTGGAGTCCAGCAGCACCACCACGACTCCAGGGCCATGCTGGACAGCGAGACGACTGGGCATCGCCAGTAACAGCCAAGTGTCGCTGTCGCTGTCAACACTGAGTTCCTCATGGGACTTGCACTGAGGTGACAAAAGTCATGGGATACTTCCCAATACCGTACAGGGCCTCCTTTTGTCTGCTTAGTGCAGCAACTCGACGTGGCATGGACTCAACAAGTCGTTATAAGTGTCCTGAAGAAATATTGAGCCATGCTGCCTTTATAGCTGTTCACAATTGCGAAAGTGTTGCTGGTGCGGGATGTTCTGCATGAACTGACCTCTCGCTTATGTCCCAAAATTGTTCGATGGGATTCATGTCAGTTGATCTGCACGGCCAAATCATTCGCTCATATTGTCCAGAACGTTGTTCAAACCAGTTGTGGACAACTGCAGCCCGGTGACATTACACCGTTGTTCGTGAAGATGAAATCTACGTATGGTTGCAAATGGTCTCCATGTAGCCGAACATTTATTTATTTATTTATTTATTTATTTATTGTTCCGTGGGACCACATTTAGGAGAAGTCTCCATGGTCATGGAACGAGTCAATACATGAAATTATAACACGATTGTAGAAACAGATAAAATGAAATATAAGAAAAATATTCAGGCGACAAGTCGTTAGTTTAAATAAAGAAAATCAAGAATGTAACACTGGAATTTGCTTAATTTTTTAGCTCTTCCAGGAGCTCCTCGACAGAATAGAAGGAGTGAGCCATGAGGAAACTCTTCAATTTAGACTTAAAAGTGTTAGGGCTACTGCTAAGATTTTTGAGTTCTTGTGGTAGCTTATTGAAAATGGATGCAGCAGAATACTGCACTCCTTTCTGCACAAGAGTCAAGGAAGTGCATTCCACATGCAGATTTGATTTCTGCCTAGTATTAATTGAGTGAAAGCTGCTAACTCTTGGGAATAAGCTAATATTGCTAACAACAAACGACATTAAAGAAAATACATACTGTGAGGGCAATGTCAAAATTCCCAGACTATTGAATAGGGGTCGACAAGACGTTTTCGAACTTACACCATACATAGCTCGAACAGCCCGTTTTTGAGCCAAAAATACCCTTTTTGAATCAGAAGAATTACCCCAAAAAATAATACCATATGACATAAGCGTATGAAAATATGCGAAGTATACTACTTTTCGTGTTGAAATGTCACTTATTTCAGATACTGTTCTAATGGTAAATAAAGCGGCATTTAGTTTCTGAACAAGATCCTGAACATGGGCTTTCCACAACAGCTTACTATCTATCCGTACGCCTAGGAACTTGAACTGTTCCGTCTCGCTTATAACATGCCCATTCTGTCTGATTAAAATGTCAGTTCTTGTTGAATTGTGGGTTAGAAACTGTAAAAACTGAGTCTTACTGTGATTTAGCATCAAATTATTTTCCACAAGCCACGAACTTATATCATGAACTACATTATTTGATAATGTTTCAATATTACACACAAGATCCTTCACTACCAAGGTGGTGTCATCAGCAAACAGAAATATTTTTGAATCACCTGTAATACTAGAAGGCATATCATTTACATAAATAAGAAACAGCAGTGGCCCCAGCACCGACCCTTGGGGAACGCCCCATTTAACAGTGCCCCATTGGGGCTGAACATCATTACCACTCTCAATATTGCGGAGGATTCCCTTCTGCTTTCTGTTCTTAAAGTAGGAGGCGAACCAATTGTAAGCTGCTCCCCTTACTCCATAATGTTCCAACTTCTGCAGTAATATTTTGTGGTCAACACAGTCAAAAGCCTTCGTTAAATCAAAGAAAACACCTAACGTTCGCAACCTTTTATTTAATCCGTCCAAAACCTCACAGAGAAAAGAGACTAAAGCATTTTCAGTTTTTAAGCCATTTCTAAAACCAAACTGTACATTTGACAGCAAATTATGTGAATTTAAATGCTGCAGTAACCTTGTATATACAACCCTCTCGATAACTTTAGCAAACACCGATGGCATAGAAATAGGTCTATAATTGTCAACATTATCCCTGTCTCCCTTTTTATAAAGTGGCTTCACTACCGAGTACTTTAATCGGTCAGGAAACCGACCACTCCTAAAGGAAAAGTTACAGATATGGCTAAGTACTGAGCTAACATACGTGGAACAATACTTCAGTATTCTGCTAGATACCCCGTCATATCCATGAGAGTTCTTGGTCTTTAGTGATTTAATTATTAACTCAATCTCCCTCTTGTCAGTATCATGGAGGAGCATTTCAGGTAACAGTCTCGGAACACTTTTTTCTAAGAGCGCTATATGATTCCCTGTTGGGACTAGGTTTCTATTTAGTTCACCTGCTATATTCAGAAAGTGATTATTAAGTACTGTACATATATGCGACTTATCAGTAACACGGACATCCCCACTACGCACTGATTCTATATTCTCGACCTGTCTCTGCAGACCAGCCACTTCCTTTACGACTGACCATATGGTTTTAATTTTATCCTGAGACTTAGCTATTCTATCTGCATACCACATACTTTTTGCCTTCCTAATAACTTTTTTAAGCACCTTACAATACTTTTTGTAATGGGCTGCTGCATTTAGATTTTGACTGTTTCTAACGTTTTGATATAATTGCCACTTTGTTCTACAAGATATTCTTATCCCTTTAGTCAGCCACCCAGGCTGCCTGTTTGTGCTAGTACCCTGTTTTGAACGTTCTAACGGAAAGCAACTTTCAAAGAGCACGAGAAAAGTCTTGAGGAAAGCATTATATTTAACGTCTACTGTATCAGCACTATAAACATCTTGCCACTCTTGTTCCTTGATAAGGTTTACAAAAGTCTGTACAGCAACTGGATCAGCTTTCCTAAAAAGTTGGTAACTATATTTAACATGTGTTGCAGCACAAAAATCTTTTAGACTTAAAATTTGTGCATCATGATCTGAAAGGCCATTCACCTTTTTGGTAACAGAATGCCCTTCTAATAATGACGAATGAACAAAAATATTGTCTATGGTTGTTCTACTGTTCCCTTGCACTCTCGTTGGAAAGAATACGGTTTGCATAAGATTATATGAATTAAGGAGGTCTACCAGCATCCTTTTCCTTGCACAATCACTTATACAATTAATATTGAAGTCACCACGTATAACTAACTTTTTGTATTTCCTATAAAGTGAACCAAGAACCTCCTCTAGCTTTAGCAAAAATGTTGTGAAATCTGAGTCTGGGGATCTATAAATAACAACAGTAAGAAGTTTAGCTCCACTAAATTTAACCACACCTGCACAACATTCAAACACCTTTTCAGTGCAGTACTTTGAAACATCAATTGACTCAAATGGGATACCGTTTTTCACATACATGGCTACTCCCCCACACCGCAAAGAGCTCCTAGAAAAGCTGCCAGCCAACCTGTATCCTGGTAAAGGAAGCCTCTGAATTATCTCCTTATTTAAGAAGTGTTCAGATATACCAATAATTTCAGAGTCAACATCTATAAGCAGTTCACTAACTTTATCTCTAATACCTTGTATATTTTGATGAAATATACTAATTCCCTCATTAATCGGATACCCAAGCTTTGTAGAAAGTGGTTTCTTTGTTAGAGAGACTTCCCTTAAGCAGGAATACCTATCAGCTGACTTCAATCTAAAAAAGGTACAGCTCTAACACCCACAACTACCGGAATTTTCCCGTGAGTGATCCCATCACCCCCACCTATGCTGTCACCTATAAGTTTTGCCAACCTCCCCTTCCCATACCTGTTGAGGTGCAGGCCATGTCTAGTGAAACCCGTCCTACTGATAGACTCCACCGACACCACTGAAATGTGACTCATGCCTTCTGTCATCAGCGCACCCCCAAGTCTCATGTTATTACGCCTGACGGCTGTATTAAGATGAGGCCGATCGTGACGCTGAAACAGTTCCACGAAATGCACATTCGTGTTGCCAGTCTGAGTGGCTATCTTTTCCAGGTCACCATCTATGTCATACTCCCCATCCCTATCAATACTATTACCAGCCCCACCCACAATCACTACCTGATCCTCTTTAGTAAAATCCCTACAGAACCCCCCTATGTTAAAAGTCACCTGAGCCAATCCTGCATTAGGCTTCACAATGCTGGTGACCTGGTACTCACTCCCCAAAACTTCCTGCAACTGCTGGCCTACACCTCTACCATGAGAACTACCTAACAGCAGAACCTTCTTCTTTCTCTTAGACTTTGCAATTGTCCTAGCCACCGTAACTGCTGAGGTCTGCTGCATACCTCCTACATCTGCAGCTACTAGAGATTCCTCTCCACTAGACTCTGACAGTTGGTCATATCTATTACAAACACCAATAGTAAAACTATCTGAAAATCTCCTTCTCCTAGCAGATCTCTTGCCAACAGCCAGCTCCCATTCCCCAACCCCCTTCTCCCTCCTCATCCTATCTAGCTCCTCCTGTGCGTTTTTCAACTGCACCTGAAGGGCACAGATCTTACGCTCCTGCTCCTCTATCAACTTACTCTTGCTACATAACCTGCAGTTCCAGGAGAGGATCTCACCAGAATGCCCACTGGCTTCCCCACTGCATTCCCCCCAGTGAAAATACTTCGAACAAGTCTCACACCGCAATCCACTACTCACGAACCTACAGCAAAGCCCACACTTTCTCACTCATGGTAAAATTTTACAATTATTGAAACAAGAAAACAACTTTATCTAAGTTCCGCTACTACAATAAGAAGATGTTAAAAATTGACTACAATAATCACAAACTTGCTCTACAAGGGAAGTAACTACTATTATTGACAGTATTAATCAACAACAAATGAGAATATAACAAAATACTAACACAGAAAGAAAATCAAACGTCTAATGACAGTAACGAAACTGAAAGCAGTTCGCAAAAATTTCTTCTGAAGTTATTTCACCGGAAAACACCAAGAACACCGGTTGAAGACTACTAAAGTTCCTAAATAAACTACTATACACAAACAATTAATTAGTACTTAGCTTTCGATGCGCCGCTACAGCTGCAACTGGTCAGCGCGGAATGTAAACACGGGTAAGAGGTTAAGTTGCTCGATACGAAACACAAATATCAGGCCACAACACAAGAAATGCAGAGGTGAATGAAGAAACCACTAATAAGTCACTTATATAGTAAATATTATCACAAAAACAGTTAAAATATATATCTGAAACCTAAAAATAGATGAAAACTTAGAGAGCGATCTCTCACGCAGTCACGCGCTTATGACGTCAACCATTTCTAGTCAATGATCGGTTCAGTTTGACCAAAGTACCCAGCCCATTCCATGTAAACCCAGCCCACACCATTATGGAGCCATCATCAGCTTCACCAGTGCCTTGTTGACAACTTGGGTCCATGGATTCTTGTGTTCTGCGCCACACTCGAATCCTCCCTTCAGCTCTTACCAACTGAAATCGGAACTCATCTGACCAAGTCATGGATTTTCAGTCGTTTAGTGCCCAACCAATATGGTCACGACCCCAGGAGAGGCGCTGCAGGCGTTGTCTTAGTAAAGACACTCTCGTTGGCCGTCTCCTGCCGTAGCCATTAACGCCAAATTTCGCCGGGCTGTCCTAATGGATATGTTCGTCGTACGTCCCACATTGATTTAAGTAGTTATTTCACTCATTGTTTTTTGTCTGTTAACACTGTGAACTCTACCCAAACGCCACTGCTCTCGGTCATTAAATGAAGGGTGTCAGCCACTGCGCCACTGCGTTGTCTATGATGAGAAGCAATGCCTGAAATTTGGTATTCTCGGCACACTCTTGACACTGCGGATCGCGAAATATTGAATTCCCTTACGAATTCCGAAATGGAATGTCCCAAGCGTCGAGCTCCAACTATCATTCCACAGTAAAAAATTCCTGTCGTGTGACCGTAATGACGGCAGATCCTGTCGTGTGACCGTAATGACGGCAGAATCCTTTTCACATTTATACCTTGCGCACACGATACTACCGCCATCTGTATGTGTGGATGACGCCATCCCATGACTTTTGCCACCTCATTGTAGTGCCACAGCGCCCCTGACCTGCCGTCCGTCCCTGCTGCCACCAGCACTGAGTTTTCCACAGGACCTAGTGCCTCAGCCGGCCGCGGTGGCCGAGCGGTTCTAGGCGCTTCAGTCCGGAACCGCGCGACTGCTGCGATCGCAGGTTCGAATCCTGCCTCGGGCATGGATGTGTGTGATGTCCTTAGGTTGGGTTAGGTTTAAGTAGTTCTAACAAGGGAACCTCCCCATCGCACCCCCCCTCAGATTTAGTTATAAGTTGGCACAGTGGATAGGGCTTGAAAAACTGAACACAGATCAATCGAGAAAACAGGAAGAAGTTGTGTCGAACTATGGAAAAATAAGCAAAATATGCAAACTGAGTAGTCCATCCGCAAGGACAGCGTAAACTGAGCAGTGACGTGGTCCCGTGGTTAGCGAGAGCAGCTGCGGAACAAAAGGCCCTTGGTTCAAGTCTTCCCTCCAGTGAAAAATTTATTTTCTTTATTTTCGCAAAGTTATGATCTGTCCGTTCGTTCACTGACGTCTCTGTTCACTGTAATAAGTTTAGTGTCTGTGTTTTGCGACCGCACCGCAAAACCGTGCTATTAGTAGACGAAAGGACGTGCCTCTCCAATGGGAACCGAAAACAGTTGATCACAAGGCCATAGTCAACCGATTCTTCCACAGGAAAACACGTCTGATATATTCTGTACGACACTGGTGACGGCATGACAGGAATATGTTGTCGACCCACCTAACTTGTACACTTGGTGAATGGGTAAAAAGATTCTTCTACCTTGCCCTGTTTAGGTTTCCTTGTGGATGTGATAATCACTCCCAAAAAAGTGATGAAAACATAAGAGTTTGTGACATAAACTGAGAATAAAAAATTAAATTTTTCACTCGAGGGAAGGCTTGAACCAAGGACCTATCGCTCCGCTGCTGCTCACGCTAACCACGGGACCACGCCACTGCTGGGCTGACATAGTCCTTGATGTTGCCTATCTTGCACATGGACTACTCAGTTTGTATATTTTGCTTATTTTTTCATAGTTCCACACAACTTCTTCCTGTTTTCTGGATTGATCTGTGTTGAGTTTTTCAAGGCCTATCCACTGTGCCAACTTATAACTAAATCTGAGGGGGGTGCGATGGGGAGGTTCCCTTGTAAGTTCTAGGGGACTGATGACCTCAGATGTTAAGTCCCATAGCGCTCAGAGCCATTTGAACCATTTTTGAACTAGTGCCTCAGCACCAGCCGTCGTTTGACTTCTTCTAGAGGGCAGTGGGTCGAATCCTGCACACCAGAGTCTCCATCCGCCTCCGCGGTGAACACGGACGGGGCCGAGGAGCCACTCCAGGTGCCATCGCCGATGGAGAATCATAGCGCTGCTGACGTCATAGCCGTAGTCTACAGAGGCCGCCGGCCGTCCACAAGCCTGTCGTCAGCAACGCAGGGATCCTATCCAACACCCTCTCACATGGTCAGAAAACGCCGCCAGTGCGTCAGCGTCGGCCAGGTTCAACAGAGTGAGGCGTGTTTTTTCTCAGTGAGACTCAGAGAGGCATGTACTAACGTAGAATAAAGCATTACTTAGTGTCAGCAGTGTTTCCACTGGACTTCCTGGCCTGTCACCATTGCCATTCACCCCACTGAGTGGAACTGCTCTCTTAAACAGGACACTGTGATCAAGTATGACAGAAAATGGGTGACTGGCAAGAAACTGAAAATTTAGTCCCATCTGGATATTCCCCACATAATTCCCTGAAGTTCTTTGGATTTTTCAGGAAAGCCTCAATCGAGGCAGATTTGTCACCTAAAAGCGTCAGTCATTATTTTTCCGTGTATCTGCGTAAAATAAAAAAGGCGCGACGCCATCTTAAGAAAATCATCGGAAGCAGAGATTGCAGTATCAGCTGCCTAAAGCCGTCGGCACACGGACCGTGCTGTCGAACGGCAACGTTGAGCGTGCCAAGTTGAACGTGCTGCTGAACGCTGAGGGACGATGAGACTTGTGCATACGGTACGTGGGCCCCTACGTGGTATACGCGATCGCAACGCACTCCAGCGGCAGTTGAGCGATGTTCCTAGTTGGTAAATCACACTGTTTACTCAACGGGCGAACGTAAAATTTCCACGTTAGCTCTATTAAAATGCACATTTCCTTCATCGTCCGCGAAAAGGAAAGTACCATGTCCAATCAATAAGGACACAGGCTTATAAAAGTTCCGTTACAAACAATTTGGAATACTTCTCCGCATAAGATAAACGTTATTTCATCATTCCCACATTTTAGTAAAACCGCAAGGTCAGTCTTACTTGATCACTATTCCTACCCAGTAGCAGAATCTTTGCAACATGTGAATTACGAAGCGTAAAAGAAAAAGGAGCAAAATATCTTTATACAAGTAGCGCAAGCTGTCCTGTAGATTAAGCCAATCGAACAAAGTCACCCCTCAAAGAAAGGTGAGCGTATATTTACATAACATCAAATATTATAACATATACTTATATTAAACTAATAATAAAGTATGAGAAGCTAATAAAAACGCGAATGTTAGGAAAAAAATTTGGAAGTCCTACGACGCAAACTAGCGTCCAAACCTACACTCAATAGTGGAAAGAGACGCTAATCATTACGCTAAACCAACAACTCGTTCAGTGCACTTAGCCATACTGTGTTAAACCTTGCTAAAAACGTTAATCGTAGATAATTATGTTACTAATTGAAATTTAATTATAACAAATTGTACCAAGAACAACGCGTTTTGGGTGGATCTTCAGTGTGTCGCTGCCTTCAAATAGCATACTCTCATAATACGCAAGTTACAATAATTCTTTTGCCACGAATGTGATGTTTCTCATTATTTTATTAGAACGAATCACACAATTAACAACGGGTTTCCCAGTGATTCTCCATTTGCTGGTGCTCAGAAACGGCATATATACATATAGGCTTGTGATGAATGCCAATATGGCGCCTCACAACTCTGTACTGAAGGGAGACGCGTGCGTGTGACGTATGTGGCGTTGTCCCATCTCATTGGTCAACGCTCAGACGCACGCTCAGAATATCTGACATGCCAGATATTGCTCTGCACGTTCGGAAGAACTCCCGAACGTGCTATTCCACGCTATGACGTCAAAAACTCGGCACGCTCAACGCTCAACGTTCGGATGCACGGTCCGTGTGCCGACAGCTTAAGGCTGGAGAGGCTTTGTGCATATGCCTTTCAGCATTGAACAATATTGACAGCAAAAGTGAACAAAATAAACAGTCACATTTTCATAGCAAGAACCATCATCCAGTTTAAAAAAACTCCTTCTTTTGTGTAGCAAATTCAAAATTATTGATTTAGAAGAAAATTCGCCTGTGAAATTAACGGGGCAGTGATATATTTATTTGGAACACAGCACTATATGAGATTTCACTCTATCATATATCGTACCATGAGCCTAAATAGGAAGAAATGAGCCCCATACATGCTCGATCTCTTCTGCACTGATTTTGTGAATTCGGTATTCACGAGGAACGAAAAGCAACATACGCAGGTTCCATTGACCCTTAGGTATCACATGATAGAGATTCATAGACAGTAAGCTTTGCCTGTTAACAACATCAAAGTCGATCGTATAATATACACTGTGTGATCAAAAGTATCCGGAGCCCCCCAAAAACATGCGTTTTTCATATTAGGTGCATTGCGCTGCCACCTATTGCCATGTATTCCATATCAGCGATCTCAGTAGTCATTAGATGGTTCAAATCGTTCAAATGGCTCTAAGCACTATAGGACTTAACACCCGAGGTCATCAGTCACTTAGACTTAGAACTACTTAAACCTAACTAACCTAAGGGCATCACACACATCCATGCCCGAGGCAGGATTCGAACCTGCGACCGTAGCAGCAGCGCGGTTCCGGACTGAAGCGCCTAGAACCGCTCGGCCACAGCGGCCGGCTAGTAGTCATTAGACATCGTGGGAGAGTAGAATGGGGCGCTCCGCGGAACTCATGGACTTGGAACGTGGCCAGGTGATGGAGTGTCACTTGTGTCATACGTCTGTACGCGAGATTTCCACACTTCTAAACATCCCTACGTCCACTGTTCCCGATGAGATAGTGAAGTGGAAACATGAAGGGACAAAAGCGTACAGGCCTACCTTGTCTGTTGACTGACAGAGACCGCCGGCAGTTGAAGAGGGTCGCAATGTGTAATACGCAGACATCTATCTAGACCATCACACAGGAATTCCAAACTGCATCAGGATCCACTGTAAGTACTCAAAAATGGTTCAAATGGCTCTGAGCACTATGGGACTCAACTGCTGAGGTCATTAGTCCCCTAGAACTTAGAACTAGTTAAACCTAACTAACCTAAGGACATCACAAACATCCATGCCCGAGGCAGGATTCGAACCTGCGACCGTAGCGGTCTTGCGGGTCCAGACTGCAGCGCCTTTAACCGCACGGCCACTTCGGCCGGCCACTGTAAGTACTATGACAGTTAGGCGAGAAGTGAGAAAACTTGGATTTCATGGTCGAGCGGCTGCTCATAAGCCACACGTCACTCCAGTAAATGCCAAGTGACGCCTTGCTTGGTGTAAGGAGAATAAACATTAGCCGACTGAACAGTGGAAAAACGTTGTGTGGAGTGGCGAATCACGGTACACAATGTGGCGATCCGATGGCAGGGTGTGGGTATGGCGAATGCCCGGTGAACGTCATCTGCCAGCGTGTGTAGTGGCAGCAGTAAAATTCGGAGGCGGTGGTGTTATGGTGTGGTTTTCATGGAGAGGCTTGCACCCCTTGTTGTTTTGCGTGGCACTATCACGGCACATGCCACATTGATGTATGAAGCACCTTCTTGTGTCCCACTGTTGAAGAGCAATTCGGAGATGGCGATTGCATCTTTCAACACGATCGAGATCCTTTTCATAATGCACGGCCTGTGGCTGAGTGGTTTCACAACAATAACATCTCTGTAATGGACTGACCTGCACAGAGTCCTGAAATGAATCCTATAGAACACCTTTTGGATGTTTTGGAACGCCGACTTCGTGCCAGGCCTCACCGACCGGTATCGATACCTCTCCTCAGTGCAGCACTCCGCGAAGAATGGGCTACCATTCCCCAAGAAATCTTCCAGCACCTGATTGAACGTATAATTACCAGAGTGGAAGCTGTCATCAAGGCTAAGGGTGGACCAGCACCATATTGAATTACAGCATTACCGTTGTAGGATGCCACGAACTGGTAATTCATTTTCAGCCAGGTGTCCGAATAGTTCTGATCACATAGTGTAGCTCCCCAGTGTGCAATGTGTCAAACGCAACACACTGCCAGTACTGTCTTACAGTCAAATAATAACTTGAGTAATATTCCCAACTTCTCTTCGATTTTAATATACGTTTTGATAAACATTTATTGAATACTCTTTTTATAACCATGTGTGGTTCTGATAGGTACAAAACAGCATAGCTGTCCGGCTTAAAGTGAAGATCAGATTCTGTCTTACAGATCTGTATCTCAGCTCAAAGTACTGTTCCAGTACTCACTGTTGCATCGATCCTGAAAATAACGATAATAGAGATCCTCTGTGTGCAATGAATTTTCCTAAAACACATTAAACATAACACTGATGATATTAAACATAAGCTTCTGACAGCCAATTTTGATCTTACTATGAAGTTGATGGGCGATTAATATGCTCGTTGCAAATAGCTATTCATAACCATTGTACGCTGATTGGCCAATCTAAAAGTTGTAATTAGTGTTCTTACAAAGTCTTAACTTCAATAAATTACTTACTCGCAAAAATCCTTATTTAACCCTATCTTTGAGGTAAGGTCACCAGGGAAGGCTTTAACAATTTACTCAACTGTGCCGCGGCCAAGCGGTTCTAGGCGCTTCAGTCTGGAACCGCTACGGTCGCAGGTTCGAATCCTGCCTCGGGCATGATTGTGTGTGATGTCCTTAAGTTAGTTAGGTTTAAGTAGTTCTAAGTTATAGGGGACTGATGACACCAGATGTTAAGTCCAATAGTGCTCAGAGCCATCTGAACTATCATCTGTGCCAAACATATTATTCTATAGCACCCCACTCCACCTTACTTTAACAAATCCGCCTTGGAGTTGGCTCAAGATATCCTGTAAAACTTCTCAGAGAATATTTACAAATCAAAAATTGACATTCTACTTTGTGGTTTGCTTTTTACAAATCGAGCATAAACCTCAAAGCTCCTCAGCTCAGTCCCCATTTCACAACGTCATTTCTCAGGGCTTACCTCACATACCTTGAAAGTATTAATCTTTTCTAAGTGATTACTTGCAAGCTAGGGTAGTCCTTTTCATATAACATGATCAACACTCACTCCAGTTTACAATCTCACTCGTTTCACACTTCATTAATAAGCCACAACTTTCACCCTCACTACATCAGTTATTATTTCTACTGATAAACGAATCAACTATTCTCGTTTCCACACGTAGACATTACCCTATTAAACCATCATGTCAAAAACCAGTAAAATATTTAAAAAACTCTTCCTCCTGAGGAAATAATTCCACGGAATGAGTGTAGAGAGGCAAGAGAACTGTAAGCTGTTGTGAAATCGAGATGCACATGTTTGTTGAAGAGCTTTCGTTGCTTTGATTCAATGTGCAGGATGTGGCAGAAAAAAAAGGGCTCTTTTCATTTGTCCCTAAAAGTGGATTGGTATTATTGAATGTTTGTAATGCGTTTCAGGTCGGTAAGCTATCGGTGACTGTGTTGCTGCTGCTAGACAGGAATACCATCTTCATTTCAACCTTAGACGGAATGATCCTGTAGCATCGACACATGCATTCAGGTTATGGGTGAAAAACTGCGAAGCAACAAGAGGTGCACTTAAGCTGAATTCAGCACGAAGACCCATAAGTTGTCGCTCACAGCAGGTGCAAAGTGTAACCAACAGTCCAAAACGTTATGTGAAACGAATTGCGGCAGTACTGGCAATATCCAGTCATAGTGCGCACAGATTTTTCCGAAATGACTTGAAGCTGCAACCATACAAGAGACAGGTTGTACAACAGTTAAATGAAAATAATTAAAAAAGGAATGACTCTGTCTGTTCAACTGTTGACTAAAATTAGGGACAATGAAGGCTTCTTAAATTTGCTGTGGATGAGTGACGAGGTACATTTTCGTCTCAGTCATCTCAGTTACTACGAAACTGCCATTAATCTTGAGGTGACAATCCTTTAGAACGCCATTAACGCCGCTTACACAGCCGGAAAGCCACAGAGTGGTGTGCTGTCTCTTCAATGGGCATAATCGGCCCTTTCTTTTTTGACAGTGAACATGGAAGAGCAACCATAGTCACATCTCCGCGGTATGCATCCGTAGTTGACACCTTCCTGGCACTTGAACAGTTTTCTGCAAATGAGTATTGGTTTCGGCAAGATGATGCTACGTCTCACTGTACTCAAATTTCAGTGACAGCAGTGCGCAGGATGTTCGATAACCACATCATTTCAAGGAGTGAAGACATTTTTGACCTCCACATTTCCCTATTTATCGGTCTGTGATTACTACCTTTGGAGGTTTTTGAAACACAGAGTGTATGCTAGACATCTACAAACAATTACGGTTACTGAAAGACACCATTCGTGAGAAATCAATAACATTGCTATAAAGATGCCCGAACGTGCCATGAACAATTTTCATCGCATGTTGTATGAGTGTGAAAGTAAAAATGGTGGCCGCCTACAAGAAGACATTTTCAAAACATGAACAGTGGGTGATGTGGCATTATGCAAAGGTTTTGTTGTTGTTAATGAAAATTTATTACGGCATAGTCCTCGATCTGTTTCGCTGTATCCAGATCGGTCCGTTTCTCTCCCACACCCTGTATATTATAAGCTGTTTAATAAAAAAAAGAAGAAGAAAAAAGGGTGCGACCCTTAAATCCGGTCAAATTAAACTTTTTTAAAATCAAATTTATTAGCACAAAATACAATGAAAATGAAAATCCTCTTAAATATAAGTAGTGGTACCTTTCAATACTAACATTACTCGATGTAACCCCCTTCAGCTGCAGTGACCGTCTCCAATCTTGTCCTGAAACGATCGCACGTACTCTTTAAAACAGCGCTGCCCATATTCGCGAATGCTGCTTCGATAGCGGTGCGTAGAGATGCGACATTAGGGTGCTTCGTCTTATTGGTAACTCTTTCGACTACGCTCCGAATATAGTAGTCGGGGGATTAAAAAAAAATGGTTCAAATGGCTCTGAGCACTATGGGACTTAAATTCTAAGGTCATCAGTCCCCTAGAACTTAGAACTACTTAGACCTAACTAACCTAAGGACATCACACACATCCATGCCCGAGGCAGGATTCGAACCTGCGAACGTAGCAGTCGCGCAGTTCCGGACTGAAGCGCCTAGAACCGCTTGACCACCGCGGCCGGCGAGAGGGATTCAACTCCGGGCTGTTCGGGGGGCAGAACTCCTTTGACCAGAACAAGTCAACGTTATACGAGAGCCAGTTTTGGACTAAATGGCTCGCATGAGGTCCTCCTCTGCCATCCGACGAATTGTTCGCTCGCTGACATTCAATACTGACGCCAATTTCCTCAGCTATTTCCCCGGGTCCTCCGAAATCAGTGCCTGAGCCTTTTCGATGACTCCGCAGTTCGTGACACGCGTTTCCTCGAATGAGGTTTCCTCGCAGGGTTAGCGGAACCTTCGCCAGATTCTCCGGGACATTATACTTGGCCACAACATCGTAAACAGTTGATCTCGGGGCCCGAAGAATCGAACTACTTCAGTGGGCGAACGCCCAGCGCGAAGACTTTCGATAATCGCGGCTTTTCGGTTGTACTCCGCACTTGTCCGTAACATCTCGGCCATTTTGGGTTTCTGACTCTTTACTAGATGCCTATGGCTTTCAAGAACGCCAATCGCGACCTCTGGCGGAACTACGATATGGCGGGAAGTTCAGATTGAAATCTGTCCGGATTTAAGCGCCTCAGCCTGTAGAATGACGGAATTTGTCAAAGAAAGTTATTCAACATTTCATTCAAAGAAAATAGTACATATTAGCAAACACGACCCTGGAGTTTTCTTCGAAGAAAACCATGAAATATGCCCCAAGACATCATATGCTGAGAATGACTGAGTAATCTCTGAAGAAGAGAAAAAGTAGAAAACATCTATCACAGATTTTGAGACTCTTTTTTTAATCAAGAAATTTATAATCACTTTCCTTTTTCTCTACGGCATTGAGAATTATTTGAGCGAACTACATAGATGTTCCAATGAGGTCTGCCGAACATTATCAGATCTTATTAATTCTATGCAAATACATAAGAGAAGGTTAGAAACTGCATACAGTGCCACTTCTTCCATTACAAAGACTAACTGATTCTCTGATAGCCTAATTAAAGAATCTATTGAAATAAAAATATCTGATAACATTATCAATAAAGACGGCGGTATGCAGCTAAGCGCAACGAACAACCTGGCCATTGTAACGTTAAATAATGATTGAGCACCGGTACATGAAGCCAGTAGCACGTCTATGTAAAGAAGAGGGCAGCAACCACACGGCAATCTGTTACTACCTAACTAAGCCTGAGGAGAACTCAGTCTAAAGCTCATGGTTATACACTGAAGACCCAAAGAAACTGGCACACCTGCCTAATATCGTGTATGCCCCCGCAAGCACGCAGAAGAGCCGCAACACGACGTAGCATGTCTGAAGTAGTGCTGGAGGGAACTGACACAACGAGGCCTGCAGGGCTGCTCAGAAATCCGCTAGAATACGAGGGGTGGAGATCTCTTCTGAACAGCACGATGCAAGGCATCCCAGATATGCTCAATAATGTTCTTGTCTGGGGAGTTTGGTGGCCAGCGGGAATGTTTAAAGTCAGAAGAGTGTTCCTGGAGGCACTGTAGTATTTGTGAACGTGTGGGGTGTCGCATTGTCGTGTTGGAATTGCCCAAGTCCGTCGGAATTGAATGAATGCAGGTGATCAGACAGAATGCTTACGTACGTTTCACCTGTCAGAGTCACATCTAAACGTATCAAGAGTCCCACATCACTCCATCTGCACACGCCCCACACCATTACAGAGTCTCCACGTGCTTGAACTGCCCCTTACTAACATGCAGGGTCCATGAATTCCATATCTGTGTATGCCCATCCACTCGATACAATTTTAAACTGGACTCGTCCGACCAGGCAACATGTTTCCAGTCATCAACAGTCTAATATCGGTGTTGATGGGCCCAGTAGAGGCGTAATGTTGTGTGTCGTGCAGTCATCAGGGATACATGAGTGTGCCTTCGGCTCCGAAAGCCCACCTCAATGATGTTTTGTTGAATGGTTCGCACGCTGACACTTGCGAACGGCCCAGCATTGAAATCTGTTGCAATTTTTGGAAGGATTACACTTCAGTCACGTTGAACGATTCTCTTCAGCCGTCGTTGGTCCCATTCTTGGAAGATCTTTTCCCGTCCGCAGCGATGTGGGAGATTTGATGTTTTACCGGATTCCTGATATTCACGGTACACTCGTGAAATGGTCGTACGGGAAATTCCGCACTTCATCGCTACCTCAGAGATGCTGTGTCCCATCGCTCGTGCGCCGACTATAACACCACGTTCAAACACACTTAAATCTTGATAACCCGCCATTGTAGCAAGAGTAGCGATCTAAAAACTGCGCCAGACACTTGTCTTATATAGGTGTTGCCGACCGCAGCGCCATATTCTGCCTGTTTACATATCTCTCTGTTTGAATACGCATGCCTATACCACTTTATTTGACGCTTTACTGTATAACCATATGACTCAGTTGGATCCCCGAGAAGAATAAATTCATGTTTGTATTAGTGTTGACTATTACTTGCCCCTTTAAAGCGATATGCTGATTGATGTACAGGGTACCCATAAATAGAGTTCCAGTTTCAAATCGTTGTAGAAAGAGAACCACTGTTCATAATTACCTCAAATTTGAACAGCATATTATTGATGCGGGAAGTTGGGGGTAGGGGCAACGTCATGGAACAAAAAAAAAAATGCAACGATAATTTTACCAATAGATGGCTCTGTAAGCGTTTTAACGTAAATGGGGTCGGCACAGTACACCATCTATACTGTTCAATGTGCATGACTGCCCAAGTTCGGTAGTCAACAGTTATGACACAGTTAGGTAAGCCCATCGACCACCGCTCGGTCGCACCACATCGGATGGGAGAAATCGGTTTTCAATTGTCCTTGGGGCAAAAACCGCATAAGAACAAAACGACATCGATTTTTAATTGTCCTGGGGCCAAATCGCACAAAAAGCAAAGTGTCATCGGTTTCTGATTGTCATGAGTCTGGCGCAACACATGTTTAATATGTTGTCCACTGTTTTCTGCCACAAGCTGAAATCGAGTTACACCATGTTCCGCCACAGATTGGAGTGTCTCGTAGGTCGTGTTCAGAATGCGTTGCGCAATGCGTGTCTCAATGCAGCTACGTCCGAGATTAGAGCTCTAAACACAACATCTCTTTGATAACCTCCCGGACAAAAGTCACACAGATTAAGATCAGACGATATGGATGCCCAGGCTGTAAGGAAATGACAGCTGATAATTCTATCATTTCGGAAACGCCTCTGCAGCAGCCGCTTCCCTGGCTATGCAATATGAAGAAGAGCGCTACGTTGCATAAAAATGATCCTTATCCACACATATATGCTACTGAAGAGTTCGAATGACGTTGGTGTGAAAAAGACTCTCATAGCGTTTACCAGTGACGGTACAGGTAACAGGACCGGGAAAGGCTCATCTCCTCGGGGGGGAAAAAATACGGTCCTATAATAAACGATGTCGTCAATCCGCACCACACAATCACCTTTTCAGAATGAGGTGATACCGGTTGAAGTGAATTTTCCATTGCGCATATTCTGCAATTCTGCATACTGACATATCCTTGGAGATGGAAATGGGCTTCGTCTGTCCACAGACTGTTCCATGGTCATTCACTGATCACTACCATGCGAGCAAGAAATTCCAGAGCGAACGCTTGTCTTGCTGGCAGGTCAGCAAAAAGCATGAATATAGACTGGCGGCAAGGAATGAAAGACGAAGCTGCCTGGTAGAATTTTTCACAGAGCATAATTTAATCACACCTAATAATTGGTTTAAGAATCATGAAAGAAGGTTGTATAAGTGGAAGAGGCTTGGAGATACTGGAAGGTTTCACGTAGATTATATAATGGTAAGACTGAGATTTAGAAGGAAGGTTTTAAACTGTAAGACATTTCCAGGAGCAGATGTGGACTCTGACCACAATTTATTGGCTATGACCTGCAGAGTAAAACTGAAGCAATTGCAAAAACATAGTAATTTAAGTAGATCGGACCTGTATAAACGGAAAGAATCAGAGGTTGTAGAGAGCTTCGGAGAGAGCGTTAGGGAATGATTAACAAGAACAGGGGAAAGAAATATAGTAGAAGAAGAATGGGTAGCTTTGAGAGATGAAATAGTGGAGGCGGCAGAGGATCAAGTAGGTAAAAAAACGAGGGATAGTAAAAATCCTTGTGTAACAGAAGATATATTAAATTTAATTGATGAAAGGAGAAAATATAAAATGCAGTAAATGAAGCAGGTGAAAAGGAATACAAACGTCTCAAAGATGAGATGGACAGGAAATGCAAAATGGCTAAGTAGGGATGGCTAGAGGACAAATGCATGGATGTAGAGGCATGTATCACTAAGGGTTAGATAGGTACCGCCTACAGGAAAATTAAAGAGACCTTTGGTGAAAGAGAAACACCATGAGTATCAAGAGCTCAGATGGAAAACCAGTCATAAATTAAGAAGGGAAAGCAGAAAGGTGGAAGGAGTAAATAGAGTGTCTATACAAGGACGATGTACTTGAGGACAATATTATGGAAATGGATAAGGACATAGATGAAGATAAAATGGGAGATACGATACTGCGTGAAGATCACAAATTTAGTCATGGAGGGAAGCGTGGGGGGTAAAAATTGTAGAGGGAGACCAACAGATGAATACACTGAGCAGATTCAGAAGGATGTAGGTTGCAGTAGTGACCTGGAGATGAAGAAGCTTGTGGAGGGTAGAGTGGCATAGAGAGCTGCATCACACCAGTCTCTGGACTGAAGACCACTACAACAACAAGTCTGAAATAGTGGGAAATTGAAAAAAAATACCTATAACTCACAAAATTGCCATACAGCAGCGTGGCATTTCAAAGTGAAACTCAATTTAACTCAGTTCAGTTCAACTGAATTTCAATTCATGTTCAGTTCAGTTAAATTCGAAAATCTGGAGTCCATTTTCTCTGAGCTTAAAAATGTTTCAAGCCCAACTGTCGTAAGTTTGTACAATTGCCCCTCTGATGTTGTAGTTCAAACAGCCCCCGTAACCCCTCTGACATCACAGTTTGAACAAATTTCCCCACCTCAATTGCCTTAAGCTTGAGTCCCAAGAGATCATTTCTCCTAAGTTTAAAATGGCGGAAAATTTCACTTGTTGTAAATTTAAGATGGTGACAAGCACACTTACACTACGTTTAAACTGATGGGGAGCCCACTGATTTTTGGAACTGCAGCATTTGTCCTAACTTTTAACACTGTGCAACGTGTATGGTTGTCACCACCACGTGCAGTGGGAAAAGAATAGGAACACTGATGTCTTTAAAGTGCTGTTTATGAGTGTCATGCTACTGCCGTTGCAAAGTCTCCAGCCACCAGCTGAACAGGACATCATCAGTTCAGGATGTGGACAGATATATGTCAGTCTCCTATTGTTCGATATGGGCTGGATAATTTGGCACACGTTATATGATTCTGCACTTAACGCTACTATAGTTTTAGAACTGAACAGCAGCTTATTATGTCAACGGGCGTCCAGGCCGAGCACTGAGATAGGAGCTGACACCACCACACTCACTGTGCCGAACAGCACTCCTATCGGAAGCTATGATAATACTCCCTGAAGGCACGCATGAAACTACATTTAGGCCTGAACTTTTCTCTATGTTAAGAGCAAAGCGCTATTTGCTAGGAACTCTCCTAACCAATCACAAATCTAGTTTGGTATTCCGTATTTTATTCATATGGTGGCAGTGCAGAACTTTATCAAACGTGGTATCTATACAGACATCTGTATCTATCAGCATCCGGGGTTGTGAACGAACAGCGTGAGCTTGCTCACCATTAAGAACGACATTCGCTAGGAACTCTTCAGTACACTCATAAATCTGGCATCAGATAACTTCGGTACAGTTTGAAAGGAGTGCTATGATATAAGAGCTTGTTAATGTATTTTGTTATGGAAGTTCTCCGAAAATGCAGTGTTCAATACAGTGCTATATAGCACGATAGACTTCCTAATGAGACAGAAGTATAATGGAAGACATCGAAGTAATTCAGGTTTGAAATCAGCGAATTTAGTGGCGAAATCATTGAATTGTGCGTCACAATTTGTCATTTATTTGCTGAAATATGCGAATTTTATACTGAAATAATATAATACGCTGGTAACTCTGCGTGAAACAACCCCTTGATAGGTTATGGATGTATATAACGTCAAACGTATACGAAACACACGTCTGATTATGGGGGGTTGGGTTGTTTGGGGAAGGAGACCAGACAGCGAGGTCATCGGTCTCATCGGATTAGGGAAGGATGGGGAAGGAAGTCGGCAGTGCCCTTTCAAAGGCACCAGCCCGGCATTTGCCTGGAGCGATTTAGGGAAATCACGGAAAACCTAAATCAGGATGGCCGGACGCGGGATTGAACCGTCGTCCTCCCGAATGCGTCTGATTATGGTTCGGCAATTACGATTTCCCATCATTTTGACAGAAAGCATTCTAACCTCGAAGTGATTGATTCTGAGTTAGATGGTATACGAGATAAGAGTCTATCTGCTAGAGGTAAAACTCCTAACGTGAATGAGACGATGATTTAACACAATCCTGCAGTCCTTGGATCCATATTTTAAAATAAAATCAGCCAGACTGAGAGGCACCCACATACCTTGCTCATACTGTGGCATCAAGCAGTCAGGCCTGCAAGATGAGTGGTCTGCCAAGCGAGTGGATTTATTCTTATCAATATCAATGACTGATTATGAGCTCTAGTACTCACAATTAAGCTACAAATTATTCTCCTGTTTGATGTAATATAAGTGTAAATCTAATTCTTACCACAACATTTGCAATTTCTGTCTGAATAATACGCAACGGAAGCTGATAACGCTCATCTGACTATTTGGAATTTTCACAACTCTGATTGTTCACTACGCTCTGGCAGTACCACATTTTCTTTCTTATTCAACGGCTTTGATCAACACGTGGCCATCGCACTGAATATGAATGGCGCACACATTATAAATTCTGGATATCATGGCTACACACTATTCGAAGAACAAGGCCACCAATCTTTTTCTTTTCACTATCTTTTTTATTGCGATAAATTCTATTATGATTCAAAGATAACCTAAACACACCATTACATTTTATACAACAATTACACGTGAGAAACTCCGCCCAATGGGCATGGCTTTACATTGGTGATTCTCTATCTTATGGTTCTTATTGATTGTACCTGTCGTCCCTCATACAAAACATGAAATCAAATAGTAGACTACTTTAACATGCCATCACAGTGAACATATTAGAAACTGTTGATTCTAAAACTACAATATACAACGCACCTTTGTGCTTGTGACAGAATGAAATTAATACCCCATGAAAGTGTTCTAACAAAAAAAAAAGAAACAATCTATACAGCTCACAATTACCTACCACATGATATTATGTAGTAGACTACTTTAAGATCCTAACACAATAAACATTTTAGAAACTGATGATTCTAAATCTACAACATACAAAGCATCTTTGTGCTTGTAACAGACAGAAATCAGTATCTCTTTACATATTTTACCTTTTATTATATATGACAACATTTCTAGGATATGTATGTACTATCCACATGACGTCATATCCTGACCTACCATCGAGGTTCATCCAAATCAAACAATAAAGCACAATAATGTTTTACTTATGGATCGGTAGCATCCCCTTTACAGGGGTGTGTGCATTGATCACACTACTCTACGACTCTCACTCAACTGCCACCACATTTTCCTTGTTATTCAACCCATTAATACACCAACAGAATAGGTCTAGAAGTCAGCTAACCTTAACACCACCACACTCACGGCAACATACCATACCTTTGTTCCCTTATACTCAACCACGTAACACATGGAGTTGTTTCGGAGATAGCATTCCAGTCTCCGATTACGTCCTTTCACTCCGGCACCTCTCTCCATCGACTTACCTCTGCATTCACTTTACCGATTATTCATTCTGCTAAATATCAACTTCGAATTGCGACATTTCATCTAAGAACAAAAAATACACAAATTATTCATCCTGCAAAATAACTGTACACATTCTTGGGACCGTTTTGATTAGTTATACTGGTACCAGGCTTCAACAACAACAAAAAAGATATTATTTTTGCCATATTGCAAATGTTATGGTAAGAATTAGATTTACACTTATATTACATCTTACGTCAGTATTCCATCCACAATGTTCACCATCTGGATCTCATACTCCCTTTATGTCCTTTCACGTTGTGCAGTTTTCCTCATCTCTTCATTCGTATTTCGGCTCTCCGTCCGTCCATTACTCCATCATTTCCTGGTCTTCCTTCGCCATTAGCATCAATCTCGATTGCAGCACACACAAGCCTCTCTGTAACATACATCTAAGACATCTCCACATTATTCAATTCTACTCACCTTTATTTACCACTGTTTCATCACGTCGAATCTCTCTTTATTAATCACACTGCTTCACGTAGCTTCTCTCCTTAAATATCACCTTTATCCACTACTATTTATCACGTCGCTTCTCTCTCTATCTACCATCTTTATCCACTCATTAATCATCACGTCGTTTCTGCTTGATCCTTATTCATATGACAAAAAATACGTACATACACTACTCTGTCGACTCCTGTTCATGACCCATTCAACCAGTCTATTCCGTCATACTTCCTGACATCCCGCCTGAAAATTCTTATGTTCGATTTGACCCTGCACAACGTTACACACCACAAATAAATACACTATTTACCATAACTTGCCTACTTTAGATCTGTCCTTAACTTTTCCATAATTTGATGTTAGAAATGTGATGAAGCCCACACGATTGTTTTCCCTTGATCGTCTCAATCAGTACAGTATTTTCATGGACAATCCGCCTCACTCTGAATGGTCGATTTTACACAGCAAAGAATTTGCTAGTTAGTTACCTGTGCTTACATGAAAATTAAATGTGTGCAGAGAATATACAAGCTAGGGAAAGGGACAGCACAAGTGTTAGAAACTTTGGTGCCAGTGGCCTCTTTCCCTAACACCAGATACCGAACAACCATATGCAGCACTTCATTATAACTGTCACCACGACAATGACATACTATAGATCAGATAGCAGCTAATCTAAAAATTTCGATCACATTGCTGATGTTACCTGTAACAGCAGTGTAAATGTACGCAATGCCATACTGATCACAATGTTGACCTTTTACATTACGTGTTAAGTACCTGCAATAGTCAAATCGCACTAATTAAACTGGACTCATTGGCATTATTACATAACATTTTAGCAACTAGTTTTTGAGGAAACAGTCCTTTTACTTTAGTGTTCCAAATCAAAATTTGCAAATTTTTGTATACCTTTACGTCTTTTTTCTCTGAGAGACCAGCCTAACAGATGCCATTACTGGTGTTCTATGATCAGAAGTGTGGTATTTGCATTCCTACATATCAGTAGAGTATGTCTGCTACATAGACAATTTTCAGTGCCAGCAGCATATGTTTTAAGGCAACATGCTAAGGGCTGATATGTTGGATTAGTTTCTCCTATCCATCAATCCATTATGACAAGAATGAAATGCCAGGATTCCATGCTCTCCTGTCATTCTGATAGTTTCTGCCGTTCCTATCCTCGACTCTGTCTGACCTATGAGTCGTGTCTCCGTTCATGATGTTGTTCTCATTGCCCAGTTCCTGTAACAAGTGCCGAAATCACGCAGAATCGTCTAAGCCTCTGCCTGCTATCGCTATATCTCTGCGCAATTTCACTGGCAACATCGTTATACAGGTCCTAATGAGCTCCCCAGGTTCGTATGGCACATCCAAATACCTATTTCGTCTCAGCATTTCCTGATAGCACGCCACTGGATCTCTTATACCACCTTCGTTACAATTTGGCATCATCAATATGCTTTGCTTAACCTGGTCCTTCTTACTTTTCGATCAGAATTCATTTAAAAACTTGTAACAAAATTTCTTGTAGCTAGTACAGTCTTTAATAACTTCCTGCATTTTCGCTCTATTCTCGTCCCTCAAATGGTTACACACAAACTTCATTTTGAGGAGCGGTCCCCACGATGAAGGTAATGAATCTTGAAATTGAGACAGCCACAGGCATGGTTGTTGGTAGTTATCAGGATCCGGAAAACAAGTGTACGTTTGTACCGACAAGAAGTGCCTCCTACATTCTTCTTCCGCATTTATGTTTTCCGGCCGTCGACTATAACCAGTTGCGTTTGCCACCTGTTTTATCCGACACAACCGTTCTTCTAACTCTCTGAGTTCGTCTTCCTCTTTCTGCCTATTTTCTTTAGTTGAATTTATCTCACTCTCCCTCTGCAATCTACCTGGTGGGGTATCACCTTCGCTACTGCATGCTAATTGCAACTGTGCTAGTTCTTCCCTATGTTTCCTATTTATTTCTAATTGTGCCTCTTTAAACTGTAATAGTGATTGTATCTCCTCCTGGTCGGCATAAACCTCTCGCTGCGTACTGTCAGAGCCTGTCTCGCCTCTTATACTGATCTTTTCTACATCTGCGCTAGTCGTATTCATTCTGACCACTACCTCTGCGACTTCATCCCTGTGTTTATTTAGCGCCACTTCCTGCCGGGTGACTTGAGCTTCCACGCTGTCTAATGCCCCTTGTTTATCTGCAAGTAAGTCCTCCACTACCTCTTTGATTCGCCCATCCGGCAACACGTCCCTACGTTCTGTAATATCACTCTCTATTGCAATTATTCGTACCTCCAAATAATTGGCTTTTTCTTTCACGGCGTCACATACTTGCTTCAACGCACCCACTTTCTTCTCCCCCTCATCTAACCGATTATTAACTGCGGACAGACGCTCATCGATAACTGTGTGTAGTTTCCTCATTGCCTCTTTATTTCCCTTATCCATTGCCTCCAATCTTTTCTTACTATCTTTATCCATCGCTTCCAGTCTTTTCTTATTCGCTTCCCATCTTTCCCTATTACCTTTATCCATCGCTTCCAATATTTCCTTATACTCTCTATCTCTCTCCTTATTATCTCTATCCATCCTTTGTAAAAACTGCAATAGCACATTGTCATTTGCTAATTTCGGTGCGCTCATCTCATTCGCCTGAGAAACCGTAGCTTCGCTAAGGGTAGCTACACTTTCGCTGCATACCTGACCTAGTCCCGGCTCGCCCGCGTCGTCCGGAAAAGCCCCCGTTTGTGGACAAAGCCCGCCGCCTAACGGATCACCTAGCTGCGGTCCGCCGACCCACTTAGCCCCTTCTGAATGTTTGCCGTTTTCGCTCATTAACCCAGGGTCGACATCTACTTCTTGCTCCACTATGCCGCCTGCTACGTTCACCCCAGAATCACTCTTCTCCATGGTGACTTACTACGGACATTACGCAAAAAAATAAATAAATTATACAACGATCTTCCAGCCTTGGACGAAGTAGCAACCAATTACATAAAAAAAAATAAAAGGTCCTCACCAATCCAGAAAGAAATTGCAAGCAAAAAATTTTACTTCTTAGCGCTATCACAATATACGTAAAAATCTTGACAAATCCCCTCAAAAAAAAATTTTAACAGCAAACTCTTAACAGCACAATCCTGGCAGGGTCGAAATTATGAGAGGCATCCACATAGCTTGCTCATACTGTGGCATCAAGCAGTCAGGCCTGCAAGACGAGTGGACTGTCAAGCGAGTGGATTTATTCTTATCAATGTCAATGACTGATTATGAGCTCTAGTACTCACAATTAAGCTACAAATTATTCTCCTGTTTGAATAATACGCAACGGAAACGGATAACGCTCATCTGACTATCTGGAATTTACACAACTCTGATTGTTCACTACACTCTGTCAGTACCACATTTTCTTTCTTATTCAACGGCTTTGATCAACACGTGACCATCGCACTGAATATGAATGGCGCACACATTATAAATTCTGGATATCATGGCTACACACTATTCGAAGAACAAGGCCACCAATCTTTTTCTTTTCACTGTGGTCTCGTAATTATCTAACGTTACAATGCACTTTCTGGATAGGCTGGTGGAACTTTTGCTATATCTCACACTTCGACTCTCACACCCATCATCACGAAAATTTCCTCCAGGCCGAACGGTACAAAAAGGAACATGCATAACCCACTGCATCTGAACCTATCTTGCTACTCTCCCATGCAAACCACACATACTTAAATTACATGAAATACATCACACTGGCAACATACAATACATCACAAAGAATAGTCACAACGTTAGAAACACTTCACTTTCAGCTTTCCCACTTCAATTAGTATTCATCCCATTTTCACACGACACTGCCCCACTTCGTAACTTTTCGTTCCTACTACGAACTCTGGAGGATATATGCACGTCTTCCTGGGCGATGCAAGCCAAGTGGCGTTGCTGGATAGACGGCTGACTCACCTTGCTTCTCTCTCAGAGTATTAGAGTTTGAATCCAGCGTCACACGGAAACATAACACGCAAAGTAATATTAAGAACATAATCATCACACACGCGAGTCCTCAACTGATACCATGGACGAGTACTTCTCTTTATCCTTTGTCTCATACACAGATTGAGACTCACACAGTACTCACCATGTGGAAGTACTCGTCTCTAATTTCAAGCCCTGCACACACCATTTCTTAAATATTTGCAACTTATAGTACACACGCCAGTAATTCAGCTTAACTTTAGCACTCGGAAGTATGTCAAATTAGTACTAGCACTTGCAAGTATTTCAACTTATTGCTACACGTGGTTTCATTGTGACCAGTCACTTCCGAAGATTACTACGATCCCCTTAATATTACCTGCCTGTCATTTAATTCTCCCCCCAAAAGTTCCTGAAATAGAGAAATTATTATTCCAAGCTACTCTTAAGTATTTCACATCCATACCATTCTCTCCACTCTTTTGTCTTTACGGAGCACACCTAAGACAGGTCTTACCAACACAAGACCCACGCAAGAGTGCTGAAACATGGCCGTTCTTCAGGTCATCTCGCATCTCCGCCAAGGTGGGGGAGCACCTTGCTACCATATCGGTCAGCCACATTTCAGGCGCTCCAAGCTCAGGTAAATTTCATCTCTTTGGTTCCACCAAAGGTGACCAAAGGACCGTCTCAAAGATGATCATATATTGTACATTCACTATCTGTGGTTAGCAGACGACCAAACATTCATTCATTTCACAGATCTCACCAAATTGGATGTAGAGATTTATTTTGTGGGAGTGCACATGTGATCAATTAAATAAAGAAATTTCATTCTTTCCTACACTGGTATCCGGCTTCGGTGTATTAAATGAAATTGAGTTATTATTACAAAAAAAATGTTGTTCTGGCAAGAATAACGAATAATGTTGTACCCATTTTCAATGTCGGGCGGTACTGTACCCTTTCAAGACAATATGTACATATATTAGCTCTGTATAGGTACCAAACATTTTGCTTTCAACACAGACGAAGCAACTTGACAAAGAAGACTTAATGTATAGAAGCACACAGTTGTTCTCACATCGCTCCAGTATCGAGTCGAATACGAAATGCAATGACTACAAGTGATACCAGCTGCCCTCCACTATGCACTGTATGAAGGCTTGTAGATTACATTTTGAAACAGAAACTTGTACTGACAGTGGAACGAACACAGCTAAGACCCTCTTGATGCTTACAACACCCAAACAGTATTCAGAAAATGCATGGTTAGCATTAAAAAAAAATCGAAGTTGAAAGATTTGGGGTGAAGGTATGCAAACATTCTCATCTTGATACGTATTAGATGTACAATCTCGTGCCATAAGTTTTCTATTGAAGAAATATGGTAGCGCAGTACAACCATTCGGAAGTGTCACAGAAGATGCTCAGTGAGTTAATTTTTGGACATATACATCGTATGTTTCTACTGCATTTATAAATAATTTCTGATGAATGCAGGTGAGATTTCTTCAACAACACATGAGCAATGGAAGTCTTATTGTTGCGTATAGTCATAACAGAGAAGTGTGCCGTTACAACTTGCACTACATACCACATGCAGGCTTATGGTTGTCGGCAGAAGTAGCATGCGAATGAATCAGTTCTACAGTGCTTTCTTCTGGAAGTATCTGACATCGTATGTTTACACACAACTGCGTGTAGTGTCCCAGATGCATTCAGATTAGATGAATTTGATGGCTAAGTCATCAACATGAGACCACTGTAGCACAATTGAGTCTTATATCACAGGCAATTTTTAGGGTCTTGATGCAGGAGAATGTGCTGTAGAAATTCTTAAAGATGTATGGACAATGTGGCTCAGTTGGTATAGTACTAGTGATTCTTGTTGCAACACATTCTTTTCATACATACAAACAGCAGGGCTCCATGGCGAATTCAATATATTCTTTTTCTTTCGTTCAGAATTCTGCAATGGTTTAGGTGAGGCTAAATTAGTGGTGCAAGAGTTGGATATAGTGAAAACTCAAAGTCTGGAAACAATTTCATGTCCTGCTCCAATATAATGGGCACAGCGTCATAGAAGTTGTCTGCATGCTGACGTTTGTGGTGACGGCGATGAATGTGGTGGAAACTCAAACTCTAACAACAGTTCCGCATGCCTCACTTGATTTCCACTCGAATGTGTCGGGAGCCGTATCAGGGAATGTGACTGCATGTTGACTTTATTTCTGCCGCTGCTGCTCAAATGATGTATCAGGCACTGCATCGGGGAAATGTTGGATTGACATAGAAATACAAGAAAACCACTAAAACATACACAACTAATAATAGTAACAGGAGACGCTGAGAAAGAGGAATGGGTTAGAACTTACATCTAACTTACATCTTCTGCCTGGAGGTGATAGATCTCTGATAGCACTTCATGATGACGATGATTGATCTTTCACCATGGTATGTAGAGGACAGGTGGTGAGTCCACTTGACAGCTAGTAATCCTGGAAGCTGAGTATACGTGGCGGCGATAGATGATTGCAGTACCAAAGAAACTGAACCAACTGTTATGGACTGCAAAAATGTAGGCTGTACCTGTAGCATTCAGTCAACCATCTTGCTTCACTATTTGGTTTCTGACGCCTTTGATGACGTCCAGTTTTGATTCCTAAGCTTAGAAGCATGCAGACTGCGCCCATACCCTCAGAATCGTCATCTTTGATTCCTCGACATATAGACTGTGCTAAGGCCAGTCATCTTGTTTACAGTTTTGGAGCAAGTTGTTACAGTTTTGGGGCAATTTGTTACTGCGTGGGGAGCAAATTTTTACAGTTTTTGGACCCTTTCTTACAGTTTTGTTGAAACATGTAGATGTATGAGTGAATGTTTATGGAGTCTCCACTGTGCAATGCACAAATTGTTCAATTTTCGAACATATTCCTGCTTCATATGGAATACTCCTAATCCAAACTACGTCTAAAATATTTCAGAGTACCCTCTCACGACCTTGAATAACTCTAAGCTGGGCGATTCTTGGAACAAATTCACTACAGTTGAACATATAAGGGGCAGTTACATGAAAATGAGGCAGATGGAAAAAAGTAAGCAAACTGTTATTTCAAAAGTAGTCGCCATAACTGTCAATACATTTATCCCATTGTGAGATAAGATAATCAGTGCCTTCATGGAAAAATGGTTGCGGTTGTGTAAGGAACCATAATTGTACCCAGGCCTGCACCTCTTCATCCATAGCAAATCGAGGGTACCGAAAATTTGGAAATCGAGTGGGAACATAGAGGGACAGTATGGAGAACTTTTAAGGGCTCCCCGAGAAATTTCTGCAGCACAGTCTAGACAACCTTGGCAGTTTACAAGTTCACTTTTACATCATTATTTGAAACAGGCTAGCTCCGCCACGACCCCTGCACGCTGAACGATCTCGTCCTTGGAAACCAGCCACATATTTATCACTGTAATTACATACAATTAAATATTACGATTGCAGCCCAAAACCTGGTGACATTCGACAATGAGCGAAGTAGCGGAAATACCTCCTCCTGATGGCTGTGGCTCTGGAATTATGAATATCTGTATACCTCTTATGAGTGAACATAATTTTCCATGCAAACTTCTTCATCCGCCTTACGGCTATCGGTGAGTTGAAATCGCAATCTCCCACGCCAAATCCCTTACGATTGCACATACTTATTTGCTTTGTATATGTCGGAACAACGACCACAGTAACTCAACAAGCCACACAAACATTGTAAGCCTGCATATCGCAGCGAATCTATCATACATCGCCTACTAAGTATAATACTTCGCCAATAACTGATTGCTGGTGACACCAAACAATACTGAGCGAAAATCCGCGATGGATGGACATGCCGCATTTGTTTTTCTTGCGAGTGGTACCAATATCTCTTAGGAAGAGAGACAAAATCTTCTTATAAGTGACCAGATGTTAAAAACACGATTTCAACGACCATGTTACTGTCACCCTGGATAAATAGTGCTCTTGTTTCTACAGGTACACACTACTATCGCTACCGATATTCATGCTGAAAACTATACATGCTTCATAAATCGAGTTATGGTATTACTTCCGAATGAAGTGGTCTTCCACACAAATGGCGTGACATTGAATTTAGACAATGATCGCGAGATGTGTATTAATTGAGCGAAAGTGCGGGTCCACGTCACCAGTGATGTAAGCTTGTAATAAAATCACCCTTATTACCGCATTTAGAAAGTGGTTCGGTTAAGGAACGTGATATTACGTCTATATTTGCAACCCCCTCTTGTCGCTGCTAGATATTTCCCACGTTAACAAACAGTATTTGTAACACATTCTGACTCAATACATCGTAGACAGTGTAACAGAGATTCTGCCATGTATCTGTTACCGGCCAAACCTGATTTCAGGATGAACTAGTTTCGCCTAGGTCAAACTCGTTCATCCTGTTACCGATAGGATAAAAGAGTTTAGCCTAGGTCGAATCGGTTCATCCTAGTTAGAATTTACATGCTTTAGGATAAACTGGTACGTTTTAGTCTGAACTAATTTCACCTAGTTTGTATCTTTTATATGCTTTTCAAAGTAAACTGAATAAAGGAATGGAAATAAAATAGTCAATATGATTCATTAAAGTCATTTATTAACTAATCAGTAATTTCACATCCATCACTAGATCAACTTACATATATCCATCCACAGAAAACACCTTATCTTTAGTTTGCTTATTTACTTATTTTTGCAAGGTTTACTTTGGTGACACTTAGAATTGCAAAGTACTTTGTTTTTCTTACATCTGAATTTGTTTGTTGTACAGTTTTTCATGCAACTGCATTTCGTGAAGCCTTGTCCGGATCCAACAGAATGTTTTGTGGCTGCAGTCCTTAAAGGTATTTCAATATCCTGGTTAATACGAGTATCTCCCACATCTAAAAACTTCTGAATACAGACGTCGAAATCAGTTATACAAAAATAAAAAAGGAGTTGAAATAAATATTTTTTTTATATTTTATTACAAAACATTATGGAAAATTTTAATAAAATTATACCTGCAGTAATGTTTTTGAAGTACGCCACGTTTGGTGCCTACTATATATATAATCTCATCATTTTCTAGCGTTTTGAATGTCGGTTGTGTCAATTTTCACAATGCTATCATCATAACTGTCTTCGTACTGTTCAGTATTGCTTTCATCTTCGATTGCCTTCCTTAGGTCATCTTCATCCTGAATATCATTTATGATTTTTTGAGGTAACGAGGAAGTGGAAAGTCCTACTCTAGGTTCGATTCTGAATAATTCTTTGTAAGGTGATTGTTTTATGCCAGAGTGGTAAATTCGAATTTTCATGAATTGGACATAACTTAATCCTTCCGACCACTTCGTCAAATTGTTGTCTTTTAACCAAGAACTTATCATATTTTCAATGTCTTGGTTGGCACTTTCAACAGAACCCTGACTTTGGCTGTGCCTTGCTTTTCCATTCACAATTTTCACTTCTGATCAAAGATTTGCGAGTTCACTTATAACATTATTAATAAATTCTCTGCCATTATCAGATTGAAGAAAGCATGGGGCCTCTACAGTTAGGAATGATAAGTCACTTCTTCAGCCCTCTTTGGTGTTAACGCACGAAGGAGAACAAATTTTATGAGGTGGTCTTGGTAAACTAGAATGAATTTTAAATTCCCGTATGGTTGCGTTTGGAAATAAATCAAATCAACTTAGCAGCTGCTATTCATTGCCAAATGGAGAATTGGCTTTGAAACTAGCCCTCTTTTCTTTTTTGTCTTCTTTTTTTTTGACAAACATCACACATTGATAAATAGAGGCATATAATTTCCTTTGTGACATTGGCATATTTGTCTGATGTCTCGGCTAACATCCTATCGCAACCACCATGACCCACAGCTATATGAGCTGCATCAATCACATCATAAAGTTCATCAACAGGAACAAAGTATTTTATATTCCCTTAACACTATGCAGTGAGTTTTTTCACATCATCAATTTTCAAAACATCAAATCGTTTCAGTCTTCTTTTTTGTAATGATGTTTTTTTTTCAACTTTTCTGCGTCTTCTACTTGTTTAACCAAATCCGCATATTCATCTACTGATAACACATTATACTGAGAAGACTTTTTGTTTTCACTCTGCAAAATTTCCTCCTGAAACTTTTCTCTCCACAACTGTTGATTGGTTTGTCTATACACGAAGGCTCATCCATGATGAAACGCCTCACATTAATTATACTAGGATTATAATAAAATCTTTTAAACGCATTCAACAACTTAACACGTGCTCTCGTCGATGCAAAATGCCACTCAAAACAAAGAACAGTGTGAGTGAAGAGCGGTTGAGAGGTGCGAGGGGTGAGCCAGAGATGATTTGGGGATTCCCCGTTCGTACAGGCAACGACATGTGTTCCGACTAGGCAAAATTAGTTCAGACTAGGCCGTACCAGTTTATCCTAAATATTTAAATTCTAACTAGGATAAATTGCTTCGACCTAGGCTACACTGTTTTATCCTGTTGGTAACAGGATGAACGAGTTTGTCCTAGGTGAAACTAGTTCATCCTAAAATCGGGTTTGGCCAGTAACATATCCATGGGGCTATAGGCGAGAGAGGTTGACTGAGAATGATCACATACAGTAGATGCTGTGCTATGTGAGGAATCACTTAAAACATACAATGTGAGATGACCAATACAATGACTTTTCAGATCTATAGTGTTACACTTTCTGACAGAAATGTTGTCTACCATTTGGAATCAAATTTCTCCAGTCACCACATATTTGCGTTGATTCCATAGAGAATTCTTTTAATGATTACAGCCACTAATGGATCTTATTCGTGGCACTTTAATATCTCGAAACAAGTTACATTTTTCGAACCTATCTGTGAATGACCCTATACAGCAAAACTCCAGCATGGTTTCAGACAGTCCCTCTGCATCACCTAAGTCTCTGCCCAACCCTGCCTGTAGCTTTGTCCAATTGATCGTTCCAATTCACATTGGAACTGAGCAGAAGTCAGAGAGCACTATATCTAAGACCCTCTGCAGCCTGTGGAGAGAAAGGGTGAGCTAAGTTTGTGCGATAGGACCGTGTTTCGATCACTTGGCGGAAATGAGAACATATCGTCATAGGTTTGCCAATCATGTACAATGTGTAAGGCCAGCGCCAAATGAAGATTTCTCCTGCAACATGGGGTAGTAGAAAAGAGAGTATGAGCAGTTACATTGGTGTTTCTTATCAGGAAAATTAGGAAAACTCTACATTATACAGGAACTAGAAGAAGAACGAGGATTTTGCTACTGCATTGTGGTGCATCTCCAAACTACATACAGGTACTGCAGTTCGACGGAGATCTGCATGACTCAGGGTGCATTCATGTCCACCACCCATACATTCTGTCTATCCTCGTTATTTTGTACTATTCAACGGAGAAAAACCACGAACTATATAAACTCCAGTAATGCCATCCGGTAGAGAACTTGATAAGATATTACTGCACCCCTCTCTTCCAATATATCGAAAACAAGTATCGTCTGTGTGTTGACGTCAAGCATATATGGCGATCCTAATAAACATACAGGCATTGGTCCACTGGATCAGGTGAGCAGTGGTCGACGTCGCTAGCACAGACCAGTTTAAAGTTTCGTTACCTGTACTGTAGGAGGACCATATCCCACAGACTGTCAACTGCAAGAAATGGTCGCTGTTCTGTTCTTTCATAAGTAGTTTGACACATTTTTTTCAGCTGTAACACATCCAAGCAATGTATGACTACAGCTTCGTACACTGCCATATATTTTATTTTTCCACTATGACTTCGAGGTCTGTGCCAGATACTAAACCAACAGAGACATGTTTTGATCCATTGGATCTCATAGAAAGCTGGAGAAGGCATGGTTAAAGTATGATGCTCCCACAACACATAGAATGATTGAAATAAAATTGAAATAAAAGACAGAGCCACTGTTTCTTATTTCCAAAAATGTGGGAGACATCGCAGCATATGGGAACTGGAAGAGTTTGCAGCATTGTGGGATGTTTGCAAACAGCTGCCCGAAGGTGATGATCTCTACATTTAATCTCATCTTTCACACTAACAGGTTAGCAGATGTTTAGGTGTCCCATTTCGAAGAGACCAAGAGCATTGACTCCTTATATTGCAGCCATGAACACGATCACCGTTTCGGTGCTGGCCATCCCCAGATGGCCAAGACTCTCTACGTTTCAAGCAAGTGGCGACAGTCAATTATTATGTGGTAATCAACAGTGTACCAATGGACAGATGGGACAGAAATGACATCCTCAATAACTACTGTACTGTAGTGTACTATAATAAGCACTGTAGTTAATAGTCCAATCAATTTTTGCAACTTAACCAGTTTTTCCATAATTTAAATGACAACCAATGACATGGCAGCATGCATCACAATTTCTGTATCATCGCTAAACCACCCCTCCACTACTTCATGTGAACCATATAGTGGATTGCGTATGTTTATAGATGGCTGTGTAATACGTCCTTTCATGGTTAATTCTCGAACATATGCGCCAATGTATACCAGACAGCGTCCTATACTATTGCAGGTATGTTATCTACATATTTCTGGTACTTGATCATACTGTGTAATTTATGACTTTTGCTATTGCCTGGATTGTGGTTTAAGTGTGTTGTGTTTAGTGCTTCTCAGTACATCACAGCGGACTCTGTCTTGCAGAGGCATTTGCTGTTGTGGTCTATATTCTATGATGTGGTGGACCCTTCCTGCTCCTCCTACTTCTCCTCCTGCTCATTCTTTGTCCTGGTGTAGCTGAGAGAATCAACTTACTGGATATATAGTGCTTTAAAAACCCAATTGCAACATCTAATTTCCGACTGACCAATTTATTGTTTTCGAGAGTAGTACTGCAAGCACACAGAGCAGTCCAACCCCTCCAAAGATTGTGTAAGAACATAGCATGCAACTGAGCTGAAATGTGATATTCTCAACTAGCTCCAACATAATGGACTTTCTACCAAATGACCTAACTATGCCAGTATCCACTGATAGGAGGCAAGGGGAAAAAATATTCCAATCCTGGTATTTACCCATAGGAACCAAGGAAAATCTGTCCCACACAAAGGGTATTGATTTAATTAATTAGTCAATCAATCTGTTAGAGTGAGGAAATATTTCCAAGAAATCCACATTCCACCAGGTAAAAACTCCTTTGCTTGCAGTTCAGTCTGACCATAAGTGACTTTGATTGCAGGGCTGGCAGTGGCATGCAACTGGATGTGACCACTTGAGAGAGAGAGAGAAAGAGAGAGAGAGAGCATGTGTTTCGACACGAATTTCTTGGGTATCAAATATCAAAGGGTTGCCGCCACCTGACGCTTTTTTTCAGGGATTAGTGCGACATGCGTTCTGCCACTCATTGGACCAGAGTGGGTGTAGTGTGTCCTGCATGTGGGGGAATACACGAAGCGACCAGCCAGGCAATGTGGTCAGGGCATGGGCTTGCAATGCCTTGCAGTTGGTGCGAAAGATTTTTAACAGTGTAATTACATGTGGCAAGTTATGTTGCTGGTATACCTTGTGCAATAAGAATAAAAGAGCACTGCAAAGTTCAAATATTCTGTACTGCTGTGTCACTCTCAAAATGTTTAAATAAACAGTATTCCACACACTGCAGTCAGTTTCCTGACAGATTCTTTAAGTAAATAGACTACATTCCAAAATAGACATTGTATCCCATACATTATTAAAATAAACGATATTCAACACACTACCTTTTCAACCAGAAATTGTTTGAATAATATTCGATACACTGCAATCGTTTTCCTGGAAAATTTCTTAAATAAATAAATAAACCATATCTGATACACTGCTTTGTATCCAATAAATTGTTTAAAAAAACAATATTCCACACATCGCCTTGTCTACCAGATATTGTTTAAAAAATATTCCATGCAGTGCAATCGATTACCCTCCAAATAGCCAATCAACTGAGTCTTTTTCTCATCACTTTCCAGATGAGGAGGGGAGGGTTGAGGGATTTCTCAGGAGGGGGAGGGGATAATTAGTTGATCATTTTAATTAATTAGTAAATTAATTTGATATAAAAAATGTGTTTGTGTCAGTGAAAGTGAGGGGTTTTGGTTGGGCATTTCTCAGAGGGGTGGGGGGGAGGAGGAGTGGGAAGGTGATAGGTGGGGTGTTCTCAGAAATACTGATTATCTTTGGAGCGTCATAAATAAACCACTTAACAGGACAATTGGTTAAGGATCTGTCAATCAACAAAGAACAATATGTTAAGGGTTGACATGAAATGGAACAACAGGTTTGCCCCTGAATCTACGTTTGCCCCTGATGAAGGCAACCTGCACTAACAAAAAGGCTCAGAACTTTGTTTGCCCTACTATTAGCAACATCAAGAACGACAGGTTTAGGACGTTTGCATTTTCTGGAGTGCCTAATTTCTAGTGGAGTGAGATTTTTAATGAAAAACTTGCTGCCATTGAACTTGGCACAGTATATGTAGTCGTCGACAAATCAGTCGCAGTTAGAATGGGGATCTGAGATATTCCAAAAACGCTCCTTTTCGATTTCTATTATGTGTATGTACTGAACAGATTCCCTCCAAATTCCGTGAAACTGTGCTACACATAGACTGATAGCCTCATAAACCACACTATAGACTTCCAGTACCTGTGAGGTTATCAGGAGTGACATGCATATGAGGCTCGATACTTCAGGGTTCCCAACGAACAACAAATACGATATTCCGCTGTTGAATAAAAAAAGTGGTTGGTTTGATGAAATGCTAGCTGAATGGGGAGTGTATCACAGAATTCGTTGGCTTATGTCCTTGAGAGTGACTCTGGGATTGTAATGTGCAGAGCAAAAGGTGTAAGACAGTTGTCTACAGATAGGCTCACCACTGATGATTGCAAGCAGTGCGCCTTGGATTCAGAGGAGAAAACCACTGAGCAGTTTGTCATTACCTAGAAGCAGAATTTTGTTTCGACTGTAAAACAATGTAAACTATATTTACCTACTACGGATGACAAGCAATTTATGTTTCACAATAAGGCAAATACACTGTCCTTCGGACATTACCATATCAAAATTGTTGATAATTGTAAATAATGTGAATACTTTATTGGTTTTTCCTGTAAAAAAATGAAAATAATATAAATACTTGAAGAAATGATGATTGTGTACAATGCAAATAACTGACTCATTTTATTGTAATGATGTAAGTAGTTAAAAATGTAATAAATAAAGCAAATATATGAAAAACATTGTAGGAAAAACAATTCCTGTTATAATAGCGTTTATATGTACCATAATTTTTGTATTTGAGTTTTGCTTCCTATTACCTTTACAGTTAGTTTCCTCACATTGTTAGCGAGTGTCACACTGCCTCTGAGCTGTGCTGCGCCTTACCACGATAGCTGAGACGTCTGGAGGTGCCCCCTTTCGGCACCAGGGCTTCCTCTGCCTCACAACAGCAAGAGTACACTGTATTGACATATACATTCTATCCATGTTTATAACAAACAAGCTTGAGACATCGGAATATTTATTGTTTTTTTGTTATGAAATAAAAAATGGAGGTATTTTCTTTTTAAATGTTGTGAGAGATGGAATTACATGCTTGTTTAATGATTACAGTATTTGTTGAATGAAATACAAAGATATGTTTGTGACAGAAAAAAATGATTACTGCTGTATGGGAGATCATACTTGTGTATGTGGGTGACAGAGATGAAGGATGAATACTTTGCATGAAAGAGATTACGTATTTGTAAGGAGCACAGGATTTGATGCACGAAATACAGAAATATGTGTGTGTGTGTGTGTGTGTGTGTGTGACTGCGCCATTTTATGTATACAGGGTGTTACAAAAAGGTACGGCCAAACTTTCAGGAAACATTCCTCACACACAAAGAAAGAAAATATGTTATGTGGACATGTGTCCGGAAACGCTTACTTTACATGTTAGAGCTAATTTTATTACTTCTCTTCAAATCACATTAATCATGGAATGGAAACACACAGCGACAGAACGTACCAGCGTGACTTCAAACACTTTGTTACAGGAAATGTTCAAAATGTCCTCCGTTAGCGAGGATACATGCATTCACCCTCCGTCGCATGGAATCCCTGATGCGCTGATGCAGCCCTGGAGAATGGCGTATTGTATCACAGCCGTCCACAATACGAGCACGAAGAGTCTCAACATTTGGTACCGGGGTTGCGTAGACAAGAGCTTTCAAATACCCCCATAAACGAAAGTCAAGAGGGTTGAGGTCAGGAGAGCGTGGAGGCCATGGAATTGGTCCGCCTCTACCAATCCATCGGTCACCGAATCTGTTGTTGAGAAGCGTACGAACACTTCGACTGAAATGTGCAGGAGCTCCATCGTGCATGAACCACATGTTGTGTTGTACTTGTAAAGGCACATGTTCTAGCAGCACAGGTAAAGTATCCCGTATGAAATCGCGATAACGTGCTCCATTGAGCGTAGGTGGACGAAACTAAAATGAGCTCTAACATGGAAATTAAGCGTTTCCGGACACATGTCCACATAACATCTTTTCTTTATTTGTGTGTGAGTAATGTTTCCTGAAAGTTTGGCCGTACCTTTTTGTAACACCCTGTATAATGCATATCTTTGATACAGGAATCATTTTAATGTTGTGCTGGGGGTATGTATGTGTAGGTAAATAATAAAGTACTTTTGACCTTGGGTTCATTTCAATATTGTGACAGGTACTGTAACACAGAAATGATTATTTATCACAGGTGTGTTTAATGGGCACAGTATTTTGACATATGATATATATTTTAATGAGTCCAGAATCTGATACACAGAGGAGCCAATTTGATGTATATAATGCATATTTTTGACCTTGGAATCACTTTTAACATTAATCAGCAGTACGTGTGTACATATAAATGATGCATGACTTTGACCATGGCTTCACTTTAATATTAAGTCAGAAGTATGTGACTTTCACAGAACTAATGAATACTGTAGAGATGGCGAGTGGAGACATCTTTACGTTTTCAGGGTGTTGTTGTTGAAACTTTAAATTCTAGTCTATCTTTCAACCCTAATGAAACATGATTATCAAGTTAATATTTATTCATTCAGATTTACATCTCTGTATTTTCTCGTCAGCCTCGGCTGATGCTTCGTGTCAGTGATATGGAGGAATTCTGCTGACTCCTGTTGTTGGCTCAGATTCGCTGGTAGCCAAGGCCGCTGCACCAACACTTCAGCCAAAGTCTTCTGTGCTGACGTCCAGAAGTAGAACCTGTAGCACGATATAATGCCTCCACACTGCATTAGAGCATCCTCAATCCTACTCCAGAAGATGACGATTACCTGTGGTGACACATTGTGATGTACTGTGTTGTTTGGAGTCACATAGCCAACTGTTACTGGCCCCACTGGGCAAGTAAGCCCTGGCATCCAGAAGTGCCCACAGCGATGACCAGGAGTAGAGGCTTCAGATGGCTCTCTCACACAGCAGTGGTGATGATGTTAATGCAATAAGCACTGCGAGATATACTGGTGTTGGAAGACCTCAGTCTCCCCATCAGCGATGTGGTAGGCGGCCAATGCAAAGTGTCGTGAGTGGCAGGTCATGGTTTCTTGGATATTGTTATATGCAGAATGGCACTCAGCGTGCTCATGAGAAGTGCTGGAAGATTTAATACATGGATGTCACTACACTGTAATATTCATTGAATCTACTGCTTTGGTATGAACACAATCGATCCTAATGGCCAACTGAATTCAGAGCTGGAGGACTGCAGTATTTATGGGGATGGGCAGGAGGTAATTATGTGAGGCTCTGTTTGTTATGACCGAATGTGTCTTGCTTCTTTATTGGTGGTCAGCAGTCCTCATTCCACCATGTTTGCTTAACAATTTGTTACAAGCTATTAGCTGTGTTTTCAAGTCTGATAGGTGTTATTGCATCCAAAGTAAATCTTGTTGTTCCACATAACAACAGCTAATATATATATATATATATATATATATATATATATATATATATATATATATATATATATGTGTGTGTGTGTGTGTGTGTGTGTGTGTGTGTGTATATATGTATATCAGTGGACGTTCTGCTGAATGTGCAACTTTTTCCTGGCGATTGGTGCCGATGTAGCAACGTGTACAACCAGCTCAGAGTGCTGATTGTTTTTTTCCACTCCATTGCTACGTCACCACCTCTGCTGGGTGTTGTGTGCGACGGTAATAGCATGAACTAAAGAAAAATTTTAATTTCTTTTCTTTTCTGTTCTGTGGCATAGCATTCCCCTCTTCTTTAAGATATTCGTCCTGAATTTTACTTTGTCCATCTGTTACTAAACTAGTCTGTACATCTTTTGTGTTTATTGTTTAATATTACTATGAGTTCAATCTTTTGGTTGATTCTTGAGGTGAGCTGTAAGGCGATGAATCTTAGTCTGTGTTAACTTCATTATCTAACTTTACATTGTATTCCTGATCTGTTTTTCTAGTATTAATACACTTCATGGTTTCTATTCTTAATTCTTAGCTGTAGTATGTATCTGTTCCATGGGTGTTTCATGCAATGGTGATCTGTTTAAAAGGAATGTTTTGTATTTTATGCAGAAGTAAGTTGCACAAATGAGTACTAGAACCAGGATAACATTTCTTGTTGACACACTAACAGTTATCATGAGATTGCTTTACAAGTTGTAGCATCTGATCAACTGAAGTTCTTATCTTTTCACTGAAGTTCTCATCTTTTCTGAGATTATCAGTTCATCTAAAGAATGTAATAGAGTGGAATCCAAGGTTTATTAAGAAAGGTTAGCTTCTGTACAGGCAATGGGGGTAGTGGTTCTTTCCTCTAATAGAATATTGGTCAAGATAAAGGTAGTCATTGTTGTTCCTGTGACAGTAGCTGGGAGGTGAAACCATGTTCCAGCTGTGTCATAGTTGGTTAGTTATCTGGTATTTCGCAATTAGAATTTCTTCGTCCCTGTAGATTTTCCGTTTCTATAACAGCTGAAAATCACTGTTTCTGGTGAAAACACGCAGTAAATACAGTGATCTCCAGTTTTCTGGAAATATGGCTGTGGGGCTAGTACTTCCTGATGCACTCTAGTGCTTCCATTTTCCCAAGAAATACTTGCATTTGACACGCTTGTTCGTTAGTCTCAAGTACCCTGGCTGGACAAATGGTAACACTCTCTCTGATACAGTTGTTTAGATCTGCTATGGACACAAGTATGTGAACATCTTTTCATTCTGAGACCAGTAACACTTCGTGACTCTTTACTCGTTCCCATTTATTGATGGTGTCCCACTTAATGGGATACGGATGGATTGTAAAACATTGATATAATACGTTTATGCCTACTATCAGCAACTGTATGGTGATGTATATACTAGATCAGTCAGTACTAACTATAACAGTAGATATGTAACAAATCAAAGCTATATATATATATATATATATATATATATATATATATATATATATATATATATATATATATATATATATATATATATTGCAGTCACAGGTACAACGTGGTGTAACCCTGCAGGGAAGTCCCTCTGTGCTTTTTGTAACCCTGTCAGAAATTGTTGTGCAGTTAGCAATGTTGCACTTAATTGTACATGGTTGGCTTGGCGTGATGAACTGCTTCTTACAACGCTTCAATTTCGATCCTTGCATGCCCCAGATTGTCTACTAGAGTGTAGTAGTATTACGCCCATGATAATCCTTCTGGACATCAACACTGGTACGCCACCCAAGAGAAAAGAAATTACCATCAATACCCCCCCCCCCCCTGTTTTGATCAGTGTTTATCTGCAGAATCAAAGAGAAGCAAATGTTTTTACCCTAACATCTCTCTCTCTCTTTCCTAGTACCATTGTCCCGTACTGTCGCAGGGTTGGTATGGTTATGCTTGGATTTGGCAAGGTTAACAGAAGGGGTGGCCGGATGCCCTTCCTGTCACTGGTTTTTACTCTAACATATATCCTATCATAACTCATGTACAGCTGAAGTATAAAACGTGTAGAATCATTATCGTTTAGATCTAAGTTCGTATGGTTCATCGCGTGTATCTTTTCCTTCCTTAGTCAAATTTTTCTTTTCTGGTAACGGCGAAGGTACCTGCAGTAATGCATCAACTGCTCGTTTAAATGGCTGCACTCTCCAGGCACAGACTACAGATGTCTTAGTCGGTAGTTGTAGTTTTACACTTATCGGTGAAGTCAGTTCGACGACCTACTATAGTCCTTGATACTTCGCGTTTTTCTTTTCTTCTTTTTTGCTGCAGTTTACGAGCACGTTGCCCATTACACTCTTGATTTTTCAAAGACTTAGTGTCGGCATATTTTACTGTGTGCCCTGTGTGCCATGGTGAAAGAACTATTCCTGTGTGAGCTTTTGAATTATGGGTGCTGACTGCAGAACTTACATAGATACCCCAGTCTACAAGTATGCTATTGATGTAATGGCTTAGCATTTCCGATACTGTGCAGTGAACTCTGTCTGTTTGTCCAAATGCTTGCAGTTGAAACGGGCTGGTATGTAACGTCTTGATTCGCAATAAATGACATAATTGTTTCATCAGATCAGACACAAAGTTAGTCCCTTGATCTGTGATTGTCCTCTCTGGTACACCAAATTTTAGTAATTGGCTGTTTGCTATTGTCTGCTCAGTGGTATGGACAATTTATCTATGTCAGAGCGGGTGGGGAACGGAGAAGGGAGAAAATCTGGCAATAGCACAAGCACATGACACCATAAATGTCATCATTGGAAAGTTACAAATAACGTTTAGTTGCTTTCAAAGTCCGTGAACCATTTACACCTGTGTGTTTTAGCATCAATTAGTGATTTGAAAGCTTCATTATCCACTCGAAAATACCCATCTACGTTATTGATTTGTACTTGAATCATCAGTTTGAGTGGAGTTGTAGGGAAGCAGCCTACTCACGCCGTAGTAAATTCACATCAGTCTTTCCATTGTGTGCCAGCCAGTCCGCTGTAACTAGCTCTGACGTCATAAAGGTTGCGCAATACTTTAAAAATGAAGTAAATAACCTAAAATGTTTCTAGCGTGTCAGGAGTAATACTAAATTAATATGTGTTGAATATCAGTTCGATAACTTTAACCATTTTCGAAATTTGGACGTTTTTCTGTAAAAATCATTGGCGCAACAGAAAAGAGCTAGAGACTTAAAACTTTATATTTAGATTCCTTTTTCATAATAATTTAATAGAGACAGTACTTTGGATCTCACAAATTAAGATTATAGTTGAAATTCAATATTTTCTGGTTTTTGTCTTAAAAATTAAGGAAGCAAGATAGATTAAGTAGGCTAATAAATAAGGCTAGGATGTTTAAATTTAAATAGAATGGAGATCCGCTATAACCATAAAGATGTGATAAGTTTCATTTGAATAACTATAAAACTATAGCGATAGCGTATCTCCAAAGGGCAAGTTCAGAGCTCGTCTACTGCGTGTAATGTAATTAAATTAATTCTCTCGCCCAAAATATTTAACTCAGCCATGTCAAACTTTTATTATGATTACTTGCCTGTGTGCTGAATGCACATTTAAATTGAGAGCTTCATCAGCCATCAGCAAAAGAAGCTATGATTTATTCAATAACTTAATGTGGTGCATTACTAGCCCAGCGGCTAGTCGGGAGAGGCGATTTGATCAGGCGTTCCCTTAGCCGTCCGCACCGCGGCTTTATATATAAGAACGCTGCACGAGGAAGAAAAGGCCCCAGTTCTCTCCAGACGCTGAATAGCACACCATCTGTGTCGGGAGTCGCGTCGCGTCGTTATCATTGCTATAAACAGCCTCGGATGCCGTATTAAGTTACTCGGGATACGCGTAACCACGAAATCATTTTCGAGTGAAGTGTTAATTCTGGGTTGACTTTAATTATCTATCTTCAGTTAGCGTATGTCGTATTTTCACATGCCGTCGCGGGACAAACATTCTACCATTATTTAGGGTGGCGTTTGATGAACCTAATCATCAAATTATGGCGAGCATTCATTTAAACATTTAATTTGGACAGTTATAGTTGCATCAGCGCATTAGACTCTGAATGGCTCTGTTAGATTGTGTGGATTTTCTTTCTTTTTTTTTTTTTTGATCTGTGACTTTCAGAGTACAGAGAATTTTTAGAAAATCGTTTTTGATTATGAATCCCAGACCATCTCCTAATATCTCAAAGCTATAAGCTGCAGCTGTAAGTGTGTTTCTCAGATTAAGTGGGCACTAGGAATTCTAATTACAGGCTTCACGTTTTGCTAATCACTTTCTGGTTGCCAATATTGTAATTAGAGAGCCAGTGTTGAGAACGGCAAAACAACAGCATAAATAATGGGAACACTTATGTAACAATTAATTCCAACCAGCCGCCCCACATATGGTGCATCGGTAGGGAATGCATCTTTCTACATAACATTCTACATTTAAACAACAGAATAATTTCCTCCAGCCGCCCCACAGAGTGAATGACGTGCCATGGCAAGCAATTGTTTCCACTGTGAAACAGAAATCCGTATAAGAAGTGTGTGCCATGACTACTAAATTTGCTGCTGGCGAACATGGAATTAGGAACTGCACAAATAATACTGCCACCACTCTCTGAGTTCGAGGTGAGACACGATATAAAACTTCTCGTGGTATGCTCAAATAATAAATAAATAGTTTTCTTGTGCAATCATAATCCTCTTTTTATGGTTTGTTATCAAGTACATCATTGCACAAATGAGCTTAACTGTAAGAATTAGCTTACTGAGGAATTAATATATCACAAGCCACGCTGATGTCCTTCCTTAGAATTTCCTATGGAGAAACAACTGAAAATTCCGAAGTCATCATAACCTGTGCAAGTGCCAATGCAAACAGCATCAGTCTGAACGTCTGTCTCAGCAACATGCTTGTATTAATTGATTGAGTCAGACATGAGAGCAGCTAAGATGTCAAGAGGGAATTACTGAGATGGTCCATTGTTGTATATGACTAGAGCGACTATCCACTGCAGCTGACTAGAGTATCATCTGTGGTTATGTCTGAATACCGTGTGAAAAGTGATCTAATCCAGGTATACACTTATGAGAGACGTCTGGGACGGACAGATCAAATACATGTTGTCCATTTCGATTGGGGTACGTGAGATAATGTGTCAAAAGAATGAACTGTTCTGTTCCAATGACCAATGGCTGTAGATTTGAGCCTGCGAGAAACACGCCGTCTGCAGCCATCTCAGTACTTTCCATGTTACTAAATGCTTCTGCTGTCCAGCCTTTCGATTTCAACTCTCCATCCAAATCTACTGCCACTTTCACTGCCACATCAACAATACTGGCCGCATTTGCAGTCCCGATGGCTGCTGCTGTTATCAAAGTTGCCGCTATCACCACTACCTTCTCCACTACCACAGCTGTTCTGTTGGTATAGCAGTAAAGTTCGAAATGGTTCAAGTGGCTCTAACCACTATGGGACTTAACATCTGAGGTCATCAGTCCCCTAGACTTAGAACTACTTAAACCTAACTAACCTAAGAACATCACACACATCCATGCCCGAGGCAGGATTCGCCTGCGACCATAGCAGCAGTGCGGTTCCAGACTGAAGCGCCTAGAATCGCTTTTCCACAGCGACCGGCCAGCAGTAAAGTGCATACCTGGAAACCGTGAGGTCATGAGAACAAGTCCCAGTCAGACCACGGAAATTCTCAATCTGCCTTTAACCTAGCTTCCACCTCAAAATGATGTGAGGAATCACCAGGAATGACACGTGGTTTACATTCTATGTTAAACTGGTCAGATGACACACAAGTCGCTGAAGTGACATCCAGCTGTGAGACTTGCACTCGGCCTAGGAGCCACATGAAATAACTCTAGCTGCTGGTGACAATAATGCCTCTTCCATCGCTTTGGCAGCCATCGATATCACAGTGCTACGTACTCACCTTGATGGCTGGACACCATAACTGTCACCACTGCGGTATCAAAACTATGGCCATCATCACCACTGCTTCCTTCATCTCCCATATAAGAAGTCCCTTGTCTCTCTTCCAAGGCAGCAAACGGAGAGCTGTAGTATTCATGACAAATATTTTTTCTGCTCCTACCCTTCAGAGTGGACAAAGCAAAAATGGCTTGTCCAGACAATGCTAGTCGCATACCAGGTATATAGTGGTTTAGGTTTTTGGTCAGACACATTTGATTCTAAGAGCAGCCCACAGCAAACACAAAAATTTTACTTATTTTACAATGTCTGTCTGTAAAATAAGTATTACAGGCCTCAATGAGCAAAAAGATGATAGTAATGTTGAGCATGTAGTCTCAATCTCCCTGTTGCGGGAATGCAAGTAATGTTGCGAGCATTAGGGTATGTAGACATTATGGCATATGGAGATTTCGATCAGTCCGGGAAGTGTGCACAGATAACTAAAGTAGTTCTGAGGATATTTCTTGACTGATCCGACCTGCCGATCTTAGGCCCGTCACTTTCCACTAACATGCAGGCACCTCCCGTTGGATCTAGTCTCTTAGATCTACCCGGAGGTCGGATCCCTTCGTGTGTGGAGTCAGTCGACAGATTTTCGCGATTTATCCATGGTCTCAGGAGTGCGACGCATGCTCAACAAGCCACAGACCACAGGCGACGTCTCTTAGTAGTGTCGACTGTGTCTAGCCGAAAGTACGTTGTTCAGTGTGACGTTTTTAGACATTATTTTATAGTAGTACAGCTTTCGATTTTGAAACTCGTTAATATCGTCGTCAGAAAGTTATTATGGTACGAAGAAAATTGTGTCACTCGCTGATGATTTATACACTAAGTACTCAAATATTATTGGTAAGAAAAATCGTACAAAATGAATGAAAAATTGGTTGAGAAAAGGCAACATTCATGATCTGAATCAGAATCATGGGCGTTCCTCTGAGAATCATGAAGGTTCGATATTCTAGGAAGAGGGTATTCTTGATCCTATGTAAAGTACTATCCGTTTTCCACTTCATCCAGAGGCCTGCAACTTTCTGAGCTCTTCTCTGAAACTTGAATTAAAATTTTGTAGTATAAATTTTATTACACTCAGCTCCACGGGTGGAACACCGTCTAGAAATGTTTCAACCTCTCTTTGTACGCACTATTTTTTACATTAACGTTCATTTAATTTTCATACGTCAGTTCCCACAAACGCGGTATTTCGCGGTACAATTGTAGACCTAAAAGTTTTCCGTCGTTGTCATTGATCCATCGCTTCAATACTTGTAGCAACTAAAAACTGCCGTCACCCAAAATCACAGGGAAACCCAAGGGCTTTCTGAATGTGGTCCGTCGCAGACATCCGCTCGCGTGTCCCAGCTGGGGAGTTACTTGCCATTCCGAGAACTGCAAGTAGCGACAGCCTGCAGGTCGTGTCTCCACTACAGCAGAAGCTGTACCTGTGGGTTATCCAGAACCGTCGGCAATATTGTGACCTGTTGCTAAAATCCGCTAGTTTGTGCCCAACTACTGCAGCAGTCAGTGAGAGATCACAGTATGTGAAGCTGAGTGCAACAAGTATAGAGATCTACTGGATGAATAAAGAATTTGAATTTGTTTCAAATACGCTGCAGAAGTTTCGCTGGGAAGCCCTACATACAGTCCCGATTTCTCCCAATGCGATATCTGTGTTTTTGGACCCTGAAGAAAGACTTCCTTGCCGTCGATTTGCTTCGGATAAAGAAGTTCACCCCTGAATCAAGGTAGTACCCGAGGCCTTTGCGAGACTGGCCCCCGCAAAGGGCGCAGGCATAGAGGGGGTGCAAAAATTGAACATAAAAAAAAGAAACAACGAGAATGACGGTTTAAGAATTAACAGGGAGAGGCACGCCAGTTCTCTTGTATCTTCTGCGTGCGTGAAGAAGCCTATCCTCGATCCATGACTGTAATAGCGATGGGAAAATCAGACCGATGAAAACCGATGCCAGTATTTTAGTTCAGAATAACCGGTATTTTTCGATATTTGTTTGGTCTCGGTTATTACAAGTGTTTTTATTTTTCTAATCAGCGGGTAAAAAACCGAAGTATCTATCCACCATAGCAGCAGTGTAAATTATTTTCGTTTTTAAACAAACTTTTTTGAAAGAATAAGTTTTACAATGCTTTGACGTACTGCGGTGTCATAGAAATAGGAAAAACGAATGCGCTATTTTCATGAAAATCGCAACAGAAACGTGCAGCAAACATGTGGTATAAGGATTGGTACAGCATTGCTGAGACAATAATGTATGTGTTACCACGCAGAGTGACTGACCTATTAGATGTGTATACATGTATTTGTATACATGCGGTGTTCAGGACTTGCCCCATCTGTTCTATATGGTAGTTTCTCACTGTTGTCGTTGGACATCACTTGTAGTACTGAATGGCACCATCCATAGTCTGGAAGTACTTTTTCGAAACCGGACAAATTAACATGAAAAACAGTTTTTTAACCTTAGTTCTCCTCCTTTAGCAATGACTGTTCGTAATGTCCATGTGGTATGATCCCGGATTACAACTGATCTTTGACAAGAGTTTCAAAAAATTAGAATGTATAGAAGAATATTGGTAATTTTTTGTAATAGCGAACCACTTGCCGCTCATCGAGAAAAGCAGCGAACGGTGGACTGAACTACCGCTGTTGCCTCAGTCACCCCTTTTATTTACATGGGGCTCCCAATACCGCTTTTGGTTGGTCATGTAAACGCTTCAGAATCGATTCTTGATTTCAGCTTCTAGTTGCCAGTTTTCCAATTCCACAATCGATTTTTGCTCCCATGTAATCGCAACCGATTTTGAAACGTGCTTGGGCTGTCAAGTGTTGTCTTGTTCTTAAAAATTTTCGGTTAATATGGACGGAGTGCCATTGTGTACAGTGAAGGATAAGAAGAAATATTAGACTGAAGCTGTTTACACCTTCTCTAACCGAAGGGAAACAGCGATTGTGCTAATTAAATCAGAGACTGTAACAGCTATTTTCCAGGCACCATATTTAACTGTGCTATCAAACCCGCTTCATACTTTACATGTAAACACGACAGAGAAAAACTGTTTTCGAAATTCGATTTTCGTCTTTCGGAAGCAGTGTCTCATGTAAATGTAGTGAGTGTCATTACTACCAAGCAGGCGTCGCCTGGATAATTACCGAGCGACGTGACGCAGTGGTTAAGCACACTGGACTTGCATTCGGGAGGACGACGGTTCAAGCCCGCGTCCGGCCATCCTGATTTAGATTTTCCATGATTTCCATAAATCGTTTCTGGCAAATACCCGGATGGTTCCTTTGAAAGTGCACGGCCGACTTCCTTACCCATCCTTTCATAATTAGATAGGACAGATGACCTCGCCGTTTGGTCCTCCCCGCTCAAATCAACCAATCAACCTGCATAACGCGTCAACTCTGCGCTTGGTTTACACACATTTGCCGCCTACAGAGATAGCTCATGACGGACAATGGAATTTTTGCTGCAACATCGATACGGTATTGTAGGGTCTCAGAGGTTAGCGAGAGGGTGCTTAAGCAAATACGCTACTTGACCGAAAGTGTATGTTTTTTGTCGATTTCTGCCAACTGAAGACTGGAATGAAACAGTTTAAACTAGAGTGCTTCAAATTATTTAATAGAATAAAAAGTGAAAAGGGAAATACATCTCACATATAACACACCGTTTCATCTCATAACAATTTCCTCTTAGGAACGCCTGAAATGAGAGCACTTTATCTTGTGCAGCAGATTTTGTTATCAAATACAGCAGAAATATCAACGCAACTGAGCAACTTAACGAAATAGTGGCAGTAAAGAACAGTGCTAATGAGCACTGACATATACTCCTATGTGGATATTTTGAAGCTTTTTTCCAAAGTATGGGTTATCATATGCTTATCAAAACACCTAAATAGCTTTAAGTATATTTATGACAATTCCAGCGAGTGCAGCATCTTGTGAACGCAGTTTCAGCAAATTAAACATGATAAAAAACTACTGACGGTCCAATGCAGGTAAGCAGACTGTCAAATTCAGCTACATAATACGACACAACTGCAAAATTGGGCTTGAATGACGGAATGGAAATGGAAACTACAGTTATCATAAAAACGTAATTCTTGAAATATTCTAAACTCTAATTTACAGCCCATTTCTTTTTATTTCCAATTAATAATTTTTGCACTATTAATAATTCATTATACATTATATTAAAATCAGTGAGCAGTCACCGACATAAAAAGTAAGGCGTAGGTTCTGTTTTGCTTTCAGTTTTCTTATGTGCAATGTTTTTCGTCTATTGGTGTTGCGGTCTTCGGTCCGAGACTGGGTTGATGCAGCTCCCCATGGAGGGCCGGTCACGGAACATTTTTCCACCCAAGACACTTATCATATGGCGCCCCCTTTCTACTCCCCCCTCGTTTTCATGCACACACTTCACCTGTGTCAGTTTTCGCTACTAATTGTGATACAAATGTATACAAATCTTGCACCATGGCGTCACTGGCACCGCTCACAGCTTGGCTCCCCAAGTGGACACTATTAATTATTTTATGTCCCGTATGGAAATCTTAGACTGTGGTGCCTCTGGCACCTCTTTCATCTTGACACCCCAGACGGCGACTTGTTTCGTTTGAGCCTTAAATCGACCCTGTCTGTACGTTACTCTATTCTGCGCAAATCTCTTCATCTCCGCACAACTCCTGTAACCTACATCTATTTGAACCTGTTTACTTTATTCAATCCTTGGCTTCCCTCTACAGTTTTTAACCCCCCCCCCCCCCTCCCCTCCTTCGCACGGTACCCATTGAAAAGTGCAGTGACACAACGCTCGTAAATAGGTAAAAATTAAACAGCGCATTGCGCAAAATGTATTAGAAACAGGTTGTAAAAGAAATTCTGTGTATGAAGTACAACTTCTGGCTACATGAAAGGTATGCGAAAATATCACTACGAGTCATTTCCTTTCCTGTTCCACTCGCAAACAGAGCAAGGGAAAATTAACTGTCTATATGCCTCTGTATGAGCCCTAATTTCTCGTATCTTATCTTTTGCCCCTTACGCGCTAAGTACGTTGGCGCAGTAGAATAGTTCGGCAATCAGCTTCAAATGCCGGTTCGATGTCTTTCTTCAGTCCAACCTGTTACGGATCCCAAACACTAGAGCAGCACTGAAGATAGGTCGCAGCAGCGTCCTATATGCGGTCTCCTTTGCTTGTGAAGAACCACTCTTTCCAAAAATTCTACCAATAAACCGATGTTGACCATTCGCATTCCTTACCACAGTTCTCATACGGTCGTTCCATTTTATATCGCTTTGCAGCGTTGCGCCCAGATATTTAAACGACGTGACTTGTGTCATCCAGGACACTAGTAATCCGAACAGTACAAGTTTGTTCTTCCTACTCATCCGCATTAGCTTATATTTTTCGACATTTAGAGCTATCTGCCATTCACCATACCAACTGGAAATTTTGTCTTGTAGCTTCCTACACTCAATCAATTTTGACACCTTACTGTACACCAAAGCATCATCACCAAACAACCGCAGATTGCTGCCCACCCTAACCGCCAAATCATTTATGTATATAAAGAACAACAGCGACCTTATCACAATTCCCTGATACACTCCTGACTATACCCTTGTCTCTGATGAAACTCACCCTCGAGGATAACATACTGGGTTCTATTACATAGGAAGTCTTCGAGCCACTTACATATCTGTGAACTCGTTCCATATGCTCGTGTCTTCGTTAACAGCCTGTCACCCTTAATCCATTGTTCGCAGTATATTATGCGAGAAAAGGGCAAGCTGAATTTCACACGAGCGATGCCTTCTAAAACCATGCTGAGTCGTGGACATAAACTTCTCAGTCTCAAGAAAGTTTATTGTGTTCGAACTGAGAATATGTTCAAGTATTCTACAGCAAACCGAAGTTAGGGATATTGGTCTGTAATTCTGTGGGCCCGTTCTTTTACCCTTCTTATATACTGTATACTGGAGTCACCTGCGCTTTTTCCGATTGCTTGGGACTTTGTGCTGAGCGAGAGATTCACGATAAATGTAAGCTAGGTAAGGGGCCAATGCCGTAGATTACTCTTTGTAAAACCGAATTAGGATTCCATCCGGACATGGTGATTTATTTGCTTTCAATCCTTTCACTTGTTTGTCAACGCCAGGGATACTTATTACAATGGCTCTGAGCACTATGGGACTTAACATCTATGGTCATCAGTCACTTATTACAATGTCGTCCATAGAGGAGTCTATCTGATGGTAGTTACGGTACATTTGTAGGATTTTCCTGTCTGAACGATTTCATGAACGTGAAATTTAAAACTTGGGCTTTCGTTTTGCTCTCTTCAACTGCCACACCAGACTGGTCATCAAGGGAATGGAATGGAAGCCTTAGACCTGCTTAGCGATTTTACATGAGACCAGAATTTTCTCGGTTTCCCTGCCAGATCTTTTGTTATAGTGTGACTGTAGTAAGTTGTATGCTTCGCGCATAGATCTCTTTATGGACGCGCAAATCTCTGCTAACTTCGCTTGTCGTCATTTATGTGTTCCCTTTTGAACCGAGAGTGCAACAGCCTCTGATTCCTCAGTATCCTCCGAATTTCGTTATTAAACTAGCGTGGGTATTTCCAATCATATATCCATTTACTCTGCAGACTCAGACTTTCGTGAAGGAGCGGCCACCTGTCAATTCACAGAGCGAATGGGTGAGTCCAGGCGGCCAGTGTCCGAGCGACGCGAACGCGTTACCACCCGCCACTCACTCTGCTGCGAGGGCGGATCCATCGCGTCAGGTACACGAAGAGGTGCCTCGGAAGCAGAGCCCATGGGAAAAACTGGTCATGCCTAGACTGTCCACAGGACGCAAACACGAAACTGGCTCCCACAGTGAGTTCACAGGAAGAAATTATTAAAGTGCTGCGTAGCGACATTCACACTTTTGAAAGTAGAATTATCAGTGCAGAAACAATAAAATTGTAACCTGAAACGCAGGAGAAAATCTTTTTGCAAAACAGCTGCGGCGATAGACGAAAATAACATCAAAAACAGTCTCAGTGATACATCTGTTCCTCCATAGAACTAGTCTGCTGCACCTACAGAGAAAACTCGCGCGGAAGTCTCGAAAACCAAAAATAAATACAAGCGGACACGTGTAACGTATAGTAATAACAAATCTAAACGTTTCAGTAATCAAAAAAAGAACGGAAAAATGAATTCCTTATTATAGGCGATTCTCTGCTCAAAAATGTGGTGGTGTCAAATACCACGACAGACGTTCGTTCAGAGATCAAGACCCACCAGTTGAAGAAACACTTTAGCAACTTATATAGCTCGCAGGATGGTTCAGCAGAGGCATCTGGAAAGAATTACAAAGGTGTCTTCGTTCATGTAGGTACAAATTGTCTTAGAAGCAAAACTGAAGAGGAAATTGAATATGAAACAAGAAATTTAATTCGGTCTGCCCTTACAAAAGTCTAGAATCATGGTAAGTGGTATTATGCACAGAAGATCCGTCAGTTATAGATATATAGGCAGAATAAACCGTGATTTAAATGGAAACTACAACGATCTAGGATCTTTGTTTATAATTTCGAATAAGTTCCTAAGTAAAAAATTGTTGGGTAAAGACAGTCTTCATTGACATAGATTAGGATCCATAACTCTTACTAAAATGTTCGCTAAAACATGAAACTTCTGAAAAATAGGGGAAACTTATATGAAACGAGGATGAAAAACAGTATTTGGTAACCAAATGACAAGTCTGAAACGGTACCCAAGAAAAAGTGTAAATGGAAAAGAATGTCTCCACATAATGCACTTGAATATAAATGGTCTAAGTGCTAACTTTTCAAACGAAAATCATAAATTGAATGAATTACAAATTATTCTTTCTCAGTGTAAAAATATCAAAGTTATTTGCCTGAATGAACATTGGCTTACATTTGGTAATATAATTTGCAATAACCCTAATAGCATAAGTAGCTGAACCTAACTGTTTCAGCAGATCATCAATGTGTTTCTTCCAATTCAGTCTCTCATCAAGGCACACATTCATAAGATTCGAATATTCTGCCTTAGCAACAGACTTCTGTTCAAAGTCTATATTTATCAGTGGTGTTGTGCCATTTACTGTACAGAATTGTATATACTGTGTTTTCTCAGAAATTTAGTGAGTCCATTTGCAGAGAAGCACTTAATAATTTCCTGAAAGACATTGTTTACAATTTCCTCATCTAATTCTTGTTCGTTGGGTGTGATAATTATACTTGTATCATCAGTGGGAAGAACTAGCTTTGCATCTTCATGAATGTAGAGTGGCAAGTCATTAATATATATTAAGAACAGTAAGGGACCTAAGACTGAACCCTGTGAAACACCATCCTTGATACCTCCCCAGTTAGAGGAATCTGCAGATTTTTTTCAAACTGTCTGTATGGTTCCCCCCCACCCTCGAACCACGGACCTTACCATTGGTGGGGAGGCTTGCGTGCCTCAGCGATTCAGATGGCCGTACCGTAAGTGCAACCACAACGGAGGGGTATCTGTTGAGAGGCCAGAGAAACGTGTGGTTCCTAAAGAGGGGCAGCAGCCTTTTCAGTAGTTGCAGGGGCAACCGTCTGGATGATTGACTGATCTGGCCTTGTAACACTAACCAAACCGACCTTGCTGTACTGGTACTGCGAATGGCTGAAACCAAGGGGAAACTACAGCCGTAATTTTTCCCGAGGGCATGCAGCTTTACTGTATGGTTAAATGATGATGGCGTCCTCTTGGATAAAATATTCCGGAGGTAAAATAGTCCCCCATTCGGATCTCCAGGCGGGGACTACTCAGGAGAAAGAAAACTGGCGTTCTACAGATTGGAGCGTGGAATGTCAGATCCCTTAATCGGGCAGTTAGGTTAGAAAATTTAAAAAGGGAAATGGATAGGTTAAAGTTAGATATAGTGGGAATTAGTGAAGTTCGGTGGCAGGAGGAACAAGACTTTTGGTCAGGTGAATACAGGGTTATAAATACAAAATCAACTAGGGGTAATGCAGGAGTTGGTTTAATAATGAATAAAAAAATAGGAGTGTGGGTAAGCTACTACAAACAGCATAGTGAACGTATTATTGTTGCCAAGATAGACACGAAGCCCACGCCTACTACAGTAGTACAAGTTTATATGCCAACTAGCTCTGCAGGTGATGAAGAAATTGATGAAATGTATGATGAGATAAAAGAAATTATTCAGGTAGTGGAGGGAGACGAAAATTTAATAGTCATGGGTGACTGGAATTCGAGAGTAGGAAAAGGGAGAGAAGGAAACATAGTAGGTGAATATGGATTGGGGGTAAGAAATGAAAGAGGAAGCCGTCTGGTAGAATTTTGCACAGAGCATAAATTAATCATAGCTAACACTTGGTTCAAGAATCATGAAAGAAGGTTGTATATATGGAAGAACCCTGGAGATACTAGAAGGTTTCAGATAGATTATATAATGGTAAGACAGAGATTTAGGAACTAGGTTTTAAATTGTAAGACATTTCCAGGGGCAGATGTGGACTCTAACCACAATCTATTGGTTATGAACTGTAGATTAAAACTGAAGAAACTGCAAAAAGGTGGGAATTTAAGGAGATGGGACCTTGATAAACTGACTAAACCAGAGGTTGTAGAGAGTTTCAGGGAGAGCATAAGGGAACAATTGACAGGAATGCGGGAAACAAATACAGTAGAAGAAGAATGGGTAGCTCTGAGGGATGAAGTAGTGAAGGCAGCAGAGGATCATCATCATCATCATCATCATCATTTAAGACTGATTATGCCTTTCAGCGTTCAGTCTGGAGCATAGTCCCCTTTATAAAATTTCTCCATGATCCCCTATTCCGTGCTAACATTGGTGCCTCTTCTGATGTTAAGCCTATTACTTTAAAATCATTCTTAACCGAATCCAGGTACCTTCTCCTTGGTCTGCCCCGACTCCTCCTACCCTCTACCGCTGAACCCATGAGTCTCTTGGGTAACATTGCTTCTCCCATGCGTGTAACATGACCCCACCATCTAAGCCTGTTCGCCCTGACTGCTACATCAATAGAGTTCACTCCCAGTTTTTCTTTGATTTCCTCATTGTGGACACCCTCCTGCCATTGTTCCCGTCTACTAGTACCTGCAATCATCCTAGCTACTTTCATATCAGTTACCTCAACCTTATTGATAAGGTACCCTGAATCCACCCAGCTTTCGCTCCCATACAACAAAGTTGATCGAAAGATTGAACGGTGCACAGATAGCTTAGTCTTGGTACTGACTTCCTTCTTGCAGAAGAGAGTAGATCGCAGCTGAGCGCTCACTGCATTAGCTTTGCTACACCTCGCTTCCAGTTCTTTCACTATGTTGCCATCCTGTGAGAATATGCATCCTAAGTACTTGAAACTGTTCACCTGTTCTAACTTTGTTCCTCCAATTTGGCACTCAATCCGTTTATATCTCTTTCCCACTGACATTACTTTCGTTTTGGAGATGCTAATCTTCATAGCACAGTCCTTACATTTCTGATGTAGCTCTGAAATATTACTTTGCAAACTTTCAATCGAATCTGCCATCACAACTAAGTCATCCGCATATGCAAGACCGCTTATTTTGTGTTCACAGATCTTAATCTCACCCAGCCAGTCTATTGTTTTCAACATATGATCCATATATAATATGAACAACAGTGGAGACAGGTTGCAGCCTTGTCTTAACCCTGAAACTACTCTGAACCATGAACTCAGTTTACCGTCAACTTTAACTGCTGCCTGACTATCCATGTAAAGACCTTTAATTGCTTGCAAAAGTTTGCCTCCTATTCCATAATCTCGTAGAACAGACACTAACTTCCTCCTAGGAACCCGGTCATATGCCTTTTCTAGATCTAGAAAGCATAGATACAATTCCCTGTTCCATTCATAACACTTCTCCATTATTTGCCGTAAGCTAAAGATCTGGTCCTGACAACCTCTAAGAGGCCTAAACCCACACTGATTTTCATCCAGTTAGTCCTCAACTAATACTCGCACTTTCCTTTCAACAATACCTGAGAAGATTTTACCCACAACGCTGATTAAAGAGATACCTCTGTAGTTGTTACAATCTTTTCTGTTTCCATGTTTAAAGATTGGTGTGATTACTGCTTTTGTCCAGTCTGATGAAACCTGTCCCGACTCCCAGGCCATTTCAATTATCCTGTGTAGCCATTTAAGGCCTGACATTCCACTGTATTTGATGAGTTCCGACTTAATTTCATCCACCCCAGCTGCTTTATTGCACTGCAATCTAGTGACCATTTTCACCACTTCCTCAAATGTGATCCTATTTCCATCCTCATTCCTATCCCATTGTACATCGAAATCTGAAACATTACTGATCGTATTTTCACCTACATTGAGCAATTCTTCAAAATATTCCCTCCATCTGCCCAAGGAATCCACAGGATTCACAAGCAGTTTTCCTGACCTGTCCAAAATACTTGTCATTTCCTTCTTACCTCCCTTTCGAAGACTTGTTTCCAAAGTCTTCCCAAGATTTCTTGTTGGATGCTGCAATTATCTGTTTGGCTTTGTTTCTTTCTTCAACATCCATTTTTGATACGCCTTCTTTCTCCTTTTACAGGCTGCCTTGACTGTGTCATTCCACCAAGCTGTTTGCTTCATCCTACCTTTACACACTACTGTTCCAAGACATTCTTTAGCCACTTCCAGTACTGTGTCCCTGTACCTTGTCCATTCCTTTTACAATGACTGTAATTGACTACATTCAACTAACTGGTCCCTTTTCTGAGATCATTGTTATGTACTTGTGCCTGATTTCCTTATCTTGAAGTTTCTCCACTCTTATCCTCCTACATATGGACCTGAGCTCCTGTACTTTCGGCGTCACAATACCAATTTCGCTGTAGTTTAAATAATGATCAGTGTCATCAAAGAATCCCCTGAATACACGTGTGTCCCTCACAGCCTTCCTGAATTCCTGATCTGTTATTATATAGTCAATGACAGATCTGGTTCCCCTGCCTTCCCAAGTATACCGGTGAATGTTCTTATGTTTAAAAAAGGAGTTTGTGATTACTAAGCCCATACCGGCACAGAAATCCAAGAGTTGTTTCCCGTTCCTGTTGGCCTCCATATCCTCTCCAAATTTACCCATAACCTTTTCATACCCTACTGTTCGATTTCCAATCCTGGCATTAAAATCACCCATGAGCAGAACACTGTCCTTGTCCTTTACTCTAACAACTACATCACTGAGTGCATCATAAAAACTATCCATCTTATCTTGATCTGTCCCTTCACAATGCGAATATACTGACACAATCCTAATTTTCTTGCTAGACACTGTCAAATCTATCCACATCAGTCGTTCATTTACATACCTTATTGCAACTACGCTGGGTTCCATTTCTTTCCTGATGTAAAGCCCTACACCCCATTGTGCTATTCCTGCTTTGACTCCTGACAGGTAGACCTTGTATTCTCCCACTTCCTCTTCTTTCTCACCCCTTACCCGAATGTCACTAACAGCTAAAACATCCAGCCCCATCTTACTTGCAGCCTCTGCCAGCTCTACCTTCTTCCCAGAGTAGCCCCCATTGACATTAATAGCTCCCCATCTCATTACCATTTGTTTGCCGAGTCGTATCTTAGGAGTCCCTGGTTTGTCAGTTAGAGGTGGGGCTCGAGGCATTTTGCTCTGATTGTTGCCAGCATCATAATTAAAGTACCAGGGAAGCAGGTTGCTAGCCTTACTTGCCCCGAGTCCCATCGAGTTTTACCCCTAACGGTTGAGGGACTAACCGGTGGATTTGGTAGTCTTTGCCATATGAGCACAAAGGTGACCACAACTCAGAATATGTCCGAGATGCCCAGCCTTATTCCAAAGTAACTGGTATCCCGACTGTCGGGACCACTTACTTGGCCACTCATACGTTGCCCGTGGTTCATGAACTAGGACATGACTATAGCAGAGGATCAAGTAGGCAAAAAGACGAGGACTGGTAGAAATCCTTGGGTAAAAGAACAAATATTGAATTTAATTGATGAAAGGAGAAAATATACAAATGCAGTAAACGAAGCAGGCAAAAAGGAATACAAACGTCTCAAAAATGAGTCGACGGGAAGTGCAAAACTGCTAAGCAGGGATGGCTAGAGGACAAATGTAAGGATGTAGAGGCTTATCTCACTAGGGGTAAGATAGATACTGACTACAGGAAAATTAGAGAGACCTTTGGAGAAAAGAGAACCACTTGTATGAATATCAAGAGCTCAGATGGAAACCCAGTTCTAAGCAAAGAAGGGAAAGCAGAAAGGTGGAAGGAGTATATAGTGGGTCTATACAAGGGCGATGTACTTGAGGACAGTATTGTGGAAATGGAAGAGGATGTAGATGAAGATGAAATGGGAGATACGATATTGCGTGAAGAGTTTGACAGAGCGCTGAAAGACCTTAGTGGACACAAGGCCCCAGGAGTAGACAACATTCCGTTAGAACTACTGACGGCCTTGGGAGAGCCAGTCATGACAAAACTCTACGATCTGGTGAGCAAGATGTATGGGACAGTCAAAACATACTCAGACTCCAAGAAGAATATAATAATTCCAATCCCAAAGAAAGCAGGTGTTGACAGATGTGAAAATTACCGAACTATCAGTTTAATAAGTCACAGCTGCAAAATACTAACCCCAATTCTTTATAGACGAATGGAAAAGCTGGTAGAAGTCGACCTCAGGGAAGATCAGTTTGGATTCCGTAGAAATGTTGGAACACGTTAGGCAATACTGACCTTACGCCTTATCTTAGAAGAAAGATTAAGGAAAGATAAACCTACGTTTCTAGCATTTGTATACTTAGAGAACGCTTTTGACAATGTTGACTGGAATACTCTCTTTCAAATTCTGAAGGTAGCAGTGGTAAAATACAGGGAGCGAAAGGCTATTTACAATTTGTACAGAAACCAGATGACAGTTATGAGTCGAGGGGCATGAAAGGGAAGCAGTGGTTGGGAAGAGAGTGAGACAGGGTTGTAGCCTCTCCCCGATGTTATTCAATTTGTATATTGAGCAAGCAGTGAAGGAAACAAAAGAAAAATTCGGAGTAGGTATTAAAATCCATGGAGAAGAAATAAAAACTTTGAGGTTCGCCGATGACATTGTAATTCTATCAGAGACGGCAAAGGACTTGGAAGAGCAGTTGAACGGAATGGACAGTGTCTTGAAAGGAGGATATAAGATGAACATCAACAAAAGCAAAACGAGGATCATGGAATGTAGTCGAATGAAGTCGGGTGATGCTGAGGGAATTAGATTAGGAAATGAGACACTTAAAGTAGTAAAGGAGTTTTGCTATTTGGGGAGCAAAATAACTGATGATGCTCGAAGTGGAGAGGATATAAAATGTAGACTGGCAATGGCAAGGAAAGCGTTTCTGAAGAAGAGGAATTTGTTAACATCGAGTATAGATTTAAGTGTCAGGAAGTCGTTTCTGAAAGTATATGTATGGAGTGTAGCCATGTATGGAAGTGAAACATGGATAATAAATAGTTTGGACAGGAAGAGAATAGAAGCTTTCGAAATGTGGTGCTACAGAAGAATGCTGAAGATTAGATGGGTAGATCACGTAACTAATGAGGAGGTATTGAATAGAATATGGGAGAGAGGAGTTTGTGGCACAACTTGACAAGAAGAAGGGACCGGTTGGTAGGGCATGTTCTGAGGCATCAAGGGATCGCAAATTTAGCATTGTAGGGCAGCGTGGAGGTTAAAAATCGTATAGGGAGACCAAGAGATGAATACATTAAGCAGATTCAGAAGGATGTAGGTTGCAGTATGTACTGGGAGATGAAGAAGCTTGCCCAGGATAGGGTAGCATGGAGAGCTGTATCAAACCAGTCTCAGGACTGAAGACCACAACAACAACAAATGTATGGTTAATTTCAATCTTGTGCAATCTTCCAGTTAAATATGAATTAAACCATCTGTGCATAGTCCCACTCATACCACAATACTTAAGCTTATCTGCAAGAATTTCATGTTTCACACAGTCAAGAGCCTTTGAGAGATCACACATAGTAGTTTCTATTTACAGAGAAGCAGAGAAAGCTGCAATTGATCTTTTGTGGTGAAATTTCATTACTTGCTTGAAAATCTCAGCAAAGAAAAAAGGAAAAAGTTTCCAACAGTTGCTGATTTCAACATTAATATCATCATTTAAAGCAATGATGAGTCCAGATTCACAGACTTAATAAAAAACTTTGGCTTCAAAGTAAACTTCATGCAACCCACTTGAATAAACACGTATCAGCGACCTGTATTGTTATTATTTTAAGATTTGAAGATACTTATAAATTTTGTATAGATTTAGGAATTTCTGATCACTCTGCATTATTCACTGAATACCAAAAACTAACAAAGACATTTTATAAAGTCATATGAAAAAGAACTTCAGTGAAAAATTCGATTATATATAGTAATAATTTAACAGAGGTTGAATGGGGTTACAACTGTATTTCAAGCAGTAGTACTTTGACAAATTGTTAAGTAGCTTTCTTGAAATTTTTAATGAAACTGTTCCACTTATAACCACCAGTAACAGAAGGACTATGGTTCAAAAATGGTTCAAATGGCTCTGAGCACTGTGGGACTTAACATCTGCGGTCATGAGTCCGCTAGAACTTAGAACTACTTAAACCTAACTAACCTAAGGACATCACACACATCCATGCCCGAGGCAGGATTCGAACCTGCGACCGTAGCGGTCGAGCGGGTCCAGACTGAAGCGCCTAGAACCGATCGGCCACACCGGCCGGCAACAAAACGACTAATAAACTTAAATGGATAACTCATGCTATAAAAATTTATGGTGCCAGGGTGAGGAAACTCCACAATGAACTGGAATATAATAAAAAACAGACATTTTACTGCGTATGTTCGACATTATAAAGTTTTTATGAGTTGTGAAGGCAGACAAACAAATGGTAAACGGTAAGTTCATGTACAGTGTAAAAGTAAGACAATGGCACTGTGGTCCATTGTCAAATCAGAGTTAGACATTAGAGTTAGTAGTAATGAAATATCAAGGATTAAAGTACATGAAAGCATTGTTGTAAACCGAGCTCAGATATCAGAGTGTTCAAATAAATTCCTTATAAATGTGACAAAGTCAGATGTTAATATAGCAGAGTATCAGATTAAAGTAATCCGTTTGGACTCCACCAAGAAGCTTAGAATCTCATAGATTTTTAAAAAGTCGCAATAAAGAATGTGGAAAGTTTTATATTATCATTAAAAAACAGAAAGTATGGTGGGTAGGATTGGATAACCAGTACAGTGATTAAAGCTGTGTGTGACGTAATAGCACCTCCCCTAACTAAAATAATCAACCAATCTTTTGAACAGGGATGCTTTCCTAATGTGTTGAAGAATGCCAAAGTGAGACCTCCGTTCAAGAAAGGGTCGAGGGAAGATACAGGGACATACTGCCCTATTTCAGTTCTTCTGCTCCTGTCGAAAGTGTTAGAGAAAGTAGCTGCAAACCAGACCAAACGTTCTATTGCAAAGTGGTATTTCAAACCAATTTGGATTTCAACCTGGAGAAAACGCTCTGGTGAAGGGAATAACTTTATTGAAATATATGCAAATCATTGGAGCAAAGGAGTAAAGTTGCAGGTATCTGTTGTGATCTTACAAAAGCATTTGATTCTGTGAACCATGCCTCGCTTATCTAGAAATTTGAGAAATAAGGGCAATGCTCTGAATTGTCTCACATCATACTTACACAACAGAAAACAATTTTGATTCGATTATTCTAACTGGAGTATAATTTTGCAAGGTGTACCTCAAAGGTCTATTTTTGGGTCAATCCTGTTCCTATTCTAAGTAAATCCTTTATCCATAAATATAAATTCACCATCACTTCTGTTTGCAGACGATACTGCTGTTTCATTTGACGATGTCAATGCAGAAAGAATTCCGAGGTCTATTATAAGCACACTAGATACCCAAGAAAACTGGTTGCAGCTAAATGGGTTGAAACTGAACTTTGCAAAAACGCATATGGTACATTTCAAAGCAGAGCATGTGAAATCTTTGGAACTTAAAATACTACATAACAATCAACGTATGTAACAAGTTGACACAGTCAACTTCCTAGGACTAAATATGGTCAAGAACTTATGCTAGAATATACACATTGAGTTGCTATCAAATAAACTAAGCACTTTTGCATTTTCAGTGCAAATAGTAATTCCACTGACTTGAATATATGAAAAATAGCGTATTATACTTATATTAGATATGCTATAATTTTCTATGGAAGTTCAAATAGTGTATCTCGAATACTGAAACTGTAGAAAAAATTTATCAGATACATGTGTACTGTACAGTATACAGAAACTTGTCGCCCATTATTTCAGACACTACAAATCCTATCTGTTCCCTCCACACACATTTATGAAATTATAGTCTTCCTACAAAGCGGACAAAAATTATTAGAGAAGAATCGTTTTGACTACATATATAACATAAGAAATAAAAATTATTTTATGCTACCCACATACCAATTGAAATTATATACACAGACTCAACAGTACATGGGAATGACAATATATATCAAGTTAATGGTCAAAAACATATTTAATATGAAGCCAGAGATTCTAAAAACAAGGCTACAGCAGATTATGTGGGCAAAAGTTGCTATTCAATAAAAGAATTCATAGAAGATGAAATTATAATTTGAACAAGAGGTAATGGAGTGTTAGATTTTATTGTATGTATATATAACAAAATTGTGTTATTATTCGGATGCTGCTTGTTAACATCAGCTATTCTATGTTTATGGTGAAATTTTAGCACAGTTTTGATGTGTCTCCCACACCTGATTCAAATGATTTAGATTATGTATATTATGAGACAAATAAACCACAATTCAGAAATAAATTCTTACCCTCTAACTAACTTACATTAACAAACTGATAATTCCTTGATGGCTCATGATGTGCTCTACCAATCGATCTGTTCTTTCAGTCTAGTTGTGCTTAAATGTCTATTTTTTTTCAGTTGATACGTTAATTCCCCATTTGTTATTCGATCTACCCACCTAATACTCAGAATTCTTCTATAGGCCCACATATAAAAACCTTCTTCTCCTTCTTGCCTGAATTCCTCATCATCCAACTTTTACTTCCATAAAAGGCTACACTGCAGACATATATCTTCAGAAAATACTTCCTAATACTAGGGTTTATATTAGATGTTAAAGATTCCTCTTTTTCAGAAATTTTTTTCTTTCTATTGGCACTCTGCAGCTTATTTCTTTCGTACTTTGGCCATCATCTGTTACTTTAGCAGGCAGATAATAAAACTCATATACTACTTCTAGTGCCCCATTTCCCAATATAATTCCCTCAGTGATATGCTTCTATTATTTATAATCTCCTTTCAAGACATTATCCACTCTGTTCAAATACTCTTCTAGCTCCTCAGTCATCTCTGATGGAATTATAATGTTATCAGCAAACAGCAAAACTCTTATTTCTCCTTCTCACTCCTTTCTACACTACTGCTACCCTTTCATTTGCTTCAGTTCTTATAACTGCAGTCTGGTTTCTTTACAAGGTGCAAATAAGCTTTTGGACGCTGTATTTTATCCACGTTACCTTTAAAATTTCAGTGCGTGTAATCTATTCAATAACGTGAAAACCTTTCTTTAAATCTGCAAATGACGCAAACTTACGATTGCCTTTCCTCAGCCCCTCTTCTAAGATGAGTTGTAGAGTCAGTATTGCCTCATGTGTTTTTACATTTCTCGTAAACCCAGACTGATCTTCTCCAAGATCAAACTCTAACTATTTTTCGTGCCAATATTTTGCAACCATGATTTATGGGTTGGTAGTAGTAGTATTCACACCTGTCAACGCCTCCCTTCTTTGGAATTCGGACTATTACATTCATCCTGAACTCTGAGTGTATTTTGCCTGAGTAATGTATCTTACACAACAGGTAGAATGATTTTGTCTCCCAAAAATCTCAATAATTCTAAGGGAATGTCATTTACTCCAGAGGCCTTGTTTCACCTTAAGTATCTCACTGATCTGTCAAATTCATCTAGTGGTATCAAATCTCTCCCCTCGTCTTCATCTACTTCCTCTTCCCTTTCTAAAATATTGTCATCAAGTTCGTTTCCCAGGTAGAGATTCTAGGTTATATGTACCCCGCCTTTCAGCTTTCCATTCTTTACATAACACTGGCTTGCTGTCTGAGGTCTTGATGTTCATACAGTTGCTTCTCTTTTCTCTGAAGGTCTATTTAATTTTCTTATAGGCAGGAACTATCTTTCCTCTAGTTTTGTGTGCTTCTACAGACGTGCATATGTTCTCTACTCTGTGCTTAATATTTAATCACTTTGTGTCACTACCAACCTTTGAACGTCTGTATTCTCTTTTGTTTGCTTCATTTGCTGCATTTTTGTGTCTTATCTTTCCATAAATGAAATTTAAAATGTCCCTTGTCAGCCAAGGGTTTTTACTATGTTTTGTGATTTACCTATACAATCATCTGCTGCCTTTACTATTTCATCTCTCAAATCGACCCATTCATTTTCTGTTGTATTCCTTTCCTTGTTTGAGGCAAACATTGCTTAATGATTTCTTTGAACATATCAACAGCCTCTGGTTGCTTCAATTTGTCCAGGTCCCATCTCCTTAATTTACTAACTTCGGTCAATTTCTTCAGTTTTAGTCTGCAGTTCAAAATCAATAAATTATGCTCAGATTCCATATCTGCCCCTGGAAATGTCTTCCAGTTCGGACTTGGGCGCACACTAACGTGACGACAGCGCAGGCATGTGCACTTGTCGACTGTCTACTGGTCTCAGTTACGCTGAAACCAGAGAAATGGAAGCTTCCAAAGAAGATCGGAGGGGTATAGTGCCTTTATAAGGAATGCAGAAAACGAAAATGCATCGAAGAATGGCACAAGTGTATTCCGCTTAATTCTGTTGTTCTTTGTGTATAGTACTCTTAGGCAGACTTCTGGGGCAACGGCAGCCACTGCAACTCTACCTTCATGAGTAATGAGGGCATTCACCTGTTGGTGAATGGTATGGACAATCCGGTATGACGTTCCGGATTGTCCATCATCAAGCAACGACATCCATTGTTCCTTAAATCGCGTGACCCATGCCTTGAACTTTGCAATGGACATGCAGTACATTTCATACACATGGGCCATTCTTCATTGAGTTTCCGTTGGCCACACACCTTCCACTATAAAGAAATGCACTACATCCATTTGCTCTTCTTTTGAAGCCCCTTTTCTCTGCTTTCAGCCCTACTGCATAAGCAGTAGGGCAAGGGCAGCATGGCCCCACTCTGCATTGTTGCCAGATTTTTTCAAGATGGCGGATCGAAGATGGCGGTCGTACATGTGGCAATGTCGCAGTGACATCATGGTGGGAAGTTCAAATTTTGTTGGGAATATAGGTCAATTGGGCTACCTCCACTAACATAACACCCCTCCCCTCCCCCCTCCCTTTCCCCTCCCCCATTTGGGAATTGGCAGGAAAAGGACTCAGTCTGTACTGGGCTGCCAGACAGAATGGATGTAAGTATGCATTCTTTATTTAAGGAATTTGATTTGCCATAGACAGTAGCTTCATCCAGTGTATTCACCATGAGGTCTGGAGTCCAACTGACCTAGTCCACAACACCACCACCAGAGAACGTTTTTGGCTATCCCCTCCCATGACATAATCCAAGATGGCGGTCTTGGGGAAATGGCGGGTTAAGGATTCTGTGTCTAGCTGCTGGACTGGGAGGATGGATATAATTGTTTTCTATGTTCAATGGATGAGATGTTTGTGGTGGAGAAGGAGATGGTCAGTGAGTATATTAGCTGTTACCAAGCATACGAGGACTGTGTTAATAGCAATGATATTTGGTCAAGATGAATACGCTTTATGAAATAATGAAGATGCAACAAGATGTGGCAAAGTTACACTTCACTACTTGTGCTAATAAATGCGTGTGCACTAACTGTAGATCATTCGATAAAAGTCTACTCTGTCTTCTGAACTGCAAGAGGCAAGACGTTCACTCCAGTGCACATGGCCCACTGGGAGAGAGGCCACACGCTGGGATCCCTGCCCCAAGAGTCTCCGCTATTGCTAGAAGAAGACACATGCTAACTGCAGTGCAGCCATGCGGCCTAAGCAGGAAATACCCACAGCCTTCCCACACGCAGCGCACGGATACCCTTTGTCATTGATCACGAACTGCTATGGGAGTTATTAATCCAGTGTTCAAGCAATGTCCAGAATATTACCACATGAATAACTTGAAGATGTCACAGGAACTAAATGTGCAGATGCACAAAGAGAGAGAGAGAGAGCTTTGTAGATGACATGAGAACATTTAAACAATTACACATTTTATTCCAAGGAATACCACCACAGCCACACTTGAACACAGACTCTAAGAAGATCGTGGCATACTCGTGAGACCTTCCACAGACACTACACCCACATTTGTGGGATAATGATCCAAAAACTGCTATCAGCGCAGTATCTGATTTTACACGCCAAAACGACGATATTTGGAAGTCGAAATAAATAGCTCTGTAACTCTAAAAACAGAAAAATTTCTGAGTCCTACAGCTGCTGTGATGTTCCTCAATTTTCTGAAACAGTGATTGTTCATAGTTTATATTTTCTGCTGGAGGCGGGGACGTTATTTTCTTCACTTCTCGAAGCACACATTGGTGTCTAAGAACAGACGGGAAAATGAGAACAATTACACACAAACAGAATTCGAAGCACTGTCCTACAGAAGAGAAGAACTGCTGGAATTTTAGTTGAATTTTCGATGTCCTGCAGCTGCTAGTCTGAAAATACTCTATAACCAAAATGGTGGGTGAGGGACAGAATCCCGTCTCTCTGAACCAGAAGAGTCTATGAACACTCGATCAAAGATGACATCACGTTATTCTCACAAGTCAAGGAACTTTTCATAGACACCTTACCCCTGTCTTGTTTGAACCAGTCTGAAGAGGCTCCTATGCCCCACACGAAGGATGTCTTGTGACTCTCTGACGTCATGGAAGTTTTTCAGAATGGAACATTCTGACTTGTTCTTACTGAATTTACCCGCCAAACTGCTGCTTCTGTCAGTTTGGGAGCATTCTCCGCCATTTTCTCCAGACAAACGAATTACGAGTCAGCGGCAAAACTGTTTTGTACACATCGAAAAAAAAAAAAAACATACAGCAGTCATATTGCACTGACAGTTAAACCCTGCAGAAGTGGTCTACAGATCATGAAATACGGAAACTATCGCCAAAGACACTTCCTCAATCACACTGCTGTGCTACTATTCAGTGCGAAATCGATCTCCAACTTGACCATATCATCTGATATCACCAAAACAATCATTCTATATCATCAACATAATTCGTATCCTGCATCATACAAAATCATCACTTCTGAATCCTGCATATAGCTATCGACCACCAGACACTAGTACATATACCACGATGACAGACAGATCACAAAAAAGCATAAGCACATGCACCATGTACATACAGTCCTCTCAGCACAAGATATTTCCTGCTAGGTCGGTCAGTTATCCACCACAGCCAACGATCACGGATCAACCGCCCCCCACACACTGCCCTGACGAGCGATCAGAGCACCCTCGGGAGACTGCGGACACTCTTCGAACTGGTGTACAAAGGCTGGGCTGGTTCCCCACTGGCACAAAGGTACTAATGTTTCTGCCTGGACCCCCTTGCTTGCTTGCCCTCATACTTTCTACAACCATCTCCAGACTCTGGGATTACAAGAACATACGTATTTTCATTCGATTTTTCTGAATATCGTATCATTTACGCTATAGTTCTCGATATCAAGCACATAACAGTACGCTACCTATCGCTTGCACAGTATAATACTGAAGATAAAGAGTGAAAATTATATTTCTAGGAATCTGAAACTTTAGTGAGGTGCAACGAGATGGAATGTGCTGCAAACCACTGAATAACTAGAAACTTATCTCGTCTGAGAGGATCTTTACGTGAAAACTCGAAAAACAATAGAGAAAACTGGTAGTTCCAATCGTATTTTTTTAACGAATACCTATGTCAAAGATATAACAGATTCCAAATCATCCGTCTACTTTACAAAGTCAACCAAGGTGTTTCTCATGTCTAGAGAACCAGCAAACGTCCCTTCCACCTGTCTTTCACCATCTACATGTACACAACACACACCACAATCGATGTTCTCTCAACCAAATAAAGATGGGAAATATGTAGAAGCAGTCAACCAGGCAATTTACATGGGAGGGAATAATGGCCCAGCACAAACACACGTCCATATTGAATCTTCTCAAATTTCCCAGCGAATACACGCAATCACAGAGACTGTCCAACACATACTGAGTATTAGTTTGCTATTTAGCTGCCTAGAGGGCGAAACGGTTAGGTCAGCTACATTCCTTTACTCCAACCGCTCTCTCTATTTCGGATGGCTCTTGCCATAAGCCAGAAATGTCAATCGTTTTGGCCACGGGCTACCATCACAACGCGTACTCCCGCATCCCAGACGTAATAGTCCTAGGAAACCAGCCACATATATTTTATTACTGTACTTACAATTAAATATTACGATTGCAGCCTCATCCTGATGACATTTGACAATGAGCGAAGTATCGGAAATACCACTTCCTGATGACTGTGACTCTGCAAATATTAAAATCTGTAGCATTCTTATGACTGGACATAATTTTCCACATAAAAAAATCTTTCATTCCCCTTATGGCTGTCATAATTTTCAACGTTAAATCCATACCTTCCTTATGACAGGACAAAGCCATTTTCTTTGCAAATGTCGGAACCCTTACATACTTTATTAGGCCCGATGATCACACCGAGTTTATCACACATCCCCTACTAAAAAAATACTTTTTCAATAACTGAAGGCTGGTGATGCCAACCAGTCTGGAGCGAAAATCCGCGATGGATGGAAATGTCTGATTTGTTTTTCTTGTGAATGGTACCTGTGTGTTTTAGGAAGAGAGGCGTTATCGTCTTACAAGCGATCAACTATTAAAAAACACGATCACAACGACTATGTTACTGTCGCCCTGCATAAAAAGCGGTTTGGTTGTACTGGCGCACACAAATATACTATGTGATCAAAAGCATCTAGAAACGCCCCCGAACATATGTTTTTCATATTAGGTGCATTGTGCTGCCACTTACTGCTAGGTACTCCATATCAGCGACCTCAGTAGTCATTAGACATCGTGAGAGAACAGAATGGGGCGCTCTGCTGAACTCACAGACTTCGAACGTGGTCAGGTGATTGGGTGTCACTTGCGTCATACGTCTGTACGCGAGATTTCCACACTCCTAAACATCCCTATGTCCACTGTTTCCGACGTGATAGTGAAGTGGAAACGTGAAGGAACCCGTACAGCACAAAAGCGTACAGGCCGACCTCGTCTGTTGACTGACAAAGACCGCCGGCATTTGAAGAGGGTCATAATGTGTAGTAGGCAGATAGCTATGTAGACAATCACACAGGAATTCCAAACTGCATCAGGATCCACTACAACTTGCAGTGGTTACTCCCTTTGGGTTTTTTTGAAACACAGTGTATGCTACCAACAATTACAGTTATACCGTCAATATAGTGTAACAAGCATCACAGCTGATAGTGCGATCAATTTTAGCAGTTTTACCAGTTTTTCCGTTATTTCAACGCCTACTAGTGACATGGCATATGCTTTCCAGTTTCTGTATAATCACTAAACCACCCCTCCACTACTTTGCGACTATCATATACTAGATTGCGAATGTAGATAGATGACTGTGCGGTACGTCCATTCCTTGTTAATTCCTGAACATATATATACCAAAGTATACCAGAAAGAGTCCTACATATTTCTAGTATTTCCAGCGTAGGGCGTAATTTACGGTCTTTCTCTACGCAGATGGGAGTCACAGAGCATTCTCGCATTCTTAGGATAATCGCCGATTTAGTTTGCAGCCGACTAGAAGTAGACGACTACATTCCACGTCGCGTGAAGGAGCAGAGAGAGCCGAGTCCGGAACTACTGTTCCGCTCATTTCTTACGCACGGCACCCATTCAAGTGCACAAGATCTCTCCAGATGCGCACATGTCGAGGAGTTTAGCAACTCTTATTGGTTTGTAGTAGTTTGAAAGTGGTTCTATGATATAACAGACGGTTATGAAGAAGAAACTTGTTGTTTACGCGTGATGGACCTCCAGACGGACGTAGCTTGAAACATTTTCGTAAATCTACTGCGCTATCAATTCAGAAATATTGTTCTAGTGTCTTAGGTCAGTAACATGAAGGTATTGGTAAGAAAGAACATAAACACGAGCTTTTCTAAGGCTACACGGTTCTGCACTTAAAACACCCTAGAACGCTAGAGCGGTGCAGCTTCTGCCCTATTAGTCATGCGGAATGCAACGCTGTTAATACTCCATGTAAACATACCCTCAGTCCATGACATTCAGTCTCCATGCAGGTTTCTGTACTATAAACTATGGCGACAACTTGTAAAATGATAAAACTTCTACCTTGCATACCAAAGAAAACACTGATTCTTTGTAACACAAACACTACATAGGATTCCAGAGATGCATAACTTGTATTCTCCCGGATGATACACTTGAATGCATTTAGGATAGGACGAACATGAAAAATATAGTAATAATCTTTTCATACCTACAGGTACATAGTGCTCTAAGTCGCACACAGAAAACACAAGTTTATACGAATCAGTCGCAGGTTGAGTCAAACAACTGATGCACCCCGAGAGAACAACAGCGTTTGACTCATATACAACTGCATGTTCTGTGTGTGACTTAGAGCACTATTTACTTGCGATCGTTAACAGCAAACCTGTCAGTCATCAGAGGACTTCCAGCTCATGTGTGATGATGATGAAACATGTCCATCCTGTTTCCACACTTTCCTCTATACGAACGAAGATTTATCGACGTACTCCATTCCTCTTGGCCATAAAATCGAATCTTCAGTTCCATAACTACGGTGATTTTAAGTTAGCAGCAGGTGTTTGTGAGATGCTGCAATCGCCGTGTAAAATCTGCTTGACAGATGTGCTATTTACGGAGTTGGTGGCGGCATGATGTGTAATTTCACATGTCAAACACCATTACAATGCGTAAGTCTCTTTCCTCCTAAGAGACATTTTCAGTTACTAACGATCATTTTATAGGACCGATGCTAGCATAGCATAATTTATGAACCATGGTAGGATGTGAACAGTGGGCGCTATACAATTGTGGAAAGCTCTATTGTGCATGTATCACAAAGGCTCTATGTTCTAAGGAAAGCCGCGCGATCCCTCGGGCATGGGGTGTGAGGGTGGGTAGGTGTTACGGACCAGCGTGTTGATGTAACAAATGTGTTAAGCAAACAGGGCGCGATATGAATCGCTGATACATGCGTATTAGGAAAGCCTATGCAGTCATTATACGTGACATTGGGTCAACACCATCCGATATTTCACACTATAAATACTCTAGGATTTAAGTTCAGAAGGGAGTTGGTCAGAAGGATCGGTGGCGTTCGGGATGCGCGTACTCGATTCTCTGACACGGTATTAACGCTGGGGGTATAAGTCTGTTGTACATTTCATGCTCGTACTCAACACCGCCAACAGCCGCCGGAGAGATGTCTTCCTCTCCGTAAGAACCAGTCACGAGTTCGGCGCTGCTGACAGCTTCCAACGCAGATCGGAAGGTCTGGGGGTCTTCCGTATCGACTTGGGCCAGGACTGCAGCTTTCCTGGCACTTCAGCGGAGCCACAGGGCCTACCTGCAGGGCAGGCCAGGCTCAGCACACTTCTCGACCACACGACAACCGTCTCGCGGTGCAGAAAGCATAGATGAGCCACAGTTACGGGAGGGGATCAAGGGCGTCCTAGGCCAGCATGTGTAAACTACATACGCACGTGCCACCTTCTTCGAGTGTGGAATGTAGAGACGTAGCGTCCACTTCCTGAGCAGCTGCCAGGTGCTCGCGGCGCACGTGCACAAGCAGCGGCAGAGGACCGCCATAGCATTGCTAAAGGAGACATGTATTTGCAGAAATAAATGGTTAAGAGTCGCTCTTCTTTTACTGCGCCCACCAGCGTACACAGGTTGCAACCACCTCCTCTTCCCTGGGGAACCGGCAAGTGGCGAACTCGGAGAGTGCCTCCTGACGAACCATCCATCTGCCATGCCTCCCAATAGTCGCCACCTGCAACACTCTTGGTTATTCAAAAGTGTGCACAACATGGGTCCCATGGCGTCTAATGGTGGAGCATAAATTGCACAGAAAAAACATTTGTCTTGATTTGTTGCAACGTTTTGAAGCTGAGGGGGAGACCTTTTTGTCAAGAATTGTGACAGGTGATAGTCATGGGTTCACCATTTTGAGCCTGAAACAAAACGAGTCATTGGAATGGCGCCATTCCCACTCTCCACAGAAGAAAAAATTCAGAGCAACTGCTTCCGCCGGTAAGGCCATGATCATCGTCTTCTGGAACTGTGAAGGCGTGATTTTCATTGAAGTGATGGCAAGAGGCGGTACCATCCATTCAGAAGCATAATTCAAGACATTAAGAAAACTCAAGAGGTGATTCTGCCGCCATAGCATTCCAGAAGATGTTTTGCTGCAACACGATAACGCTCGGCCTCACACAAATTTGAGGACTGCTGAACCTATCGTAAAACAGAGTTGGGCAGTGTTACCCAATCCACTCTACAGCCATGACCTAGCCCCCTCGAACTTCCACTTGTTTAGGCCATTAAAGGATGCCATTCGTGGAAGACATTTTGAGGAAGATGAGGAGGTGATTCTCACAGCGAAGCATTGGCTCTGCCACCAGGACAAGGATTGGTATCGACAGGGCATACACGCCCTTGTTTCGCTCTGGAGGAAGGCCATAGTATGGGATAAAGATTAGGTGGAAAAATATGGAGTGCAGATAAAACACTATTCTTCCGTGTGTATAATTCTCATTGTGTTCAATGAAGAATTGTTGAAGAAAAACAATACGGTGCATTACTTTCTGGGTAACTCTCATACTATGAGGTAGCAGAACTTGATCTTAAGTGATGATGCTGTTGTATTTTTGTTACTTGAACTAATATTACTGATACATCTCCCACTTACATATGTAAAATAGCTGTTGAAGATATGCCGGCTGGTGTGGCCGAGCGGTTCTAGGCGCTTCAGTCTGGAACCACGCGACCGCTACGCTCGCAGGTTCGAATCCTGCCTCGGACACGGATGTGTGTGAAGTCCTTAGGTTAGTTAGGTTTAAGTAGTTCTAAGTTCTAGGGGACTGATGACCTCAGATGTTGAGTCCCATAGTGCTCAGAGCCATTTGTTGAAGGTATTTGCTCCTTTCTTGGCTCTGTTACTTTCTCTCCATCTTGAGGTAACATGATACTGGAATTTCTGGTAGTGACATTACCTGTCTATTGTTCCACAACTTTCCAAATCGCTTTCGTCTTGTTTCCACAGACTGAATAAAACCTTGTCTTGTATTTTCTGTAACAAGCTTGAAATTCATCGCCTACCTACTGTGTCTTTATAATATCATATAGTTTTCTCTTTTTCTTACTTCGGATCTTTATTCTAGTTGTTAACCAAGATTTGTTTCTATTATTCGACCTCTCAGACTGTGTTTCTTTATTGAGAATGAAGTTTCATAGTAGTTGCTAAATATTTCCATAAATATGTTGAACTTTTCACATATACTTCCATGCTCATATACTGCATTCCATGTTTCCTTAGTTAACAGTTGTCTGAAGGTGGCTATATTCTGTTCGCTTACGATTTGTTCTTCTTTGACTAATTCTGTTTGCATTGTGGTTTTAGGTGTCGGTATTGTATGGAAAGTAATTTACTGTCCATTACGGTCACTAAATCCTGTTTATATGGTCCCAGCCTGGAAGTCGTTTCTTTCTGCATTTATGAATATTTGGTCAATAGTTGTACATATAGTTTTGGTTATTCTATTGAGAGAGTTTATAGTGCCGCGCGGGATTAGCCGAGCGGTCTGAGGCGCTGCAGTTATGGACTGTGCTACTGATCCCAGGGGAGGTTCGCGTCCTCCCTCGGGCATGGGTGGGTGTGTTTGTCCCTAGCATAATTTAGGTTAAGTAGTGTGTAAGCTTAGGGACTGATGACCTTAGCAGTTAAGTCCCATAAGATTTCTCACACATTTGAACATTTTTGAGGTTATAGTGGCCTATAAATTATGTGTTGAGAGAATGGTCATGAGATTTTGTTTTTCGTTTGGGTTTTCTATAAATGTGTTTTAAACTCACCACATGTTATTAGTTTTATCTTCTTATCTTTGAGCTTACTGAGTGCACTGGCTGGTCTCTCTAGGAAAATATGTAAGTCCCCATCTGGGCTTTTGTACAGGCAAATTATTATTGTTTTAGTGATGTTATTTATGTAGCTAAAATTTCAAAGTCTTTCACTATTCCCAGTATCTCTAAGGCTTTTAAGCAGCGATGTTCTCTGTTACTTCTAACAAAAATGCATGTTCCACCATGGGCACAGGATCTCCTACAGAGTGATGAGGATAATGTTAATCCTGGTGATGTTGTGATTGCTAAGATATCACTACTCAACCAATGCTCAATTAAACATACAACACAAGCTTCCTTGAGATCCTCTGACAAGAGTAATTCGAATTCGTTGATTTTATTCGGAAAGACTGAATGTTCATTTTGTACTTCTGTCAAGTTCAGGTGTATGTAATTGACCACTTACCTTTTCCTTCGCCTGTTCTTTTTTACCACTGGTGTCTGCTTGGTCTTCATTTTCTGGTGAGGCTATAAAAATCCTCGTTCCTTGTAGGAGGACATCTTTTTTGGGTAAGTTGTTTTCTGACTGTGGATGTCTTTTTTCCTGTACCTGTGGTTGTATTTTTTGACATTTTTATTTCGTTGTCTATAGGTTCTCTTTTCTGTGTTTTTTCGTAGTTGCACAAGTTTCAGCACAAACTATTCCTAAATTAGATGTTTCAGGTTTGCTCAGATAGTTACTCAGTATGGTTTTTGCAAAGACTGGCTCTATGACAATTGGTTTTCTTGTAATGAAGTCAACATTCTGTATTAATTTTGCTAGCATTTTACCAATGAGGGACCTTCCTGCATTGTTGCAGTGTTGTCCTTGTTTCGTAAATAATTCTCTTGATATGGGAAGCTCAAAGAATGTCACTTTATGATAGGCCTTACATCAGGGCTTCACAACATACGTGCTCGTGGAGCAAGCTGTGAGCAGCAAGGCGCGAGCACGGAGCACGGAGCACTACCGGACCAGAGCGGAGAGTGGGGAAAGTCACGTGGGGCACACAACAGCTGCGGAGTCGTGTGAAGTTAGCACCCCTTTTTCGAGAAATATACATTTTTTCAGAGTTCTTGATAGATATGGCATAGTTCTAGAGTTCTTTGTACAAAATTTCAATAGTTCTGCAGAATTTAGCGAAGAAAACAACAATATTCGAAAAAATTTTCGTATCGGAAACGTTCTTTGGCAATTTCCGCAAAATGTAAATAAGTACAAGAGTTCTGAGCACAGTTCTGAATAGAGCTCCAAGAGTTCTTTCGAAAATCCAAGTAACGTTTTTTTGTGCAGCTAATAGTTTACGAGATAATTGCATTTTAATGAGAAAATCTTTTCACTTACTGTGAAGTTGGCACCCTTTTTTTCAGAAAGATATATTTTTTTTTGAGTTCTTGATAGATATGGCATAGTTCTAGAGTTCTTTGTACAAAATTTCAATAGTTCTGCAGAATTTAGCGACGAAAACAACAATACTCGAAAAAATTTTCGTATCGAAAAAGGTTCTTTGGCAATTTCCGCAAAATGTAAATAAGTACAAGAGTTCAGAACACAGTTCTGAACAGAGCTCCAAGAGTTCTTTCGAAAATCCAAGTAACATTTTTTTGTGCAGCTAATAGTTTACGAGATAATTGCATTTTAATGAGAAAATCTTTTCACTTACTGTGAAGTTGGCACCCTTTTTTTCACAAATGTATACTTTTTTCAGATTTCTTGATAGATATGGCATAGTTCTAGAGTTCTTTGTACAAAATTTCAATAGTTCTGCAAAATTTAGCGACGAAAACAATATTCGAAAAAATTTTCGTATCGAAGACATTCTTCGTCAATTTTCGCAAATTGTAAATAAGTACAACAGTTCTGAGCACAGTTCTGAACAGAAATCCAAGAGTTCTATCGAAAACCCAATTAACATTTTTTTGTGCAGCTAATAGTTTACGAAATAATTGCAATTTAAGGAGAAAATCTTTTCATGTACTGTGAAGTTGGCACCCTTTTCTTCAGAAATGTATATTTCTTTCACAGTTCTTGACAGGTATGTCATAGTTCTAGAGTTCTTTGTACAAAATTTCAATAGTTCTGCAGAATTTAGGGAAGAAAACAACAATACTCGAAAAAATTTTTCTATCGAAATCATTTTTTGTCAATTTTCGCAAAAATTAAACTGGTACAACAGTTCTGAAGACAGTTCTGAGCAGAACCCTTAGAGCTCTATCGAAAATCCTAATAACATTTTTCTATGGCGATAATAGTTTGTGATAAATTGATTTAATGTGGGACACACTTTCTCTACAGAAAATATAAATATATTCGTACAACAGTTCTGATGACAGTTCTGGACACCACGTGAAGAGTTCTATCGAAATTCCTAGTAGAATTTTTTAGTGCAGTAATAGTTTAAGAGGTAATCGCAACTTAATTAAGAACCCCATAAGAGCTCCTACTGTGAAGCTGGTACCCTTTTTTTCAGAAATATATATTTTTTTCAGAGTTCTTGATAGATAAGTCATAGTTATAGAGTTCTCGGTACAAAATTTCAATAGTTATGCACAAATTTAGGGAAGAAAACAACATTGTATAACAAAGCTGATTCAGGAACCCTTTCCTTTTGATACAATTCTTCCTGTTGCCACAATAAATCACTTGTGCATAGATTCCAACTGTACTGATCATTACAAAAATACAACCATTGACCAGCGGCGCACATTTCTTGCAGCGTTGTACAAAGCATTCGGCTTATCCGCTGTGAAAATACCACACTTAACGCTATTTTAAAATTTACGGTGGATGGCTTCCGTTTATCTACAATGTCAGCATCTATCGAATTATCTTCATGCAAACGTGATGCCTGGATCACTCACTTCCCCTTTTAGGTACGGAGGAAACTAGAGTTCAGTCTTGTGGAAGTCAAAAAAGGAAATGTGGGCAGCCCTTCTTTTACTGATAGCAAACTCTAGAGAAATCTCCACACTTGTTTTTCTTCATCATGCCAACAAAAGAAAAACTCTCCCTTCATAGCTCTATTATCATTCCAGTACTAGTAAACCAGTTGTCCGCTTTCACATTTCCACCTGACTGATATATAGGTTTACACAGTCACAGAACAACATCAAATTGTTTATTGCTCAGTTGGTAAATCCTTCTGGTTGCAACACAGCGTATATTTCCAAATTGTACAGGTAAAATACTTAAGAATCCATACTCGTTTGTTTTGATTGATACATATTGGCGAAAACTGTACCTTCCACAGAATCCTTCCAGCTTCTTGCCTACTGTAACATTTTCTCCAAGGGTGTAAGATTTGTGGTAGTTGCGTACAAACACAGTAAATATTTCCCGAATAGCTGTTAGTTTGTCTAATTGTCTCCTTTCATCACGAATAGCGCGACTGTAAAATCTAAGTCTCTCCAGAATAACTTTGAAACGTTTTATGTTCGTTTGCGAGGTGAAATTTTTCAATGCCTTCACCATCAGTTCCACACAGATCTTCCAGGCTTTATCTGTTACTTTTGTTAACAACAATTAAAAAAAAAGAGACTGATGAAGGCTTTCAATTCAAAATCATCTATTGATTTTACCCCTCTCTCACGCTGAAATGAGGCTTTGATGCTCTCAAAATTCTGATTGGAATACAAAACTACAATAGACAAATATCGTTATCTATGAGGTAATTACAGCATCACAAATGCTGCTTTGGCTGCACCTATTGGTACAGGTAAATTTCGAATAATATTATGCTCTTCGAACAATATGCTTCGAATTTCTTCAACATTATCTAGTACTTCCCACTTAAAATAATAAAATTCCTATAAAATAACGCAACCAGGCGCAGTGTATTAATCTGACATTTGACGTTCAGACAGCGGACACTGACTATTAAACAGTTCAAACAGAATTTAAGTGCAGTTTACATTCTGGATTAGCTTTGTACTACTTACTACGTTGATAAACAAATAAACTAATGGCTGAAATGAAATACGAAAGGGCACAGTGGATAAAAACGAGCAATCGGCTCATATCTCATCAAGAGAGCATTAGCGTCGATACTGAATCATACATACAACAATGAAAGGCACACATGAAGTGTATATTTTTAGAATCAGGAAGAACCAGATGAATTTTATCACGTAAAACAGTAATTGTTTTGAACTCTCATGACATCCAGGACCCACTAACAGCTAAAAATATGCCCAGGACCCTCATGGATGAAAGTTATATTGCAACATCACCAGCCGCTAGGATACATAAAAACATGTGCTGTGTGTAACGAATAAATTTGAAATTGATGTCGTTAATATTGTTGCAAACATTTGTTCTAGTTAGAAAGGAAGTGTGGAAGTTTGATGAGTTACACTACAGCGAGAGTTAAAAGTCTTTACAATGTATAGAAATGTAAGTATATTTACTGAATATATCGTACAAACGAACTAAGTAGTATGTTTAAATCCTAATTCAATACATAACTGATAGAGGTGTTATAATGTTGAGGGGATACAGTATTAAAGTTAACAAGAAGTTCGAAATTTGTAAATAAGAACCTCGTTTATTTGGTCCTCAATAATCCGGATTTCCGGTTTATCCGGATTCATATTTTGTGTCCCTTGGTATTTTTCTGTTTTTTTTCTTATAACACGAAGATGTGTAGTCGGTGAGGTACATAGGCTGCTTATCACCAGGCCGGTAATTTAGTCTAGTACTGAGTGATAAGGAACTCGGAGTGTGTGAATGACATTGTTTCTCAAGTATTGTACATTAATATAACGGTGTATTGATGCCCATCAAGTAAGTTGCATAGTAACCACGCCAACAGCACTCCACCACAGCTCATTGTACCTCTGGTGCGATTCTCGACAGGTGTGACACCATCTGGTTAGTGGCGCGTGTGAATGTATCTGCTCTCTCAGCCATCTGTTTGTTTTGCACTGACGAGCCTTCTCTCCTTGAATCATCTAAGCGTGCACATCCCACGCTTCCACCTACAGTTACTACAGTCAGTCTTAAGAAGGTGTACTGGCATTTGTATAGTGCTGAACATTTAGACTTTTTGTATTTAGTAGAATATACATCCGGTTTTCGATTTTCGGTTTTCCAAAATAAAAGTGAGAATTTACGATCGTACTCATAGCTGTACTTCCAGCAGTACTTCATCTCCTGCGTTCCCAATTTCGTAGAAGTTGTCCTACGAAAATTGCAGAAGAAGCACTCCTGGACGAAAGGATATTGTGACGATATTCTTTGGTCACAGCCTGGGGTTAGACACCCGGTCCGGCACACAGTTTTTATCTGCCAGTAAGTTTCACATCGGCGCACACCCATTGCAGAGTGAACACACAATCTATTTCATAATCTACTGGCACCATAAAAATGTTATGAGGGTTTTTAAAAGAACTCTTTCGGTGCTATCCAGAACTGGCAGCAAAAGGGTTGTGCCAATTTATTATAATGTAGACCAAGTGGGTCTCTCGAAAATGCTATTATCTCATTAACTGTTATCCCCACAAAAAATGTTATTACAGTTGTCGGTAGAACTCTTAGGGTCGTATTAAGAAATGCCGTCAGATCTTTTGTACGAATTTATTACTTTTACATGACAAAAGTGAGTCCCACATTAATTATCTCATATAATGTCATCGTCACAAATAATGTTATTATAGTTTTTGGTAGAACTCTGTGGGTGATATTCAGAACTGTCATCAGAACTATTCTACGAATTTTGCTGTATTAGATAAAGTGAGTATCAGATTAAAACAATTATTGTATAAACTATTATCGCCACAAAAATGTTCTTATCATTTTCAATGCAACTCTTCCGGTGCTATCCAGAACTGCCAACAGAACTGTTATATAAATTTATTTTTTCCAAACTGACAAATAATTTTTTACCATACCAAAATTTTGCCGTGTTATTGTTTTCTTCCCGAAATTCTGTAGAACTATTCGTGTTTTGAGCAGGGAAATCTAGAACTATTGCATATATATCAAGAACTGTGAAAAAAATTTATATTTATCGTAAAAGGGGTTCAAACTTCACGGGAAATGCTCATAAGCATTCCTTAATAATGGCAGTTACTACGTAAACAATTACCTGCACAGAATATGTTACTAGTTTTTTCGATAGAACTCTTACAATGCTATCCAGAGCTGGCATCAGAGCATACGAACAGACATAATTTTTTTTTTTTTGAGTAAGAGTGCCCCACAATTAATCAATTACCATACAAACTATTACAACCACAAAAAATGTTATTATGATTATAGATAGAAGTCTTGACGTGTTAACCAGAACTGTTCATCAAAACTGTTGAACGAATTTACTTTTTCTGTGGAGAAAGTGGGTCTAACATCAAAGCAGTTACCATATAAACTACCATCGCCACAAAAAGATGTTATTAGGATTTTCGATAGAGCTCTTGGTGTTCTGTTCAGAACTGTTGTACGAATTTACTTTTTGCGAAAATTGACAAAGAATGTATTCGATACGAAAAATTTTTCGAGTATTGTTGTTTTTTCGCTAAATTATGCAAGACTATTCAAATTTTGTACAAATAACTCTAGAACTATGACATTTCTATCAAGAACTCTTAAAATATATATATATATTTCTGAAGAAAAGGATTCCAACTTCACAGTAAGTGAAGAGGTTCCCTAATTAAATTGCAATTATATCGTAATGTGTTAGCTGCACAAAAAACTGTAATTATGATATTCTATAGAACTATTGGGGTTCAGTTCAGAACTGCCCTCAGAACTGTTGTCCGAATTTACTTTTTGCGAAAATTAATAACGAATGTTTGCTATACGAAATTTTTTTCGAGTATTGTTGTTTTCTTCGTTAAATTCTGCAGAACTATTGAAATTTTGTACAAAGAACTCTAGAACTATGCCATATCTATCAAGAACTCTGAAAATAATATACATTTGTGAAAAAAAGGGTGCCAACTTCACAGTAAGTGAAAAGATTTTCTCCTTAAATTGCAATTATCTCGTAAACTATTAGCTGCACAAAAAAATGTTACTTGGGTTTTCGATAGAACTCTTGGAGTTCTGTTCAGAACTGTGCTCAGAACTGTTGTACTTATTTACAATTTGCGAAAATTGACGAAGAATATTTTCGATACGAAAATTTTTTCGAATATTGTTTTCGTCGCTAAATTCTGCAGAACTATTGAAATTTTGTACAAAGAACTCTAGAACTATGGCATATCTATCAAGAAATCTGAAAAAAGTATACATTTCTGAAAAAAAGGGTGCCAGCTTCACAGTAGGAGCTCTTATGGAATTCTTAATTAAGTTGCAATTACCTCTTAAACTATTACCTGCACAAAAAAATTTCACTAGGATTTTCGATAGAACTCTTCACGTGGTGTCCAGAACCGTCATCAGAACTGTTGTACGAATATATTTATATTTTCCGTAAAGAAAGTGTATCCCATATTAAATCAATTTATCTCAAACCATTATCGCCATAGAAAAATGTTGTTGGGATTTTCGATAGAGCTCTTGGGGTTCTGTTCAGAACTGTCCTCAGAACTGTTGTACAAGTTTAATTTTTACGAAAATTGACAAAATATGTTTTCGATACGAAAATTTTTTCGAATTTTGTTGTTTTCTTCGCTAAATTCTGCAGAACTATTGAAATTTTGTACAAAGAACTCTAGAACTATGCCATATCTATCAAGAACTCTGAAAAAAATATATATTTCTAAAAAAAAGGGTGCCAACTTCACAGTAAGTGAAAAGATTTTCTCATTAAAATGCAATTATCTCGTAAACTATTAGCTGCACAAAAAAATGTTACTTGGCTTTTCGATAGTACTCTTGGAGTTCTCTTCAGAACTGTGCTCAGAACTGTTGTACTTATTTACAATTTGCGAAAATAGACGAAGAATGTTTTCGATACGAAAATTTTTTCGAATTTTGTTGTTTTCTTCGCTAAATTCTGCAGAACTATTGAAATTTTGTACAAAGAACTCTAGAACTATGGCATATCTATCAAGAAATCTGAAAAAAAGTATACATTTGTGAAAAAAAGGGTGCCAACTTCACAGTAAGTGAAAAGATTTTCTCCTTAAATTGCAATTATCTCGTAAACTATTAGCTGCACAAAAAAATGTTACTTGGGTTTTCGATAGAACTCTTGGAGTTCTGTTCAGAACTGTGCTCAGAACTGTTGTACTTATTTACAATTTGCGAAAATTGACGAAGAATATTTTCGATACGAAAATTTTTTCGAATATTGTTTTCGTCGCTAAATTCTGCAGAACTATTGAAATTTTGTACAAAGAACTCTAGAACTATGGCATATCTATCAAGAAATCTGAAAAAAGTATACATTTCTGAAAAAAAGGGTGCCAGCTTCACAGTAGGAGCTCTTATGGAATTCTTAATTAAGTTGCAATTACCTCTTAAACTATTACCTGCACAAAAAAATTTCACTAGGATTTTCGATAGAACTCTTCACGTGGTGTCCAGAACTGTCATCAGAACTGTTGTACGAATATATTTATATTTTCCGTAAAGAAAGTGTATCCCATATTAAATCAATTTATCTCAAACCATTATCGCCATAGAAAAATGTTGTTGGGATTTTCGATAGAGCTCTTGGGGTTCTGTTCAGAACTGTCCTCAGAACTGTTGTACAAGTTTAATTTTTACGAAAATTGACAAAATATGTTTTCGATACGAAAATTTTTTCGAATTTTGTTGTTTTCTTCGCTAAATTCTGCAGAACTATTGAAATTTTGTACAAAGAACTCTAGAACTATGCCATATCTATCAAGAATTCTGAAAAAAATATATATTTCTAAAAAAAAGGGTGCCAACTTCACAGTAAGTGAAAAGATTTTTCTCATTAAAATGCAATTATCTCGTAAACTATTAGCTGCACAAAAAAATGTTACTTGGATTTTCGAAAGAACTCTTGGAGCTCTGTTCAGAACTGTGCTCAGAACTCTTGTACTTATTTACATTTTGCGGAAATTGCCAAAGAACGTTTTCGTTACGAAAATTTTTTCGAATTTTGTTGTTTTCTTCGCTAAATTCTGCAGAACTATTGAAATTTTGTACAAAGAACTCTAGAACTATGCCATATCTATCAAGAACTCTGAGAAAAATATATATTTCTGAAAAAAGGGTGCCAACTTCACAGTAAGTGAAAAAATTTTCTCATTAAAATGCAATTATCTCGTAAACTATTAGCTGCACAAAAAAATGTTACTTGGATTTTCGAAAGAACTCTTGGAGCTCTATTCAGAACTGTGCTCAGAACTCTTGTACTTATTTACATTTTGCGGAAATTGCCAAAGAACGTTTTCGATACGAAAATTTTTTCGAATATTGTTGTTTTCTTCGCTAAATTCTGCAGAACTATTGAAATTTTGTACAAAGAACTCTAGAACTATGCCATATCTATCAAGAACTCAGAAAAAAATGTATATTTCTCGAAAAAGGGGTGCTAACTTCACACGACTCAGCTGCGGCCACTTAATGTAAATCCGCGGCCACCTGCAGGGATATCACTCACGAATTATTACTGTGACAAATGAAACAAATAAAGGAGAATGTAGACGTGCCACATAATTTTATTAGCTTAGTGTATGCCTCTACATTCGTACTAATTTGTGAACTGTTACACAATAAAAGGTGTCACTGAAGTGTGGGATTCTCGGTTATCTTGTACTTTTTGCCCTTTACAATTGCGTCTATGTTCGGAATAATTGTTCTTGTGCATTGTAGGCGCAGCGTGCAGTTTAAATTTCGATCAGACAATGCGTTTTTCAGGCGCGTCTTGTTACATTTCATTGCAGAGAACAGTTGTTCACAAACATACGTGGAACCGAACATTGATATTATTGTAGCCGCCAGTTTGAGCAAACGAGGAAATCTATCCTGAGGGAAGTATCTGTAGAATTCCAAAATGGTTTTCTTGTTCTGCAATTTGTCTCTGTATTCTCTGCCACACTGCAGGTCAATAATTTCTAGTTGCAGCTCAGGACGAATCTCTTCAATATTCGCTGAATATGGAGAGGAGAACAGATCAGAATCACTGTCTAGTGCTGTCAGATCTTGAAAGCGTTGATCAAATTCTTCTTTTAAGGACCACTAAACTATGTGAATAACGTTCACAGCCTTTGTGAACATCTTGCATGGATGATAATTTAGGAAAATGAGCTAGATTTCCTGTTTCCAGCTGACTCACCCAAAGTGTCAATTTCATTTTAAAAGCTCGTATTCGATCTATGAAATGAGTAATTAGCAGATCTTTACCTTTTAGTGAAATGTTAAAGCATTCAGATGGCTAGTTAAATCTGCTAAGAACGCGAGATCACATTTCCATGAAGCCTCTTTCAATTCAGGAACACACATGTTATTTATTTCCATGGACATATTTATCTCATCTAATAGGCAAAAAAATCGATTTAATATTTCGCCACGACTAAGCCAGCGGACCTCGCTGTAGTAAGGCAGGATACCATACTGGCTTTCTACATCCTTAAGAAAGCTTTTAAATTGCCTGTGTTGTAGCCCATGCTTCCTTATGATTGGTTGTACAAACAACACCACTCGTCACATTTTTTAGAGTGATACTCTTTGCACATACGTTTTCCTGGTGGATCACACAGTGAACGCCCCTTATTTCATTCGGCACAGTCAGTTTTTGCATTTTCTCCTTCAACAGCGCAATGAAACCTGATTTTTTCCCTGTCATCGCTGGTGCACCGTCTGTAGACACTGAAACTAAAGAATTCCACGACAATCCTGTATTTTCAACACTTTCTTCAACACTACTTAAAATATCATCTCCGGTTGCAGTGTTATTCATGGCTACTACATCGAGGAGCTCCTCCCTCACCCGAAGATCTCTATTAACACCTCTAATAAATATGGCAAAGCTGCGCTGTTCCAGTGATATCAACACTTTCGTCCAGAGCTAGAGAATACGCCATAAAATCTTTACAGATATTTGCAAGCTGGCTCTGGACGTCGTCTGCCATGTCCTGTATGCGACGCATAATGGTCATGTTAGATAATGGCACAATCCGAAACTGTTCAACTTGAGATGGACACAAATGTTCCGCTGCAACTACCAAACATTCTTTTATTAAATCGCCATCAGTGAAGGGGCGCAGGGATTTTGCTAAAAGCAAAGAAATTTTGTAACTCACTCTGAGAGCTGCCTCAGTTGATTTTTCTTCGTCGTCCAGATCTTCTTCGGATAGCTTCCTTTTAAGTTTAATAACTTCCTGTGCACGATCTGGTCCATCACATTTTCCACTTCCGTAGTCTTTCGCGTGGTACGCCATATAATGTCGCTGCAAACTAAATTTCCTAAAAGAATTCAGCGTTTTGTGACATACTTAACATTTTGCAACACCATCTTTTTCTGTAAACAGATACTATTCCTCCCAGTGAGGGTTGAACTGCGAAAGCATGGTTGGAGTTACACAACGGCGACTTCAATAGGCACGCTGCGGCCCTATTCGAATGTGCGCGCGCATTTCCCCTCCCTCCCCTCTCCGCGACCTTGCACCTGCTCGCGAGCACGTGCCTGAGCAGACGCGAGTACTCGCGCTCAAAACCGGCCAGTTGTTAAGCCCTGCCTTACATATATTTTGGAAATGTCTGTTTATTTTTTTCGAGCTCCGTATTTATGACTGAGTTATCCTGCAGGTCGTATCTGTGTGGCATGCTAGTAACTATGACGCTGGGAACTTTGAGATTATGTAGTGTAGTTTTTAAGCACTGTGTAGCATGTTTGCCCTCATTCTGGCAAACATAATTGCTTCCATCCATGATTATGATGGCACCATTCTTAGTTAACTCTAGTGAGCTACCGTTTTTGTTATCTCAGTCACAGGTGCATTTGATTTTTTATTCCTGTTGCTGGAAGTGACGTACTATAATCATTTATTTTTTCAGCAATTCTCTTGGCTTGGCTGTCACCAAACATCACAACTTGTTTTTCTAACTTCACTTGTTTATTACTAGCCGCATTATCTTGTCCATGTGCACTGAGGTAGCTATATTTGCCTATTTTGCAGATGAGGTTAGGTTGTTTTTTGGAAAGTTTGTTCTTTGGTTGTCAGTTTCTTCTTCAACTGACACACTGTAATTTTTTCCTGCCACAACTGTTGACGGTATATTATCTGTGTTAAATTCTGTTCATTTACCAGTAATTGTTTTTGTGGGTCTATTGAAAGCTTTATGTTTTTCTTCAGTTGTGTTTACAATTTCTTTATCTTGCTCGACGCACACTTCTGTTGTTACTATGTGTATTTGTTGTTAATAGTTTTAGTATGATGTACATAATTCTCTAACACTATTTTTACCAGCACATGTTTATGTTGAACAGACTAATATTATTAAACTGTTTTTCTTATGATGTACCAGTACTTAGTGTCCAAATTTTCCAGACATTATTTTATATATACAGTATTAAAGACAACACTATGATATTAAGTAGTCACACTGTTGAAATAATCATCTCATCATTTATAAGTTTTTCAACTGAGTAGTAGAATTGTTTCACCAGGGGATCACAGTTTTCTCTGCAGTAGCAGAATTCGTGACACATGGCGTGAATTCCTCCACCTCCCAAAATTAAACCTTGTCCAATTATGGATTGAAAGTGTTGTATCGTACTTTTGATAGAAGATTATGAAGGAGATTTTACTCGTTGCCACCGTCAACTATTTATAATGTGCTGAGGGAAACACTGGTAGTGAGGAACGAGGAGAACATGAAACACTGATTATGATTAGTGACAAGAAAACACATATCTATTGACGAATATTCAACTTTGTACAGATCGGCTCAGGCAGCAGATCCTGAAGCTACACTAGTATTCTAGAAGCTAAGACTGGATAGTAAACAGATCTTGTCTCACTAGAATATTCACTGAAGACGGGCTGATATGGGCTTGCTAGAAGCAGACGATGTGGCGTGAAGCGCACAAGTAGAAGGCGGTTTTCTTGGTAGCTGAGCTGACTTGGAACTACCTGCTCTGCTGTGATGCCGGCATATGTCACTTCTCACCACTGCGACTTCTTGATGCGGTAATCGCTGGGCGATACGCCTTCTCTTGAGTGGGTAGCATTCATCTCACGCTAGGTGAGGAGAACCCTACGTCATAGTGACACAACAGTCGATAGGACAACTTGCGAAACTCATGATGATGCGTACCTACGTCACCATGATGCAGGGCTCTCCTCACCTAGCATGAGATGAATGCTACCCGTGGGTTATTGACAAAGACATACATTACTAGACTGAAAGATGCATCTTTTATTGAAGTCCGATGTTTGGTGATGTAGGATTTCGGCGTCAGAAAGTCTGTGTATGGTACTACATCGAATTTCTGAAACCAAAGTGCGCTCTAACCTATACGAAGTGTTCTAATCAAGTTCTGCAGTTGAGTAAATATTTGCATACTAATTGAGGTTAATGCATACACTCTAGAATACTGTTATGAGAAGAACATCAAGTCACATATACACAGATTTAAAGCAAGACAGTAGTTTTCGTAATAGCACTCAAATGAATAAAGACACTTGTTATCAACGACAAATAGCACGTTCTAGGAGCTCTTTCATAATGGGAAATTGGAAGAAAACCCAAAATTGATGAAAACTGGTTAAGAAAACACATATCTATTGACGAATATTCAACTTTGTACAGATCGGCTCAGGCAGCAGACCCTGAAGCTAAACTAGTATTCTAGAAGCTAAGACTGAATAGTAAACAGATCTTGTCCCACTAGAATATTCACTGAAGACGGGCTGATATGGGCTTGCTAGAAGCAGATGATGTGGCGTGAAGCACACAACATTAAGCTATGTCTGTTAATACTAGATTTATGATACCCTCTAAAATGTACAGAAAGTGTTTAATCACTGTAGCGTCTCATATAAGACAAATTGTAGTGTAATTATTTAGGATTACATACAGCACATAATGAAAAAATACATAAGATGTTTCTAGTTATTCTTGCGTTGTGACATGTTCCTTTCCTTGTTCTTCCATCTGCTGTGTGGGAAATTACAGCCAAACACGATGCATATATTAACCATTTGTCGAAACTCTAAAAGTAACATAGTTCTGCTATTTTATTCCAATTTCTAATGACTGTTTTATCAGTAAATAAACAGCTGTGTACACATCCGTTGCTCTCGCTGCCATATTGCTATTCTGAAGTGCTGGCTTCAGTGACACCAATGATACTCTAAACGGTATTGCCAGTCTAGTAATGTACATCTGTGGTGCTGTCTGGTAGTGCATGCTGTGCTTATGACACCATACAAACTAACTGTGGTATACCACTTTCCTGCTGTTTATGTCTGTTACAAGAGATAGTATGTCCATTGCAAAAGAAAGGCTGTTTAATAGGTAAATAATCTACGTGTTTGCCAGCTTATATTTTTGCCTAAGTTTACTCCCAAGAATTTTATGTTTTGTACTTCAAATACCACAATTATCATGCTGACAATATAACTTTGGGCAAATGCGTTATCCTGAAAACTGTTCATACCTTTCTTTTGCAATCCTAGGAACTGATTACGTATATTTTCAACCACTTGATCGAGAAGACTTGCACAGTAATCAACAATTACACTTCTACTCTTTGCAAGGTATCAAGAAGACGAACCTGTTTTACATACCAGAGAATGCTGGTTTTGCCTGACTAGTATGAAATCAGCTTTGTCTTTGAAGTGATTGAGCAATGTCTCATCCACAGTAAGAAATTGGTATACCAAATCAGTTGATTTTTTTCCTTTAAAACAGTCAAACCATTACTGACAAATTTATTTCTGGAGTTGCTTATGGTCAACTTGGAAATGCAGCACCTAACTTGTACAAAATTTTTCGTTTTAATTCTTCATTTAAAATGCCTATGGTGTCAGTTTTTTATACACCTTTAACTTTATTCATCCAATACCTTATTATCAACTTTCTTGTGGTTTTTATGCAACCTTGAATGTTCTCCATATCTGTTGTTTTCTAGAGAAGTATGACCACATTTGAATTTTTATGTAAACATTTCTTAACATATGAAAATGGAGAAACGGTCTCCTTATAAGCTTTTTCCAAATATAAATGAATTTCCAGTAGCAATAAATCACGCAAAACTGAAAATCTTAAAATGGCACATAACAGTAGTTTGTCTACTATAACGACAAAGACACAACATGACTACCAGTATTTTAAAATACCATATAAATGGAATTATTCTATCTTTTATTATGAAATATCTGCCAATTTAACAAAAACAAAATTTATTTGATATCGACGTCATAACTGTGCCTGACGAGAACGTTTTTCATTGATTTTGTTATGGTAACAATACAATTTTTTCATCTTGTGATATGTTTGTGTTTCGAAACAATCTTGTGATTTGTTTGTATCATAACATACACTTACTAATAGTATTATTATTTATCTATATTTGGGATGGTGTTAAATCTAAAAAGGTAAAACTTAACAAGATGCACTATGTGATCAAAAGTATCCAGATACCCCCAAAAACATACTTTTTTATACTAGGTGCATTGCACCTACTGCCATGTACTCCATATCGCGACCTCAGCAGTCATTAGACATCTACATCGCATCTACATCTACGTAATTGTTCTGCTATTCACAATTAAGTGCCTGGCAGAGGGTTCAATGAACCACCTTCAAGCTGTCTCTCTACTGTTCCACTCTCGAACGGCGCGCGGGAAAAACGAGCACTTAAATTTTTCTGTGCAAGCCCTAATTTCTCTTATTTTATCGTGATGATCATTTCTCCCTATGTAGGTGGGTGCCAGCAGAATGTTTTCGCAATCAGAGGAGAAAACTGAGATGAGAAGATCCCCTCGGAACGAAAAACGCCTTTGTTTTAATTATTGCCACTCCAATTCATGTATCATGTCTGTGGTACTATCTCCCCTAGTTCGCGATAATACAAAACGAGCCGCCCTTCTTTGAACTTTTTCAGTATCGTCCGTCATTCCCACCTAATACGGATCCTACACCGCACAGCAATACTCCAGAATATGGCGGACAAGTGTAGTCTTTAGTAGATCTGTTGCACCTTCTAAGTGTTCTGCCAATGAACAACAGCCTTTGATTTGCTCTACCCACAACATTATCTATGTGATCTTCCCAGCTTAGGTTATTTGTAATTGTATCCATAAGTATTAAGTTGAATTTACAGCCTTCAGATTTGTGTGACTTATCACGTAATCGAACTTTAGCGGATTTCTTTTACTACTCATATGAATAACTTCACACTTTTCTTTATTCAGGGTTAATCGCCACTTTTCGCATCCCACAGATATCTTGAGAGAGTAGAATGGGGAGCCCACGGAACTCACGGACTTCGAACGTGTTCAGGTGATTGGATATCACTTGTGTCATACGTCTTTACACGAGATTTACACACTCCTAAACATCCCTAGTTCCGCTGTTTCCGATGTGATAGTGAAGTGAAAACGTGGAGGGACATATACAGCACAAAAGCGTACAGGCCAACCTCGTCTGTTGACTGAAAGAGACCGCCGAAATTTGAAGAAGGTCGCAACGCGTAATACGCAGACATCTATCTAGACCATCACTTAGGAATTCCAAACTGCATCAGGATCCACTGCAAGTACTATAACAGTTAGGCGGGAGGTGAGAAAACTTAGATTTCATGGTCGAGCGGCTTCAAGAAACCTTCCAACACCTGACTGAACATATGCCTGCGAGAGCGGAAGCTGTCATCAAGGCTAAGGGTGGATCAACACTATACTGAATTCCAGCATTACCGATGGAGGGCGCGACGAACTTGTAAGTCATTTTCAGATAGGCGTCCGGATACTTTTGATCACATAGTGTATAATGCGCACAAAAAGACTCTGAATATTGAATATGTGAACTGACAGACTGGCAAACAAATCATTGCCTGCATCTACAGGTCCCCATCAGGTAACTTTATATCATTTTTACGTTATGTACATGATCTTCTAAATGAATTACAAAGTAAGTCAAAATGTATACTAGCGCTTGATGACTTTTGTATCAATTTTATCAAATCTAATAGGAAAAAGTGTCAATTGTTAAATCTGTTTAGTTCATACAACCAGCCAACGGCGCACAAGTTATTAGATATGGGGATGGGTCTGAAACAACACCTGATCAAATTTTTGTCAACAAACAAGACTATGACTATAATACGAAAGTAACAGATACTGGCTTTTCTGGTCATATGGAGATAAAATTGATTATAATGACAGAGAACAACAAGAAAGGTGCAGTATATAGTGAAGACTTTGTTAACGATAACAACATGAAGGTTTTTAACAGTATGCTGAAACAAGTCAATGGAGACAGAGAACTAAATTGTGATGTACACAAGAAATAGGAAAGATTTTTTAATGATAGTAAATATTGCTGTCATAATACACACACACACACACACACACACACACACACACACACACACACACACACACAGATATATATATATATATATATGATGTCTTGCTTAAATTATCACTTTGTTCTCCATGAACTATTCCGAGTAACCCGTTATGTTTTTGTAGGAAATTATCCTGCAACTGTTTTCCTAGTGTACAGAGCTTTAAATTCAGAATATTTTTGTCTTTCAATTCATAGTAAAATTTCTTTCCTATATATTGGAGAGTTTTTGCACAAAATTTCAACTGTTGAATGGAAAGCATAAAATTTTCTTTATTTCAGGAATTATGAAAATAATTTTCTGTGAATCATTCTGATCTGTTGTATAGAAATAGGAAAATCATATGTGCAAAGGCATAGGATTGTTAAAAGTTCCATGTTTTTAAATAATGGATGGTATGTTTCCCTAAGACTTGCAGTATCAGTACATATGTTTAAAGTTATTTTTTCTGCAGCTTCAGTGAATGCAATTTATCACTTGTAGTTTCCTAACATACACTGCCCTATTTAATTATTTAGTGCCCATATATACTTACTATTTATTCACCTATACAATTCTATGGTATTTCTGTGTGCCTATCTCAGTAACAATGGATAATATTTCCAAATCAAATGCAAATATTAAGTAATTTAGTATCTAAGTATTCAATAAATGTATTCCACTTTAAATTCTTACTGGTACTTAGATTTCACGCCAGAAATTTTGCAAGTTCCTCTTCTGGTCTTTTTTTGTAAATTGTTTTATTTACCTGATGTTTCAACTATGTAGACCTTAATTTACAGTATGCACCTTTGAGTGGTTCCATGTTTATGTGAAACCACATTTCTACCCTGTTGTATGTCTTAATAACATATTTACTACTATTGATGATAAAGGGATTTTTTTGCTTCATGATTGATGACAACAGATATGATCTACAAACAGAACAAATCAGGAGATTACATTGCTGGGTAGATCATTACCACAAAAAAGAAAGAGAACACAAAGGAAATAGTACTTTGAGTGATACTTTATGTAATTTTTCTCTCTTTGGAAGGGCAATTTTCTGAATCTGAAGAGAAAATGATTATATTTTGTCTTCTGTTAAATAGACACTGGTACAAAATGAACCACTACAGAACAGTGCCTGTAGTCCCACATCTACATAATTGTTCATAGGTTATGAAACAGCTTTCTAAAACGGAAACAGGTTGATAAACAGAAATTTAAAATCAAGTAAAATGAGATAGGGGAGGAGGGAAACCCTGAGAAGTTATGTTGCCAACATGGAAGTCATTTTGGATGCTTCCATCTTGGATACAACTCGTGATTTTCAGATGTGACATATCAAACGGACAGAGTCCTACACAAGAAAAAGAATAGTGCATTTTATGTGAACTTTGCTTTATTCATTCTCGAATTATCTTCACACAGAATAAGGAAAATGCTGCTGATAACTCAAAGGCAGCATGACGTTCTTGATGTTTTGTCATGCATGTTGTAAGGTTGTTTTTATCTGTTTCACCCATTCCCCATGGACTTTAACTAACACATGTATCAGAACGCACAACCCCGCGAGCACACAAAAGTGCCGCAACACGGTATGGCATGTATTCAACTAATATTTAAAGTAGTGCTGGAGGGAACTGACACCATGAATCATGCAGGGCTGTCCATACACCCATAAGAGTACAAGGGACTGGAGATCTCTTTTGAACAGCACAATACAAGGCATCCCAGATATGCTCAATAATATTCATGTCTGGGGAGTTTGGTTGCCAGCAGAAGTGTTTAAACTCAGAAGAGTGTTCCCGGAGAAACTCTGTAGTAATTCTGGACGTGTGGAATGATGCATTGTCCTGCTGGAACTGCACAAGTCTGTCGGAATACACAATGGACATGAATGGATGCTGGTGATCAGACAGGATGCTTGCGTATGTCTCACCTGTGAGAGTCATATCTAGACATATCAGGGGCCCAATATCTTCACACGTCGCACACCATTACAGAGCCTACACCAGCTTGAACAGTCATCTGCTGTACTGCAGCGTCCATGGATTCATGAGGTTATCTCCATACACCAGGCAACATGTTCCCAGTCAGCAACAGCCCAACATCGGTGCTGAAGGTCCCAGGTGAGGCGTAAAGCTTTGTGTTGTGCAGTCATCAAGGGTACAGGAGTGAGCCTCCGTCTTCGAAAGCCCATATCGACGATGTTTCGTTGAATGATTCACACGATGACACTTGTTGATGACCCAGCACAGAAATCTGCAGTAATTTGTGGAAGGGTTGCACCTCTGTCACGTTGAACGATTCTCTCCAGTCGTCGTTGGTCCCAATCTTGCACAGTCTTTTTCCGGTCACAGTGATGTCAGAGATTCGTGTTTTACTGGAATCCTGATATTCACAGTACACTCGTGAAATTGTCGTATGGGGAAATCTCCACTTCATCACTACCTCAGAGATGCTGTGTTCCAGTGCTTGTGCGCTAATTATAACACCACGTTCAAAGTCACTTAAACCTTGATAACCTGCCATTGCAGCAGTAACAGATCTAACAACTGCGCCAGACACTTGTTGTCTTATATAGGCGTTACCAACTGCAGCGCCATATCTCTGTACTTGAATATGCATGCATACACTAACTTCTTGGGAGCTTCAGTGTACAATGACCTTCATGTGGACTCACAGATAGAAATCTAATAGACTTAAATCCAGGAAATCTGTGGCCATTTCACAAGACTTCTACAACCTATCCATCTATGGAAATCTGGATATCCAGGTACACCAATAATGAGGTTGGCCACCACTGTCTTGAAAGAAAGCTTGTAAATGTCCTGTCTCCAGACAGCAATGATGGAGCACATGTTTGTCAAACACCTGCACGTAAAGGGCTGCTGTTAGTGTACCGATGAATGAATAGGGGCCAATCAATACAAAAACGCCATATTCCACACCAAACCGTGAGTTCTGATGCCTAAGCTAAAACTGATGGATCCTTTCAAAGAAATCTGACCAATATCTGTGATTCTGTTTATTTACTTTTACATTCACACAGGAATTAGCTTCATCTGTAAACAGTACATTACAGGGGAAATTACGGTTTTTGTCTAGCTTGACAGTCACTTGTTCTGCAAACTGACTCCAATGATCTGGGTTGACCGCAGTGGTATGTTGAAACATTTAAATTAGGTAAATGTGCTATCTATTTGTGACCAAAAATCTCAATATTAATGTATGGCTGACCCTAGTTTTCTGTGAGGTATCCAGAGTGCTGCACTCTGGACTGTTACCAAACAATGCCAGAACAGTGGTTGACATTGCTTCATCTATAGCTGTTTTTGATTGTCCAACTTCTGGTTTGTCTGTGATGGAACAAAGATCACTGAATTTCGGAAGAAGTTTCTACAATGCATTGTGGGTAATGGGTGATCTGTCTGAGCAGTGTTGGTTGAAATTCTGTGCAATAATGTAGGTACTTCTCACTCCTGATATCAAGCTGAACTTAATGTATTCTGCTTGTGTTACTGCCATTACCTTTCACATCACCTGAATGAATGTAGGTACGCTCAAATAAAAGGTGTAATTCTCTATTTGTACGATTTGTCACATGGTCTCTTTTACATTTGAAATTATAAGTTGCATTCAAGATTGTGACATTCAAAACTGTCATGTTGGTAACATAGCCTCATAGGTTTCTCATCTCATACTATCAGACTTTAAATTTCTGTTCCTCACCTTGCTTTGTTTTAGAAGGTTGATTACACACACATCTTGTATTTTCTTTGAGGATTTGTAAGCGACAATTTACCAAGTCATACCATTATAACATCACAAAAGATTCCTTGAACTTAGTTGTCCTTGTTCAATGATGTAATAATTGTTAGAACATATTTATTTGCGTCACCACCATTTTCTATTGGAAATAAAATTGGTTATTCAAATCATATCTTAGTTTCTAATTAAATAATAATATAATGTAATATAATTTTGAATCTAGTTTGCAACAACTTTGTGAAATACTTTTAATAAGACAAGGAGAAGGGCAGTGAGATGGTAATTCCCATTTGTTTCCTTCATTCTTTCTTTAAAAGCAATTTTTCTCAGCATGTTTTAGTAACCTATGAAACAGTCTTCCTAAAAAAACTGATTGATGTCTATAGCAACTGAACTCTTTGCTATTTTATGTACCGATTTACAGACTGGGATTAATATTGCATCTCAGTAGATGGAATTTTTGTTTTCCAGTGGTCATATAATATTTTTCTGTCCATCGTCAAAACTTTTTTAAATTTTGTGAGACACTCAAACTTTTCATTACACCTAAAGAGATTTAATTTACAGTGACATTCTGCTACACTGATATCTGAGTTTAGTACATTTATACAGAAAGGTCACTGAAGCAATCGGTCTTCAAGCAGCCTTTGCAACACTAGCACTACCAGCTCTTAAGCATATCCATAGTTTTAGAAATTCTGTGGTTTGAGACTTTAAAACCCATTTCAGACTTAATAATGGGCCACACTGTTTTTGTTTTATTTTTATATTTGGGAATTAACTTATGCTTGGCCTGTTTTGTGCTAGCTTTTCAAAATGTTTTTAGATTATTTTATGACATGTCTACATCTACAGTACATCTACATCTACACTCTCTAAACCACTGTGAAGCCTGAGGATGCCATTAATGTTCTGCACAAGGTCAGTAATACACAAAATAAACAGTAAGGGTCCCAACACACTTCCATGGGGCACACTCAAAGTTACTACTACATCTGACGATGACTGTTCCTCCACGATAATATGGTCTGTGCTCCATACCAAAATATCCTCAATCCAGTCACAAATTTCGCTTGATAGCCCATATGGTCATTCTTTTGATAATAAGCATAGATCCAGCAATGAGTCAAATGCTTGTAAAAAATCAAGAAATGCTACATCTATCAGATTGCCTTGATCCAAGACTTTCAGTATGTCATCTGAGAATTGTGCAAGTTGGATTTTGTATGAACAGTATTTACAGAATCCGTGATGGTTGGTATGGAGGAAGTAATTTTGTTCAAGATATCTCATGTTTGAGCTCACAATATGTTCTAAGATTCCATAACAAATCGACGTCTAGGTTACTGGACAGCAGTTTTGTGGATCACTTCCTCCACTCTTTTTGTAAATGAGTGTGACTTACACCTTCTTGCAACTACTGGGCGCGATTTTTCAGCTGTTTCTCAAGAGCACTGACACTGACAGTTACTTCAATCTTCTTTTCAGTGACGAGCATTAAACTGGGACAATTCTGCTAGGTCTTCCTATGTAAAGAAATATTTCAGCCTTTTCTTTCTACCCTCCATTTCTGTCCCTGTCTCATCCGCAAGTGACTGGACACAAACTTTCATATGATCAGAATTTCCTTGGATTTTGTGAAACATCATTTGACATTATTCTGCTATGGTAGTCATTGGAGACTTCATCCGGTGCTCTCTTGACAGCCAAAGGCATTTCAGTCAGAATCTCACTATCTATAGCTGTATGCTTTCTTGACACTTATAATGGACAGTCAAATGAATACCAGACACCCACCATGACAGGACAATGGAATGGTTCCATGCAAAAGTAATCACCACACTTGTTAAGATATTTATCCCACTGGGAGATGAGACAATCAATTCGTGTTATGTAGAATGTGGTTGGCACTGATGGATCCACATCTGTATCCTCTTTTGCACTTCCTTTTCCGATTGAAACTGACGACTCTCTTCAGGCCACCAAACATGTGAAAATCACAAGATGAAAGATCCAGGCTGTACAGCGGATGTTGCAGTATTTCCCACCCAAACCCCTGAAGCACAGCGTTCAGCCAATTGGCAGTGTGGATGTGGCTGTTATCTTGCAACAAGATGATTTCAACAGACAACATTCCTGGGCGTTTTGACTATACGCTATGTCACAGTTTCTCCAAAGTGTCTTCATAATACTGTGCACTGACTGCAGTTTCATGCATGAGGAACTCAAGAAGCAGACAGCCATGCCATCGAAGAAGAAGATCATCACGATTTTACCGGAACTTGCGTAAACAGCTTGGATTTCTTTGGCAGGGGAGATGTGTGATTGTTTCTACTGTCGGCTTTGGTTTTTGTCCTCAGACTGTCAGAATGCTGTCAGACGGAATCATCCTGTTGCACAATAATGTCCACTCCCACCCTGTCAATTAGACAAATGCTGTGCTTTAGTGATTAGATTGTGGAACACAGCAACATCCTCCATGCAACCAAGCTTTTTCACCTTGTGATTTTCATGTCTTTGGCGACCTGAGGAAAGATATGCAAGGATGTCCATTTTAGTCAGATGAGGGAGTGCAAGAGTGGGTGTGGTTGTGGGTCTTTCAGCGGCCAACTACATTATACAAAACGGAAATTGATCGTCTTGTTTCTAAGTGGGATAAATGCCTAACACATGTGGTGATTACTCTTGAATAGAACCATTCCAAGGTCCTGTGGTGGCAGGTGTTCGGCTTCCATTTGACTGCCCCTCATATTATGCAGTAGTCTCTGTATACCATGGAGAGTCTCTCGTGTTATGAACTGTTGTACTGGATACGTATCTATCCACTACATGGTCAATTATTCTTTTAAACTTGAGCCATAGTTCCTCTACATGTTCCTGTCTTGAGCTAAAAGTTTTAAGTTTGAGAAATGATACTATTGCTTTTTTGTTTTGTTTATTAAACACATATATTTTTCCACTTGTTATAGTTGTCCTTTATACTTTGGTAATATTTGTCGCCACAACTGCCTCTTGATCACTGGTAACAGTTTTAATGTGGAAATCCTAAAAGAGGTCTATTTGTTCCCATTAAATGTAATGTACTTCCATCATGAGTAGGTTTCTGAATCATCGCTTCCAAGCAGTTTTCAGAGAACGCATCTAGTAATGTTTCACAGAATGTCTTGTTACGCACATAGCTAACAAAACTGTAATCTTTCCAACTGATTGTTGAATGAGTACATCCTCTGCCAATGATTACTGTATAACTGGGAACTTACATACAAACGAACTGAGGTTTTCCCTAAAATTTTCAATTATATCACGAAGTGAGATTGATGAGCAATAGAAGGGTCTGCCCAAGCACTCTTGCATGCAGCTTCAGTTTCTGTCTCGTTGGATTTGAGTGTCTTGTACTATGAAAAATATAGCACCCCAATTTCCTGTTAGCGTATCCTTTTGATAGACAGTTTAATTTTTCCCAAAAGCCTCACTGCTGTAAATTTCATGTTTTAACCAGCTTTCTGTACCTAGAGAGTGTCATTGTTTTCAGAAGCACTTTAAACTCAGTCACTTTGTTGCGAAGTTTGGCAGTTAACTACTAGGAAATTAATACTCTCACCTATTGAGGGCATTTCTTTGGATCTTACACTAATAGTTTGGAGTCTGAACTGGATGGAGAGTCGACTAATCCAGAAGCTCTTGTGTGCACCCCACACACAGTCAGCTACCAGCGTAGCAGCCTCTGATGTGTAGTGTACACCTGACCCATTTAGAGGGACCCAACAGTTCTCAACATTATGGTGCAAGTCAAGGAAGTCACAGCCAAGCTTGTCACAGAACTTCCGAAGTCTCCAGCTCAGTCATTCCACTAGACTCAAAACCATGGGGCCACGATTAGTTCTGGGAACATTGCTGCAAATTGTGAACATCTTTGAAATTTTATGTATAAGGCTGACCTTTTCAACCTCCTCTGCCATTTGCCATAATGATCAAAGTATGACCTCTGAGCTTAGACAAGAGGCATTGTTTGTTCTAACATGAGTCACAGTCTATGGTTGGCTGCACCCAGTTCCCTCAATGGCTGTTGGAATAAACACTTCAGTATATTGATTGCGGCTCCCAGGCATACACACAGAGTGTACCTGGTGTTCCTTCCTGTCCCTTGCTATCAACTCCCTAAGGGATACCATTATTTGCCATATATCGGGACTGCTGATGATTAATAGATCGCCATCCTTATGCATTTGCCCCCTCTTGACACAGGACAAAGCAGGTTTTCCAACAGGTGAAGCGAGTCCCACTGGCTCTGTGTCACTTTCAGTGGAAGGCACCATCTTGAACTAGTTGATTAAGGAGACGTGTATAACACTCTGAGTACTCCCTGGTCCCTGTCTACCCTGTACAAGATGCCAAGACCTACCACTGATACGCCATTTGCAGTCAAGTGGATAAGTATGATAAACCCCGTACATCGTGCAGAGGAGGCAGCGTCCACAGGGCAGGATAGTACTCGAGGTACCGGTGGTACCTCTGGTACATGGCTCTTGTGAGCTCTCCAAACACACCGATTTGCAGCAGCTGCTAATCGTTGGACAGTACTCAGTGTCACGGCAATTTCTAGCTGCTGATGAATGTCAATTAACTCGGCGTGTGTTCGAGAACAGCATTCTCAGTGGGGCTACATTGTGGATAGAAAAATGTTTTACAGAACAGTGAACAAATAACTTTAAACTAAGCCTGCTGACTTTGTTTTAAACTGTTGCGTAAGAAAAAAAATTAGTAATCCCCGAAGAACTGAAACTAATACACAAAACGAGATTTCTATAACAGCAACAGAAAAACACGAGGAAAAAAATATTAGTTTTCTAATACTTTTTAAGGTTAAAGTCACTAAGAAACTTGAAAACAGCATTAATTTATTATAAATGTAGACAATACAAACCCTACAATAACTAAATTAAAAACACTGATTTAACAATGAACTGGCTTTTGTACAAGACAGCTGCAACTTCCAAAAATTCTCAAAAAGGTACCGTACGTTTACTTGCAGTGATGTACACTGATGTTCAGGGTGATTTATTATTTGGTAGTAACTGTGAATCACAAATGCTGATTTGCTACGAAGTAAGTTATCCGCAACACTTACCCTCTGCCATGCGCTTCACGGTGGTTTACGGAGCACGGATATAGATACAGACTTGCGATTTACGACAATTTTCCAAAATATAGTTCTATAAGCGTCCAAAAATTCTCACGAATTTCTCACGGATTATACATTGAGCTTAGACAACGATTGTTTTGAACGAGGATAGACGAACTGTATGATACTCGAAAACTTTTTTTTCCGCTGAAGAGCACAATTTATGTTTAAGCAATTAACGGTTGGTAATAGTACGACTTTATCGCAACACTGGCAAATGTTCGAAATTTCACAATACACACGAGTACTGAGACAATAAATGAGAGAGTATGCAGAGGTCACACAAATAGTAAAATGTGATAATCAAGCATTTCAGATCAGCGCAGGAATGTGGCACACGCTGTCTCACGTAAATGAAGATTTCAGAGTCGGCTTTTACATGTAAATAAACATGCAAATTACATGGATCTTTTACTTACGTGACTACTTCTACATTGGTGTGCCGAAGATGAACACTGCAGCATCATTCAAAATCGGGAAAACGTGCAGCACCAACAAAGTACGGTACATCTTCTGCCTGGAGCAGCTAACAATGCAACATAAACTTAACACATGCAAGAAGGCAAGGTTTTTATTTTGTTTTATTTCTTTATGTAAGTACCTTTTCCCAGCTCTTCATATTTTATGCCTTTAGTGCTACATTTGAATTTACTTTTCACTTTATGATAACAAATATTGTACCATGACGTGAGGCAACTGGGGACATACATCTAATCTGGAATTAATATGTAAAAGCTAGGTTAAGTTATTGGAAAGCAGCAGAGAAATATGATGTTAGTAAGTTGGCAATTAACAGACACATAAAAGGAAAACATATTGGGAAATTTGACCAACTGTATGTTTTAAGCAAGGAAGACTGCATCAAATTATCATCATTTTGGGGTTTTCTTTACATGGCATTTGATGTTCATTTGATAGTAAAGTCTTTTCTTGATCAAAAGGATGTAGTAGAAAAAGGATTCAAGAATTTAAGCCTGGAAAAGCATGGGCCCATGGGTTTCACAAATGACACAAGCAAAGCTTATCTCAACACCTGTGTCAGAACATCAAATTATGCACAGAAGCAGTATCAAACGAAATTATAGAAGAGTATTTTAAAGAATTAGGAACTTCTTTGGCTGGTGAGCTGATAGTGAGCTCTGAAGAAAACAAACCATCCATAACCTCCCCCCCCCCCCCAAGAAAAAGCCATGTTGTTATTCAGAGTCAATAACTGACCATTCACAGACTAGTTCTTCTGTCATTTTCACTGACTTTGTCATTGCCTTTTTCAGGCCATTAAAACACAGTGTGTTGAAGTTTTGAATCAGTGGGAATCCAAACAGTGTCTAATGATAACTTTCCTAGACTGCCCAAGGCATGTCATGACAGCTTAGGTCAAAATGGACCTATTGAATAAAAACTGAAAGCTGGTTTCAGGATGACGGAATTTAATCTGTCGATAAAAATGAGGTGCTGAAGACAATACTGACAATGGAAACACAAAATGAAGCTGCAAGCCCACACAGTTGGAAAGAAGCCTACTCCAACTACCTGCAGGAATCATGTGCTACAGAAATTCAACCTCTGAAGAAAAGGAAGAAGAAACTTTGCATTTCACTTGGTAAAAGAACTGATTCTTCCATTCTCTCTGATATTCAGCAGGAGGAAGTTAAAAAAAATCTACTTCAATGATGGAGCAGAAGAAAAGGCATCTGAAAAATGCATCAGGTTATGATGAAAGTGAATGGGACATTTCATTGATTGATTGCTTGCATGTTTGATTGATTTATTGGTCCATTTCATCATTTTTGTACACAGTTACAAATTGTTATTTGACATGTAAATTTTTGTGAGATGAGATGAGACAATGTGAATTTATTTGATGATTATGATTTGTATGTCTACTACAACATGAATAAGTTTACATACACAAAACTTTATGCGAATGTATACATTGATATTAATGTCTTCATGTTCATCTCAAGGACTTAAATCAGTTAAAAAGCCAGAGGATTGTTACATCACTGTGTTGATCATAGCTTACATTTTTTTTTTTTTTGTAAAAGGAAACAAAGTTACATTAAATCATGACACTTTTCTTATGAATTAAAAATTTTTGTGACATCTCCATGGCTATAGTTTACAGCTTTTGCATTTGTACAAATGGCAGAAATTTAAAGATTAGAAAATATTTACAGTTTATATGGCATACACTAACATTGATTATGTTACTGAAGGATTCTACAGGAACTCGTCCAGATTTCAGAAAGCAGCTAGCTTCACTAGCTTCTATACAGTTTAAGATTGTATATATTCATCAACACTACAATGCAGTTTATTTAAAAGGTACATTTTTAGAGTCATTTTAAAATTCCTTAATTTTTTTGTATCCTAAAGTGGTGTGGTGACTTGTTGTAAAGATTTTCCCTGCTAGCGGGGACCCATGTTGTCTAAGTTTTGTTTTTGCATATTCACTATGCAGTTCCATTTTCTGTTGTGTATTGTGCTTATGAAGTTTTTCATTTTTTTGCACTACTTGGTCTTCAGTGTCTGTTATTATCTTAATGAAACGTGTAACTTCCAAAATTTCTAAGCAAGGTAGTGGAAGAAATTGTAGGTTCTTAAATAGTGCCCTGCATGAGCTTCTAGTAGCTACATTTCTTTCGGTCATTATAATTCGTTCTTGGAGAATAAAGCAACTTCTGCTGGCAGGTGAGTTATCCCAAAAAATTATGCCGTATCTTAATATTGATTCCATCTGTGCCTAATATATATATTTTTATCATTTGCTGTGTCATGCAGCCAGTAAGGATTTTCATGCAATAGCAGGTGGTACTTAATTTGTTATTGATGAAGCTTACATGCCGCGCGGGATTAGCCGAGCGGTCTGAGGCGCTGCAGTCATGGACTGTGCGGCTGGTCCTGGCGGAGGTTCGAGTCCTCCCTCGGGCATGGGTGTGTGTGTTTGTCCTTAGGATAATTTACGTTAAGTAGTGTGTAAGCTTAGGGACTGATGACCTCATCAGTTAAGTCCCATAAGATTTCACACACATCTGAACATCATCATCTGAAGCTTACATGTTTATCCCACTTTAGGTTTTCTTGGATCCATATTCCAAGAAATTTAGTGCTGTTTACACTTTCTAATTGTTTGCCAGACAACATTATGACAGGGCTTGAGGGATGTATGCTTTGTATTGTATGTAAGTGCATAATTACTGTCTTTTCTACATTTATGATAAGACTGTTTGTGGAGAACCCATCAGCTATGTGTTGCGTGCATACTTTGATTTCATCCTCCAGTTCATCCCTTTTATCAGAATGTTGATGTCGTCTGCAACTTTTATACATGTCCAGGAAGGGGTTGCTGATTCTAAATCATTTATAAATAGCAGGAACAAGATTGGACCTAGATTGTGGATAGTGTGAAAATTCGGCATGTGACTCCACGAAGAAACGTTAATTTTAGTGTTAAAAAAAACAGTGTGCTAATTGTAAAGACGAAATTACACAGCTGAGCGAACGTGTGTCCAGTTTACAGTTTATTATCAGCGCGCTAAAGATGGATATCACAAAACATCAAAGAAAATAGTGAACTGAACTCTTCAAAATTGCGCCATGGCTGTGCGACTCTGTCGGAGAAGCGGACGGAAGTAAAGTTTTAAAAAAAAAATGCAAATAGAAAGTGGAAAATCTAGAAAACTGTGAAAGTAAGATAAGTGTAATGGACGAAAATTACTTTATGGATCCTTCAAAATCGGACTTTGATAGTGCTGTGACAAATTCAAGTGAACCAGGTGTAAACACTAAAACTAGCAAAGCGCGAAGTGAAGAATTCTGCTCAACGGAAAATTGTTGACACAAGTAAGAACTCAGAACGATATGGCGAACCTACAGAAAAAGCTATTTATTTGAACAGTCATGGACGCAATTTTGTAGCAATCGTAGAAATCATTCGAAATGATTTCAATCTGAAAACATGCGAATATGTTAAACCTGGTGCACCCATGCATGAGGTTACCAAAAACAGCGAGCAGGACCGGTCGGACAGCAAAAACGAAAGTATTGTGCTGATTGGGGGTGCAAATGATGTTTACAGAAATGAACTGGCATCTGCAATGCACAGTCTAAGGCAATTTCTTCACTGTGCAAGTACGAAAATCGTTATTGTAGCCGGAATACCACACAGACACGATCTAATGCCTACTACTTCCTGTGTAAATTCTTGAACTGAAAGGGCAAACAGGCAGTTTCACAAGATCTGTAAAATGTACACAAAAGCCCATTTCCTTAGTGTGAACTTTCTGCAAAGGTGCAATTATACAAAACATGGAATTCATCTGAACGGAAGTGGCAACAAATTACTCGCCCAAACAGTCACCCAAGCATTAGAAAACTACAGCTGGCAAGAAAACAGTCTGTACAAAACTCCTATCCCAGTGAGGTATCCAAAAATAGGAGTCCCAGATGAAGTTACCACAGAAACAAAAACAGCAGAAGCGGTGTTCCAAATGAGACGGTGAAGCCTACAAAAACTGCAATAGCAGAAGAAACATCTGTGTCTCAGTCTCAGCAGAAATAGCTGTGCTGCCATCAATATCAGGAACATTAGAGCAGACACCAACAATAACTACAAAAGCTACTGTTTTAACAAATCTACAGCAACGTCAGCAAAAGGAGAGAAGGCATTTAGAACAGAAGAAACAGGATCAAATACTGTGCACAGGAGAAAAACGTTGCCGCCTACCCGTTTGAATGACTATGTAGTCGGAGGTAAATGGTAAATGGTCACAGCGCCTCCTGTAACTTGAAAAGAAACAACATAGAGGCAAAACCACCTAACTATATAACAAGTAAGTTTCAAATCCCAATGTTATTTGCAAATTTTTCGGTGCTTCATCAAAATGAGCAGTCACTGACAAAGTGAGTGAACTACCAGTTCTTCTGGAGACTGATCAAATGTTTGTTACTGCTGTTTGGATAACAGAACATTGGCTGAAAGGACGAAAACTAAAAATGTTGAGCCTGTGAAATTTTGTTTTAGGTAGCTATTTCTGTAGAACTACACAGTCTGATGGAGGATAAAGTGGTATAAAATCTGCACCTATTCATATCTCAAAAGACACACCTAAAGAAAGAGTTTAAGAGATATCTAGAGCTATTATTTGTTTGTATAGCGCTCCAACAGGCAATATAGCTACCCTGTTAACAAGGTTGGAATCACATCTCCACAGCATAACAAAAAGATGCAAAAATCTCATTATGTGTGGAGATTTTAATATTAACTTTCTGAAAGAATCAAAACAAAAAACTGATCTTTTGAACCTCCTTTTAACTTTTAATCTACAACCATTGACCAAATATTTACAATCATCATCATCAGTTATCTGCTATATTAGCAGGTCCCTTGCCTCTCCATTTTCTGCGATCCATTGCTTCCTTCTTAAGGTTGCTGTATGTTGTACTGTCCATCATGTCATCCAGTCTCTGGAATCTCTTCCTTAATTCCTTTTCCCTTCTACATAATCTTCTAAAACTGTTTTGATCAGTCCATCATTCTTTCTTAATATATGCCCAATCCAATTTCTTTTTCTTCTCTTTATTACATCTAGTAACTGTCTTTTCTCTCCTACTGTTCTCGATACCTCTTCATTTTTTACTCTGTCCATCCAACTTATTCTTTCCATCCTCCGCCATGTCCAGATCTCAAAAGCTTCCAGCCTTTCTCTGTCTTTCTTCCTCATAGTCCATGTTTCAGTGCCATATAGAAGAACACTCCACACAAGACATTTTATGAGTCTCTTCCTGAGTTCTCTGTCCAGTCCGCTGCAGAAAATTCTCCTTTTCTTATAAAACGCCTCTTTTGCCATTGCTATCCTTGTTTTAATTTCTGTGGTGCACTTCCAGTCGGTGTCTATCCTGCTTCCAAGATACTTAAAATTTTGCACCTGTTCTAGTATTTCTCCATTCAGCATAATTTTTATTTCCTCCTAGTGCCAATACTTTTGTTTTATTTGTGTTCATTTTCATTCCATATTTTTTTCCGTTAATTTCAATGGTGTCCACCAAATCCTGTAATTCTTTTTCCCCTGTGGCTAGAAGGACCATGTCATCAGCAAAACCTCAAACACCCTACTCTTCTTCCTCCAGTTTCTATGCCTTTGTCATCTAATGAGCGTTGGTCAGTCATATTTTCCAAGTAGAGGTTAAAAAGAGTAGGTGATAGACAGCATCCTTGTCTTACTCCTTTGCCTAGTCTGATCCAGTTTGCACTTTATCCTCTCACTTTAACTGAAACTTTTTGATTAAGATATAATGAGTTTAAAAATATGCCATGTAAATACAATACACAAACTTTCAATTGAGGCATTGGGGATCACAAGACGCAGATAATTTCTCCAAGGTAATGATGAGGTGGGGATTTTCCCATATGGCCATTTCACGAGTGTACCATGAATATCAGGAATCCAGTAAAACATCAAATCTCCAACATTGCTGCGGCTGGAGAAGATCCTACAAGAATGGGACCAATGACGACTCAAGAGAATCATTCAACGTGACAGAAGTGCAAACCTTCTGCAAATTGGTGCAGGTTTCAATGCTGGTCTCGTGCAAACCATTCAGCCAAATATCATCGATATTGGCTTGTGGAGCTGAAGGCACGCTCATGTACCCTTGATCACTGCGTGACACATGCTTTACGCCTCACCTGGGCCCATCAACACCGACATTGGACTGTTGATGACTGGAAACATGGTGCCTGATTGGACGAGTCTCATTTCAAACTGTATTGAGTGGATGGACATGTATGGGTATGGAGACAACCTCATGAATCCATGGACCCTGCATGGCAGAATAGGACTTTTAAAGCTTGTGGAGGCTCTGTAAAGGTGTGGGGCATGTGCAGTTGGAGCGATACAGGACACCTGATACATCTAGATATGACTGTGACTGGTGACATGATTGTGAGCATCCTGCCTGATCACCTGCATCCATTCATGTCCATTGTAAATTCCGAGGGACTTGGGCAATTCCAGCAGGACAATGTAACACTCCACACATTTGTAATTGCTACAGAGTGTCTACAGGAACACTATTCTGAGTTTATACACTTCTACTGGCAATCAAACTCCCCAGACAAGAATATTATTGAGCATATCTGGGATGCCTTGCAACGTGCTGTTCAGAAGAGATCTCCACACACTTGTACTCTTATGGATTTATGGACAGCCCTGCAGGATTCATGGTGTTAATTCCCTCCAGAACTACTTCAGACATTAGTTGAGTCCATGCCGTGTCATGTTGCGGCACTTCTGTGTGCTCGCGGGGGCCCTATACGATATTAGTTTCTTTGGCTCTTTAGTGTATAAATTCCTTTCTGTATTTCCCAACCAATGAAAAATAGGAAGAATTTTACAACATTGTAGACATAAGTGAAAAGTCTGATGCTTTCAGTAACATATTTTGCTATTGCTTTGAACTGTGTTTCCTCCCCAAAAGAAAGAAGATAACACAGAAAAATAAGAAAAGTAACGGGCTCACACCAGGCATTCTGATATCAAATAAGAAAAAGAGATTTCTATACGAAGTATCAAAACAAACAGAAGAACCACCAGATTTTAATGTTTATTTTAGGAGATATAAGCATATCCTAAACAAAGTCATTAAAATGTTTAAGAATCTGACAAATGAGAATTCGGTAAAATGTGCCCCAAATGAAATGAAGACTATGTGGGTTATAGTAAGAAAAGAAACAGGAAAGAAATGTGAGGAACACCACTATATGGCCTTACTGGAAAACTCAACCAAAATATCAGACCCAAAAAATGTTGCAAATAAATTGAACTCTCACTTTACACAAGTAGCAGAATATCTTAGAAAAATGCATCCACCAAATGCTAGGACAGAACAGGTTCCAAACAGTTTAAATTAGTATCTTTTTTATATCAAACAGATGTGAAAGAAGTATCAAATGTCATTAGAGGACTACAATCAAAATTCTCATCTGGTATTGATAATATCCCTGATGGTATTTTAAAGAAATGCTCAGCAGTAATAGCAAAAGCCTTTGCAGATGTTTGTAATTCCTCAGTGGCCATTGGGATTTTTCCTGAAAAGTTAAAAGTAGCAAATGTGAGGCTTCTGGATAAAAATGGCCAAAAACAGACATTAAAAATTACAGCCCAATCTCTCTACTTTCTGGCTTTTCCAAAATATTAGAAAATATATTTTATAAGAGGCTGATTCATGTTACAGAAAAAATAACTTTTTCTCAAAGTTGCAGCACGGTTTCCATAAATGTAGGTGCACAGAATCTGCCATCTTTGATTTTATAAATGAAACCCGGACCTCAGTAAACCATAAACAACACTTATCTGCTATATTTTTGGACTTCACCAAAGCTCTTGACTTCATTAACCATAAACTACTACTCTCAAAATTGCAACATATAGGTGTCAGGGGACTGCGACACAAATGGATACAATCACACCTGAACAACAGACAACAAGTAAAGGAACGTAAATATTAAGAAAGAAACAACATTCATATGTACCAGTCGGGGAAACAAAATGTTAAATATTCCACATGGTTCCACATGATTGCATGATATGAGTTCTGAGGTGGATGACTGTCTGCCAGATAGTGAAGCTTAGGGCATTGTACCACCTGCACAACTACTTGTGAAGTTAAACAAAGGCACGGATGAAGCAGTTAGTAAAGAAAATTTGTTTATAGGTACCTTTCCTTTTGCAAATTTGAATACCAAAACAAAAGTGCCAAGAAGGCAACTACAGATAGTATGATTAAAAATTTCATATCCCATTTTGAAGACATCAGTTTTGTGACATTAAAATTTATGCAAAAACTGACAAAATGTCAAAATGTTGTTATTTTTCCACTTCTAGATGACATTTCTGAGATTGAATTTTCATAAATTGTTTGTAAGTTAAAGCCACTTACTATTAAAAAAGATTGCTATACTATTACACTGTTTTAAATTTCTGTTGGCTCTTTTTGTGACTGATTCTGACTGCTGTAATTGTTTTCTGAAAAATAACACAAAAGTGACAGTGCATTTAATTTTCATTCTTCCATGCCCTATGTTACCACTGCACACACTAACTTGAGCCAAGTTGCAGCCAAACAGCTATTTTGACTAAAAAATATGTGGTACCCCAAGTTAGAAGGAATGGCTTGTAACTTGAGACACCAACATAAAAAATATAAAAATATTAAGAAACTTTAAAATAATTCATTTAGCATAGTATTTGGTTACAGTGACCTTCTGTCCACACCATCACAAGAAGAAAACTAAAAATATCTCATGAATTTATTAGCAACATCGTCCCTAAATATTAAAGAAGCTATTAAAACCTTTTTCTAACAGACAATGAAATTAATATATACATCAGCATGATATTAACAGTTAGGTCAGTGCATTTTATGTTAGTTAGTTTAGAAAAGTAGTATGCTTTTTATGCAATTATGTTTTGTCTGTTGAGCAGTTTTTTCATAGGATGTCTGTTAAGTACTAGTGGGAAAAAATGTTACTTAATTTATCTCTAAAGATGAGAAAGAAACATTTAACTGTGTCACTTATTCTCCCTTTAGTTTCTTGTGCGCTAAGCAAAAGGTGGTAAAGTTTTTGTAATACCTATTTTTCGCTTTTTAATTATTCTGCTGTATTTTTCAAATACTAAATAATAAGATTCCTTGTTTATTTGTTATTCAGCTTAATAATTGGTGATTTATAGTCTCCACCATTTGTTCCACTATATTTATTCTGTGGTCACAAGTGCTTACACTGTTAATGACATTGCCGAACTCGATAACACTTCTGATTTACTTTTGATTTGCAACAAATAATCTAAATGTAACCATAAGATTATTAAAGTCTGTCACTTTGATGCTTTATGGATTCATATGCATACTGACATTACCATTGATTGTATTAAATGACAGTGGAAACATCCTATCTCAGAAATATAGTTTCCAATGTCAACATCTGAAGTATGATACACTATATGAGAATTGCATTAAGTCTAACACATACAAAGCAGCAAACTCTACATCCAATCAGTGCAATACAATTTTAAGTCAATTTCCTGTCAATGAAGCTATAGTTAGCAAACATAACAATGACACTGTGGATAGCATTTCTCATCACTCATACTCCACCTAAGTACTCAATATACAGGATGACAGTTATTGAACTATACGAAAATAAAGTAAATTAGTTACAAACGATGGCATGCAAAAAACTTTATTCAACATGTAAACATCACTACAGATATTTGGATTTAGCTAATGACATGTTCGATATGCCTGCCATCACTGGCAATGATGCGGCGTAGACAAACAGCAAAATTCTGCTTGACATGCTGAAGTGTTAGAACATTGATGCTGTCGATGACTTCCTGAATGACCCCACAAAAAGGAGTCACATGTGTTCAGATGTGGAGAATATGGCAGCGAACTGTGGCTCATTACAGTGGCCTCTGGGTACCCCAGAGCCAGAATGTGGTCCCCAAACTGCTCCTCCAGGAGATAAGACATTCTGCTGCCTTTGATCGGGCTGAGCTCCATCTTGCATTAACCACATCTTGACAAAATCAGGGTCACTTTGGATAATGGGAATGGAATCATCTTCCAAAACCTTCATCTAACATTTGGTAGCCACTGTGTCATCAAGGAATAGCACACCGATAATTCCATGACTGGGCATTGCACACCACACTGTCACCCACTGAGGGTGAAGAGACATCTCGATTGGGAAATGCAGATTCCCAGTCCCCTAAATTCGCCAATCTTGCTTATTGACAAACCCATCAAATTTAGGTGAGCTTTGTTGCTAAACCGAACTGTGCATGAACATACTAATTCCCATCACACTCCATGGCCATCCATCCATTTTGAATGTCCTAATACAAACTGTTCAGAAGTTATGATGATTTTATTTCATATTGTTCAACAGTTGTTACCCTGTACATGTAGCATATTTACCTTTTGGTTCCTCCACCTTATGACTATAATAATTGTATTTAAAACTATGTGGGACATCATAAAGCCGGCCGGTGTGCGGACTGATGAGAACAGATGTTAAGTCTCATAGTGCTCAGAGCCATTTGAACCATTTTTTTTGACATCGTAAATTTACAGCTTACATTTGTCATCATCTTTTCATACAGGTCCAGCCAGGTATGTTTGGAACACAACCCTCTTCACCATCTTCTATCTTTCCACCATCTCTCCATCTCCACTTTGGCACAGTCTTCATCTCTCTTTTGCATGCAGTTCTTCACTCTTTTCAGTCACCTGTCTGGTGATCTTTCTCTTTGTCTTTTTCCCATCCCTTTCTCTCATCTATCTTTCTGGGTATCCTCTTTTCTATTCACTTAAAATGTCCATACTATTGAAGCCTCAATTCTCTATCCTATCCTGTAATGGTTCCTCTTTCACCAGTTCCCTGATCCTCTCATTTCTTAGCCTGTTCCTCTTCATCACTCCAATATCATTTCTCAAGAATTTCATCTGCCTAGCTGTCCACCCCCGGTAGCTGAGTGCTCAGCGCGACAGAATGTCAATCCTATGGGCCCGGGTTCGATTCCCGGCTGGGTCAGAGATTTTCTCCGCTCAGGGACTGGGTGTTGTGTTGTCCTAATCATCATCATTTCATCCCCGTCAACACGCAAGTTGCTGAAGTGGCGTCAAATTGAAAGTCTTGCTCCCGGCAAACGGTCTACCCGACGGGAGGCCCTAGTCACATGACATTTATATTTACATCTCACTAGCTTGTATTTTCCTTCTTTCTCTTCCTTTCATTACCCATGTCTTGGAGGAAAATGTCAGGATTGGAACATAGTATGCCAGATGTGTAATTGTTTTTTCTGTTTTAAGGGACAATCTTGCCCAAACCAGGCTTCTACAACTCTTCCTGAATGTTTCTGTTCGTTCATTCCTCTGTCGTTTCTCCCATTCTCCTGTACTAAGCTTTACAGGTACTTGAAACTTTCTATCTTCCTCAGTCATTGTCCACCAAATATTGTTCCATTTGTGGCTCTCTCCTTATTCCTGGCTGTGATCATCATTTCATACTTTCTTATGATAAATTTCATCCCATGTCCTTGTATTATTCATTGGCATATATCTGACTGCTCCTGAACATATTTCTCCTTGCTTCCCCAAATCATCAAACAGTTTGAAAAACACCATTATTCTTATCTTTCCTTCACCAATTACTTGTGCCACTCTGGTCATGTTGTCATCCATCAGCATAGTGAAGAATAATGGTGAAAGTGCATGTCTCTGCCTCAATCAGTTCTTCTGTTGCAGCCAATCTGATCTCTCCCTTCCCACTTCACACCGATCCCACTCACATTCTACATTTCTCTTATCTTCCAGGTAGTCTGCTTTTCTACTCCTTTGTTATCCAGGAACTTGTTTCAACATACACTATCATATGTTTTCCCAGTGTCCAGGGAGGCTATCAGTAGATCTGTTGCATATTCACATTGGTGTTCCTGTAGCTGTCTTACAGCAAAAATTATCAACTGTGCCATTTTGTTGGGAATGCAGGAGGACAGCATAGATTCCCAACAATTAGTAATAAAATGATATTTACTATATATGAAGAAATACTCAACTTAAAGTATGCTTCTTCTTGTGAAATACCCAGCACAATCAGATGTTTGAAATTATTACATGTTCTCTAGAATATTTAAGTCCTATCACTGTGCCTCTGAGTGATGCTTACATAGTGTCCAGAGTTGACCTATGATGCCTATGTAGCCTAAGTCTCGGAGATGATGGATGAACACTGCAGCTAGTAGACTCGGCAATAACACGACTCAGCACATTGAAGAGAACTGTCTGCTATAGTTCAGTGCTCCGGTATTTAATGGGGCACACATTGAAGAGAACTGTCTGCTACAGTTCAGTGCTCTGGTATTTAATGGGGCACTGACCGATCACTATACACAAATGTGATGCCCTTGGGTTGGTAGCTGGAGCCCCTGGCAGATCTCAGAATAGTCCGTACAGCTAACCCATACGGATGTTTCGATCACGGCTTGTTGACTGTGGTGCAGTGCTCTCAGGAGTTGTGAGTAATGCCACCACAAAAATTGGATTTACTGTGGATCTTCCTACTCTGAAACTGTGTTGTTCTTCTCTCATTATTCTGTCTAATTTTGTCTGAATTCATGTTACCAAAACTTTCTCAAAGTTCTTTCCTCAATGGTTCATCAGCGTAATTTCATAATACAGTAGTACAGTTTTGCTCAATTTTCTATCAATTTCCCTGATGATTGTGATGGTTATCCCCTTCTTCCAGTCTTCTGTGTTCCTCCTCTCTCTTCACACAATTTTCATAACTTGATAAAACTGTTTTATCCACACCTCTCCTGTTGCTCTCACCTCACCATCCCTACACTCAGGTCATTCAAACCTGGTGCCTTCCCTCCAGTCAACCTTCTCAGAGCACCTTCCACTTCTGCTAATATCAAATCCTTTTCTGTTTGCAGTTCCTCTTCTTCCTTCTCGATTTCTTTCTCCTCATCCATGCCCTCATTTGGGTTCAAAAGTTCCTCAAAATCCTTCCTCCATATGATCTTGAATTCCTCCTTGTTCTCTACCTCTTGGTCATTTTTCTTCATCATCAAACACAGTCATTACATTCTTCCACATCTTAGTTTTAACCATCCAATGTATGTTTCTTGAACCTTCACAATCCTCCTCCACCATTCTAGTCCACTCTGCTATCCATCTTCTTCTCTCTTCTCTCTACATCTACATCTACATCCATACTTCGCAAGCCACCTGACGGTGTGTGGCGGAGGGTACCTTGAGTACCTCTATCAGTTCTCCCTTCTATTCCAGTCTTGTATTGTTTGTAGAAAGAAGGATTGTTGGTATGCCTCTGTGTGGGCTCTAATCTCTCTGATTTTATCCTCATGGTCAACTACAGAATTTCTGCTCGAATCATTACTGTACCAGATAATCTCATGGCCTTCCTTTTTCATGAACAAGGAATTCCCATCTAGCAAACCAATCCTTGGCAGAAATCCAATGGTCTTTCACCTTTCTCATTTTGACTGCCTCAATCCTTTAATCTAAGCACACTTTGATACCCTTGTCATTTTCTTCAAACATGGGCAATTACTTCCCCCACCCCCCACCCCCAATTACTATTACATTCTTTCCTCCCATCTGTTTCTTTATTCCTTCTTCAAATTCTTGTTTTTATGCATAATTACAGCCTACTTGGGAGCCATACACACACTCTTTTCCTTCAGTGAGTTTTTTATCCTCATCATCCTATCAATTCTTCTCTCCGCTTCTTCTTTTAACAAATCTGTTGCTACAACTCTCACCCACCCCACTGCTCATTCCAATGCCATTCCCTCTCCAGAATATCAACAGCCTTTTCTCAGTGCTCTCCTTCATTCTCCTTTCCACCTTGTTTTTCCCAACCCCAATGAATCCAACTTCCTTCTTTCCATCATATCCACCATATCCTCCACTTTCCCAGTCAATGTCTGAATATTCGTTGTTCCAAGTAGTAATCCATATTTAGCCCACCCGGTTAGCCATGCAGTCTAATGCATGGCTCTTCAGATTGGAAAGGAGCACATCAACAGGAATGCAATCAAAAGCTTTGCTTAGGACACAGAATACCAGTGACACCATGTTATTGTTTTCAAAAGCTGTTATGGTGTGGTCAATGATTTCCAAGGTGTCCCCTGTTGTGTTTCTCTCTTTGCAGAAACCAAACTGATGGTTATTTAGGATTTTGTGTTTTTCGAAGAAGCTGCTTATTTGTGTGTGTATCAGTGCCTCAAATATCTTTGAGAATATTGGAACAATGGAGACTGATCTGCTGGTCTGGAGAACATGTTTGTCCCCTTTTTTGAAAACTGAGGCAACTTTTGATACCTTAAATGCATCCACATGTTTATTAAAAGTAAAATCTAATGGTTTGGTGATTGAGTGTATTGTCTTTTTAATGATGTTATTCAATAACCAATAACAGTTCATACTTTTACAACCTGAAAATTTGGATACAGCTTTTATACTATCAGCAGGTGTGACAGCCCTCCATTGAAATACCAGGTTAACAGGCAGTGGAGTTCCAACAAGGTCCATTGCAGATGAATGTGTGACTTTAATACTGAGTGTATTTGTGTTGCTTTAATGCTGAGTGTATTTGTATTTGTATTTTATTCATCTCATAACATACATTTACAGATAATCTGATCATGCTGCACAGGGGACACATCAATTTTAGCCTAATGATATACATAATTACATAATTCCCTAACATTACTTTTTACCAGTACAGGTTGATACTGGACATAGTAATATTATTAAATTGTTTTTCTTATTATGTAACAGTACATTATCTTTATATATGTGTACAATATTATACACAATGCTGTCATACTAAATAGTCACACTATTCAAATGGTGGTTTCACCATTCATAAAGTCCTCAATTGAACAGTAGCATTTTTTCACCAGGAGATCGTATAGTTTTCTCTTCAGTGAACCTATCTTCATGCTCAGTACATCTCTATCCTTGAGATTACTGTAAATATTCATTTGCATGTACTGGGGTATTTGTTTCTAGAATTTTAAGCAATGTGGTGGAAGCATGAAATTTTCAAATGGTTCAAATGGCTCTGAGCACTGTGGGACTTAACATCTATGGTCATCAGTCCCCTAGAACTTAGAACTACTTAAACTTAACTAACCTAAGGACATCACACACATCCATGCCCGAGGCAGGATTCGAACCTGCGACTGTAGCAGTCGTGCGGCTCCGGACTGAGCGCCTAGAACCGCTAGACCGCCTCGGCCGGCATGAAATTTTCTTTGTGTCTAATGTTGTACATATGTTTGAATTGGTTTTCTTCCATTAGCTCAGGGTTACTATCTAAAAAGATGCTAATTTCAAGTATGTACGATGCAAGGATAGGTAATATTTTTAGGTTCTTGGGTGGCAGGGTGTTCATGGATGGGCAGCACACTTTTTCGTAACAATTACTTTTTGAAGTAGCAGAATTCGTGACATGTAGCTTGAATTTCTCCAAAAAATAAACCATATCTAATTATGGGTCCAAAGTAATTGTGGTACACCACTTTTCTGCAGCTTATGTCTGTTATTGCAGATAGTACATCCATTGCAAAGGCAAGGCTGTTTAATTTTGTAGTAAATTAATCTATATGTGCTTGCCAGATTAGATTTTTGTCCAAGTTTAGTCGCAAGAATATAATGGACTGAGCTTTGTCCATAACTTGATTTTTATGTAAAATACTGATGTCACAAATTTTTTATTGTTTGGTTCTAAATTGTGTAAACAAGGTATTTGAAAAGTTAAGTTTAAGGCAATTGTGTTGCAACCATGTGTCCAGGTTGTTCAGTGTGTTTATAAAAGCATCCAGAATTTCTCCCACATTTTGTGTTTCAAGGAGTACTGAAGTATCATGAGCAAATATGACTGGCTGGGCACTGATATTGTCCCTAAGATTGAGCCTTGAGAGACAACTTGTGATATTGGATCCCACTGAGATGCACAATTTCTGGTGTTAAATGTTATGCTTACCCTTTGATTCCTGTTTGTCAGATAAGACCTGAGGCACTGCAGAGCATTTTGTCTCATGCCATATCTGTCTGGTTTATGAAGCAGCATGGAGTGATTCCTGCTACTTTGTTGCTTTTGTCTATTGATGAGAAGATTTTTTTGATGAATTTGTGGCGCCGATGAGGTCGACACCAGCATCGATTTGAGTATTGTCTTTGAACTAAGCTAAGATTATCTTTGTATAGTTCAGCCATGTCAGTTCTTTGTAAGCCTTTGAATAAATGAACTACTGCAAAATGGGGGTCTTGTTTGGTGTAACTGACCCGAACTTTGCCCTCACTGGTGACCCCGAGTTGTAATTTCTTCCGTTTTCGCCATTTTACTGTGTCCGCGACCGTGTCAGTTATTTTCGTGTGTATTACATCGAGACAGAATTCGAAAAGTGACTTCGGCCCAGCGCCAGCGCCGGATCTTGTGATCGACATGCATCGTGTTGCAGGCGATGTACACCCACCAGGACTGCAACATGATGCCTCTCACTCGACGATTACGCCGATTTCGCCGGACGTTTTCGAGCCTGCAACAATAAGTGAGGTTAGGAGTGTGCATGACTCCGGCTATCAGGTTTCTGTGCCTCATCACCCACCTGCACGACCAGGAGGACTTGATTGCTGACCTGGTAGACGCCCCGGAGTCATCTACCAGGTACATTCTAGCCAAAGAAACAGTTCTACGTCGGCTTGCACGCTCAACTGAGGGAGCAATACGGCAAGTGCTCCACGTTGAGCAACTAGGCAACGACAAACCTTCCCAGCTCTGGAGATGGCTGCGTGCCCTGGTCAGCGCCGATCTATTCTCTGACACAGCTCTCCTCACCATCTGGTCAGATAAACTATATCCTCACATCCGCTTTGCTCTGGCTCAAAGGCCTCCTGAACGTGTCGAGCAAAGAATGATGATTGCTGACAAGCTATATGATGCATCACTGCTCCACTTCGCCAGCCACTGCCTACATGACAAGTCTCAGGTTCAGGCTCATCGCCCTGCGGTCGGACGCAGCCAGGGCCGCGCTGTGCCAACAATTCCGCTCGCTCCGGGAAGCAGTAAACAAGCAACTGGGACATCACCGGCTCTTCCTGCGGTCACGCCCCCTCCTGCAACCGAATCTGCTGCGGCCACCGAACCTCGGCCACCACCACTGGCAACGAACTTTCCGCAGGAAATGCAACCGCACTACCCATACTGTTACTTCCACACACAGTTTGGTGAGGCAGCACGGAACTGCAGACCACCCTGCTACTTCCCAAACGCCAATTGCAGGTAGGTTCGGATGCCGCCTCCTGTGCACAACATGATGGGCACCCCCCAGTGCTCCATTCTGTCCAGGAACGACCAGATAATTGTGGACGACTTTACATTAAAGACATTTCGTTGGGATACCTTTTCCTAGTGGACACAGGAGCCGATGTTTCACTGCTGCCCACATCCTTAGTGTCGTCGAACATCTGCCCTCATCATACTTCACTGCAAGCCGTGAATTCAACTAAACTACAATGCTCGGGTTCAACTTCACACGTCATCTCACTCTCTGCAAACTGCAAACCTGAGTGGACTTTCTTAGTGTGCGAAATTGATGAACCTATACTGGGCATTGACTTCTTGCGACACCACAAACTTTCACCGGACCTAGTGCAAAACACTGTGTTTCACCATCCGTCCAAGACTCACTTCCCCTGTGCTCCGTCTAGCAACCCCCCCTCCCTCCCCCCCATGTGACACATTGGTCTGGGCTCATCTCATCCATACATGCTTGTCTCTGTCGACAATGTTACAAGAAAGTGCCATGTCGAGCTTGAATATGTCACTCGCCTACGCAAGGAAAACTTCAAGCTCTCCCTCCGGCTCCACAAAACACAGCTCCAGCTCTCTGATGCAGCAAAGGAATTACAGACACTACAGCAAGGTCAGTAAGTGTGCCAAATCTGCTTGCAATCCCAGCAATCAAGCTTCGGTGTGTTTATCTCCCGCTACCCCTCGCAACTGTGCTATCAAGACTGATATAACGTGTACTGACAGTTCCACAGGGCCACACCCTCCTAACACGGCAGTGTTTGACACTCGGCCAGACACAAGTGTGCATGCGCGACGAGTGTCACGTGTTCCCGAACTGACAGCTCCTACCCTGCCCCTCATGGACAGCACCTCAAACAATGCAACTTCGGCTCCTGCACGCCGCCATGCGACCGCCACTGACAACACAAACAGTGCGCTCACGCCAAGTGTTTCGCCCATGACCGTGCTGCCACAGGCCGCACCCTCTGACAATGGACTCACTAGCGCTTCACGAGCTCTACCGAGCTCACCTCACCACGGTGCTACTGCTTCGGGCCGACGGCCATTTTGTCATGTTGACTCCTGGGACACTTTGCCGCCTCGGCTCCCATCGGATCCACCGAGTGGCTCCGAACACCACGACCACGCCTCGCCGGCCCCGCCTGCCACACATTGTAAACAAACCACCTCCCGTGCGCTGGCAACATTTCCGTCATCACCAATGGCATGATTCACAAGCTTCGCCTCACGCCAGGCCCCCCGATCTCCAGTAAACCACATCTACTTTGTCCCGAGCGCCTCTCCGACCTTAAAAAACAGATTTCTGAACTACTAAGCTCCAGCGTCATTGAACCCTCTGCCAGTAACTGGTCTATGCCCATACACATGACACCAAAGAAAGACAGGTCGTGGCGCATGTATGGAGACTACCGTCGACTAATCGCACAAACAATTATGGATACCTACCCCATACCCAACATTGCCGACTTTACCAGTCCCCTCGCAGGTGCGACCACGTTCTCTGTCATTGATTGCAAACGGGCCTGCCACCAGATCCCCATGGCGCCTGAAGACATCGAGAAGACAGCAATCACCACCCTGATCAGGTTATTTCAGTTTCGATTCATGCCCTTCGGGCTGAAAAACGCAACCCAGACCTGGCAACGCTTCATCAACAAAGTGCTATTTGAACGAAAATTCTGCTTTGCATATCTTGATGACATTCTTGTGTTCAGCTCCTCTGTCGAGGACAACATTCGACATGTGCAAACTGTTATGAACACTCTCATGGCAGCAGGCATCGAGACCAACCAGGACAAATTGCAGCTACATCCACCCGCTGTCACTTTTCTTGGTTTCGTGTCTCTGCCGATGGCATTTCACCGCCCCCTGAGAAAGTACAAACAATACTAAACCTACCCAGACCTTCGCCATTCAAAGAGCTCTGGCGCTTTCTGGGGACGGTTAATTATTATCGCCGACATCTACCTCGAGATGTGGAGATTCAGGCTCCACTGACGGACCCCTTGGCAGGCACCAACACTTCTGGATCTTGGCCCATTCCATGGACCCATGCTATGACTGTCTCTTTCACTGCCCTCAAAAATCTTCATGCCGAGGCCTGCTTCATCGCGCATCCTCATCCCAATGCGCAGCTTTTCATCACCACAGATGCGAGCGATACTGCCTTCGGCACTGTTCTTAGTCAGACTGTCGACGGCCAAACTTCGCCTCTTCATTTCTTCTCACGCAAGCTCACCAATGCACAACAGAAATATTCCGCGTTTAACAGGGAGTTGCTTGCGGTCTACAAAGCAATCAAGCATTTTAAGACTGACGTTGAGGGACGCCCTTTCTATGTTTTAATGGACCACAAATCCCTGGCTGCGGCCATTACAAACCCGCCAGCTGACCCGCCTCCTCCCCGCTTCAGATACATGGACTTCATATCTCAGTTTACTACCGATGTCAGACACATAAAGGGTACTGACAATATAGTTGCTGATTTCCTTTCACGAGTCGACGCTGTCCATTCGCTGTTAGACCTCTCTGAACTGCCTAACCTCCAACCTGCCGACGAGGAAACACAAAACCTGATTTCAGACTCTACCTCTTCACTACACTTCATCCGCACCACCTTCCCAGGCATTTCTGGTGAGATCTGGTGCGACGACAGTACGGGCACGTTATGCCCCATCATCCCATCCACGCTCTGACGAGCTGTCTTCAACGCATTGCCTAATTTAGCCCACCCCGGTTTCGTGCGACCACCCGCCTCGTAGCGGAGCACTTTGTGTGGAGAAATGTCAACACGGACTGCCAGCAATGGGCACGCTCCTGTGTTGCATGCCAACGCTACAAAGTACACAAGCACACTTCACCCCCCCTCGGCACCTTTTCGATCCCTCCTGGGCGTTTCCAGCATATTCATGTTGTCATTGTCAGCCCTCTCCCACCCCTCTAATGGCTTTCGTTATGTTCTCTCATCTATCGACCAAGCAACTCGCTGGGTCGAGGCTGTCCCCCTCTCCAATATTACGGCAGATACTGTTGCTCGAGCTTTCATCGAGTACAGGGTATCGTGTTTCGGATGTCCAGCTATCGTCACGACTGACCAGAGCAGCCAATTTGAGTTGGCCCTGTTCAACGAGATTTGTAACATCTGCGGCATCCGGCGCATCCATACCACAGCATATCATCTGCAAAGTAACGGGCTAGTTGAGTGCTGGCACAGCACTTTCAAGGCAGATCTTCGATGCCACAACTCTCTATGGATGGAGGCCCTTCCCCTTGTGCTACTCGGCATTCATGCGATCTATAAAGAAGACCTCAAAGGCACAACAGCTGAGTTCGTATATGGCCAGAACATTGTTCTCCCTGGCGAACTTGAGAGCCCTTCCGCTTCTCTCCCTCAGTCTGACTTACCTTCCTTCCTTCGTCATTCAATGAGCTCTAGCGCTTTCTGGGGATGGTTAATTATTATCGCCGACATCTACCTCGAGCTGCGGAGATTCAGGCTCCACTGATGGACGCCTTGGCAGGCACCAACACTTCTGGATCTCGGCCCGTTCCATGGACCCATGCTATGACTGCCTCTTTCACTGCCATCAAAAATCTTCTTGCCGAGGCCTGCACCATCGCGCATCCTCATCCCAATGCGCAGCTTTTCATCACCACAGATGCGAGCGATACTGCCATTGGCACTGTCCTTAGTCAGACTGTCGACGGCCAAACTTTGCCTCTTCATTTCTTCTCACGCAAGCTCACCAATGCACAACAGAAATATTCCGCGTTTGACAGGGAGTTGCTTGCAGTCTACAAAGCAATCAAACATTTTAAGACTGACGTTGAGGGACGTCCTTTCTATGTTTTAACGGACCACAAACCCCTGGCTGCGGCCATTACAAACCCGCCAGCTGACCCGCCTCCTCGCCGCTTCAGATACATGGACTTCATGTCTCAGTTTACTACATGGACTTCATTTCGTTAGATGCCACTTCATCAACCTTCCATATCTCTCCGCCCGCCAGCCACTACTGCCCTCAGGTTCACGTCCCAAAATCTCTGGACAATTGCAAATACTTCAAGTTCCGAGATGACACTGTCCGTGCTCCCCTCCAACCTCTATATACCAGCCCGTACTGAGTTCTCCGAGACCTATGACATCCAGATAAAAGATTCAGCTGTTACAGTCTCTCTCAACAGACTTAAGCCTGTTCATGTCGATCCTGCTTCTACCCTGCTTCAGGCCATGACCACACCACTCACTGTCATGGCTCACGACGCTCCGACCAATCCCTCCACATCAGAGATACACACTCGGTTGAGTGTTTTCCAGCTCCAATCGTCGAGCTCTTCTCTGACCTCGCCCTCTACTCCAGGCTCACGCACTTCGCCGCCCTTCGCCGGTCCCTTCGACCTCTCCCCCATCGCCTGCCTCGCCCTGTTGAGGTTTCTCATGCTCCCCCATCTTGAATGTGCCCTTGCTCGAGGTGTTTATGCCTGTTCAAAAAATGGTTCAAATGGCTCTGAGCACTATGGGACTTAACATCTGTGGTCATCAGTCCCCTAGAACTTAGAACTACTTAAACCTAACTAACCTAAGGACATCACACACATCCATACCCGAGGCAGGATTCGAACCTGCGACCATAGCAGTCGCGCGGTTCCGGACTGAGCGCCTTAACTGCAAGACCACCGCGACCAGCAAAAAATGGTTCAAATGGCTCTGAGCACTATGGGACTTAACTTCTGAGGTCATCAGTCCCCTAGAACTTAGAACTACTTAAACCTAACTAACCTAAGGACATCACACACATCCATGCCCAAGGCAGGATTCGAACCTGCAACCGTAGCGGTTGCGCGGTTCCAGACTGTAGCACCTAGAACCGCTCGGCCAACCCAGCCGGCGTTTGTGCCTGTTCCCCTGGACATAATCCATGACATCTCAATAATACTGTACAATGATACACTGTTCGTCATGTGTTTCCCTTCATCCAGTGCTCATGACACGACCTCCGCCATTTCCTGCCACCTGGTGAAATGTGTTCCCTTCTCGCCCGACGTCGACCTGGACATGCTTCGTGTTTTCGCCATGCCCACCGGAGACATCATCATCGTCGCTCTGTTCCACCCGCAAACTGCTGGCCTCCCTGTCGCAGCATGACCAGCACGCCCAGTATGATGCCCGGCTCGCTTCAATGACTTCCAGGTTCGGTGGCCGAACCATCCTTCATGACATCTACCCACACAGCTCCCCGAGGACGCTGTCGAGCTGACCGTGGTCCGCCTCCCGCGGACCACCACTGCTGACGCCATAGTTACCCCCCCCCCCTCTCAAGGGGGGGGGGGCTATGTGGTGCTAATGAGGTCGACACCAGCATCGATCTGAGTATCGTCTTTGAACTAAGCTAAGATTATCTTTGTAGAGTTCCGCCATGTCAGTTCTTTGTAAGCCTTTGATGTGTTCAGGTGAATAAACGAACTACTGCAAAATGGGAGTATTGTCTGGTGTAACTGACCCAAACTTCCCCCTCAAATTCATTAATAGAGCTCATGATGCTTTTCCCTTTTTGGAACCCATATTGGTTTTTAGAATAACACCATGTTTCACAATAAAATATGTTATCTGGAATGCAGCTATTTTTCAAATACTTTGGAAAGCACTTGGAGGATAGAGACAGGACAGTAATTTCCCTCTCTTGATCCTTTTTTGTGTAGTGGTTTTACCTCTGCATACTTAAGCACATCATGGAAGTTGGCTTGCTCAAATGACTGATTGATTATTAAGGACAGAGGGTGTGCTACTTTATCATTTACAAATTTAATTACTTTGGTGGGTATTTGATCCCAACCTGCAGCGTTTTTGTTTTTCAAGGACAAAATAGCAAGTTTTACATCTTTGACTGATACTTTCTAAATGTATTGGGAGCCCTTTCTATATAGTTTTCCACTGCTCAATTTTTTGCCAGAGGAAGTTTAGCTTTGTAGAATTTTTTGTATTTCAGATATGACCTATGAATGTGCATGCTCTGTTCTGCCCCTTGGGTAGAGGCTTGCTTGCGCATCTGGTACAGCAGTCCCCTGCTTCATGCCATTACCTGTCTCCCATGATATGGGCAAGGCATTAGATTTGTTGCAGACTTTGCCATTAGTAAAATAATTTTGGCTGCTACTGATGCAGCATAATGGTTTATAGGTATATGGAAGAAACAGTTTTAAAGTTCTTTGAAAAAAAAAATAATTTTTACAGTCAGTGGCAAATATGATATTTTTTAAAACTACATCTAACTATACTTCCTTGATGAAGAATAATTATACATCAAATTTTCCCTCAAGACATTGAAAATTTATACAGTCTATAACTATATTTACATTTGACATAATATGCTCTAATATTTTTATATACTCAAGTTTCCTACTATATCTTTTCACTATGAGGTGAGTATTACTGCAACACCAGTCGGGATATCTTCCAGATAAAAAATTGCTGAAAGAAAAACATCCTTTACTGTGTTTTATTAACCGTTATCCTGTCTCTTATGTCAAACTCAACATCAATGTAAAACAACTGTTGGCACTTTGTTTTCTAATTTATCAACAACAGATATATCGTAATCAAGCAAATGCTTCAGCAGAAAGATTTCAAATTTTCTAATATTATGAAACCAGACCCATTTCTCAGATTGTAACACACCTTGCTCATAAACTGCTTCTATCACAGCTTTATTTTTGTATTTGGCACTGACACCTCTGGAAGCTGTTCACCAGCTAAATATCCATTGTTTATTTTCTGTTTAGGTGTTTGAAGTAGATCCTTGAAGTGGTAACAAAAGTTAATTTTGTAAGGCACTCTATTTATGGATCACCTGAAAGAAATTTTTCTTGATAAGTAAACTGAGGTTTTTCCCTTTGTGCATTTATTTGCCAGCGTGTGTCTGAATTGTTGGAATATAATGATATTGCAGATCTATTTTCCAATGTCTCAATGCTTGATAGTGCTCTACCAGTATGTGTGTCTTTGCTAGATTCTCAAACTTACATTAATATTATGAATTACAGTAGTCATGGTTGTTTCTTTCTTTTCTGCAGTTATTTGTCTAGATGCTTCATAATAAGGTGCATATTGTTTCCATGTTTTATCAAATTTGGCATCAACATTTCTTACCTTGGATTTGTAGCTATCATAATATTTGATTTTTCCTTTATTAATGTGCTGACAACCAAAAGTTCTTTCATTGAGTTAACAATATTATTCACAGCCTTAACTGAATTCAAATTATCTTCCATCCTACCATCTAAAGTTTGTTCCTGTTATAGTTCTACTGTAGAGATGTTTCCTGAAATTTTGGCACTTAATTTCACTATAGCATTCCCACACATGAGTTTTAAATGACTTTTTTTTTAGCATTTTAATATGTAACCTTCACTGTTGTTGAGGGTTTATATCATTATAGAAGGTATTCCTCACTTTCACACCCACCTCCTTCCTATTGAAATTCCTGGAGTGTTTTACAATCTCTATGGCCTCTATGTATAGCCTTTCATGGTATCCACTTGTGGTTGCCTGTACTTGAGTCCTATTAAAATGAATGTGGTGATATCCTGGCTCCAAAGCATGTTCCTCAACAACTCATATGTCCATCCCCCGCTCTTCTGCAATTGCCCTTGTGCTCTTCTAGTCATTTTTTGACCATTCTTTTTATAGTAACTATGTATGCCTCCCCACAGCAACACAGATTCGTATAAATTCTTGCTTTTTCCAGTGGTTGGCCAGCATCCTTGGCCGATTTTAGGTCATCTGGTATCTTCCTGTTTGATTCGTAGAGTACAGTGATGTTCTGCTTTTTCAAGATTTTTCTTATGTAATCAGTAATGTCCTTAATGTGAAGGGTGTAATGTACATAATGCGAAGGGTGTGAACTGGGCATTCAAAGACTCTATGATCCCTCTTGAAAATTTCCTCCACAGATGGGGACAAAATGTTGGGTTCTAATGTGAAACCCATTCAGCCATGGCATGATAAACTGGAGCATTATATTCACTGTGAAAGTTTACATTTCACAAGTGCAATGATTACCACTCTGGTTTCTTATTCATGATACGTGGGTTTCAAACTTGCTCCAACATCCTGAATTAGGTTTCCTGTTAGTTTCCCAAACTGATTAAGGTGAATGCCAGGAGGGTTTCTCTGAAAATGACCTAGCCATATCCAAATTTGTGCTCCATGTGTAAAGATTTCATCATAAAAAAGATATTAAACCCTAGCAGCCATGCACAATCTTCTGACAAAGAACCAAGTTGTCATCGTCAGACATGCTGATGCCTGGGGGATGCACAAAAATTATTTTTTGTATGTGTGCCTCCCACCTCCTTATATGGGAAACAACAGTCATCAGGTGTTCTATCTGCATTTTAACTTTGATGCCTAACATTTTCACTCACTGGCACTCCGTTGAGATCTGGACTTTCTAAGATGCAAAGAAAATTCCTTTAGTGTGTTGTAGATTGTTGAATAAATCAGTCAAAACTAATGAACAAAAACTGACTTCTAAGAAATTACTTTAGTTTCCTTAATAATGTTATATGACATAAACAATAAAATTCATTCATAAGGTCATAGGATAAACGAAAAGCAAAATTTTTCATACTGCAGCTTTGTCAATACTTCATGACTGATGTCAAGAAGTACACACTATCTACAGCATTTAAGGAAGCAAAATTAAATGTCTAAATTATTAGGTATCTGAAAAGTGGACCTATATTTTATGTTTACCTTCCTCAAAAGTTTTTGGACGAGAATGAACCATGTAAAGGTTTATCTTAAAACTTTAATTTGAAGCTGCATATTTGTCTCCATTTTTGCAGTCAATGAATTACTGTGGTACAGAATTGTATGAAGCAAGTTAAAATTGTGTATTCCTGCCCAAAACATAGCAAGGGAAATACCTCCACATGGTATAATGCCACTCCTAACTCATATAAACTCTCTCCTATCTATTTGACTTGTGAGACATGTACTAGGTATATACGAAAGCTCTAAATTCTTATCCCAGCTTACTTTTCAAAGTTTATTAATGAGTTCATAATTTACAGCCTGCAGGTAACAACAGTGCAAATAGCTCAAGTAGAAAGCTTTAAAAAATATTCAAAATTTATGATTCATGGAAACTAAGTGTAGTGCAAACATGATGTAAGTCAGTCTGCTCCCAGTAGTCATTATGTAAAGTTACTCATCAGTCAGCATTATTTCAATCGGTTTATGTTTAGCATTCAATCATGTAAATTTTCATGTCAGCAGTGTACACCAAGATATAACTGAATTGAAGATTTCTATACAGTTGACCATCATTGTGATAGACAGTAATAATAAACTATATAATCTTGAGCATCTACTGCAATGATATTGTGAATAATTATTCAAAAGAATCAACTAAAACTGCTTGAAATCAATGAATGAACTTTTTGAAGAAGAAGTTAACATAGGAGATGATTGACAGGCCAACAAAGTTACATACTGATTTAGTTACCTGAGTGAACCTCATAAAATTACTTGCAGCCCAGATGTTGTGGAAAAGCAAATTCCTTTATTTTATTCATTCTTACAGAGGTACTAGTTTCACAGGGATGCTTATGTGATGTTTGGAGGTAATAGAGAGGAGCAGTGGTTAGTTGAAGAATTCTGCTCCATGTGTGAAATACATTACTCTTATCTAAGGTGTTACACAATCTCATTCCTATTTTTTTTTTTTTTTTTTTAATTTCTAATCTAAGACGTCTTTGCTTAAACTAGTGTCAAAATACTGTAGGGTTCTATTTATGAAAAAGTTAAATTTTGACCAGCAGTGTGTGCCTTAGTAGGCTCTTTCATAGTTAGTCCTATAAATGTATCCAAAAACTGTGACTGAGATCTTATTAATGAAGTTGTCAGCTAAATCTAACTTACATGATATTTCTTACCAAACGAAAGCGCTGGCAGGTCGATAGACACACAAACAAACACAAAAATACACACAATATTCAAGCTTTCACAACAAACTGTTGCCTCATCAGGAAAGAGGGAAGGAGAGGGAAAGACGAAAGGATGTGGGTTTTAAGGGAGAGGGTAAGGAGTCATTCCAATCCCGGGAGCAGAAAGACTTACCTTAGGGGGAGAAAAGGACGGGTGTACACTCGCACACACACATATCCATCCACACATATACAGACACAAGCAGACATATTTCTGAATTTTGTGTGTATGTTTGTGTTTGTTTGTGTGTCTATCGACCTGCCAGCGCTTTCGTTTGGTAAGTCACATCATCTTTGTTTTTAGATATATTTTTCCCACGTGGAATGTTTCCCTCTATTATATTACATGATATTTCAATTTACTCACCAAGCAGTGGCAGAAAACACACACACACACACACACACACACACAAGACTGTTGTGATTGGCAAGCTTTTGGAGTCAGTGGCTCCTTCTTCAGGCAGAAGGGTTGAAGGGGAAGGAAGAAGGGTGAAGGATAGGGACTGGGTAGGCCTAGGAAAAGGGACAGATTTTGGGAAAGTCACCCAGAACCATGGGTCAGGGGAGACTTACTGTACAGGATGAGAAGAAAAGACTTTTCCTTCACCCTTCTTCCTTCTCCTTCAACCATTGTGCTTGAAGAAGGAGCCACTTTGTGAGTAAATTTTTATCTATCCAATTAAATAATTTTATCATTAATTGATTGTTTTCATTGTTACTTGATATTTTATCATTCTAAGTAGGTTGTACTAGTGAAATAATGATTTATTTTACTTTTGTATCCAATTCATGCTTGGCAGGTGGAAAAAAAGGTAAATTGTGTAAAAAGAAAATGGAGGGAACTAGAACTGATCACTTTATATTTCCTTTAGAATAAAAATAGTTTGAATGTAATTTTTAGCTTCCGATGTGTGTACACAGAATTTTTGGGTGTTTATATGATACTCTGACAGAAATAACTCAACTACAGACTTTAATTCAAAAAATATTTAAGGGAAGGCAATGAATGAGTTCTGTTCTTGATATTTTTACTTTTTTGATAATTCAATAAATATGAATGATGATTCAAGAAAACCTGTAAGTACAAGTGACACATCCAAAATTATGAAAAGGATTTAACAAATGGGGTAATAGTAGACATTAGGATGTGGTTTTAAATAAAGTCATGTAATAGTAACAAAACACACTGTATGCAGTTTAGGGCATAGAACCCCCATAAAATTGACATTTTATGAGCAATTTCATCATAATACATGGACTATCTTCAGATCAGATCCTGAAGAAACAGTGTGCATGACTGAATTTAATTGTTGCTGTATAGCTCTGTGAGATTAGATCTGAAAATTATCTGTGTGTTGGATTGAAACTGATAAAGAAAAAAAAGCTGTAGTGATCTTGATGAACTAGATTTCAACAAAATTATCTATCATCATGGTTGCAAGTCAATATATCTCTATTTGTGACATTTTACTATATCAAATTTCAAAAAGGGGCAAAGTAAGTATAGTCAATTACCTTCAATTTCTGACGCTACTTGCAAAAATAGAGGGGAATTATACATCTATATCTACATGACTACTCTGCAATTCACACTTCAGTGCTTGGCAAAGGGTGCATCAAGCCATTTTCAAATTATTTCAGTATCGTTCAGCTCTCAGTTATCACACAGGCAAAAGCAAACACTTTAATATTTCCTTGTGCACTCTTGTTTCTCTTATTTCATAATGCTGAGATCATTTTCCCTATGTAGGTGGGAATCAACAAAATGTTTTTGTATTTGGAGGATAAAGTATGTGAATGAAATTACATGGAAGTTTTATGCCAAGCATCAAAATCATAAACCATACAGTACTTTCTTTACCACCAGAATGCTCACCACACTTTCTGATGTATTAACTTGCTAACTTCACTTATTTTCATTCTTTTATCTTCTATGGCACCACATACTGTGATAACTAAGTAGAGTCCCACAATTCATAAAACAAAATGTTTTCTCAATCACACGTGTACTTCAATAAATTCATCTAAGAGATACAATGGCTAACTATGATATTTAATTGCCACAGATAAAGTGCTCCAGTTGGGAGACCTTGATGTTTTTAATACTAATGGTTGTGTGAGAAGTCTATGGCATGGTAAGCAATGTTTCCAAAGAACCTACTTCTACTGGAAAGAGTTCTTTTAGAAGCAGACAGGTACAATGAGTCTCAAGAGGTACTACACAAATTTCATGTGCTAACATGTACAAGCAGTATAATGCATGTGTATGGTTTTGGACTTATTCAGTTTCTGAATTCGAAAGGTTTCTCATATGTATGTTTCACATGATTTCAGGAGTGTAGCACAATGATAACTATGACAGAAAAAGCACTGTGCATTGAATGCTTTATTCAGAGCAAATGTGACACTCAGGTACAAAGGAATGATCCAAGACAGTATAAGCAGAAGCCAAGCTCATGGCCTTGATACAACAGTGCTACAGCAATTTCATGCAGAGAGGCATTGTCGAAGCATTATTCTATTAGACCAATGAAAAGCTAAGCTAACAATGAGAACAAGAACAACAACAACAACATTTGTTCTGCTAAGATTTGCCACTCAAATCACTTTGGAGGGTCTCACAGGAGCTCAAAATATTTAAGGTGGCAGAGTCCTTCGTAAATGTGTACACTCATGTCTACATTAACTGCAACTTTGCAGTTGGTGGAAACTGATGAAAGAGACAATGAATGCAATTTTCTGTGGATCTTTCTGAGTATTTGAACAAGAATGCCAGTTTTGGGAACTGGAAAAAATCCATTTTTTACATGAATGTTACTGGAAACAAATGAAATCTCGAGTAGAGCTAAGCCACATACTGCAATAAAACTGTTATGTGATGGACATAAAGTGAATATCTGGTGTTGTAAAATGGTTATACCATTACAGAATAATTATTAAAAAGATTTTAATTCCACCTATTAACATGTTTACTGCAGTTATACTTGTTTTACCAAAATTACCTGACAAATAACTCATTGTTGCTTTCCAACAATATGATGTACAACAACAATGGGTCTATACTGTGCACTTATTGCAGAACATTGGATTGCAGAGGCAGTGGAATTCTTGGTCACCTAGATCACCTTAAAACATCAGACCTTTTTCTATGGGGGTTTCTGAGAAATCAGGCATTCCAAATGTCTATAATTAACTTCAATATTTTGGTGACCTGACTCTCTGATTTCATTAGAAAAACTGATACAACTATATTTTGCCAAGCACTGATAGAGATGGAATGCAGATCAGATGAAATGTGTCACAAAAGCAGTACAAGATGAAACAAAATGTAATACGTTTTTGGGTTTCTGGATAGTATAAGACAGACCCTATTCACATAGGCCTATTGTTGTTGGGTGCCAAATTGTAGTGAGTTCGTAATGATCTCTTGTGTAAATTGACATGCAGATTTCTGATTATATTGATCCACATTGGGAGCCAAAAATATAGTGATACCACATAGCATGTAAATTGCCAGTGACATTTTTGTATCCTTGGAGACAATAGTTAAGCAACTTCAATAGTTACGTGAACTCAAACAGCAAAAGGTTATGAGATTAAGAGACTGAGACATGAATGGAACAGATTGTTTAGGTGACTAAAATGTGAAATAACTGCATTTCTTTCAGTATCTTTTGCAGACACTAAAATAATTACAAATCTCAGGGCCGATTTAACTAGGCACAGACACAACTCAGTTATTAAGGGGAAGGAAGGGGGACTGAATCATCTCGCCATTATTCTTGATCATTTGGTATGAGTCACTGCTCTTGTAATGAATAGATAATGTAGAGACTGTACCTGGGCATTGCTATAAAGCTGCGTGTTGCTGATGAGGAGAGTGACTTGGGCTGCACAGCTCTGAGGCAATGTGCTGTACTGACACAGCATCTGCCACTGACACTACCACAATCCAACTAATCAAGATTAATTGTGAGATAATTCATTCTTCCCTTCTTCTCCTTACTAACTGAGTCATGTCCACACCAAGTCAAATTGGCCCCGAGACTTAAAATCATTTTCTTATGTGTGAAAGATACTGAAGTAAATGCAGTCATTTCATATTTTATTCACCTAAATAATTTGTTCCATTTTATTATCAGTCCCTTAACCTTGTAACCTTTTGCTGTTTGAGTTCACATAAGTATTGGTGTCACTTCATTATTGGGCTCCAGGATGAGGCAATTTCATTGGTAATTCACAGAGAATTTTAAAGGATTCATTACAGTTTTGGCTCCCAACATGAGACAATGTAATTTGTAATCTGTATGTCATTTTATGCAAGAGATCACTATGAATTCTCAAATGACTACACGATATACTGCATATTACTTAGTTGTGATGCAGTAATATACTGCTCAAAAAAGTTTGGCACTACCATCACAAGCTGCATAATATTTTTGTCCAGAAATCTATTTCTGAGTATTCTGTTAGTGTGATGATGTGAAACAGGAATTGAAGGTAGAAAAAACTGTTTGAGGAGTACAGACTGGAAAGATGTTTACAATTCACCTGGGATAAATGAAAAATATAACTGTTTCTATAATACTGCTATAGGTCAGACCAAAAACTGCTGCCCTAAGAAAGTAATCAAAGCAAATAGATTAAATGTTTCAAAACCTTGGATTATGAATGAAATAAAAGTATCTTTCAAAACAAAAAGAAGACTGTACTTAATGTCAGGAGAAAAGATGACTACAGAGCTAAATTACTTTACAAATTCTAAAAAAAAAGTAATCAGAACCTCAAAATTTATTTATTTTCAAGAAAAAATAAATGCCTCTAATAGCAAGATAAAAACTATATGGAACATAGTAAAAAGTGAAACAGGAAAAAACTAATCAGGCAAATGAAGAAATTATTTTAAATGTAAATAATGAGTTCATTAGAGATACCTCCAACATTACAGTTGCTTTCAACAACTTTTTCCTTTCAGTAGCAGACAACTTAGGTTTGCATAGCTCCTCAGAAGACAGCTTAAAATATTTAAGAAATGCATTTCTACAGAAGTTTGACAAAATTCAACTATATCCTACCACACTGAAAGAGATTTCTAATATTATTAGCTCTCTTAAAAAAAAATGCTCCAGTGGTTATGATGAAATCAGCATTACCATAATTAAATGTTGCTCCTCAGAACTTTGTGACATACTGAGTTACTTATGTAATGAATCCCTCCACAGTGGTACTCTTCCAGATAGGCTTAAATACGCTATTGTCAAATCATTACACAAAAAAGGAGACAAATCATCAGTGGAAAACTTCCATCCCATTTCATTATTGGCAATATTTCCAAAAGTGTTTGAAAATGTTATGTACAATAGACTTTATAAACACTTAGGACAGAAAAATATTCTCATTTGCAATCAGTTTGGATTTCAGAAAGGACTGTCAACTGATCAAGCTATATTCACTTTTACAGATGATATATTAGAATCAATAAATCAAAAGTTATTACCACTTGGAATATTCTGTGATCTGGATAAAGCTTTTGATTGTGTTAAGCATGATATCCTTATCCAAAAGTTAAAATATTATGGGATAATAGGAGTAGCAGGCTCATGGTTCTCATCCTATCTTTTTAATAGAAAAAAGTGTGTGTCTGCATCAGGCTTATCACATAACAATAGTCATTCAAAATATGAAACCATAAGACAAGGGGTGTCCCAGGGTTCTATTTTAGGTCCCTTGTTGTTCCTATTATATATTATGACCTTCCATATGCAATGTCACAAAATGCAAATTTTGTCTTATTTGCAGATGATACAAGTATTCGTATAAAAAACAGTACCTGTGATCGCACTGAGCAATCAGTTAATGAAATATTTGTAAGTATCAATGGGTGGTTCACAGCAAATGGATTGTCACTAAATTTTGACAAGACCCAGTACATACAGTTTAGTACCTCACAAAGAATACCTTTCCCTATAAGTATAATGTATTAAAATGATGAAATTAAATCTGTAGACAGTGTCAAATTGACCACAACCTAAATTAGAAAACTCACACTCTAGACTTAAAGAAATGTCTTAGTTGAGCTACATTTGCAGTACACATCATAGCAGAAATAAGTGATTTAAAAACGAAGAAGTTGGTTTATTCGGCCTACTAATGAGTTATGGAATCATCTTTAGGGGAAACTCCTCTCACAAAGAGAGGATTTTCAAAATTCAGAAACGAGTTGTTAGAATTATATCTGGTGTCAGTCCTAGGTCATCATGCAGAGACTTCTTTAAGAAACCTGGTATTCTAACTACTACTTCTCAGTACATATACTCATTGATGTCCTTTGTCATTTCCAATGTCTCTTTTTACACAAAATAGTGCAAAACATGATTATAATACCAGAACCAAAAACAATCTGTATAAGGACTATAAAAGTTTAACATTAGTACAAAAAGGAGTCAAATACAGGGGTACTAATATATTCAATAACTTACCAGAGCATATCAAAGGTCCTGAGGTCTTGTAAATGATGAAGATCAGTTTCAGAGTGAATTAAAGAACTTCCTGTTGGCCAACTCCTTCCACTCCATCAATGAACATCTGAACAAGGTTTATAGCTCATAGCTCTGTCTGCATTAGAATTGTACAATATCCATGTATCTGAGTAAAAAGAAGGAAAAAAACCTTTGATTCTTTCCACATTCCAGAGACTCCTCTCCAAGGGATCCATGGAAAGTGATAAATGTAATGTTAACGACAGGAAATCACAATGTACAGTCACCTGCATAACTTGCATTCTCAGTGCGTTTCAATAGGGTGCACAGTGTCTCCAATCAGAAATCAAACAATACCTGGATTGTATACACTACTGGTACCTCAAAGGATCGTTTCAAGCTTAGAGCATGCAGGCAATGGAGCTTTATAGAAAGAAGGATGCCAATATGGATATTTCATTATAGAACTGGTGCACACTACAGCAATGTCATGTGAATATTTAATTGTTATCATGGGACACAAACCTTAAATCTGTCTCATAGTAGTTGCTGTGGTAATCACCTGCTGGTCATTACATACAAATTTAGGCTTGTAGATACTCTTATGAGAATTCAATAGAATGGTGCCACTGCCCATTTTGGATGCAACTAGGATGGCTGTATTGAGCCATACAGTACAAAACTATCTTCACCTGGCCAATTTGGCCCAGAGTCACAATCAATTGTGTTATCTTCTCTTCATGAGCAAGTGCAAAATTTACCTCTGGCTTGCAGTCCCATTTGTTCAGCAGGAAAGTAAGTCAGGTGTATTTTTTGTTAGTATCATGTACAGGTGGCAGATGCCTCTCATCTCTATCCAGAGTAATATGATGACTATACAATATTGGGCAAGATCCTCCAACCTAATGTGAAGTCATAACATCAAAATTTTGGAGTTGAATTCAGCTTTCTACATGATAATTCATGATCACACACTGATTGCTGTGTGAAAGCCTATTTCCATGGGGCAGGAATCAACAAATTCAGTGGCATGTGGTTGACATGATACCAGCTGAGCATGCTTCTGACCAGTTGAAACTTGCAGTGTATCATCATAGGAATCCTCCTTGAACACTGGACACCTTCAGGCATGTGATTGCCAAAGAATGGGACAGGATTCAATAGTAACATCCAGATGACCTTGTGGGCAGTATGCCAAGGTGGATCCAAGCATATTACAGTATATCTACATCTACATTCATACTCCGCAAGCCACCCGACGGTGTGTGGCGCAGGGTACCTTGAGTACCTCTATCGGTTCTCCCTTCTATTCCAGTCTCGTATTGTTCGTGGAAAGAAGGATTGTCGGTATGCCTCTGTGTGGGCTCTAATCTCTCTGATTTTATCCTCATGGTCTCTTCATGAGATATAAGTAGGAGGGAGCAATATACTCCTTGACCCCTCGGTGAAGGTATGTTCTCTTCCACTGGGGTTTATCTATCATCTCCGTAACACTTTTGTGATTACTAAATGATCCTGTAACGAAGGATCCATCGCCCTGCCAATCACTGGAATAATCCTGTCAGACCAAGTTCCTTCTGTGCCCATCTCCCTACCCTATGGCTCCTACCCGTGACCATCCCTGCTGCAAGACTTGCCCTATGCACCCTCCTACTACCACCTATAACACCCCTGTAACTGGCAAAACATACACTATCAAAGGGAGAGCAACCTCCAAAACAACACGTTATATACCAACTGTTATGTAAACACTGTTTGGCCTTTTACATCAGCATGACTGCTACTAAATTATCAATTACAGTGAATGGCATAGGCAGAGGGAGTATACAGGCAACTCGCACTATCCTGTTGCAGAGGATGCTCTATGACATGACATTTGTGACCTCGGCACCTGTTTCACCACATGCGCCATCTGGATTGTTTCCCCAGACACCAGTTTCTCAGAACTCCCCTGGTGGGAACTAGCACTACAACATATCCTTGGTTCTCACCACCCACCTGGCCTTAATCTATGTTAATTTCTTCTGTCTCAGCATTTCTTCACTGTAACTACTCTTTGCTTCACTCCGTTTTAGTTTTCTACACCTTTCATTGTCTTTCCCATTTATTTTTCACTGTCCCCCTTCCACCTCTATTACATACAATGCACTTAACTTTTTACTCTTATTAACTCATGCATGATGTTTAAGCAGTAATCTCTGTCTGCATATTACCCTGTCTTCCACCTTTAAGCTCTCCGTTTTTCAGGTCTCATCCAAAGCAGTCCCCAACAATCAGTCTTCCCTTCTTATCTCCTATGGTAAGTCTCCCCTGATCCACGGTTCTGGTTGACTTTCCCAAAATCTACCCCTTTCACTAGACCTCCCCAGCCCTTTTCCTTCACCCCTCTTCTTTCCCCTTGAGCCCTTCTGCCTGAAGAAGGAGCCACTGGCTCCAAAACCTTGCCAGTTACAACCATACTTTATGCATATGTTCTGCCACCACTTGGTGAGTACATTTTTTATCTATCCAATTAAATAATTTTGTTAATAATTGATTGTTTTCATCGTTATACGTGTATATTGTGTGATACAAACCCTGATCACCATGTCAAAAATAACAGAAGAAACTGAAATACCCACAGTTTAATAACCTGTAACTCCTGTTAGGTTGAGCCAGTATTATTGCAGTAATTAGTTACAAAACTGACACATTTCCAGTGCTGGTATGAGTGGCCTGGCTTCCTAAACTAAGTTAAATAGTTTCTGATTTGCAGGTGAGTGCCTTAATCTAAAAGGTAACAATAAAGTTCATACTCTACTACAGCTACTGCTGTGTCAGTGTAAGAATAGAGGCCTGCATGAGCTGCAGCAGTAACTCCATGTATAGTCCTGAAGGCTTACTTTGGGGTTAAAAGTATTTTCTGTGTTTGAACAGAGTTGCCTTAAAATAGTACGTCATATGGCATTAAAGAATTTTATAACTCACACACAAGACCAAGAGCCTCTTTCCTGATTTACATTTTTTTATTTTTCCCCTGGATGTCCAGATTTTGGGGGCAAATGCAGTCCACTGCTGTGACCTGTTGGCATGTTTGTACTGTAACATGGTTCTGATACCATGCTACAGGCCATATGTTGTGAGCACATTTTGTTTTCCAGAAGTAAAAGTTACCAAAAATATTTATGACTTCAGTTCAATATTTAGTATGTCATATGTTTTGTTGTATTCTGCTGACCACTCAAAAAGAACTCCCTTTTTCCTCAGTCTATTTAATAGGTGTGTGATTTTCACAATATATGTGAATCGTAAATTTTGAATATTTCTTCAAATAAAATGTTTCTACATGAACTAATTCCAGTGAAGGTATCAGCAACCTATAAACTATATACTCAATAATATATTTTAAAACAATACAGCTGGAATAAGAACTTGAATAATTCATTTATGTTTTTGGTTTTCTGTTGCTTTTGCTGTAGTTGGAGAAGTTGCACTATTGTAGACTCAGTCCAGAAAACTGTAAGTGTGAATTATTCAAACAACCTCATCACCAGCTTTATTGTCATGGTACAACATTTATTGAAACAACATCATTACACAACACAGAAGTACAAGTTGGAATTCCTTATGCAACCCATGTGTGGACAGGAACACAATGCTACTAACAAGCAGTCTTTTGTACACAACATACATAAAGTGGTCATGCATCTGATGTGGTGAAGAAATGATCACTGGTGTGGCTTACAGAGTTCATATTGATTTAACCAATAATCCAATATGTGAGATGGAGCAAAATTTATGTAGATAGACAAGCAAATTTGGTGAGTAGCTGATAACAGAAAAGCTAAATATTTATGACAGAATCTTCATGTTGCTTTTATGCTTTTAAAACCTTCCCTCTGTTTTTTGGGCAGCTAAAGCTGTCACTGGTGATGATGTCTGCATTACCGGAAGTCACCACCCAATGAACATGTAGCCCCCAAGGAAGTGATGCTGTCTGAATGCTAAATTGTGGTACTTATGACCTGGCTACTAGAAAGGAAATTCTGTCATTGAGCTTGATAATGGAAGCAAGACTGAAGAAGAGTCATGACACGCTAAGAGATCTGTCAACATAAAAAAAAAGATAATAAAAAAATAAAAAAAACATTCAACAATTTAAAAGGGTGCATAATGTTCAAAATTCTGAGAAAAATAGGTATAGGCTGAACGGAAAGATGAGTAATATACAGGGTGTTACAAAAAGGTACGGCCAAACTTTCGGGAAACATTCCTCACACACTAATAAAGATAAGATGTTATGTGGACATGTGTCCAGAAACGCTTAATTTCCATATTAGAGCTCATTCTAGTTTCCAATGTGATTAAATTGTAAATTTTCACAATCAACATGTGTGGGCTGACAAGAATCTGCACCCAATTGTGCAATCACGTCATCAACACAGATTTTCTGTGAACGTTTGGGCCGGCATTGTTGGTGATGTCTTGATTGGGCCCCATGTTCTTCCACCTATGCTCAATGGAGCATGTTATCATGATTTCATACGGGATACTCTACCTGTGCTGCTAGAACATGTGCCTTTACAAGTACGACACAACATCTGGTTCATGCACAATGGAGCTCCTGCACATTTCAGTCGAAGTGTTCGTACGCTTCTCAACAACAGATTCGGTGACTGATGGATTGGTAGAGGCAGACCAATTCCATGGCCTCCACGCTCTCCTGACCTCAACCCTCTTGACTTTCATTTATGGGGGCATTTGAAAGCTCTTGTCTACACAACCCCAGTACCAAATGTAGAGACTATTTGTGCTCGTATTGTGGACAGCTGTGATACAATACGCCGTTCTCCAGGGTTGCATCAGCGCATCAGGAATTCCATGTGACGGAGGGTGGATTGCATGTATCCTCGCTAACGGAGGACATTTTGAACATTTCCTGTAACAAAGTGTTTGAAGTCACACTGGTACGTTCTGTTGCTGTGTGTTTCCATTCCATGATTAATGTGATTTGAAGAGAAGTAATAAAATTAGCTCTAACATGGAAAGTAAGCATTTCCGGACATATGTCCACATAACATATTTTCTTTCTTTGTGTGTGAGGAATGTTTCCTGAAAGTTTGGCCATACCTTTTTGTAACACCCTGTATAATATGTACAAGAACCAAGAGGGAACAATATGACTGGCGGACCAAGGATGAAGTGCTTGGATTAAAAAGGGTGTAAGACAGGGATGTGGACTTCTGCCCCCATTGTTCAATCTATACATCAAAGAAGCTACAACAGAAATAAAAGATGGGTTCAAGGATGGGATTAAAATTCAGGGTGAAAGGATATCAATGATAAGATTTGCTTATAACAATGCTACCCTGAGTGAAAGCAAAGAAGAATTATAGGAACTGTTGAATGGAATGAAGGATCTAGTGAACACAGAATATGAATTAAGAGTAAATTGGGAAAAGACGAAAGAACAGCAAGAAATTTAATAACAAACTTGGTGATCAAGAAGTATACTACTGGTCAAAAGTTTTCAATCACCCATGATAAAAGCAATATACTTTATTTCAATGTACAAACACATTGTATGTGCTGAACAGATCGACAAGAAATATTTTGTTTCTCTATCATTAAGTATAATACAATTTAGTTTATATTCAGCCTCTTAAAATATCCATCCTTTGCCATCAGAACAGCTGCGCAAACTCTGGACATTCTGGAGATAAAATCTTTGCAGATATTCCAGTCCATCACATCTGTAAATTATTCCATAGGTCTTCAACTTTAGATGACATCAGCTTTCTGACGTCTGTATCAAGTTCATCCCACAAGAGTTCAGTGGGATTTAAGTTAGGTGGCTGAATTGGCCAAATCATACTCTTCAGTTCTCCACACTTTTTTTATTGACATTCCCTCTGCACTCTTTAGAAGCATATTTGGTATCATTGTCCTGCTGCAGAACAAACCCGCAGTTAATAAGTCTCTTGCCAGATAGGACTGCATTATTGACCAGTATCCTGTGATTTCCTTTCTTCTTTAATGTTTCATTAATTCTCATGAGATCGCTGACTTCATCGTCCATAAAACATCGCCCCCCCCCCCTCCCATGACCAACCCTCTACCATGCTTCACCTTTGGGGTCACACACTGACTTTTCATACATTCTCCATGAAGTCGATGAACAAACATTCGGTGGCGGTTCCCAGACACGTCAAACTTAAATCCAGTTTTATGTTGCCATGCCCATTACAATAATTTCACCTTACTTTGTTTGTGTAATAAAGGTTTCTTGACCACTATGCACCACTTTAAACCTTGTTCATGGAAACAGTGTTGCACTTTTGAAACAGAAATTGGAGCTGCTGGCATATTGTTCACTTCCTCATAAATTTCAGGTGCAGTACCAATCCTGTGATGTTTACTCTGCTCACATATGAACTGAGCTTCCCTGTGTGGTGTTACTTGACGTCTTCCAGATCATTGAAACACCTTCACTGCCGCCAGTTGCCTGAACTGCTGCAATGTATACACTATTGTAGATTGGGCCATGGAACTTTTGTTGCTATTGTCTTACTAGAATAGCCTTCCTGATGCAAAGCTACAATTATCCATCACGTAAGGAGGCAACAGGATATGAGCCTGATCAGGTATACAAAGACATTGTTAGATACACACAATGTGCTGTAAGCTAATGCAAACTGATTGCTACACAGACAACACAAATAATGACGCCTATTCAATTGCAACCAACTTAAGTAAAGGCACATCAGTGTTGTTGTGGATACTCATCAGCACCCCTCTAGGCTAACAGTCAGTCAAACACTCAAATACTTAGTCTTTATACGTATATAATTGTTTTATTATCAGAATGGGGATATGACAAAATGTTCAAAATGAAATCCCTCTTCTAACCACAAATCCATAGTTAGGTGATTGAAAGCTTTTATCAGGTGGTACAGATGAACTAAATGAATTCTCATATCTTGGAAGCAAAATAACCCATGATGGATGAAGCAAGTAGGACATAAAAAGCAGACTAGCACAGACAAAGGACCAAGAGCAGTCTACTAGTATCAAACATAGGCCATATTTTGAGGAAGAAATTTCTGAGAATGTATATCTGGAGCACAGCATTGTGTTGTAGTGAATCATGGACATTGGAAAACTGGAACAGAAGAGAATCAAAGTGTTTGAGACGTGGTGCTACAAGGGAATGTTGAATATTAAGTGGAGTGATAAGGTAAGGAATGAGGAGGCTCTCTGTGGAATTGGCAAAGAAAGGACCATACAGAAGACGCTGACAAGAAGAAGTGACATGATGAAAGGATATGTATTAAGACAACAAGGAATAACTTCCATGGTATTAGCATATTGTGGAACACATGTAGGTTTATATTCGAGGGGAGAAAGGAATGGAAGAACAAGTCTTATGAAGCAAAATAATAATAATTATTATAATAATTGTTTGATAAAAATAAAGGAATAATCAAAATAAAGGCAGTCTATTTAAATATGCACATCTGTGAAATCAAAATGTGCTGCTGCATTAACATGCAATATAGCGTTGCTTCACCCTCTGTACTGATGTGCAGGAGGATCTGCAGCGAATTGACGCATGGTGCAAGGAATGGCAATTGAATCTCAATGTAGACATGTGTAATGTGCTGTGAATACACAGAAAGAAAGATCCTTTATCATTTAGCTATAATATAGCAGATCAGCAACTGGAAGCAGTTAATTCCATAAATTATCTGGGAGTATGCATTAGGATGATTTAAAATGGAATGATCATATAAAGTTGATCGTCGGTAAAGCAGATGCCAGACTGAGATTCATTGGATGAATCCTAAGGAAATGCAATCCAAAAACAAAGGGAGTAGGTTACAGTACGCTTGTTCGCCCAGTGCTTGAATACTGCTCAGCAGTGTGGGATCCGTACCAGATAGGATTGATAAAAGAGATAGAGAAGATCCAACTATTCTATGTGTGGTGGGCAAAATTACAGACAGAACGGATCTCATTTCATGGCAATATTTTGGGAAGTCATGGCCCTGTCGAAGTAGCTGATTAACACATTCTAGATTAGGATAATACTGAGTCACCAATGGTGTGTTCTGAAGTTGTTTTTTGGAGGGATCAGTAGTACCAGAATTGGATGTGATGGCCCAGGAAATCTGCTTCTTAGCTAGGCTGGTGAGGTAATTAGTGCAGTGAAGGCTGAGGTGCGAATGGTGGTTTATTGCTGGAAAGGGTCTGCATCCAAACAAATATGTTTGCCTCAGATGCCAAGGCTGTATGGAAGGGAATGTTTGACATAGAAAGGATGGCGACTGTCAAAATGTAAGTACTGTTGTTTGTTGATAGGTTTAATGTGGATAGACATGTGTAGCTGGCCTTCAGTGAGAACAAGATCAACATCAGGCAAAGTGGCATGGAATTCAGGACAGGACCATGTCAGATTCAATTGGGAGAAGATATTCAGAGATTTCAGGACTTTTAGCACGTCAGCTTACCCATGAGTCCATATGGTAAAGTTGTCATCAGTTGATCAACAATCTATCTTTCCTTCTCATCTTGTAAGGTATATCTCCCCTGATCCGTGATTCTGGGTGACTTTCTTGAGATCTATCCCTTTTCCTAGACCTCCCCAGTCCTCTTCCTTCATCCCTCTTCTTTCCCCTTCAACCCTTCTGCCTGAAGAAGGAGCCACTGGCCCCGAAATCTTGCCAATTACAACTCTCCTTTATCTATGTGTTCTGCTGCCACTTGGTGAGTAGATTTTTTATCTATCCAATTAAATAATACAATATACACAGTTTATCACTAGTAACAAGTTTCCACAGCATTAAGATAAAAGTTGCTAACAGACAGTTTAACATTGTTGTATTTATTTTCAATTTAATCATTGAAAGTACACAGTAGCAGTGAGAACTGAAACATGCACAGCATGGTAAATGGAAATATGAAGTAAAATGTCTAACAGGAAGCAAATTATTCATTTTATCATTTTCTCTCTCAACATCATAGTGACAGTTCATTATCACATTTCAATTCATCAACTTTTTCACTTGAAAATGTTGAAAATTGGCCTGAAATGAAACAATGTATCTTTATTTATTATTACCTCACAATTTATGATGTGGTTACTTCCTCCAGGGTTTCTTTTATTATGAGCAGTATGTCTTGATAACAGTCCTCCATGGACATAGCTTAAACAAATCATAAAAGCCCTCTCCACAGTAGAGAAGTAACTTTCAGGGTGATAAGGAGATTTTGTTAGTGACACACTAGCTTGTAAATTTATTCTGCTCATTCGCTGTAGCTTGTTAAAATGTGCAAAATAGTATTGATCCATGCTAACAGAAGTAAATTAATGCCATGCTGCTAAACATTTGTAGTAAAAAACCTAGAACATGAATTTTGAAAATTACAAGTCAGTTAATGTGAGTTTTGCTTTAGCAGTTTGTTCTGTATGTGAAAAGTGCCTGATGCACTATGTTTTGGATCCCTAAACTGTAGGTTCCCATCAAGTTTAGCCTGTAAGGGAGGTCACGTACCACAGAAACGCAATAAGACCATGTCTATTTAGGTATCATGTTTGAGTTATCTTAGGATTAAAAACTGTTTTACTTTCTTTCATTAATCTAAATGGTGACAAACTGTCACTTTCATGTTTTTTCAAGTAATCTGCGATTATGCTAAGATACAAATAAATTCTGTACATATCACATCCAGTCCAATGTTACATGAAAGAGAAATCAACACTCCTTGTTGTAGGATACATTGATGAGAAATATAAGATAAGTCTCCGAGAGATTGTATTACCACCGCATAACACCCATTGGCACACATCTGTATTTATTTACTCCCCACTACTCATATCAGTACAGTGGTGCATCATCAATACCCATCTTACCACTTATACCATTTACATGCCAACAGCGATTATCAGTTCTGTAGGTGGCCAAGGAGAACTTCAGAACACTAAATGCCGTGAGCATTTAGGTTTATCTGTAGGGACAGCTGCACTGGTCCAGGGAGTGCAGCTCAGTGCCACTAATGAAGATATATGCTCCACTAACACTACAGACAATGCAGGGGAGGAAGCTCCTATCAAACTACCAATAGGATCAGGCTTGACAGAGGAACAACATCGGCAAGTGCCAATTGTGGGATGCTTTCAGATCTGGAGTGGAGAGAAGACAGACCAAGCGGCCCAATGTCAAACACTGTATTAACATTTGGGATCATACCCCAATTAACCAGTGCTCATATAGAGTATCACAGTCTCAATAGCAGATAATCTGAGAGTAAGTCGAGAAGATGGTGTGAGATGACATCACTAAATGAGCGTTCAGAGAGTCCTTGGCCCTCTCCTGTGGTTCTTGTGAAGAAGAAAGATGGCACATAGAGTTTCTGTGTCGACTACTGATACTGAACAAATTCACGAAAAAATTATGTCTGCTCATTGCCACGCATTGATGACGCACTAGATTGTTTGAATGGAACACAGTATTTCTCTAATATGGACATGCAGGACAGACAGGGACTGGCATTTTAAGGTTGACAGGGCTGACCAGGAAAAGAGTGCCTTCATAAAACATAATGGCCTTCATGAGTTTAAAGTTATGTCGATTGGGCTATATGACGCTCCAGCCCATTTCGAGTGTATGCTTCGACACTTTAAAGAGTCAAGGTGTCTTTGCCATATGAACGACACTGTCATTATGTCGAAGACATCTGAAGAACATATAAGTCATTTGACAACTGTATTGAAGTATATACAGACTGTAGGCCTCCATCTGAGTCCGAAAAGTGGCTCTTCATAGCCTAAGAAATAAAAACCTTTGGACACCTAGTTAATAGCGATGGAGTTTGTCCTGAGTCAGCGAAAATAAGAGTAGTCGCAGATTTTCTGACTTCCTGACAAATTCATGATGTGAGAAGTTTCCTTGAAATGTGCTCATGCTGCCAGCAATCCGTGAAGGACATCTGTATCAAGGCACTAGAACTTCAGCTGGGAGATGCCAAATTTCTCTGCAACTATCCAAGAAAGCCCTTTCCTTGTACTTAAGGAGGCGCTAACTTCTTCTCCTGTCTTAGCATTGTATGATGAGAATGCTGAGACAGAACTTCACACTGACACTAATAGTTTTGGGATATGTGCAGTTCTAGTACAAATTCCGAAAGGTGCTGAAATGGTGATAGCTTATGCTACCAGAGTACTGTCCAAGTTCGAGAGGAACCACGTTACACCTGATAAAGGGTGTCTTGGAGTTGTTTGGGCCACCAACAAGTTACCGAGCGAGGTGGCGCAATGGCTAGCACATTGGACTCGCATTCGGGAGGACGACAGGTTCAATCGCGTGTCCAGCCATCGTGATTTAGGTTTTCCAGGATTTCCCTAAATCGCTCCAGGCACATACGGGATGGTTCCTTTGAAAGGGCATGGCCGACTTCCTTCCCCATCCTTCCCTAATCTGATGAGACCGATGACCTCGCTGTTTGGTCTACTACACCAAACAACCCAAACCCACCAACAAGTTATGGTTATATTTATTTGGCGAACCAACCAATGTTGTGATGGATCACCATTCTCTGTGCTAGCTGTCTAGCCTGAATGGCCCATCGGGTCAACTGCAAGAATGGCACTGGGGGGGGGGGGGGGGGGGTAGGTAGGAGAGGGGTTTGTGGGCGCACGACAGCAAGGTCTTCAGCGCAATGGCACTGAGACCTTCAGGAGTATGACATCACAGTGATACACAAAAATGGACGCCGACTGCCTTTCAAGAAATCCACGGCACTGTGTATAAAATATCAGTCATCATCGCGTTAAAAGACCTTGCTGCAGAATAGAGGGAACATCCAGCACTTTGCAAACTACAGAAGCCTTGAAGAAGGAGTAGCCAGTCAAAGGAGATTTCCAATTAATTAAAAGAGCGTTGTATAAAAGGAAATACGATGCAGTGGTGCATAAATGGTTCTCGTCATCCCAGATATTCTACATGCAGCAATGCTGAAGTTTTTTCACAACACTCACATCTAGTCAGAAGTCTGTAGACAGAATCAGATTCAGGATATAAAATACAGGAATGAATGAATAACAGTCTTCATTGACTACTTCATGCACTGTGCTGTCACCAAAACTAATCAACTGCTGAGTTACAAGATTCCTTGTAGAATACATCAATCTGGAGCACGAAGCACCATGTGTGATGATTACTTATTGTGAAAAAGTTGTATAGTCGAGATTAGTGTTAGAGGTAATTTCACATTGTGAAATCACCCACAGGATGACAACTGCCTACCACGAATGGCGTCACACAACGCTTTAATAAGATGTTGCCAGATATGGTCTCAATTTACATTGATGTTGAGTACAGAAATTGGTATGCAACATTGCCAGTTGTGACATTTACGTACTACTTAGTGTAGCAAGACACTACAGATCTCACACTGTTCTTTCAGCTCCATGGTCGTGAGGCTGAAATGACAATCGGTAAACTGTTCCCATTTCAACCAGACTATACTCAGGGTGACCACGAGGGCGTGCTGGAAAGCAGTACCTCCGAATTTGTTTCACAACGAGAGACCAATTTGTTGATACCATAACTGCAGAATGTTTGACTTTGTTGACAGAGCTACAGCTTCACCTCCGCTTGCACCGTCACTATCAGAGTGAAGTCCCTGAGGTGTTCTTTGTTGTTGTTGTTGTTGTTATAGTGGTCTTCAGAACTGAGACTGGTTTGATGCAGCTCTCCGTGCTACCCTATCCTGTGCAAGCTTCTTCATCTCCCAGTACTTACTGCAACCTGCATCCTTCTGAATCAGCTTGGTGTATTCATCTCTTGGTCTCCCTCTACGATTTTTACCCTCCACACTGCCCTCCAATGCTAAATTTGTGATCCCTTGATGCCTCAGAACATGTCCTACCAACCGGTCCCTTCTTCTTATCAAGTTGTGCCACAAACTCCTCTTCTCCCCAATTCTATTCAGTATCTCCTCATTAGTTATGCGATCCACCCATCTAATCTTCAGCATTCTTCTGTAGCACCACATTTCGAAAGCTTCTATTATCTTCTTGTCCAAACTATTTATCGTCCATGTTTCACTTCCATACATGGCTACACACCATACAAATACTTTCAGAAACGACTTCCTGACTCTTAAATCTATACTCGATGTTAACAACTTTCTCTTCTTCACAAACGCTTTCCTTGCCATTGCCAGTCTACATTTTATATCTTCTCTACTTCGACCATTATCAGTTATTTTGCTCCCCAAATAGCAAAACTCCTTTACTATTTTAAGTGTCTCATTTCCTAATCTAATTCCCTCAGCATCACCTGACCTAATTCGATTGCATTCCATTATCCTCGTTTTGCTTTTGTTGATGTTCATCTTATATCCTCCTTTCAAGACACTGTCCATTCCGTTCAACTGATCTTCCAAGTCCTTTGCTGTCTCTCACAGAATTACAATGTCATCGGCGAACCTCAAAGTTTTAATTTCTTCTCCATGGAATTTAATTCCTACTCCGAATTTTTCTTTTGTTTCCTTTACTGCTTGCTCAATATACAGATTGAATAACATCGTGGATAGGCTACAGTCCTGTCTCACTCCCTTCCCAACCACTGCTTCCCTTTCATGCCCCTCGACTCTTATAACTGCCATCTGGTTTCTGTACAAAGTTTTGGAAACAGATGAAAATCGGAATGGCCCAACTTGGGACTGTATGGAGGATGATCGATGATAGTGAATCTGAGGCACTGCACTGCTGCAGGTGTTGCAGCGCCCATGTGTGCTCTGGTGTTGATATGCTGAAGGAGAGGGTGCTCCATGTGTGGACGAACTCTTCGAATTCGAAGCTTGATTACAGTATATGCTTCTCACACACTGACATATTTACATTATACACTGCTATGTTATATCTACAATTCGTAGCCCCCGAGGAGCATGGGGCTGCTAATACATAGACATGAAAAATAAATATATGGTTTTTTATTAACGTTTGTTTTATTTAAAAAGCTTTAAGAGTGTTCACAAAAACTTCTGAGGCATTACTTTTCAGCACTCCTTCATACATGAAACGCCTCATCACAACGAGCGAAGAAACTACACAACTGGCCCACCTACGGATACTAGACATCCAAAAGGAAGACCGAGACTGCTCTAACACCAAGCACTGGCCGTTGAGATACAGCTCAGGACTCTTGGTGCGGATTTTTATGCCTGTACAGTAAGTGGGACTATCAGAAAAGTTAATATAAGAAGGAAGGAAGGAAGGAAGATTGGGTTTAACGGCCTGTAGACATGAAGATCATTAGAGTTGGAGCGCAAGCTCGGTTTTTGTCAAGGATGGGGTAGGAAATCAGCTGTGCCCTTTCGAAGGAATCATCACGGCATTTGCCTGGAGAGATTTAGGGAAATCATGGAAAACCTAAATCAGTATGGTCAGATGTGGGGTTGAACTGTTGTCCACCCGAATGCGAGTCCAGTGTGCTAACCACTGCATCACCTCACTTGATAAAAGTTAGTATAGCGCTACTTTGGACCATATAATGTTCTTCATCGTTCAGGATCAGAAAGTGATACAGACATCAATAATTCGTCCAATGCAGATCTGCAGTTACCGTATTTCTTATTATTCACTACTCTGTATGTGCATATTACTTATTTTCAAGTGACAAGTACTGAAGATGAATAGAAATACTACAAAGAAAATTCAAAATTCTGTACAGTCTTTCCAAGTTATGTTGTCTCAGATATCAGTCAGCTGAAAATAAGCTGTATACTCAAAACTACAAGGTGTACAACTTTGCTTTCGCCGTTTGCCAATAGGTGGCGACAACGGTAAGTAGCGGTCGAAAGAAACAGATCGCAGACGTCAGGCAGTTAGCTTGGACCTCGGCCAACATAACCTCACTCAAACATAAGTCGATTTGTGTTTACATCATAAAGTTGTTCTTGATTGAAAATGACAGTTTACGAGCCTAATTCTTGTCATTTGCGGGAGGTGTTACTGTTTTGATTCAATATGAAGAAAACAGCGGCTGAGTCTCATCGAATGCTCTCAAGTATGTATGGTAAGGACGCTGTTAGTGAAAGAAGACACTGTTAGTAAGTGGTTTCAACGCTTCAAGAAAGGTAATTTTAACTTCGTAGACTGACATAGTAGTGGAAGAGAGAATGTTTTCGAAGATGCAGAATTGGAGACATTGCTGAATCGAGACTCAGCGTCAAACTCAAGAAGAATTGGCACGATTAGTAGGAGTGACACAGCAAGCCGTTTCAAAACGTCCCAAGGCTATGGGTATGATTCAGAAAGAAGGAACTTGGGTCCCGTGTGAGCTGAAACCTAGAGACGTTGAATGGCGTTTGTGTGTTTCTGAACAGTTGCTTCAGAGGCAAAAATGGAAGGGACTTCTGCATCGCATTGTGACTGGGGACGAAAAATGGGTTCATTACGATAACCCTAACGCAAAAACTCATGGGGAAATCCCGGTCATGCGTCCATGTCTACTGTGAGGTGTTAAAATTCATTACGATAACCCTAAACGCAAAAACTCATGGGGAAATCCCGGTCATGCTTCCATGTCTACTATGAGGTGTTCAAACCAAGTGAAACAATCACAGGTGCTCGTTATCGAACGCAATTAATGCGTTTGAGCAGAGCATTAAAAGACGAACGTCCGCAATACAGCGAGAGACGCGGTAAAGTGATTTTGCAGCACGTCAGCGCTCGACCCCACTTCGCAAAAGAGGTCAAAACGTACTTGGAAACGTTAAAATTGGAAGTCCTACCCCACACGCCGTATTCTCCAGACATTGCTCCCTCTATCACCTGTTTAGATCAATGGTGCATGGCCTGGCTGACCAACACTTCCGATCTCATGAAGAAGTCACAAATTAGATCGATTCGAGGATCGTTTCAAAAGATGAACAATTTTTTCGACGCGGGATTCGTACACTGCCCGAAAGATGGGAGAAAGTAGTGGCCAGCGATGGAAAATACTTTGAATGATACATGTGTAACCAATTTGTTTCATTAAAGCCTAAAATGTTGGGCAAAAAATGGAGGAAGCAAAGTTGTACACCTTGTAATTGTGAATAAAAAGGAAGATATTAATAGCAGATGATTCAAATACTACTTTCTATGGTATTGTGTTTGTTAATCAATGCTCATTGTAACTATGGCGGCTGCAGTCAGAATGCAGTCTCAGTGCACACAAGGACAATAGTATAATAAATTTCATGGTGTTTGCATAAAATTTTTAATATTTCACCAAAACAGTTCTCCTTTTTCAGTAGTAGCAACCAATTTTATTTTATGCTGCGTTAAGACTTCCACGACATAATAACTGCTTCACTGGTTCATGGGCGTCTCGTCGGATAATGCTGTGAAAACTGCACAGTATTTTGACGAGACAGCTGCTCGTTATCTTCAAGTGTATACTGACGTGTTGCTGTAGTAGCTCGCTGATATATGCACTGGTTCGCTAGAAAATGAAAGACACCGATGTGTGGGCCTAGAACTTCATCGTAGACGAATCATAGAGAACGATGACATCCATTATCCCCTGTCGGAGAAACGGGCCACGGTCTGCCCATGCGCAACCCGGGAAGAGCGCGACCGCAAATCGCGGCCCAGGGCACGCGCGAACAGTATGTTTGCACCCAGTTTAAGTGTCCGGACTCCGACTCCTCGCCTGTGTTGACACAGATTCCTCCGTCTGCGGCCGACTAATGCCGGTTCCCATGGCTTGCTAAGTTCAAATCCTGTGTCTCTGTTAATCAGGTTGTTACTTGCACGTACGTTGACTGCTTCTTTAATGATGGAGTCCCAGTATGTGGAGGCAGGTGAAAGAATCTGTGTCTAGACAGTGTTCTGCAATGGCAGACTTTTCTGGTTGACCCAATCTGGTGTGACTCTACGTTCAGTGCATCTGTCTTTAACAGTGTGACACGTCTGGCCGATGTACGATTTCCCATACTGGCACAGGGTTTTATATATCCCTGATCTCCATATGCCTAGAGTGGCTTTCAGAGCCCGCCTGCTTAGCTGGGTGGTAACGTGCTCGCCGCCAATTCAAGCGGACCCGGGTTCGATTCCCGCTGGGTTGGAGATTTTCTCCTCTCGGGGACTGGATGTTGTGTTGTCATCTTCATTTCATCTTCATCTCTGGCGCTCAAGTCGCCCAATGTGGCGTCAAATGAAATAAGACTTGCACTTGGCGGCCGAACTTCCCCGAATGGGGGCCTCCTGACCAACGATGCCATACTCTCATTTCTTTCTTTTTTTTATCTTTTAGAGAACCCATGATCATTTTCACTCGCCGTGGAGCGTGGAAGACACGTTTTATTTCTTGAACAGCCTTATGATCTTAAAGGGTACTCCACCAACATAGGGTGAAAAAACGATCGTCGTGGAGTTTTCCATTTCTTCTGGCTGTTCTTGAGGTATAGTGCATACAGGTTGAAATGCATTTCGAATCTATTTATGAGAATACCAGGTTGTACAAACACAGAGCAGAGACGTCTCTCAGCTGGTAAGCTCCCTGGATCTGAGATTACTCTAGCCCTATGTATGAAAGTACAAAATACACCACTGCATTGAGATGGATGATGGGAACTTCTAGCTCATAGCTATAGGTCAGTGTGAGTATGTTTATGGAACACACTGAGACCCCAGCTACTATCTTCTTTTCTGTAGACTAGGACATCTAGGAATAGGATTTAAGGTGCTCCAGAAATGCAGGAAGCGTTACTAACCCATGTGGTCATACTATAAACGTGTTGTCCACATATCTCCAGAAATATGTAGGTACCAAATCCGTAGGCTGAAGTGCTTTTTCCTCGAAGTCTTTCATGAAAAAGTTAGCTAACATGGTAGACAAAGTGCTACCCATAGCAACACTGTCAGTTTGCTCAAAATATTCTTTATTAAATAAAAAGTAAGTCGAGGTGAGAAAATGTTTGAATAGATGTAAGGTGTCCTCCTCCACCTTAGTTTGTATAAGCTGTAGTCAATCCAGCAGAGGTACTCGCAGGAACAAAGGGACCAAGCAAACTCGCTAATATGTCACGTGCCTCAAAATGAAAAGTCATCAGTAGCTGTATTTTTATGTTACTTACATGATTATTCTTCTAAAGTTAATCAAACTGTTTTCTTCAAGGTCAACTGATTTTTAAAGAAAAAGTTAGCCAAAAGATGTAGAAAATAGCTCTTTTAGTTTTTCTGAGTGTGTTGGAAATTTAGAAAGACATAAGTTACTTACTGGACAATTATATATTAGAATATAACCCTGAATGTTGAATGAATCAAGTAAATGTTCATAATAGGTGAAAACAAATAGCATAGAGTGTTAATATAATGTTGAGTTCTTGTCAGCAGTTAAACACATTATTTTTGTGGTATGAGGCAGGCATAGGCAGACATATTATTCAATTCGTATGCTGAATACATTTACTGATTTTAATTCAGCAGAATAGTTTTTACATTGTTAGGGTAAAGTTTCTACAGTATTTATGCCATAAAATCTTATCCTGTTTGAACCACAGTCTAGTAACGAGAAATCATCTTAGTATACGAAATACCTGTCATACTACAGTTAATCAAGAATTTTACAAAAAAAGCTGCTCAAAAGTACTGTGAAGTAAAAACGTCATATTAAAAAGTCTTATATAGTTAACAAACTTAATGAAATCTCAGACAGATATTAAACTGAACAATTTCATACTGTTATTGTTGCTGTAAACCTTTATTTGCTGGTGGTTTTAACAAGTCAGTACGATGTAATTATTCTTCAGTTGTTTCTGTAAGAAGGATCTTGAATCAGTTTAATATATGCACACTGCTCTCTATTTCAACATGTAATAAACAACCTCAATGAACTGAAACTCTGCACGGGGTCATAAATGTACTTTCTAGATTAAATGTATATCAATTCTTTTTAGTGACTCTTCTCATAGAACACAGTGACTGACTTCAGGATAGAGTATTTGCTATCGTATTTTGAGAGTTAAATACATAGATAAATTAGTGTTGAGTTCTTTCTCAGTATGTGTCTGTATCTGCTGGTATATGAAATACACATACATAGTACATGAACATAAAATTTCAGTGTCATTATTAGTATCTACTCATCAAGATAAAATACGTATATCGTGATGTTAATATAGATGTGGAGATATATTTTTGTATGACTTTTATTTTTACATTATTACTGTTCAGATAAGTACAGTCTATTAGGTAATGTTAGAATACAATTTACGTAAATGCAACAGAGTAATTAGGATCTTAATCAATGTCATGTGGTACATTGGAATTTGAATTACATTAGACAAGACAGATATACTGTATTGGTTCAAAATCAATGACACCAGCTTGGTATGCATCTTTACAAACACTATAATTTTATAATAGTTTTTTCTTAAACACCCAAAATTTCTCACTAGTAACTATAAATCTGGAACATTAATTGGTTTAAACCAATAATTTTAAACCAGTTGTCCATATTTATAGTTTTATTACATAAATAATACACATGTTTACGTGAAGGAGTATACATATACAGAATTAGACAAACACAGTAAAATTCAGATAAAGATAAAAAAAATTACTGCCCTCATTTTCATTCTAATTACAGGTGACGGGAATTATCACTGACACTTTTGATGGCAGTAGTTCTCAGTAACATTTGCTTCATGGGCAGATATTATCATGTTATTTCCTTCATTAATGTCACAATATTGTTTTGTAGTTATTGATTATTTGGTAGAGGGAATTTAAGAGTTACCAAATGGATAGGAGAAAGCTATATCATGGAACTGAATAGAACTGTCTATGAACATATAGGTGTGACTAGTGAAACCTATAGCATCTGAAGCCTTCACATGTTGAAATATACTTTCAATTTAAATGTTAAAAGAATAATCGCTGCTACCTAAAATTTAAAAAGAAATGCTAAAGCTATGGAATCAGTTTCTTATATTCATTGATTATACAGAATCACAATATGGGTAGCTGACTGAAATATTTATCATTCCTGAGAGGCAATAACTGATACATAGCTACACATTGCAGATAACTAAACTGCACAAATTTTTGCTTTTTCTCCTCACTAATACTTTCACTCCTCCCTGGGGTTCAAATAATGTATCATGAGGAATTAAAACTTTGCTGTAATTTGCAGGGGATCTCTTTGGTCATCTATGACTTATATACCTGACAATTAAAATTTTCTAATATTTTACATGAATAAAAAAACACAAACTGTAATCTACTGTTGGAACTGAAGTCATTGTAATAAGAAAATTTTATAATAAATAGAGCTAAATTTTGTTTTGTAGTACATGTTTGTATAGTTTCCACAATATTTATGTTATGCACTTGCTGGTCTTAATATATGACATAAAAAGTAAAATTCAGAACTTGCTGACAAAAATACATAGCAATTTTTTAATAATGAATGTGTGTGATGCCAATGCTGTGAAAAATTGCATTTCAAATGAACAAATTTTTATTTTCTGCTGCATGTAGCTTTTTTCAGTGACACATAGAATAATAATTAGTTCCTCTTGATGACTTCATGCTGCTTGTGTTTTGATATGGAACACTTTTATAAATGAACATCGAATAACTTACTGCACATTGAAAGTACAATAGTATGAGGAGATATATGTAAATATTTTTTCTGACTCCAAAATAAAAGAAGTATATGAAATACGAAAATCTACCTAGAAGACACTAAATATTGGATTTCAGTGTAATATTGTTAATATTAAAAGTATAAGTTGATAGGATGGTTGTCATGTGAATGGACAGATAATAAAATCTACAATATTTCATTCAGTACAAGTTTTAAATAATGTGAAATAAATGTTTACCCCTTAAAATATTGGATTTTAAGAAAAGAGCAGTCATGAGAGAAGTGATCAATATAATGAATATTTGTTCATATATTTATACATAATTCAATATAAAAGTGCAAGTAAATCATAAACCATGTCAGAAACGCTTCAACAAAGTTATTCAGCTCGTTGAGTGTATAGATTACACAGTCTATTCTAAAAATATGAATTACAACTCATTGCCCAAAACCTTTGTGACACTAAATTTTGGTACTGGTAAGTACTTCAGTCATCAAGGTTTCAGATGAGAAATACAGCAGTATTCCTTTTCTTTTCAAAGCTAATTACCTTCTAATCAAACTTACAATGCAAATAAAATATATTGTAAACGAAACACAATTGACACTGGAGTTCTAGTCCAGTAAAAACTTAAATATACAAACACTAAAGTCTTCTTTAAAATTACTTGTATTCAGAAATGAATATGGAAGTTTCCTTACAGTTGTTCTTCCTATATACCATCCGCAAAGCGCAGGGAAAGGGGAAAATGACAATTGCACCAGAGGTAGCCTCCGCCACACATCATAAGATAGCTTGTAGAGTATAGATATAAATGTAGAAGGTGGTACTATTTTTGTTAATTGTTACAAAAATACCTGCTCATGGGACACCACCTTAACATAGCACTGTCTGCATGGCTGAGGAGGCTTTTGTGCTCTGGATTTGGAGGGTATTCTGGTAGTAGCTTAGCTGTCAGAGGATGACCCAAGCCATGCAGGACGAAGGGGAGGAGCTAGATGAAGTCTGTCCCACAATGGGTTATTGGTACCTTTCTCCTGTGCTAGGCCTATCCTTCTGATATCCACTTTTCCTGTTGTCTCCAGTTACAAGTAAAGGTTAGGGAGGACTGTTAGGTGTAGGGGAGCAAGCCACCCTAGGGGTGTAAACCATTAAAAGGAAATCAGGCATGTTGGAAGGCTGCAAAGTGGCAGCCCCATGAGCTGCCCTTGTAAGACGGCCAATTACTGATAGTACCCAAAACAGCCTCGAATCGAGGTAAGATATAACGATGACAGGCCCAGCGAAGAGAAAGGTTAAGAATAAAGGGGTGTTAATATAATTAAGGTAGCAACATGGAATATCAAGGTTTAGCAAACAAAGAAAAAGAGTTGGCAGGAGTCTGAAAATGGGCCAAGGTAGACGACAGAGCTTCTTTCATAGCAGAAACAAAGAAAAAGCTACAGGGTAACAAGTATGTAGGAGAATATTTAGTATTATACATTGAAACACGAAAATAACAGAAAGCAAGCAAAGGGGGTTGCCCTTTACACCCATAAGAGATGGGAAAAAATTATTGGGTACAGTTATATATATGAAAGAATTATAGTCGTGGCTGACAAAGAAGAAAGAAAAACTTGGCTGTCTTTACAGCTCATGCCCCTGATGAAGAGGGAAAAAGAAGAGTCTATAGATTTTTATGAGAAACTGTAGTCGGTTTTGGACAAGTATAACAACAAGAATCAAATAATATTGACAGGAGATTTAAACACAAGGGTTGGGAATAAACCTACCCCACGGGTTGTGGGAAATGGAAGAACGGCATAAATAACAATGGAAGATTGCTTACAGATTTTATTTCTTTTAACAAACTACAGATAACCAACTCTTTTCTTCCAAAAAACAGATGTTCACGAATATGCTAGGATTGAAGTCTCTTATTGACTGAATTATCATAAATTAAAAATTCGAAGGCAAAGTAAGAGACACAAGAGTGTACAGGGTATGTGACATAGGTTCTGACCATTTCTTGGCAATATCACAAACAGATATGTAAACGAAATGGAGAAAGAACAAAAAGTTGGCAGAAGAAAATATGAAGCGAGGGGTCTACAAAGTATACCTGTTAAATAAACAAAGCATACAAGATCTGTACAAGAAGAGACTTAATCAAAAACTAAAGAAGAAAGAAGAAGTGGAAGAAATGGAGAAGGAATGGAAAAATATAGAAATTGCAGTTAAATGGTTCAAATGACTCTGAGCACAATGAGACTTAACTGCTGAGGTCATCAGTCCCTTAGAACTTAGACCTACTTAAACGTAACTAACCTAAGGACATAACACACAGCCAGGATTCGAACCTGCGACCGAAGCGGTCGCGCGATTCCAGACTGAAGCGCCTAGAACCGCTCGGCCACACCGGCCGGCTCAAAACTGCAGTTAAGAAAGCTGCTGAAGCAGCCTTAGATAAGAATGAAGAAAGTGTTGAAAATTTGGGAACCAGAATTAGATAAAGTTTTAAGAAAAAAGACAAGACGCTTATCTTAAGTATCTCAATGAGTCAAAGGAGAAGAAGCATCGAATTTACAAAGAAGAGAGAAATGCTGCAAACAGAGCAGTGAAACGGCTCATCGAGAATCTTGGGATTGGCTTATAAGCCTAACAGACGACGATATTCACTGAAAGCAAATGACAGCCCATAAATCAATGAAAATGCTAAATCAAACAGAAAAAAAATTGCTTAAATAAATAACATCCAACAAGAAATATAGATAGAACATTACAAGGAATTGTGGTAGACCTGTGGACAAACATGCTCCACAGAGAAAATAGAGGATGGAATTGAACTGGCATGTTAGACGATTTATGTACAAATGAATTGAGAAAAGCCCTCAACTCCAGAGAAAAAGCTACTGATATGGATGATATAAACCCTGAACTGTTAAAATATGAAGCACCCTACTACAAAAGAGATTACTGCATTTGTTTAACATCTGCTGGAGAAAGAGAGCTTTTCCAAAAGCATGATCACAAACAAAGGTGCTGTCAGTATTTAAAAAACGAGACCATAGTAGCTACGAGGCCAACGGAGAAATCAGCTTACTGGACACTGCTTACAAAGTTCATGCAATAATAGTGAACATGAGGTTAAAGGTTGTAGCTAACAGCTTGTTCGTTGAAGAACAAATGAGAATTTGGTGGAGCAGATCGACAACAGATAGAGTATTTACAATTTTAAAAAAATATCGAAAAACAGAGAGAGTAGCCTATAACTGGAAATCTCATAAATTTTATTAAGGCATTCGGTAAAGATGATAGAAGGAAACTGTGGAGAATTATGAGGAGAAGAGGATACCCACAACTCCTAATAAACATTTTAAAAAGTCTGTAGAAACAGATGACTGTAATTTTAATTATCAATGACGCTCTAGCACAGTCTATAGCCACAAACAAAGGAGTAAGACAATGGTGCAACATTTCACCTACACTTTTTAACAAACTCAATGGCTTTCAAAGGTTAATAGCCTGTATGGACAAAAATTGTGATCAACAATAAAACAACAGAATTGGTCAAACATTTTAAATATTTAGGTTGTGACGTCAGATATGGGTATGATAAAGACACAGAGAAGAAAGAATCAAAGTTTGGGAATATATGTGGAACAAGAAACGGAAGTATAAAAAATGAAATGAGTAAAGAAACAAGACTGAAATTTCATAAGTGAATGGCAGGTACACTGCTTGTTTATGGAATTGAACTGTGGGTCATAAGTAAACATCAAGAAGTCGCACACAAGCCCCAGAGATGAGGTTTATAGGGGCAGTAAAGGGATGCATTATAGCTGACAGATTTCGAAATATGGAAATTAGGGAAGAACTCAATATATTTAACTTCTTCAGTAAAATACAAGAAAATAGGAGGAACTGGAATGAACATCACAAAAGAATGACTGAACGAAGATTACCTGTCCAGACAAGAAGACTTCCAATTGGGGGAAGAAGTCATGGAAGACTGAGGAAGCAATGGGTACTGTAACAGGCAAAACAAAAAAGCCTTGAAGTGAAGATGACATTACAAAAATATTTTAATTAGCTGCTTCAAAATGAAACTCAAAAGAAATGAATGTGAAACTCCTACGGAGAAAGGTGAAATGATTTCACTTAAACTGAAATGACAAGTTTAAAAGTTAAGCTATGACTTCTTGATTTAACTAATATTGAGAGGTAATTAATGAAGAGGAGAATGAGGTGAGATTATTAGACTGAAGAGAGGTTGTCACATGATATATCGCTTCCAGTTATAGACTGTTAAAGTTGTATGACAGGAAAAAAATCTTAATGAATATATACAATCAAAGGACAGAGAAAACTGAAGCAAAGTGTAAAATTTAAATGGAAAATATCTCAATCTAGAGACAAACTTATGAAGATACAAGCAGCAGAATTAAAAAATAAATATGTCAATTTTTAGGCTATATAATGTGAACTGATTTTCATTTAGCATACGATTCTCTCAGTTTTTCGTCCTTTTAATTCTGTTCCATACTGATATGCAACTTGAATTCAGCTGCTGAAAAATTCTTAATTTTTACTTTAGCTATTAATGGGTATTTGTTCTCCCCCCCCGTCTGTCTGTCTGTGTCTCTGTCTCTCTCTCTCTCTCTCTCTCTCTCTCTCATATACGCATAAACAAAGATAAGTTCACTCCCAACCTGAGGGCTAGTTTGAATACCCTAATACTTTACTTAGAATGGTCCAATTTTATGTGGTATGCACTTGTTTTCCTCAGACCTTCGAACTGAATCACCCATCCAGTTATAACGGGTCCTGGATTTTAACTAACTACATGTAATATGAAAAACTGTTTGGCTTCATGCCTTGACTTGAAATTATTATATGTTTGGAACAGTAAGCAGAACGATATGTCATAGGAAAATGATTCATTTCACCATACAATGTGTGATTAATTCTGTTAAATACATTAGGTTATCAGTATTTGATTAATTAATGAGTAATGTGTTATTGATAATGTTAGGTAATGGATTTTCTTTCAATGTATTTACATTGATTGACAATCTCATTTATACACTTTAATACTTCCATGTATAAAATGTAGGAATAAACTCAGTATTTTATATAATCTGCCCATTATAAACTTTTCTACTAGCAACTATTATTTCAAAGAATATGACTAAAAATATCTGTCAGGGGAATATAATTTTAAATATATGTGAATTAGAGTTTCAAAAGCCTAAAAAAGATTAACTCACAAGGGGAGGCCGCCAATTGTGAAATTCAGATTCGATTCATACTGTGCATAATAAAAGCTCATGGCCAGAGGTGTAATGAGGCAAAGCACCAAGATGCACTTCTCAGCTGTTGTCGAGAAAATCGACAGTTAAAAGAAACTGTTGCGGTGAAATACTCTCTACGATAAATAGTTTTCTACAGCGTCGTGGCGCAGCGGTAATCGCTCGGGTTCGTAATCCGAAGGTCACCGGATCGAATCTCGCGCCATGCAAGTTTTTTTTATTTTGTTTTTCGTAATTCAAATGTATACACACACACCCACACACACACACATTCAATCCATCGTCCACCATCAATTGTCTTCTCCGATTTTTGCCGATATGATACGATACGCGTGGTATGCATCAAACCTGATGAACGATAGAATAATTTTTTCAGAATGTCAATCAGGTGTGTTTCCCAACAGATATTTAAAAAACAATTGTTCTTGTAAAAACGCAACGTTTATCAGATGTGCTCGATGTCATGCTGCTTTCCATGTTTCTATGATAACTATCAGTCTGGTTCGTGTGATACTCCAGCTACTTCTGGTCACTAATTGTTAATTATGTGCGAGTGTATACCGAACTTTTCAATAAATTGTACCCACTTGAATGCTATTTGTGATATTGTGTTTTATTTCAAGTTTTATTTTTCCACGACAAATGACTTTCAACAACTTATTATATGGATTATTGTTGCAACTGATTGCCAGGAATTATATATATATATATATATATATATATATATACGCATTTGAATTACATTTGAATTACAAAAAAACAAATAATAAAAAAAAGTTGCATGGCGCGAGATTCGATCCGGCGACTTTTAGATTATGAACCCGAGCGCTTACCGCTGCGCCACGACGCTGTAGAAAACTATTTATCGTAGAGAGTATTTCACCGCAATGGTTTCTTTTAACTGTCGATTTTCTCGACAATGGCTGAGAAGTGCATCTTGGTGCTTTGCCGCATTACGCCTCTGGCCATGAGCTTCTATTATGCGCAGTATGAATCGAATCTGAATTTCACAATTGGCGACCTCCCCTTGTCAGTATGAAAATAGAAGTAAAATAATTTCGGATATATTTCAAAATATAAGGCTAATCTGAGTGAGTGATACACATCATATTAACATAAGTGTTATGTGTGAGACAAGATGTGGCTGTTGAAAGAATGTACTAGGCAATAAATCACTCATGCATATTTGTGAGTAATACATTTTATTCAATATACAGCAATTAGATAAAATTTTATTAAATCTACATACATTTTCTTTTGTTTCTATGAACAGCTTGGTCACAATAGCATGAAAAGCCTTTTCATGAAGGTATAAATATTAAGTGTTGATTATATTTAAGATTAGGATGCACACAAGTAAGATAAGTGGTAATGTCCATTCATTACAGCATATGTAAGAATTTGTAAAACTATAAACAACAGCTGTCAGATAGAGATGAAACATTACCAGTTTCATATATCAGCATTTTTCACCACTTCAGAGCATCATGCTTTGGCTTTCTCATCCATTTTTCATATAAAATGTATTGTAGCTACACAAATCACTTCTCCACATGTAAAATCAATTAAGACTCTTCAGTTTAACATATCACAGACATATTATGTATTTACAATCCTAGTCACATAATATTCCATGTAATATTTATAAAATTTATTTTAAGTAGAGAAATCAAAATTCATCTGTTAAAAAGTGTTCAGAAAAATGTTCCTTGAAATGGCAACATTCCACATGCGCTCAGCACTATTTAATGTGGATTGGTGCGTGACTGACGAAGCTTTTTCTTTTTCGGTACAGGTGTAACAATGCTTGTGTTCACAAAATTATCTCCAATACCAGTCAAAAATTTTGGGTCAGAGCAGTTCAGCTTCTTGAACATCCTGACAGCTGTTTTCAGTGGCTGGAACAAAAAAGAAAAAATACAGTGATTAATATGAACACAAGTAACATCACATGTGACTTAAGCTAATGCTAAAGTGCATCTATTACTTAAAACCTGTGTATGCTGAAACAAACATCATCAGTTGTACTTCAAATTGTTAGGAAATGTCATTGGTTATGACCAATCATCACCAAAGAAGCCTATCACCACAAGAAAGTTATACGAGTGAGTAATTAGAGTCTTCTATTTAAGGAAGTGATGCAGGAACTGGTTCTAAAAGTATGAACCTGTGTATGACTACTCCTTAATAAACGTTATATTAGGTATGCAAATCTTCTATTTTGTATTAAATAAAAATATTTAATAGTTACACTACGAATGGAAGTTATTACACTATGTGTTTACTTTTTAGGCTTTAAGAAGGTCGATTTGAGACATGAAATGCATGTAATTTATCAGGAGACTCTTTGACAAAATATTTTCAAGGCTTACTACCATGTTCTGTTAATACCATGTAATGCATGGTGTATGGTGAAATAATGTAGAGGTCATCAGGATCACATTCATCTCATAACATACTGCTCTAGTAATAATATTAAAAAAGGAAGATTAATGTTTAACATCGCACTTATGACAAGGACATTACACACAGCCCACAAATTAGATAGGATAACGATGATAAAGGTAATTAGATGTGCCCTTTTCAAAGTAGGCATCCCAGTGTTTGCCTAGTAGTAATGTTAGACATCCTGAACTGTCAATCGAACCTACTCAGTGATGAAAGGTTGTGCCACAAGGAATGTGAAAGACAGTGTACCTTTTTTAAATAATAAAGCTTATTATAAACCTTCCAGTTGAATACAACCTCTAAATATCACTTTTTGGGCCAATTAATCGTATGTCAGTTCTGTGATTGTAAATTATTCTTTATTGATGAGTAAATTGTGTTTATTCGGTTGATGCTCGAGTTGATGGAAGCGAGAAAGTGAAACGCTGTGCCAGCATACAACCTACTCATTTTAAAAAGTATCAAGTGAGCCCTCAAGCTTAACATTCATGCACGAATGTCACGTACTGTCAACCCAAAATAAACTGTGCAATGGTTCATAGATAAACTAAGGATAGTGGTGCAGAATTTGATGACTGGGGACTGTACACTGCCAGTCAGATTTTTGAGATATGTGTGTGTGAGTGTTTATGGTTTAGGGGCGCTCAATGATGAAATTATCAGCGCGATTGTTTTAGAGGAAAATTACTTCGATCAGTAGGATTCAAACCAGTCTGAAGAGTAAAGAGCCCCCATGCATTAATGACCGCAGCTGCCAAGACATATTTCTCATCACAGTTAAGCATACAGTTGAAAGTAGACAAGTAAGTCATAGTGTAGTGATGACTGTGCGCATAAGATCAGAATATTGTCTTGTTGTTCGTGCATCACTGACCGGCATGGATCAATGCCTAAAGCATTAAGCTCGTGCTGGGAAAGGAATTCAGGTGGGGGTGGATTTCAAATCTCTAGCAACCAGATTTAATTTATTTGGAATTTCCCTAAATCAGTTAAGCAAATGCCGGGGTCAGTTCTTCAAATCTGTGTTCAGATTTCTCGCAAATTTTTGTTCAGCAGCGAAGACTTTTAAAACATATTCAGGAGTAGCAGAGTCCCTTTCTGGTTATTTTTCTACGGTTTTCCTAAATGAATTCATGTAAATCCCTGGACAGTTTATTCAATAAAACCACAACTCAGATTCATTCTCCATTCTTGTCCACTTCGATCAAATGCAACATGTATAATGGTCACACAGTCAACAAGATGTTAAGTATTATGTATCTTTTCTCTTTTCTTCTCCAAATCACTCCTTCCTTGGCCCTGAAAATCTATTGTTAAAAAGTTTTACGAAAGATAACATCAACCTTCTGTGCCATTAGTCAGATTCAAGTAAGCCAAAGATATCATATTAGCAGCACAGTAATAATAGAAGGAACAGACCAACTAGCTGTCTCTGGCAACACACAGAAAAGTGATGCAAAAGTAAAATATATAAGAAGCTACAACTTCTCTCAGGTGTAGAGGTCTGTCGTGTTCTGTAGATCCCATAATGAAGAAACACCTTTGGCGATGTGGAATGGCTCAAGGTATAACAAATAGAGGAAAACTACTGAAACTATACTGCCAAACATTTGCAATTAATTGTAACTTACTTTCCCCCATTTGTACTGTAATAGCAATAAAAGTGTTAAATTACATCAGTGGACCCCTGTCAAATATCATAAATACCTCATTTCTAGAGGGAACATTTCCAAACCAGCTAAAACTTGCTAAAATTATACCTCTCTACAAGAAGGGAGAGAAAACGGACATGACAAACTATAGGCCAATTGGTATACTATCTGCCTTCTCAAAAATATTTGAATACTATATTTTAACTAGATTAAAAATGTGTCTAAATTCTAACAACATAATCACATCTTCCCAACATGGATTTCGGAAAAATAGGTCCACCACACATGCTCTGTATGCATTTCTAGAAAAGTGCTCAAGTTTTGTTGACCATAAACAACCTGCTGTCGGTATATGTCTTGATCAGTCCAAGGCCTTTGGCATGCTCGACCACAAGCTGCTGCTTATGAAACTCCATAAGTATGGGATTAGAGGTGTAGCCCAGAATTGGTTCCATAGCTACCTTAGTCAAAGAAAGCAATATGTAGAAATAAGAAAATCAGAGACATTCAGGCACTGCAGGTCTGATATACTACAGACAACAAATGGCGTTCCTCAGGGATCTGTCCTTGGCCCTGTTCTTTTCATATTGTCCATAAATTATCTCCCAGAACATATACCAAATGCCATCTCCTTTCTGTATGCGGACGACACAGATATCCTGATAACCAGTAGAGGTGACACATTGCAAGATGCAGTTAATGAAACTACCCATCATTTACAATCGTGGTTTGAAGCAAATGGACTACTCATAAATACTCAAAAAACTGTAAGTATGAACTTCCATACTAGACAAAAATCTAACCCTCTTCAATGCAGTTATAGTTATCAGCAAAGATGACATTACGTACACGCAGAACACCAAATTTCTTGCACTTACCATCAGTAACACACTAAATTGGAAATCACATATTGAGGCACTGTCACAAAAGATAAGTAAAGCCTGCTATCTATTACGATCATTAAAAGACACAGCCAGTGTAGATACCTTGAAGCTGGTGTACCATGCCCTGTTTGAGTCTGTCTTGAGCTATGGCCTAATCTTCTGGGGAAAGAGCTCTGATTCTCTAACAATTTTCAAGTTACAAAAACAAGTAGTAAGAATAATGAAATGTAAAAAGGAACTGAACACTGTAAACCACTATCTCAACAGCTAAAAATCCTGCCACTGCCATGTCTCTATATATTGGAACTAGCTTGTTTTACAGTACAGCACTTGGATGCCCTCGACAGAAATGCAGACCTCCACACATGACGCCAGAAACAAAACACAGTTTCAAATTATAGCCCACAACACAAAATTGTATGCGAATAGGGTTAAATGTATGGGCATTAAAATATACAACCACCTCCCAACAGACATAAAAACAAGCAAAAACCCGAAAATAATGAGAACTAAATTACAAGAATTGCTACTAAACCACTGTTTCTATTCTGTACATGAATTTCTTGAAACAAAATTTTAATTACTTGCAATAAGCTGTTTATTCAGTTGTAGATGTTTCTACTTAGTAAGATAATTTAATTATTGTATTTATCTATATTCTGTTTGTATCTCATATAGGCCTATGTATTCTGCTATGGTAACTATGTACCACAATATTTTAATTACTTGTAATAAGCTGTATATTCACTGATAGATAATTCTACTTAGTAAGATAACTTAATTATTGCTTGTTACTCCTATTCTGTCTGTATCTCTTATATGTATTCTGCTATGTGCAGTATGCACCACTGTCATCTCTCATCACACACCACCTTTTTTATATTTCGTCTATATATCCTGTATGTATTCTGCTATGTGAGTTATGTACCACTACTGTCATCTCTTATATCATATACCATCTTAACATAATTTTTCAAATTGACTTGTCCTATATCATGATGTGCTTTGCTGTACAAATTGTATGATCTACAGGACCAATAATAAATCAAATCAAATCGAAAAGTCATGTTAGAAAAGTGCAGTAGAAGGAATTTTACTAGTCTAAAAAAAAGCATCTGTTTCTTATCATAATTTCATTACTGAGATATGCTTTTTGTATTTTATCTAACTTTTTAATTATTTATTGTGTTTGCCATTCACCTAATTATGTAGTGCATTTATCTTGGAAGTTATCTGTTATGTAATTGTCATTCAGTAATTATGCATGTTATCTAGTATTATTTGCTTGTATTATTGGAATGTATCTAATTACTTTGCTTGACAAAATTAAATGCATGTAAAATTGCCTGTATGTTATTCAGCCACTACTCATTTTCTACTGATTCCTTAATGTGTGTGAGAGTAAATTCATAACTCTCAAATAGTAATGCCATCTATACACTGTAAATACGGACATTTTTATCTATATTTACAATTCCAGATCTACATAATCGTATAATTTATAGACTAAATGATAAGAAATTATATTAAATTTGTGAGAATATTCCGGTTTATAGCTTATGTATAAATGCAGCTTCTTACATAATTCTGCACCTAAGTATAAAACTTTAATCAGTGATGTTGCACCTGCATTCGTCTGAAAATAATTTTTTAACACTGTCACAAAACTAAATACTCTGCGAAATACACAGCCCTGTTACATTAATGTGACCACCATCTATGTTCGACGTCGGCGTTCAATAACCAGGCACAGCTCGCAGGTGGCAGCCCTAGCAGTGGAGGGCATATAAAGTGTGTCAGGGCGAAGCGGAAAACAGTGCAGTTGTCGTAGTGCGGATATGGAGCGATTTATCTAACCAACAAAAGGTCATGATCATTGGCTTTCGGGTACAGGGTGGAAGCGTCTCCGACATGGCTAAGTTTGTAAACTGTACTTGTACCGCCGATGTTAAAATATACTGTGGATGGCAACATGAGGCTATCCAAAACCAGCTCTGAGGCAACTGTGCTGCAGCTGCACCAAGGGTCATAGATGACAGGGGTGAAAGACGGCTGTGGAGAAGTGTACGGACGAATAGACGTGCAACAGTTGAGCAAATGATCGCGCAGATGGACCAAGGGGCTACCAACAGTGTCTCCTCAACGGCCGTTCAGCAAAGGGTGCCGAGTATGGCCCCCCGCAGCAGGCGTTTGGTTCATGCACCCATGCTGAAGGCTATTCATCGGCGACGAAGGCTGGAATTGATACCCTAACACCACAAGCGGAATGTAAGCATGACACGTGGAACAACCCCTTTAACTCGGTCTACGGTAAATTGTAACGAGCCGAAGTAGGTTGCATGTCTTGTTAATGTTGGCCTTGGATGAAATTTGAGCTCCGTTACATGGGGAATTAGTCGAAAAGTTTTTTGTACTAAGTGGGACAATATTTGATACTGAAGTCAGTGGCGGGTCGTAATCACACATTTGCAGTTACCTCACAAATGACTCATTGCAGATTCATGTTTACTGGAAAGTTTTTTTTTCTATCGTCGTATTCTTTCACCTGCAACAGTTTTCACTACGAACTGGGACACGCCATCTATACAAAATTTGCACTTGAGCTCCTCTTGCGTTCCACTCTGCTTGGTGCCCCAAGTGGTCGCTATAGTTATCTCCTGCTTAGCATAATTTTACGATGAACACACAATTAAAGGTGTTGGCAAGATCACAGGAAATTCATATAGAACACTTCTGTTCAACATTGCCAGACCGTCATTTATGACCGAGCGAGGTGGCGCAGTGGTTAGCACACTGGACTCGCATTCGGGAGGGCGACGGTTCAATCCCGTCTCCAGCCATCCTGATTTAGGTTTTCCGTGATTTCCCTAAATCGCTTAAGGGTTCCTTTGAAAGGGCACGGCCGATTTCCTTCTCAATCCTTCCCTAACCCGAGCATGAGCTCCGTCTCTAATGACCTCGTTGTCGACGGGACGTTAAACACTAACCACCACCACCACCGTCATTTATGAACTCAGAACTACTTTCTCGATACTGAATCATTCACAGAAGCAAAACTGAGAGGCAATTAACAAGTGTTGTTCAGTAGATATGAACAGTGTCAGACGCAACCTTCCTAATTGTTTTAGAAAACACTGGAAAAAATAAAATGGATGTACCGTTACAGAATAGTCACGTCGTTTTTCTGATCTTGTTCAGGGATGTAACGACTGCATATTACACTGTTTCAGGATACGTCATTGACCGATTACGAAGAAAATTAAAAAAAAAAAAAAAAAAAAAAACGGAGAGGGATTGGTATTTTATAAAGTCAGATATAGATTTCAGTTTTCTGCTAGAAACAGCCTCATCGACGGAAAACTTCTTACCAAACGAGATGACCCAGTTTTTAAGGCACTGCACTTGTGATCAGGAGGAATGGGATTCAAATTCTCTTCTGGCCATTCAGTTCTAAGTTTTCCTTGATTTCCACATATAACATCAAGTGACGCCACGATGTTTTCTTTGTAAAGGACACAACTGAATTTTTTTTCCTTATCATTCTCCAACTCGAAATAAACTTTGTCTCTAATGAGATATCCGGCCAGTGTAGCCAAGCGGTTCTAGGCGCTTCAGTCAGGAACCGCGCGACCGCTACGGTCGCAGATTTGAATCCTGCCTCGGGCATGGATGTGTGTGATGTCCTTAGGTTAGTTAGGTTTAAGTAGTTCTAAGTTCTAGGGGACTGATGACCTCAGATGTTAAGTCCCATAGTGCTCAGAGTCGTTTGAACAATCTGTGGTGCTGTGTTGCTAACAAAGCCGTCACACAGGTTGAAAATAGATGACCTAGCAACACAAGTTCTTGCAGAAGGATTGCAATATTTCCATGTAATCTGGCACACTTGAAGGAAAAGTAATGCGTATCCTCTTCTTCGCCACAGGGGTAGCAAGGTGCCTTTAAGCAACATTGGAAGATATTTATGTAAAAGTCCGTAGTTAAATCTGAGTCTGGCTATTAGAGAGGCGAGGTGCCTAGACAATCAATTTGTATGGGTTTTCGTGGATTAGGGAACTGACGGGTGAGTTATAGTGTACTTCTCGCCTTTGAGTCTTGTTGTGTCACCCCATTTCTGCTGTCAGTCTTCTATCAAGGCTCTAGCGACTAGAAATCTGGAATCCTTACTTAGAATTGCAGTCCAAGTAGTGTGCCCTGTCACAGCAGCTTCTCTGGCTAAGCGGTCGATATTTTACAATGTTGCTGGTAATGTTAACTCAGTTCTTGATTATCTTGTCCTCTGAGCTCTCTTTCTAGCATAAGATGTTTTAATAATCCCATGTGTTTGTACTTTCTCTTTATTTCTGTTTACTTTTATTCTCGTCTGTGTCAGAGAAAACCAACTCGGTACTGCAATTTACAATTACTTCTTTGGTTCTCCCATAGCAACAACAGTTTATGACCACTGCGTTTAATGAAAGTCAGTATAAAAATGTGCTATATGGCTAACATTCTCAGCTTTCCTTCACAGCAAGATATTGAAATAATTACATTTTTTAATGGATCGGTATGCTTTTGTTAGCACACCAGAATCTCAGTTTGTCTTGTCAGGTTCTCAGTTTGTCTTGTCAGGTTAGGTCAAAGCTTCTCATATCTGCTGACATTTAGTTAGGCTGCTCATTTATCTTAATAGTATATGCCGTTCTTGACAACACAGTTATCTGAAAGTTCCATGGATCATATTTGCAATCTCTCGCTGTGATGTGGAATAAGTCAGTTTTACAATTATTGTAAAGATAGGGAAACATGCTGACCATTGACGTGATCGTCTTAAGCTGTGTTCTGTTTTGCATACAGTGATTTATACGGAACTATGTTAAATCTCTCTCTCCCGCCATATGACACAGAAAGTCGTCTGTGGAGTAGCAGGATATGTAAAGTAGATATGATTTCAGTTTGTGTTTGATATTAACTGTAATATCTATCGATTGTGACATCTCAGTCAGCACAAATGTTGTGACTCCCGAAAATATTTTATACTTTTGCCTGTGGCATCTTCTTATACTATCATTTCATTTGGAAAAGCAAAGGGATCATTAAAATTACGCTGCTCACCTTTCTTGAAAATGACACCAGATTCTTTCTTTTAGATTGAACGTAGATTTGATGGAGCTCCGGAAAGCAGAAAGTACTTTGGAGCATGACACAGCATCACATTTTGGGCTACATAGTTTTACAGGTTTTCGAAACAAAATGAGTCCGTTTCATTGGAGGTAGTCATACAGTTATACTGTTGCGTTCATTATGAGTTGATCTATTCTATTCATTTCATTTTCAATTAAAATTAATTTTATCGTAGGGTACCATGACATATAGCATTATGAGAGGTAACGGAACTTACTGGCGGATTAAAACTGTATTTCCATCTGAGACTCGAACCCAGGACTATTGCTTTTCACAGGCAAGTGCTCTACTGAACTACCCGAGCACGACTCAAGACTCGTCATCACAGCTTTAGTTCCGCCAGCACCTCATCTCCCACCTTCCAGACTTCACAGACGTTCTCCTGCGAAACTTGGTAGACTAACACTCCTGGAAGAAACGACATTGCGGAGACGTGGCTTAGCCACAACCTGGGGATTGTTTCCAGAACGAAAATTTCATTTTTCAGGGGAGTGTGGACTGTTATGAAACTTCCTGGCACATTAAAACTGTATACTAAACCGGTATTCCAACCACGGCCTTTTTCTTTTGTGGGCAAGTGCTCTAGCAACTGAGCTACCCAAGTACCTCATCTCGTACCTTCCAAACTTCACACAAGCTCTCCTACGAAATTTGCAAGACTAGCACTCCTGGAAGAATGGCAGAGACTTGGCTTAGCCACAGCGAGGAACATTATTTCCCAAGTGACATAACACCACAGGCTCCAATTCACAGAGAAAATTTCCTTCTGGAAACAATCTTCGATGTCTCCACAATATCCATTATTTCAGGAGTGCTAGTCTTTCAAACTTTAAAGGAGAACATCTCTGAAGTTTGGGAGATAGGAGATGAGGAACTGGCTGTGAGGATGGGTCATGAGACGTGTTCAGGTAGATCAGTTAGTAGATAGTTCCATTAAGTTTTGGGTGTGCAGCCGCAATAAATCTCCTTCTTCTTCTAATATTTCAGCTGTATGACGTTCAGCCATCTTCAGAGTGAGCCGCAAGACTGCCGCTCCAATTTTTTTTTTTCTTTATTGATTTTCAATTCCCCCCGAAGGGGGCAGGCTGGCAGCAGCTTAGTATGCTGCTCTAAAGCCTACAGACTTTTTTTTTTAAAAAAAGGAAGAAGAAAGAAACAAGGAAAAACAGGCGATAAAATGGTGACTTAAAGTGTAAAACGGCGGAAAAATGCGGAAAGTTAAAACAGAAAGCAAAAGGGGTTGGCAATGTTGATAAAATACACAGGAATCAGACAAGTAACGTAGTAGACACACAATTAAAAAACATGGCGACAGTCTGGTTTCTGTTCGCAAGAGATAAAAAAATCACACCCAGTGACAGTATGATGGCTGTTCGCTACACTTCGCAAAAGACACAACACGGAACACTCACTGGAAAAACACACACTGTAAAACACTGCACGAAAATGGCGGCACAAATATGACACTCCCGAGCCAAAGGCAGATGGGGGACCTGGAGGAGGGGGAAAAACAAGGGGGGAGGAGAGGAAAAAACGAAAAGGGGGGAACCAAGGAGGGAGAGGACTCATAAAGGGGGGGGAGGGGCAGGGCAGACGTGAGAGGGAATGAGAAGAGGCAGAGGAGGGAAATGCAAAAGGACTTGGGGGAGAGAAGGGGGCAGAGAGGGGGAGAGGGGGGTAAAAAGAGGAGGGAAGGGGGGGAGAGGGAGCCCAGGAAAAGGATAGAGGAAAGGAGAGGGAGTGAGGATTAGAGTTGATAGTAGGGATAAATGGAGGGAGAGAGGGCATCATCCAAGAGGGGGAGTTGATGGAAGCCACCTTGGGAAAGGAGATGAAGGGTGTAGAGATGGAGGGTAGAGGGGACACAAGAGTGAAGACGTGGCAGGGGGTGGGGATGGGAGAGGAGAGGAGCAACCAGGGGGTGAGGGGGTTCAAGGTGGCGTGAGGTGTAGAGGATGCGGATATGTTCGAGGAATAGGAGCAGATGGGGGAAAGGAATGAGATCATAGAGGATCCGTGTGGGGGACAGGAGGCGTATACGGAAGGCGAGGCGGAGTGCATGACGCTCAAGGATCTGGAGGGACTTATAGAATTTGGAGGGGGGGGGGGCAGATATCCAGGCAGGACTGGCATAACAGAGGATGGGACGGATTAAGGATTTGTAGGTGTGGAGGATGGTAGAGGGGTGCAACCCCCAAGCCCGGCCAGAGAGGAGTTTGAGGAGTCGGAGGCGGTTGTGGGCTTTGGATTGGATGGAGCGGAGATGAGGGATCCAGGTGAGGTGACGGTCAATGGTGAGGCCAAGGTAAGTGAGGGTGGGGGTGAGGCAGACAGGACGGGCGCAGACAGTGAGGGAGAAATCCAGGAGCCGGAAGGAGCGAGTGGTATGACCTACGATGATTGCCTGGGTCTTGGAAGGATTGATTTTCAGGAGCCACTGGTTACACCATGCAGCAAAAAGGTCAAGGTGATGCTGGAGAAGGCGTTGGGACAGTTGGAGGGTAGGAGCGAGGGCGAGGAATGGGGTGTCATCAGCATATTGCAAGAGGTGTACTGGAGGGGGGGGGGGGGGTTGGGGCATATCTGCCGTGTACAGGAGGTACAGGAGAAGGGAGAGGACAGAGCCCTGGGGCAGACCTGCAGAGGGGTAGAAGGTGTGGGAATTGGCATTATGGATGGTAACATAGGAGGGGCGGTGGGAGAGAATGGAGGCCATCAGACGGATGTAGTTGATAGGAAGGGTGTAGGTTTGGAGTTTAAACAGGAGACCGGGATGCCAGACACGGTCGTAGGCCTTTTCGAGGTCAAGGGAGACAAAACTGGCGGAGTGATGGGAGTTAAGCTGGAGGGAGAGGAGATGAGTGAGGCAGAGGAGTTGGTCATCAGCAGAGAAGGAAGGTCGAAAGCCACACTGGGTGTTGGGGAGGAGGTGGTTTTGGCAGAGGTGGTGATGGATGCGCCGGGAAAGGATGGATTCCAAGAGCTTGCTGAACACCGATGTGAGACAGATAGTACAATAGGAAGAGGCATCAGACAGAGGCTTGTTGGGTTTGGAGAACATCAGGATACGGGAGGTTTTACACAGGTCGGGATAGAAGCCAGTGGCAAGGATGACATTGTAGAAGGTGGCAAGGACTGAAAGGAAGGAGGGAGGGCAGTGTTTGAAGTGGCGGTAGGTAATGCAGTCGTGGCCGGGAGCAGTGTTGCGTTTAGTGCGGAGTGTGAGGCTGATGTCTTGTGTAGTGATGGGAGTGTTAAGGTCAGATGGTGGTGTGGCCGCTCCAGTGCTCGCTTCGTCCCTTTATACTGTCGTACCGCGCGACTGCGCATGCGGCCACAGATGCAAATGCGCCAGAGACGTTGGTCGGCGGCAGAGACGTGCATAATGCGCGAGTTGTATCTATGACTCCGCAGTTGATCTGTGTGGCATATCGATATATCATTGTGAGCTGCACTGTGACGACGTCTTTGCTAGTTTATTACAGCAAGTGCCGGATTCCATGATTTATCAAGATTGAAACCACTATCTCTATTAATTAAGATTCACATCAGTTAGTAGATAATTTGCCTGCGAAAGGCAAACATCGTGGGCTTGAGTTCCAGTTCAGCACACAGTTTTAATCTACTACTAAGTTTCATAATAGTGCACAGTCCACTGCAGCGTGAAAGTTTCGTTCTGTAAACAATCCTCCAGGTTGTGGCTAAGCCATGTCTCAACAATAGCTGTTCTTCCAGATGTGCTAGTCTTGCAAGTTTTGCGGGTAAACATCTGTGAAGCTTGGAATGTAGGTGACAGTTCGGTATCAATAGGCTTGCGAGCCAAGATAACAATTTCACGTCGCAGTCATTAATAAGATAAGTAGGTATCATGTTACACTCCCATTGTCAGGTAACACTCTTGGGCTAGTTAAATTCAGTATCACCCCCCCATCCTCTCTCCCAGTCCAAGGGGAATCACCGGCATTTGTTCAAGGTTATCCAGGGGAACTGCCAACCCCTCCCCTTCCCCTCCTACCTACGCAACCCTTCCCCCCTGGGCCAATAAGATTAATCCACTCTCTCCCCTCTCACCCTCTGCTCTTATAACTGGAGGACACGAAGTCACAGCCGAAAGCACAGCTGAAAAGACGCACATTAGGAAGGAGTACAGTGTTACAAAACGTTGACTGGTGAGTGTATCGTGTTCAAAGATGTGGAGGTCAGTACACCCATGCAACATTATGCCACCCCACACCATAACACCAGTGCCACCAAATCAATCGTTTTCTTTCTACAGTGTGTCTACCATGTACAAACGCTAGGGAATGACTGATGAGAGGATACGGAACAAAAAAGGGTTTAATGAACTTAAGTCTAGAGAGGCATGGTTTCCGTGCTTGAGACCATTTATTCAATAATACTTTATTACAGAGACAGTTGCCTTATATGTGCGGTACCATGCAGCCACAGATACAGTATTCATGGTTTCCTCCTAGAGGATGGTACTGTTCCTCATATGTCATTACCCCAGCGCCCTCTCCTGCCATACTAATTGGTAATGTTGTGTCCTATTCACTTCTCTTGCAGATTCACCTTGTAGTGAGTTTGATGCAGCATTGTACACAATGGTTCCATATTCGAATCGAGAGCTTGCCAACATGGTGTTTAGTTACGGAAAGACAAATGGTAACACGTGGCTGTCGTCAAGGTGGTATCAGAAGACCTATCTCTGCTGACAACAACCACAGCATTCAATGTTTGCTTGCAACAGCGTTTACCATTTGTCTGAGACAGGGTCGTTTCAGGAATTAGGAAGTCATGAAGGACGTACCCGAAATGTTCGGACACCAGACTTGGAGGGAAATGTGATTAACACTGTGGAAGGTGACCGCCATGTCAGTACCAGGCAGTTGACCCACCAGTACAGGGTAAGCCAGACGACTGTGTGGAACATTCTCCATGACAATTGTTACTACTATTATCACTCACAGCGTGTGCAGGGCTTACTGGGGACAGATTTTCCAGTTTTGTAACTGGTTTCTTCACCAAAGAACCATGATTCTGGGATTTATGTCAGCCATCCTATTCATAGATGAGGCCATCTTTACATGGAGGGGTATTTTCAACTTTCGTAACAGTCATCTGGGGGATTGTTTGCAGAACCCCCATGGTATGATGACAGTGAATCATCGGCATCGGTGCAGCTGGAATGTGTGGGCCAGGATAACTGGCGACCGTATTGTAGGACCAGTCTTCCTTCCACGTCGCCTAACAGGCCGGAACTATCGGCGTTTCTTGCGGGTGACTTTGCCTCCTCTGCTGGAAGAATTGCCATTGATGATTCGAAGGGTTATGTGGCTGCTACATGATGGCGCTCCAGTCCACTTCACTGTTAACGTCCAGATGGTTCTCAATCGTGTCTTCTCTGGTCGGTGCATCCAACGAGGGGGTCCAGTGGCATGGCCTGCTTATTCACTGCACCAGAACCTGTGTGATTTCTGGTTATGGGGCCACCTCAGAAGTAACGTGTATGCAGAGCCCATTCCGGATGTGAAGACAATGTAGCAGCATATTCATGCTGCCTTTGACACTGTTTGGATGCAGCCTGGCCAATATGGACGTGTGAGAAAGAACATGCTACGGCATGTACACGCATGTCTTGAGGCACGTGGAAACCATTTTCAACACACACTGTAACTGCCGTAACAATGTATGATTGAACAAATAGTCTCTAGCATGGAAACCATGCATTTCCGCACATAAGTTCATTAGACCTTTTTTGTTCTGTATCCTCTCATCGATCAATGCTTAGAGTTTATACACGGTGTAAAAAATCACCCCGGTCCATTGATCGTGACCGGGCCAAATATCTCACGAAATAAGCGTCATACGAAAAAACTACAAAGAACGAAACTCGTCTAGCTTGAAGGGGGAAACCAGATGGCGCTATGGTTGGCCCGCTAGATGGCGCTGCCATAGGTCAAACGGATATCAAGTTGGTTTTTTTTAAAATAGGAACCCCCATTTTTATTACATATTCGTGTAACACGTAAAGAAATATGAATGTTTTAGTTGGACCACTTTTTTCGCTTTGTGATAGATGGCGCTGTAATAGTCACAAACATATGGCTCACAGTTTTAGACGAACAGTTGGTGACAGGTAGGACTTTTAAATTAAAATACAGAACGTAGGTACGTTTGAACATTTTATTCCGGTTGTTCCAATGTGATACATGTACCTTTGTGATCTTATCATTTCTGAGAACGCATGCTGTTACAGCGTGATTATCTATAAATAACACATTAATGCAATAAATGTTCAAAATGATGTCCGTCAACCTCAACGCATCTGGCAATACGTGTAACGACATTCCTCTCAACAGCGAGTAGTTCGCCTTCCGTAATGTTCGCACATGCATTGACAATGCGCTGACGCATGTTGTCAGGCGTTGTCGGTGGATCACGATAGCAAATATCCTTCAACTTTCCCCAGAGAAAGAAATCCGAGGACGTCAGATCCGGAGAACGTGTGGGCCATGGTATGGTGCTTCGACGACCAATCCACCTGTCATGAAATATGCTATTCAATATCGCTTCAATCGCACGCGAGCTATGTGCCGGACATCCATCATGTTGGAAGTACATCGCCATTCTGTCATACAGTGAAACATCTTGTAGTAACATCGGTAGGCCATTACATAGGAAATCTGCATACATTGCACCATTTAGATTGCAATCGATAAAATGGGGGCCAATTATCCTTCCTCCCATAATGCCGCACCATACATTAACCCGCCAAGGTCGCTGATGTTCCACATGTCGCAGCCATCGTGGATTTTCCATTGCCCAATATTGCATATTATGCCGGTTTACGTTAGCGCTGTTGGTGAATGACGGTTCGTCGCTAAATAGAACGCGTGCAAAAAATCCGTCATCGTCCCGTAATTTCTCTTGTGTCCAGTGGCAGAACTGTACACGAAGTTCAAAGTCGTCGCCATGCAATTCCTGGTGCATAGAAATATGGTACGGGTGCAATCGATGTTGATGTAGCATTCTCAACACCGACGTTTTTGAGGTTCCCGATTCTCGCGCAATTTGTCTGCTACTGATGTGCGGATTAGCCGCGACAGCAGCTAAAACGCCTACTTGGGCATCATCATTTGCTGTAGGTCGTGGTTGACGTTTCAAATGTGGCTGAACACGTCCTGTTTCCTTAAGTAACGTAACTATCCGGCGAACGGTCCGGACACTTGGATGATGTCGTCCAGGATACCGAGTAGCATACATAGCAAACGCCCGTTGGGCACTTTGATCACAATAGCCATACATGAACATGATATCGACCTTTTCCGCAATTGGTAGACGGTCCATTTTAACACGGGTAATGTATCACGAAGCCTCGTGATGACTGGGTGTTGTGTGATGTCCTTAGGTTAGTTAGGTTTAAGTAGTTCTAGGTTCTAGGCGACTGATGACCATAGATGTTAAGTCCCATAGTGCTCAGACCCATTTGAACCATTTGAATCGTCAGCACTGGCGGAATGTTACGTGATACCACGTGCTTATACGTTTGTGACTATTACAGCGCCATCTATCACAAAGCGAAAAAAGCGGTCCAACTAAAACATTCATATTTCTTTACGTACTACACGTATATGTAATAAAAAATGGCGGCTCCTATTTTTAAAAAAATGCAGTTGATATCCGTTTGACCTATGGCAGCGCCATCTAGCGGGCCAACCGTAGCGCCATCTGGTTCCCCCTTCAAGCTAGACGAGTTTCGTTCTTTGTAGTTTTTTCGTTTGATGCTTATTTCGTGAGATATTTGGCCCGGTCATTATCAATGGACCACCCTGTATAAATTTCATCGAGCTATATTACTTGGCAGTGACACTTCATGCGAAAGCTACTATCGTCATCAAGTTTTGCACACCAATGTAACCGGTTTTTCTAATACGATAGGTTTACTGATCCAGAGACAAATTTCAGAAATTTCTTAGAATTACAAATATCATACTTATTTTGTTGTTATGGATTGTGCCAGGTATTTATCTAATGAAACATACACAGAGAACGCAACGTCGTAGTATAAGTGCCTGGAAAGTTGCATGGGACAAAATAGTGCGTCCATTATAGCATACTCTTGATTCCCATACGATAACGGCTGGAATACGGCATGCCTTTTTCAAGGTCCACTACATAGTGATCAAGCACACCATTATGAGCACACAAGTTGTTACTGTTAAACCCGCGTGAGTCCTAAGAGTCGGAGATGGAGGAGAGAGTATAACTCACCCATGCAGAAGTCACGCAATTTCTACAGGTGTCAAGAGGGTGTTAGCGAGCTCTGAGCTAGTACTCTGTTTAACCGACTAATATGTGGTGATTTTGTTTTGGGGGAGCGGGGAGGGGAAGGTCACGAAATCAACTGGAATTCATCATCATGGTTCCTGGAACACCTTAGGGCGTGGACGATTTTACTGCTGGAGGATACTGGGTTTGGTTGGGAGACAATCAGCCATTTAGCGATCAATAATGGTAGCTATACAATCGATATATTTCTCTGTGCGACAGCCGCAGTTGTAAGAAATCGAAAGTAAATTTCCCCTTACAGCACCATAGCACCTCAAACAGCAATATGTGTGTTACGTGTTATGAGTGTAAGCTGTAAGTGTTCTGTTGAAAGTCAGTGTATCCTGACAAGAGCACAGAGGTAATGAAAATCGAAGCAGTATTCATCTGATAAAGCAACGCATTTCCATCTTATAATTTTCCTGTCACGATGTTTCTACCCCACTGAAATGGTAACAGATGTTATCGTTCGCTCATCGAGACTGTGTATCAGTCCTCGCCTGCAGAGCGCTACTTACAATAAAATGTGGCGTGGTGACTCGCATGCCGCGAAGCACTGGCGCCTTTCGCAGAATTGTACCACAGTATGGCCACAAATCACCGCCTAATGGACTATGCAGAGTGGGCAAGCTTGAGGCGTCTGTGCTCTTGGATTAGTCATAGGCATCCATTGCCTACTCTTTCAGCAGTTTCTTCGGTTTTTGGCAAATAATAAAGGCATTATGTGAACATCCAATGGCATTCTCCATTTGCTTTTCAGTGGTCAGTACGCACAAGAAGATTCCTGGATTTTTGTTCGCGACAACGCTTACCCCCACACAGCCAATATCGTCAAACAGTCCCTGGAAAAAAAAAAAAAAAGCGGGTGGTGGAACTTGAACATCGCCATACTCGCCGGATCTCAGTCCACCAGACTTCTTCTTATTCTCTCGACTCAAACTCGCTTCGAAAGGAAAGAGATTTGACGATATCCTAACATCCAACGAAACGTGATGCGGCTTTCGAACACCATCCCAAAGGAAGATTTCGTGCAAAGTTTCCAGAACATGTCTCGGAGAGCTCAGCGGTACCTAGTTGTGGGAAGTGACTATTTCGAAGGACAGTAAGGTAACTGTAGTTCATAGTTCATCTACCTTAATGTTACAGGACTATTCACCGAACTTTATTGTCAGAGCTTGTATTTTATGTTATAATCGTTTATATGTTTTAAGCGGTGAAATGTTGTTAATTTAAAAAATCGTAACAACAAACGTTTCTCATGAATCTGCAATGTGCCGTTGCCTTAAAACGGCTTAGTCTCCGTAACACGCGAGTTACGAGTATAACGCGATAATAACGAAATATGAAAATTCTTTAACCAACAATGTGATATTTTCCGTCGTTTTATTACTATAAATGGTACCAATAACGCTTCGACCTCGACACATTCAGTGCTGGTACTTAAGAAACAGAATTTACGAGGGTTGGAACTTAAATAGTGGCAGCTATTTATTCACAATCGATACTAAAGTGTTACATGATTGCACCTGTTACTGTCCTTCAAAGTAGTTACCAGCGTTGTATAGAACCCGTTGTCAGCGATGTGGAAGGCGTTGTGTACCGTTAGCAGAGCCTGTTCTGTGGATGGTGCGAATGGAGCGGTCTACTGCCTGTCGAATCTGTGGAACAGTTCGTCGTTAGAAAACGTCAACGATGACATCAGAACTACCACAAAAAGTCCAGAAGGAGACAGTAGAAGCCTGCAGATGCGTGAGACTGGCGTAGGCAATTTTGTGGCTTTAACGCAATACAGAAGAGGACAAGCGGATTCTTTAACTGACTTGAGATTCAAGAAACTAGTTCCCAGGGCCATCAAGTACATTAAGTTCTGTGGCGTTTACCTTGAAAATTAAAAATAATTTCTACAGGTCCTATGAGTAAACCCCAAAATAAAATACATGACATTAGTTTCATCGATGCTGGGTACTTCCTTCAGACGCCGCGACTGGGCAATACTGAATATCACAGCAACAACTGCTACAATTCATTTATAATAGGTATTATTAGTTTATTTTTATTATGTCCTGGAACTCAAGAGCAAACTCGTTCAAACTTAGATTATTTGTGTTTCCGACATATGTACTTGAGATTCCCTGTTGTAGAATGTTTCTGAACATTGCTTACAAGCCTCAAAAATACCTCTATGATGGTACAATTAATTTTAGCTCGTATTTAGCTAAAGACATGCCCTACGAGTTCTATCACCAAAACAAAGCGCGTATAAATCGCAAATGCAAGCTCTTTCTATCTATTGTAATATTTATGCTGTTTTTAAAAGGTTTTCTGGACTGATACCCTTTCGCTTGCCTCTCCAGCTCTGGACGATTACGGCATTTGAATATCTTGTCTAACGGCTTCCTCGTACGTGGCGTTATGTTTCCTGGCCGGCTGTAGATGGGAGAGGAGAGCTAATATTTCTGTCGCTGGTGATGCCGCTCCCTTGTTTGCTCTGTGGCGCACACTACAAATTGTATAGCAAACGGCGGCAGTTTGTTTTTCCTGTCACAAGCTTCTCGGCGCTCTAGCAGCAACGGTATCAGCACACGAACAAACTGTGCGTGACGAGCGATTTAATGAACGCTTTCAAATACCAGAATACAAATCAAATAAACATAGGTCCCCGAGTTGAAAACGGAAATCCTTAAATCAGAGCTGACAAAAGCCGGCTCCCCGTCCCAGAGATATTATGTATACGGTTGATGAGTGATGAATTCCTTGTGTCTTGCACCTAATGTCTTACACGAAAGTGTATCACTTCCTTCTGGTCCCCACTAATGAATGTGAGCACTATTTCATATCAAAACAGCGTCATTGGAGGACAGTTTTCACATCAATATACAAATTTTATTAATTTTTTATCGCGTTCTTCTTCAGTAATGCTTTGTTTCAGCTGCAGGCCTAGATGAGCTATGAGTAGGACAAAGAAAGAGATTCGAATCAGACGCTGAACAGCGGATCTCAAATCTAGTTGACAGCTGCGTCTCCAATTTACAGTTGTCCAAAATCTGGCGTGAAGCTTAAGTTGTAGCATTACTGAAATGTGGAAAAGATCCGACAGACCCAGAAAATGCGAGGTCACTCTCGTTTTTCTTTTTTTTTTGAAAAATATTTTTAGAAAGAATGATCGTGAACTGAGTATCGGGACAGGTAGGTCGGACCGTTTTTAAATAAAAGGCTGGATTTCGCTCTAGAAAATCACATTGTGGCCAGATCTTTGATCTGAATAAGCATCTGGAGAACGATTACGAGAGAATTCAGATTACAGGTGCGGCATTCGTTGATTTAACGGTGTTTTATCCCACCGTCAGCTATAATGCACTTGTAAGCAAGGTTTATACCATCACCATCACCACCTCTTAATGCAGATCATCCAGTATCTACTACAAAATAGAGGATTTTTTCTCATCCTCAACAACAAGAAAAGTCTACGGAGGATCTTGTAGAACAGCCTTCCTCAAAGCAATGTGATAGTCTCATTGCTGTACAAAATCTATATCAGTGACCAAGCTGTCGGAACAAACAAAAGAACCTTCATTTATGCCGATAACATGGCAGTTGCAGTTCAAGAAGGTATGCTTAAAGTGGTGAAAATGAAGCTAATAACAACCCTCTAAGACTTGGCAGACAACTATGACAATAAGTGCCTAAAACCTAACAAAATTAAAAAAAAAACAGGTCTGTGCGTTTCACCTCAGTTATAGACAAGTTAAGAGAAAGCTTGACGCAGTCTGGTGAGGAAACGTAGTGACAGCCTTAAATATCTTGGAGTAAGGCTAGAGCACTCACTTTCAACGATCGCTGAGAGAACACGCAGCTCTAAGTCTGCAGCAGCAATAACATTATACGCAAGCTTACCAACAGCACATGGGGAACACAACTTAAGGTCCAACGCAGCACCAGTTTGGCGGAACACCGCACACACAAGGCTGGTTGCTGCAGTATTGTTGGGCAGTGTCTAAGACAATGGGATGAGGATCAACAGCCACATTCAGTTAAGAATGAATTAGCAAATTGCTATATGGTTACGCATCAGCCATAGAATATTTCGCAGTCGCAGTTTGCCACTTCGTCCTACAAGGCTGGTTGACTCTGCTCTTAGTGAGTCTAGCCGCAATATAGCAGGCTGCGTACGGCCAACACCAGTTGAGAAATTCTCATTTTTTAAGGATAGTATCATCGCATGTTAGGTGAAGAGCAGCGGCAGAAGCTGGAAAAAAAGGTAAATTGCCACAGACATCCAACGTATGGAGGTGAAGCACAATTTCCCGACTGAAATCGAGAAAGAATTTTCTCCATACAGGTGAAGCAGCTGCGTCATCAATTTCTACCTGCCGAATGGAAATGTGTCGAAACAAGACATGCGTAGGACATTTTGAAACTGTAAAGAGCATGTTGCTGGTTTCCAACTACCTTACCAGACGTGGAAAACCTTGAAGAGAATGCGAAATGGAGTAATGCGGTTCAAGCAGAACTGGCAGCTGTGGGCCTATCTTACTGGACATGCAGCCTGCGAATACAGGGACTTCGAGATGCAGAACATCTGTTGGCCTGCCCGAAACTACCTGTAACCTGTACACTGGATGACCCAGTTTTAGCAAATATCGAAGGAATCAAGGCTGCCGAATTCTGGGACTCAAAATCTCTATTATGTGTAGAAATCTTTCTGTAGTTCCAGTAAACATATTGTAGATACATTCTAGACCGATGTACAGTTCTGTCCAGGACGCGAAACTAATAATGCTATTAATAATAATAAGACAGAGAACATGGAGGTCATCTGTACAACAGGTAGGTGAATTCCAAATCGACCGTGTAGCGATAACCTACCTAATCCATAAAGACATCCATGACATTATATTCGCAGAGGTGCGAATGTTGATTCAGGCCACTACCTAACTAAAATGAAACCAAACTTACACCGAAGAAAATTCATGGAAGAGAACACACATAGAGAAGTTTGACACGAAAAAGATCGTAGAATCCAACAAAACAGGAATGGGAAACACACGGAAAGAATTCCATAGGAAGATCACAAAAAAGCCAAAGAACTGATACCACGAAAAAAAACACTGAACACCCATGGTGTAACTCAGAGTGTGAAAAGGCACACAGGACTGCACCTCCATTCACCCAGAATCACGCCCACCAACGTGTGAAGAGATCCACAAGCATACACTTAAATTAAAAAACAAGACTTCCGGTGAAGAAGGCATCATTGCAGAACTACTGAAGAACCTCGGACCAAAGTCTTCACAGGATTTTACACAAATAATCACAACCATTTGGTAAATAGAAAAAATTATGACGACTGGAAATGTGCACTTATCAGCCCACTGCACAAGAAAAGAGATAGGGCGAATGTGGACAACTACAGAAGAATCTCCCTCCTACAAGTCACCTACAAAATTTTCCCAGCGTGCTTACTCCAGAGAACCAAGAACAGTTGCAACACAAACTTGGTGAATACCAGGCAGGCAGGCAGGCTTCCGCCCCGGTCGTTCATGCACAGAACAAATCTTCAATCCGAAAACAATTCTAAAATACAAGACTCTCGGAAATACTACAGTCGTTTGGACTTTCAGAGATTTAAAGATAGCATACGATTCTGCTGACCGACAATCCTCATTCAACGTCGTAGGAGAATTGGCTGTCGCATCAAAAGTTAAATTGATGGATGAAATCTGTGACCCCTTCGTGATCAAAACTGGAGTACGCCAACGTGACATTATTCCCACTACATTTCAACCTAGTCCCGGATGAAGTAATAAGGGAATGAAAAAAAACTGAAAAATTCAAGGACACTAGAAACCAACTCGGCTAGGACGATCCAGGGACAAGGTAGCGACCTCAGACCTAGCTTTCGCTGACGATCTGGCAATTTTCTCGGATGACGAAGCAGCAGCACCCAAACAAACAGAAATACTAAAAGAATGTGCAGAAAAAGTTGGCCTGCCAATCTCTTTCCACAAGTCTGAATTTTTCTGCACAAAATTAAACATGTAAAAATTGGACACAAAAAACGGCAAGATAAACAAAGTCACAAACTTCATATATCTATTTCCCTCCAGCAGGTGAAAAGATATCACTGGAGGCTTGACTAAAAGAAATGAAGAGAACTTACGGCAGAAGAAGTGCATGTCCAGTCAAACAAAAGTCAGACACTACAACACTGTAATCAAGCCTGGGATACTGTATGCAAGTGAGACACTAACATTCGACACGAAAAGCGACATAGAAAGCATACTGAAGGAAGAAAGCAAAATCATCAGAAAAAATCTCGGCCTGAAGCTGGCAGAAGACGGATACAGATTACACTCTAGGGAAACCACAAAAATGATTCAAATGGCTCTGAGCACTATGCGACTTAACTTCTGAGGTCATCAGTCGCCTAGAACTTAGAACTAATTAAACCTAACTAACCTAAGGACATCACACACATCCATGCCAGAGGCAGGATTTGAACCTGCGACCGTAGTGGTCACTCGGCTCCAGACTGTAGCACCTAGAACCGCACGGCCACTCCGGCCGGCGAGAAACCACAGGGAAGATGTCAAACGTACCAACAGATGTCAGAAAAAAGGTTAAATTTCTATGGGCAGATCAGCATGCTACCACAAACAAGACTCACCAATAGAAGTCTGACAGACATACAAGGGGTTATGTCAACAATACCATGGATCACGCAAGTCAAACTTGACCTAGGATCCAATAGAAGTTAAGACAGAAACATATCTAGAGACAAGATATGCAACTGGGATGATAGGTCAGAGAATGAAGTCCCAAAGATACCAGGGCTAAAGTGGACTGAGGATAGAAAGAGACTCCATGGAGAAAAAGTGAGAGACTCGTGGGTGATCAGAAAGAATGCTTTGCGTGATCCTACAGAATTTCGACGCAAATAGTAATAATAATAACAATAAGAAAGAGAAGAAGAAGAAGAAGAAGAAGAATTTCGATGTCGATTAGAATATAGATAAAATGTGCGCGCTGTCAGGTACGTCACAAAACTGATACTTTATCTCTTTCTTTTTCTCCTTTATTCGGAAACGGGAGGAAGATTGTTCAGGTACCCGTCGGCTATCTGGGTTTCGGTTTTCCGTGGTTTTCCTAAATCGTTTACAACAAATGCCAGGTTGGTTCTTTGGGAACGGACGGGTCCGACTTCCTTCCCCATCCTTTCCCTAATCAGAGATTGTGCTCCGTCTTTAATGACTTCGTCGACGGGACGTTAAACCCTAATCTTCCTTCCTCTCTTGCTTCTTGCAGATATGCGGCCAGGAGCACAGAGCATAGAAGTATGCTCTGTGGCTAGAAGTGTTCCGCCAGGAGCTAACAGCACGTGGATTTCCCGACCGTGGTGTTTCCGATCCTTTTGTGGGTGCTACAGACACCGTGAGTGTTCGAGCCAAACAGTTTTGCACCGTGGGTTTTTCGACTAGAGCCTGCTCCAATGCTGAGTTACGCCTGTCGTTCACCGGCGGCGGACGTGTTGTCACAGTCAGGCAGGTAGTGCCCTCTCCGACAGCCTTCATTTCCGTATAGTTCCGTCGGCCTAAGCTAGTTGACTTCCCACAAGGATGATCATCGCTACTGGGTGCACAGAAAATGTGAACAGTACACGAACTGGCTGTGCTTGGATTCCAAACGGAGTAGGTGCTGAGGCCGTTTAAAAACTGCAAATGGTAGAATCATGGCTGAGCAGCAACACTCTTGCGCACCTGACGAGCAGATGTGCATATGAAGAAGCGAACGCATAACTGCAATAAAAGATTGCACGAAGCATAGACAGCGGCTGCTTCCCAAATGTTTAAAGAAGAATTTGAAGATGTGAATGACGAAGGTTTAGGTTTAGTCGCAAATATGCCGAATTATGAGAACTCCACTACCGCATTGTGTAAAGCAGGAAGGGACACTATTGGGACTAACCAGAATCCTGGCTCTAGTTCGGAGATTCAGCTTAGCGAAGACATTCTGAAATACTGAAGTTAATAGTTTTTTGAAAATTGACAGTGGGTCTGTTCCTAACGAAAATCCTGGTGTTCATTTATAAAGAACTGAAGAAAATCCTATGCGAAAATCGAACTGCTCCTATAGATGGGGCATTAGACAGTTATTCGAAACAGTTCAAAGAAGTGTACACCATACACCACAGCACAGAAGAAGAGATGAAAGTATTTCCTGCTTTTGCTTTGCTCCGAGACAAGAGTCAAAATCCATGTGAAAGACCTTTTCCTGGACTGAAAAAAATATACATGAGTGGTCACCAAAAACTGCAGTGATAGGCTTTTAAATGGCTTCAATTAAAGCTGTGAAAATAGTGATTCCCGAAAAAATCTTTTTCGGTTGCAATTTTCACTTGAACCATTGTATTTGGAAGAAAATAAAAGAACTAGGATTAATCGGGGAATACGGGGACAGAGAAGAAGTCTGATTATTTTGCTACATGTGTTCTGTAATGGCACGTCTCCCACAAAACAGTGCTGATTAAGCGTGAGTGGTAATAATGGAGGAAACGCCCAGTGGAGTAAAGGTCATGAATTTTGCAGAATATACGGCGAATCAATGGACGGAAATTCCTAGTATACGAATTGAAGTGTGTAATATTTTTGACCAGCGGCTCAGGACTACAAATGCTTTCGTAGATCGGCATAGGAAACTAGATTCCTCAATAAACCAAAAACTCTGAAGGAGGAAGCAATAAATGCTATATTTAAAATTAAAAAAGTCCGTTGGCTTGCCTCTTCGAAAAAGAAGAAAAAGGTACGGTACAGAGTTCTTGACGAAATGTTTACACACATTATAAGAATACACGGTATAATACAATTATAGGATCATTTTTTCGAAACTCCGTAATCATCTACCATTGTGACGAGATGTTTTAAATACTGCTCAGAGGTACCTGCAGCCATCCCCTCAAATGACGTGCAACAGCGTGGCGCCCTGCGACGCTTCGAACAGCAAGGTGTGGACAATATGAAAAAAAAAAGTCTGTGCTCAGAAGTTGATGTGAAAATAAGGAGGGTTAATGATATCACATTGACACAAAATTTCCAAATTTCAGCAAAATTCTGCCCAACGCAAATGTGGACGTGTCTCACGATGCGAAGGTCATCACCTCCCCCTCCGCTTCCCTTGCCCACATCTCATCCCTTCTCTTGACGCCTCTGCGATGAAGGTCAGAACCACAACGCTCAGCGTTGAAGTCACGCAGTTTTCTTATTCGTGGCTGAGGAAAACTTCTCATACTCACCGCCACTCAGAATCGACACGAAAAATGCCTCAGGAGTTGGCGTTAATGAAACCACTGCCGACCGCTGTGACCGAGCGGTTCTAGGCGCTTCCGTCTGGAACCGTGCAACTGCTACGTTAGCAGGTTCGAACCCTGCCTCGGGCATGGATGTGTGTGATGTCCTTAAGTTAGTAGATTTAAGTAGTTCTAAGTTCTAGGGGACTGATGACCTCAGATGTCCCATAGTACTAAGAGCCATTTGAACCATTTTGAAACCATCCCTTTCCTAGTGGCGTCCATTTACGCACATTTTGCGGCCAGTTTACAGTGCGATGTGCAACAGAACGACATTCTTGACAACCTTTGACACTGCTGACACCTCCCGGACTATTAAAACTTCTTGAAGGACATCGTGGGTCAGCAACCTCACTGAACGTGATCGCACACGTTTCGGGTACTGTGCGATCGCATTTTTTGCACTGGTGTACAGAATGGAACTACTAGAGACCATTCAAAACCATTCGACAAAATCTGAACATGATCCGAAGCAATATAGGGTGCTGCGCCCTTTTCAGCCTTCCTGTTTCGCGCTCCTTTGAAGTTTTCTCAAAGTGGGGGGGGGGGGGGGAGGGGGGGCTGCGACACCCAAGCATGCATAAACAGAATGGAAAAGAGTTCCTCTAAGACCGGCCAGTTGGACAACACCCTCGGTGCCACTCATCCGCCCGCATACACACCCTATGTGGTTAGCGTTCACATGTAGTGGATGTTGTATGACTTACGTGGATGATTTGACAACAGACTGAAAAGGTCCGAAACTAGTCAGCGATTAATAAAGAGAAACTTCATTGCACCTTTGACGGTTTTTTACAATTTTGCTAAATCATTTCAAGTTGCTACCTTGTTGCCTGGAAATAAGTGAAATGTTTTCCTCGGCCACCCATCAGAAAACCACGTGATTTCAACATTGGTCGCCGCGGTTCTGACCACCATGGCAGAGAGGTCAAAAGAAGGGGTGAAATGTGTGTAAGAGGATGTGTGACGACCTCCCAATATGTGACACACCCACAGCGGCGTTGGGCAGCAGTGTGGTGTCAATATGACATCATTAATACACCTTTCACCTGACATGAACTGAATTATGTCAATTTTTCGCATGTGTCGACAGCTTGCTGTTTGATGCATCGCCGAGCCCGAGGGTGACCCTGCAGAGCGCCAAGCTTTTGTACCATTACAGAGGAGGGTTCTAGGCACCTTTCAGCCAAATTTCAAACGTCTACGTTGCAACTCGAGACAACTACGAGGTTTCGAAGAAGTGATCCTTTAATAGTGTTGCGCAATGTATACAGGGTGTTACAAAAAGGTACGGCCAAACTTTCAGGATACATTCCTCACACACAAATAAAGAAAAGATGTTATGTGGACATGTGTCCCGAAACGCTTAATTTCCATGTTAGAGCTCATTTTAATTTCGTCAGTATGTACTGTACTTCCTCGATTTTCACAATCAACATGTGTGGGCTGACGAGAATCCGCACGCAATTGTGCAATCACGTCATCAACACAGATTTTCTGTGACGTTTGGGCAGGCATTGTTGGTGATGTCTTGATTGGGCCCCATGTTCTTCCACCTACGCTCAATGGAGCACGTTATCATGATTTCATACGGGATACTCTACCTGTGCTGCTAGAACATGTGCCTTTACAAGTACAACACAACATGTGGTTCATGCACGATGGAGCTCCTGCACATTTCAGTCGAAGTGTTCGTACGCTTCTCAACAACAGATTCCTTGACTTTCATTTATGGGGGCATTTGAAAGCTCTTGTCTACGCAACCCCGGTACCAAATGTAGTAGAGACTCTTCGTGCTCGTATTGTGGACGTCTGTGATACAATACGCCATTCTCCAGGGCTGCATCAGCGCATCAGGGATTCCATGCGACGGAGGGTGGATGTATGTATCCTCGCTAACGGAGGACATTTTGAACATTTCCTGTAACAAAGTGTTTGAAGTCACGCTGGTACGTTCTGTTGCTGTGTGTTTCCATTCCATGATTAATGTGATTTGAAGAGAAGTAATAAAATGAGCTCTAACATGGAAAGTAAGCGTTTCCGGACACATGTCCACGTAACATATTTTCTTTCTTTGTGTGTGAGGAATGTTTCCTGAAAGTTTAGCCGTACCTTTTTGTAACACCCTGTATATCGACTCCGGGTATTTGAGATGTTTGAAAACTCCGGCTTTCTCACAAAAAATTGAGTGAGAAATTAAGTTCATAAAATAAGGCAAGAAGTTTAATCATTTGTTACAGTAATACTGTAGAACGAAAAATACACTCCTGGAAATGGAAAAAAGAACACATTGACACCGGTGTGTCAGACCCACCATACTTGCTCCGGACACTGCGAGAGGGCTGTACAAGCAATGATCACACGCACGGCACAGCGGACACACCAGGAACCGCGGTGTTGGCCGTCGAATGGCGCTAGCTGCGCAGCATTTGTGCACCGCCGCCGTCAGTGTCAGCCAGTTTGCCGTGGCATACGGAGCTCCATCGCAGTCTTTAACACTGGTAGCATGCCGCGACAGCGTGGACGTGAACCGTATGTGCAGTTGACGGACTTTGAGCGAGGGCGTATAGTGGGCATGCGGGAGGCCGGGTGGACGTACCGCCGAATTGCTCAACACGTGGGGCGTGAGGTCTCCACAGTACATCGATGTTGTCGCCAGTGGTCGGCGGAAGGTGCACGTGCCCGTCGACCTGGGACCGGACCGTAGCGACGCACAGATGCACGCCAAGACCGTAGGATCCTACGCAGTGCCGTAGGGGACCGCACCGCCACTTCCCAGCAAATTAGGGACACTGTTGCTCCTGGGGTATCGGCGAGGACCATTCGCAACCGTCTCCATGAAGCTGGGCTACGGTCCCGCACACCGTTAGGCCGTCTTCCGCTCACGCCCCAACATCGTGCAGCCCGCCTCCAGTGGTGTCGCGACAGGCGTGAATGGAGGGACGAATGGAGACGTGTCGTCTTCAGCGATGAGAGTCGCTTCTGCCTTGGTGCCAATGATGGTCGAATGCGTGTTTGGCGCCGTGCAGGTGAGCGCCACAATCAGGACTGCATACGACCGAGGCACACAGGGCCAACACCCGGCATCATGGTGTGGGGAGCGATCTCCTACACTGGCCGTACACCACTAGTGATTGTCGAGGGGACACTGAATAGTGCACGGTACATCCAAACCGTCATCGAACCCATCGTTCTACCATTCCTAGACCGGCAAGGGAACTTGCTGTTCCAACAGGACAATGCACGTCCGCATGTATCCCGTGCCACCCAACGTGCTCTAGAAGGTGTAAGTCAACTACCCTGGCCAGCAAGATCTCCGGATCTGTCCCCCATTGAGCATGTTTGGGACTGGATGAAGCGTCGTCTCACGCGGTCTGCACGTCCAGCACGAACGCTGGTCCAACTGAGGCGCCAGGTGGAAATGGCATGGCAAGCCGTTCCACAGGACTACATCCAGCATCTCTACGATCGTCTCCATGGGAGAATAGCAGCCTGCATTGCTGCGAAAGGTGGATATACACTGTACTAGTGCCGACATTGTGCATGCTCTGTTGCCTGTGTCTATGTGCCTGTGGTTCTGTCAGTGTGATCATGTGATGTATCTGACCCCAGGAATGTGTCAATAAAGTTTCCCCTCCTGGGACAATGAATTCACGGTGTTCTTATTTCAATTTCCAGGAGTGTAGTTAAAAATAAGTAAAAATTAAAAACATTTAAACACGTTTATGTACCACGTGTAGAGACAGTCTTAGGCCTGGATAACATGTGAAAGGATGTTCTTGTTACAAAACGGTCGACAGACCCTTCCCCAATGTTGCGACTTCCTTCGACGCTCAGAAAACCTACGGCCAAAATATTGTGATCGGAAACACCGGCCGGTCACTGTGACCGAGCGGTTCCCAGCGCTTCCGTCTGGAACCGCGCGACCGCTACGGTCGCAGGTTCGAATCCTGCCTCGGACATGGATGTGTGGGATGTCCTTGGGTCAGTTAGGTTTAAGTAGTTCTAAGTTCTAGGGGACTGATGACCTCAGATGTTAAGTTCAGAGCCATTTGAACCATTCGGAAACACCATGTTGACGTCACTGGTCGCAAAGCCCACGCTCGGTAAGCCCACGACACCCTGTCAAGCATTGTGACAGACTGGAATAATTTCGAAGCTGGCCATCTAGTATTCCCAGTTGAAGTTATTGCACAACGCGCGACTTTTGCCACCCACTGAGGCTTCGTTTACAATACATATTTGTTTATACTTCTCAAATAAGTCAGACGGACCACTTTGTAAGAACAGCGCCGTAAGCTGGAATTTTTCTGTATGATAGTAAGCACTTTAGATTGGTCACTTTTGGAAGTTACTGAGGAACTAGAGCACGATAAAACCTTCTGCACGATTTTAAGTTTTTCATCTCTTGTGTCACTCTATTACAATAACTTTTCAAGCTCCTCGTTTTTCATAAGCAAATTTCTCTCAATTAAACAGAACTGTAAGTCATGCTACATCATTTTCACCAGTACCACCACTATCATTGCATACACCACCACCACCATCAATCAGTCACTCTAGAACATGGGACAGATTTGTAATTATTTTCTTCCTTTTGCTTCTGTTCAGCCCTATCTGTTACACCATTTCTATAGTCAATTTGCACATCCGTTCGCAGTGATTTTTACGATTTATGTCGCTCACTTTTTGGAGCCTTTCTTTTGAAATCTTGCCTGCTACCCCTCTCTCAAGAAATACGCAGTGCGTTTTGTTGGGGTCTTTTGGACTCTTCGTTAGTGATCTGTGTTAACATTGGAGAATGTGTGTACATTTGCAGCTTCCTAGACTAGAGTAATTCACATTCATATTAGTATTAAAAAATACTTAGATTTTATTTAAGGCTTATGATAGTCTGTAAAACATTGGTTATTTGTGTCGTGTGACAATAATTAAAGAAATTTACTGTATGGGATACGAACAGGTGACCATTCCTTCACACGTGACAGTATTCACGAATTTCGCTACGACTTATCATATTACAGGCAGTAAATTACTGATTTTTATTCCACCAGCTCAAACACAGGAATGGAAAAAATAGACATGTTGTGATTTACGGGTCTTTTTTTGTAGTTGATAGAAACAGCACAAAACATAGTATTCAACTACTGTATTCGTATTATTTCAATCCACATATGTATTTTGCTGGTCAGAAGGTCAAATGATAGAAAAATGATTTTATTAATTTCATATGACGTCTATCAAATCATGTGTTTGAGAAAAAACATATTACGAGGGCTATCCACAAAGTACATTACGTTTTGGAATTAAAAATAAATAAAGTATTGGAATTTTTTATTATTATATACAGATGAAAGCCACACTTAAATACTACTTTTCTACATAGTTGCCATTTAAATTAAGGCACTTATAGTAGCGATGGACGAGCTTGGAAATTCCTTCGTCGTAAAATTCGGCCGCCTGCGCCTTCAACCACGAGGTTAATCAGTAACCCGGTAGAAATACGATTTTTGTGGATTTCCTGGAAAGAGGCACTACAATAAACTCTCAAAGGTATTTCCAAACTCTGCACAACCTCAGAAGAGCAATACAAAACAAGCGCAGGGGAAAGTTGGGCTCAAAGATCTTGCTGATTCACGACAACGCCACTCGTGAAGTTCTCGAATCTTTTAAGTGGGAGTTGTTTCCTCATCCGCCGTACGGTCCCGACCTGGCGCCGAGCGACTTCCACTTATTCCCAGCAATGAAGAAGTGTTGGCTATGCAGCGTTTTGATGACGACGCACAGCTTCAAGAAGAGGTAACCACGTGGTTGAAGGCGCAGGCGGCCGAATTTTACGACGAAGGAATTTCCAAGCTCGTCCATCGCTACAATAAGTGCCTTAATTTAAATGGCAACTATGTAGAAATGGAGTATTTAAGTGTGGCTTTCATCTGTGTATAATAAAAAAATTTCCAATACTTTATTTATTTTTAATTCCAAAACGTAATGTACTTTGTGGATAGCCCTCGTACGTCACTGGATGTACCTTTCAGTTGGATAAATGCCGGATACGAGCGGCATGCCAAATATAGGGTGTTTACTAAAAGAGTCATATATTCCTATAGGAGAGAGTATTAGTCAAAACCAGAAGAAAAGTTCCGTAAATCAATACCTGATGAGATATGGACCAGTCTATCTTCTCATTCCCATCTGTCTGTTATACTATAGGCAATGCTGCATTTATTTACCATGCACCCTGACACATCCTCAGCTCTTCTTCACAGTGAATCACGCTCTGTTTCAAATACACCTGTCTCCAATCGGATCCTGCACATGCACTGGTCATACCTTCCTGTAACGGCCGCCCGCAGTGGCCGTGCGCTTCTGGGCGCTACAGTCTGGAGCCGAGCGACCGCTACGGTCGCAGGTTCGAATCCTGCCTCGGGCATGGGTGTGTGTGATGTCCTTAGGTTAGTTAGGTTTAATTAGTTCGAAGTTCTAGGCGACATATGACCTCAGAAGTTAAGTCGCATAGTGCTCAGAGCCATTTGAACCTTTTGAGCCTTTCTGTAACGTCTGCACTTTTTCGATGGATTGGGCGTGCACCGGTGCCTTTAAATGTCCACATAACCATAAATTCAAATGTTTCAGGTCCCTGCAACTGGACCTTTACGTCCCAAACATCGCCCACGAAACATTGTGGTAAGGTACCGTCGCACAATCCGTAGTTCCCGTCGTGCATAAACTAGTGTCCTCCAATAGCGCTGATAATCCATCGCGCAGAAATCGGTGACACTGAGAACCTGCTGTTCGGTAAAGTGTATGCCCTTATGGGTCTGTCATAGATAATTTCCACCTACACGTTAGTAATGAACGATCCCGATACCTCACCTCCAGCAATGCTCGACGATTTGCATCTACCCACACCAGTACTACCTCCTGTAGCAATATGTGACTGTTTTCTTAAATACTTTGCGTATATTAACGTTTGCTGTCCAATAGAAAATATTTTTATTTATTTAATGCATGACTAATATCGGGTGAAAAGGCGATAGTCAGCTACATCTGCATCAGAGAAGACAAAATACCTTCCAAAATACGTGTACCTCTAGTGCATCTCTTTCATATTAGTTAACGTGATTACTATTTTTTATGAGATTTAAGTGGCCTTATGCCGTGTATATTTTTCCGTTGTTGTTACTGTTGCTGCTGTCGTGGCCTTCAGTCCGAAGACTGGTTTGATGTACGCTCCAAGCTAGTCTATCCTGTGCAACCCTCTTCATCTCCGAATAACTATTGCAACCTACATTCATTTGAACCTGCTTACTTTATTCCCCTCCTGGTCTGTCTCTACAATTTCTAACCCCCTCGTCCATCCCTACACACACACACACACACACACACACACACACACACACACACACACTTTCCCTCATTACCAAACTGACATTTCATTGATGCCTCAGGATATTCTTATCCCTTCTTTTAGTCCAATTGTATCGTAATTTTTCCCCAATTCGACTCAGAGCTTCCTCATTTGTTTTTCAATCTATGAGTCTAATTTTCAGCAATATTCTATAGCACCACTGACTGTCCACGTTTAACTTCTATACAAGACTACGCTCCAGACAAAGACTTCTTATCAGTTGATTTATATTAGATGTTAAATTTCTCTTGTTCAGGAATGATTTTATTGCTTTTACCTACTTCGGCCATCATCAGTTATTGTGCTGCCTAAATAGCAGAACTAGAGCGTGTCATTTCCTAATCTAACACTCTCAGCATCACTTTATTTAATTCGACTACGTACCATTACCATTGTTTTACTCTTGTTGATGTTCATTTTATAACCTCTTTTCAAAACATTGAGCACTCCCTTCAACTTGTCTTTCAAGTCCTCCGTCGTCTCCGACACAATTAAAATGTCTTCAGCAGACCTCACTGAACTTTAATTTTCTTTCAAGATTTCTCCTCTGTTTCCTTCACAGCTTTCTCAATATACCGACTGAATAAAACCTGGGATGGGCTACAACTTTCCAGCTATGGCTTCCTTTTCATGTCTTTCAATTCTTGTAACTTGAGTTTGGTTTCTGTACACCGTTTTCCATGTATTTTACCCCCGCTATCTTCAAAATTTCAAAGATTGTATTCCCGCCAACATCGTCAGAAGGTTCCTCAAAATCTACTAGCGCTATGCGCTTAGGTTTGTCTTTCTTCAAACTATCTTCTACTGTAAGTCACAGAGTCAGTACTTCCTCGAGTGTTGCCACATTTCTCCAGAGCGCTAACTGATCTCCCCTGAGATCATTTTCGACCAGCTTTTCCATTCTCACGCAAATAATTCCTGTCAATGCTTTCAGGCCTCGAAATGCATCAATCAATCGCCCTCTCATATAATTGTGTTTTTGCTTTATGAAATATGGCAAAATATCTTGCCTCTGCCTGCTTTTGCTCAAATTTTCTATGACAGGAAGGAAGATCGAGCTGGGAACCTAAATCGAGTGTGTTTGATGTTCATTTTATTATAATTAACAAACAGCACAAAATGTACCTACAACCACCTACCATAAACATGGATGATCGCTCGTTTCAATGAATGTGGGTGTAACTACAAATGGACGCAACTGGATAAATTTGGGTGGAAGTTGTTGGTTTAACTTGGCAGTAGCAACCCGGGGAAGGCAGTTGAATGTAATCTTCGTAGCCAACTCTGATGGCGACGGTCTGAAGCAACACACTGTCGCCACACTAGGCTGCCTGTCCCTATAGGTGTAGCCACACGATTGGTCCATTCGAATCCAATAGTATGACCACCTTTTTCAAACTTTTAGAGGTTAAATCGAGTGGAAAATTTTAAGCTGAAGGAATTAGGCGTTTTCTCTCCCGCCTTCTCATAGGAGGAAGCGCCTGGGACCATTGGAAAATCCGTCTTGCTTATTGATCTGTTCGCCCCCCTCCCCCCCTCCAAGTTTTGCTTGGGCTTTGTGCACAGAGATGCGGGAGGGTACATCTCATACAGAGCATCAGTCACTGCTCCGTCGTCAAGTAAGTGAGATGTGCTGTTTCTGTGCGTGTGCGTACTTGAACAGTCATTTTTGATGGGAGCCAGTTCGATTTTGAGTTAGGATTCTCTGTAAGGATTAAACTTAATAATTAGGAGCAGTACAGGATTCTCACAAAGTAGATTCAGCTGGAGCCGAACTTGGTTCTTAATCAGTCACGATTCACTCCATGCGTCATTTACCCAGTCAACTTACGTGATTATTTCCGTTGCGTGTCACGATCCAGCTTTGACAATTCAGTTATTATCGGGAAGTGTCGAACTTCGCTTTCGATTACTCTGTGAATTTGAATTTTTACGTGAGAGCAGCTGCGCGTCCATTTCGCGGTGCTTAATCCATCCAGTCGTTGTTGACAAACGATGATCGTTACGTTATTATCTTTTGCTTGCGTGTACCATAGGATTAGTATTTTTTATGCAGATTCCATGTAAATGCAGTTTCAGGAGTTCTCTCTGCATGTGAAATAAATGCTCGTTATGCAGCTACTTCATCCGTTAAACTTCGTCACATCATGCATACTAACACGCCTTTTCTCCTCCTTTAATCTGTAACCTCATGTACCGTGTGAGAGAAAATTACTTGGAATGCTCAGTAATGTGCAGTCCCTGATCGGTTGCTCTCTAGTCTCTAATTAACTTCCCGTTGTGTAGTCTTGTCCTTAGGATAGGAGTTAGGGCTAATATTCAATTAATATTCATGAAACTTCAGAAAACTTGGCACTCAGCGGAAGGTAGATAATCTGAAGCACTGTATTTGCGTAACAGATAGCTCTCAGCTACGAAAAGTCCTTAGTATAAGGCGAAAGACAGCCCCACCACAAAACAGGGGGAGTACTTTTAGCATGACTTATTAAACTGATGGGTGGTTATATTCACACCTGTTAGTGCCTGCCTTGTTTGGAATTGGAATTATTGCATTCTTCCTGAAGACTGGGGGTATTTCGCCTGTCTCATATATCTTGCGCACCATGTGGAATAATATTGTCGTGGTAGGATTTCCCAAGGATCTTAATAATTCTGAGGGACTGTTGTCTACTCAAGGAGCCTTGTTACCACTTAGGTCTCTTAGTGCTCTGTCAAGTTTTTCTCGCATTATCACATCTCCCATCTCGTCTTCACTTACTTACTCTTCTCTTTCTATGATATTGTTGACAAGTTTGTTTCCTTTATATTGTCCCTCTATATACAGACTGAGTCAAAAGCCATATCCCTTAGGAGGAAGTCTGCATTCGTGATTCAGTAGTCTTGGCCCATAGGACTGAGTCGTATTCCGGGATGTGACAGGGACGACCATTCGAAGCAAAACAGTCTAGTAAACATGGACTCTAAAACGCATACCTTATGAACTGTGAGAATTTATTTATCTTTGATAATGTGAAACGAATCTCTTCAACTGCCAACTCTTTGCCGTCCATATTTTTGGAGGACGTAGTATGGCAAAAAAGTCTAGTAAACTTGGGCACTAAAATGCATATGGTTCAAATAGCTCTGAGCACTATGGGACTTAACATCTGTGGTCATCAGTCCCCTAGAACTTAGAACTACTTAAACCTAACTAACCTAAGGACATCACACACATCCATGCCCGAGGCAGGATTCGAACCTGCGACCGTAGCAGTCGCGCGGCTAAAATGCATACACTAAGAGCTATGAGCACTTGTTCCGTAGAAGAGATGTGCTTCACAGTAGCCAAGATGTACGAATGCTCATGCCTCTTAACTCGGTAAGAAATGCACTTTAGAACCCATGTCTACTGGATATTTTTTTCTTGTTTTGGTCCATACTCCCACTTCTCAAAATATGGAAAGCAAAGAGCTTGCAGTAAAAGAGCTTTGTTTCACAGTATCAAACATTAAGTAGTGCTCATAGCTCTTAAGTTATGCGTTTAAGAGCCTATGTTTACAACACTTTTCATATCCCAAAATACGACTTTGTTCTATGTGCCAAAACTACTGAATCACAAATGCAGGCTTTGTCCTTGTATATTTCTTCAACCTCTCAATTTGCCCTTCATTGCTTAACATCTGAAATCTTGATATTCATACAGCTGTTTCTCCAAAGGCTCAAAAGGTTCAAATGGCTCTGAGCACTATGGGACTTAATATCTGTGGTCATCAGTCCCCTAGAACTTAGAACTACTTAAACCTAACTAACCTAAGGACATCACACACATCCATGCCCGAGGCAGGATTCGAACCTGCGACCGTAGCGGTCACGCGGTTCCAGACTCTCCAAAGGCCTCTTTAATTTGCCTATAGGTGGCATCTTTCTTTCCTCTACTTACGAATACTTCTACAACGTTGTATTTGTCCTTCAGCTATTCCTGCTTAGCCATTTTGCACTTTCCAATAATTTCATTTTTTAGATTTCTGCATTCGCTTTCTTCTACTTAAAATGGACTTTCTTGTAATGGCTTCGAGGTGGCTAAAGCTCGCCGACCCCCTTTATTCGTATCCCGCACGTGTAAGTTCAGCTGCAATGGATAACTGGAGCGTTGAGCATCGAGTGTTTTAGCCACGAAGAAATTTATTCGAAATGGCGTTTCTATCGTTGCCACTCGGCCTGCCTTCCGTCGTCAATTTAATGTAGAGGTGCGTGATGTCCTTACTTCTCGTAACATAGTTTTGAGGTATGTGACCGATTGTAGCACTTACGGCAATGTGAAAGTGAACAAAGAAAATTGCCCTCGTCGATGGGTAGCCACATCGAAAACTGTGGATAACGTAAGAGTGTCTAACAAGACTGTTAGCCACACACTGATCTCAAGCACTCGGGATTTCTCGTCGAAGTCTAATCGCAATCTCGAACAAATATATGTAATATCACCCTTAAAAAATCGAATTTGTTCAAATGTTGCTTGCCCTCAGAGTGCGGATTCTAGAAATTTTAGAGGATGGACATGGAGTGGCGTTATTTACAGACGAGGCTCATTTCACACTCTGACTGTTATGTCAACAAACAGTATTGTCGTTGTTGGGCGTCTGACAACCCGCGAGAATTACACCGATGGCCTCGATACAGTGGAAAGATGATGATGTGGTGAGAAATTTCCAAAATCGGAATAACTGGGCCGTATTTTTTTTTAATCTAGAGAAATGTGGCAATAAGTTTGAATTCCGAGCGTTACGTCGCTATGCTTCAAGACTTTTTCATTCCTCATCTTGAGAAAAATGAAACTGAAACTCAAGGTTGTGCCACTGCTCATACCACAAGGATTTCCCTGGACTTGGTGCGATTTTTCTTGGCATAACATATAAGAATGTCGTTATCAGGAGAAAGAAAACTGGCATTCTACGGATCGGAGCGTGGAATGTCAGATCCCTTAATCGGGCAGGTAGGTTAGAAAATTTAAAAAGGGAAATGGATAGGTTGAAGTTAGATATAGTGGGAATTAGTGAAGTTCGGTGGCAGGAGGAACAAGACTTCTGGTCAGGTGACTACAGGGTTATAAACACAAAATCAAATAGGGGTAATGCAGGAGTAGGTTTAATAATGAATAGGAAAATAGGAATGCGGGTAAGCTACTACAAACAGCATAGTGAACGCATTATTGTGGCCAAGATAGATACGAAGCCCACACCTACTACAGTAGTACAAGTTTATATGCCAACTAGCTCTGCAGATGACGAAGAAATTGAAGAAATGTATGATGAAATAAAAGAAATTATTCAGATTGTGAAGGGAGACGAAAATTTAATAGTCATGGGTGACTGGAATTCGAGTGTAGGAAAAGGGAGAGAAGGAAACATAGTAGGTGAATATGGATTAGGGGACAGAAATGAAAGAGGAAGCCGCCTTGTAGAATTTTGCACAGAGCATAACATAATCATAACTAACACTTGGTTTAAGAATCATGAAAGAAGGTTGTATACATGGAAGAACCCTGGAGATACTAAAAGGTATCAGATAGATTATATAATGGTAAGACAGAGATTTAGGAACCAGGTTTTAAATTGTAAGACATTTCCAGGGGCAGATGTGGACTCTGACCACAATCTATTGGTTATGACCTGTAGATTAAAACTGAAGAAACTGCAAAAAGGTGGGAATTTAAGGAGATGGGACCTGGATAAACTAAAAGAACCAGAGGTTGTACAGAGATTCAGGGAGAGCATAAGGGAGCAATTGACAGGAATGGGGGAAAGAAATACAGTAGAAGAAGAATGGGTAGCTTTGAGGGATGAAGTAGTGAAGGCAGCAGAGGATCAAGTAGGTAAAAAGACGAGGGCTAGTAGAAATCCTTGGGTAACAGAAGAAATACTGAATTTAATTGATGAAAGGAGAAAATATAAAAATGCAGTAAGTGAAACAGGCAAAAAGGAATACAAACGTCTCAAAAATGAGATCGACAGGAAGTGCAAAATGGCTAAGCAGGGATGGCTAGAGGACAAATGTAAGGATGTAGAGGCCTATCTCACTAGGGGTAAGATAGATACCGCCTACAGGAAAATTAAAGAGGCCTTTGGAGATAAGAGAACGACTTGTATGAATATCAAGAGCTCAGATGGAAACCCAGTTCTAAGCAAAGAAGGGAAAGCAGAAAGGTGGAAGGAGTATATAGAGGGTCTATACAAGGGCGATGTACTTGAGGACAATATTGTGGAAATGGAAGAGGATGTAGATGAAGATGAAATGGGAGATATGATACTGCGTGAAGAGTTTGACAGAGCACTGAAAGACCTGAGTCGAAACAAGGCCCCCGGAGTAGACAATATTCCATTGGAACTACTGACGGCCGTGGGAGAGCCAGTCCTGACAAAACTCTACCATCTGGTGAGCAAGATGTATGAAACAGGCGACATACCCTCAGACTTCAAGAAGAATATAATAATTCCAATCCCAAAGAAAGCAGGTGTTGACAGATGTGAAAATTACCGAACTATCAGCTTAATAAGTCACAGCTGCAAAATACTAACACGAATTCTTTACAGACGAATGGAAAAACTAGTAGAAGCCAACCTCGGGGAAGATCAATTTGGATTCCGTAGAAACACTGGAACACGTGAGGCAATACTGACCTTACGACTTACCTTAGAAGAAAGATTAAGGAAAGGCAAACCTACGTTTCTAGCATTTGTAGACTTAGAGAAAGCTTTTGACAATGTTGACTGGAATACTCTCTTTCAAATTATAAAGGTGGCAGGGGTAAAATACAGGGAGCGAAAGGCTATTTACAATTTGTACAGAAACCAGATGGCAGTTATAAGAGTCGAGGGACATGAAAGGGAAGCAGTGGTTGGGAAGGGAGTAAGACAGGGTTGTAGCCTCTCCCCGATGTTGTTCAATCTGTATATTGAGCAAGCAGTAAAGGAAACAAAAGAAAAATTCGGAGTAGGTATTAAAATTCATGGAGAAGAAATAAAAACTTTGAGGTTCGCCGATGACATTGTAATTCTGTCAGAGACAGCAAAGGACTTGGAAGAGCAGTTGAATGGAATGGACAGTGTCTTGAAAGGAGGATATAAGATGAACATCAACAAAAGCAAAACAAGGATAATGGAATGTAGTCTAATTAAGTCGGGTGATGCTGAGGGAATTAGATTAGGAAATGAGGCACTTAAAGTAGTAAAGGAGTTTTGCTATTTGGGGAGCAAAATAACTGATGATGGTCGAAGTAGAGAGGATATAAAAGGTAGGCTGGCAATGGCAAGGAAAGCGTTTCTGAAGAAGAGAAATTTGTTAACATCGAGTATAGATTTAAGTGTCAGGAAGTCATTTCTGAAAGTATTCGTATGGAGTGTAGCCATGTATGGAAGTGAAACATGGACGATAAATAGTTTGGACAAGAAGAGAATAGAAGCTTTTGAAATGTGGTGCTACAGAAGAATGCTGAAGATTAGATGGGTAGATCACATAACTAATGAGGAAGTATTGAATAGAATTGGGGAGAAGAGAAGTTTGTGGCACAACTTGACCAGAAGAAGGGATCGGTTGGTAGGACATGTTCTGAGGCATCAAGGGATCACCAATTTAGTATTGGAGGGCAGCGTGGAGGGTAAAAATCGTAGAGGGAGACCAAGAGATGAATACACTAAGCAGATTCAGAAGGATGTAGGTTGCAGTAGGTACTGGGAGATGAAAAAGCTTGCACAGGATAGAGTAGCATGGAGAGCTGCATCAAACCAGTCTCAGGACTGAAGACCACAACAACAACAACAACATATAAGGAACAGTCAATGAAAACCAAACAGATGGAAAAAAGTAAGTAAACTGTTTATTATTTCAAAAGTAATCGTAACAGCTGTTAATACGTTCGTCCCACTGTGAGACGAGACGGGCAATTCCTTCACGGAAAAATGTTTGCGGTTGCCTACGGAACCATGATTGTTCCAGGCCTGCATCTTTCATCTGAAGCAAATCGACTGTCACGAATATCTTTCTTCAGGGCACCAAAACTATGGAAATCACGTGGGGAGAGATTGAGACTGTATGGAGGATGTGAGGAGATTCCCAGCGAAACTTCTGCAGCGGGCCCACATGTTGAAAAGGTTGTTTCGAATACGCTGCAGAAGTTTCGCTGGGAAACCCCTAAACATCCTCCATACAGTCCCGATCTCACCCCATGTGATTTCCATAGTTTTGGAGCTCTGAAGAAAGACATTAGTAGCCGTCAATTTGCTTCGAACGTAGAGGTACATGCCTCGGCGCAATCATGGTTCAGTAAGCAACAGCGAAAATTTTTCCATGAAGGGACTGACTGTCTTGTCTCACAGTGGGATAGATACATTAACAGTTATGACGATTACTTTTCTAATAATAAACAGTTTACTTACTTTTTTCCACCTGTTTCTTTTTCATTTTACTGCCCCTTATATTTATTTATATTCCAGACGAATTTCTCTATTCATACAGTTTATATGAAAGGCAGCTAGAGTACTTTTTTCTGGGATGTATAGTTTTGTTTGTTCATGTGACAATTATAGATTCTAAACGGTTCACATTGTAAAAAATGGTTCAAATGGCTCTGAGCATTATGGGACTTAACATCTATGGTCATCAGTCCCCTAGAACTTAGAACCTCTTAAACCTAACTAACCTAAGGACATCACACAACACCCAGTCATCACAAGGCAAAGAAAATCCCTGACCCCGCCGGGAATCGAACCCGGGAACCCGGGCGCGGGAAGCGAGAACGCTACCGCACGACCACGAGCTGTGGACTCACATTGTAATTTTTATATGAATAAAATGTTTCTTACAGTCACTTCACTGATCTTCCAAAATCCATGTTTTCTCTCATCTGGTCAGATTCTGGCAGCACAGTTGAGAAAGTGTAAAAACATTTTTTTTATGTAAAAAATTTCGTGTGAACTGTTTCAAATTTATAATCATAAGATGTAAAAACAAAACTATATTATTTCAGAAAAAAGTCCACTGAATATAAGTCCACTGAATATGCCATTAATATACGGGAGCATGAGGAAATGTAATACCTCCAAATTTTTTACGTGACAACTCTTAAAGTTTGTTGAATGAAACATACGTTATAATGTTCAACATCTTTGTTCTTCATTTACGTGAGAAACAGCATGCTGTAATCGACTTTCGATTTCGAAGAGTTCGTCCACACATGGCTCACCCTCTCTTCAGCATGACAACGCAAGATCACACACAAGTGCTGCGACATTTGCAACAATCCGACACCTTGGCTTCACTGTCACCAATCATCCTCCATACTGTCCTGAATGGCCTCATCCGATTTTCACCTGTTTTCAGAACTTAAATAACGCCTTCGAATACTTCACTTTGACAGTGACGAAGTGGTGCAAGCAGAGGTGAGTTTGTGGCTCCGTCAATAAAGTCAAACGTTCTACACTGAAGCTATTAACAAACTGGTCTCTCGTTACGATAAATGTGTTCGTCGCCAGGATGGTTATGTTAAGAAATAAATATGTAGACATGAAGAATAAAGATCTAGAATGTTAATAACGTTTGTTTTGTTCAAAAAGCTTTAAGAGTTTTCACATAAAAAATTAGGAGGCATTACTTTATAGCACACCCTCATAAAAATAGAAACGCGTTTGGAACTTAAATAAATATTATATTGCAGCAAGAAAAGGTATTTGAATTAATGAAACGAATATGTTATGATGTAATTTTTAATGGTCATTTACCGCGATTAAATACACTCCTGGAAATGGAAAGAAGAACACATTGACACCGGTTTGTCAGACCCACCATACTTGCTCCGGACACTGCGAGAGGGCTGTACAAGCAATGATCACACGCACGGCACAGCGGACACACCAGGAACCGCTGTGTTGGCCGTCGAATGGCGCTATCTGCGCAGCATTTGTGCACCGCCGCCGTCAGTGTCAGCCAGTTTGCCGTGGCATACGGAGCTCCATCGCAGTCTTTAACACTGGTAGCATGCCGCGACAGCGTGGACGTGAACCGTATGTGCAGTTGACGGACTTTGAGCGAGGGCGTATAGTGGGCATGCGGGAGGCCGGGTGGACGTACCGCCGAATTGCTCAACACGTGGGGCGTGAGGTCTCCACAGTACATCGATGTTGTCGCCAGTGGTCGGCGGAAGGTGCACGTGCCCGTCGACCTGGGACCGGACCGCAGCGACGCACGGATGCACGCCAAGACCGTAGGATCCTACGCAGTGCCGTAGGGGACCGCACCGCCACTTCCCAGCAAATCAGCGACACTGTTGCTCCTGGGGTATCGGCGAGGACCATTCGCAATCGTCTCCATGAAGCTGGGCTACGGTCCCGCATACCGCTAGGCCGTCTTCCGCTCACGCCCCAACATCGTGCAGCCCGCCTCCAGTGGTGTCGCGACAGGCGTGAATGGAGGGACGAATGGAGACGTGTCGTCTTCAGCGATGAGAGTCGCTTCTGCCTTGGTGCCAATGATGGTCGAATGCGTGTTTGGCGCCGTGCAGGTGAGCGCCACAATCAAGACTGCATACGACCGAAGCACACAGGGCCAACACCCGGCATCATGGTGTGGGGAGCGATCTCCTACACTGGCCGTACACCACTGGTGATCGTCGAGGGAACACTGAATAGTGCACGGTACATCCAAACCGTCATCGAACCCATCGTTCTACCATTCCTAGACCGGCAAGGGAACGTGCTGTTCCAACAGGACAATGCACGTCCGCATGTATCCCGTGCCACCCAACGTGCTCTAGAAGGTGTAAGTCAACTACCCTGGCCAGCAAGATCTCCGGATCTGTCCCCCATTGAGCATGTTTGGGACTGGATGAAGCGTCGTCTCACGCGGTCTGCACGTCCAGCACGAACGCTGGTCCAACTGAGGCGCCAGGTGGAAATGGCATGGCAAGCCGTTCCACAGGACTACATCCAGCATCTCTACGATCGTCTCCATGGGAGAATAGCAGCCTGCATTGCTGCGAAAGGTGGATATACACTGTACTAGTGCCGACATTGTGCATGCTCTGTTGCCTGTGTCTATGTGCCTGTGGTTCTGTCAGTGTGATCATGTGATGTATCTGACCCCAGGAATGTGTCAATAAAGTTTCCCCTTCCTGGGACAATGAATTCACGGTGTTCTTATTTCAATTTCCAGGAGTGCAGTAATGGACTAAACTGGAAAGTCAGAATCGCCTCCAGCGTCTTGAAACGCACGACTCTTGGTAGATGTGCTGCGAGAAACTTGCTACTATATGAGCAGAGTGTAAATCAGATTAGAAATTGTGTCCCCCTGAAACACTAGAGGTAGAGACGTTCCGCACGGTGGCACTTTTCTCTGGGAGAAAAACGTCCTGTCGGCCGTGGAGGTGATGATCTACCAGTCTTGCGACTATCAAGTCGCGCCTGTCAAGTGTGGGACTTGTGTAGTTATGAATCAGTCAGCCGTAGAGGTATGGGTTCAGACATGAGTCAAGAGACTTGCGCAGTCACGAGAAAGTTTGAATGAGACACTCTTTTTATGGAATAACTCAGCCTGGTAAGTGAATGGACATTCATAGGACATAAGACGTAACAGTCTGTGGAAAAATTATTCTCATTAAGACCCATGGATGGATCTAATTGGTTGATCATTCTGTGACCGCATCAGAAAATGAAAGCAACCATTGTACAGGCCTCACAAGAGTGAAAACTATCAAATTGCCCGTAAGAATTATGTCCAAAATCCTGCCTCGTAAAGGTAACTAACCAGGACTTCTGGATTCCCCAAAACATGCCTAATAAATTTAACAAGAGTGAACGCGGAAAATACAGACACCACGAACATTTCTGCTGTAACCTCTCAGATGAAGAAATTCAGATCTTTATGCATGCTGACAGACTGTTTCAGAATGTAGAGGACGCAACAGACGATAAGAAAAATGAGTATTTTTACAAAAAAATCTGATCCTTGTCTTCGACATAGTCCGCCTATTGTCCGGACGTTCACACTACTACCATAAATCATGTGCTGAGAGCGTAACCTCAAAAACTCTGATGTTGTGAAACACATACATATTGATAAAAATGTTTTCTCACTAATATCTCCATTATTTCCGTAGGTTAGATGATCCAGCGTCATGACCTGAAACATCCTTTTTCTTGAAAAATATGAAAGTGTAATTTCTTGTAGTCCAAAGTAATTTTGCTGAAATGGATCAAAAATTGTGATATCAGTGTCTGTATCTTCCCGTATCAGTAAGATTTACCGACGGTTAACATATAAGGAAACAGGGAAGCAAAGAAAAAGCTATTCACTAACTGTGAATGAAACAGAAACTGAAGTGTGATATCCGCATTAATAGCTCCCTCTGTCCATAGCAATTAAGAAGAAGTATTCACAGTTCGCTTAAACACTAGAAGGCGCGAATTCGATTTCATATTACAATAACTTTAAATTTTAGAGGCAGGCCATGCTAACAATGTGCAGTACACATATTTTCGAAGCACAATGCTGAAGACAGACATCTAAATTAATAAAGCAGACTAAAAACAGAATAAGAGAAATATTTCAATAGGTCTCAACTATTGACGTGGAATTTTAGAACTGTAGACCCACTTTGCAGTCGATAGTGCCTGGTTGAAATACACAGGGATGTGGATAAAATTTTCATTTTTCCGCCTAGTTGATCGTACGAGATGTGGAATGAAAACAAGGCGTGTGTCCATTGTAGAAAAAGAAAACTGTTGAGCGTATACCAATGGAAAAGACGCAACCATAGAGACTGTACGACTTCACTGTACTCAGTGGGAACACCGCTGGGAGAAAATCGAAATCCAATTTATGGAACAGATCAGATATTCACAACAGTACTTTACAGATATTTTCAGCTGCACAGACCTGCTAAACTGATGATGCCGATTTAATGAATCCAGATTTTGACAGAAAATTATAGCTGCGTGACAGATTTGGATTCAAGCCGAACTTTCATTACGCTGCCTGATACCTAATGTCTAGGGAAATCTGGAATTAAGAGTGACCAGTCATTGCTTAAAATCTAATTAATAAAATTCACGAATTATGTGAGTGTTGTATTTAGGATAGAAGCGTGACCGAAGACGGGAGGATTTATGGAGAAGAGACAGGAAGCGTTACAAGAAAGAACTGGGACGGCTGCTCTTTGACAGTTGGGTTTGAAGAAGAAGAGAAATAATTGGTTAATTCTGCAAAAAATACTTACATAGAAATGGTATTTATGCACATTCAATTCAGACAAAAAATGAAAATTTCTCTTAATCATTTTAACCATCCTTCTTACTCGAGATGAGTAACTCGCTCTTGAACCAGGAAGAACAATTTCGTACCAACAACATGGGAAAAGAAGTCTTCCTTAGAATACGGATGAGAAGAGAAGGTGAGGTAGTGACAATTCTTGGGCACTAATTTCTCATTTATGTTCTGAATTAAGTTCCTTAGATCTCCAGTCTCTGACAAGACGAGCGCGTAGGTCATCCCTTTGCGGTATTCTTGTAGTCCCATCGGCGATATTCGGGAGAAAGAGCCTGGGTGTCGACACCAGGTTTCCCTTAGTACCTTTCGTTCCTTTCTTTACTTTTAGGAACTCCGCCATACACCGTTGGGTGGCTGGCGGAGTATAAATGTAGCTGTAGATGTTGTTCAAGAGAAATCGATACGAAGTTTTACTTTTTCCCTACCTTTTATTTCCGTCTTCATTTGTAAGAACATAATAATAATAGTCACTAGAACCCCTTCCATTAACTCTTAAGCTATAATTAAGCATCTGGCATATCATATACAGCACAAAGTATCTAGTGAGGATCTATTCGTGAGAGTACTGTGTTAGAGTTTACATTTTCATTCCACTTAATCACTGACTACACTGCCTAACATTTTCTTCAGCTATTTTCAGGTGGTACGAACTGACACATTTAGAAGTTGGTTAAGAAACTGTAATAAAGCATAATTTATGATGGCCATACGTGGGTAGTGTGATGACAAAACCACCATTCCATATCTCAAACTCCACAGTCTGATTCTATGGAACGTATGAGAGTCTCGTTTTCGGAGGGTTCTAAATGAGTAATCAGTTTCCATCACCTCGTACCTTTCGACACAAGAGGCTGTTCCACGCAACAAGATGGTCGTACTATGATAAACCAGGATGTGTTAGCGCTAAAACATCTTCACAGAGACCTAAAATACTTCTAGAGAACGGCAACAACTGCAGCTTGACCTCGAATTATGTCATTCTCCAGGCATATAAGCAGAAATATTTGCCGTACTTAAAAATGTCTTTAATGATGTTCATGTTTAGTCCACTCTCCAAGTTTTATTGATGATAAACTGAGCTGCCGCTGCTGAATAGAAAACGCTCACTTCGGACATGGAATTTGGCATGGTGTGTGGCGCTCCAGCGCCTCATACAGATGGAGTGTTCCTCCACGTTAGCCGTCCAAGGGAAATTGAATCCGGCGCAGGTCGCCCCCCACGAGGCTTTAACTTGCTAAGTTAGTGGAGAGCCCTCGCTACAGGATGGGGGCTTACTCGTACGTGGACACAGCACAGCAGGATTGTGTTGAAGGAAAACCTTCTTGTTGCTAGCAGGTACGGAGGAAACTGGGATGTAAACACCCTTCCTGAAAGTAATCAAGAGATTAACAGCTGTTCAAAGAAGGCTGTTATAACAACTTCTCAATTACCGACTCTTGTTGGTAACACCAGTCAGTAATTAGAGTGCCGTACTGTTGGCAGATTCAGATCAATATCCATGTCAAGTTTCATGTCACTCCTGCTCGATTAAGGCGAGAGTTCATAAGTCACTAGAGTTACGTTAGCTGCCTCATATGGATGTGTGTTTGCTGTGTTCTACATTTCACATCGTTTTTGTGAAATACGCTGAAGTTGTAGTGTTCATCTTTGGCACGCTAACGTAAAAGTGGACGCAATATCAGCTATGTGGGAAAATCCGTGCAATTCGCACATTTACTTACTTGTACTTACTTATACACGCACACTCCCTGCATTTTCTTTCTTTTCCAGTAAAATTACATGTATCGCATAAATTAATTTCGAAAACATAGGTACAAAAACTTGACGTAAAATTTAAATGTGTTTTTCGTGTTGATTTTATCAAATCTCGAGCATGTGTAGTAGTATATTTTGTAATATTAAATCGTAAATTGTACACATAACCTGTGATATCCAGGAATGTGAAATACTGTGTAGTATTATACCATCAACTGTAAACTTTACTCTATTGTATTGTACGTTAACCGAGGACCTAGAAACGACGGAGAGGCTCCGTCCCCGCTGTAGCCGCAGTGGTCCACAACCCCACGACGACTACCGCAGTCCACTTCAGCCCTCCGCCGCCCCACGCCGAACCCAGGGCTATTGTGCGGTTCGGCTCCCGGTGGACCCCCCAGGGAACGTCACACACCAGACGAGTGTAACCCCTATGTTTGCGTGGTAGAGCAATGGTGGTGTACGCGTACCTGGAGAACGTGTTTGCGCAGCAGTCGCCGACATAGTGTAACTGAGGCGGAATAAGGGGAACCAGCCCGCATTCGCCGAGGTAGGTGAAAAACCGTCTAAAAACCATCCACAGACTGGCCGGTTCACCGGACCTCGACACAAATAAACTTTACTCTACTTTGCAGAAACATTGGCTGCAGTATCCTCGTTCACAAGTAACAGTTTCCAAATTCAATATATATTTTTTTGGAAGTTTTGGACACTTGCAAAGATTTTCGTAAATCATGAGTGTTTTACATAATCTGTTTAGTAATAAATCGGTGTTTGCGATTTACACTTACTGTAAATAAGTAACATATCGTGTCACATTAGTTCCCTCTTTTAATAGGAGTGTACATTGTCTGCATACATCGTAAATTAACGTCACTCTGTATTAGTGACCATAAGCTGAGAGAAGTTCCAGAGAAACAGTAAAACTTTTACCAAGTTTTCTGTTGTAGTAAATATCTCGATTTTGGCTATAAATCACTTTACTTCTGAAAGGCACTGGTAGTGCTTGTAGCATACCATACTGATAAATTAAAATTGAATCTGAAAGCTTAGTATAAATTTGTTTGTTTACTATTCCTCAAAATACTGCACCAGGCATAAGCTATTTGTTTACTTTTGTGTAAAATATTGCTCCAGGCATAATGCGGCTCCACTGCGTTTTCTGTTCTCGGACAGGAGGGGAGTTGGTTGCTATTCGTAGACCGCTGGAAATCGCCCTGAGTTCTATAAAGCGATAGGATGCTACTGCTAACGGGTGTGTTGGGAGGGATACCGAGAGTTGTGTACCAGAAATACCTAAGGTACCTCAAGCACTATACAGTCTCTCCCGCAAGAAATACAAGACCCATCATTACTAGTCCACTTGACTGTGAGCGACCGTGTCAATGGTAAGTCTGGGCGTCCTGTGCAGGGGAGACGGAAATCAGGGAGAACTGCATACATCCAACTAACCAACAACAGACCTCACAGTCTGTAGCATTGTCCCCACAACAGCTCGTGGCTCCCTTGTTCTGAGTTGAGGGGAAGGCTTGAAGTAGAGACTACTTTACTTCATAGACTTGCGCCATAGTACTGAGAGTTGTAGGGCCCCCCTAATATTGAGAGCTTTAGGGTCCCCCTAAATGCGTAGGTGTGAACTGCACATCAGAGGCAGTTACGAAAGTAGCTGAATGCGTGTGGGGTGCAAAAAATGGCTCTAAGCTCTATGGGACTTAACATCTGAAGTCATCAGTTCTCATGTGTGAGGTGCACATTGGAGTTTTTTTTTTAGATTAGGTGATTCTCGATTCAATCTAGATAACGATAACTGTAGGAAACTCAGAAGAATCCGTGTAAGATCCAAAATATGCCTGTCGCAGGTAAGAGTATTAAAATCCTATTGGTTAACTGCGGAAGCATTCGCAACAAAGTGCCAGAGACCTCACATAATTCGAGGCACAGAATGTTGGTTAAAACCTGAAGTTAACAGTAGAGAGATCTTTGGGGAAAAATTAAGTGTATATCGAACGGACATCATAATGGTAAATGGATGTGGTGTATTTGTCGGAGTAGACAATACACTCAAATTCACAGATAGAACTGAAGCTGCATGTGAGTCTGTTTTGGGCAAACTCAGTATCAAGGGTGGGTATGAAATTATAATAGGGTCTTTCTATAGACCACCAGACTCATCACTTTAGAGAAAACCTCATTTCGCTTGTACGTATGTTCTACATTTGCATCTACATACATACTCCGCAAGCCACCGTTCGGTGCGTAGCAGAGAGTACTATGTACCGTTATTAACCGTTTTCTTCACTGCCCCACTCGCAGATGGAGCGAGAGAAAAACAACTGCCTATATACCTCTGTGGTTGCCCTAACTTCTCGTATCTTCGTAGTCCTTAGCCGAAATGTATGTTGGCGGCAGTACGATTTTTCTGCAGTTAGCTTCAAATGACTGTTATCTAAATTTTCTCAGTAGTGTTCCTCGAAAAGAACTTCGCCTTTCCTCCAGGGATTCGCATTTGAGTTCCCGAAGCATCTCCGTAACAACTGCGTGTTAGTCGAACCTACCGGCAACAAACTTAGCAGGCCGCATCTGAGTTGCTTCCATGTCGTCCTTTAACCCGACCTGTTGTGGATCTCAAACACTCGAGAAGTTCTCAAGAATAAGTAGCAGCAGCGTCCTATATGCTGTCTCTTTTACATATGAACCACACTTCCCTAAAATTCTCCCAATAAACGGAAGTCGACCATTCGCCTTCCGTACCACTATTTTCTTATGGTCGTTCCATTCCATTGCACTTTGCAACATTACACTCAGATATTTAAACGACGTGACTCTTGAAAGGTAGCTTTATCGTAAGTCGCAGAAGTCAGGAGTTAAAATTTAGACAAAAAAGACATTTTTTAGGTTCACCTCAGTAAAGTCGCTGAGAAAGCTTGCAAAATCAAGCAAAATTTGGAGTGAATTGGAATTAAAACTCATAAATTACCATCGCCAGCAGTAAAGCATACCGTAGAGTCATCTTTACGGCCATTCGTGCCCAATAGTTGCGCTACCAATATGCAACAGCACAGCTAAGACGCGTGCAGCAATATGTGCTTGAAATATCAACAGGCGAATTTACTAAAACGCCAGGAAAAGTCCTATTAGTAGTCTTGGGAATATATCCGTCCATGTAGTCGGCAGGTACAAAGCTGCTTGCTGTTTGGTTGCGGAAATACAGCATTTACAAAATGAGACATGACAAACGGTTCCGTTTGGAGAGGTGCCCTGACCGGAAGCATGGACTGTTGATGAATGGTGTCGCAATGTGTTTAGCGATGAATCACACACCCCAGAGAACGAGGAAGGTATACTGCCGCTTACACAATTTATTCAATGTAAGTACTGGAGACGTCGACGAAATGCTGCATCCGTAAAACGTCGTGATGAGCGGTTGCTCGCAGCACTTCCGTTGGAATCCGAGCGCCGCCTTCCTGTATACTGGCCTTCAGATCAGGCAGAGGCCGAACGTGTCTCTGCTAAACGCGTTCTTTCAGATATTCTGAGAGCCGTAAGTCATATGGATTCAGATCAGAAGTTCCTGCAGGCCATGCATCTGGAAAACCTCTGGAAATAAAAGGTCCGTTCAATTTCGAACGAGCTTCTAAATTAAGGAATGTTGTTGTGCAGACAGCCGGATGTACTACTACCTAGCCGTCAGTGGACGTTGAGGTTAACATTCGATCTATCGGAAGTACGAAATGAAGTTCACAGGCTATAGGATGTATTCACTGCAATATATGAAGAGGCGCAGAAAGATAAACTCTTGGGAGATACGCAAAACCGGTATCAAGACCTGAGACTCTTTTATGAGAAAATGAGAGCGCACTGAATCAGTTAACGGAAATAGTGCTACAGACGTTAATATAACAAAAAAAGACGATGACTGGATGCAGGAGCGAAATTACTGAAAACTGTATTGGGCACGGCAGACAGCAAAGGTATACAGAATTTAAATAATACAGTAAAGCAAATACGGGTAATAGCGAATACCACCAAAGCCACAGTAGAATGGTATATTACGCAGCTATAAACGTGGAACAGAATGTGCTAAATAATACGAGTATGATAAGATAGCTTTGTACAGAATTGGCGCAGTGTACCATAAGTACCATGCAGAAAATAAATGACTACTTACAAAGAACTGAGGCTTGGTTACGGGCATTAGACGGGACAACGACTGCAGCCAGGCTGTTGCGAACATTGGCACTTAGCTTGTATAAAGTGAGACTAGAAGTAGGAACACTACTAGAGGTCGTTTACCATGCACTTCACAGCCAACTGAGTTCAGAGCTGTTACCTCGGAAACAGTTCCTAGCAGGGTTGCTTCAGGCACAAAAAGAATTTCCCGCAGAACTGCAACAAGTAATAATTATAACTGACAAGAGCCTAGTACTATTCTGTCACTTTTTTTAAAGTCAGTTCGGATAGAGAAAAAGTGCATGTATCCATTCAAGTGCCGATAGTAGGTACGAACGCAAGATACCAATGTTTTACCGTTCACCCGTATCAGATTAAGTGGCGAGCAATAAGCAAGTGAATACAGGTACAAACGCTAGAAGTATTATTAATTTCAGAACAGAGGGAGCCGTACGTCCTCATGTCACCAGCAAAGTTACACGAATGTGTAAGAGGAAGCATTACCATTCGTCCAGCCAGAGTGTTACAGTCTACAGTTGGCCTTAAGGAAAGCAGAAGTAGCAGAGTGCCGATGTGAAATGTTGGCCCCACGACCATATTGCCAGAGTTTGTGAGCACACTGGATTTATTCAGTTTTCTCACCATAAGTCACCATCGTAAAGTGTTACAAAAATGGAAAACTCATAGGCACGATCGAAGTAGAACTATGAAACAGTGGTATAATGATAAATGCCACAACTTCTGATATAGAAGGAGCATAATTTCGCCTTCTAGCTACAATCACCAGAACGACAAAGATCAAATTAACACAATCTAAGTCGTGTTGGCCAAAAAAACCATTGGAAGTGCTACAAGCACAAACGTAACATTCTTCAACACCCCAAACCCTGTCCTACTACAGTCACTGGACGAAGTGGTAGCAGCATAAAAAGGACGAATTTCCGCAGAACAAATATTACAGCATGTTCAGCACTGTAGAGGTGGAGAACGGCATAACATTACGACTATAAGTATTACCACTACCAGTGCTGCCATGATTCTACTAACAACAAATTGTACTCTGCTTTTGTTTAAGACGTGAAATATCTTATACCTTTGAATTACCAATACATCAAATACCTGTCGAGTGGCAACACAGCATCAATAAGGAACAAAAATGTGTAACATAAGAGCGTAAACTTGTATTAGAGCATAATGATTCAAGAGAGACAACATATGATTAAGAAACAAAATGTTTGTGAATGATCTTTCACAAACATTTCAATAACAGGAAATTGTACAGTTTGTAATTATCCATTTAACACATGTGTCATGATATTGTTTCAGTGGTAAACTAAGTGAAAATTTGGCACGATTTTTTTAAAAGGAGAGGAGTAGGTTGCGCCTCACAAAGATATCATTGACGAATGCAAAAGTTTTCTTCAAGTTTTCTCCAGCCAGTACTAAGCCAAATCAGACCAGGCCAGCGCACCGTGTAGCAGTCGGAATGACGAACTGGTAGACAGCCGATACTGTAAATAATAAGCTATTGCTTCACATCGGCCGAAAGTTAATTCAGCGACATGCCTCATTGAAGAGGGATCATGACGTCATTCTGACAGCACAGCACAGTGCTTCAACAACGAGTAGGTGCTCCACAAACACACCATCAGTCCACTGAGATGGTGGAAAGCAACAAGCTGAAACACTGAAAGCCACTGATGTCGCACCAATGAGCGGCGAAGAACGCTGATGAGGCCAGAAAACGACGACACATGCTGATACCCATGAGCAAGACATAACGTTATTGCCTCAGATGGACAGTAATAAATACAGTAAAAACTCGATTAACCGTCACTCTTTAAACCGTCAGTTTCTGTTAACCGTCACTGCTATAACAGCATAATAATACTGTAATAACAGAATGCTCTAAGGTGCAGTGACGCGTTCGCTTTATTTATTTACTCTATTTTAGTGGGAAGTGAATGTACCTGCCCGCCGTAGAATGGTACATAAAATATGACCTTCAGCTGACGTGCTAACACATATCCCCCTTTTCTTGTCTTTGTCTCACTTGTGAGTCAACAATCACCACTGGATCGGTTTCCAGTTGTGGCGAGAAGGCTGTAATTGTCGCAGTGTATCTAGCGAGCTGTGCCGTGTTACGTGTTTTCCACTTGAATAAGCTTTATTGCTTCCCCCCATGAACCATGGACCTTGCCGTTGGTGGGGAGGCTTGCGTGCCTCAGCGATACAGATAGCCGTACCGTAGGTGCAACCACAACGGAGGGGTATCTGTTGAGAGGCCAGACAAACGTGTGGTTCCTGAAGAGGGGCAGCAGCCTTTTCAGTAGTTGCAAGGGCAACAGTCTGGGTGATTGACTGATCTGGCCTTGTAACAATAACCAAAACGGCCTTGCTGTACTGGTACTGCGAACGGCTGAAAGCAAGGGGAAACTACAGCCGTAATTTTTCCCGAGGGCATGCAGCTTTACTGTATGATTACATGATGATGGCGTCCTCTTGGGTAAAATATTCCGGAGGTAAAATAGTCCCCCATTCGGATCTCCGGGCGGGGACTACTCAAGAGGATGTCGTTATCAGGAGAAAGAAAACTGGCGTTCTACGGATCGGAGCGTGGAATGTCAGATCCCTTAATCGGGCAGGTAGATTAGAAAATTTAAAAAGGGAAATGGATAGGTTGAAGTTAGATATAGTGGGAATTAGTGAAGTTCGGTGGCAGGAGGAACAAGACTTCTGGTCAGGTGACTACAGGGTTATAAACACAAAATCAAATAGGGGTAATGCAGGAGTAGGTTTAATAATGAATAGGAAAATAGGAATGCGGGTAAGCTACTACAAACAGCATAGTGAACGCATTATTGTGGCCAAAATAGATACGACGCCCACACCTACTACAGTAGTACAAGTTTATATGCCAACTAGCTCTGCAGATGACGAAGAAATTGAAGAAATGTATGATGAGATAAAAGAAATTATTCAGATTGTGAAGGGAGACGAAAATTTAATAGTCATGGGTGACTGGAATTCGAGTGTAGGAAAAGGGAGAGAAGGAAACATAGTAGGTGAATATGGATTGGGGGACAGAAATGAAAGAGGAAGCCGCCTTGTAGAATTTTGCACAGAGCACAACATAACCATAACTAACACTTGGTTTAAGAATCATGAAAGAAGGTTGTATACATGGAAGAACCCTGGAGATACTAAAAGGTATCAGATAGATTATATAATGGTAAGACAGAGATTTAGGAACCAGGTTTTAAATTGTAAGACATTTCCAGGGGCAGATGTGGACTCTGGCCACAATCTATTGGTTATGACCTGTAGATTAAAACTGAAGAAACTGCAAAAAGGTGGGAATTTAAGGAGATGGGACCTGGATAAACTGAAAGAACCAGAGGTTGTACAGAGATCCAGGGAGAGCATAAGGGAGCAATTGACAGGAATGGGGGAAATAAATACAGTAGAAGAAGAATGGGTAGCTTTGAGGGATGAAGTAGTGAAGGCAGCAGAGGATCAAGTAGGTAAAAAGACGAGGGCTAGTAGAAATCCTTGGGTAACAGAAGAAATATTGAATTTAATTGATGAAAGGAGAAAATATAAAAATGCAGTAAATGAAGCAGGCAAAAAGGAATACAAACGTCTCAAAAATGAGATCGACAGGAAGTGCAAAATGGCTAAGCAGGGATGGCTAGAGGACAAATGTAAGGATGTAGAGGCCTATCTCACTAGGGGTAAGATAGATACCGCCTACAGGAAAATTAAAGAGACCTTTGGAGATAAGAGAACGACTTGTATGAATATCAAGAGCTCAGATGGAAACCCAGTTCTAAGCAAAGAAGGGAAAGCAGAAAGGTGGAAGGAGTATATAGAGGGTCTATACAAGGGCGATGTACTTGAGGACAATATTATGGAAATGGAAGAGGATGTAGATGAAGATGAAATGGGAGATATGATACTGCGTGAAGAGTTTGACAGAGCACTGAAAGACCTGAGTCGAAACAAGGCCCCCGGAGTAGACAATATTCCATTGGAACTACTGACGGCCGTGGGAGAGCCAGTCCTGACAAAACTCTACCATCTGGTGAGCAAGATGTATGAAACAGGCGAAATACCCTCAGACTTCAAGAAGAATATAATAATTCCAATCCCAAAGAAAGCAGGTGTTGACAGATGTGAAAATTACCGAACTATCAGCTTAATAAGTCACAGCTGCAAAATACTAACACGAATTCTTTACAGACGAATGGAAAAACTAGTAGAAGCCAACCTCGGGGAAGATCAGTTTGGATTCCGTAGAAACACTGGAACACGTGAGGCAATACTGACCTTACGACTTATCTTAGAAGAAAGATTAAGGAAAGGCAAACCTACGTTTCTAGCATTTGTAGACTTAGAGAAAGCTTTTGACAATGTTGACTGGAATACTCTCTTTCAAATTCTAAAGGTGGCAGGGGTAAAATACAGGGAGCGAAAGGCTATTTACAATTTGTACAGAAACTAGATGGCAGTTATAAGAGTCGAGGGACATGAAAGGGAAGCAGTGGTTGGGAAGGGAGTAAGACAGGGTTGTAGCCTCTCCCCGATGTTGTTCAATCTGTATATTGAGCAAGCAGTAAAGGAAACAAAAGAAAAATTCGGAGTAGGTATTAAAATTCATGGAGAAGAAATAAAAACTTTGAGGTTCGCTGATGACATTGTAATTCTGTCAGAGACAGCAAAGGACTTGGAAGAGCAGTTGAATGGAATGGACAGTGTCTTGAAAGGAGGATATAAGATGAACATCAACAAAAGCAAAACAAGGATAATGGAATGTAGTCGAATTAAGTCGGGTGATGCTGAGGGAATTAGATTAGGAAATGAGGCACTTAAAGTAGTAAAGGAGTTTTGCTATTTGGGAAGCAAAATAACTGATGATGGTCGAAGTAGAGAGGATATAAAATGTAGGCTGGCAATGGCAAGGAAAGCGTTTCTGAAGAAGAGAAATTTGTTAACATCCAGTATTGATTTAAGTGTCAGGAAGTCATTTATGAAAGTATTCGTATGGAGTGTAGCCATGTATGGAAGTGAAACATGGACAATAAATAGTTTGGACAAGAAGAGAATAGAAGCTTTTGAAATGTGGTGCTACAGAAGAATTCTGAAGATTAGATGGGTAGATCACATAACTAATGAGGAAGTATTGAATAGGATTGGGGAGAAGAGAAGTTTGTGGCACAACTTGACCAGAAGAAGGGATCGGTTGGTAGGACATGTTCTGAGGCATCAAGGGATCATCAACTTAGTATTGGAGGGCAGCGTGGAGGGTAAAAATCGTAGAGGGAGACCAAGAGATGAATACACTAAGCAGATTCAGAAGGATGTAGGTTGCAGTAGGTACTGGGAGATGAAAAAGCTTGCACAGGATAGAGTAGCATGGAGAGCTGCATCAAACCAGTCTCAGGATTGAAGACCACAACAACAACAAACAACAAGCTTTATTGACTAATATTTTACACTACCGTATTTAGTGCAGGTGTGTGTGATACAGTGACTTGATAAAATGTCTGAAAAACGTAAACGTGTTGTTTTAGGACTTAATCAAAAACTTGAAATTATAAAACTCTTAAGAAAGGGCGAAACTGAGACAAGTGTAGCGCTGACTTATTGTATTGGAAGAACAACAGTTAACGATATAAAACGTGATGTTGATAAAATAGAACAACATGTGTCAACAATGCAGAGCATGGATGGACATGTGCGAACAAGAAAGACAATGAAACCTGCAAAATATGATGAATTGGATACTTCAATGTACCGATGGTTTATACAAGCAAGAAGTCAGGGGATTCCACTTTCAGGGCCTATAAAAATGGCCAAGGCTGTTGAAATGAACAACAAACTTGGTGGTGACTCGTCTTTTAAAGTAAGTATCGAATGGCTCGATAAGTTTAAATTTCATCATGGCCTTTGCCAATTTGATATCAGTGGAGAAAAGCTCAGAGCGGATAGCTCTGTAATTGCTGAGTTCCGGGAACAATTTAAAGAAAAAAATGGCTGAATTGAATCTTGTTAGGGAGCAAGTTTACAATTGTGATGAAACTGGGTTTCATTGGAAGGCTTTACCACAAAAGACATTAGCATCACTCTCTGAAAAAGCTGCTCCAGGTTTCAAAGTACAAAAAGATCACATCACTGCTATGGTTTGCGCGAATGCGACCGGCAATCATAGGCTACCCCTACTTGGGTTGGGAAATCAAGAAAACCTCGTGCATTCAAGAATTTGAATTTGAATGCTCTCCCTGCACAATACTACGCCCAGAAGAGTGCTTGGATGGATCAATCAATTTTTTTCTGACTGGTTTCACAAACAATTTGTACCTCAAGTTAGAGCACATTTGGCTGAAAAAAAGTTGCCACAGAAAACACTATTGCTATTAGACAATGCCCCAACGCATCCTACTTGTGAAATAAAAAGTGATGACGGCAACATAACATGTCTCTTCCTTCCAGCAAACACAACTTCACTTATACAGCCCATGGATCAGGGAATCATTGAAAACATGAAACGTCGTTATAGAAAAATATTTATCGAAAGTTTGCTCTCATCTGATGAATCAACATCTGTAAAACAGTTTTGGAAGTCTTACAGTATTAAAGATGCCACTTTCAATGTTGCCAGTGCATGGAGTGATTTGTCAGTGTCAAATCTCCATAACGGCTGGAATAAAATTTGGCCTCAACCTAGAGGTGAGGAATCGTAGGAACCTGAGTGTGTGACAGTTGACGAGATGGCCAATTTGTGCAATAATTTACAAATCAGCACAAATTTGACGTCAGAAGAAGTATCAGAGTAGTTAGAGTGTGACAAAGTGGACGGGGGGTTTCAAATTTTGAGTGAAGACGAAATTGTTGTCAGCGCAAGTGCCACCAAAGAAGAAGAAGAAGGGGATGATGAAGACGAGTGTTCAAATCATGAAGAAAAACAAACTATTAGCCATTCAGAGGCCGAAACAATGCTGTCCAAGTGTATAGAATGGTTTGAAAGTCAAGAAGAGGCTAATGCAACGCAGGCACTACTGCTCCGAAAAATACGAAATATTGCCGCGGTGAAAGCTCGAACATCAAAAAGGCAGAAGAAATTGACTGACTATTTGTAAGCTAGATAAACTATTTCACCTGTAAGTTTATAGTACTGTACAGTACTGTACATTACGTATTTTGCAACTTTTGTAGCTACTGTACGGATGTTTTTATTATGTAATAAATAGCTTTATTTGCTATTACAATCGTGTTTAATTTGTTTTCGCTCCGAAATATTATTATATTACTGTGACAGTGATATGTGTCTATACATAAAATAATTGATTGTGGTTATGTTTTGGAGGAATACAGTGTTTCTGTTATCCGTCTATTCGCTCAACCGTCATGACCACGGTCCCGAACATGACGGTTAATCGATTTTCCACTGTAATCAGGCTTCCAAGCCCACATATGATTTCAGCTACAGGGAGTCAGCTACAAAGCAACCACTGTGACATGCTGCCTATCATATACCAGTTGTCTTGTGACAGCCAGAGCGAGAGCACCAGCAGCAGCGAGTACTGTTTGTATAAAGCGTTTATTTTGCATTTTGTTTACGACCTTCCACTAAGGAAGGGATTCTATTTGTGTTTATCTGCTCTGCATAGTAACTAACAGTTCTTGATAAAACTTTACGTAGTTTTCGTGTTAGATTTCTTAGTGTTTTCTTGATCGTTTAGAACAGAAAGCGCCCTAAAACCGTCTTTTGTTTTTTTCGCGGCCGTTAGCCACTAGTCACTTGAATCAGCAGTTGTCTTGTGACAGCCAGAGCGAGAGCACCAGCAGCAGCGAGTACTGTTTGTATAAAGCGTTTTTGTACTTATTTGCTGCGCTTAGCTTTTAAATAGTTTTTCTGGGAAAACCTAGCGTAGTTTTCGCGTCTCGTATTTCAGTGAGTGTTTCTTGATTATCAGAGTAGCTCATCAGAAGATTATCTTGGGAATTTGTCACCGTATAGAGTAGGGTAAACATAGTCATGTGTAGGGACTGTGGGTGTTGTGAGCGGACGCAAGGAGAATTGGCCACTCTTCGGGGGCAGGTGGAGGCTTTGTCTGTTAGGCTCATCGAGCTCGAGGCGCAGGCGTCGGCTCGTAGTGGCGTTGAGGCAACTGTGGTGAGACCTATGCCTACTTCGGTGGCCTTGGAATCACATGGAACCCCTGATGTCGCTGCGTCTTCCGGCAGTGAGCATCTTACCGGTCAGCCATCACTCCAGGGTGAATGGCGGACAGTGGTGGGCTCGTGCGTGCCTGGCCGAAAGGCGAAGGTGGGATCTGGCCGCGTGGCAGCTGCCTTACCCCTTTCCAACAGGTACGGGGTGCTTCCTAGTGGTGATGACATCGTTTCCGAGCCACCACAGGATGCCTCGCCTGTTGGGTCAGTGGCCGATTCTCCGGCAAGGTCCCGACAGTCACAGAGGGCGGGCCTATTAGTTATAGGGAGCTCCAACGTTAGGCGGGTTATGGAGCCCCTCAGGAAAATAGCGGGTAGGTCGGGGAAGAATGCCAGTGTGCACTCGGTGTGCTTGCCGGGAGGTCTCGTCCGTAATATGGAGGAGGCCCTTCCGGCAGCTATTGAACGCACTGGGTGTGACCGGCTGCAGATAGTAGCACATGTCGGAACGAATGACGCCTGCCGCTTGGGTTCTGAGGCCATCCTTGGTTCCTTCCGGCGGCTGGCTGATTTGGTGAAGACAACCAGCATCGCACGCGGAGTGCAAGCTGAGCTTAATATCTGCAGCATAGTGCCCAGAGTCGATCGCGGTCCTCTGGTTTGGAGCCGTGTGGAGGGTCTAAACCAGAGGCTCAGACGACTCTGCGACTATAATGGTTGCAAATTCATCGACTTCCGTTATTGGGTGGAGAACTGTAGGGCCCCCCTAGACAGGTCAGGCGTGCACTACACACCGGAAGCAGCTACTAGGGTAGCAGAGTATGTGTGGCGTGCACACGGGGGTTTTTTAGGTTAGAGGGACCCCCCCTTGGGCGAAACGATAAAATACCTGACGGCTTACCAGAGAGGACATTATCATCGTTGATAAAGAACGTCCGTCCTCAGAGACCAAAAACAGGAAAAGTTAACGTAATATTGGTAAACTGCAGGAGTATCCAGGGCAAGGTTCCTGAATTAGTATCTCTTATTGAAGGAAATAGTGCGCATATAGTATTAGGAACGGAAAGTTGGTTAAAACCGGAAGTGAACAGTAACGAAATCCTAGACACAGAATGGAATATATACCGCAAGGATAGGATAAACGCCAATGGTGGAGGAGTATTTATAGCAGTAAAGAATTCAATAATATCCAGTGAAGTTATTAGCGAATGCGAATGTGAAATAATCTGGGTTAAGTTAAGTATCAAAGGTGGGTCAGATATGATAGTCGGATGCTTCTATAGACCACCTGCATCAGCAACCGTAGTAGTTGAGCGCCTCAGAGAGAACCTGCAGAACGTCGTGAAGAAGTTTCGTGATCATACTATTGTAATAGGGGGAGACTTCAATCTACCAGGTATAGAATGGGATAGTCACACAATCAGAACTGGAGCCAGGGACAGAGACTCTTGTGACATTATCCTGACTGCCTTGTCCGAGAATTACTTCGAGCAGATAGTTAGAGAACCAACTCGTGAAGCTAACGTTTTAGACCTCATAGCAACAAATAGACCGGAACTTTTCGACTCCGTGAATGTAGAAGAGGGTATCAGTGATCATAAGTCAGTGGTTGCATCAATGACTACAAGTGTAATAAGAAATGCCAAGAAAGGAAGGAAAATATATTTGCTTAACAAGAGTGATAGGGCACAAATCGCAGAATATCTGAGTGACCACCATCAAACGTTCATTTCTGAGGAAGAGGATGTGGAACAAAAATGGAAAAAATTCAGAAACATCGTCCAGTACGCCTTAGATAAGTTCGTACCGACTAAGGTCCAAAGCGAGGGGAAAGATCCACCGTGGTATAACAATCATGTACGAAAGGTACTACGGAAACAAAGAAAGCTTCATCATAGGTTTAAGAGTAGTCGAATCATAGCTGATAAGGAAAAGCTGAACGAAGCGAAAAAGAGCGTAAAGAGAGCAATGAGAGAAGCATTCAACGAATTCGAACATAAAACATTGGCAGACAATCTAAACAAGAACCCTAAAAAGTTTTGGTCATATGTAAAATCGGTAAGCGGATCTAAATCCCCTATTCAGTCACTCGTTGACCACGATGGCACCGAAACAGAGGACGACCGAAGAAAGGCAGAAATACTGAATTCAGTGTTCCGAAACTGTTTCACTGCGGAAAATAGTAACACGGTCCCTGACTTCAGCCGTCGCACGGACGCCAAAATGGAAAATATTGAAATAAACGATATCGGAATTGAAAAACAACTGCTATCACTTAGTAGCGGAAAAGCATCCGGACCAGACGAGATACCCTTAAGATTCTACAGGGATTATGCTAAAGAACTTGCCCCCTTTCTATCAGCAATTTATCGTAGATCGCTGGAAGAACGTAAAGTACCTAGCGACTGGAAGAAAGCGCAGGTCGTTCCCATTTTCAAGAAGGGTCATAAATCAGATGCGAATAATTATAGGCCAATTTCGCTTACGTCAATCTGTAGTAGAATAATGGAACATGTTTTGTGTTCTCGTATTATGACGTTCTTAGATAATACAAATCTCCTTCATCATAACCAACATGGATTCCGCAAACAGAGATCATGTGAAACTCAGCTCGCCCTATTTGCCCAAGAAATTCACAGTGCCGTAGACACTGGCGAGCAGATTGATGCCGTATTCCTGGACTTCAGGAAGGCATTTGATACGGTTCCGCACTTACGTTTAGTGAAAAAAATACGAGCTTACGGAATATCGGACCAGGTTTGTGATTGGATTCAGGATTTCCTAGAAGAAAGAACACAACATGTCATTCTTAACGGTTCAAAATCTGCAGATGTAGAGGTAATTTCGGGAGTACCGCAGGGAAGCGTGATAGGACCTTTATTGTTTACAATATACATAAATGACTTAGTTGACAACATCGGTAGCTCCATGAGGCTATTTGCAGATGACACGGTTGTCTACAAGAAAGTAGCAACATCAGAAGACTCGTACGTACTCCAGGAGGACCTGCAGAGGATTAATGCATGGTGCGACAGCTGGCAGCTTTCCCTAAACGTAGATAAATGTAATATAATGCGCATACATAGGGGCAGAAATCCATTCCAGTACGATTATGCCATAGGTGGTAAATCATTGGAAGCGGTAACGACCGTAAAATACTTAGGAGTTACTATCCGGAGCGATCTGAAGTGGAATGATCACATAAAACAAATAGTGGGAAAAGCAGGCGCCAGGTTGAGATTCATAGGAAGAATTCTAAGAAAATGTGACTCATCGACGAAAGAAGTAGCTTACAAAACGCTTGTTCGTCCGATTCTTGAGTATTGCTCATCAGTATGGGACCCTTACCAGGTTGGATTAATAGAAGAGATAGACATGATCCAGCGAAAAGCAGCGCGATTCGTCATGGGGACATTTAGTCAGCGCGAGAGCGTTACGGAGATGCTGAACAAGCTCCAGTGGCGGACACTTCAAGAAAGGCGTTACGCAATACGGAGAGGTTTATTATCGAAATTACGAGAGAGCACATTCCGGGAAGAGATGGGCAACATATTACTACCGCCCACATATATCTCGCGTAATGATCACAACGAAAAGATCCGAGAAATTAGAGCAAATACGGAGACTTACAAGCAGTCGTTCTTCCCACGCACAATTCGTGAATGGAACAGGGAAGGGGGGGATCAGATAGTGGTACAATAAGTACCCTCCGCCACACACCGTAAGGTGGCTCGCGGAGTATAGATGTAGATGTAGATGATTTCTACTTTCGAGATTGCTGCCTGCCTGGTCTGGTGAACCTGGTCGCTGTGAACTGCCAATATCTCTCATCCACCGATATGAAGTGTTGGGGACTTCAACCCCTGACTTGCTGTTTGGCGCACCGTCAACCTGTCGCCTTATCCAGTAGGCACTCTGAAGGCTGCTCCTCCCAGCTTGCATCTGTCAGCGGATAAGTCCCTGCAGTCGCCCTATCCTCTGTGCTCACGGTGGCTCAGATGCATAGAGCGTCTGCCATGTAAGCAGGGGATCCAGGGTTCGAGTCCCGGTTGGGGCACACATTTTCAACTGTCCCCGTTGATGTATATCAACGCGTGTTGGCAGCGTAGGCTCTTGATTTAATTATCATTTCAACGTTAGGAGAGTACAGTAATATAAGAACTAAAAGTTCCGAAAATGACAAAAAGCTTTAAGAAAAATACAAGCTTCATTTAACAAAGAATGCTTTTCTCTTGTGTTCCTGAGCCGCCCGCTGTGGCCGAGCGGTTCCAGGCATTTCAGTCCGGAACCGCACTGCTGCTCCGGTCGCAGGTTCAAATCCTGCCTCGGGCATGGATGTGTGTGATGTCCTTAGGCTAGTTAGGTTCAAGTAGTTCTAAGTCTAGGGAACTGATGACCTCAGATGTTAAGTCCCATAGTGCTTAGAGTCATTTGAACCATTTGCGTTCCTGAGTGTTAGGCCACAAGAATTGGTTTGCGGCCTGATTGGCTGTAGGAAACATTCCTACTAGATAAACAGTCCCATTTACAGGCTGATCTTATCTGCTACCAACAACAAACCAGACACAGTTCACGAGCCACAGGAAGTTGTGAGACTTCAGATTGCCAGAGTGGTCATAGAGCAGTGGAAGCATCTATTGGCTGTAGCATCTATGACTACAGGTATTATAAGGAATGTCAAGGCAGGTAGGAAAATGAATTGACGGAAAAAAATTGCAGCACCAAAAAATAATAGAGTAATAAAATTTCAGGAATACATTTGTCTAGGTAACATATTTAAGTGAGTCACATTGCAAGATCACAGTGAGAGATAAGGCACTGCAAATGTGAAATGCTAGTACATTAATAACCAGCGTAACCGCCAGAATGTTGAATCCAAGCATCCAAACGTGAATGCATTGTGTTGTACAGATGCCGGACGTCGGTTTGTGGGACGGAGTTCCATGCCTGTTGCACTTGGTCGGTCAATACGGAGACGTTTAAATGCTGGCTGTGGATGACGCTGGAGTTGTGGTCTCATGATGTCCCACGTGTGCTCGGATGGAGACAGATCTGGTGATGGAGCAGGCCAAGGCAACATGTCGACCCTCTGCAGAGCATGTTGGGTTACAACAGCGATATGTGGGCAACCGCTGTCCTGTTGAAAAAACACCCCCTGGAATGCTGTTAATAAAAGACAGCACAACAAGTCGAAACACCAGTTCTACGTACAAATTTGCAGTCAGGGTGCGTGGAATAACCACGAGAGTGCTCCTGCCGCCATATGAAATCTACCCTGGACCGTAACTCCACGGGTAGGTCCAGTGAGCCTAGCACGCAGACAGGTTGTTGACACCACTTAAGACGCAAATGGCGGTGGATTGGCGCCAGTCGGATGCACGCTACTCGGCGTCTGTCTCGGAGCTGTCCTTGAAGTAATCAATTTGTAACAGTTCGTTGTGTCAATATGATGTCAACTGCTGCTGAAATTGCTGCTGCAGATGCAGTACGTTGCGTCAGAGGAATACGTCCAACACAATGGTCTTCCCTCTCGGTAATGCAGCGTGGCAGTCCGGGGGCCGGTCTTCTTGCTACCATACATTCTCGTGACCACTTCTGCCAGCAATCACATACTGTGACTACATTTCTGCCAAGACTTTCTCCAATATCGCAGAAGGAATATCCAGCTTCTCGTAGCCCTATTACACTACCTCTTTCAAACCCAGTAAGGTGTTGATAATGGCGTCTTTGTCATCTTGAAGGCATTCTTGACTAACATCCGCTCACCACGTCCTGTCTCAAAGGCAACTAGCGCCACTCTTATGCGACCGACGCGAAATCTGAATAGACATCATCTTTCAGATGTAGAAACAAGCCAACCAGCTTTCGTTTATATCGCACAACTTCTTCTCGGTGTCGCACTTTTTTTCCGTGAGTGCAATTTTGCTGAACAAGAGTGCCAAGATACCATTTGGAGAGTACCTGAGAAGTCAACATTAGATACTCTGCTGGGGGACGAAGATGTGGAGCAAAATTGGAAAAAAATTCGAAAGCATCGTTCCATATGCCTTAGGCAAGTATGTTCAGGGAAAACTCTTAAGGGACAGGAAAAACCCACCGTGGTTTTAGTAGCCGTGTTAGGAGACTGCAACCGTACATAAACAACCCCAAGCGAAAGGAAAAACGTATAATTAGTAAGCGACTCGAAATCATCTGTTCAGTCACTCAGTGACCATAACGGCACCGAAATGAAAAATGAGAGAGAGAAATACTGAATTTGGTCTTCCGAAGGTGTTTCACCGTGTAAGATAATAACATGGCCCCTCGTTTCAATCATCGTACGAATTTTGAAATAGCAGAAATTGAGATAAGTTATTGTGGAACAGGAGAAAGACTAGAATCGCTTTGTAGTGGAAAGGCATCGGAATCAGATGAGATACGTGCGAGATTCCACAGACATTATGCGAAAGAACTTGCTCCTGTTTTAACGACTGGCAAAAGGCGCAGGTCATTCCCGTTTTCTTGAAGGGGCGTAGGACAGATGCACATAATTATAGATCTGTATCAATGACGTCAATCTGTTGTAGAATTATCGAACATGTCTTATACTCATGTATTATGACGTATTTGAAGGACGAAAATCTTCTCTTTCAAAATCAACATGGATTCCGCAAACAGAGATCCTGCGAAACACAGCTCGCTCTGTTCCTCCATGAGATCCACAGCGCAATGGACAACGGCGCTCAGATTGATGCCGTGTTCCTTGATTTCAGTAAGGCATTTGACACCTTCCCGCATTGCCGTTTAAATACGAGCTTACGGAGTACCGGAGCAGACTTGCGTTTGTATTCAAAACTTTCTTGCCGCTAGAACTCAACACGTAGTTCTTATCGGAACAAAATCGAGAGATGTAAAGGTAATATCCGGAGTACCACAGTGAAGTGTGAAAGGACCGTTGCTGTTTACAATGTATATAAATGGTCTAGTAGAAAGCGGCGGAAGCTCTTTACGGTTGTTCGCAGATATCCGATTGTCTGTATGCGAGTAACAACGTTAGAAGTCGTCGGACTGAAAAACGAAACACCACCACCAACAACAATACTGTTATAAAAAGAGCTACATTAATCGTATCATTTACTAACTTGCCGCTGTGCACATACCAATATATGCAGAACATTTACAAAGACGACTAATAGGTTTCATGATTTTCAGAATAGCAGTATAATTCTCAATGTGAGTTGTCTCCCGTGAGATGAGTGAGCTTTTGTATGTGTCTTCTGCATTTTTCTGCTGGCAAGATTTTGCGTGTTTCACTGCATAGGAATGATGCGATTGTAGGAGTTTGGCCAGTCAGAAGCCTTCACGCCATGTGAGTGGCTGTGGGGGAGCGAGGCACTACGTCAGCAGATAACCAGGTCAAATAACCGACAGTAGTGGCGAACTGGGAGGATCTCGGTATTTCCAGTTCTCTACTTTCCTGTCGTGCGAAAGCATCGACCTGGACACAAAGGAATAAATGACTTTGGCTGTCAGCGGGCATTGATTTATATCAATGGGGCAAGTTAAAAATGTGTGTCAGACCGGGATTCGAACCTGTGTCTCCTGCTTACTAGACAGATAGGCCGACCACTACGCCACCTGGACACATTGGTCATCGCACCTGCATACACTTACCCTAGCACCCCTCACGACAGACCCAAATTCTCACCTTTGCACAGACTATTGATACAGTGCCCCTGGTCAATTATCCTCATTACTCGTGGCATTTCGCCGATTCCCGTAAGAGTTCGAGCTTGGTGTGCATCTGCATTGAAGGGACCGTTGGCCATCCTTGCTTTAATTGTGTATGTGGTATTTGTTCTTTGAGACACCAGATATATACACTGCTGACCATTAAATTTGCTACACCACGAAGATGACGTGCTACAGGCTCGAAATTTAACTGACTGGAAGAAGATGCTGTGATATGCAAATGATTAGCTTTTCAGAGCATTCACACAAGGTTGACGCCGGTGGAGACAGCTACAACGTGCTGCCATGAGGAAAGTTTCCAACCGATTTCTCATACAAAAACAGCAGTTGACAGGCGTTGCCTGGTGAAACGTTGTTGTGATGCCTTGTGTAAGGAGGAGAAATGCGTACCATCACGTCTCCGACTTTGATAAAGGTCGGATTGTAGCCTATCGCGATTGCGGTTTATCGTATCACGACATTGCTGCTCGCGTTGGTCGAGATCCAATGACTGTTAGCAGGATATGGAATCAGTGGGTTCAAGAGGGTAATAAGGAACGCCGTGCAGGATCCCAACGGCCTCGTATCACTAGCAGTCGAGATGACAGGCATATTATCCGCATGGCTGTAACGGATCGTGCAGCCATGTCTCGATCCCTGCGTCAGCAGATGGGGACGTTTGCAAGACAACAACCATCTGCACGAACAGTTCGACGACGTTTGCAGCAGCATGGACTATCAGCTCGGAGACCATGGCTGCGGTTACACTTGACGCTGCATCACAGACAGGAGCGCCTGCGATGGTATACTCAACGACGAACGTGGGTGCACAAATGGCAAAACGCCATTTTTTCGGATGAATCCAGGTTCTGTTTACAGCATCATGATGGTCGCATCTGTGTTTGGCGACATCGCGCTGAACGTACATTTGAAGCGTGTATTCGTCATCGCCATACCGGCGTATCACCCGGCGTGATGGTATGGGGTGCCATTGGTTACACGTCTCGGTCACCTCTTGTTCGCATTGATGGCACTTTGAACAGTGGACGTTAATTTCAGATGTGTTACGACCCGTGGATCTACTTTTCATTCGATCCCTGCGAAACACTACATTTCAGGAGGATAATGCACGACCGAACGTTGCGGGTCCTGTACGGGCCTTTCTGGATACAGAAAATGTTCGACTGTTGCCCTGGGCAGCACATTCTCCAGATCTCTCACCAACTGAAAACGTCTGGTCAATGGTGGCCGAGGAACTGGCTCGTCACAATACGCCAGCCACTACTCTTGATGAACTGTGGTGTTGTGTTGAAGCTGCATGGGCAGCTGTACCTGTACACGCCAGCCAAGCTCTGTTTGACTCAATGCCCAGGCGTATCAAGGCCGTTATTACGGCCAGAGATGGTTGTTCTGGGTACTGATTTCTCAAGATCTATGCACCCAAATTGCGTGAAAATGTGATCACATGTCAGTTCTAGTATATTTGTCCAATGAATACCCATTTATCATCTGCATTTCTTCTTGGTGTAGCAATTTTAATGGCCAGTAGTGTAGTATCGAACTGGCTTCGCTCTCCGTGCGTGCGCACCGTTTTCTCGTGCAGATCACCAGGCAATGGACCCTGACTGCAAAGGACCTTAAAAAGCTACATGTCGACGCTCTTTGTATTACCAACAAGAGGCACCACCTGCTGTAATCTGTTCCACAATGGAGACAACGAATCTCATGAGCAGCATTCTGGTCGGGTGGTTTAGGCTTCCTGTGCGACAATCGAAGGCTAACCGGACAAAATCTTACCCCGATAAAGGAAACACTGGTCCCTTTGTAGCGCTGCAGATTGTGTAAAACTTGTAGCAGCACGTCATGTGACCCTCCACTGCTGACGTAAGTCATTACAGTGAAGGGGTGTGCATATGCCAGTAGTCAGTTGTACAGAATCAGCGCAGTAGGATGGGTTGACGTGGAAGCATGACAGAATGGCAAAAACGGACTAATGTGTTTGGACGTGCCCGTGAACACACCATGAATGAAGTTGACCAGTTTATTGTTGTATCAACGCGAAATGTCCAAAGTGTCTGCAAGGAATGGTGTATCACTCCCAGCTAAATAACATACACCTTCACTAATACACTCAAGTGTGAAATAAAGACAATTGTAACTATCGATTATGGAGGTGAAAATTCCATTGAGTTTGCTCGACTTTTCATCTAGCCGGGTACTCACATTAGAAAGTGGGAATTAAATTTACTTTTTCAAACTTTGACAGTGAATATCATATCAATAATTTTTTGTCCAGAAGGGAAATACAAATTGTGTCAAGCAAATGTTGCTTGGCTACCTCACGACGTTAACCAGCATGACTCACTTTCTTGTAACTTTCTTCTGTTAAGAAGGTACGAATAGCAACACCTTTTGTTTAATAGCGCCGTATATTTTTTTATTTGCTAATCCATTTTTGTATCAACATCTACAGCTACATAACTAATCCGCAAGCCACAGTACGGTGCGTGGCGGTGGGTACCCTGTACCACTACTAATAATTTCACTTCATGTTCCCCTCGCAAATCGAACAAGGGAGAAACGACAGTCTATATGCCCCCATACGAGGCCTAATTTCTCTTTTTTTTTTGTTCGTGGTCCTTACGTGAAATGTACGCTGGCGGCAGTAGGATCGTTCTACAGTCAGCTTCAAATGCCAGTTCTCTAAATTTTCTCTATAACGTTCATCGAAAGAAAGTCGTCTTTCCTCCAGGGATCGCCATTTGAGTTCCAGAAGCACCTCAGTAATACTCGCGTGTTGATCGAACCAACCGATGAGCCGGCCGGAGTGGCCGAGCGGTTCTAGGCGCTACAGTTTGGAATCGCGCGACCGCTATGGTCGCAGGTTCGAATCCTGTCTCGGGTGTGGATGTGTGTGATGTCCTTAGGTTAGTTAGGTTTAAGTAGTTCTAAGTTCTATGGGACTGATGACCTCAGAAGTTAAGTCCCATGGTGCTCAGAGCCATTTGAACCATTTTTTAACCAACCGATAACAAATATAGCAACCCGCCTCTTAATTGCTTCGATGTTTTCCCAAACACTCGAGCAGTACTGAAGAATAGTCGTACAAGTGTTCTATATGCGGTCTCTATTAGAGGTGAACCAAAATTTCCTAAAACTGTCCCAATAAATCGAAGTGTAGCATTGGCCTTCCCAATTACGACCCTAACATCCACGTTCCATTTCACATAACTTTTCAGCGCTATGCATAGATGTTTAATCTACCTAACTATATGGAGTAGCACGCTACTAATGCTTGTTTTCGAACATTACGGGTTATTTTTCCTACTCACCTTCATTACCTTACATTTGTCTACATCTAGAGGCAACTGATATTGATCACCAATTAGAAATTTTGTCTAAGTCATCATGTATCCTTCTCCAGTCAGTCAACGACGACACCTTCGCGTCACCGCAGCATCATCAGCAAACAGTCGCTGATTACTGCTCACCTTGTGCATGAGGTCATTTATTTATACAGAGGATAAGAGCGGTCCTGTTACACTTCTCTGGGGCACTCCTAACAATACCCTTTTGTCTGACGAATACTAGTCACCGAGGACAACTTAAGAAGTCTTCAAGTCACTCACATATTTGGGAACTTATTCCATACGCACGTACCTTAGTTAACAGTCTGCAGTGGGGAACTGCGTCAAACGCTTTTTGAAGATCTAGGAATACGGAATCCGCCTGATGCAGGTCGCAGCGTGTCATGTGAAAAAGAGCAAGCTGAATTCCGCACGAGCCATGTTTTCTGACACCGTGCTGAGTTTGGACAGAAGCTTTCCCGTCTGAAGGAACTTTATTATATTCGAAATGAGAATAAGTTCAAGAATTCTGCAACAGACTGATGTTAAAGATGTTAGTCTGTAATGTTTCCTGTGAGTTCTTTTACCCTTCTTGTATTCAGGAGTCACCTGCGCTTTTTTCCAGTCGCTTGGGTCTTCGCCGTGGGGAAGAGATTCACGATAAATGCAAGCTAAGTAAGGGGTCGATGCCGTAGAGTACTCTTTGTAGTACCGAATTGGGATTCCATCCAGACCTGGTGACCTATTTGTTTTCAGCGCTTTCAGATGTTTCACTACGCCAGGGGTGCCTATTACTATGTCCTCCATACGGGAGTCAGCATTCCTCTCATCAAGACCCGTTCAAAAACACATCACAATGTACCATTCACGTAAACACGACGTTTTGAAAAGCAGGAATTTCTACTGTCAGTGAATACAGTTCCATCTCAACCAGTCTATTAGCAAACACTGCGAAGGAAACTGCATACAATGAACATATGTAAGCGAGTACCTCGCGAAACCCTATTGCTCAGCCGGCCGTGGTGGCCGAGCTGTTCTAGGCGCTCCTGTCCGGAATCGCGCTGCTGCTACGGTCGCAGGTTCGAATCCTGCCTCGGGCATGGTTGTTTGTGATGTCCTTAGGTTTAAGTAGTTCTAAGTATAGGGGAGTTATGACCTCAGAAGTTGAGTCCCATAGTGCTCAGAGCCATTTGAACCATTTGAACCTATTGCTCACAACAGCATATCAAGCTGCACGTCTTCAATGGGTCAGGCAACAGAGAAAGATTATAGTGGCTGCTGGGGACGTGTAGTCGATTGTTCTCTTTTCTACTGATGCAAGACGTTGAGTACAGCAGTAGCTCAATTTAACGCGCAGTGTATCAACTGCGCATTTCAGGCAGTTTGTATTTCCGTATGTTTTGCGGGTGTTTTTTGTACCATGACTTCGGCCCACTGACTCATGTTACCGTGATCGTGAACCAGGACGTTTATTTCAACAATTTCAGTGAGTGTGTGTTATCCTTTCTTCTATAGCTTCATGATGAGTATGCTGATGGCAGTTCCATCTTCTAAGATGACGTCAGGAGTGTTCACAGGGCTGCACGTCTTTCGTTTCTTGTTTGACAAACTTTTAGGCTCGCACCTCGACTGATCTGCTACATCATCCGCTCTTAACCCCATAGAAAATGTCTGCTACTATTTCCATTTTGTGTTGACGTAGGAATCAGTATCCCAGCAACTTGGGATCTCTACGAGAACTAATTAGCAATGAGTAGCTTCTACGTCTACATCTATATGCACACTCCGCAAGCTACCGTACGATGCATGGTGAATGGTACTCTGTACCACCACTTGTCTTTCCGTTCCTGGTCCACTCGCAAATTGAGCGAGGGAAAAACGACTATCTATATGACTCCGTACGAGTCCCGATTTCTCTTATCTCACATTCGTATTCCTTACGAGAAATGTACGTTGGCGGTAGTAGAATCGTTCTGCAGTCGGCCTCAAATGGCGGTTCTCTAAATTTCCGCAATAGTGGCGTCCGAAAAGAGCGTCCTCTTCCCTCCAAGGAGTCCGATTTAAGTTCACGAAGCATCTCTGCAATCCTTGCGTGTTGTTCGAACCCACCAGTAATAAATTTAACTGCGCCCCTCTGCATTGCTTCAATGTCTTCCTTTAAACCGATCTGTTGAGGATCCCAAAACACTCGAGAGTACTTAAGAATGGGTCGCACTAGTGTCCTACGGGCGATCTGCTTTACAGATGAACCACACTTTCCTAAAATTCTTCCAATAAATCGAAGCCGAGCATTCACCTTCCCAACTACAATCCTACCCTACCCGTTCTATTTCATATCGCTCTGCAACGTTAGGCCTAGATATTAAATCGACGTGGGTGTGTCAAGCAGCACACTACTAATGCTGTATTCAAAGATTACGGGTTTGTTTTTCCTGTTATCTGCATTAAATTATATATTCTAACTGTTAGAGCTAGCTGCCATTCCTCACACCAACTAGAAGTTCTACCTGTCACCTTTTATCCTCCTACGGTCAATCAGTGACGACACCTTCTCGTAAACCACAGCGTCATCGGCGAACAACAGTAAATTGCTGCTTACCACGTCCGTCAAATCATTTATGCATATAGAGAACAAGAGTGACTTCCCTGGGGCACTCCTAACGACACCCTTGTCTGTGATGAACTCTCGCCGTCGAGAAAAACGTACTGCGCTCTATTAGTCTTCGGGCCATTCATATACATGGGAAACTAATCCGTATGCTCGGACTTTCGTCAACAGTCTGCAGTGGTGTACCGTGTGAAACGCTTCCCTGAAATCTGGGAATATGGAATCTGCTTGTTGTCCTCCATCCACGGTTTGTAGGATATCATGCGAGAAAAGGACAAGCTGAGTTTCGCACGAGCGATGCTGTTTAAATCAGTGCTGATTTGTGGATAGAAGCTTTTCCGTCTGAGGGAAGTTTATTATATTGGTAACTATGCAGTATCAAGGCTATAGACGGTGTTAGGCGGTATTGCGTGGTATCTCCTCGGGGTGACATTTTTTGTCTGGTGTGCTCATTAACTCCTCTCGGAAAATTATCATTACGATAAAATCAGTGAATTTAGAGCACATACGGAGGCTTATCGACAGTCGTTCGTCCGAGCCACGAGTCACGAATTGGATAGGAAAGTGTGCAACGATAGCAGTATAGAGTGAAGACTCCGCCATACTTCGTAAGGGGCTTGCTGAGCATACATGCCAGTCTATGATGAAAAGGTGTAACACATCCTTCTTATTAAGTCTTTCTATCTTTCCGAATGGTTTAGAGCGACATGGAGTCATAATTGTATATTGTCTAAACTAATTGACTCTCACAGAGCATTTTATTATTTTATTTAAAGTTATTGATTTCGTGACATCCTGTCCCATTGTCAGAATTGCTTCCTCAAGTACAACAATGGAAAATAAAGCCTGTCAACTGTGATAATCCGATGGTCGGTCGTACAGTAGAGAATTGGTGGAGACTGGACGTGTCGTGGTATTTCAAGGATATAAGTCTGAGTGATATAGTCTGTGAATTGGACAAGATCCATAAACGAATCCGCACACAAACCTTATTTTCGATTGATGATCTTGAGTTTTCAGATACATCTCATGATGGGACAGAACATCCCGAAGTGGATAATGTGAAATGACATTGAATGCAGTCTGAGGAGTCAGTTAAATCGGATGATATATTTCTTTTGTATCCACGACAGAGGTGAAAATATGACAAATAATTTATAAGACATGTAGCATCTAAAAAAGGCATATTATAAAAACCTGATATTTGTGATGCGACAGCATCTAAGGTCTTCTTTTTTGCTCTAGGGCAAAATGCACACCACTGGGCCAAGATATTCCGAGACTGATTTTATTCCTGGCGTGTACACGACGTCAGTGCAGTAACTGCAGTGTCAGATTGAACTAACAACTATAAGCAATATATGTGCATTCGACCACCAGTAGTGGGCAGGCGGTATTAAGTAGTGGACGTGCGACTGTAGTGTGTCAACATTATTGGGAAACAAATCGCAGTGGAGCAAAATTGCTATGGAGACACTTGAGTCAATGAAATGGCTTACGGCGATAACTGTTTAACTCGTGTACGAGTGTTTGAGTAGTTTAACTGTTTTGAAGGAGGACAGGTGTTGCTCGAGGAAAACGAGGTGTCAATGCGTCCCACTTCAAGTTCACCCGACGGAAACATTAAGAACATTCGCGATCTTTTGAAAACCGGACGTCATCTCTCATCCACAGCTATCACTGAAAAACTGTGCCGCATACCTTGACTCCCGAAAAAAGCACATTTTGACGTCTGCCACGACGTGACTGAAATGAAAACGCAGACAGTTCTTTTCTGAAAAACATCACGTGTGAAGAGACTTGGTATTATCCATATGAACCTACTACAAAACGATAAAGTTCAGATGGGCCTCTGAAGTTTCACCAAGAGAATGGGTATGACAAAATCGAGGGTGAAGACAGTTTTCATCTCCTTTTTTCATGCTCACGGCGGTACCCACAGGGAATTTGTTCCCACCGGCACCACTGTAAATTACCGGTATTATTTGAGTAGCATGGATCGGTCGAGCAAGAGGATTAGAGGGTTTGTCTGCAGCAATGAAAGAACAACTTGTCCGCTCGTACAGGTGCAGTTGTCATGCAGTTTCTAGCGAAAACACTAGCGCCAGTTTTCAGCTACCTTCCATATTCACCCGATTTGGCGTCGAGTGACCTTTTTTCATTCCCGAAAATAAAATTTCACTTGAAGGGTCAATGCTTTGACGATATAACCGATATTCAAGCGTGTGACATGAAAGTTGAAGAACACACCGATGAAGTACTTTTATGAGAGTTCAGCAAGGTTGTACGTATGACCGTGTTGGGTGTTGCAGTCAAGTTGGAGAGACCAATAGAACACCTGAAGCATCAAAACCATTATCTTCACTTTTCTCAGTTTTTTTTTTATCAATTCTCGAATCTATTTGGACTGACGGGTGGGGTGTATTTCTTGCAACCACTAATACATAACTCCATCCTGAGCACACAGTTACGTGTCTTGGGGGCGCACGGTGGGAAAACGAGCTTCAAAAACTGAACAGAACAGAAACAGAAAAAGGCGCGCATTCCGACTTCAGTCCCGGAAAATCTTGAATAGATTGCACTTGCTCACACTTGTCCATTGCTATGATGGCATTCCAGTCACAATGGTTTGTGCCTTGATAACGAATCGGAAAACGACACATTTTTCAGATACTGTTTGTGTGGCCTGTTTAATATATCGCACCCCGCCCGGCAAGAAATGTGCCAAGTCGGAAAACGGCGTCTTTCGTTTATGTCATTGAAAAATACGTGTAAAGTGCCCAAAGTTGCACGAGAAATGTAATTGTATTTACTGCCAACAATACTTACTTGAAATTTAAATTTTTATGGAATTAATTATTTAAGTCGAATTTTCTCAAGTATTTTATTTGTGAGCTGTGTCGCTGTTCTTGCAGGAGTGCGATATGACAGCGATCCTTCACTGTTGTCATGATAACATAAGATGGATAACACTCCAGAAGACACGTTTTTGACATTTTTAACCGGTGTAATGACGTATACCGGCTTAAAACTAAACTGCTACCGATTTTATCCGAAATCGTTGGGTACAGAATTTTCTCTGCGTGGTTCCGCGTTGGTAAATGGCTCTCGTATAGGTTTGAAATGTATTTTATGCGCATGTCTGCGAGTTTTTAGTTGCCTATCATTTTTGTACCGTACGGCTGTGCCATATGGCAGACAATTATTGTACAATAATCACAATATTCAGAAATAATGCTGGATGTCGACATAGGTCCTCATAGTTCTGATGCACGGATGTGTCATAAGTTACGCTGCTCCGTTGCCGATTGGTCAGCTGTCTGAAGATGCGCAGGAAGCTCGGAACAAAGATTTCCAGCGTTACCGAGAAGATTTTATAAGCAAACATTCCTGTGAGAAAATGATGCATAACGTATTCACCGGCTTTGAGATCATCGGATCAACTTATTTCTAGATTCGAAAAAATGACAACTGAAGAAGATAAACAGATGCACTTGCGGTAAAAGATCTGCTTTTCGAATCATCTTTCAATGGACAACCCCATTGCGCTCTATTGATAGCGATAACGACGCAAGAGAACAATTTGATCACGATTTCGATTGAAAAAGGTAAACTATCGAATAATATATTTCAGTACGGCAATTTAGACTTTTAATTCGTCATCAGTGACCTCAGAATGCTTTATACCCGAAGTTTCAGTCGAACCGCTAAATTCATAACTTACGATTAGTCAAACTGGATTCACCACTTTGAATTTTGTAATTTTGACATCGCATTCGTAATCTAAATCTAAAAAGAACACAGTTTTGTAGGATTTTATATATATTTTCGATTATGTCCAGATTTTGAAGTGAGTTGGCCCACTGTGGGGTGGGCGAGGGCGAGAGAGAGAGAGAGAGAGAGAGAGAGAGAGAGAGAGAGAGAGAGAGGAAACAGTAGCAGGCTGGCAGGCTGTGACTTCACCCATTTAAAATGCATGTGCTACTGTTGACATCTAGTGTCTGATAAGCTTTATTGTTACTCGCTGAGCTGCCTTCTGGAACACGTGGTGGCCATTGATTGGGAATGACAGTCACACGGCGATGACACATTAACCATTAGCACAAGTTCCGCCATGTAAAGTCAGAGTAATATCCCACCAATGAGAAGCTCCATACTTTCTAATACTCTCAAATTGGCCGACATATCAGTGAAAGTATAGAAACAGCAAATCCGAGAATAATTTGACACACGCCGTAAGAGAAACGTTATTGTGATATCACAAGACGGGCTTTAGCTGCCTTTTTTCTGCACCGATTCTGATATCCTACTGAAATAAGACATAATAACTATTCTCTCCGATATGGGTTGTCTCTGAGGATGTTTCTCATTCCACAGACAACCGGTGTCCTTATATCTGTTGCTTCAATAACAGATTTACTGCTTTGGGCTGTTGTTCACTCTGTATGCTAAAATAATGCTGCACAATAAAACATAATTTCGTTTTCAAATATTTAATCACACAGAGAGCGTTCTCTGTTTAACTAGCAACCTTAAAGCTCGACTTACTGCAAAGGATTCCATATGATGGTGACGTCAAAACAACAAACGACAAGCAGATATTTAATCACTTGGTAAATTTTTCTGTAATATGGTACTGCGTACCTGATGGCGTAGCAAAAATATTTTATAAAAAAAAAAGAAAACATGGTCCGTAGTAAGATGTAATTTATTTAAATCTCGCGATTTGCTAAATTTGACAATTTATCATTTTCAAACGCCATGCAATATCCTATTTACATGTGTGATGTTACTATGAGAAAAGTTACCAATAGGAAGTTTAAGGTTGCCTTTTATTGTGGATCTACTCCCAATGTAAGGATGGAATATAATATCTACTATTTACGTATAGCGAAAAATAATTTGACAATTGCAATATGTAATGCGTAATATCACACATATAAGTTGAAATATTGTACGGTGCTTGAAAATGACAGGTCTCCGAAATTAGCTAACCCCACAATTTAAATAAGGATGGTTTACATTAAAGCCTTCTACGGATAATGTTTTCTTTTATTAAGATTTAGATGCTGTGGGTCCCCAAAGCAAGAAAATTTAAAAAAAAATGTTTAAAATGCGTTCACTTTGTCTACTCTGAAATCAGAGGGTAATTTCAAGAGGTGACTAAAATGTTTACAGGCGGTGGCGCCATTTGTAAAGAGGTGCAATCATGTCAGTATTGTTGTAGAAGTTGGGAAAATATGTAAAAAATTAGTGTGTGGTGGAAAGCTAGCAGATGATTAAACGCAAGCAACTGTATTTAAATCAGCACAAGTAGATGTGAATCAACTGTACTGTCACTGTTATCACACGAATACCCGTTCGACAGAATGGACATGTGAATCTTAGCAATGTGTGTGGAGGGGAGAGGGGTGGGGGAAGGTGGGAAAAGAGGACAAAAGACGTCAAACAATGGAAAAATTGGGAAGAGCAGGTGGAGAGACGTATAGCTGTGTTTCTAAGAAAGTAATTCGCAATATATTCACATGTGAGGTCCAGTAACACACAAAATGTACAAAGAAGAGATGAGCTCTTATGAGTGGAAATGAAAAACTGCAAGAAATGCGTCCTACCTTAAATGAAGAAATACTTACAGGACTGCGAGGAAACTGTAAGATCATACTGTCTTCCTCCACATACCTGTCGCACAGTAAACTAGATAGACAGGGTGCAAACAGAGGAGCACGGGTAGTCATTTCTCACAGGCACCGTCTGTGAATGGATCGTTGTAGATGATGGATTTCTTCAAACGTGCAAGGACCTGTCAGATCCTGCGATCCACAGATTTCGACGAGCTTCAGTATGCTACTTCGATTTCTTTCTAAAGTAACCCATGTCAAAGGGTTTAGGACACTATGTTCCTTTTTCGAAAAAACTGAGGTCAAAGGTCGTGTGACGGCAGCCTTTTATTCGCTTTTTGATACGTTCCTCTTAGTTCGGTTAACTATGGAATGTATGAATCACAGACATCCACTAGGAACTAGCTTTTACAATTTTAAATGACATGTCATTATGAAACCTCTGTTTAAGCTCTGGAGCTTTTATTAATTCTATTTCTGATTCTGTCCGTTTGCGTTAAGTCTTGGCTCCGCACAGCCGCAGTTTCTTAGATGCGTTTTTGGTGTGCTTGCTGTGCCTGTGACGTTTTTATCTTTTGACACACTGCTGCCAAATAACTTTGTTGTACTGCATATTTCACAGACGCTTATTTTTCAGCCAACTTTTATAATTTAAATTGATATTTACCTTTGGATCCATGTTAAAGCTCTAGCTCTTTCTTAAAGTGCACTTTAAGCCTTTCAGACCTTATTTTTTTCTGGACAGAGGAAAATTTTTCTTTATGTGGTGATATGTTAATGATTCAAGATGCAAGATTTGTACACAAAAATTTGTACTCGTTTTCAAAACATATGTTGCACACTTGACTTCATTTTTGGGACTAAAATAACTAATTTCTAAATATTCTCTATTGAAATGAACAGTAAAATTATCATTCAATAATCACCATGCAAAATAACAGTATTCAAGTACGCGGTGGGATATAGTGTATTCTGGTGGGTAGGAGTTGCTGCGCTCTGCTGCATTGACTTGCTGATATTTTCATAGTGGTGTTCAACAGTTGGCAGCACTAGCGCCTGATGAAAAGGTTGAACATTCACAATTGGGAAAATATATTTCTGTTGCAGCTAATACACGGTAAAAGCTAATGAACATAATTGTAGCCAGAGGCTCTGAAAGGGTTAATGTATCTGATTTAGTTTTACGTAGAATGTCTAGAATCACATTCTGCCTTTGTATCACGCCATCGCAAACTGCCTCCTCCAGTGACATCTAGTGGTCACGCTCTCTCAGCTGTAGTCGTAAACACAGTATGCCAGCAGCTAGCTGACATAACGGGTTATGAGTGTTTACCATTTTATCATGATTTTACTTTATCTGACATTACTATTTCTGGCTACATATTTTATTTGCTTATTCTGTTAACTTCACGTAGACAGCTGGGTATGTCTCTAACCTTCCATACTATGCACGAGTATAATACGATACTGATTATAATAGTTAACAGCCTAAGATTATGCGCTTTTTTCATAAATATGCACATTTGCTCTTCTTAGATCAATCTGAAGATGATGATATTGGTTGAAACCTGTAACTGAATGAACAAACGTTTGCGATCAGAGACTGTTGTGGTATTTACAAAAAAAAAATGAAGAATGTAGTGATCTTTGACTGCCCTGCTTGTTCCCCTTAATTATTACCCACAGAGCCTGTTTGAAATGCGATGGGAAAATGTATACTCTCATACCATACTCCAACCAGGAACCTTCATGAACTGACATAGCATGTGCCTGTCACACCTCATACTGATGTTGATTATGGGCATCAGTTCAGAATGGATGGAAGTTAAATAATTTAATATTTCTTACATAATGAACACCCGTACAAACATTAATAAATATGGGACTGGCGCTTCATGGTGTAACACTTTCAATATATGTCAGCGTATACTATCTAATCAAAAGTATGCGGACACCCCTATGCAATGCAAAATTGACCACTCGATATCATGAGAGGCGGATCCACCAGTATAAAAGGATGCAGAGAGAATGGTGCCGTCAGTAGAGAAGCAGTAACAGCAAAATGGGAAGGTCAGAAGAGCTCAGTCACTTCGAACGTGGACTAGTCATTGGATGCCGCCAGAATAATAAATCCAGCAGGGACATTTCAACTCTTCTAAAGTTCTCAAGCTGGCATTAGGTGTTGTGATTGTGAAATGGAAATGCGAAGGTACACCCACAGGTAAACCAAGACCAGACAGACTTCGTGTGCAGAAGGACAGGGACCATCGAGCATCGTGGAGGATGGTTGTAAAAAATCACACGAAATCAGCGGAAGGAATCAATCCTGACTTACAAAGGGCTACCAGCATAATGACTGTGCGTAGGGAATTAAAAAGAATGGGGTACAATGGTCAAGCAACTCCTCATAAGCCACATATTTCTGTAGTCAACGCTAGCGGCACTTTCATCAAGCGTTAGTGTCACCACTGAAGCAAGGAGGAGGTGATATTACGGTATGAAGGATTTTTCCGTGGTTAGGGTGTGATCCCCTTCTTTTGCTTAATAAAATGCTAAATGCTGAAGGATATGAATATATTTTGCACAGCCTTGCCGCAGTGGATACACCGGTTCCCGTGAGATCACCGAAGTTAAGCGCTGTCGGGCGAGGTCGGCACTTGGATGGGTGACCATCCCGGCCGCCATGCGCTGTTGCCATTTTTTCGGGGTGCACTAAGCCTCGTGATGCCAATTGAGGAGCTACTCGACCGAATAGTAGCGGCTTCGGTCAAGAATACCATCATAACGACCGGAAGAGCAGTGTGCTGACCCCACGCCCCTCCTATCGGCATCCTCCACTAAGGATGACACGGCGGTCGGATGGTCCCGGTACGCCACTCGTGGCCTGACGATGGAGTGCTTTTTTAAGTGCTTTAAGCACTTTGTACTGAGTAGAGTAGAGGAACGGTTCGGAGGTGAAGACTGTTTGTATTAGCATGACAATGCACCCTACCTTAAAGCAGCTATTGTGAGGCTATGGTGAACAGTAAATTCTTCAAACGGGCTGGCCTATCCAAAGTCCCGACCTGAATCCAATACAACAACTCTGGGATGAGTTCCATCTAGTCACTCACTGATCAGTCTGGCCTGGCAACGGAAGACAGCAAAACGAAAGTTGAAATTTTAAATTTAGCATTTGAGAAATCTTTCACGCAGGAGGATCGTACAAACACACCGCCGTTTGAGTCTCGCACAGATTCCCGTATGGAGGACATAGTGATAGACATCCCTGGGGTTGTGAAGCAGCTGAATGGGTTGAAAATAAATAAATCGCCAGGTCCTGATGGGATTCCAATTCGGTTTTACAGAGAGTACTCTACTGCATTGGCTCCTTACTTAGGTAGCATTTATCGCGAATTTCGTGCCCAACGTAAAGTCCCGAGCGACTGGAAAAAAGCGCAGGTGACGCCTGTATATAAGAAGGGTAGAAGAACGTATCCTCAGAATTACAGACCAATATCCTTAACATCGGTTTGTTGCAGGATTCTCGAACATATTCTCAGTTCGAATAAAATGAATTTCCTTGAGACAGAGAAGTTGATGTCCATGCATCAGCACGGCTTTAGAAAGAATCTCTCCTGCGAAACGCAACTCGCCCTTTTTTCACATGATATCTTGCGAACCATGGATGAAGGGTGTCAGACGGATGCCATATTCCTTGACTTCCGGAAAGCGTTTGACTCGGTGCCCCACTGCCGACCCCTAACTAAGATACGAGCATATGGGATTGGTTCCCAAGTATGTGAGTGGCTCGAAGACTTCTTAAGTAATAGAACCCAGTACGTTGTCCTCGATGGTGAGTGTTCATCGGAGGTGAGGGTATCATCTGGAGTGCCCCAGGGAAGTGTGGTAGGTCCGCTGTTGTTTTCTATCTACATAAATGATCTTTTGGATAGGGTGGATAGCAATATGCGGCTGTTTGCTGATGATGCTGTGGTGTACGAGAAGATGTCGTCGTTGAGTGACTGTAGGAGGGTACAAGATGACTTTGACAGGATTTGTAATTGGTGTAAAAAATGGCAGCTAACTCTAAATATAGATAAATGTAAATTAATGCAGATGAATAGGAAAAAGAGTCCTGTAATGTTTGAATACTCCATTAGTAGTGTAGCGCTTGACACAGTCACGTCCATTAAATATTTGGGAGTAACATTGCAGAGCGATATGAAGTGGGACAAGCATGTAACGGCAGTGGTGGGGAAGGCGGTTAGTCGTCTTCGGTTCATTGGTAGAATTTTGGGAAGATGTGGTTCATCTGTAAAGGAGACCGCTAATGAAACACTAATACGACCTATTCTTGAGTACTGCTCGAGCGTTTGGGATCCCTATCAGGTCGTATTGAGGGATGACATGGAAGCAATTCAGAGGAGGGCTGCTAGATTTGTTACTGGTAGGTTTGATCATCACGCGAGTGTTACGGAAATGCTTCAGGAACTCGGGTGGGAGTCTCCAGAGGAAAGGAGGCGTTCTTTTCGTGAATCGCTACTGAGGAAATTTAGAGAAGCGGGATTTGAGGCTGACTGCAGTACAAATTTACTGCCGCCAACTTACATTTCGCGGAAAGACCACAAAGATAAGATAAGAGAGATTAGGGCTCGTACAGAGGCATATAGGCAGTCATTTTTCCCTCGTTCTGTTTGGGAGTGGAATAGGGAGAGAAGGTGCTAGTTCTGGTACGAGGTACCCTCCGCCACGCACCGTATGGTGGATTGTGGAGTATGTATGTAGATGTAGATGTAGAACGTCGACTTTGCTCTATCCGCTAGCGTCCAACATGACTACCTTCTGCCGTTTCAGCTCTTGAAGAAGAACGAGCTGCCATTCGTCCACAAACATTCAGGCATCTTATTGAAATTGTTCCCAGCAGAGTTCAAGCTGTCATAGTGGCCAAGGTTGGGATGACCACTGATAGGTGTCTAGATACATTTGATCAGATAGTGTATGTCTGAGTAAGCAGTAGGACTCACCCTGGAGCGCTTCTCCCAGGGCATGATGAAGGAGGGCACGAGCTTCTTGTCGCGGCTGTGGCCCATGATGAGGAAGGCGTCGCGCGTGTTGCGCGCCTTCTCCTCGCAGCACGACTCTGCCGCCTGCAGCAGGAGCACGGGCCGCCGCAGCTGCTTGCTCAGCTCGTTCGGGCCCTTCAGGATCTTGGCCTTCTTGCATATCAGCTTAGTCTTGCGTAGTCTCCGAATCTTCGTCCGCACAGCTGTAAGAAAGAAAACGAAGTAGAGCATACCAGAATCAAAACTTGAAAGCATAGAACAGCGCCAGATATAACATTCTGAAAGAACTATGAGGTAAAAATGGGAATGCAAAACCACAAGTTCTTAGAACCACAGTATAGGTTCTGCGCTACTGTGTTCCACAATACGCATCTCCAGCGTGCTATAGGTCAGCTTGTGCCAAGACGGTGAACCCTGTCTCGAACGAAGATTGCAGGATAACCACCAGATGCCTAAATCCTACCCCTGTTGGGAAAATATACCGTGTTGCTGGCATTGCACCGTCAGGTGTTCTCAAGAAGTCACTGCTGATTGGGAACGACCTAAGACTGAGAACGTTGAAGCCCATTCCTTGTCTGGCCATCGACAGTCTCATCCTAAGCTGAAATCAAGGGAAAGTTTCCTTTGGAAGTGCCTCTATATAAGGCAACATCTTTATTGTGGAACTGGATATAGCCGCATGAACATCTTCTGGCTGGTTATAAGGAGGACTGAGGTGCTTCAGGGTACTTTAACTGAATGAGAAAACGATCTGGTAGGCCTCAGGTGTTGGTTAGGATATGAGCCTTCACATTAGAGGACAGAAAGTGAAAATTTGGCCAAGAACAGTCAGCCATATGTGCCAATGCAGTCTCTGTTCAGTTTCGTGCTAAAACCAAGATTTATTGCTTGTCAGTGACAAAGCCATAGGTGCAGCTCATGTTTGGAAAAATGGTATCTGAATGTAGATTTTGTCAATTCCTTTGTCTTACTGAATTTCTTATTTTTTTTTTTTTTTTTGGTAATCTACCACACACAAGATTCTCACATTCTCTCACTCTTTATGCACAAGCTATTAGTCCTATAGAAAAAAATGAACAGGATCTTTTTTTGGGAAATTTAATGTAGTTAAATTTTGTACTGGGATGCGTCTTTGCTAGAGGCTGTTGTTCTAGAATTATTCAAGAGAAGTGTACAAAAGTGACCTCCAAACCCGTTTTTCTTGAATAACTCGCAAACCATGGCCTCCAGCGAAAACGTACGTATCCGAGTAGAAAATTTAATGCGTAATTGCCTCAAAAAAGTCCTGTTCATTTTTTGCTGTGGGGCTAATAGTATGCGTGTAGAAAGTGAGATAGTACGAAAATCTTGTGCTTGATTTTTGAAGGCGTTGCGGGTTGCATAAAACCCACCGGTAGGAGCACCTGAATCACCCTGTATACAATTCTTAAATGTATATATTTGTCAAGCTTATGATTATGATCTTTTTTGTTTGTAGGTACAGGTCTTAGTCTTGGTTGACATTAAAATAGCCGTGCCACAGAATCACAACGCGCTGCTAGAGGAGAAAATACATAATAGCGCAACCCATTTATGAAGTGGAGTTTCGTGCGGTAGTTCGTTTTCTGCGTTTGAAGGGGAACCATTCAACAACGATCCATTGCAGGTGTACAGCAACAATCCACCATCACGTGACACAGTAGTTACTGCCGCAGTCGCTTCTAACGTAGTCAAACAAATCTGAATGGCGAAGAACAAAGTGTCATACTAACTTTCTGTGAATAGCTGGTAATCGCCGGGGAAGTGGCGGTCCTGGTGCTCAAATACTGGCAAAGGGCTCTGAGCACTATGCGACTTAACTTCTGAGGTCATCAATCGCCTAGAACTTAGAACTAATTAAACCTATCGAACCTAAGGACATCACACACATCCATGCCCGAGGCAGGATTCAAATCTGCGACCGTAGTGGTCGCTCGGTTCCACACTGTAGCGCCTAGAACTACACGGCCACTCCGGTCGGCTCAAATACTGGCATATCACATTTCAGACGATAGTGGAAAAAGTGAGTATCAGTCATGGATTAGTTTTCAACATCTTGCGCAACATTTTGAACATGACAGAAGTCGCTGCACGCTGGGCCAGCGTCTGTTCACACCCATTGAAAAAGCCGGTCAAACAAAGGCAGCAGAGTAAATACTGCACTTGAGTCAGGCCAAGCCAGATGGCTCTCTTAACCGCCAAATCACCAACGACAAGCATCATGCGTACATGCATGTATGTGCGTACGTATGTATGTGTTTATGCACCACTATAACGCCGTGAAAAAGGAACAAAGCAAGTAATGGAAACTTGCGGATTCACCACAGCCGATAAGGACGAAATGGAAACTTACGCATTCACCACTGTCGATAAGGACGAAGACCCAACCATCACTGGAGAAGGTGATGCTGAGTTCTTTTTGGGACTGCCATGGTGTGGTGCTAACAGATTACGCTCGTAAGTGGCAAACTATTACAGAACCATACAGTCGAAGTCGCCTGACGTCTTTACGGGACGGTATCAAGATGAATCGTCATGGAAAACTGTCCAAGGGGGTATTTTTGCTCCACGACAAGGCTCCAGCTGATTATACAGAGGACATGGTCACATATGCTACTTCTTTGGTCTATCGAATTAGGTCTCACCCTTCTCCTTTTTCTTGTATTCTGCTGACATGGCAACAGTGATTTTCGTCAGATGACGAAATTATTCCACAATGAAGGCAAAGTGATTTTCGAGGTGGAACGGTTCTTGAACAGCTAAAAACACAGATTTCTACAACCAAGATCCTCGCCACTTCATAAAGCATTGGGAAAAAACGTGTCACATTGAAAAGTAAATATGTGTAGAAAGACAAGCCCCATCACCAAGGTCCATGGTCACTGCATGTTTATCCGAGGTGATAATTAAAATTTTATGACTGTCTATTGTATTTTGTAATTGGACATCAAGAAACGAAGAGCAGGAAACCGAGAGAATACGATGGTGATAATGCATCCTAGGTACAGCAGAAAGTTAAACGGAATAATACAATCCAGGACATGACTTCTTTAACAAACAAGGGAGAACGATAAATCTTACATTGGGATTAATTTATTGTCAAGCTATATCTTCAGATGCAAGGACTAGCAGGAAGTGTCTTGATATGCTATCAACAGAAATTCTGTCGTGTTAAAATACTGTTTCTTTTCGAGTCACCTTTTATGTGACCACACTTGTGTTGAACATCTTTCTAGTGACGGGCAATGTTGGAAAGCGAAAATGGGTGCAAGTCAAAGGAGACCACATTCGCGGGACCATGTTACAAAATTTAGCACATCATATCACTCAATTTTCCTTTTGCAAAGGACGTTTGTAGGTAACGGCGTTGTCCTGAATAAATATTTCTTTTCTTTTGCAAATCCTGGCTTCTGACCGCTATATAAAGTCGTATAGATAAATGTATTGCACATATCAAGTTTACACATAATTCAGGTTCTCGCGCAACTGACGCCAACAAAACAAAAACAAAATTTACTTGATGTAAACGTCATCTTTATGCCAGTCAGTCTGAAGCGAACTGCACATGTTAGGTATACTTTTTGAAAGAACATGAACTGTAGAAACTTCGGAGACCCTTTTATGGTTGTGCCTACAGTTTGGAATCAAGCGCTGCGGTCTTTTCTCATCCCTTATTTACATTCAACGAAACATCGAAGGGCACGAATTTGTCCCGCATTTGAAAGGTTCAGAAGGCAGAAAATTCGTGCTCTTTATTGTACTTGACCAGCAGAATAGAAAGGGGTGCATCTTCAGTCATAATCTTGGGGAACGTGAGCATGAACGTTTTTAGTGACAGCTAGTCGCAAAAGTACGTCACATACTTCTAACAAGAGAAGCGCCGCCAAAGAAATGGATAATGAAGGCCTATGAAGCGCGCTGCAGACTCGCAAATCAGTCAGCCGAGCAGTCATCTGGGGATAGCAACCACTGAGGTGTTGATCGTCAATGGATACAGACTCGTAGTAATGAACATTCGCACGATGAGAGAATACCACACAACTCTGCCTTTGCTCTCATGGCTTGCTAAGAGTTATCTAATGCGTTGACGAGTCTGAGTCCACTTCTAGCATCATACCGCCAAAACTGGGAAAATACTGCTAGTAAAGTGTCATTCGCCTTTTGTTGGCTTTAACAGCCCTCATGTCGATGGACTGTTCATCCAGATAACAGGAAACGAAAAACGTGTTCTGCGATCAGACCCTGAAGAATACGCGATGTCGACCGGCCGCCATGTCATCATCTGCCATGTGGCGTCATGGGGATACATTATGGATGCGCGTGGGGTCAGCACACCGCTCTCCTGGCTGTTGCCGACGCTTAGACCTTGGAGCCGCTACATCTCAATCAGGTAACTCCTCAGTTGGCATCACAATTCTGAGTGCACCCCAGTCCAGTCCTCCCACGAAGTAATAATTCTTGGCAATACCGGGAATCGAACCTGAGTCCTCCTCAAGGCGACTATCTACACTGATCGCCCAGCTAGGAAGGCGGACCTAGGTAGAAGACCGACATGAAAATCATCCTTCTGTCATTCCAGCATAATTAAATGTACTATTATTGTAATTATTGGATGTTTAAGAATTAATAAAGCATGTACAAATTTTCGAACACACTGATCGACAATACAATCATTAACTGTCTCGTGTTGCCTGGTGTCTTGCAAAAAAGGTATGGTACATTTAACGTTTTCATGACTTTATTGTGGGCCATACCACTCGAACAGGGAAAACCTATGTGAAGTTAGTTCATCCTCTTTCTCTATACGGTATAAGGCTATCATGTTAAAAAGTTTCACTGTCATATAATAGATAATTATTATCTTTATTTAAATATTCAGTTAGTTAATTGGCTAGTATCATCATTTGTACGATTAATCGTAGTGATGGGGAACGAGTAATTGTACGTTCAAATTACACATTCGCGTGTAAATATGGTTACATGCTGATCGTCTACAATCTTTGTTTTAGTACTCTTGTGAGTTTATAATTCCTATGCATCACCTTTGACACATTACAAAACTAGAAATTCTTCTACGGAATAGGAGTTGTCAAGGGAAAACTTTTTCAGTTTGTTTTCGGGTTTAGCTTCGGTGTCTTTTGGGTAAGTAATAAAAAATTTTCGAGACATCATTGTGCATCCCATTTTGAGCAAAAGACAACAAACTTTGAGAGGGAATAAATATACTGTGCAGCCGTAGGTAGAATGTCTAGTTCCTTAAACAGATGTCTACAAGATGATCATCGGTGAGCACCACATATTATTCTTACAGTACCATTTTGAACGATGAAGCCTTTATTTCTTGAAGACGTCCTACGCCAGAACATTATTTTATAGGACATTACTGAATGACAATACGCAAAATATGTCATCTTATTGCTTTGCCTCTCTCCTAGATTTATAGTGATTCGAAGTGCAAATGTGGCTGAAGTAAGTTGTTTCAGAAATTGGGAAATGTGTTTCTTCCAGTTTATATTCTTATCAACACGTACACATAGAATTTTTTTAAGTTTCCGCCCTAGTTACACCATGTGTTACACCTAACATTGCTGTAGTACCTCTAGATGTGCAGAACTGAATATGCGCCTTTTTGAAATTGACAATGAGACAATTCGCAGAAAATCACTCAATAACACTTTAAAGAACATTATTTACTACTTCTTCTGTTGCTGTATGAATGTTTGGATTGATTTCATTACTAGTATCATACTCACCAAGAGCTAATTCTGCTTGTTGTATGTTAGACGGAATGTCGTTTACATACGACATATGTGAGAAACAGCAGTGGACCGAAAATTGACCCTCGGAGAACCCATAAGCGATTTCCCTCCAGTCACAAGAATTTCTCCTGCTTATATTGACTGAATTAATGCCTTAGATGGGTCACAATGTAGGTTTAGACAATATTTCTCCTAATATAGCCACCCTATACAGCTTTCCTCTATAACATAATCCATGTAGTATCTGAATTGAATTTAGAGTTTACTTAACATTTGCATCTGACAACACCATAATTATGACGAATAATTTTCTGATTTGTTCGATAGCAGATACAGTAAACACATTTACTTGCATTGATATCTGTGACTGAATCCAAAATACATATCTGGTTCTCTGTTTTATGTACACGCCAGACAAGAGCACACGGTTAATCAGCTTTGCGAAGGACTAACTAAATTGATTCATGATTCGTATGTAATGGTCTGCATAGGTCACAATGCATCGTTGTAATTACATCACATTTTAGAGTGATTACACTATAACAGGCCTCGCTGGCTGTTAAACTACCTTGGTACAAGCAATCGAAAGCGAGAAAAAAGGTCATATTTAAATGAATATTGAGTTAGAGACATTAAAACATTAGTTACTTCAAGAGCAATCATACATTTCAATTTTAATTCTAGAAAAAACAATTTTTATACAGATAATTCATGATAATAGCATGCATCAGCAAATTATTTTGACAATTCTAAATTTTAGGAGGAAAGAGTTATTTTTAACTCTAAGCGTCACCCATGATGTCTTATTCTTGCAAACCCAGTTCAAAGAAATAATTGTAAACAGTGACTCGTTACTCTAGAAACTAGCATTATTTGAGGGATGCCATTTGAAACTGTGATTTATTTATTTATTCTTGAATCTGGCCTTCAACCAAAAAAATGTTGCTTAAATAATTATGTAATTAGTGCTGTTTGTACATGGGATCATATCAAACTGAATGTAGAGGCTGCCGAGTTCACGTATGAAACAGGTGTGTGTCACTAATCACTGTATGCTAGAAATTGTTTTAGTTTCACAGCATGTTAGTAATGATGTGCAAGCAGGAGTGATAGCTATTTTTTTAAATATAAATATATAATATTTTAGCTGTATTTCTTGCAGTTTATGAGTTGCCATCACATCACACCAGTAATTCTGAAATACTGAACATATGAACCTACAGTTCTGGACAACATAAACGAACACGAAGATGTAACCAGGGTGACGTACCGAATCGGCCGTACATTGCGCAAACATGGCATAAATACTGTGTGCAAATCGACGAAGAAGATTTGAGTGTCTCCGATCGGTAGATGACCAAAGGGCCCCACTCGCAATGTCGGGAGTGTACTAAATACCGTGTATATGTGGGAAAGTCGAGGTTGGAATAATCGGATTTTCCATCAGCATCATGATCATTGACTTTAAACGGTGCTGTAGGCTGGGACAGGAGGAGAAATCGGCCGTGGCCGTGCACGCGCTGTTTGAGAACGACTAGAAAATGAATTCGTCGAATCCTTCAGGGAAACAATTTAAATTTGTAAGAATGACAATAGCGTAAACAGTTTAAATTTGTAAGAATGACAGCAGCTTTAACAAGAAAGCTTCAGTATAAACGGATCCTGGAGTCTTGTGCTGTAGCGAACAACCGTCGTAGGTAACAAGGGGAGAACCAGAGCAGTAATGACGTGACGGTCGCTAGATCGACTCCAGTCCGGTACAACCAATGGCGGGTGAATCTTTTACAATGTCAGTCACCTGTGCTGGTTAAACTTCAGAAAAATCACTAAACAAACGTCAGTCGAAGATCTCGAAAGGAAATCCAACACGCAACACGTCATCAGTTAAGCATTTCCTACTTAACATTGTTGTCATGTTCTATCAAGCACCGACGGAAAATTCTGTTAGTTATAACTATTTACAATTATTGCGCAGATGCACATTCCAGCACTTGCGGCTTCCACTAGCCTTATATGCCTAAAAAGTCTTATAAGTGGCGAGTACAGTATAGCGATATGATTGAGACTATACTCAGTCAGATGTGAATGTCAGTGCCTCATCTTCTTCTTGAAAAGGGTGATTACTGATGTTCTGATTCACAACTGTATTACTAATATGGAATAATACAAGTTTCTGAAGCTTTTTCAAAGGGCAAAAAATGATGCTTAGGGTTAAATAATTTAGGCATGGGGCTTTATAATAATGGAATTTGGGGTGAGTGTCTGAATATGTACAGTGCAACATACTGATGAAGAAATGTTATGTAAAAGTTTGAAAAATGATTAAATGCGGCATTATAGCAGGTAACACATAAAAAAATCGGAGATAATTAAAGGTATTCTAAGCAGAAAGGTAAAGAGAAAGATGTTAAAACTGAATAAATAAATAAATAACTTTGGGATAGAATAAGTAACAAAAAAGATGAAGATTAAACGGTTTGTGGCATATGATGAATGATTGTCACAATAAGAGAATTATAATTATGAACACAGAGATATTGAGAGAAAATATGTCAGGCCAATACAAAGAGAAAAGTATGTTAAATACCTGTAAAAGTAAGAGAGAAGTAAGCTACATAGTTAAAAAGGAATTTAGAGCCTCATTTGGAATTAAGAATGCTTGAAGTATTTAACCAAACATAAAGCGGCAGCAGCAGTATCATAGATATAATGTTATACTGATGTACCTGGGAAAGAAATTGCAGCTTTGAAGCGAATTTCAGGATCTAACAGGAATTAATGATCCGCCAGTAAACAAATAAAGAAAGCAAGATGTTATTTCAATTTTGGGCAGGGTAACAAAACTGGATAAACTCCAGAGTACGCCACAGTCAGATATGCATCGTATACGTAACTATATTGAACGTAAATTAGCAAATAAAATGTACATAGGCTTTTTTAATGTCTTTGTTATCTCTACATACTGTCGAACAACGAGAAAATTCGACACTTACATGAGCGTAAACCTGAAACCTGTTAGAACGAAATAAAATGCACAGCAGTGTTTCAGGCATAACTATTTATCCATTCAGTAGTAAAAAATGGCATAGTTTATTATTATGAAAGGCTACTGGATAGAGCGAAACGACGTGGCATATGCCATCTAGTAAAAATAGTGCAAGAAAGAGATGAAATGTGTATCTTCCGTTGTGCTCTGACATAAATTACATTCTTTTTATCAGTAAGCGAATGGCTACCAACATTATACTCTCTTTAAAAAAACACCTTTTTTATCATATTGCCTAGCTATAACACTTAATTAGAAGTAAATTGGTAAACGAAAAAACAAAACGCTTCTAACTTTTATCTTTTCTTGTACTTCAAAGCACTTCTAAGCACTTAGTCATGAAGATACTCCCTAAAAACCGAATCTGTTTTAACACAGCAAATAACTGACAGACGAGAGCTACTGTTTTGTAATTACAGTACTAAAGTTCAAGAAATAAAAAGTATAGGTTCTGGTATTTGATGATGTGCCAACTAAATGGCTGTCCAATATCACTCAATTCGCTATTTCGAGTGACGGATTCCAACAGAAAAAAAAAAAAAAAAATGAAAAAGTAACCTCTGGGATAGGGGGATCTCAAAAAACATGTCTAAAGGATCAAAATTTCTGTAAAAATTCTGGGCAAATTAAGGAAACAATTATTGTTCAAGATTTTTATTTTCGTTGTAATCGAGGACCTCCATATGGTAAATATTCCAAACTTTTGTCGCTACTCGAAACACTGTGCTATTTATTTACACTCACGCGTCCCATCCTGTGTCGAAGCCGTCCGAAAACTGTCTCTGCCCTTCGGATTTATTAGCAGTGCGTCTTGGGATACATACGCCTTTTCTGGCAGATGCGGGTGAAGTATGAGAGCTGTCCGTCCCGTGAAACTCGCCACAGGGGACAGAGTAAGAAAGCCCGTGACAAATACAGCCACAACACCCCACAGTGCTCAACAGATGGCCACCGCAGCGGGGCCTGCTTTCACACTGGGTTACTGTTTACCCACAGGTGCCACAAGATGGGGCGTGTTTCCCACACGGGCTGCGGAACGAGTCCACATGTACGCTTGCCTTGCTGGGGCGTCAGGCGTCTCTCCACGAGCTGTGTCCGGCCGATTCAGATAACGAAAGTGGAGGGGAGAGGAAACGTAGCAATTGGAAGCTCCAGCATTAAGTGGCTGATGGAGCCTCTTACTGAAACACATACAGGAAGACGATCAAGTCCACGTGATTTCTTTAAGTGTATCAGGAAGGACCTCGTAAGGTGCTAGTTGAGCTACAAGTTACGACTGTAGGCTCCCAGAGTCAAGAGTGCCGCAGGAATCCCACGGGCGTGTGTGTGCTCGTTCTAGCGCGCCTGAGTTTAATCTTACGCTAACCCACAACTTTAAACGAAGCTTTAGTTGCCTACGATATCGTGCCGTTCATAATCGCAACTTCAAATGAGGTACAGGACAGTTTATTTATTTCTTCACGTAGATAATTAAAAATGTAGCTAATGCTTGTGCAGAGCAGCAACTTCTTTAAGTAGACGGTTTAATTAATGCGTCTGAAAATCAAAATCTAGTGTAAACATGGACATGAGAACGGTATTCTTCCAGTGAAGATAAGTTCATAAATATTATACATAAACTTTTATATCACATCGTAATACCACGTAGCGTGCAAGAACTAAAATTCTATGTCCGTAACAAATGAACTGCTATAAGGATTTGATGACATCATGTCCTCATACCACCAACACTGGGTAAAAAAGATTCTTTGTAGAGTCGCAAACTTTATTTTCCTCACATTAATTATGTGAAAAGAGGTGGATCCCGTACGCATTTTTCTATAGACAGCTTTAGTGTTTCAAATATCACTAGAAAATGTATATCGTATCTTATTCTATTTAAAAATTTCATACTCGTTTGAAGCCTAATCTTCACAAACAATGAGGAGTTTGTGAATAAAATTAATATTCATTAACTGCTAAGATGCCAAAATATTTTACGTACATATTTTAAGTGCATTAAATTATATTTAGACATGAATAAAATGTTTTCGGGCTTCCGGCCTCGTCAGGTGGTTAAAATACCACAAGATTTCGACCGAGCTCTCCTCAGTCATTGTCAAGTAGTAAGACAGGTTCCCTAGGTGTTTAATGCTGCGCCACGTTTCCTCCCCGTAGACGTACGTCATGTATGAATGCATGGTAGGGTATAAAAGGGGCGTAAACAGCTTTCGATGTTGAGTGATCACTGTGAAGACACTCGTGTGAAACAGCGTTATTTCCACATGACAGAATATTAAATGTGCCGGAAAGTGGGCCTCCATTTGGCTAACTGGCCGAATTTTTCAGTTGTGCCAAAGTTGTGGGGCAGTCAGATGTAACAGTGGCTTGATGTTGGACTGCATGCGATAATGATGCAAGGTGTACTCGTCGTCAAGATTCTGGTCAACCACGTCTGACCACCACAAGGAGGATCGCGGGGTTGTGCACCAAACCATCGCAAGTCTTCACATCTGCGTTTGCGCGTTGCTGCCTCTGGATCACGGGTCCCGGTTTCGATTCCCGGCCTGGTTGGGGATTTTCTCCGCCTGGGGACTGGATGTTTGTGTTGTCTCCATCATTTCATCATCATCATTCGTGACAGTGGCTAGATTGGATTGTGAAAAAAATTGGACTGTGTCAAAATTGGGACTCTGTACGGGTGCAGATGACCGCGCAGGTGGGCGCCCCACAAGCCAAACATCATCATCATCTGCGTTTGCTACCCAAGAACACGTAATGGAGTCCCTGGAACATTTTGTGACATCACGCACCACTGGTCGGAGAATAGAAGCAGTTGGCCTAGGGAATTACTGTCCCATTTTTAGGCTGCCGTTAGCTCCACAAAACAAACGGCTGCGTCTGGAATGGTGCCACGACCGGGAAGCATGGACTGCTGATGAATGGCGTCGTATTGGATTCTACAATCAATCGCGGTTCAGCACCATCCCAGATGACCATCGTCGGCGACTTTGGATGTGATATGGATATGAGCGTTTGGCGTCATTGGCCGGGAGGCCCCTTACGGGGCAGGTCCGGCGACCTTGGAGCAGGTCTTATTACATTCGACGCCACATTGGGCGACTTGCGCGCCGGATGGGGATGAAATGATGATGAATATGGGGAGAGGTCACTTTCTTCCATTGTTGTGGAAAGGCACATAAGTGTTACTTCTGGCGCCATGTTGCGGGATGCCATCGGGTATGACTTCAGTTCACGGCTCGTAGTTACTTAGGGAACACTCACGGCGCAATGATATGTCATGAACATCGTACGTCCTCTTGTGTTACCTCTCAAGCGACAGTATCGTGGTGCCGTTTTTCAACAGGAATATGTTCGCCCACACATGTAGCGTCTCTCTATGAACAGTGTGCGTGATGCTGAGGTACTCACAGGGTCAACAAGATATCCCAGATCCGTCCCCGACAGAGCATGTGAGGGATCAGCTCGGATGTCAACTCCATGTCAGTGCCAGTATCCTGGGTGGCAATGATAATTTACAACAGTTGTTGGCAAGCCGTCCTCTGGAGAGGATACAACGGCTTTATGACATCCTATCCAACCGAATCAGTGTATATGCATCCAGGCCAGAGGACGTGCAACATCATACAGATAACTGGGACCCATACAGTTATGATATACCGGGTGATCAAAAAGTCAGTATAAATTTGAAAACTGAATAAATCACGGAATAATGTAGATAGAGAGGTACAAATTGACACACATGCTTGGAATGACATGAGGTTTTATTAGAACCAAAAAAATACAAAAGTTCAAAAAACGTCCGACAGATGGCTCTTTATCTGATAGCATAACAAAGTAAGACAAAGTAAAGATGATGTTCTTTACAGGAAATGCTCAACATGTCCACCATCATTCCTCAACAATAGCTGTAGTCGAGGAATAATGTTGTGAACAGCACTGTAAATCATGTCCGGAGTTATGGTGAGGCATTGGCGTCGGATGTTGTCTTTCAGCGTCCCTAGAGATGTCGGTCGATCACGTTACACTTGCGACTTCAGGTAACCCCAAAGCCAATAATCGCACGGACTGAGGTCTGGGGACCTGGGAGGCCAAGCATGACGAAAGTGGTGGCTGAGCACATGATCATCACCAAACGACGCGCGCAAGAGATCTTTCACGCGTCTAGCAATATGGGATGGAGCGCCATCCTGCATAAACATCGTACGTTCCAGCAGATGTTTATCAGCCAGGCTGGGGATGATGCGATTCTGTAACATATCGGCGTACCTCTCACCCGTCACGGTAGCAGTTACAAAACCAGAATCACGCATTTCCTCGAAGAAAAAAGGCCCGATAACGGTAGATGTGGTAAATCCAACCCATACCGTGACTTTCTCGTCGTGCGATGGAGTTTCCACCGCAGTTCTAGGATTTTCGGTAACCCAAATTCTGCAGTTGTGGGCATTGACAGACCCTCGGAGCGTGAAATGAGCTTCGTCGGTCCACAACACGTTATTCAACCAATCATCTTCCGCCATTTTTTGAAACGCCCACACCGCAAATGCTCTCCGCTTCATTAAATCGCCAGGTAACAGTTCACGATGCCGATGGATTTTGTACGGATAGCATCGGAGGGTACGCCTCAGTGCCAACCAAACAGTAGTGTATGGAATGCCGGTGCGACGTGCGACTGCACGAGCGTTGACTTCCCCGTGCATAGACGAACCCGCTACAGTCTCCATTTCTTCCTGAACTGTCTCAGCAGCATTACGCCTTGTGCTCGGCGGCCACTACGGGGTCTATCGTCTAAACAACCCGTGGCTTCGAACTTCGAAATCATTCTCGCCACAGCTGCATTTGTCAACGGACCTTTACCCGTTGGAGTCCCCTTCCTATGGCGATAGGATCGTAACGCTGAACTAGCACATTCCCCATTCTGATAATACAGCTTCACTAAAAGCGCCTTTTCAGGTAACGTCAACATGCTGCGACTGCTGGCGCATCTGATTCTCTCTCTCATTACAGCCCGTTTTATACACGATTGTCATGCGCAGTCAGTGACGTTTTGCTATCCGGCGCCATCTGTCGGACATTTTTGGAACTTTGTTTTTTTTTGTTCTAATAAAACCCCATGTCATTCCAAGCATGTGTGTCAATTTTTACCTCCCTATCTACATTATTCCGTGGTCTAATAAGTTTTCAAATTTATACAGACTTTTTGATCACCTGGTATATAAATGTAGCTCAATTTTTTTAATCACTGAAATAACATCAGATAAAGTCTCAAGTCGTGAAGTTTCATTTCGTTTCCTCCTACCTTTCTGGGTGCTTACCATTTATGTCGGGCAGTGTATCATGATAATAATGTAATCGTCTCTTGTGTTTCCCATATTACTTGCCAATATTGGACATTTGCTATACGTGAAGTGAATTTATAACAATGTCAGTAAATACACGAGTTGCCTGATTGTGATTCTTCTCAGGTAATCTAAATATGACAGACTTATTTCTAGGCCACTTTCACTGTATATCTTCGGCAATGGTCTGGCGTTCGATTTTAATCAGCTGGTTAATCAATGCAGTAAATTTAAAGGTTGAATAAAAATAAACTGTTTTTCTTCTATTGATTTTTGTTTATTTCTAACCAGTTTTCAGGAAACAACTGACTAGCGTCCGCAAGAGACATTTGTTTTTAGGTAAATAAACGTTATAAGCAAAGATATAACCCACCTGCACAGAATGTTGTGCAACAGTCTTGTTTTGTAACGTTATAAACTATACTTTACGGAATGGGCAATATTAAACGCAATAAATAGACTATACAATATTACAGTGTTACAGATTACATCGTTATAATGATAAAGTTTGTGAGGTCGTGCCACTAGTTGAGAAACTGTCAAACTGGGCACTCTTCATTTATGTTGTCCACCAAACATATTTGTTAACATTGTAATATCGAGAGATGAAAAGTCCATGTTGGAATGTCAATAATTGTGAAAGGGATAGATTGCCACTCAGTGCAAAGACGACATGCTGAGCTGCAGACAGGCACAACGAAAAGACTTTTACACACTCAGCTTCCAGCCAAAGCCTTCTTCAGAAAAGAAAGGAAAAACACACACACACACACACACACACATTCACAGAAGGAAGCACACATGACCGCTATCTCCGACCGCTTTAGCCGGACTTTAGCCTTTCTTTTCTGAAGAAGACTCCGGACAAAAGCTAAGTATGTAACAGTCCCCTCGTTGTGCCTGCTGCAACTTCGTGTATGATCCTCATGGTAAGCAGTAATCTATCCTTTTCACAATTGTTGATATTTAAACATTATAAATTATACTTTACGCAATGCACAATGTTAAACACAATAAATAAATAAAATATACTATATTACAGTATTACAAGTTATTTGGTTATGATGGCATTGTTTTTGAGTTCGTGACATTACCTGAGAACTGTCTAACTGAGAACTAGTCACTTATGTTGAGCAACAAACATGTTTTGCATTGTAAAGTACAGTTTATGCAGTGCACAATATTAAACACAGTACATGGTTAAGATATACAATATTCCAGTAACACAGGTTATATTGTTATACTGTAGAAGTTTGTGACGTAAGCGAGTTAAGGAATCTGAAATTCTATTGTATTTTAATTTTGTGTAGCAGTATGTGTCATTGTGACGGTATGTGAGTATGTGGCTGGTTGACTGCGTCATGAGAAGCTTAAAAGTGGTGTTGTGCTGAACTGTAATAGATTATTTAGAACCAGCTGAGGATTTTTAGCTAAATATTTGTTTATCTCAAGTGCTTTTGACAGGCTTAGTTTACTTCATTTCTTGGCTATATCTAGCACTCTGAGGACTTGGCATCCGTGTTCTTTCTTCAGCATTTTTTCGGCAAAGGTGGAGTCTGACTTACGTAAGCTCTTGCTGCGTTCGCGTTCGGTCAGTCTAGTTGCTATAGCGCTGCCTGTTTGACCAATATGCAGGTTTTTGCAGTCATTGCAAGTGATTTTATAAACACCATTGTTACTTAATAAATCTGTTTTTTCCTTGCTGTTGAATAAGATATGAGCTGTAGTGGCTCTTACATAAAATGAAGTTTTATAATTGTAGGTTCTCTCTAATCTGTCAGATAGCTTTCCTAAATCACAGATGCTGTTAACTGTATTGCATCTAACAATGACTATATCGCTGACTTAACTGACAACATTCTACACAAGAAGCAAAGAAAAGAAAAGGGCTCCATGTGTATGCCCGCTGTACAGCAACTGCCACATCGAAAACCAATAGGGGTACTATCCCATATTTAGAAAAGCTCAGCACATCTCCACTTTGAAGCTTCAGATGATGCAATCAGTCAGCCACATACCTACAGAGCATCACAATGACATATACTGCGAAAAAATTAAAAGTAATTTCATATCCCTTACCTGTCTCACTTCACAGACTTCAACAATATAACATGTAACAGTGTAATATTATGTATTTTAACCATATACTGTGTTTAATATTGTCCAATGCATAAGCTGTAATTTACAATGTCAAACACTTTTGTTGCTCAACGTAAATGCTCAGTTAGACAGTTGTTAACCAATGTCACGACCTCATGAACGATAGCATCATAACCAAGTAATCTGTAATATTGTGTAGTTTAATAATTGATTGCGTTTAATATTGTCCACTGGGTAAAGTGTAATTTATAACGTTACGAAACCAATTTTGCACGACATTCTGTGCAAGTGGTTCAAATGGCTCTAAGCACTATGGGACTTAACATCTGAGGTCATCAGTCCCCTGGACTTAGAACTACTTAAACCTAACCAACCTAAGGACATCACATACATCCATGCCCGAAGCAGGATTCGAACCTGCGTCCGTAGCAGCAGCGCGGTTCCGGTCTGTGCAAGTGGATTGTATCTTTGCTTATAATGTTTGGTTACCTAAGAACTAGTGTCCCTTGCGGACGCTAGTCAGATGTAATCCGAAAACTAGTTAGAAATGAAAAAATATCACTAGAGCGCCGGCCGCGGTGGTCTCGCGGTTCTAGGCGCGCAGTCCGGAACCGCGCGACTGCTACGGTCGCAGGTTCGAATCCTGCCTCGGGCATGGATGTGTGTGATGTACTTAGGTTAGTTAGGTTTAAGTAGTTCTAAGTTCTAGGGGACTGATGACCACAGCTGTTAAGTCCCATAGTGCTCAGAGCCATTTGAACCATTTGAACCATCACTAGAACAATAACAGTTTACGTGTTATTCAATATTAAATATGGAATTTTCCTACCAAGAAGTGACAGAAGAATCCACAAATAATATAAATAAGACAATTCACTATAGATACTGCGCGAATTCCGTTAGTCAGATGCGATTTCATTACACATACCTTCCACTGAAACTATCTCGACTGATCTCTTCAGTAATTCTCAGATTCAGTAATGAACTAGGACTCAGGGAGGAACAACTGGATGATGCCAGCGGAACAACAGCTGAGAGCTCGTACTGTTTCAGCCGATGGATTATGAGTTTTGACTTTAAGTCCTTGTACACTGTGGCGAAGGTTAACACATAAGACATATTTTTCAGCCAATCAGTTGAAATGGTTGACTTACAAATACGGAAGTTGAAAATGTGGTAAATATGTAGTGCGTTAGGTAACAGATCATATATGAAATAGTTCAAAAATGGTTCAAATGGCTCTGAGCACTATGCGACTAACTGCTGAGGTTATCAGTCACCTAGAACTTAGAACTAATTAAACCTAACTAACCTAAGGACGTTACATACATCCATGCCCGAGGCAGGATTCGCACCTGAGACCGTAGCGGTCGCTCGGCTCCAGACTGTAGCGCCTAGAACCGCACGGCCACTCCGGCCGGCTATGAAATAGTGTGTAGACAGTGTAATACTATCTTGTAAAATTACACTGCATCATATAGTCACAGAGTACCTTAAAACTACGCAGTGTTTTCTTTACTTTTAGACCACTGGGGAACAAACATTGTGCCATGGGATGAACCTGATCAGACAAAATGGTCACATTATCCTTGACAGTTAAGCGACCTTGCAGAGTAACCACGGGGCGCACGGAATATCACGATAAATCATCACCGAACTCCCAACATGTTTTACTCTTGTGATGTAAACTCAGCCAGAAGTTGGAAACAGTGTGAAACAAGCCACATCCGTCAAAATGATTTCCTCCATTGCTCCATAGTCCAGGTTTTATGGCTTCGGCGCCACGTTTTCTTATTGCGGGTGTATGCATCGTAGATTGGTGGTTTTGGAATTCCAGCTCGTCCTGTAATGCCCTGCTTATGGAACTCCCTTCGAGTTGTTTTGGTGCTGACACAGTTCGCGAGTGACTTTTTTAGCTGTCGTCTTCTTATTTTTTGTCACAATCCTCTTCAATGACCGTTCCTCGCGATCACTCAGCACACTCTTTCACCCACATTGTGACTTAGCGGATGATGGTTTTTCGCTTTCCCTGTGCGGTATAAATCTTCGATTACTGCCTACTGAAACGCTATACACTTCGGCTATCTTGGTTGCGGAAGCACACACAATATGAGCACCAAATACTAGCCCACTTTCGAATTCACAAAGCTCCGACAAAATGCACTCACAAGCACACAGAACACTGTTCTGATCACGACTGACACTTGCAACTTATTGAGGACATTGCACACGTGCCGTTCCTGATCAAGTACAACAGCGCAACATGCAGGTTTCGCTAGCATCTGCATTTATGTTGAAGCACATTTTTGTCCAATCCCTGTACCTCTACAGTGTCTAAATTTCATATAGAATTATTAGTAAAATATTACGAGATTCCTCGAAAATCATGTAACCTGTAACCACTTGTACGACTTGATTCGTCCATCTGTAAACTATCGCGTATTTTCGAAGGATTCTGCAAATCAAGGACTTTCCGAGCACTTCGCATCTCCATAGACCGATATTATTCTGTACTGAAGGAATAAAACTGATTTTGATGCCTTCCGGTAGAACGTTATCTAGTGTGAAGCTGAGATGAAGATAATTGAAAGACTCCACCCAGGATTTATCTTCGAAGTGCTGGTATGGTAGTATGGTAGTACTGCACTTATCTCATTACGAAGGCAGGAATAAAGGTTAGAGCGTGATGTCTTCTCAACACTGCGTTCATCAGAGACGAAGCAATAACTCAGAAGGAGATCACGCCTACTCGTCATCAGCGATATCATCCAAATTTGTTGTATACGCAGGACTTGACCTGAAATGAAAGTGACAGATGTGGGAGCTCTAGATATTCAAGCGTTTAGAAGAAAATGGCGTTTACGGCGCGGGTCGTGCGAGGCGTGAGACATTTGTCTGTCTAGTCGTCGCCGGCCGAAGTGGCCGTGCGGTTAAAGGCGCTGCAGTCTGGAACCGCAAGACTGCTACGGTCGCAGGTTCGAATCCTGCCTCGGGCATGGATGTTTGTGATGTCCTTAGGTTAGTTAGGTTTAACTAGTTCTAAGTTCTAGGGGACTAATGACCTCAGCAGTTGAGTCCCATAGTGCTCAGAGCCATTTGAACCATTTTGTCTAGTCGTCACATAGCGGTTGGCGCAACGAAAGGAGAACGGAACAGGAATCCGAAGGACGTGGGGTCGAATCACTATGCGGGAACAGTTTTTTGTTTCCAATTTTTATGCTATTTACATTGCAAATAAACCGAAATGATCGCCAATACATTGTATTTATTAATATTCCCATGAAAGGCGTGAAAAGTAAAGGTTATGGAAAATTTGGGATTACAGATAAATTACCAAGAAACGATTGTACTTACAGCGTCCACGAGGATTCTGCAAATAACTTCCCCAGAAGAATCCTGCAACTGAAGCGTACAGGATTTCGTAGTCCGTTTGTTTCAATTTGGCCCTCGGCAGCTGCACGTGAACAGTAGTTTCCCGGTGGAGGTAAAATCGGCCCATCGAGAGAGAGAGAGAGAGAGAGAGAGAGAGAGAGAAGGAAATCACATCCCACGAAGACTGCATCAAAATACATCCAATTGTACATCATCAGTTCTTCTCACCATTGTTTGGCGAAGCGATGCGTTTCGCATGGGTTGCTGCCAAACTGTGCGATTAGAGAGAACCTATTATGAATGTATATCAAGCTTGTTTTTCCATAGAAACTTTAAAACAACCAAGCAATTTTAAAAACGCAGCCGTGTGCAAGATGCCGAACAGTAACTGTTTCCTATGTTTTAACAAAGATAAAAGGTTAATCGTCAGCCGCAGATGACTACTGACTTTTTATCTTTGTTCAAATATTCTGCACCTGTTGGACTAGAGCTATGAACAAAATAATACTTCCCATGTTTTCATCAGGAATATTAAACCAACAAATGCAAATCATCAGCTATAAAGCAATAAAAGTAACTAAGAATGTTCAAACGACTTGTCCACCAAGTCGGTTGCATTTACAGTAGATAATCAATAGCCTTTGAGAAAGTTACTTCAGCGTCATTTTCCTAGCGTTTCTTATTGTCAAAGGTGCAAGTCGGCTGGAATGGAAGTGCCTAATGTGACTGTAACTTTGGCGTATTTTCTCCGTTATGAGTTAATGTGGAATGATGTACGCATTTCTGTGCAGCAATCAGTATGAGAATCAAAGTCGGAAATCGTACAGAAGATAATATCAGCACTTAATTCGACTAGCCAGCAGTCACTACGTTTACATGAGCACTCAGATTAGATTTTCTGTATACCGATTTCCCAGTACAGCTCCCTGTTGGTCAAAGAAATAATCCAATATCTATTCATGAAATGCGGTTTTGGTTTACCGATTTTAACTTCCACAGTCGGTATTCGCTCTAAGTAAATACTATGCCGCACTGGAGCATGATTCAGTTGTCAGGCTGCTATTTGCGTTTTAAAGTATTGGACCCGCGCGAAACTTTTGCACTTTTATGGTTTTAAATGATGACAATATTTGGCAGATATGTAGTCGTTGGGATAAGGGTAGTTGTGGGAATGAAGAGAAAACATTTTTAAACATGAATCGAACGACGTGAAATAATAATCATGAATTTGTGATATATTATTGTATATAAACTTCAATGCACATAATTTTGAACAGACTTCTTTACAGAGCATTACAATACCTCGGCGTAAACGATATTTGACGTAATAGTATAAACTTCATGTACTTTTTGTTTTTCATTTTCTTTAAGGTATAGGGGCAGAAATAATGGGCTACCGCAGTGATCACAGTTATTATCTATGATAATGCTGTACACAAATTATCCAGCTTTAAAACAAATAAAATGGTATTTGTAATAAGATAACATGAAAAGGGAGTCTCTTATTCGTGATTTGTAGGTTAGCTTCGTAAAATATAGATAAGAATCTGGCCATCCATGATGCCATTTTGCCCACTGATAGTTAAAAGTCTCCTTTGTATTGAAATTTTCCACAAATATCAAGTTTTAGCGCAAAATCGGTATGCAATGTCAGAAGCCGGTTAAAAAACATTTCTAACGATACTGCATTCATTAGTATGTATTCAGAAAAGGTATGTTGTCTTGAGAAATAATATGTATGATACATGCGAAGCGTTTTCATGTGAAGTATCAGAGAGTAAGAAGTATTCGACTCACTAGGAAGTTATTCGTTTGCTTTATTTAGTTGAAAAGAAGCATATTTTATCTTTATTAGACGAAAAGACGTACATAATTTATGATATATTTAATGATTAGAAAAATCGGGCTGATTCATAACAACCTTATGTTTTACATAGCTCGCTGATTTATCAACTGACATTCCCACTCTCTTCTTAGTGTCAAAGGCTTTCGCCTACAATCAATGGTTGGTGACATAACATTCGCTAATTCTGTGCAGAGGAATAGGAATTTGCCTTTAGTCATCTGGGGGATTTCTAGCCATTTCAAGTCTCGAACATTGTAGAGTGCAATAATCTTAAACTTTTCATAACTCCGCATGCGTGTGATAAAACGATTTCGAATGCAGTAACTGGCGTGTATAAGATTTTTAAACACCTATTCTTGTTCAGTCTCCTTCTCTTCGTCCTTATGAGTTCACTGACACCCATAATAAAATCGTGAACTCTCTTTTTAAAAATATTACGAAAGTAGTGTACTATTAAACTCATTCAATCGTGCTGGCGAATTCTAAACTGCTGATGTACAGCATATCGCACTAGCAAAATCGATTGATGCCTAACATGTACATCCAACAGCGAAAAATAGTTAGCGAGATTTTGTTTTCGACTTCTGCGATTTGTCTCGCATGTAGAAGTGCTAACCGAAAGTGTGGTGTGTGTGAATGCGTTGGGGGCGACCATTTCTATTGTTAAGTGGCTGCACGTGACCCAAGCGGCCGCTGGCCTTGTCTGCATCCGTTGTCAATCCGCAACCCTCCTGCCGAGCTTGTGTTGCCTTTTGCAGGATTAACAGCACAAAAGCCTGGCGGGGGTCCGGGACTATTAGAATGGGCAGATGGCACACTGACAACACACTCCAGGTGTGTAGGAGGCGTACGAGGCTATTCTGGTAGCGCTGGTCTGTTTTGGAGAGATGGGAAATGCCTTTACAGCAAAACTACATTATGCCCTTTGAGTTATGCACAATACTCTCGCATCAAAAGTGGCAAGAGAATTTTCTGCTATACAGAATAATTTTGGTAAATGGGCGATCCCTGAAAGCATAAGGAGCAGAAAATGTCATATTGATATATGATCGGAAATTCGTTCCAAGAGAGATAGATCCACTTGACCATGGAGATAAACGGTGTTGAGCAATGTAGAATATTAGCTTAGTATCAGCAACTGGCATGTGACTCGCCAACTGAGGTAACAATGTGTGGAACATTCTACGAAACTGCCATCTGTATCACTTACAACGCGTGTAGGCTTCATTACCTACGGACTTGCCTTCACGGCGACGGTTTTGTCGCTGGTTGGTCGCATATGTCACCAATGTGCGGGGATTTCTGTCATCCATATTATTCACAAATGAGGCTACCATCACGAGAGGCCGTATCGTCAGCCTTTAGAATACCCACCTGTGAGTAACGGAGAATCCCCAGAGTAAGGTGGCACCATCAGCACGGGTTCAACCTCAGTGTGTAGGCGGGGATTACTGGCGACCGTCTCTTGAGGATGGAGCTAAAACACTAGTCTAGACAGAAAGTTCCCACTTGTCTTGGGCGTTCTTATTTGTGATTTCAATCACTGAAAGCAACACTATCAAAGATCTTTTACCTCCAACTTCTAGTGGGTTTAGTTCCCTTGGAGCGCATTTCTGGCCACATGACCTGTTTTGCTCCTTACCGAACTCTTTTCGGATAGATATGTATTTTATTCGTTACATAGACCGTCATGCACCATTTGCCACTGAGTTTTGCCTATCAGATTTCGCTGGAGCTTTTTCCAAAGCACTTCCAGTCTTAACTCTTACGCAAATACTTCCGCACACGTTCTCCACGAACTGTGAGTCGTCTAATACTCGACAAAAACGCGCCCTGTTTTATTGTATTATTTTGTGTTGCATTCGATTGGTCCAGATCTGCTCCTCTCACTCACTCAAACTTAATAAAACAGTAAAGTACTCGCGACAGAGTATGCGGGAGATGCGCAGTCGAAATCACGGTTTCCAGCATCACCTGTGATGGACAGTTCTTCTGTTCATTAACAACAGACATTTCCACGTCAATCTTATAAATACATTGACGGAAAAAGGAAATAGTAACGCCAAGAAGGTTGGTTCAAATGGCTCTGAGCACTATGGGACTTAACATCTACGGTCATCAGTACCCTAGAACTTAGAACTACTTAAACCTAACTAACCTAAGGACATCACACAACACCCAGCCATCACGAGGCAGAGAACGCCAAGAAGGAGTTGTGTGACATAAACGGAAGTTAAAATCACTCCACTCCACTCCATCTGTCTTGTGCAACAAAGACGGTTTTTTCTGTTCCAAACGGAACTCGGTAAGCGTGTTTCTACATCTGAAAGATGATGTCGTTTCACATTTCACGCCAGTCGCGTGAGACAGCCGTTAGTAGCACCACTAAAAGGATGAAAATCAGGTTTGCTTTAAATACACGCTGTAACGGTCGTGAGCATTAGCTATCTTCGAGATTGGACGTGGTAAGTTGATGTTAATCAAGAATGGCTTTAAGGCGACACCTCAGTGACTTTGAACGAGGTCTTGTAATAGGGCTACGAGAAGCTGAATGTTCCTCCAGTAATATTGCAGAAAGACTTGGCAAGAATGTAGCCGCTGTACATGATAGCTGGCGCGGTGGTCACGAGAATGTACAGTCGCGCAAAGACCGGTCTCCGGACAACCACGTGGCACTACCGAGAGGGAAGACCATCGTGTTCGACGTATGACTCTGGTGTATCGTACTGCATCTGCAGCAGCAATGTAAGCAGCAGATGGCACCGAAGTGAATTGTTGTAAATCGGTACTTCAGGGACAGCTCTGAGACAGACGCCCTGTAGCGTTCATTCCACTGACTACAAACCACCGCCATTTGCGACTTCAGTTGTGTCAAGCAAGAGCTCATTTGAGGGTAGCGTGGAGGTTTGTTGTGTTTCCTGATGAAAGCTGGTTGTGCCTCAGTGTCAGTGATGGTCGTGTGTTCGTTAGGAGGAGGCCAGTTGAGGTAATCAACCTGTCTGTGAGCTTGGCACACTGGATCTACACTTGGAGTTATGGTCTGGTGCACCATTTCATATGACGGCAGGATCGCCGGTCGGGGTGGCCGAGCGGTTCTAGGCGCTTCAGTCTGGAACCGCGCGAGCACTACGGTCGCAGGTTAGAATCCTGCCTCGGGCATGGATGTGTGTGATGTCCATAGGCTAGTTAGGTTTAAGTAGTTCTAAGTTCTAGGGGACTGATGACCTCAGCAGTTAAGTCCCATAGTGCTCAGAGCCATTTGAACCATTTGACGGCAGGAGCACTCGAGTAGTTATGCCACCCACCCTGACTGCAAATTTGTATATCAGTCTGGTGATTCGACTTGTTGTGCTGCCATTCATGAACAGCAATACAGGGGTGTTTTCCAACAGGATAACACTCGCCCACATACCGCTATTGTAACCCAACATGCTCTACAAGGTGTCGAAATATCCCTTGACTTTCTCGATCGCCAGATCTGTCTCCAATCGAGTACATGTGAGACATCATCAGACGACAAATTCCACAACCAGCATTAACTGTCCCTGTAGTGACCGGCCAGGTGCAACAGGCATGGAATTGCATTCCACAAAATGACATCAGACACCTTTACAACACAATACATGCACGTTTGCATTCAATATTTCGGCGTTTAGACCGGTTATTAATGTACCACGATTTCACATTTGCAGTGGCTTATCTCGCTCTTAAATTAACCTGTGATCATGCGATTTTAATGACTTAAATATATTACCTAGACAAATGCAGTCCCGAAATTTCATTACTCTACAGCCGCGCGGAATTAGCCGAGCGGTCATAGGCGCTGCAGTCATGGACCGTGCGGCTGGTCCCGGAGGAGGTTCGAGTCCTCCCTCGGGCATGGGTGTGTGTGTTTGTCCTTAGGGTAATTTAGGTTAAGTAGTGTGTACGCTTAGGGACTGATGACCTAAGCAATTAAGTCCCATAAGATTTCAGACACATTTGAACATTTCATTACTCTACATTAACGATTTTTTGCCGTTGCTATTTTTTCCATCAATATATTTTCACAACATGCCTTCAATCTTAAGTGTTGTACGTATGTCGTCGTTAATATCTCTTCTTGTGGATAGTTGAGATCACAACACTGTTCGTCGAAAACACTAAAATACTGAAATGGTGTACTGAATGCGTATATTTGTGGTGTAAATGGCGGTGGCGAGTGCTGTTGCAATTTAGTGTCGCGTCTTTATTGTTATTAATGGTTATAGAAGCAAAAGTAAGCTACAAAGTGACCTCAGATACCTGCACACACCTGACCTAACAAAAATACAGATAACTATCCACCAAGCCTATTGCTGCTTGCGCTTCAGTAAATACTGCGAAGACTTTTGTAATTCAATCCTGGGCATTTGTGCCGTATCTTACGATACAGAACCGTACGCCATCGATTTGAACGGACTATCTTCAACTGAAATACGTCGAACTTAACGGATGTTAGCTAAATCGCGGCAGCACTCTATAAAGAACGTAGGCAATCTGAAACCTGGTTCAAATGGCTCTGAGCACTATGCGACTCAACTTCTGAGGTCATCATTCGCCTAGAACTTAGAACTAATTAAACCTAACTAACCTAAGGACATCACACACATCCATGCCCGAGGCAGGATTCGAACCTGCGACCGTAGCGGTCACGCGGTTCCAGACTGAAGCGCCTTTAACCGCACGGCCACACTGGCCGGCCTGAAACCTGGTGTCGGAAGATATTTTCGTCGCTAGATTTTGGGTGGGTGGGTGGTGTTTGTTGTTACTGATCTTCATATGAGGCGTTCATCTGCTGTTTCTTCTTCCAAATCTTTCCGTAACGTCTTATGGAATGAGATCGTAAAGCGTTTCTGATGTCGATCCGTCTGTCGATTGAGACTTTAATCGTGGCGACCCTATTCAAATTTATCCAATGAAGTAGATTTTGTGGCAGCGACGAGTTTTGAGCTGTACCTTTCCAGTATTTTACAACCACGCAACATCATCACGACAGTACATGGCCCAATACTTATTCAAGCACACGTAACACTATCCATAGCTTCAGAAATCTCAAGTTACCTCCGCTGTCACAGCACCAGTAAAGCACACGGGGATTCACTCATTGTCTACAGAGCTCATTAATGAGTTTGGTAATAACGAAATGAAGACCTCAGGTGAAAGTTGAAACGGAGTCGTTGGAGATATGAGCAAACGCATGAACAATGAGACCGAGCGATGTGGCACGGTGCTTAGTTCATTGGACGCGCGATCAGGAGGACGACCGTTGAAATCCGCAACCGACTATCCTGATTTAGGTTTTCCCTGATATTCCTAAGTCACTCTAGGCAAACGTCAGCATGGTTCTTTTGAAAGAGCACAGCCGATTTCCTTCCCCATGCTTGAAACAATCCGAACTTGTCTCTGTCTCTAATGATCTCGATGTCGACGGCTCGTTAAACTTTAAAATTCCTTCATAAACAGAAAGACAATGGAGACAAGCAAGTAATTATAAAGTGATTGAAAAGGGAGGAGCAGAACAAAGTGTCACTTTCTCTCACCGAGGAATGTCGTTCGAACGAGAGAATTTGAAGCTGCTGAAGAAAGTAAGACACTTTATAGAAATGGAAAGCGAACATAACTGGCTGATATTTAGTGAGACTAAGCTGTTAATCACAGGAAGGTAAAGAATTAAGGGAAAAGAAAATACTGAATTTTTCGTTATCTTCCAAATTCTGAACTGACAGAGCATAATCTCTTTCGCGCGATTTTATTGACAATTTAATTCACAGAACGCATTGCGGCTATTGGTGGTACTCGCATTTACCATGACAAATACCGTGAGACAGGCGTGAACATCTAGTAGATATTGTCTTTTTACAAGGGAAACTTTGATTATGGCAATCCATATGTTTTTGGATAGTGTCCGCCTTTAGCAAAACACAGTTTTAACCCAAACATGTTTCACTGTAGTTGCAACATCTTCAGTGGGCTTTCATTTTTCATCTGTTAAACATAAAGAATGTTCTTTACTGTTTGTATACATTTAACTATTAGTTTTTAAATCGTAATTACAGATATTTGAAAAAACACATAAATTATGAATTCATACCTTTTCACCACATGGTGTGGTTTTTCTGATGTGTTATGTTTCTACAGTGACTGTTTTGTTCCAGAGTTTGTCATCTGCAACCACTTACACCTTAAAGTCGATAAATTGTTTAAGCCAAAATTACTATTTGAAAATTGTTATTTCTGTGCCTGAAATTAATTAATTCGATGTGCGTGTGTGTGTCTATGTCTATTTACATAATGTTTCACTTACATTTTCTTTTTCCTCATGTTCTTCGCTGTCAAACACTCTGTATTGAGTTGACACTGTCACTGTCACTTTTTCACTGTTTACCAGCTATAAAAACAAACATGGCGGGCAGTGGAACAGTTGAAGGTGTAAAAACAAGATGGCTGACAGTGGAACAGTTGAAGGTGTTCCTGGCGGTTGTTCTGAATCTTTCAGAGGTGTCTGTGAATTGTGTGTGTGTGTGAAAACGGGGAGATAGAGAGAGAGGGAGGGGGAGAGAGAGAGAGAGAGAGAGAGAGAGAGAGAGAGAGAGAGAGAGACTGTGACAGTAAAGAACATTCTTTATCTTTAACAGACGAAAAATAAAAGCCCACTGAAGATGCTGCAACTGCAGTGAAACATGTTTGGGTTAAGAAACAAAACTGCTTTGCTAAAGGCGGACCCTATCCAAAAACATAAGCATTGTTAAAGCAAACACGGGAAAAATAGAGCTTCAACCCCAAAATGTTTACTATGACAGTCAAGTAACTTTTACTGTATGCTGCACTACACTTCACACTGACAAAGATACGTGATACTGGTTTGTAACAAAGTCGCCTAATCTCTGTGCAAAACGGTAGGAACACTCTACCACTCGTTCATTTCCTGACGACAGAAATCTGCATGCCGATCAGCGTAATCCACGTTAGTGCGTCCTTGGTCAAATTGTTGGCACCAATTTATTGCGGCTGGACGCGGCATTACAAGTGTTCCATACACCGCCAGAATTTAACGGTGAATTTGTGTGCAATTTATAGTCCAGTCAAATAGTAGATATTCCTTGCAAAAGGTGGGGTAGAAGAGTTTATTTTTTTCAACTCGTTCATATGGTTGGAAAGATTAGAAAACCGAGTTTTGCCAACAAAATTTCGCTTGGGAAAACTTTCTGCAGTCAAAAAACTTCGAACATTTCGGACTTTTTTCAGTTTTTTCAAAATATCTCAGTTTCATTTGCTACTATCGCTTTAACGTCTATTTTATTTTTTAAAGAGCACAAAATTCTCTACGAATTTGATTCTTACCATTTTTTTCTACTCCCAGTATCTAAGGCACTACAGCGCGTCCAAAAATACCTATTTTTCAAATTTTGAGCATAGTGGCGAGATACCTAATTTTTGAACACTATTTTTTCAGTTTCTGTTTGTGTAGTATAAATATATTATACATCATGTTATAAGTTGGAATTTACCACCTCACTTTCAGGTATTCAATTTCTCTGTATGCAACTTGAGGATTGCTGGGCACCCAACTATTGTGATTCTTACATCACTACCTGAAGTTCACTATGGACCACCTTGGCCCTGGTATTTGTAAAACTATAAATATAAAAATACATCATTAAGAGACATAAACACACACACACACACACACACACACACACACACACACACACACATCCACACGCACACAAAATAAATTGTCTCAGGAAACTGAACTACGAGGGCTATCCACAAAGTACATTACGTTTTGGAATTAAAAATAAATAAAGTATTGGAAAATTTTTTTATTATATACAGATGAAAACTACACTTAAATACTACTTTTCTACATAGTTGCCATTTAAATTAAGGCACTTATCGTAGCGATGGACGAGCTTGGAAATTCCTTCGTCGTAAAATCCGGCCGCCTGCGCCTTCAACCACGTGGTTACCTCTTCTTGAAGCTGTGTGTCGTCATCAAAACGCTGCATACCCAACCACTTCTTCATTGCTGGGAATAAGTGGAAGTCGCTCGGTGCTAGGTCGGGACTGTACGGCGGATGAGGAAACAACTCCCACTTAAAAGATTCGAGAACTTCACGAGTGGCATTTGCCGTGTGGGCCCGGGCGTTGTCGTGAATCAGCAAGATCTTTGAGCCCTACTTTCCCCTGCGCTTGTTTTGTATTGCTCTTCTGAGGTTGTGCAGAGTTTGGCAATACCTTTGAGAGTTTATTGTAGTGCCTCTTTCCAGGAAATCCACAAAAATCACACCTTTTCTGTCCCAAAAGACAGTCGCCACGTGGTTGAAGGCGCAGGTGGTCGAATTTTACGACGAAGGAATTTCCAAGCTCGTCCATCGCTACGATAAGTGCCTTAATTTAAATGGCAACTATGTAGAAAAGTAGTATTTAAGTGTGGCTTTCATCTGTATATAATAAAAAAATTTCCAATACTTTATTTATTTTTAATTCCAAAACGTAATGTACTTTGTGGATAGCCCTCGTATTATTAGCTGCAGTAGGCAACCTAATTAGATAGGTAATTATTATTGTGTATAAAAGCCACACAGTTGACATTAAAAATAAGTAGCTTGATTACAATTAAAATGCATTGTCAGTCACTAAAAAATGTTGACAGTTCTGGGTGTGTAATACTTGTAATATTGCACTTAAGTGCACTTGAGACAGATATGAGCATCACTTTCAACGTTTTGATGGGCCAGGTTCCTCAGTGTCACCAGAAATACCTTGAGTTACGGATTCAGGGTCTGTACCTAGAGTTGATCCCAGATTGACCTCTTCTTCAAACAGCGAGTCAGCCTCAGGAAGTTCGTTGGTTTCGTCAGCGGTTTCCTCAACATCCTCCATAACATATTCTTCACTGTCTTCATATAAAAATTTTGGCACGTTTTCACAGTTGACCCCAATACATTTCTTGCAAATTGAAGAACATTTCAAATCCACTTTTCTGCAGGAGCACGCTCCGCCACAGTGCAGCTTGCATGAGCATGAAACAATGTGAAGAAGTGCTTCAGGTGCTGGATCTTGGCTCATTATAAAGGGTATTGGACCGTGGTCACTGTGATTCCAGCCCCATTTCTCAGGAGGTTCCCAGTTTCCCATCCAACTTTGGACTTGTTGGTAAGTCCGCAACGAATGATGATGTGCAGCATCTTGTGTAGGTGGCAACCGTGCAAGTTTCAGTTTGCTTTTTGTGGCAGACTTGGCGAATAGCTGCTACCGCAAATGGTCTAGTGTGTGGGAACTGCTGACACCTCCACTATACAATGCGATCGTAACCTGTTGTCCTACAGTTATTATTTCTTCACGGGTAGAATGTGGTTTATTGAACGTGCAAAGCGTTGAGGTTAGGTGTTCATTTTTCGCAACAATATTGCAGCACTTAATTTTTCCTTGACCAAAAAAAGCAGATATTGTATCACATCCGCTAAAGGCGTGAGTGAACAGAATGTATTCACTGTCAAAATTGTAAGATGCAGTGGAAAACCACTTGTCTTCTGCATTTCCTCTTCCTGGCTTTAAGAAAAATAAGTTTTCAATGCCTTGCCCCAAACCGGTCATGAGCACAAGCAGGTCAACATCTTCTCCTACAATGACAACACTTCCAAAATCTTTGGTTCTTGAAATGGCAGATGTTACAATTATAACGTCAGCATCTTCTTGTGCCTGGTGCGCTACAGTGCTGTACTCCAGAAATTCCATTTTAAGAAGTGTGATTAAACGCATCTTGTTTCGTTCGTTGTACAAGAACATGTCCTGAGGAACTTGGTTCACCATCTCTGATTCAACCACAACGTCAAGCGAAGAATGTTGTTTGGACCTACGAATCCTCTCATCACTCTCTGTGCCACATTTGTCTCCCTCATATGGATACCCATCAAATACAATAGCAAATTGAGATCCAAAATGATGTTGCAGGTAAGAAACATAGCTTTGGGCTATTGACTTGAAGCAAACATTTCGAGTCCAAGTCACTTTGTGGATAAGTACCCTCCATCAATGACAAAAAATTTACTCGGTCCACCTGACTCCACATCTTTCACTGGAACGAAGGCATTGTAGAAAGAAGATTTTGTTCCTTTTCGGGTGCCGTTTTCTGAGAATAGGGACATTGGGTAAGGAGCAAGTTCATATTTCAGAAAGGCTTTTAACTCTTCTTCACTTCGTTTCATTAAACAAATCCTTTGGAAAAGAGTTAAAGGATCAACAGGAGTAATTTTAGTGCTCCCAGCTTTTACAGAATTGAACGCAGAAAGGAGAGTCACAACTTTATCTTTTCTACGGAACTTTACATCGTGGAAATTGTCACCAACTATTCTTTGCTCGAAATTTGAAAAATTGGTATTTTTTGACGCGCTGTAGCGCCTTAGATACTGGGAGTAGAAAAAAGGTAAGAATCAAATTTGTAGAGAATTTTGTGCTCTTTAAAATGAAAATAGACGTCAAAGCGATAGGAGCAAATGAAACTGAGATATTTTGAAAAAACTGAAAAAAGTCCGAAATGTTCGAAGTTTTTTGACTACAGAAAGTTTTCCCAAGAGAAATTTTGTTGGCAAAACTTGGTTTTCTAACCTTTCCAACAATATGAACGAGTTAAAAAAATAAAATCTTCTACCGCACCTTTTGCAAGGTACAGGCTTTTTTCTGACAGTTTCACTGCACTATTAGATGTTCTGCCCACAAGAATCGTACTGTCCCGCGTACCTAAACTTCGGAGTACGTTTCCAGCTGCCGTGCCTTTTCAGTCGCACTCTGCGATGCACTTGTTACAGGCGCCGCAGCAAAACTGTGTCTGCAGGAGAGCCGGAACGTGCACTCTCTTCTGACAATGCACTGCTCTTGTTGCGCGAAGGTTTTAGAATGCGACGACGTGTCTGACTAGCGTCCTGAAGTCCCTCTGAAACTTTTTGTAGTGATCGTAACTCTTGGAAAGGAATCACCTTGGTCTTGTTAATGCACCGTATGAATTTCGGAAACAGCAAAACTGTTGAGCATGGACTGAGTTCCGCTATATGATCTCTGATCAATGTTGTTAGAGGTTTTTCCGTCATAGAAATTTAGACTTACTGAATATTTTCGCATGAAGACGTCATACAAAAGCCACGGAAATTATAAGGGGCGATCAAAAAGTTTCCGAGGGAGGATGTTGCTGCAGCGCAAATACGACGTAGCGCGACTCCGAAGCGGATATATAAGCATGGAGATGCGGGAAAAGGATTAGTCTGGCATTCGTCTTGCTGACATGCGTGCGGTAAATGCGGAATCGTGAACTATGGCGACGTTCAAATGTTTCAAATGGATCTAAGCACTATGGGACTTTACATCTGAGGTCATCAGTCCCCTAGACTTAGAACTACTTAAATCTAACTAACCTAAGGACACCACACACATCCAAGCCCGAGGCAGGATTCGAACCTGCGACCGTAGCAGCAGCGCCGTTCCGGACTGAAGCGCCTAGAACCGCTCGGCCACAACGACCGGCTATGGCGACGTTAATACCAAATTCGTCCACACAGAACAAACGTGCTGTTATTCTTTTCTTGGCTACCAGAGGACAAACACCAATAAACATCCATCGGAGAATGAAGAATTAGTATGGGACAGCAAGTCTCTCTAAAACCAGCGTTGTGGAATGGCGCGCCAAGGGGTGCTACTGCTTCATGATAACGCACGTCCCTAGTCGCAAGTGTCGTAATGGAGAAGTTACGCCAACCCAAGTGGGTGACACCCGAGCACCCTTCCCGTAGTCCTGAGCTCTCCCCATGCGATTATCACACATTGGGTCCCTTAAAAAAGTCTTGAAGGCTCGACGATTTCTGTCGGACGAGGATGTGCACCAGGCAGTTAGGGACTACTTCACGCAGCAGGACACGGTGGTTTACCAAACGGGTATCCTCAACCTGATGTGTCGGTGGGATGACTGCCAAAATCTTATCCAATAGAACTGTGTCATTATGGGCGTCACTGAAATACAGTGCGCTATACGTGAAGCTGAGGTTGAAGAGGACGCCCGATGCTGAGAGGCTATGGAGAAATACCCTGAGATGTTTACTTGTAGATGAGATAGCTAGCAGACATCTGCATAATCTCCGAAAGCGTATGTGATCATAATGCACCGCTAGCTCGGTTCCTGACGATGACGATGGAAGAAGACATTGCAAGGTCCAGTTAACATTTAAATCTAACATGGAAAGTAAGCCGAGAGAATTTTATTTACGATGTTTACTCGCTTACATTATAACTTGAAATATTAAAATATCTCTAGTTAGCCTATTTTCACTACACATTGCGAGGAATAACTTACCTACCATTGGGCAGATTTATTTAAAATATAACGTAACGTAAATGTGTGTGTGTGTGTGTGTGTGTGTGTGTGGTGTGTGTGTGTGTGTGTGTGTGTGTGTTTTGCATGATACTTGCTTTCCGCAAAGCCTTGGCAGGCATCCTCAACTTGAAAATGGCACCTGTGTCTTTTATGAAAGACACCTACGACCGTTTGCATGAGCAAACATCACTACACAAAATTTCTGCTTAGTGGTTCGCTTTAAGTTGAAAGTTTGATTTACTTAATTGAAATGATAACTGAAATATGGCGTTGCTGTGAGAAACCAAGTTAACAATTTTATATAAAAACAACATTTATTTCCTAGAAAACATAAAAATACTCATTAATCACTCACTTTACTTAATAATGCGATTCTATGGAATGCTGGCCCATCATAACTAATAAAAAATAAAAATAGCAATTTTATCCAACCTGAGTATCTCTCCTAACTAAGATGACTATAGGAGCCATCACGCAGAGCGTCTGTCTCACCAGAGTCTCAGCAGAGAATGCCTAATCGTCTCTTCTCGTCGGGGGTTCACACACGGTGGCTGGAAGGGTTCAGAGAGTCTGCAGAGCCGCTATTTGCCAACCTAACGGGACCTACTAACGCGCAGGGAACTTATGTTACTCTGGTGCAGTGCAGTCGCACTCTACTTAATACAATGGTTAGATAAACTGCATCTACACATTCATAGCACCCACAGCAGACAACCCACGCATACATCAGCAGACGACCCGCATTCACAATTGTAGCCAATACTAAGAGCGATAATATTAAAGTAATTACCTATACTAAACATAATTCCGAATAATAAATCTTATACTGATCTTCCCTGAGTGTCGGAAGGGCACTCAGGTGTGTTTTGAGTATATGACTATTGTGTCAGGCCATGTAGTGGCTCACATGGAACCGTTACAATGTGTGTGTGTGTGTGTGTGTGTGTGTGTGTGTGTGTGTCTGATTTTATGGGCAACCTGTAGCACTGCCCTGCAGCAGAAATCTAAAGTAAAATAATTATAGAACAGAGATGTGAACATCTAAAGTTATGACACAAAGGAAATACAGACCTTGGCATCGAGCGGGCTCTGAAATCAATGGGGAAAGTTGGAAATTTGTGTCGGAGCGGGTTTCGAACCCGGGTCTTCTGCTTACTAGGCAGGTGCTCTGACAACTGAGCCACTGTCCGGATGGTTCAGTGGTCAGAGCATCTACCTAGTAAGAAGGAGACCCCGGTCCGAATCTTGGTCCGGCACAAATTTTCAACTGTTCCCATTGATTTTAATCAATGCCCGCTCGCAGCCAACGACTATAATTCCACTGTGTCTTAATTCGTAATGGCTGCTGGATCAAAAACTGTCCGAAAGGACAGACACCACATACCTATTTAAGGTTGTATTGGCGTTTGAACTGCTTAGGTAAACAGCAGTATACAGTGGTGAGCCGGAACATTATGAGCACTGCCCATAGCGAGATGGAATGCCACCTGGTGGCGTTACTAGCACCTGACGTGGCAAGGAAAATACACAAGCGGAGCCCAGATGAATAGGGCATAATTGTAGCTACGATACCGGGCTGCAAATGTGGAAATCCATTAGCGCCTTTGACAATGGGCAGATTGTTATAGCCCGGCGCCTGGGAAACAGCATCTCGGAAATTGCGATGCTGGTCGACTGTTTACATGCTATTGTCGTGAGCATCTATGGAAAGTGACTGATGGACGCGAAACAACGAGCTGGTGACAACGTGATGGGCGTCTACGGCTCATCAAAGAACGTAGAGATCAGATGCTCGCCAAATCTTTAAAGCGTGATAGACGACAGATCTGACGATAGAGTACAATGATGGTGCACAGACATGTGTTTCGGAGCACACCGTTCAGCGCACATAGTTGAACATGGGGATCCACAGCAAAAATGGCTCTGAGCACTATGGGACTCAACTGCTGAGGTCATTAGTCCCCTAGAACTTAGAACTAGTTAAACCTAAATAACCTAAGGACAGCACAAACATCCATGCCCGAGGCAGGATTCGAACCTGCGACCGTAGCGGTCTTGCGGTTCCAGACTGCAGCGCCTTTAACCGCACGGCCACTTCGGCCGGCCGATCCACAGCAGATCACCCCTATGTGTTCACATGTTGATCCAACGACTTCGTCAATTATACTGCAATGGGCAGGGACCATCTAGATTGGACCGTGGATCAATGAATCATATTTCTTGCGGCTCGGTCGAACTCGGGAACTTCTACCTGCTGGTGGAAAACGAAACACTCAAATTCTTCAACAATTCCCAGAGCGCCTCCTGAGTGGCACGCAAGTACTCGGCAACTTCTACCTGCTCGTGGCAGACCAGCTGCACAAACTAGGCAGACACTTCCGAATCTGAACGGAGCAACACGCGAACTCCGCCACTATTTAAAACGCTCTTAAAGAACAATTCAAATGTTGGACCAATGAACAATACAAGAAAGGAAACAAATTATACGTGGACACCAAGTTGTATTACAAATTTCACATTCAAAAATATTTCCTAAAGACAATCGCCTTTCTTTTAATTTATTTTCTGCTTAACGCTCCTTGGTATGAAACACAGTTTACAAATTCTAATTTCATTATTCCTGAGTAAATCTAATTTCTATTGTAGGAAAGCTTGCCTATTACTGGTTTTTGAGCCCGTTTTGCTGATGTGGTGATTTTTTGCAGATTTAAGTCTCATACAGTTATCAGTCTGTTGATGAGTAAGACTTTTTCACAAACTTGAAGAAGTTTGGGTGAGGAGATTCACACGAAGTATTTAAACGGGAATGAAAGCTTTCACAAGTGTTAGTTTTTGTCTATACGGAAGGGCAATTTGCTGCCCAAACGTGAGGAAGAAATAGCTCATCTTCTTCGTCATCAGTGTAATTTTCAGTACCATAATCACTAAATTTAGTAAGTTTTTGGCCTTATGGCTGCTAAGAACAACACACACACCCATGCCCGAGGGAGGACTCGAACCTCCAGCGGGAGGGGCCGTGCCGTGAATAATACTGTTGCGAACATACCTTACATCGTTCCTCGATAATGTGTTCACGGTTGTCCGATTGTTTGCATACAAGCTTTGATGGTCCTTCATCTAAATCTTTTGATGACTAGGTGTTGTGTGACGTCCTTAGGTTAGTTAGGTTTACGTAGTTCTAAGTTCTAGAGGACTGATGACCATAGATGTTAACCCATAGTGCTCAGAGCCATTTGAACCATTTGAACCCATCTAAATCTTCGTATTTCTTAAAGAGATTTTGATAACATTCTCCCCTTAATAAGAGTTCTGGAAAAGGGGTGTGGTTATGAGTGCATTCCAAAGTTTTCGTCGCCTACTGTAAATAATGTAACAGAATAGCCCGAACTTTTACCACAGCATCGGCATCTGCGTTCTTCGGTACCTAGAATTCTTCTGTAACGTTCGAATTTATAACCATCGCAGATCTACATCTACATCTATATACATACTCCGCAATCCACCATACGGTGCGTGGCGGAGGGTACCTCGTACCACAACTAGCATCTTATCTCTCTGTTCCACTCCCAAACAGAACGAGGGAAAAATGACAGCCTATATGCCTCTGTACGAGCCCTAATCTCTCTTATCTTATCTTTGTGGCCTTTCCGCGAAATGTAAGTTGGCGGCAGTGAAATTGTACTGCAGTCAGCCTCAAAGGCTGGTTCTCTAAATTTCCTCAGTAGCGATTCACGAAAAGATCGCCTCCTTTCCTCTAGGGACTCTCACCCGAGTTCCTGAAGCATTTCCGTAACACTTGCGTGATGATCAAACCTACCAGTATCAAATCTAGCAGCCCGCCTCTGAATTGCTTCTATGTCTTCCCTCAATCCGACCTGATAGGGATCCCAAACACTCGAGCAGTACTCAAGAATAGGTCGTATTAGTGTTTTATAAGCGGTCTCCACATATTCCCAAAATTCTACCAATGAACCGAAGATGATTATCCACCTCCACCACAACTGCCATTACATGCTTGTCCCACTTCATATCGCTCTGCAATGTTACTCCCAAATATTTAATGGACGTGACTGTGTCAAGCGCTACACTACTAATGGAGTATTCAAACATTACAGGACTCTTTTTCCTATTCATCTGCATTAATTTACATTTATCTATATTTAGAGTTAGCTGCCATTTTTTACACCAATTACAAATCCTGTCAAAGTCATCTTGTACCCTCCTACAGTCACTCAACGACGACATCTTCTCGTACACCACAGCATCATCAGCAAACAGCCGCATATTGCTATCCACCCTATCCAAAAGATCATTTATGTAGATAGAAAACAACAGCGGACCTACCACACTTCCCTGGGGCACTGCATATGATACCCTCACCTCCGATGAACACTCACCATCGAGGACAACGTACTGGGTGCTATTACTTAAGAAGTCAGATTAAATGTATATTACCACAATCGCTACATGTAAGTTGCAAAACGTGCTTTTCTGCCATATTTTTTGCTTCGATGACTAACTTGAACTACGCAACGGAACACTATATTATCCTGCACAGATGCTAGCGAGTTGCTGCCGTTTAAAGGACTGACGAGCTCGGTGAGGCTCAGGAACACAACACCCGCTGACTCATACACGGGCCGTCCTCCTGCCTGCGTACGGAGTTGCCGAGTTCGAGTCTAGGACTAACTGATCCTTTCACAGTATCCTTCTTGTGGCCATTAAAAGTTGCCGAATTCGAGCCTGCTCCTTTCCTGTTACACTACGTCGATGGTCATCTCCGGATACGCCCCAGAAGAAATATTTCATCGAGCGTTAAAAATAATAAAACAAACAGATGTTGAATATGAATATTGCTGCTCAATTACCCTCAAGCGCCAAAAAAACTGGTATAGGCATGCGTATTCAAATACAGAGATAAGTAAACAGGCAGAATACGGTGCTGCTGTCGGCAACGCCTATATAAGGCACCAAGTGTCTGGCGCAGTTGTTAGATCGGTTACTGCTGCTAAAATGGCAACTTATCAAGATTAGACTGAGTATGAAAGTGGTGCTATAGTCGGTGCACGAGGCATGGGACACAGCATCTACGAGGTAGCGATGAAGTGCAGATTTTCCCGTACGACATTTCACGAGTGTACCGTAAAGTGGTTCAAATGGCTCTAAGCACTATGGGACTTAACATCTGGGGTCATCAGTCCCCTAGACTTAGAACTAATTAAACCTAACTAACCTAAGGACATCACACAATCCATGCCCGAGGCAGGATTCGAACCTGCGACCGTAGCAGCAGCGCGGTTCCGGACTGAAGCGCCTAGAACCGCTCGGCCACAGCGGCCGCCCATTATTTTACATTTATCCATCTTTAATGAGATCTGCCATTCATTACCGTGAATATCAGGAATCCGGCAAAGCAACAAATCTCCGAAATCGCTGCGGGTGGAAAATGATCCTGCAAGAACGGGAGCACCGACGACTAAAGACAATCGTTCAGCGTGACAGAAGTGCAACCATTCCGCAAATTGCTGCAGATTTCAATGCTGGGCCATCAACAAGTGTCAACGTACGAAACATTCAACGAAACATCATTGATATAAGCTTTCGGGGCCGAAGGCCCCCACTCGTGTACCCTTGATGACTGCACGACGCAAAGCTTTACGTTTCGCCTGGGCTCGTCAACACCGACAATGGACTGTTTATGACGGGAAACACGTTGCCTAGTAGGACGAGTCTCGTTTAGAATTGTATCGAGCGGACGGACGTGTACGGGTATGGAGACAACCTCATGAACCCTGCATTTCAGCAGGGGACTGTCTAAGCTGGTGGAGGCTGTATAATGGTGTGGGGCGTGTGCAGCTGGAGTGATATGTGACCCCTGATACGTCTAGATACGACTCTGACAGGTGATACGTACATAAGAATCCTGTCTGATCACCTGCGTCCATTCATGTGAAATGTGCATTCCGACGGACTTGAGCAATTCCAGCAGGAAAATGCGATATCCCACACGTCCAGAATTGCTACAGAGTGACGTCACGAACACTCTTCTGTGTTTAAACCCTTCCGCTAGCCATCAGACTCCCCAGACGTGAACATTACTGACTATATCTGGGATGCCTTGCAACGTGCTGATCAGAAGAGATCTCCACCACCTCGTCCTCTTACGGATTTATGGACAGCCCTGCAGGATTTGTGGTGTCATTCTACTAGCACTGCTTCAGACATTAGTCGAGTCCATGCCACGTCGTGTTGCGGCACTTCTGCGTGCACGCGGGGATCCTACACGATACTAGGCAGGTGTACAAATTCCCTTGGCCCTTCAATGTATAAAGATATTCACGAATTGAATAATGGTGAGTAGCACATAGTACAAAAATCCCTGAGAATATTTGTTACCTTATAGTCAGTCTCTTAAACTATAAGCCATCTGTGGTGGCGTAACTAATGCATCACTACGACTATGATACAGGTCCAGTCATACACCGCGCCACGAACGTGTGCCGGTTGGGGCACTGTTATACTAGGGGGAACGTTCACCTGGTCTTTCATGGGAGATATGGTAGTACTCGAAGGCATCATGACTGCTGGGGATTCGTAAACATTATTGCGGACTACCTACTTTCATTCACTCTTGATGACTTCCCGGGCAGCGATGGGATCTTGCCCGAGGATTCGCGGGATCTAAACCCAATGGAACATATATGGGACGCTACTGGGCACCATCACCGCATCCACAAACCAACGTCCTGTAAATAATGGGATTTGTGTGTCCGGCGTCGATACCTGGTGCCACATGCCTCTGGAAACCTACCGAGGACTTCTGGAACCTATGCCATGCTGGATCGCTGCAGTATTGCGTTTCAAAAGCGGAACAACGACCTGTTAAGCAGTTGTCTCATCAAAATAAATAATGCCTATCGGCCATAATAAGCTTCTGCGAATTGTATTCACATTATACACTGCTCATTGCATGAAAAGGCATAGCCACAGATAGCGTCTTGAAAGTATCGGTAGTGAAAAATACGTATAAATGCCAACCTACACAAACATAACAAAATACTATCGAAAAACATAACAGATCTGTTGGACCTCTTAAAATTTAAGCTCTCTCAGAAACTATTCGTAAATGGGTGATAACACAAATTGAATCAGTGGCGTAAGGATGGCATAAATGCACTGAACAATTTATTCGGTGGCTTACATGAAAAGTTCAGCATAGAGAAAATGACAGTACAAACGATTAAAAACTGACTGTTATGATAGCAAATGATGTAAGTGGACTTAAGTGAGTTATAAACCCACAATACCACAGATTCTCTTGCCAGCCCACCGCATATAAGATACCAGCATTTAGATAAATAGCAAACACAACACTTCAGAAGAAAAATTTCATCGAGCGTTAAAAATGATAAAACAAACAGCTACTGAATATGCATATAGCAGATGAGCTATAAAGATACTGACGAATCCGATTATGGTGAGAAGCACATAGTAAAAGATTCCTCCGGAATATTTGTTACCTTATTGCCAATGTCTTAAAATACAAGTCATCTGTGGTGGTGATACTAATGCATCGCTACCACTATGATATTCGGTCCATTTACATTAATGTGATCACTACCTATGTTCGACATCAACGTGCAATAACCGTTCACAGACGGAAGATGATATCACAAGTAGCCAAGTGCATATAAAGGGTGTCGGTGCAGGCGGAAAACAGTGCAGTCGATGTCGTAATGCGAAAACGGAGCTACTTAACTGGCGTCCAAAAGGGCTTTCGGGCCAATGGTGAATGCATTTCCAAAACAGCTAAGTTTCTAAATTATTTGCGTGCCGCTGTGGTTAAAGTAACCATGCATGGCAAACTGGCACTGTCCAGAACCGGCGCCGAGGCATCTGTGGTGGACCACAGGCCAAAGATGACAGGGGTGAACGATGGCTGGCATATGGGGTGTTGCCGGACTTGGGGCCTTGGAGGGGCGCTTTCCCGTTTCATTCACTGGGAGTCAACGTCGCACCCCTCCGTGCACACGCCACAGGACGGTGCGAAAAAAGAGGAATGGAAAAGCTCAAGCACCCTTTTCTGCTCCGCAACGCTTTCAGACTTCTTCGAATGGTTTCGAACGGTCCCTAGTGGTTCCACCCTGTATACCAAAGCAAGCTGTCACGCTCCATCCGAAAAGGATGATATCACGTTCAGTGGGGTTTCAGCAAGCGATGCCCTTAGATGAGGACTGAATCGTCATGGGGGATGTCAGTAGTGGGAAAACTAGTCAAAAATGTCAAGAATGTCGTCCTGTTGTAAACTGCAGCGTAAACTGCCGTTTTCGAGGGCGAAATGTGTGAAAATGAACGCCCCTAGGGAAGGGATGGTTTCATTGGCGCTCTTTATGCCACCTCTTGAGGCCTTGTTGCGACAGTTCTGCGCGGCGGTGTGTTCAAAATGTTTTCTTTGGCCACTCATAAGAAATCTCCGTGATTTAAATGCTAGGCGTAGCCGTTCTGACCTCCACTGCTAAAACATCAAGCGAAGGAGTCAGATATGATTTGTTGTTGTTGTAGTAGTTGTTGTTGTTCTTGTTGTTGTGATCTTCAGTCCAGAGACTGGTTTGATGCAGATCTCCATGCTACTCTACCCTGTGCACGCTTCTTCATCTCCCAGTACCTACTGCAACCTACATCCTTCTCAATCTGTTTAGTGTATTCATATCTTGGTCTCCCTGTACGATTTTTACCCTCCGCGCTGCCCTCCAATACTAAATTGGTGATCCCTTGATGCCTCAGAATATGTCCTACCAACCGATCCCTTCTTCTAGTCAAGTTGTGCCACAAATTTCTCCTCTCCCCAATTCTATTCAATACCTCCTCATTACTTATGTGATCTACCCACCTAATCTTCAGCATTCTTCTGTAGCACCACATTTCGAAAGCTTCTATTCTCTTTTTGTCTTAACTATTTATCGTCCACGTTTCACTTCCATACATGGGTACACTCCATACAAATACTTTCAGAAGAGACTTCCTGACACTTAAATCTATACTCGATGTTAACAAATTTCTCTTCTTCAGAAACGCTTTCCTTGCCATTGCCAGTCTACATTTTATATCCTCTCTACTTCGACCATCATCAGTTATTTTGCTCCCCAAATAGCAAAACTCATTTACTACTTTAAGCGCCTCATTTCCCAATCTAATACACTCAGCATCACCCAATTTAATTCGACTACATTCCATTATCCTCGTTTTGCTTTTGTTGATGTTCATCTTATATCCTCCTTTCAAGACATTGTCCATTCCGTTCAGCTGCTCTTCCAGGTCCTTTGCTGTCTCTGACGGAATTACAATGTCATCGGCGAACCTCAAAGTTTTTATTTCTTCTCCATGGATTTTAATTCCTACTTCGAATTTTTCTTTTGTTTCCTTTACTGCTTGCTCAATATACAGATTGAATAAGATCGGGGAGAGGCTACAACCCTGTCTCACTCCCTTCCCAACCACTGCTTCCCTTTCATGCTCCTCGACTCTTATAACTTCCATCTGGTTTCTGTACAAATTGTAAATAGCTTTTCGCTCCCTGTATTTTACCCCTGCCACCTTCAGAATTTGAAAGAGAATACTCCAGTCAACATTGTCAAAAGCTTTCTCTAAGTCTACAAATGCTAGAAACGTAGGCTTGCCTTTCCTTAGTCTAGCTTCTAAGATAAGTCGTAGGGTCAGTATTGCCTTCTACGGAATCCAAACTGATCTCCCCCGAGGTCGGCTTCTATCAGTTTTTCCATACCAGATATGAGTATGAGGGGTAACGACATTCCCCTTGTGTAACACGTCCACAGTGGCGTTCGGCAGGATTTTGGTGAAATATGGTGTCAATGTGACATCAGTAACCCACCTTATAGTAAACACGAAAGTCTGAGCTCTGGCCTTTTATTTGTGTGTGTCGACGCTTACTGTTTGAAGCGTCGGTGATCCCGACGGTGACGTCACAGGGCGCTACGCATTTGCATCAGTACAGAGGAGGTTTGGCGGCACCTCTCAGCCAAATTTCAAACTTCTGCGTCGTAATGGGAGACAGTTACGGAGCTTCGAAAAAGTGCTCCTTTAATTGTGTTGCGCAGTTTATACCGTGCACGCACTTTCGCATAAAACACGACAAACAAGGGCTATTTGTTTCCAACCTCAAATTGGTCTTGAAATTAAACCCAAAGTGAAAATATAGTGAAGTTTTGCGCAGATGTGTTTCGCAGTGTCGCTAGTATGCCCCTCTATCATGTCACATCGCACTTTTTAGTTCTGAGTGCACAGTGAACACGTAAAGATGCCTAGAAAATAGTGTCTGCCGACACGTGTGTGTGTCTGCTGAAAGGTTTCGCCTGATTTCGTGCAGCCCACGTAACGTAACTGTCATGCGTTTCCTTCTACATGACAATTCACGGCCACACGCAGCAGGAGCAACAAAGACCTCCTGCAGCGTTTTCTATGGGGAGTGTTTGATCACCCACCACACAGACCGGACTTGTTTCCCTCTGGTTTTCATCCTTTCGCTCACATGAACCGCTGGCTAAACGACAGCATTTTGACACAGACAATGACCAGCAGAGCGTGGAGGGCACTGGTGGAAATCACAGGCGACTGCCTTCTTTGACGAGTGTATTGAAAAATTTGTTCCACGCTGTGTCAAGTAACTAAGCCAGAGTGCCGGCCGAAGTGGCCGTGCGGTTAAAGGCGCTGCAGTCTGGAACCGCAAGACCGCTACGGTCGCAGGTTCGAATCCTGCCTCGGGCATGGATGTTTGTGATGTCCTTAGGTTAGTTAGGTTTAACTAGTTCTAAGTTCTACGGGACTAATGACCTCAGCAGTTGAGTCCCATAGTGCTCAGAGCCATTTGAACCATTTTTAAGCCAGAGTGTCGACTATGTAGAGGAGTAACTGGAAGGTGTAGCTAAATGTTGCAAATAAAATATTTCTGTATTTTGCTGTAGTTTGATTTTGCGACCGATCGGAGGTTGAAAAAAAGAAAGAGGCCTCATTTATGTACTCTGCACAACACTAACGCAGCACGAAGTCGCACCGCAACACGTCAATATACAACAATAACACACCAAAAAATAGCGTCCACGACGACGGAAATGAATCGAAAATGCAGTCATGTCTATGACACAGAGATCAGATCCCAGACACAGCTAAAAAATGCTACAAATGCAGACAAGCATGGCAAAGACCAAAACTGTTGTGTCATTAGAAACAACGGAGAGACACATGTGAAAAATAAAATAGAAAACAACGATCAAATCTCGACTGAAAACAGGCCTAACATAAAAACCAAATTGTGGTAACACAGCAATGTAGATGTATGTTCACACACACACACACACACACACACACATATATATATATATATATATATATATATATATATATATATATATATATAAACAAAGATGATGTGACTTACCATACGAAAGCGCTGGCAGGTCGATAGAAACACAAACAGACACATACATACACACAAAATTCAAGCTTTCGCAACAAACTGTTGCCTCATCAGGAAAGAGGGAAGGAGAGGGTAAGGAGTCATTTCAATCTAGGGAGCGGAAAGACTTACCTTAGTGGGAAAAAAGGACGGGTATACACTATCACACACACACATATCCATCCACACATATACAGACACAAGCAGACACTGCAGTTTTTATTTGCAGGGCTTTCTTAATCTGCTGTTGCGAATAGTCATTTCTCCTAAAAACTGCCTCCAGGTGTGCAAGCTCATCCTGCAGGCTGTCAACATCAGACACTACATGAGCCCTGTGGACCAAAGTTTTCAGGACACTCATAATTTGCGACGGATGGTGGCAGCTAGACGCCTGCAAATACAGGTCTGTGTGTGTGGGCTTACGGTATACGCAATGACCTAGGGATCCATCTTCTTTCCGGCGAACCAGCACATCCAGAAACGATAAACAGCCATTCTTCTCTCGCTCCATAGTGAACTTGATGTTTCCGTGAATGGAATTGAGATGTTCCAAAAACTCCATCAGTTTATCCTCTCCGTGGGGCCACACTATGAAAGTGTCATCCACGTATCTCCAGAAGACCGTCGGTTTTAATACTGCTGAGTTGAGGGCTTTCTCTTCAAAATCCTCAAATGGTTCAAATGGCTCTGAGCACTATGGGACTTAACATCTATGGTTATCAGTCCCCTAGAACTTAGAACTACTTAAAACTAACTAACCTAAGGACATCACACAACACTCAGTCATCACGAGGCAGAGAAAATCCCTGACCCCGCCGGGAATCGAGCCCAGTAACCCGGGCGTGGGAAGCGAGAACGCTACCGCACGACCACGGGCTGCGGACTCAAAATCTTCCATAAACAAATTAGCCACCAGGGGGAGAGATCCTGTAGTATACAGAGAAGTTGCAGCATTAGAAAATAGTAGCGAAATGCAGGAAGATCTGCAGCGGATAGGCACTTGGTGCAGGGAGTGGCAACTGACCCTTAACATAGACAAATGTAATGTATTGCGAATACATAGAAAGAAGGATCCTTTATTGTATGATTATATGATAGCGGAACAAACACTGGTAGCAGTTACTTCTGTAAAATATCTGGGAGTATGCGTGCGGAACGATTTGAAGTGGAATGATCATATAAAATTAATTGTTGGTAAGGCGGGTACCAGGTTGAGATTCATTGGGAGAGTCCTTAGAAAATGTAGTCCATCAACAAAGGAGGTGGCTTACAAAACACTCGTTCGACCTATGCTTGAGTATTGCTCATCAGTGTGGGATCCGTACCAGATCGGGTTGACGGAGGAGATAGAGAAGATCCAAAGAAGAGCGGCGCGTTTCGTCACATGGTTATTTGGTAAGCGTGATAGCGTTACGGAGATGTTTAGCAAACTCAAGTGGCAGACTCTGCAAGACAGGCGCACTGCATCGCGGTGTAGCTTGCTCGCCAGGTTTCGAGAGGGTGCGTTTCTGGATGAGGTATCGAATATATTGCTTCCCCCTACTTATACCTCCGGAGGAGATCACGAATGTAAAATTAGAGAGATTAGAGCGCGCACGGAGGCTTTAAGACAGTCGTTCTTTCCGCGAATCATACGCGACTGGAACAGGAAAGGGAGGTAGTGACAGTGGCACGTAAAGTGCCCTCCGCCACACACCGTTGGGTGGCTTGCGCAGATGTAGATGTAGATGTAGAAATGAAATGAAACTTCAAGGGTTGAGAGGGTTGTTGTTGTTGTTGTAGTCTTCAGTCAGAAGTCTGGTTTGATGCAGCTCTCCACGCTACTCTATCCTGTGAAAGCACTGATGTCCTGGACAGGGGTCCTGGGACGGAGCTGACTTACGAACTGGTCCTATATACAGGGTGACAATTGTTGCACTATTGAAATAAAATCGTTGTAACTTCTGAACGGTTTGTGTTAGGACGTTCAAACTGCACGGTTGACCGCGGGGCATGATGGGAATTAGTATACGCGTGCGTGGTTTGGTTTAGCGACGAAGCCCTCTTTCATTTGGATGGGTTTGTCAATAAGCAAAATTGGCGCATTTAGGGGACTGAAAATCCGCATTTCGCGATCGAGAAGTCTCTTCACCCTCAACAGGAGACTGCATGGTGTGCAATGTCCAGTCACGGAATAATCTGCGCGATATTCATTGATGGCACGGTGATTACTGCACGGTACGTGAAGGTTTTGGAAGATGATTTCATCCCCATTATCCAAAGTGATGCTGTCTTCGACGAGATGTGGTTCATGGAAGACGAAGATCGACCCCATCGGAGCAGGAGAGTGTTTGATGTCTTGGAGGAGAACTTTTGGGAGCATATTCTGGCTCTGGGGTACCCAGAGGCCACTGGCATGGTCCTCGTTTGTCCGCCATATTCTCCGGATCTGAACACATGCTACTGCCTTTTGTGGGGCTATACTAAAGACAAGGTGTACAGCAATAACCCCAAAATCATTGCTGAGCTGAAAACGGCCATTCAGGAGGTCATTGAATCATCGATGTTCCGGCGCTTCAGCGGGGCGTGCAGAATTTCGCTATTCGTCTGCGCCACATCATTGCCAATAATGGCAGGCATATCGAACATGTCATAACATAAATTCGAATATCTGTAGTGACGTTTACATGTTAAATAAAGTGTGTGCACGCCGTAGTTTTTTTTTTCATATAGTTCAATACTTGTCACCCTGTATGTTGTATCGGGGACGCTTCTGGGGATCTTACTGACCACGGGACTATTTCAGCATCACGCAAATAGTTCACAGAAACACGTGGCATGTGTGACCGAGCATTGTACTGTTGGAAAATGGCACCACGACACTGTCGCATGAGAGGTAACAGGTCAGGATGCAAGATGTTCGTGACAGATCACTGTGCCGCCAGAGTTCTCTCGATCACCACCAGCCGTGACTTCAAGTCATACCCGATGGCTCCCCACAATGACGCCAGAAGCAACACCGCTGTGCCTCTTCGAAACGTTGAAAGAAGGGGCCTTCGCCTCAGGTCGCCGCCATACTCATCCGGGGTAGTGCAGAACCGCGATTCGTAGCTGAACACAATGCGACACCATTCATCAGCAGTCCGTCCTTTCCGGTCACGGCACCATTCCAAACGCTGCCGTTCGTGTTTTGGTGTTAACGGCAGCATCCGCATCAGACAGTAATTGCCCAGTCCGGCTGGTGTTAGTCTTCGACGAATAGCGCGGTATGAGACAGAATGTTACAGGGAATCCATTACTTGTTCGCAGATGGCAGGCGCAGACATGAAGAGGTTACGATGTGATTGGTGCACAATACAGTAATCGTCCCTTGTGTTAATTAATATGGGTAGAGGCTCTACTTGATAACGGAAATAAATTAATACTTTTTTAACATCCCACTGATTGAAATGATACAATCGCTGAAAGGTTCACAGAAAACTTGAGCGTCATCTCAAATATGTATCCCACTCATACGGTTATAGTTGGTGGTGATTTCAGTCTACCCTCGATATGTTAGCGAAAATACATGTTTAAAGCCGGTGGAAGGTATAAAACTCAGTCCAAAATGATGCTAAATGCTTCCTCCGAATATTACGAGGGTTGTCCAGAAAGTAATGCACCCTTTTTTTTCTTCAGCCGAAAAAAATGCTACGAATGCGAAACTTTACGTATGTATTACGGGGGTAGTTCGAAAAGTTCTCGGAATCACCACGAGAGGTCAGCGCTAGCGCAACGAGTTGTTCACGTGATATTCATCGGAATGTTGCCTGTAAACACGTGCCACGTCAGTGCTCTTGGAAGAGAGCTGTGGCGGTGATGTGGTTCTGTTGTTGTTCCAGTGTAGTGATTTGCGAAGATGGAAAAAATCGAAATTCGAGCAGTGATTAAGTACTTCGTAAAGGAAGGTACGAAAGCAAAGGACATTCATACCGATATTCAGAATACACTGAGAGACTCTGCTCCTTTATAGTCAGCTGTTGCCCAGAGGACAAATGAATTTAAATTTGGTCGGGACAGATTAGATTATGATACGCGCAGTGGTCGGCCAAGATGTGTCACTGCTCCAGAAATCATTGCAAAAGTGCACCATATGGTCATGGAGGACCGCCGATTGAAAGTGCGTGAAACTGCTGACGATTTCCAGATGTCATCTGAAAGGGTATATCACATTTTAACTGAAAAATTAGAAATGAAAAAATTATCTGCAAGATAGGTGCCGCGACTCTTGACGCGCGCCCGCACACATGAGTCGTCGCCATGGCAAAATTACACGAACTCAGGTATGAATTGTTGCCACACCTGCCTTATTCACCTGATATTACTCCATCAGACTTCCCAAAACTAAAAATTTTTCTTGGTGGACGAAAATTAACTTAAAACGAAGAATTGATATCCGGAGTTAACAACTATTTCGCAGGCCTGGAGGAAACTCATTTTCGAGATGGATCATGGCACTGAAATATCATTGGAGAAGGTGCATTAATCTACAAGGATACTACATTGAAAAATAAAAAAAAGTTTCAGTGATGTAAGTACTTTTTTCTATTCCGTTCCGAGAACGTTTCAAACCACCCTCGTATTTGAAGTGTCCTGAGTGAGCGCGCCAAGTTTTCGTCACTTCTGACAGATAGCGTAGCTGCAGGACAGTTTCGAAACGGCGTCTGTAGTTGATGTACGTTAAAGCAACGTGCCGTCATTGAATTTCTCACTGCAGAGAAGTAAATGATGGGGAATGTTCACAAACGCTTGAGCAAAGTCTAAGGAGCGTATGCTGTCGACAGAAGTACAGTTAGTCGCTGGGCACGGAGGGTGAGGTCATCAGAAGGCGGTCGGCGGAGCTCACGATTTGCAGCGGTCGGGGAGACCGACCATCCACGGCTGTCACACCTGACATGTTGCAGCGAGCTGATGTCATTCGCGAGGACAGACGCGTTACGACTCGACAGTTGGCGCTGCATCTGTCAATCAGCAAAGGAAGTGTGGATGCAATAATCCGCACCCTTGGATATTCAAAGATTGGTACCGACATGGCACACATGGCCTTATTTCGCGCCAGAGGAAGGCCATAACGGGATAGAGACCGTGGACAAATAGACTGTGTAGATAAAACATCATTCTTTCGTGTGTGTAATTCTCATTATGTTCAATAAAGAATTGTTGAAGAAAAAAATGAGGTGCATCACTTTCTTGGCAACCCTCGTATTTTGAGCAGTTAGTTCAGGAACCCACTCCAAGTGTAGATGGTTGTGAAAATATTCTTGATCTTTTAGCAACAAATTATCCCTAGAAAATAGAGAGCACTTTCTGCGATACAGGAAAAAACGACCACAAGGATGTTGTAGCGAGAATGAATAGTGTAACATCCAAACCACCAAAAATAAACGCAGAATATATCTATTTAAAATACAGATAAAAAAATCGCTTGACACCTTCTTAACAGACAGTCTCCATTCTTTCCGTTATAACTGTTTAAGCGTAGACCAGATGTAGGTTGAACTCAAAGTAAAAGTAGCGACAGCAATTGAGAGATTTATACTAAATAAATTAATAACACAGAGAACTGACGCCCCATGGTACAAAAAACAGATTAGAACTCTGTTGCAGACGGAACGTAGAAAATATGTCGAATTTAAAAGTATTCAAAATCCCGAAGATTTGCGAAGTTTTACAGACTCTCGATATGGATTTTAATCCTAGATGCTTTTAATAGTTTCCACAACGCAACTCTGTCTCCAAATCTGGCACAATATCCAAAAATATTCTGGTCGTATGTAAAGTACACCAGCGTCAAAACACAATCAATACCTCCTTCACTGCGCAATAGCGATGGTAATGTTACCGATGGCAGCTAACGCGGAGTTACTAAATGCGGTTTTCCGAGTTTCCTTCTTCAAAGAAGACGAAGTATATATTCCAGAATTTGAATCACGAACTGCAGAAAACATGAGTAACTTAAAAGTAAATATCTTCAGTGTAGCGAAGCAACACAAATCACCTAATAACGGCAAATCTTTCCGACGAAATTGCATACCAGTTACGTTGTGTTCGGGGTATGCTGATGTAATAGCTCCACATTTAGCAATCATATACAACCGCTATCTCGACGAAATATTCGTATCTAAAGACTGGAAAGTTGAACAGGTCACGCTAATACTCAAGAAAGGAATTAGGAGTAATCCGCTGAATTCCAGGCCCATATCACTGACGTCGATTTTCAGTAGGGTTTTTGACAATATACTATGTCCCAACATTATGAATTACCTCGAAGAAAACCATCTACTGACACATTCAGCTTAAAAAAATATCGTTCTTGTAGCTCTTTAATCTCTTGAAGTAATGAATGCTATCGACAGGGGATCTCAAATTGATTTCATATTTTCCTAGATTTCATTAGGCTTTTCATACCGATCCTCACAACCGACTACTAATCAAATTTAGTGCCTATGGAGAATCGTCTCAATTGTGCCACTGGATTCGTTATTTCCTATCAGAAAGGTCACAGTTCGTATTAACTGACGGAAAGTCGTTGAATAAAAAGTGATATCTGGCATTCTCCAAGGAGGTTCAAATGGTTCAAATGGCTCTGAGCACTACGCGACTTAACTTCTGAGGTCATCAGTCGCCTAGAACTTAGAACTAATTAAACCTAACTAACCTAAGGTCAGCACACACATCCATGCCCGAGGCAGGATTCGAACCTGCGACCATAGCGGTCGCTCGGCTCCAGAATGTAGCGCCTAGAGCCGCACGGCCACTCCAGCCGGCTCCAAGGAGGTGATATAGGCCTTCCGCTGTTCATAATCCTATATAAATGATTTAGGAGACAATCTGAGGAGCCTTTTTATATTATTTTCAGAAGATGCTGTCATTTATCGTCTCGAAAATCTTCAGAAGATCAAAACCAATTGCCAAATAATTTATACGAAATACCTGTGTGGAACCAAAAGCGGCAGCTGACCCTAAATAATGTAAAATGTGAGGCCATCCACACGACTACTGAAATGCATCCGTTAAATTTCGGTTACACGATTAACCATGTAAATCTAAGGCTGTCATTGGCACTAAATGCCTGGGGTAACAATTACGAGCAACTTACATTGGAACGATCGCGTAGATAATGTGGGGGAGGCGAACATCTGACTGCGTTTTATTGGCAGAACACTTAGAATATGCAACAGGTCTCCTAAAGAGACTGCCAGTCTCTTGTCCGTCATCTTCTGGCGTATTCTATATCTACAACTATACTCTGCAAACTACTGCGAAGCGAATGGCGGAGGGTATGTCGCACTGTACTAGTTATTAGAGCCTTTTCCTGTTCCATTCACGTATGGAGCGCGGGAAGAAAGATTGTTTAAATGCCTGTGTGCATGCTATCTAATCTTGTTCATATGACCCCTACGGGAGCGGTATGTAGGTGTCTCGAAATCTGGCAGAAAACCCAAAGAGATTCTGGTCATACATAAAGCACACCAGTGGCAAGACGCAATCAATACCTTCACTGCGCGATAACAACGGTGAAGTCACTGATGACAGTGCCACTAAAGCAGAGTTATTAAACACGGTTTTCCGATTCACCAAAGAAGACGAAGTAAATATTCCTGAATTCCAACCAAGAGCAACTGCCAAGATGAGAAACATGGAAGTAGATATCCTCGGAGTAATGAAGCAGCTTAAATCAGTTAATAGAGGCAGGGCCTCCGGTTCAGATTGTATACCAGTCAGGTTCCTCTCAGAGTATGCTGATAAAATAGCTCCATATTTAGCAATTATATACAACCACTAGCTCACAGAAAGATCCGTACCTAAAGACTGGAAAATTGCTCAATTCACACCAATACCCAAAAAGGGAAGTAGGAGTAATCCGCTGAATTACAGGCCCAAATCACTAGCGTCGATTTGCAGTAGGGTTTTGGAACATACATTGTATTCGAACATTATGAAGTACCTCGAAGAAAACGATTTATTGACACATAGTCAGCACGGTTTCAGAAAATATCGTTCCTGTGAAACACAACTAGCTCTTTACACTCATGAAATAATAAGTGCTATCGACAGGGGATGTCAGATTGATTCCATATTTTTAGACTTCCAGAAAGCTTTCGACACCGTTCCTCACAAGCGTCTTCTAACCAAACTGTGTGCCTACGGAGTATCGCCTCAATTGTGCGACTGGATTCGTGATTTCCTGTCGGAAAGGTCACAGTTCGTAGTAATAGACGGAAAGTCATCGAGTAAAACAGAAGTAATATCCGGCGTTCCCCAAGGAAGTGTTATAGGCCCTCTATTGTTCTTGATCTATATTAACGACATACGAGACAATCTGAGTAGCCGTCTTAGATTGTTTGCAGATGATGCTGTCATTTACCGTCTTGTAAAATCATCAGATGATCAAAACGACTTGCAAAATAATTTAGATTAGATATCTGTATGGTGCGAAAAGTGGCAATTGACCCTGAATAAGGAAAAGTGTGAAGTTATTCACATGAGTACTAAAAGAAATCAGCTACATTTCGATTAGGCGATAAGTCACACAAATCTGAAGGCTGTAATTTCAGTTAAATACTTAGGGATTACAATTATAAATAAGCTAAATTGGAACGATCACATAGATAATATTGTGGGTAGAGCAAACCAAAGACTGAGATTCATTGGCAGAACACTTAGGAGGTGCAACAGATCTACTAAAGAGACTGATTACACCACTTTTGTCCGCCCTATTCTGCGGTGTGGTATCCGCATGAGGTGGGACTGACGGATGACATGGAAAAAGTACAAAGAAGGGCAGCTCGTTTTGTATTGTCGCGATATAGGGGAGATAATAGTGTCACAGACATGATACGTGAATTGGAGTGGCTGTCATTAAAACAAGGGTGTTTTCAGTTGCGACGGGATCTTCTCATGAAATTTCAATCACCAGCTTTCTCCTCCGATTGCGAAAACATTCTGTTGGCACCCACCTACGTAGGGAGAAATGATCATCACGATAATATAAGAGAAATCAGGGCTCGCACAGAAAAATTTAAGTGCTCGTTTTTCCCGCGTGCCGTTCGAGAGTGGAACGGTAGAGAGACAGCTTGAAGGTGGTTCATTGAACCCTCTGCCAGGCACTTTGTTGTGAATAGCAGAGTAATCTCGTATATGTAGATGTGGTTGTTTCATATTCCTAGAGTCATCATTTAAAACCAGTTCTTCAAACTTCGTTAGTAGACTTTCTCAGAATAGTTTCCGTCTATCTTCAAGAGTCCACCAGTTCGCTTCTTTCAACACCTCTGTGGCACTCTCTCGCGGATCAGACAAATCTGTGACCATTTGTGCCGCCTTTCTCTGTATACGATCAATATCCCCTGTCAGTTCCATTTGGTACGGGTCGCACTTGAGCAGTTTTCTAGGATGGATCGCACGAATGATTTGTTAGCAGCCTCCTTTGTAGATTGTTTGAATTTCCCTAGTATTCTGTCGATAAACCGAAGATTGTTACCTGCTTTACCCACGACTGAACCTATGTTATCGTTCCATTTCATGTCCCAACTAAGTGTTACACTCTGAGTTTTGTGTTAGTTTACGGTTTCCAGCTGCAAGTCACTGAGCTTATATTTATGGGACACTATCTTTTTTCGTTTTGTGAAGTGTACAGTTTTACATTTCTGAACATTTCAAGCAAGTTGCCAATCTTTGCACCACTTTAATCTTATCATGGTCTGACGGAATATTTGTACAGCTTTTTTACTGTACTTCATTGTAGAAAATCTGAGGTTACTATTAATATTGTCCGCAAGATCATTAGTATACAACACGAATAGTAAGGACCCAACACACTTTCCTCTGGCACACCCGAAGTTACTTGTACATCTGTTGATAATGTTCCTTCCAAGAGAACGTGCTGCGTCCTGACCAAGAAATCTTCGATCCAGTCACAGATTTCGTCGGATATCCCGTACGATCTCACTTTTGATAGCCGGGCGGTGTGGCCGAGCGGTTCTAGGCGCTTCAGTCTGGAACCGCGCGACCGCTACGGTCGCAGGTTCGAATCCTGCCTCGGGCATGGATGTGTGTGATGTCCTTCGGTTAGTTAAGTTTAAGTACCGTAGTTCTAAGTTCTAGGGGACTGATGACCTCAGATTTTAAGTCCCATAGTGCTCAGAGCCATTTGAACCATCACTTTTGATAATAAGCGTAGGTGTGGTACTTAGTCAAATACTTTTTGAAAATCGAGAAATACTGCATCTATCTGACTGCCGCGATCCATGGCTTTCCAGGTGTCATGTGAGGAAAGTGCAAGTTGGTTTAATATATCCTGTGTTTTCACAATCCATCTTGGTTGGTATGGAGGAAGGCTTTTTTCTGATACTTTTCTGATACTTGTACTTTTATTGTGCTTTAATCTGCTGCATTTGTAACACTTAATAATGGCCTAAGGCCGAAATCTAGACTGTGAAATAAAACCTGTTCTATAGTCAAAATGGCGGTTATATCATAAAAAAGTTATTATTATCCAAATTGATTGTCGGGTGATTAAAGTCTGCTCCAGTGATTACAGTATAATTATTGAACTCATGTACAAGGGAACTGAGGTTTTCTCAAAGGCTTTCGGTTACATAACGAGGCGAGTCTGGTAGTCGATAGATGAGTCTTGCCCAAACAATGCACGGTATGGGATCCGTACCAAGTAGGATTGATGGAGGACATCGACAAAGTTCAAAGAAGGGCAGCTCGTTTTTTGTTATCGTGAAATGGGGAAGAGAGTGTCACTAGTGTGATACGCATTTTGGGGTGGCAATTATTAAAACAAAGGCGTTCTTGGCTGGAGCGAGATATTTTCACGAAATTACCATCTCCCGAATGCGAAAATATTCTGTTCATGCCCAACGACATAGGGAGAAATGATCTTCGTAATGAAACAAGATTTAAGTGATCGTTTTTCCCCGTGCTGTCCGAGAGGAGAACGGCAGAGAAACAGTGTGAAACTGATTCTATGAACATTCTGCCAGGTACTTAAAGTGAGTCGACGGTAATCAGACGTGGTCGACCGGAACCGCGCGACGAGTATGTCTGCCGTCAAGTTTCCATGCAGTCCAACATCGTGTCACTTTCACATGCGAATGCCCCACAAATCTGGTTACTGCATGATTCGACCAACCGCTCACTTTCAAACTCTGTGTATGCGGCATATCTGCGTCCTTCACGGTGATGGGGCATAATCTGATACCGTTCATCCCTTACATATCCTACCATACCTAGTAACAACACAACAACGCTAATATACTCTAGTGGCCTTTGTACCTGACATTGTTACAAGCCCGCCGATGATGTGTGTGTACGAAGTTATATTAATATCCGACCTTGTCTCTTGGGTGTTTCACTTTTTTGTCAGGCAGTGTATATTTATAAAAAGAAATCTGAAGGTGGTATTGTTTGTGTTGACATCCAGTGGTATCAACATATCGCGCTTGTTATGACTGTTCGTTATTGGGAAAACTATGCTACGCGACAGATCTGTTTAGGGTTAATGTTATGTATGTTACATATCCTTGCAATGAACGTACTGAGCCTTTCTGTTTTGTTCGAACAGCTGCAGAATAGCTGCACTTGTGAATTTCGCTTGTCGTACTGGTCTATGTTAGACTTCCTTACGAATAACTCAGGGCCCCACACCGATGCTTGTAGTTTCTTGATGCTTTCACTGAGAGCAGTGTTGACAGCGTGCTCGGTCTGAGTCTAGACAGTCCACATTTTATTATTACTGTGTTGTTAAATTAACGTTGTCTGTTCAATAGAACAGCAACCAATATCTTTCAGTGCCGCTCAGAAATTATCCCATGGTTACAATGCAAGCATTCAGTGTAGACAAACATTAATTTATGCATATAAATGGCGATCGAGCATCGTGGTTTTGATTGAATTGCTAGAAGAAATAAAACAAGCAGCCTTTTTTTTGTATAGCTTTATTTTATGCAATGTCGCATTTCTGGCTTTGACCCATCTTCAACTAGCGTAATACAAAATCTATTATTTTGACAGTGACTCACTGACAGAGGTCATATATGATCTATTGCGATATCAGGTTTTTTTGATGAGAAACGTAAGGCAACACTGAGGATCTGCACAAGCACCGTTCAAGATGTGAGGATTCACGCCATCCAATACCCATGCATATAGCCTTATGCTCGACGTCTAACACAACTTGGAAACTGCTACCAGCTTGACTCAAACCAAAAAATTAACATCATAGGTACACCGATGCGCCAGAACATAATGACCACCTGTTCCACTTTTCAAACACAGTACCAGAAAGGTTCTGCTTGGCATGGATTCTACAAGTTCTTGACAGTATTCCAGAAGTATGTTGCACCAGATGGTGTACACACAGATCAAGCAATTCTCTCAAATTATGCAATGGTGGTTTACGGGCACGCAACTGGCGCCCGATGTGTGTTCCAATGTGTACAGATCTGGCGCCTGAGTTCACTGTCATGCCCCTCATTCCATTGGAGCAAGATTCTGACCTTGCAACACGGACAGTAATCTTGCTGGAAGATGTCACCGCCGTAGGGGGAGACTTGGAGCGTGAAGCGATGCAGGTGATCCGCAATAATGTTCACGTAGTTCACAACTGTCATGGTGCCTTCTATTACCACCATAGATCCGACGGAAGCCAACTCAATGTACCCCAAAGCGTAATTCTGCTGTCACCGCCCTTCATCTGTAGCACGGTGCACGTTTCGTACAGGCATTCGCCTGGATGACGGCATGTAAGGACCCAGCCATCGACCTGGTGTAACAAGGAGCGCGATTCATTCAACATATGACACGTTTCTGCTGATCCACTGTGAAAACTCAGTGATGCTGTGCCCACTGCAATCATAACTGGCGATGTCATTGGATCAACACAGGAACATGTGGGGGCGTGTGATGCAGAGCTCCATGTTCAACAACGACCCTTGAGCGGCGTGCTCCGAAACATTTGTGTCTGCACAAGCACTGTACTCTGTCGTCAGATCTGCTACAGATTGCTGACTATCGTGGATTACACAGTGGGAGATTCTCCGACCTCTACGTTTTGCGATGAGACGTGGTCGTCCAACACCATACGGCCAACTCGTTATTTCACCATCCTTCAATCTTTTTCCATAGCTACTCAAGACAGTAGTACTCCAACAGGTGACCCGCTTCGCGGTTTCAGAGATTCTCGTTTCCAGCCGCAGCGAAACAATGATGTGCCTTTCGTCAAATACGCTTATATCAGTGGATTTACGCATTTGTGGTCCATATTTTCGCTATAATGACTGCTCTTTTGTCTTTCTTCCGCTTACATACTTTTCTTACAGCGACAGATCCCCACAACACCATCAGGAGGCATTAAACCTTGCGATGGGCAGTAGTCATAATGTTTTGGAACATCAGTGTACTGAGATGGTTCAAATGGCTCTGAGCACTATGGGACTTAACATCTAAGGTCATCAGTCCCCTAGAACTTAGAACTACTTAAACCTAACTAACCTAAGGACATCACACAACACCCAGTCATCACGAGGCAGAGAAAATCCCTGACCCCGCCGGGAATCGAATCCGGGAACACGGAGTGTACTGAGACTATTAAATCTGGTAGGCCTTAAAAACTGGCGATGGACTCATTCAGTATCTGTCGAGTGAAAAATTAACAGGAAAAGTGTAGAAATGTCCATCGTCGGGTCGCGAACACTTGTGTAGTGCGATACGCATACCGTCTAAGGCAACAATGATCAGCTGCAGCAACGGCGAACCAGACAGCGTACTCACTGTTGAGAAAAGGAAACTAATTTTTTTCAGAAACTGACATTACAGTACCTGGAATTACATAGCCTTTCGTATTACTTCTATTTTCTATGATTTTAAGTGGCTTGGTAATTAAAGTGGCACCGTATTATGCTGTGCACAAAATCGAGCTGAAATAGTGAAAATTTTCTCACGAAAGTGTCAAGTCGGAATAACGAAAAGCTATCGATTTTATTGCTAGATGACGGGAGTTAGGTAAGTAAACAGACGTTTGTGCAATACTTTGAAAGTACGAAATGGCAAAAAATGCTTAAGTAGTGACAAACTAGAAAATTTAGGCCTTAAGGCATGAAAAACGCGAGGCACTTATGCAAAACTTAGAATGCATTGAAGTGTGCAGAAATGACGAAAAATTGAAATTAGAGAAAACTGGTTAAAAGTGTCATTTCTATTCCTAGAATGAAATTTTCACTCTGCACCGGAGTGTGCATTAGTATGAAACTTCCTGGCAGATTAAAACTGTCTGCCGAACCGATAACATATGCAAATGTAATGTGATACACTTGAACAAAACTTTAAAACTGCAAAACGCGAGAAAAAGAAGCGAAAACTGCGAAAAAAAGCTTTCGCACCGACTCAAGCACGTGAACTCTCGAGTGGAAACAAGCAGTGGACAGTAAGAAGAGAGAACAAAATTAGATAGAGGACAGATATAGAGTGGGAGTAAAACACGTTTTTTTTTTTTTTTTTTTTTTTTTTTTTACTATTGCTTCAAGCAGCCTCAGCAATTGCGCATGCAACCAAGCACGAAATTTTTTTTTTTTAAAAAAAGAAAAGAGAAAATTAAATTGTGGTTACTTTAAACATAGTACATGAATATAGCAAAAATTTTAAAATACATATTTGTACACTTTGCTTTCATTAATATAATGTCACTGAACATTGTGTTATTCCAAGTTAAATTTTTCCGTTAAGTCAACAAAGTAAAGAAGCAATGAGTTAATAAGTACAAACTGAAAGTATCAATTAAAATTCTTTTCACAAAATTGAATGAATTAAAAAATACATTTACAGGTTTGACAATTCAAAGAACTTAAATTTAATCAGAGTGAGAAGTAACTAACAATTCTGAGTTCTTTGTACGTAGCCCAAGTTGATATACACCACTGGCCATTAAAATTGATACACCAAGAAGAAATGCAGATGATAAACTGGTATTCATTGGACAAATATATTATACTAGAACTGACATGTGATTACATTTTCACGCAATTTGGGTGCATAGATCCTGAGAAATCAGTACCCAGAACAACCACCTCTGGCCGTAATAACGGCCTTGATACGCCTGGGCATTGAGTCAAACTGAGCTCGGATGGCGTGAACAGGTACAGCTGCCCATGCAGCTTTAACACGATACCACAGTTCATCAAGAGTAGTGACTGGGGTATTGTGATGAGCCAGTTGCTCGGCCACCATTGACCAGATGTTTTCAATTGGTGAGAGATCTGGAGAATATGCAGGCCAGGGCAGCAGTCGAACATGTACTGTATCCAGAAAGGCCCGTGCAGGACCTGCAACATGCGGTCGTGCATTATCCTGCTGAAATGTAAGGTTTCGCAGGGATCGAATGAAGGGTAGAGCCACGGGTCGTAACACATCTGAAATGTAACGTCCACTGTTCAAAGTGCCGCCAGTGCGAACAAGAAGTGAACGAGACGTGTAACCAGTGGCACCCCATACCATCACGCCGGGTGATACGCCAGTATGGCGATGACGAATACACGCTTCCAATGTGCGTTCACCGTGATGTCGCCAAACACGGATGCGACCATCATGATGCTGTAAACAGAACCTGGATCATCCGAAAAAATGACATTTTGCCATACGTGTAGCATGTCATCTTCGTGGTGTAGCAATTTTAATGGCCAGTAGTGTATTTACATCCCTCTGCCGCTAGAGGACGCCGAACTATAGCGTGTAACATGACAGTGTACTATGTAGCTATGTCGATGTGCGAGAAACAGTGTGTTGTAATCGAGTTTCGGATTTGGAGAGTTCGTCCACAAATGGAGCTGCCTGTCCTTCAGCTGACAATACGAGAACACACACGAGCGTTGCAAAATCTGCAGCAATCCGGCGCCTCGGGTTCACAGTCATCGATCATCCTACCTAAGTCCCAACTGTTTCTGTTTCAGAAACTTAAGGAATACCTTCGAGGACTCGGCTTTCATAGAGATGAAGCAGTGCAAGCAGAGGTGAGGTTGTGCCTCCGTCAACAAAGTCAAACATTCTATAGTGACCCAACAAGCTGGTCTCTGGTTAGGAAAAATGTGTTGCTCGCTAGGGTAAATGCGTTGAGAAATAAATATCTAGACGCGAAGAAGAAACGTGTAGAATCTTAATAACTTTTGTTTTATTTGAAAAGCTTTGAGAGATTTCACATAAAAATTCGGAGGCATTAATTTTCAGCACGCTTCGTACAATAATCTGTATCTATGAGGCAGGACGCCAAAACAAACATCAATGTTCGATAGATAGCGATGGTAAAAGTTTAAACTGAATGCTATGGGCACTGTAACATAACTTATAGACGTTTGAAATAAGAATAAAAATCGTAGTTGGTGCAGACGATCCAATTCGCTGAATAAAAAATGGTTCAAATGACTCTGAGCACTATGGGACTTAACATCGGAGGTCATCAGTCCCCTAGAACTTAGAACTACTTAAACCTAACCAATCTAAGGACATCACACTCATCCAAGCCGGAGGTAGGATTCGAACCTGCGACCGTAGCGGTGGCGCGGTTCCGGACTGAAGCGCCTCGAACCGCTCGTCTACAGCGGCCTGCGCGCTGAATATTCATTGACGCATGATTTATATAATAATTAACAGCCAAAACTGACACGAGTGAAAGGATACGATAACAGACGCAAAACCGTTCCAATAAGCATGGGTCTGCGGAAGATTCGTTTGTGAGATTATTATGAATGTGTGATTATGAGCCGCCACAGGCTTCAATGTATAGAACTATCCCGGTTAGTACAGACGTATCTGAAATGTAAACTTTTCTGTCAATTCCCCTTGTTATTGCGCTTAAATTTCACCCATAGCCCGTGGTTGTGGAATGTGGGGCATCGGCACATTTTGCTGCTGATGAACACGTAACGCGCTAAAATGGTCAAAATGGAAAGCTCAAGCAGAGCCTCCACCTTGGCCTCCAAGATCAGCTGATCTCAGTTCTTTGCGTTATTTAGTCTGGGGACATCTCAAAAGTGACTTGTAAGGCGCTCTTATTCATACAGTCAAAGAACGGCAGTAGCGGATTGTATAGTTCTGTCAATAATTACGAGACGGTCCGTGAGTGTTTGCAAGAATTCGTGACTCACTGCTGAGACGAATGCAGTATTGCACCCCAACTTGAGGAGGACATGTATCGACACACATTTTTAATAGGTACGAATGTTCATTAAATTTTAACATGTAATGTGTTGAAGTAATAATGTGCGAGGGCATGATTAAAAGTAATGCCTCAGAAGTTTTAGTCTCTTCTAAATATCGGTTGAAGTATTACATATCATGCATATTACTCGGTGGAAGTTCTCGCTTCGCTGATGCAATCCTCTGCCTCCAGAGGTCTCCGAATCATACCGTGTGACATTGCGGTATGTAATGTAACTTTGTCGGTGCGTGAGAAACAGCGCGTTGTAATCGAATTTCTAACCAGAGAAGAGTTCGTCCTCTTTGAATACCCTATCTTTCAGCATAACAATGCCAGACTACACACGAGCGTTGCAACATCTGCAACAATCCGACGCCTTGGGTTCACTGTCATCGATCATCCTCCATACAGCCCCGACTGGGTTCAAATGGCTCTAAGCATTATGAGACTTAACATCTGAGGTCATCAGTCCCCTAGACTTAGAACTTCTTAAACCTAACTAACGTAAGGACATCACACACATCCATGCCCGAGGCAGGATTCGAACGTACGATCGCAGCAGCAGCGCGGTCCCTGACTGAAGCGCCTAGAACCGCTCGGCCACATGGGCCGGCCCCGACTGGGCCCCCAGCGATTTTGATCTGTCTGCAAAACTTAAAGAAGACCTTCGAGGTTTTCACTTTGATAGTGATGAAGTAGTGGAAGCAGAGGTGAGGTTGTGCCTCCGTTATCAAAGACAGACATTCTACAGTGACGGTATAAAGAAACTGGTCTCTCATTGGGAGAAATGCTTTTGTTGTCAGGGTGACTATGTAGAGACATAAATATGTAGACACGAAGAACGAAAATGCAGAATGTTAATAAAGTCTGCCAAATGAATCTACACTGCTGGCCACCGTAAATGCAACACCAAGAAAGACAAGAGGTAGCACAACAAAATTTATTTTGTAGATAACATGTTGACCAAGTATCAAATGATTACGTTTACAGACGTCTGTGGCATGTGGTTCCTGCCAGAATCAGTAGCCAGAGTAGCCGCCATTGTTGGAGATCACCGCTGCCACACGTCTCGGCATTGAGTCAAAGAGACGTTGGAAGTGTTCCTGGGGTACAGCAGCCCAAGCAGCTTCCACACGTTGCCAAAGATCATCTGGTGTGGCAGCTGGGGATGTAATCTGGGTCACTCGTTGAGCAACCATGGACCACATGTTTTCTATCGGCGAAATATCCGGAGAGCGAGCCGGCCAGGGAAGCACTTCAATCAGGTTATTGACGAAGAACCTTTGGACAATTCGTGCCACGTGTGGTCGCGCATTATCCTGTTGAAATATGGCTGTGGCCGATCCCTGAAGGTAAGGAAGGACAACTGGCTCCAGCACCTAGGATATGTAGCGCCGGCTATTTAAAGTACAGGCAATGCGTACTAGAGGCGTGCGAGAGTAATATCCAATACCGCCCCATACCATAATACCCGGTGCAAGACCAGTGTGGCGGTGCATAATGCAGCTGTCCAGCATCCTCTCTCCACGGTGTCTCCACACTCGAATCCGACCATCGTGGTGCTGCAGACAGAAGCGTGCTTCGTCAGTAAAGACAACGTCATTCCATTCTGCCGTCCACATCCGTCTGTCATCACACCATTGGCGACGGAGACGTCTGTGGTTCTGCATCAATGGTAGACGAAGCAATGGACGTCTTGCGGACAGACCACTTTGCTGTAAACGGCGTCGAATAGTACGCGCAGACACTGGATGATGCGTTACAGACACAATGTGCTGTGCTATGGTTCGGGATGTCACTGAGCGATCCGTCACTGCCATACGCACAATTTGCCTATCAGCACGTGCAGTGGTGCACCGAGGTGAATGCGATCGACCACGTCGGTCCGTCTTACCCTCCTGCATCCAACGGTCACATATCCGCATTACAGTTGTTTGGTTTCGTCCAACACGACTAGCGATTTCTGTGTATGATAATCCACAATCTCGGTAAGCCAGTATCCTTCCTCTGTCGAACTCGGATACTTGATGTTCGCTGTTGTCTACGAGGCATAACTGATCGTCTTGTGAAACAACCACAAGGTAAACACACGTGCCGAACGTACACTCGTCGAAATCACCAAGCCTTAAATGGCGCTATGAGGTGGCGCCACAGGCGCGCGTGATGTGCGTCTGCGCTGAAATTCTGATCAGTTGCATATCTCATCGCTGCAAACCCATGGTGTAAATTTCACTTGATTCGGATGCTTCCTTCAGGGTGTTGCATTTACGGTGGCCAGCAGTGTATTTGGTTCTAGAGATGTTTTCAAGTCCCAAACATCTATGATGTATATATGCTGACTGAAGCGATGGACGAAAATTTGTACCAAGGCCTCTGCAATGCTATTCGAGTTTAGGAACACCAAGTGGGCTGAAGGGTGAACGAGAATTTGGGCTGAGGAGGGAGACGTGCTAAGTTACTCTGTGCAGTTGCACAAAGGCACTATGCCAGGGTGGCGTAGTGGTTAGCGCATCTGCCTTGTGAGAAGGAGACCTGGGTTCGAATCCTAGTCTTGGCAAAGCTTTTCATCCATCGTGTGAGTCTTCACACATGTAATAAAGTTTGTTTTATGTAAAAAGCTTTAAGAGTTTTCAAATAAAAAATTCGAAGGCATTACTTTTCAGCACGCCCACACGTTTCTTGTTAAGGTAGATCATGAGTAAAATTTGAGGCCACTTAGATGGGAAGTTAATCGAAGACTTTACGTTTCAAATACAGATTAATTACTAGAGCAATATTTCCTAGGGAAGTCATCAAAATTATCTCGCAAATGGTTGGTTTGCGGAACCATGTTTACTGGAACGTTTTTGCTTGAACTGTCGTAATCTTTAACTCACGTCAGTTTTCATTTTTAATTATGATACACTCTTCACATCAAGACATAAATTTCATTCGCAGCAACCAAAGCTGACTGGACCTTCACTAACTTAAACAAGAATTGACATCCCACAAAGATTTTGTGCAGGAGCTGAGCATTCCTTGTATCACGAAAGAAACGCTGGAATTCTGCTCTTTCAGTGAAATAATTATACGTGCGCAGGGCGTTTTAAGACGAAATTAGCGTGAGATACGCTCCAGTAATGAAATTTTTGAACAGGAGAATAAACGAACGTAATTAAATCTCATATCTGGTATATTATAAGAGAAACTTGTTCTTATTTACCATCTTGTTGGGAGAGGGCATAGTTGAGACAGTTTACATGTGAAGAGTGGAAATGTCAATATTTCTGAGTGCAAAAGCTCACATTTTTCAGGAGGAACAAAAGACAATGTATCTATTTTTGTGCATAACTTTGTATGCAAAAAAATAAGAAGGTTTCCTGATACCACAGAATTATGCTGCTCGCTTGGAAAAAATAATGAGACAAACTGGAAAAAAATAATTTATTAAGGAAGTTCTAGTTACTATAGATGGAATGACTAGGTCTAAGTGTCAATAAGAAAGTTTTTGTTCCATGTGCCATTAATGGTGAGACATAAAGTTTTATTTGTAATAATACAAGTACAGAAATACAGCAGTTAGATATCACCTAGCAGAACTGTAGTCAGGAAAATCATATATCTCATATCTTTTAAATTTTTTACAAGAGAATAACAAAATTAGATTCAAGAAAAGAATCTCTCAGTGTCGACTATTGTTTCTTTCACAACTTCATGCTTGCGACCTGTTGTTTTAAGAACCTTCTGTAGAACTCCCTGTGCTGCTTAAGAAGAAATGACTTTTCGTAACATATTCCAGACACACGTTTTCTTGTCTGTTCACTTCTTCAACTTCTTTTAGTGATTTTAAACCCAAATTATCTCCTTTCGTTACAAAGATGTTTTGTTGGTGCTAACAAAAGCTTACATGCACTCTGTTTACCGCACAAACTGTGGATCAACTATATGGGAGAGACCTTGACGCATGGCGCTTGGAACGACAGTGGTGTGTCCTGCTTGACACAAAGAACATGCACCATCCACTAATGAATGTTTTAAACATTTTCTCCATGATTTGGCACTTGGAATAAGTCTAGGAATATGCAAGAGTACCAGGAACACAATAGTAATGATAACCGGTTTGGTGAAAAAATGGCACTTAGAATGTCTGACATTTCCATTCTTCAGTTATTTATGTTACGACTTTTAAAATTTATGTAGTGTACTTAGAAGTAAAGAAGATTAGAGTTTAATGTTCCGTCGGTGATGAGTCAGTAAAGTCGCAGCACAGACTCAGATTAGGAAAGTATGGGGAAAAAAATCGTGCCCTTTCAAAGGACACCATCCCAGCGTTTGCCTTAAAAGAATTAGGGAAATTACAGAAAAGCTAAATCTGGATGGCCAGACAGGAATTTGAACCACTGTCCTCCCGAATGCGAGTATATTGTGCTAAACACTGCGCCACCTTGCTCAGGTAATGTGCTTACAGATTTGTTTTGTATGTTAGTATCATGTCGTCAAAGTTTGCTTGCATACGGTTTCTTATTTTTATAAGAGTACTGGTAATGACTGACAAGTCGAAACCGGTATGTCTATTAAACAATTGCTGCGAACATTAACCGAAACAAAACTTCACAGCGCTTGAGAAAGTTCAATTGCCCTGAATTGCTGTAAAACATTTTTCTATTTCCTTTACAGGAATTACGTCTGCTCTTGTTTTAATTTCATGTAACTCTATTAAACTTGTGCCTATTAAAGTTGCCGCATTTTCCCATAAATGTGGTCCTATTACCACAATATTTTTTTTCTTTTTGTCAGGCGAGCGTGTTCACATGACATTCAAATTACTTCCTTTTTTCAAGTGTACGCTGAAGTGAAAGGAACGTTTCTATTATTCCAGTTTTCAATTTGAAGTATTATGAAAAAAAAAGTTCAAATGTGTGTGAAATCTTATGGGACTCAACTGCTAAGGTCATCAGTCCCTAAGCTTACACACTACTTAACTTAAATTATCCTAAGGACAAACACACACACCCATGCCCGAGGGAGGACTCGAACCTCCGCCGGCCACACAGTACATGACTGCAGCGCCCAAGACCGCTCGGCTAATCCCGCGCGGCTGAAGTATTATCAGTGCAGGTATTAATTATTAAAAATTGGACTATAGTTAGTTGCCGATGTTCTTAACTGTGATGTACCTCACATATATTATCGTAACTTATAGTTACTTTTCTTATGTCGATTTATTTTAGAAGGATACGAAAGAAAAACATTATTCAACACGTTTATTTTGCAAATTTATGAAATTTAAATAACCATACATAAAAAATGAGTGAAACAATTGTTCATTTGATTCACACGCCTTTGACTTACGTTACCGAATGTAGTTCTCTTTTGTTGGACGCGTTAACTGGAGGGTGAATTTTGAAACTTACATCAGTTGCGTTGGGCATAAGAAAAATCTCTTTCTTTAGGCCAAATTCACAATTTTCTAATTCTGGTCATATAACTAACTTCTCTCCAGTTTTACAAACTTTAATGACTCTATTTGACCATATTTCGCCCTCATATTTGACAATGACGGTAACTTTAAATGGTTTCCTCTGACTCAGCTTATTTTCAACTATTTCCCTTAAAATGAAGTCCATTCTACCTGGAGCATAAGGACGATATGCCCCCCACCTATTCTATTTTCATTTCATACCCTGTAATTTGTATTAAAAAAGCTGTTTCAATTTCAGGAATTTAAAGAGCGTATTTCAATGTAAAGCTATTTAAAATGGACACCCTATAGGTGTAAATTTTGGATCACAGTTACGTCTCAAGTTTAAATTATTTTACAAAATATCATGCAATGTATATTTACGAAAAATATCTGCGACAGATCATTGCTAAATAATGAGAAACAAAAATGGCGTACAACAGTATTTAAATTTACTTAGCTGTTTATGGTCACACAAAAAGTTTGCAACAAAACCAAAACCACGTTCACTTGTCAAGGAAGTTCAACAGCAATTGACGCTTTCCAAGTAAGCCAGTATAACAAGTTAGCTGTTTCATTAAGTGCAGCACCTGTTTGTCTTTCAAATGCAGACAAGAATTGAACTGGCCTGCACAACAGTATAATTTCAGACTAGCAGAGTGGACCATAGTTACGATCCAGGACGACTGTTAAGGAAAATTATGGTAACCTACCGACAATATTTGCCGCTTTAGTAGTACATCTACATCTACATACATACTCCGAAATCCACCATACGGTGCGTGGCGGAGGGTACCTCGTACCACAACTAGCATCTTCTCTACCTGTTCCACTCCCAAACAGAACTACATAGAGTAGCGTACAATTATACGAAGAAAATTAACTTCCAGTGGAAATGCGATTATGCTGCGTCGTGCTAGCTCATCGAAATGTGGAAGTGAGTGCAGACGCGTCTGCTGGGTGAAGGTTAGCGCCAATGTTCGAACACGCGTCCTTGCGGCGTCTGCGGCTGCGCTGCGCCGGGGCGACCTGGTGGCCTCTGCCACACCGTGGGAGCCCGCTGCAGCTTCGCAGAACCGGCGCGTGACATCACTCACTATAACTATCTCATACACACAAACACACACACACACACACACACACACACACACACACACACACAAACTCACACAAACGAAAGTTATTTTATGTCACAGCGTAGCGTTCTGAACCTAACAAGACGACTTTCGGCATCAGCATGACATAAATTGTATGCGGCTGACGTCACAGAATGCGTAAACTCCTTTTGTTCTTGCCCTACAACGTAACAGACACATTGAAGACCTCGACATCCATACAATAGAGAATTTCGTGCTTTTCATCTTATGTTGCATACCAAATGAAGACGACATTTACGTAGCTAAAGCCACCTTGCATTTTCTGCAGTATTCCATCTGCCCTAAACGTAGAATGGCGGAGAGTACATAAGGCTCCTGATTTCCTGTTCCATTCGCCGATGGCACGTAGGAAGAATGATTGTGGAGGAGGAAATGATAAGCAGGCTCCCTGGAAAGTACGCTCTTGGAATTTTATCAGTAAACTCCATGTTGCACAACGCCTCTCTTGCACCATCTGCCTATGCGAATTTAAGAAATATCTCCGTCACGTTCTCGCGATTATTAGATGAACCTGTGATGAAACGTCCCGAGCCTGTTTAGATTTTTTCAGTCTTTTCTATTAATAGTGCCTGGCACAGATCACAGACTTCCGAGCAATACTCAAGAATCGGTCACCCTTTTAAAAATTGCGTGTTAAGTTGTGCGAGGGGACTTCTAAATAGGATATACATGTCGCTATACGTTAAGACTAACGTTCAACGCGAGTGGCGCATTGTTAGAAGAGAGTACATGTTCTGGGCTTGCCGGAAACATATTTCTGCTGCCGTACGGATAACAGGGGCATTGCAGTGTGGGGGTGAGATGGTACGGAAACTGTAATCGCACTACAAAGTTGAAGTACGCGGGACAGTACCATTCTTGGGCGCAAAACGTCTAAACTGTACAGAGTCACCATTCAATTCTGGCTGTGTACGGACCATATTCAATTTCACGTCGAGCAGTACTGAAATGGTGCCAACGATTTGATCATCCTGAAGCGATGCAGTGCTTCAACAAAGGAAATAGCTTACAATACGTTAGTTCGTCCAGTCTTATTGTTCGTCTGTATGGGACCCTTACCACTTGGTCTGATTCAAAAGACTGAAAAGGTCCAAAGAACAGCGGAAAGATTCGTGACTGGTACATTTATCCATCGCGAGAGCGTTACAAATATCATAGAAAGTTTGAAGTGGGACACACTTGCAGATAGACGGCGCGCTAAACGGAAGGGGCTGTTTACTAAATTCCGAAATCCGACCTTCACCGAGAATGTAGGACATACATTATTACCACTAATTTTCAAATCGCGCAATGATCACCAGTCAAAGAGAACGGCAATTTGAACTCGTACTGAGGCGTTCAGACAGTCGTTTTTTCGCTCGCGCGATCCGCGAGTGGAACAGTGGGCAGGGGGGGGGGGGGAGGTTGGGGGGGGGGATATGATTTTAGCGTAAGTTGTGCCCTCTGCCACACACCGCTTGGTGGCTAGCAGAGTATATATGTAGATGTAGATACGTAAGACCTTCACAGTTTACTTACTTGAGACAAGATTTTGCTGTATACATAACATCTTAGGGACCTGCATCACTGATATGTGACAAGCTGAACATGGGCTAGCCTAGAAATAAGATAGTGGACGTATGTGCTCACATCTGTCACCACGTCACTTAGTAATTTGATTGGCTATACCAAAGAGCAAGGTGTACAGTAATGAAATAACAATAATGAAATACTTGTACAGCAATGATGCATATTATTGCAGAGATTTTTGTTCCTAGCCTAGATCAAGATGGAAGCTATCGTTTAGACTTTAGCAAATAGTGGCAATATTCAATGAAGGTTTTTTACAATAATGTTTGGGTTTTCTTTTTGATTGACTAACTAATCTAACAACACTACTGGCCATTAAAATTGCTACACCAAGACGAAATGCAGATGATAAACGGATATTCATATATTATACTAGAACTGACATGTGATTACGTTTTCACGCAATTTGGGTGCATAGATCCTGAGAAATCAGTTCCCGGAACAACCACCTCTGGCCGTAATAACGGCCTTGATGCGCCTGGGCATTGAGTCAACCAGAGCTTGGATGGCGTGTACAGGTACAGCTGCCCATGCAGCTTCAACACGATACCACAGTTCATCAAGAGTAGTTACTGGCGTATTGTGACGAGCCAGTTGCTCGGCCACCATTGACCAGACGTTTCCAGTTGGTGAGAGATCTGGAGAATGTGCTGGCCAGGGCAGCAGTCGAACATTTTCTGTATCCAGAAAGGCCTGTAAAGGACCTGCAACATGCGGTCGTGCATTATCCTGCTGAAATGTAAGCTTTCGCAGGGATCGAATGAAGGGTAGAGCCACGGGTCGTAACACATCTGAAATGTAACGTCCACTGTTCAAAGTGCTGTCAATGCGTACAAGATGTGACCGAGACGTGTAACGAATGGCACCCCATACCATCACGCCGGGTGATACGCCAGTATGGCGATGACCAATACACGCTTCCAATGTGCATTCACCGCGATGTCGCCAAACACAGATGCGACCATCATGATGCTGTAAACAGAACCTGGATTCATCCGAAAAAATGACGTTTTCCCATTCGTACACCCAGGTTCGTCGTCGAGTACACCATCGCAGGTGCTCCTGTCTGTGATGCAGCGTCAAGGGTAACCGCAGCCACAGTCTCCGAGATGATAGCCCATGCTGCTGGAAACGTCGTCGAACTGTTCATTCAGATGGTTGTTGTCTTGCAAACGTCCCCATCTGTTGACTCAGGGATCGAGACGTGGCTGCACGATCCGTTACAGCCATGCGGATAAGATGCCTGTCATCTCGACTGCTAGTGATACGAGGCCGTTTGGATCCAGTACGGTGTTCCGTATTACCCTCCTGAACCCACCGATTTCATATTCTGCTAACAGTCATTAGATCTCGACCAACGCGAGCAGCAATGTCGCGATACGATACACCGCAATCGCGATAGGCTATAATCCGACCTTTATCAAAGTCGGAAACGTGATGGTACGCATTTCTCCTCCTTACACGAGGCATCACAACAACGTTTCACCAGGCAACGCCGGTCAACTGCTGTTTGTGTATGAGAAATCGGTTGGAAGCTTTCCTCATGTCAGCACGTTGTAGGTGTCGCCAGTGGCGCCAACCTTGTGTGAATGCTCTGAAAAGCTAATCATTTGCATATCACAGCATCTTCTTCCTGTCGGTTAAATTTCGCGTCTGTAGGACGTCATCTTCGTGATGTAGTAATTTTAATGGTCAGTAATGTATAGCAGTATAGATATTCTCTCTGTCAGAACATTGTAGATGTTGCATGAGTTTTTGAAAGTACACAGGTGAGCAATACGTAATGACAGAAATATCTTTCGCGTGATGTGTCATTGCCAAGTAACTTGGATCATGCATAGATAAAACTGCTACAGTACAGTACAAAAGGTAACTGAAAGAAATACGCAGTGTGACAAACGGGAATGAGACTTTTATTCCAAGACCATAATTACATTGAAGTCACTGCGATTTATAATGGTCTGGACATTACAAAATGTGGACATCGTTCTCAATAGGATGTGTGATCACCAGCGACGGCAGTGCATGCTCTGGTAACGGGGAGCTGACTAATGCTGGATGGTCGTTTGTGCATGTAGATGTGCTGCAGTACGTCTCGCCAAAGCATCCTACACGTAATCACGGGAATTAAGTCGGGGGAACGGGCTGCCCTTCCATTCGCCGAATATCCTCTCGTTCCAAGAGCTCTTTCACCTGTGCTGTCCGCTGACTTCACTTCATTTCTATGGATGGCAGTAAGCGATAGCATCAAACTTCGCATATGGAGGAGCTCCTGGAACGAGATGATATTCAGTGAAGGGCTGGCCTGCCTGTTTCCAGGAGTTTAAATCCCATTGAGCACCTGTGGGATGCGCTGGGGAGGTATACTGCAGCACGTCTCCATGCGTCAGAGACCATCCACCAGTTGTCAACCGCGGTGGAGGAAGAATGGAACGCCCCGCCACAAGAACTCATTACCAACCTCGTGGCCAGCAAGGGAGCACGTTGCATAGCGTGCACTGCCGTCCGTGGCGACCACATACCCCACTAACAAGGGAACCTCCCCATCGCAGCCCTCTCAGATTTAGTTATAATTTGGCACAGTGGGTAGGCCTTGAAAAACAGAACACATATCAATCGAGAAAACAGGAAGAAGTTGTGTGGAACTATGAAAAAAATAAGTAAAATATACAAACTGAGTAGTCCATGCGCAAGATAGGCAACATCAAGGTCAATGTGAACGCAGGAGCGCCGTGGTCCCGTGGTTAGCGTGAGCAGCTGCGGAACGAGAGGCCCTTGGTTCAAGTCGTCCTTCGAGTGACAAGTTTATTTTTTTATTTTCAGACAATTATCAAAGTTCAAGCACTCACACATAATCAACTTCGCTCTCCAAAATTCCAGGACATGTTCAGATTTGCTTGGACATATGCAGGATTTGACGGTCTACACACGGAAATATTTGAAAACGTTAAAAATATATGTTTTGACAGAGCACAGAGAAAACTGTGCGACTGTGAAACTGTTGCATTCATTTGTTGCAGTTTATGTGACAAACTCTTATGTTTTCCTCACTTCTTTGGGAGTGATTATCACATCCACAAGAAAACCTAAATTGGGCAAGGTAGAAGAATCTTTTTACCCATTCGTCAAGTGTACAAGTTAGGTGGGTCGACAACATATTCCTGTCATGTGACGCACATGCCGTCACCAGTGTCGTATAGTATATATCAGACGTGTTTTCCTGTGGAGGAATCGGTTGACTTATGACCTTGCGATCAAATGTTTTCGGATCCCATTGGAGAGGCACGTCCTTTCGTCTACTAATCGCACGGTTTTGCGGTGCGGTCGCAAAACACAGACACTAAGCGTATTACAGTGAACAGACGTCAATGAACGAACCGACAGATCATAACTTTGCGAAAATAAAGAAAGTAAACTTTTCACTCGAGGGAAGACTTGAACCTAGTACCTCTCTTTCCGCAGCTGCTCACGATAACCACGGGACCACGGCGCTCCTGGACTCACTCTCGCCTTGCTGTTGCGTATCTTGCGCATGGACTAGTCAGTTTGTGTATTTTGCTTATTTTTTTCATAGTTCCACTCAACTTCTTCCTGTTTTCTCGATTGATTTGTGTTCAGTTTTTCAGATTTTCAAGGCCTATCCACTGTGCCAACTTATAACTAAATCTGGGGAGGGGGGGGGGAGGGGGGGGGGGCGTGCGATGGGGATGTTCCCTTGTAAGAACCAAATTCCGCCGTTTGTATTGCCCAGGGGACCATCATGAGTCACTTCAGTGTCATTATTGTCTTTGAATAAAATTGCCAAATGCGTATTTCTTTCACTTGCCTCCTGCACTATACTGTGGCAGGTCTTTCTATGTCTGGTACAAGTTTCATTGAGATATGTTACTTGGAAGTCTCACATCAGGCTAAGGTTACTTTGGTGCTTATGTTTTGCACGCGGGTGTACATTTCGTTTAGTAACACTAGTTGATAATCCAAGATGTAGCCACAACAAACGATCCCTCAGGATAGTAAAATATAAAAACCTTACACACAGGGTCCAGGGATATTACATCTACATCTACATTTATACTCCGCAAGCCACCAAACGGTGTGTGGTGGAGGGCACTTTACGTGCCACTGTCATTACCTCCCTTTCCTGTTCCAGTCGCGTATGGTTCGCGGGAAGAACGACTGCCGGAAAGACTCCGTGCGCGCTCGAATCTCTCTAATTTTACATTCGTGATCTCCTCGGGAGGTATAAGTAGGGGGAAGCAATATATTCGATACCTCATTCAGAAACGCACCCTCTCGAAACCTGGACAGCAAGCTACACCGCGATGCAGAGCCCCTCTCTTGCAGAGTCTGTCACTTGAGTTTGTTAAACATCTCCGTAACGCTATCACGCTTACCAAATAACCCTGTGACGAAACGCGCCGCTCTTCTTTGGATCTTCTCTATCTCCTCTGTCAACACGACCTGGTACGGATCCCACACTGATGAGCAATACTCAAGTATAGGTCGAACGAGTGTTTTGTAAGCCACCTCCTTCGTTAATGGACTACATTTTCTAAGGACTCTCCCAATGAATCTCAACCTGGCACCTGACCAACAATTAATTTTATATGATCATTCCACTTCAAATCGTTCCGCACGCATACGCCCAGATAGTTTACAGAAATAAATGCTACCATTGTTTGTTCCCCGATATTACTCGGGGATAAAACGAGGCCGGGGAGATGGGCCCACAGCCCCCACCACCCTCTCCCTCTTAGTGCTGCGGCGAAGAAACGCTGCACTCTGCCCACTGTCATGCCAGTATCCGGTGCAGACTTGCGCCACAAACTTCACATTTTACTTTTTGAATAAAAGGTGTTCGACTATAAGAGCTACCATAGGCGAATATGCTCGCGTTTAAAACACTCTGACTGAAAAGTGTGGCATCAGCTGCTTCATTCTGCCTTCCTCAGCACGTTTACAAGTTTTCCAAAAATTTTGGCATGCGAACATATTCGCGCTCTTTTTAACATGCAACTCACTTCTCACTCCCGTAAACTCCCTTAACTGTAACTCACTTACAACCATAGGTCCATCACATACGCATCCACTTCGACTTGCTCATTCAAATGGTTCAAATGTCTCTGAGCACTATGGGACTTAACTTCTGAGGTCATCAGCCTCCTAGAACTTAGAACTACTTAAACCTTACTAACCTAAGGACATCACACACATCCATGCCCGAGGCAGGATTCGAACCTGCGACCGTAGCGGTCGCGCGGTTCCAGACTGTAGCGTCTGGAACCGCTCGGCCACCCCGGCCGGCTTGCCCATCCTCGCGCACTCATTCAGCCCAACTGATTGTTATTTTCTGCTTATGTCTCTCCAGCTGTCGCTGTATCCTGTCTCACAGCCACATTCTGTATCATTCTGTCCCACTACTACCGTCTCCTCTCAATGTCAGTGTCTCTCTTTCGCTCTCTTTTACTGCCACTGTCTCAGTCATTCCTTCCCACCGCTGCTGTCTCTTCTTACTGTTACAATCTCTCTTTTCCCCGTTGTCATTGTCATAGACTCTCTTTCTCCTTAGCACTGGCCCTCCTCCATTTCACCTTTTTCTTCTCTTTATTCCCCTCGGGGTGGCACTGTCTCCACTCTTTCCTTAGCGCTTTTCTGTCACTGTCGACTGTGTTACACTGCCACTGCAGCCCTTTCTTTCACTCACACTGCCACTGTCTCCCTTACTCTTTCCATACCACAACCACTGTCTGCTATCTTATTTATTACTTTTCCGTCTCTTTCCCGCTGTCACAGTCTCCTTCTCTCTCAGCATAGAAAAGAGCGAATGCCTTCGTATGCCAACATTTTAAAGGTGTTGATGAAGGTAGAATGAGGCAGCTGGTAGACCACTTTTCAGTCAGTGTTTTCAACACGAGCATATTCATCTTACTTGTGCTCTGATAGGAGCATTTTTCCGCTGGCTCCCTTCTAAGCCCTGCCAGAGTACGGTATTTCGCTCATATGAATAGAACTTTATATATCAGTAAAATTTTGATAGTTTACGGAGGTGAAATAACGGAATACTGATTTTACACCTCAGGCCGGATTTCATGTGCACAAAAATTTTTCATGTTCTTCAGTACTACAGTAGCGGGGTTCCAGAACCCTTCTGATTACAACGGAAACAATTTACAGCATATTTTCCAAAAGCTTTCGACACCATTCCTCACAAGCGTCTTCTAATCAAACTGCGTGCCTACGGAGTATGGCCTCAGTTGTGCGACTGGATTCGTGATTTCCTGTCAGAAAGCTCACAGTTCGTAGTAATACACGGAAAGTCATAGGGTAAAGCAGAAGTAATATCCGGCGTTCCCCAAGGAAGTGTTACAGGCCCTCTATTGTTCCTGATCTATATTAACGACACAGGAGACAATTTGAGTAGCCGTCTTAGATTGTTTGCAGATGATGCTGTCATTTACCGTCTTGTAAAGTCATCAGATGATCAAAACGACTTGCAAAATGATTTAGATAAAATATCTGCCTGGTGCGAAAAGTGGCAATTGACCGTGAATAAAGAAAAGTGTGATGTTATTCACATGAGTACTAAAAGAAAAGCCGGCCGTTGTGGGCGTGCGGTTCTAGGCGCTTCAGTCTGGAACCGCGTGACCGCTACGGTCGCAGGTTCGAATCCTGCCACGGGCATGAGTGTGTGTGATGTCCTTAAGTTAGTTAGGTTTAAGTAGTTCTAAGTTCTAGGGGACTGACGACCTCAGATGTTAAGTCCCATAGTGCTCAGAGCAATTTGAACCATTTGAACTAAAAGAAATCAGCCAAGTCACACAAATCTGAAGGCTATAAATTCAGCTAAATACTTCGGAATTATAATTACAAATAACCTAAATTGGATCGTACACATAGATAATACTGTGGGTAGAGCAAACCAAAGACTGCGATTCATTGGCCGAACACTTAGAAGGTGAAACAGGTCTACTAAAGAGACTGCTTACACCACGCTTGTCCGCCCTATTCTGGAGTATTGCAGTGCGGTGTGGGATCCGCATCAGGTGGGACTGACGGATGACATCGAAAAAGTACAAAGAAGGGCAGCTCATTTTGTATTATCGCGAAATAGGGGAGATAGTGTCACAGACAGAATTCTATCTGAGGACGAACGCAATACAACTGTTCCACATGGCCACCGTTCATATGAAGGCAGGCTTTAAGTACGTCTCCTCATCGATGCTCGTACACGTTCAAAACTCCCAGACGTGTTCTGAACGGACTTACAACCATCCACAATGCGTTCCCGTAGTTCATTGACACTATCAACAAGGCTGGAATACCTCGAAGCTTTTAAACATCTGTACACAAAAAAATCCCACAAGTTCATGTCGAGGGACGTGTGTGACCATGCTATTGGCGACTCACGACTGATACACTCGTTGTCAAAACGCTGTTTATCAGTACTTAGATATCCGGAATTATAATAAAATTAAACGAGGGTAATTTAACACTTTGTAATTTACGCCTCTCATGAGGTGTATTGAAATAAACGTAGCCTTTGAAATTAACATTGTTGTAATACTGACATGACGGCACCAGTGCATACATCGTATGGTTCATGGACCTATGTTTATTAGGATTATTTGCTTGTTTCATTTGTAACTATAATAGTCAAACAGCTTGTATAATGTAAAAGCTTTTGTAAACAAGAATATTATGAATATTCTGTCATAATAAAGGACAATGAATAGTATTTGTAAGAGAAATCCTCGCTGCAGTATGACGATGTGGCAAGGACCGAGATTGTTTACAGTGAGACAAATCATTCATTCAGGCGGGATAGCTGGTTTCAGTTTTTCCTTCGGTGGTATGACTTTTTACTGTTGAGATATTAAAGTTGCTTTTTCGTTACGTGAGCACTGACGCCAGTATCTTCAATTTCGACGTTGGTGGGATGACTGACAAGAGTGCCGTATTGCGATCTTCCACAGCGAATCAGTTTTGTAAGACCGAATTCATTATTCCATCTTTCTCTTTGTCATCTTCTGTTTTGGTGCCAGTATGGTCACTGAGCGACTGAGTAGCTAATTATGGTCCATTTACTGACTTTACGCAACACAAAAATTTCTTAGGATTTTTAAGTCTAGTATGCAAAATTTCACTTCAAGTTTCACCGAAAACATCATCTGTTCACTTTTCTATTTCATCTCTTCTCGTGTCCACTGGTTTCTCATCTTCTTGCAACTATTTAATTGCGAATAGCTTACAATCTCTTAGCATTACCTTTACATTTTGTTATGTTCTCAGATTTTTGTTTAAATGCAAGTTTCCTCCCAATATTCCTAAGCTAGATTGCTTGCACTTTAATTTTTTATTGTACTGTTCAGATTCGTTTTACAGCTTGATAGAACTTATTCTTCAGATGTCCCTATTAAATAATTAATACTCTTCCTCTAAATTAATATGTCTTACTTTTTACGAAAGCTTTTTTACTGTCTATTTTCTCATTAGCACTCTTCCTGTCTTCATGATTGCTTAATTTCCTGTTATTGACGTGTTATTGATCCATACTGGCGTTCTGTCTGAATGAATATTTTTTAACGTAGAATTTTTGCAATTTTAGGGAGATTTTTCAAACCTCTTTTGTTAAGTGGAGTACTAAGTCAGTCCTTCATAGTCTTGCTTTAATTACTGCTTTTATCCTTGCATTAGACTTCATGATTCCTTCCAGATACTCAAAATTTGTACGCTTAATGACTGTATACCACTTATCGATTCGACTCAAGATGCATCAATGGCAAAGTTGTGACACAACCCATTAATGAATCCTGTGTCCTGTTGAGCATAAAGAAACGTATTAAACAAGCTTGTACGCGGAGTACGTAACGTCAAACGAGTGTGTGTGAGTTCAGAGAAGTTGAATTAGAGCCCAGCCACAGAATAGGGAGTATACAGAATGGAAATTCAGTTGAAACCATGCGCCAAAATTTTGTGCGCATGCGCGAGTCTGCCACATTGAAACCGAGTTAATAGCTGTGCTTAATTTATTAATAGTGCATTTTAGCTGCTGGGCTCACGTACAAGTAAAAAATTGTTTGATGTACTGGAAAAATTAGAAACATATAAAGAGCAGTAGTAAGAGAAAAGACCACACAGGAAAGTAACGAGCGATTCACAGGAAGCAGCTGACAGCAGTATACGAGAAAAATGAGTTTTACGATTGTCTTGTTGTAAACCGTAAAAGCTCATTAAACTGTAAAAAATACCGTACGTAAATCAAGTTAAATCAACTCTTGTGGTTAGTTTTTCGGTAGAGGTTCTCCCTTTCTTTTAAAAAATTAAAAATGACTTATTTCACGATTGCGCGTCTTATTGGATCCTGAGGAAAATAACTGGCATATAAAACTGATTTTTTTCGTGTCTTATAGTTTCCTATCGCCAACGGCCTCGCTGCAGTGGTAACACCGGTTCCCGTCAGATCACCGAAGTTGTCGGACTGGGCTAGCACTTGGATGGGTGACCATCCGGTCTGCCGAGCGCTGTTGGCAAGTGGGGTGCAAGCAGCCCTTGTGTGGCAAACTGAGGAGCTACTTGATTGAGAAGTAGTGGCTCCGGTCTCGGAAACTGACATACGGCTGGGAGAGCGGTGTGCTGACCACATGCCCCTCCATATCCGCATCCAGTGACGCCTATGGGCTGAGGATGACACGGCAGCCGGTCGGTACCATGGGGCCTTCATGGCCTGTTAGGGAGGACTTTAGTTTAATATCAATACCCTAGAAAGGAAATATGAATAATCCGCTGAATTACAAAGTCGTATCATTAACGTCGATTTCGTTTGATTCTGGAACATTTACTGTGTTCGGATATATATGAATAACCTCGAAGAAAACGATTTATTGCCTAATAGCCAACAAGGATGCAAAATGTATCGTTCTTGTGAAACATTATTAGCTCTTTATTCACACGAAGTAATGAGTTCTGTCGATTCGGGATCTCGAATTGATTCCTTATAGCCGGCCGGTGTGGCTGAGCGGTTCTAGGCGCTAAAGTCTGGAACCGGGCGACCGCTACGGCCGCAGGTTTGAATCCTGCCTCGGGCATGGCTGTTTGTGATGTCCTTAGGTTAGTTAGGTTTAAGTAGTTCTAAGTTCTAGGGGACTCATGACCTTAGAAGTTAAGTCCCATAGTGCACAGAGCCATTTGAACCATTTTTTGATTCCATATTTTTAGAGTTCCAGAGATCGTTTAAACCGCTCCTCACAACTGTCTTCTCATCAAATTGCGTGCCTATAGAGTATCGTCTCAGTTGCGTGACTGGATTCGTGATTTCCTATCAGAGAGGTCACAGTTAGTAGTAACTGACGGGAAGTCGTCGAGTAAACCAGAAGTGATGTCTGTCGTTCCCCAACGAAGTGCTGTAGGCTCTCTCCTGTTTCTAACCTAAGAGGGCGCGCTGAAAAGTAACACCTCCGACTTTTTATGTGAAAACTCGTGAAGTTTTTAAATAAAGCAAATCTCATTAACATTCTACATCTTTATTCTTCATGTCCACATGTTTGCCACCCTCTTCCGCTAGAGCGCTCCGAATTGTAGCGGGTAACATGGCGGTGTGCGACGTAACTATGTCGGCGCATGAAAAATGGCGTGCCGTAATCGAGTTTCCAATTCGAAGAGTTCGTCCACACATGTAGAACCCTCTCCTTTAGCATGACAGTGCCAGACTAGACACGATCTCTGCGACATATGCAACAATCCGACGCCTTGAGTTCACTGTTATAGATCATCATCGATTCAGTCTCGACTTGACCCCATACGAGTTTCGTCTCTTTCCAGAACTTAAAGAACACCTTCGAGAACTTCACTGTAATAGTGATGAAGCTGTGCGAGCAGAGATGAGATTGTGGCTATGTCTACAATGTCAAACCTTCTATAGTTACGGTATCGACAAACTGCTCTCTCGTTGGGAGAAATGTATTCGTCTCCAGAGTGACAATGTTGAGGAATGAATATGAAGACGTGAAGAAGATGTTGTAGAATTTTAATAACGTTTGTTTTATTTAAAAGCTTTAAGAGCTTTGACATAAAAAAATTCGTAGGCATTACGTTTCAGCACGGCCTCGGATATAAATGATTTAGAAGACAATCTGAGCAGCCGTCTCTGATAGTTTTCAGATGATGCTGTCATTTACAGTCTAGTAAAGTCATCAGAAGATCAAAACTAATTGCCAGCTAGTATTTCAACCTAGCACCAGTGTAAGTAGACTGTTTAGGTTTTTATGTTGGTAACGCCACGTAGCGCTCTGTTTGAAAATCGCTGACTGCGCTGTGTGCAGTCTGTGGCTGTTTGGACTCATTGTTGGAATATTCGCTTGTGTAGCGTTGGGCAGTTGGAGGTGAGCCACCAGCAGTGGTGGATGTCGGGAGAGAGATTACAGAGTTTTGAGAGGTTACTATTAGCGGTCGATCTGGACGTGTGTCCGTCAGAAAAAGGAAATTTGTAAGACTGGAGATCATGAAAGGATATATGTATAAATATATAATGACTTTTGAACACTATTAAGGTATCTCTATCAAAATCTTTCATTTGCTAACTATGCCTATCAGTAGTTAATGCCTTCAGTAGTTAGAATCTTTTATTTAGCTGGCAGTATTGGCACTCGCTGTACTGCAGTAGTTCGAATAACGAAGATTTTTGTGAGGTAAGTGATTCATGAAAGGTATAGGTTATTGTTAGTCAGGGCCATTCTTTTGTAGGGATTATTGAAAGTCAGACTGTGTTGCGCTAAAAATGTTGTGTGTCAGTTTAGTGATGATCAGAATAAGTAAAGAGAGAACTGTCTGAGTACGTTCAGTTTTGCTCAGCTGTTTGAAAATCAAATAACCTAAGAGTTTTTTCAGCACTGTCATTTTTTACATACAAAGGGGAAGTTTCACCGGTAGAGGAAGGTAAGATACACACAGACAAGGGGAAAAAATATGGAAACACCGGGAGAAATACAAGCTTGAGCATAAGGCGGTGTCCTTGCGGTCTCAGGCGTCTTGTCACGGTCCGCGCGGCTTCCTCCGTCGGAGATTCGAGTCCTCCCTAGGGCATGAGTATGTGTGTCGTCCTTAGCGTTAGTTAGTTTATGTTACATTAAATAGTGTGTAAGCTTAGGGACCAATGACGTCAGCAGTTGGTCCCATAAGGCTTTACCAAAAATTTCCAAATGTCCTCACACGTTGCAAGTATAAGTCGTGGTCATTACAGTTTCCTGTGTAGTTGTGAGTGCATAATGTTGGAGCTAAGTGAATGCCAACGTTGGCAAATTTTTGGTGTTCATATGGTGGGCATTTCCGTAACCAAGGTAGCCGAAGTGTTTGGTGTTTGAAGAGGCACCGTATCGAAAATATATACCGCATACAGGGAAAGTGAAGAAACGTGATTTGCTAAGTTACAATTCGAACGAAATTGTAAATAGAGTCATCGTGACAAACGGTCATTGGAAATGATTGTGACGAAAGTGGATGAAAACTGCAAAAGTCGCTGCAGAACTCGATGTCGCACCCGCGAGCCCTGTCAGCACCAAAAAAAAAAAAAAAAAAAAAAAAGCGAAGGGAGCTCCAAAATGTGGGAATCGCAGAGCGAACTGCCATTTCTAAATCACTCATCAATGATGCAAATATCCGTAACAGGAAAACGTGATGTCGAAGCCATAAAATGTGGCCTATGGAGCAATGGAAGAAAGTGTTTTGGTCGGATGAGTCTCGTTTCACAGTTTCCAAATTCTGGTCGAGTTTACGTCTCAAGAATGAAACATGGAGGAGCTTCGGTGATGATTTGGGCAGCCATATCGTTGTATTACATGGGATCCATTGTTACTCTGCAAAGCTGTATTATTGCAAAGGATTATGTGACGATTCTGGCTTATCAGGTACGTGCCATGGTACAATGTTTGTTCCCCAACGGCGAGGCTGTGCTCCAAGGTAGAAGGCCCTTTGTTCACATAGCTCGCATTGTCCAGGACTGGTTTTGTGAGCACGAATATGAATCGTCGCATCACCCCTGGCCACGAGTCTCAACGTTACTGAGCCTTCGTGGTCTGCTTTGAAGAGTTGGGTGCGTCATCGCTATCTATCTCCATCATAGTTATCTGAACTTGGCACTATTTAATCAACTTTTGGATGTTGCAGTTCTTCTTATTTCTGTGTTTGCTAAGAACAAAACTATAAAGGTGTCTTGCATAAGGCGGAATTCTTCTCCAATTGGAACTATTTTTCAGGACGAATGGAGTAAGATTACACTGGAAACAAAACAGGACTTGTGTTTATCAATTCTGCGGCGACTGGAAGCGATTTTTCATGCCAGTGGTTTTTCTACATCCTATTAGGCACAGTAATGTGCTGCGTTTTAGCTGTTTCAATATTTTTCTCCGCTCGCTGTACGTCGTGTAGTGATCCGTCGTAGTGATGCAGTTCACAGGTTTGTTCTCCCTGTCAAAGATACCAGAGAGCAGGGAGAGCACCCCGTAGCCAGGCCACAAGTGGCCCATCGGTACCATCCGACCGCCGTGTCATCCGCAGCTGAGGATGCGGATAGGAGGGGCGTGTGGTCAGCACACCGCTCTCCCGGTCGTTACGATGGTTTTCTTTGACTGAAGCCGCTACTATTCGGTCCAGTAGCTCCTCAGTTGGCATCACGAGGCTGAGTGGACCCCGAAAGATGGCAACAGCTCATGGCGGCCCGGATGGTCACCCATCCAAGTGCCGGCCACGCCCGACAGAGCTTAACTTCGGTGATCTGACGGGAACCGGTGTACCCACTGCGGCAAGGCCGTTGCCAAAGACACCAGGCCATGGTGGTATTCCAAGTAAATATAGGTGGAATACGATGACGAATTAGCTTCTTTCCTTGTTTATATTCATCTATAATCTGCTGCGCAACGAACAGTCGTGTGTGACTGGAAAAGAGCGCAGGTCACTACTGTTTCGAAAAGGGGTAAAAGACGGATGTCTCAAACTACACATAAATATCTCTGACGTCCGTCTGTTGCAGGATGTTAGGTCACACCTGCCGGAGTGGCCGAGCGGTTCTAGGCGCTACAGTCTGGAAGCGCGCGACCGATACGGTCGCAGGTTCGAATCCTGCCTCGGGCATGGATGTGTGTGATGTCCTTAGGTTAGTTAGGTTTAAGTAGTTCTAAGTTCTAGGGGACTGATGACCTCAGATGTTAAGTCCCATAGTGCTCAGAGCCATTTGAACCATTTTTTGTTAGGTCACATTCTGAGCTCCAACATTTGGAAGCTTCTGAAGGCAATGAAGCTTTTGTCAAAGAATCAGCACGGATTCAGGAAAACAACATTAGTGTGAAACACAGCTGGATTTCTTCATATACAGTATCTTGCAAACACTAGATGCAAGTGAACAAGTGCATTTCACCTTCCTAGATTTCGGAAAGTTGTTCGACATTGTACCACACTGCCGAGTAACAACCAAGAGAAAATCATACGGAGTATCTTCAAAGATATGCAGTTGGTTCGCTGAGATTTTCACTAAAGGAACCCTGTTCTGCACAGCGATTGCTCAACAAAACGAAAGGACCAGCCGACGTCACCCAAGGAAGCGTAATATGACTTATAATTTATTCATAAATCATATCTGTCAGAGTGAGCAACACTATCAGATTGTTATCTAACGATGCTGTTGTCCACGTGAAAGTGTCGTTGCTGGACTAAGAAAATGCAGAAACACTTGGACAACGTTTCCGTTTGGTGTGACGAATAGCAGTAGCGGTTGAATGAGAATAAATACAAGATGATACTTACAACAAAGAGACAGAAAACCACTACTGTCCTAATCCAAAATTAGTGACTGACCTCTGAAAAATGAACCTGCGAATGTTTATACAATCATTATAAGATCGTAAAAAACTGGGTTGCAATAGGAAACACATGTTAAGCAAGTATACGTGAAGCAGCATTTGTACATGCTGCTTAAGATGGGCTACCACATGTAATAATGTATTTTACGATCTGAGGACATGATTGTCTAAAAAATCGGCGGCGCATTCTCCATATGTCCTCCACTGATTTTGTAATAGGATACTAGCGGATTCCGTATCATTGTTGTAGGTATCATCTTGCGGTTATTCTCATTCAAAGACAACTGTCATGCATCACGCAAAACGGAAATGTAGGATTTTGCAGTGCGTGTGTTGTTTAGAAGTACGATGCAAAGCTCCCGCGGACATGCACGTATGTCCTAAGAAACTTTGCATCGTACTTCTGAACAACACAAGCACTGCAACATCGTATTTACCCGCCAACACTGGGCGAGTGACTTCATTTATAATGTCTCCCGTGTATGGGAATATACATAATATATGTACGAGTACATGTTATAGACACATGACTGACAACATATGGAAGTTTGGGGTTGGCCATAAGCTTGCACGGATAGGCTACTGCTAAGGCGACCGATCGCGATAAGCGGGAAATCCAGGTTCTAGTCCCTCCGGCACAAAGTTTCACTATCGTCATTTCTTTATACAGCTGATGGTTGTCTATATTGGCAACTGCGAATACATTTCATGTAAACGAAAATGTTGCCCAAGTCTTTCTGTATTTTCTTAACAAAGGTCCAAAGACGATACTTTTGTGTAGACAACAGCATCGTCAACGAGTTGTGTGATACTGTTGTTCACTGTATCAGGTAATTTTTATGTATAACTGAGAAGTCCTATTAGCTTCCTATAGATAATTGCCTAAACAATGGAAACTGGTAATTTGCTTTATAATTTGCTATCACATTTAATTAAAAAGTACGTCATCTTGTGTAAATGTTTAGGGGTAATACTAAGAAGCGATTTGAGTTGGGGCGAACACACAAAATCAGTATTAGGGAAGGCGAATGGAAGACAGATTTGTTGGAAGTTTTATGGGAAAATGCGATGCAACTGTAAAGGAAAGCTCGTGCGAGACACTCCTGCGATCAGTATTAGTGTATTGTTCCAGCGATTGGAGTCTTTATGAATTAGGCATGAGTACAGACATCGATGGAATTGAGAAACGCGCTGCTAGGAGTGTATCTGGTCGGTGTAGGCCATACCTAAGTGTAATAGACGCTCGGGGCTCCTCGGAGGGGGACTCTGGAAGGAACGAGACGTAGTTCTCGCGAAACCCAACTGGGTAAATTTAGAGAAACAGTATTCGAGCAACAGCTGTGCTACCTCCATCGTGTGCCTCGTGTAGGGACCATGGGAAGAAGGTAAGAGAGTAAGGACACGTACAGAAGCATATAGTCACTCACTTAACAGAAAATCACTAGTTTTGGAACGAAGTACGCTTCTCCACGCACTTTACAATGGCTTTTGGGGTCTACAGGGTATATATAGAAGCATGGGGTTGTTTGTTCGGTGCCTATACAGCGTAATTCGGAAGCTATTGAAAAGGCTGTATATGTAAGGATAATTGATCATTTTATATCACATAATTTGATATCAAATGTATAGTTCGGCCTTAGAAGTCGTTTAACAACTGAAAATGCTATATTCACTTTTCTCTGTGAGGTACTGGATGGATTAAACAAAAGGTTTCGAACGCTAGGCATATTTTTTGATTAAACTAAGACGTTTGGTTGTGTTGATCACAAAATATTGCTCCATAAGATGGACCAGTATGCAATACGGGGAGTTGATCACAATTACTTTAACAACAGACAGTAAAATGTCGTTATTCACAGTGTTGAGAATGGCTGTGACGTGGGATCTGATTGGGATACGGTCAAATGGGGGTGCACCAGGGATCAGTGTTGGGGCCAGTCCTGTTCCTTATTTATATAAATGATATGCCTTCTAGTATTACGGGTAATTCTAAAATATTTCTGTTTGCTGATGACACTAGCTTGGTAGTAAATGATGTTGTGTGTAACATTGGCTCTGTTTCAGATAGTGCAGTTCACGACGTAAGTTTATGGCTTGTAGAAAATAAACTAACGCTAAATCACAGCAAGACTCAGTTTTTAGTTTCTAACACACAATTCAACAAAACTCGACGTTTTAATTTCACAGAATGGGCATGAGATAGGTGAAACTGAACAGTTCAAATTTCTAGGTGTTCAGGTACACAGTAAACTGTCGTGGAAAGTCCACGTTCAGGATCTTGTTCAAAGACTTAATACTGCTATTTTTACTATTCGAACGGTACTTGAAGTAAGTGATCGTTCGACGCAAAAATTAGTCTACTTTGCTTATTTTCATTCGCTTATGTCGTATGGTATTTAATTTTGGGGTCACTCTTCCCATTTTCAAAAGATATTTTTGCCTCAGAGACGGGCAGTTCGGGCAATAAGTGGTATAAGTTCGCGAACCTCTTCTCGACCCCTGTTCACTAGTCTGGGTATTTTGACATTGGCCTCTCAATATATATTTTCTTTACTGTCGTTTCTTGTTAACAATATCAACTTATTCCAAAAAATTAGCAGCGCTCACTCAGTTAATACTCGGCAGAAATTCAATCTGCATTTGGATATCATTTCCTTAACTCCTGTTCAGAAAGGTGTGCAGTATACTGCTGCATCCATTTTCAATAAGCTACCACAAGAATCCAAAAATCTTAGCAGTAATCCACGCGCTTTCAATTGATGCTGAAGAGTTTCCTCATGGGTCAATCCTTCTATTCTGTTGAGTAGTTCCTTGAAAAATTAAGCTAATTCGCATGTTATATGGTTGATTTCGTTTACTTAAAGTTATGGCTTGACTTTTTTTGGGTTCATAAACATTTCATTTTATCTGTTATTACTTTTATGCTGTAATTTCATCTACTGACACGTTCCATGACCTTGGAAATTTGCTTCTCAATTTGGTCCTACGGAACTAGAAGTGTAAATAAATAAGTAAATATTGAATTTAACTGATGAGAGAAGAAGATATAAAAATGCAACAAGGAAGCAGACGAAAGAGAAGACAGACTTCTAGGAAATTAAACGGGTAGAAAGTGCAAATTGTCTAAGAAGGAATGGCGAGAGGACAAATGCCGGGCTGTAGAATCTTTCATAAGAAAAGGGAACATACATATCATCTATAAGAATATCAAAGAGAACATTGGAGAAAACAGAAACAGCTGTGTGAATATCAAGAGCTCAGATTGGAAACCAGTATTAAGGAAAGAAGGGAGAGCTGAACGGTTGCAGGTACATATAAAGGAGTTATATAAGAGAAATGAACTTGAAGGCAATATTATAGAAAGGAAAGAGGAAGGAGATAAAGATTAGATAGGAGATATGACACTGCGAGAAGAATTTGACAGAACACAGAAAGATATAAGACGACATAAAGCCCCCAATGTAGACAACATTCCCTCAGCACTGATGATATCCTTGGGAGATACAGCCATGACAAAACTATTCCATCTGGTGTGAAGGACATACAGTGTGAGACGGTGGAAATATAAGGAGCAGTGAAACGAAAACGAGACACAGGGAAAAAAGTAAGTAAAACGTTTATTATTTCAAAAATAATCGTCATAACTGCTAATATATTTATCCTACTGTGAGACAAGACCGCCATTGTCTTCATGGAAAAACGTTTTTTGGTTGTCTATGGAACCATGTCGCCCGAACACATGTTACCAAGGTTGTTTCGACTACGCTGAAGAAATTTTGCTGGAAAGCCCTCCATACATCCCGATCTCTCCATATGCGATTTCCACATTTTTGGTGCCCTGAAGAAAGACGTACTGAAACTTCTTTCTTAAAAATTTTACTTAAACTGCTGAGTGAAATTGAATGCAAGTGAACCTACTTTCTCTTTACTTATTCTTATAATGTCAGTACTGATCCACAATATTCTAGCGCAACGCAATCTGACTGCTCAAAAAAGGATAACCAGACTTCAAATAATTAATTCAGAAGAATGGCCCTGAATGAAAAGAAATCTTAACAATAACCTATACATTTCATTAAGCACTTACCTCAGAAAAATCTTCATTACGCGAACTACTGCAATACAGCGAGCGTCAATACTGCCAGCTAAATAAAAAATTCTAACTACTAATAGGCATGTGGTTAGCAGAGGAAAGATTTTGTTGCAAACCAAATAATGTATTTTTTACCTTAATAATGTGACACCCGGTTGAGACACAAACACAAATCGTCATTGACGTCCATTACAAAGGTATGTAATCATGAATGATATTCAATCTCCAGGTCGAACATGTACAGATCGTTAGCCTACGCTAACACTTCAGACCTCTACCCTCCATCAATGCTGACTTCTCACATCTAACATCCGTCACTGCTGGCCGTTCACCTCCAACTGCCCAACAGCTGCTGGCGACTAATTTACAACTGCCCAACACTACTGGTGATTAACTTCCAATAACGAGTCCGACCAGCACAGAGTCTCTTACAAAGAAAGCGCAGTCAGAGATCCAATGCAAAGCGCTACACAGCGCTGCCAACACAGAAGCAGCCCATTTGCATTAATTATTTGAAGTCTGGTTATCCTTTTTTGAGCAGTCAGATTGCGTTGCGCTAGGATACTGTGTGTCCGTGATGACATGATAAGAATAACTAAATAGAAAGTAGGTTCACTTACATTCTATTTCAGTCAGCAGTTTAAGTAAAATTTTAAATATAGAAGTTTCAATACGTGGCTGTAAGTTTGCTTCGGACGAAGAGGTGCATGCCTGGGTACAATCACGATGCCGTAGGTAACCGCAAACATTTTTCCATGAAGCCATTGACTGTCTTGTCTCACAGTAGGATAAATGTGTTAACAGTTTTGGCGATTGGTTTTGAAATAACAAACATTTTATTTATTTTTTTTATCTGCCTTATTTTCATTTGACTGCCGTTTATACTTTCAGACTTCAAGAGGAATGTAATAATTACAGTCCCAGGAAAGCAGGCGGTGACAGGTGTGCCTAATACCGAACTATCAGTTTAATAAATAACACTTGAAAAATACCGATACGAATTATTCTCAGGAGAATGGAAAAAATGGTAGAAGCCGACCTCGAGGGAGACCAGTCTGGGTTCCGGAAAAACGTTCGAATACGAGAGGCAATACTGATCCTACGAATTATCTTAGAATATAGATTAAAGAAAGATGAACCTTCGTTTATAGCTTTCGTAGACATAGAGAAAGCTTTTGACAGTGTTGCCTGGAATACATTGTTTGAAATTCTGAAGGTAACAAGGGTAAAATATAGGGAGCGAAAGGTTATGCACAAATTTTACAGAAACCAGACGGCCGAGCCAAAAAGCATGAAAGGGAAGCAGTGGTTGGGAAGGGAGTGAAACAGGTTTTACAGGAAGCCAAAGAAAAATTTAGAAAAGGAATTGAAATTCAGATGGAAGAAATGAAAACTTTGAGGTTTTCCGATGATGTAATTCTGTCAGAGACAGTAAAGAACTCTGAAGTGCAGTTGAATGGAATGGACAGTGTCTTGAAAGAATGATATGAGATGAACATTAAGAAAAGGAAATCAAAGGTAATGGAATGTAGTCGAATTAAATTAGAGGATGCAGAGGTAGCTGATTAGGAAATGAGAGATTAAAAGTATTGATAATTTTCAAGAAAGATAGCCGGTCTCTAACGGTTTATATCGAACGTTCGTCTCGATGTCGACAACACAACTCTGATGGCGCAAATTATGGTAAATGGTTAGTCCGTTGCCAGGGGAACATACTTTATCGTTTTAGGTTGTGAGTGACAATGAGTGAAAGCGTTACAGTTTCGAGTGCCGCTAATCTCACATGGCGAAATGTAATTTCTCGGTTATGTAGTGTGGAAAGTTGTTTGAAATGTTGTTGGTACTTCGGATTGCTTCCAAATGAGGATAGCTGGAACTGTGTAGAATGAAAGAAGAGGGTGCTGATTTTCCTTTGCAATTGTACTGCGCCCATTGTCACAAGAGTCACACAGCACCTTAAAGAAAGAAGTATTTCAACATGAATTTGTGAATCATTTTGTTGAATTTGTACCATCAAATGACCCACCCGTCTACTCACAGGACATCAAACAGTGGTCGAAATCTGTCAAATCGTCGATAAAAAGAGAAGGGCGTCCAGGAGGTGGGGACGAACTCTGCTTCTTCCAGTACCTATACTTCCACAAAATGAGGTTGCCTGGAAAAATTGGCTCTCCTGACACTCTCCACATATATCTGACTGACATAACAAGCTGGTGGCAAATACGAGAAATAGTGCATGAAAAAGACGTGGCCGACGATTAAAGTAAGTTACTACATTCGTTTGCAACTAATCGTAATTCAATAATCGTTCGTCTTTTGTCGTTGCTCTGCTGAACGCTGTGAACGGTATCCATAACTCGCGCCACCACAGTCGTGTGGTCGACATAAGAGTCGCATGTTAGATATGTATCGTTAGGGATCCGCGCGTTCCATAGGCAAAATTCTTGGAAATTACCTAAGTAGTAGATGCGCTTTGCTGTTTTGGCAGTAAAGTAACAGACTATGGCTGAAGTAGGTAGGGTATAAAATATATACTGCCAATTAAGAACAGGGTTTCTGAGGAAGAGAAATTTGTTAACATTGAATATAAATTTAAGTGTTAGGGAGTCTTTTCTGAAGGTGTGTGTTGGGAGTGTAGCCTTGTACGCAAGTCAAACATGGAAGATAAGCAGTTCAGACAAGAAGAGATCAGAAGCTTTAGAAATGTAGCGATGTAGCGTTACAGAAGAATGCTGAAGATTAGATGTGTAGATTGTGTAACTAATGAGGAGGTTCTGAATCAAATTGGGAAGCAAAGAAATTTTTGGCATAACTTGACTAAAAGAAGGGATTGGTTGATAGGACACATTCAAGGACATTAGAGAATCGTCAATTTACTATTGGAGGAAAGTGTGTGTGTGTGTGTGTGTGTGTGTGGGGAGGGGGGGGGGAGGAAGAGGGGGGAATCACAGAGCCAGGATAAGAGTACAGCAAGCAGGTTCAAAGAGACGTGGACTGCAGTAGTTATGAGGAGATGAAATGGCTTGCACGGAACAGAGTAGCTTGGAAAACTACATGAGACCAGTCTTTGTGCTGAAGACGAAGATGACAGTAATACTAACAACAACAACATCTGTACCTTGTACTACCTAAGCGCGATATTATTACACTTGGCCTTCTGTGGCCGTTATCGGAAACACGAGATATCGTTACAGTAAAAAACTGCAGTGGTGACTAAGGGAAATGCTGTCAGATCAGTTTTGCATATAGTATCAAGTGGTTCAGTCTGTCCTCATCAAACATCGTCAGTAGCGCAGTACGGTATTCATAATCATGAACATCCCTTAGAGTGGAAAACAGAGGAAGATGTCGTGAAAGTGGACACATTCAGATGAAAAAGAGCTGTACAATTTTGCCAGGAGGGGAAAAACCAGAATCATGTACTTCTAGAGAAAGCAGTCCTGCAGGTGGCCAAAATGGTACCGAAGTCAGAAAGAACAGTAATATACATTTTGAAAAACTTTAAGAGAACGAAAGAAACTAGGGAAAAAGTTAAAACACCTGGAAAATAAAGGCGCTCTAGAAAAGTAGTTTCTCTACATGACTGATAAAGTACTTATTCGAAGAAACCTTTGGAGTATTGTGAGCAAAAGAACGTCATCACAACGTTAAGAAAGATGCTTTTATTTCGAAAACGGATATGAATTTTACGGGAGAAAAGGAAACATTACGGAAGATTAGGAAGAGGTGGGATTTTGTTTCAAAAAATGGGGAAATAAAAGAACTATCCTAACAGAACCTTCCGACATAGTAGCAAATCGTGCGGAATACTTGAGAGCAATCAGAAGTAATGGAAACGGACGAAATAAACCAGTGGTATTCTCTATCAAAACGTGGGTGTATACGCACTATACAATGAACATTATACCATGAGGAAGTTCCGGATGTAATAAGTAATAACAGTGCTGGCCAAAGAACTATTGTTGTCCACGCTGGATGCGAAATGTGTTTCATAGGAGGAACAGAGTTAATCTATGATCTTAAACGTAAATATCGAGATTATCACGATGGTACGAATGGAGATAATTATCACAAATGGTTAGAAGAGAAACTGATTCCTAGCACCCAGATAGTAGTATCGCTGTTCTTGATAACGCTACGTATTGTACGGTTCAGATTGATACAGCCCGCACTGCTGCAACTCGCAAGAAGGATATAATGGAATGGGTTATTCAGAAGATCAGTTTTAAACCCAGCTTAAAAAGGAATGAACTTTTACAAATTGTTCCTTATAATAAGCCAAAGCCAGTTTTTAAAAGAAATGCTGTTTTAAAGAGTAAGTGACATATTGTTCTTAGTCTCCCTATTCGAACCCTATAGAGCTAATCTGAATAAAATTAAACAAAAAAAATACAGAAGAAACGCTTCTTGCATTAGTTTAAATGCCCTAAAACAAATATTGAAAGAGTCTTTATTTAAGATAACTCAAAATGATTGGTCAAAAGCTTGCGAATAAGTAAAAGGAATTGAAAATGAACATTGGCGCAGACATGGGCTAACGGAAGATGCAATAGATATAATAATAGATGTTGGTCTGGAGAGTGAAGATGAATATGCAGCACATGACGACGATAGTGATATGGAAACTGACACGGCAGATGAAACTGAAACGGATTCGAATGAAACAGTTTGCACCACATGAAGAACTTGGCGCTGATCATGATAAGCTGACCGAAGCTCCATCACTCACAGGTGCGTAGTATTATGGTTTAGTAATACCTTGGCAGAATTGTTTTGATGTGGATTCGTTAATGTAAACATTCGTGTGTGAACAGTTGTAAATGTTACACTGAACAGTTTAAGTACACAGTTACGAATTCCGAATAATAAAGGCAAAACAATGAACGAGATTCAAAAGGCAGTGGAGAAATAACTTTAAAAAAAGCTAATGGAAAATGAGACGTCATAATGCCTCTAAAGTCACTTCATAGAGCTTTACATAGCAAGTAGGCATTAACATTTTCAAGGGACTTCTACATTCATAACGTCGCCTTTTGTGAGTAGCTGTCTAAAAGGACTACCATAAATCCACTCGCTATTTGTCACAGGTAAAATCCAGGATTGAACACACAAATATATCAGTGGAGAACGTCATAAATATCAAACCGCATCTGTATTAATTAAAGACAAACCAGGAGATACCGAATCAGGTATATTCCAAATAAAAGAAAGTCTCTGTTGCAATATTTATTGATTAATAACCCGTTCCTCGCTCATAGCGCATCATCAGATTGACTTCAAAAGGCAGCGGAGGCTCATTAGTCAGAATCAAACGATGGAATTAAGAGCGAAAACGAGTTATTAATCAATAAATATTGCAAAAGAGACTGGTTTTTATTTGGAACGTGGAACCACTGTTGCTGTAGCAGGTCAGAGCAGAATGGAACAATTTGTACGAAACTGGTATGCTGTGTTGACAAAATAAAAAAAAGAATATATATCGTAACTGATTGCTGTTTACTTTTTTATGTTTGGAGTTATGTTCTGACCACAGCAATATGGTGTGCACAAGAACAGATAATCAAACCTGCGAATAACGCCCATGACGTGTTGTTATATACGTGATCAATGTGACAAATACACTGCTAGCCACTAAACTTGCAACACCATGATGGCGGTATGCAGAAGACGCGAAACTGGCACAAAGTGAACTGCATGCTTGGATATGCAGTTGATTAGCATTTCAACACAGCTGCAAAAAGAAGAAACGCCATATGTCTTATTTACATGAGGAAAGATTACGCAACAGGTTTCTCATTCAGAAACGCCATCTGAATGTTGATTCCCTTCACTTGATAGATACATGCTTCCATCTATGAGGTAGGCGGCCATTCAGAATTCGCACCTAACGAATTATGGAAAGTCTTGGTCGCGTTCATCAAGGCATAGCTCTGTCTTCGCTGCTCTTTGTTACCGTAATGGATTCCATAATGCTCGAATTACCGTGGAGAGTGCTATAAGCTGATGATGTGATGCTTGCGGCGGATACCATGGAAGGTCTTGAAACTCAAATCCAAAAATCCACAAAGTTTATCCCCCGTTTAAACATCCACAAGACTGAGTACGTCGAAACGATTCCATATCCTGAAACTATACAAATTAATGGAGCTCCACGAACCAAGGTGGACTCATTTCGATATCTAGGTTCCCGATTACAGAGTGGCAGCTACATGTGTCAATGGGGATGTACGAGCAAGAATCAAAGCAACCTGAATGAGACTCAGAGGTGTCACTGGTGTTCTCTGTGATAAGAAAACGCGTACCCACCTATGGTCAAAGATATACCGCAGAATGGTGAGACCTGTTGCATTATGTAGTATCGGGGGTTGGCCCGCACCTAGAGGTGATAAGTACTCATTACACGTCATGGCAATGCGGTTGCTGAGAAGATCATTAGGCATTTCCCTTCTCGACAACATCAATGATACAACAATCCAACTACCAACTATATCGAGTGACTCCAATCAAAGAGAAAAAGCACATCATACGGGCACCATCCACTTCAGATATCATCTCAGTCTATGATCTCATTTTTGAAGGCGGGAGACAACGTGGAAGACCTAAATTACGGTGACTATACTCTATAAACGCAGATCTGAAATCAAGAAGCCTAAATCCAAAGGAAGCGTTGGACCAATAGAAACGGCGTGTGCGTTGACCAAAAAACGGACACCGCTCCAATGCGAAGGGGCTAAGAAGAAGAAGAAGAAGAAGAAGAAGAAGAAGAAGTTGATGATGATGAAAATAGATATATGAAGCCTAGTGACAAATTGATTGAACATAGAGAGCAGTAGTGCTGAGAAAAACAAAGGCCATCACCAGATGGCGATGGCAACTATACAGTGTATATAAGACTATCGAAAAATATAGCCAACAGGAGATTGCACACGTAACATCGATCATGTACTATACAATTTGAAAGCCGCGGAGTAATCATGCAGGCATAGTACTTAAAAAAAGAAAAAAAACGTTTTATGTAATGTACATACACTGTTAGGCCAGTGTATTAGAAACTGCTCTGCTCATATTGTACTGATGTGCGTCGAGATAGACACAGTATTTTCTACTTTGGTTCTAATTTTAGTTTTTACTTTAACGCAATCTTCTGACTACTCAGTCATTATTGCTGGTGTTAAGTTTATTTTATTCACTGATTTATGACATTTTATTTCATGGCACTATGATTTTACTGATTACACTTGGCCCTGATTCACAATATTTCCTGCTGCAAAGTTGGGTTCAGAATAGCATAATGTTAACTGTTTTGTTATAGCGTGCCTGGTATTTTTAACAAGTTATTTTCCAGTTCATTCCGTTACTTTATGTTTTAACATATGCGGTACATGTGTTTACGGTGTGCCTCATGTTTGTCCTTCTTTTAATTTGTGATTTGCGGATAATATGTGTATAAAATCGCAGTCTATGTTACTTTTGCCTGCACTGTTTTCGAAACTGTTTCATTTCTACACCTACGTTGTAATTTGTATGAAGCTATGTCACATTCCACGCTCACATTGTAATTAATTATTTGTGTACGTAAGTCATATAATTTCGGTGTTTTTATATCTTTCACGTTGTTATAATTTACGTCTTAACTGATACCTGAGCTATGGTTAGTAATTGTAGCAGCTAACGTTTCACATGACATGTTTATTTTGTTATATTATTTACTTTTAATTCTGCACATTACGTAAAATCTTTTCATGAAGTACACTCCTGGAAATGGAAAAAAGAACACATTGACACTGGTGTGTCAGACCCACCATACTTGCTCCGGACACTGCGAGAGGGCTGTACAAGCAATGATCACACGCACGGCACAGCGGACACACCAGGAACCGCGGTGTTGGCCGTCGAATGGCGCTAGCTGCGCAGCATTTGTGCACCGCCGCCGTCAGTGTCAGCCAGTTTGCCGTGGCATACGGAGCTCCATCGCAGTCTTTAACACTGGTAGCATGCCGCGACAGCGTGGACGTGAACCGTATGTGCAGTTGACGGACTTTGAGCGAGGGCGTATAGTGGGCATGCGGGAGGCCGGGTGGACGTACCGCCGAATTGCTCAACACGTGGGGCGTGAGGTCTCCACAGTACATCGATGTTGTCGCCAGTGGTCGGCGGAAGGTGCACGTGCCCGTCGACCAGGGACCGGACCGCAGCGACGAACGGATGCACGCCAAGACCGTAGGATCCTACGCAGTGCCGTAGGGGACCGCACCGCCACTTCCCAGCAAATTAGGGACACTGTTGCTCCTGGGGTATCGGCGAGGACCATTCGCAACCGTCTCCATGAAGCTGGGCTACGGTCCCGCACACCGTTAGGCCGTCTTCCGCTCACGTCCCAACATCGTGCAGCCCGTCTCCAGTGGTGTCGCGACAGGCGTGAATGGAGGGACGAATGGAGACGTGTCGTCTTCAGCGATGAGAGTCGCTTCTGCCTTGGTGCCAATGATGGTCGTATGCGTGTTTGGCGCCGTGCAGGTGAGCGCCACAATCAGGACTGCATACGACCGAGGCACACAGGGCCAACACCCGGCATCATGGTGTGGGGAGCGATCTCCTACACTGGCCGTACACCACTGGTGATCGTCGAGGGGACACTGAATAGTGCACGGTACATCTAAACCGTCATCGAACCCATCGTTCTACCATTCCTAGATCGGCAAGGGAACTTGCTGTTCCAACAGGACAATGCACGTCCGCATGTATCCCGTGCCACCCAACGTGCTCTAGAAGGTGTAAGTCAACTACCCTGGCCAGCAAGAACTCCGGATCTGTCCCCCATTGAGCATGCTTGGGACTGGATGAAGCGTCGTCTCACGCGGTCTGCACGTCCAGCACGAACGCTGGTCCAACTGAGGCGCCAGGTGGAAATGGCATGGCAAGCCGTTCCACAGGACTACATCCAGCATCTCTACGATCGTCTCCATGGGAGAATAGCAGCCTGCATTGCTGCGAAAGGTGGATATACACTGTACTAGTGCCGACATTGTGCATGCTCTGTTGCCTGTGTCTATGTGCCTGTGGTTCTGTCAGTGTGATCATGTGATGTATCTGACCCCAGGAATGTGTCAATAAAGTTTCCCCTTCCTGGGACAATGAATTCACGGTGTTCTTATTTCAATTTCCAGGAGTGTATTATGTTTGCATGATTTCTCCTTGGTTTTCAAATTGCGTAGTACATAATCCATGTTCAGTCTGTGACCTCCTGTTGGTTGCATTTTTCAATAGTCATTTATGCTCTGTATTAGTTGCTAACGCCATCTGGTGATGGCAGTTGTTTTCCTCAGGACTACAGGTCTCTATGTACGTCCAGTTTGGCACTAGGCTTAATATACTATATGGGCTGTTTTCAAGACCTTGTTTGCCCACTGCTGTGCCGCTGTATGGCTCGGTCTTGTATTTCTTTGTAACTATTGATGCAAAGTGTGATCATTATGTATTTATTCTTCTGTGGCATTACATATTGTAATACCTTCCCTTTATTTTTAGCACAACAATGTTCTGTTTATGAGGTATCAAAGCGCATCAGTGAATTAAACTGCGACCTATATTTTCCACAATTCATTAAGTGAATGTTGATTGTTTGTTGAAGACTATGTTATGCCTTGTGTAAGAAGGGAAACCGTTTTCCGGTACGTGTCGCATTAACCAGCATCATCGTGGCCTATGGAGACTGCAGTTTACCGTTCCCCGATATTGGTGTTCATGTTAGTCAGGATGTTTGCGACTGCCATTCGAATATGGAATCGATGTGTTCACAAGCGACTAGCGCTTGAAAGGACAAACATATTCTTCTTTCGGCCGTTGACCACCATACACCCATGTCAAGTTCCTCAAGTCAGCAGGACAAGTAGCTACACAGACAGTGCGACGACATCTGGAGCACCATGGACTGTCAGCGCTGCAGATATGCTGAAATTCTCCACGATATCAATCAATAGTATGGAAGTAATTTGACAGCTAAGGGAAAGGAAAAGTCATTATGTTTTTCTAATCCTGTCAGTCATCTCGCCTTGTAGGATACCAAATATCAGGAATAGCCTACTGATAGTGGTTTTTACATGATATGGAATAGTATGCGGGCAGTTGCTGTTTTTGTTCTTCTCTTTCGTCATGAACGCAATGCCGCGATTCGCATGGGAAAGATTATCCAGCTCGTTCAAAGAGTGTATCAAATAAACTATTAATTTAATATCAAGACAGTTCGTTTCCGAATATCTAACCGAGAAACACAAGGCCATCAACAGCAATTGAAGTGTTGGGTACAACGTCGAATAGTCGTGGGGGTTACTGGTATTTCGCTGAGCTAATCTATAATATAAATTGATCAATGAGCTCCCATCTACTTGTGTGCTATTATTATTAAGCTGGCTACGTCACAGATCTAAATACACGTCGCAAAATTCCGTGACCAATATGTGTAAAGGAAAATACATAAAAAATATTCATTTGCTCAGGAAACGGCACACATAGTATTGCAAAAAAGTACAGAAAAGCCCAGGGTGACGTGTCCTACAATCTAAGCACGACATGAAACTGCGTTCAGGATCCGCACATAGCCTTTTTCCGTATGCAAAATTCCGATATACTGGCAACTTGTCTTCCATACTACAGCAACTACTCATAAGCGTATGAAATCTTTATAATTTCTCTCGTTCAATGTGTACTGAGCTAATTACTACGTTTGTTTGACTGTGGAAACGTTTCAATTCCAATAAAAGCTTAACAAAATGTGAGATGTACAGATATTATGAAAATGTGTTTGGTTACTGTTAGTCATCACATACATTTTCGTGTGTCTTGTATGACTACTTAAAGTAAAGCTAACTCAAGTCGCAGAAGTTTAATTAAGTTAGCGGCTTATCTTAGTACCGCTGTCTCTGACATTACCATCTCCCCCTTCGTCTGTGAAAATTTATTCAGTTCCTATCAGTAATTAAGCATACAGATTGAATGAGTAGTTCTTGCGTTGTCACCGTATTAATTTCCAATGATGTAAAGTCGAAATGTCAGTGCTTGCGAGGTTCGTCTCTACTTTTTAGATCGCTGCTGACAGTTACACAACAGATTCAGCATTCCGAAAGCAAACTTTGAACATTTAGTTACATGGAGGTAATACTAAGACAAATTTCCGGAAGAAGTGCTCGATTTAAATTTGTTGCTGTTTTAGTTACATTCGTATATGACGCCGATGGAATGGAAAATAGTAACTGCTGAAACTGTAGTAGGAGTCCAAGACTTGATGCATCTACACGCAAGCTTACTAGCATATCTAACCAATTATCTGCTGAAGGCAAGGGTGAGTTAGTGCCTTAACAATCCACGAGATTAGTTTGTCTTAGTGCTATGAGAGTAGATGCTAGAAATGTCCATCTCTCGCACGATTACAAGCTTAGCACGCTACCTGATCTCTCGCTGTCAGCTACCAAATCCCTGCTTATATCGACACTGTCGCCTTGTAAATCTTTGCAACGAGCTCTTCATTGCTTATTATCTCCGATCTGTACCCTTCCTCTTTGAAGAAACCCTGAAGAAAGTAGTCCAGTGGTGTCAGGTCGGGGACCGTGCTGGCCAAGGAACGTACCGCCCCTTCCGGTCCATGTAGCTGGAAAATTGTCAGCCGTCCATTGTCGCACTCGTAGTCATGAATGTGCTAGAGCATCATCTAGTTGATACCATGGGTGTTGTCTATAGGGGCATATCATCCAATATTGTTGTAGGCACACCTTCTAAGCAATGCCGGTAAACAGCTACCCCCCTCTCCCCCCAATTCTGTCCTCCAGTGTGAATGGGCCAAACAGTGTATCACCGAAGATACCTACCCATACGTTAACACTGAATCTGGGTTGGAATGAGGCGGAACGAGTTGCACGAGGATTCTCATCAGCATAGATGTGTAAAATGTGTCTGTTCATAACACCATCTCTTGTGAACCCTGACTCGTCAGGCCATAAGACGTGGTTCACGAAATCTGGTTGGTCATTAATCATCTGTGATAACCACCGACAGTATGCGAGACGATGTCCATGATTTTGCGGGCTGGCATTTTGTTGAGCCACCCATTGTTATACCAGAATACTACATGATCAACGGAACGCTGGAAACACTGCTTAGTGAACATCACTTGTGGTACCAAGTGTGATGAGGAAATAACTGAAGTTCTAGTCAGTTAGTAAGGAACCAACAAATCACTGACTTTTCAATTACCTGTATATACCTATCGATTTCTTCATATGCGTATAGAAGAGTTGACATTTACACAGTGGCCATTACTGATTTTCTTAGCATAGTAATGAATATTTTGCTTCATAGAATAATAGCAACATACTTACCAAAATCTGCTCTGCAAAAGTTGTCCAGTATGTTTTCGTATGTTTCAACTTGATTGCACACTATGCAGCCACTATCTGAAACAAAAATAACAACGCTCTTTCAGTTTTTTAACAACAAAGTATCTTTTTGAGACTGTATTATAGAAAAGTTAATAACAGCTAACAAACCTTCATTCTGAAGGAGCTGCAAAATTTGTAACTAGGCAGGAACAAGTCACTCCGAATATTAATATTAACCGTGTACTAACTCTCAAATTATACAATTAACGAACGGGTGAGGAACTGACAGATACTGCAGCTATGTACTGACTCATTCACTCGCTCGTTCTTTGTGCAATTCGCACTTAAGAATGAAGGGATTACACGTTGTTGTCAACTGCATGCTGAAACGTGAACGATGCTCAGAATCAAGCCATCCGCTTACCTATGTGACTGCTTCTTCGAAATAAGGCCCAACAGTCTCTAAGTGCACGTTATGTTTAACTTTGACCCTTAGCTGTTGCTGTAGCTTAGCATACAGTCAAATGAATTTTCTGTGAAATAGCCTCTAGGTGGATTCCTTCTTCCCTGAGAACTACAGTATATACAACATTAGTGAGACGAAATTATCTTAACAATTACCTACAGTATTTAATGAGGAAAATTTCAACAGAGTCGTGCACCTGTTTCTTACTATTGATTTGTTACTGCCTGTAATACCAGAATGAAAAAGAAAGATTTGTTTTTTCTCTGGAGGAGGAGAGGTATAAAATACCGTGTTCTCTCATGCTGTCATGAGAAAAATCTTTAATTTGAAATAAATTGAATCGACCAGCTGTTTTGCACGCATTATCATGCTATGAATTCTTCGCATATTAATTTAAAACGGAGATAAATTTGATTATGCACAGAAGAGTGTGAGCTCATTATCGATTTGCGCATAACAACCGTGCTTAGTTTCTCGGTCACCTGTGGGGGAGTGGGGTATATATCCATAAAACTTCAGTAAATTTTCTGTAGCATTCTTCTAACATTTAAATTTGAGCAAGGGGAAACCCTACGCCGGTATATAGCACCCTTCGTTGTAATTTTTCCTTAAAAGGGCACGAGCGTAAAATTTCCGCGCCATACTACCAATGTTTAGACTATAATGACAGTTACGTCAACGATACATTGGGCTATAATTAATTTTCTCTCCTCCTGACGGATGCATCAACATAAACTGTGTCTTACCCTCTCTCTCCTTTATATTTTGAATAGAAGTTTAGAGGACAACAAAAAAATACTGGCACACAATTTGACGATCCAAAACTGTACGTTCATCTTTCGTATTTGGGCAAAAACGACAATAAATGTTATCCATGTCTCCTGTACTAGATGTCTTCATCACGGAGGCGGGTAATGATATCTCTCCAGCACCTAAAACTGATAGTGGTGTGCTGAATCCATAAATCGTCCTAATGCGATCATTTTGTTCATGTGCATTATTCTGATGTCCTTAGTTAAGCGCTGGCCGCGGTGACCGATCAGTTCTAGGCGCTTCAGTCCGGAACCGTGCGACTGCTACGGTCGCAGGTTCGAATCTTGCCTCGGGCATGGATATGTGTGATGTCCTTAGGTTAGTTAGGTTTAAGTAGTTCTAAGTTCTACGGGACTGATGACCTCAGATGTTAAGTCCCATAGTGTTCAGAGCCATTTGAACCATTTGAATTTGAACCTTTTGCGACCACTTCTTTTGAATTGAATGGAAACGAACTACCACATACGTATCTCTCTCATCATTTGTGGGGAAACATTGGGTTAGAGTGATAACCTGCATCTGTACATAACAAGGGACGCTATTAGACAGACTAAATAAAATCCTTTGCAGTGTTTTTAGTTGCTACTTTCTTATTTTAAAAGAGTAGTTGCAACTTCAGATTCCTGCACTTCTATTCTAGTCTGCTTGCATTGAAATTTACGATTTAATGCAACAAAATTTACTTTGTATGTACTACCTATCATTGTCCTGTCAACATGGAGTGTATTTGTCTTAACGGCTGCTTGTTTTAAATCAACTTTGATATGAAAATGTGTTGTTGAAATTGTTCTCCTTTGAGAACCTTTGTTCTGCTCAGTCTTCAAGTTAAGATTCTTGCTTTACTAACACTTATTGTTGCAGTAATAACTACACGATATAGCTACTTTCTAAATTACGAACTACTGTTGTTCCATGGCCTTCCATTAACTCACAGTACAGGTGCGTAAGGTTTGCTAAATGTGAAAGAGTTACGTAGTTGCCTCTTATGTACTGAACGTTAATATTAATAGCAGCATGTTTGGGCCAGGAAATTCGCTATTACGCGTACAGATCCTTCTAGTACCGTGAACGGATACCCATCAGTGTGCATGGCAGGTATATAGTCCTGGAGTACACTAAGCTACTGTTCAGTCGTTCTTTTGTCGAATAACACGGGGATAAGCTAGCTTGTGGCTTGCTTCTAAATTCATCCGTCGATGTATGTAGGTCGAATCTTAATAGTTCCATTCGTCTTAATACACTGAAGAAATGCCACAACTTGATTAGTTTAGTCGTTTGCCTCCATTACTTGATATCTGGGAGCTATGTGAGTGAACTGTCATAACATAACGTGTCAGTGCTGCCTCAAGAACGGTGAAGCCTGCGCTGGAAAAGGCACTCAACACTCTGGAAGCAACCCGCAGGAAGTCTTCACTCCGTCCTAGCCTCACCTCAGCGCCCCCGCTGTCTGCGGTTCTCCCTTACATTTCCGCCGGACAGCCGTCCGAAAGAAATATCCCTTGGCACGTGCACGCTCTTCTTACGAGTACCAGGGTGGTGATGTGCCCGTAATCTTCACTAAAAAGCTTCTGTTTCTTTCGATGATTAAAATTTAATTCTGGAAATATCTCAGTATAAAAATCAATGTTCACATAAAGGCAGTACTGGCGTTCTCTTATAGCATCTATCTCAGGACGACAGAATAATTTCTTTCTACCAAACATCTTAAAGATTTGATAGCTCACCAGTTTAAGGAAACACCAAGAGAAAAATATATTCAATCTTCCTACGTCTGAAAATCATCAGGCTGGGGTTATCATATGAATGACGTTGAACTGTCTGTTTCAGCTCTTGAGTCGAGACATGTGAGCACATGAAAACAGTAAATACAGCAAAAATTATTTTAATTAACGTTATAGCTTTTCCGAGGAGAATGAGGTGCACTGAATATGGCAGCTTTTTGCCAGATTTTACCAACGTAATTACGTGCTACGCAGTTGATAATCCATAATTTTTTATGGAACAGTGTCTTTTCAATCATTTTTGCCTTACTGGGTATGAAAATATCCTTATTTAATAATCAGTTATGCGTATTATTAAACTGAAGCCTAATCTATAACGCTTTGCAGTTCGTAGGAGTCAAATGCAATGAGATGGAGTGAAGATGATTTTTGACTATGCATATTTGTTATTTTTTAAAATTGTTTCGTTTATTACAAGACATGTAAAGGGCAATTAATTCTATTATATACAATCTGAAGTCTCAGCATATGTGCCAACAGGAGCACGGAAAAGGGCTTTTGAGAAAAATACTATTTCGCAGGAATGTCTCGTGACGTCTTTGGCATGTGATTCTTGACTAATCGAAATAATTACTGCTGAAATACAGTTGACGTAATTTTTCCAGAAGATGTGGAAATAACAGGACTTGCATTTGGACGTGTCATATGCTACCTTTTTTCTAAGCTCGAACGTGTTATGCAATGGAATGCTGTTATGAACTAATGTCTCGCCTTTCTATATATCCCTACCTCTTCTCTATCTCTCTGTCTGTTCTGTATGTTGTGTGTGTGTATGTGTGTGTGTGTGTGTGTGTGTGTGTGTGTGTGTGTGTGTGTGTGTTCCATCTTTCTACGGACGACCCGGAAGCCCACAGATAAAATTCTGGAGATTGTTCATGGGAGTTTTATGGGTGGTTTGGTATAAGAGACCGTAGTGTCCTGTGGCTCGTCACAAAGTAATTGCATTTCGTTTGATTCCTTATCCCCGTTTATCTTTATATCGGTATTGCGCTGAAAATATCTGCACAACAGTGCAAATGTGACGGTATTCGCTATGTGTCTTGTTTGGAAGCAAACTTTTTTCGTCCCCTCACGGTACTTGTTGATAACAGAAACGCCCACTTCACCCTTCGTCCTGAAGCTTGCAGTGATTGCTGCTCAGTTATGTCTCGGGTTTGTTTTTCCGGCAGCGTTAGTAGTACATTAACAGTGATACACAGCAGTATGGATAGGGTCGCTTATGAAGAGTTCGCCAATATGCACCCTGTGTATGGGTTCACTGGATGCAACGGAAGAGCGTCATGACGACGCTATGCTCAGGCGTTCCCGCAGCGACGACGGAAACAACAACAAGAACAACACAATACTTTTTCATATTAGTATCGTTACATTACTCTTTGTGTTGTACGTTTTGATGATTACACAGTACAGATTTCTTTGCTTTTGTGAAGGTATTTTCACACAAACAAACATAACTCGTGTAACAAACCGAATAAATCATATTTACATTATTCCTCTATAACGAGCCACTAGATACCACGTATTCCTTGTATTAAAATATTCAGAAAATATCCCTCCACAAACTCTGAAACTGTGTCGGTGGAGTTTCGGTTCACTCTGTGTATTTCATAGAGGAATACGTATTGTTAGGTCGTATGCTGTGCTGAAGTACTGCAAAGAAGTAGTTGATATCCAACGACGCCCGATATCGAGGTCGTTAGTGACGGATTAATAGATCATTTGGGTGTAACGGGAAATTTCCCGTGGCCTCTTTGTAGGAAATAGCATGACATTTGCATCCATAGACTTAGGGGAACCACGGAAAATTTAAGTAAGGGTGGATGTACGGACAGGGATTTGACTCTTGCATCGGTGTTTTAACTGCTACGCCACATAACTATGAGCAAAAAGCTTGTTTTGAAGAGCTGCCTGTACAATTGATGGTATGCTACCGTGCTACCAAAATACAGTTTCACTAGGCAAACACATTTGCAGCGACCCGCCTTGTTTGTGACTGGTCGCTCCATTATCCGTCATCAAATATGTTGGTTTTAGCAGATGGCTTATTTGGCGGCATACAATAAACAGCAGTAGCTGTGTCCATACAGGGGGATCTGAATGAGGCGTTCTTTGCGCCTAAGAGTATTTGCTAAGGGCGTAAAGGCGTAGGCAGCCAGATCTGGTGGTATCAGCCAAGCTAAGTGCAGCAGCCACTTCAGCTGGGTGCGACGCGGCGAGCAGTTTCACGCCTTTGTCAATAAAAATACAGCAGCCTCAACAGTGTTTTACAGACAGTGGTGTATTACATTTCTTTCGACACGCGTTACCGTCTGTCGTTCTGAAGTAAGGAAATGTTTAACAAGCGATTTTCAGCACGTTGTACAAAGGAAAAGGGCAGTCCTATATGTAACTATGGCACCCATACTCGCGGCAGGAGTCGTTATTATTAAACAGCAAATAATATTATGGCACCTTTGGTTCACCTTTCAAGTCTTTAGACGACTGCTTAGTTTAAATTTTCTATGAATTTACCAGTTAATCTCCGAATCATCTAAATAATCTTCTTAACTCCAACAGGATGCTTGAAACAAAGTAACTGCAGCGTAATAATGAAAGAATCAGACCATGAGTCGATGATAACTACTACATTTTAATAGTTTTTCTAGGTCTGTAGTTCTCAAGGTACAGGACAGACGCTATATCTAGTCCGGCCGCCATTTGTGTAGACTTTTATCCACTGTGTTCTACTAGCAGAACGTTACCTGGAGTGTACCATCTTGAGGTTAGGTTATCTACATGATGCCACATGAGGCGTGGGAAGGGGGGTGGGGGGGGGGGGCGTCTGACACGACCTTGGTGCAGTGCAGCAAACCCATAGACCACATTACTCGTGAATGACCAGTAAGAAAATTTAATGCAGACTGGAACGACTTCATGAAGGCACCTCTTAAGACTACTGCACTGTTAAACTTCCCGGATATAGAGTAATGACGGGAGTGTGAAATTCATAATGTCTCTAGTTTGTCACAGGCTATAGTTTATGTTACTTATTTGAATACTTTCTTATGTTTGTTTTCCTTCTTTTTTTGTTTTCCACGTGTCATACCTTTCTCTAGTTTTGCCGTACACTAAATAAAATAAAAAACTGCTTTTTAACTTCGAACTCTGAAGAATCCTCTTCCCAAACCAACATTACTGGATCATTTTTGTTTTGCAAATTCGCAGACGTGACTCATGTTTCTGGGCAATAAATTTCTTCTGGACACTAAACAAGCATTAATACAAATATAATTAAGAGATATGTCACTGAGAATGAGAAATTACTTTTAAACGCAAGATCATTTAGAAGGAGCAAACTGGAAAATTCAGTTTGAAGGAACACAAAACTATCTGATTTGCCCTCATTGCACGTAGAAAAGCGACCTTACTAGAAGGACGGAGACAACTGCCACAGCAGTTGGGAAAGAGGAAAGGACTTGTAGTGAGTTCGATTTTAGACTTTTTCAAGTATTCGAGTAATTCACTCTTTCCAAGCGACCTGTGACTTATACTATACGTACAGATGTAATATTGGTGTGTGGGATTTAGAAACAATGTACTGGATAATCAGGCAAACCAAAACGCAGACGCGGATTCAGAACACAATGTTATGAAGTTCTAAGCCCCAGGGAATAGAAGCAAATAGGTCAGGAGAAATATCTACATTTATAATTATCTGAAATCGCATTATGTGATTTAGAGAAGTCACGGAAAATCTAAAACTGGCTGATAGGGCATGGATATGAACCGTCGTCCTCCCGAATACGATTACAAGTGTCTAATCAGACATGGGAAGCGTTTCGCAAATATATTTGTGACGATGTTAGAATATGCGATGCAAATTTTACTAAAAATGACCGAAAATAATAAGTACGTGAAGAAGACAAAACAGAAACTTATGTAAGGGGGATTTCGCATTTCATCAGTTAAGATGGCAGATGGCAGATGGCAGAGTGATTAATAACAGAGAGAAAATTATACAGTAACCGGACGGCTCTTTAAAAGTTTGTGTAGTTCAAGAAATGAATCAAAAGCATTAACAATTATATAAAAAAATAATCAAATTCGGGAAGTAATGCCATATTAGTTGTATAAAGCCATTCGACGTATGGTGGAAGGAAAGAGGACAGGATATGACGCTGTTTCAATACAAATTATTGAAGTGGAAGTTAAATTATTGTATTTCGAATCGAGTAAAGATATCGTAGAAAAAGAGATGGAAATCCACTGCATAGGATGAAAAATTGTTGGAATGATAGAACAATAGCTCCTGCAAGATCAATTTTGAGTAAAAAGTTTCATTTATAAATCATATCCATTAGGAGTTAAATACTCGACACTGACTCATACAATCTCTCCTGAAACACATTTGGAACAGAGTGCTTTGAAATGAAAAACAAAATAGTTTTCAGAAGCATTAGGTGAGCTGGTCGTTGTAATGCGACGTCTCAGAAGGGTGATTAGTTTGAGTGACAAGCGATGTATAAAGTAAAATTGAATGCATGGGGGAAGAAATCTTTGGAAATACCTTGCTCGATGAACCTGACGTAGTGGAGCGTATTCGAGACACCCAGATAGAATTAATTAAAATAATGAAGAATAGTACATAATATTTCTAATGTTTAGTAAAGAATGGATATTGTCGTATAGGTTACTGAATATGTCGAATTAACAGGCGCACAGAGATGAAGGGACTAGTTCAATAAAGGACGAAACTGACAATCATAATTAACTGTTCTAGCTCAAAAACATAGCTGATTTTTCTTAGTGTCCTGTAATAAAAGGACGCAATATTTGGATGAAAGCTCAAAACTTAATTCTTAGTTTCATGTTTATAGCTAAGCTAACATATACTGATGAGCCAAAACATTATGACCACGTGCTAAAAACGTGTTGGTCCATCTTTGGAAAGCAATGCTGCAGTAATACTGCGCGAAATGGATTCGACAAGTTCAAAAAATGTTCAAATGTGTGTGAAATCTTATGGGACTTAAATGCTAAGGTCATCAGTCCCTACGCTTACACACTAATTAACCTAAATTATCCTAAGGACAAACACACACACGTCCATGCCCGAGGGAGGACTCGAACTTCCGCCGGGACCAGCCGCACAGTCCATGACCGCAGCGCCTCAGACCGCTTTTCTTTTTTTTCCGTTGTGTTTGGTCGTTGCGGACGTCGCAAGACATCGTTCAAGTTCGTTGGTTGATCCTTCCACTCAGTTTTTTTACTACAGGGGCCAACCGGCTCTCTGACCGAACACGCTGAGCTACCGTGCCGGCTATATCAGGCAAATTTGATGGCCAAGTTGTCTACGTGGACCCACTATCATACTCCTGAAACCAGTGTTGACGATTCTGACCTTGTGACACGACCAGTTAGTCTGCTGGAAAATACCATCGTCGTCGGGAAAGACATCAAGAATGAAGGGAAGCAGGTGATTCAAAATAATGTAGTGAGCACCCTCATGTGCTACTAAAAACCCCATGGAACCCCATGTAAATGTTCCCAAAAGAACTGCCATCAGAACTGACGATATCGTTCTGTCCACATGGGAAAACTTAGGGTTGTTTTCTGCGATGCCTCATGTTCATCATGCACTGAATGGTGTGCTCCGCAACACTTGTGCCCGCACCATCACTGAACTTTGTCATCAGATCGCCGCCTAGCCTACTTCATAGAGCGCCCAAGACTCTGACCTCCACGTCGTGGATGTCTGACACCTTGTCACCTACATGTGGTTTCACTGACCTTCATTCACATTTGTGGCCCGTATCGTCGCTAGAATGAACCACTATTCGTCTTTTGCTCGCTTATGTGCATCGTTGAGGGGAAAAAAAACAACGCTAGTCATTGTGGCTCATTTCGAAGCGGGACTCTACACTGAAAACAGTTCTACTCCTTTCAATGAGATTTCAGGCCGAAGACGTGTCTGGAGAGGCCACAGAGAGCGGTTTGATGCCAACCTGACTATCGCCCGCATACGGCCCGACAACTGGGAGCGATGATCTGGGCTGTCATTTCTTTTCGTAGCAGGACCCCTTTGGGTTTCATCCGCAGTACCCTTACTACACAGCGGTACGTTGACGATATTCTGCGCCCCGTTTTGTTGTCCTTCAGGGCAAGCCATCCTTACAAGATAATGTCCGCCTGCACATGGAGAGAGTTTCTACTGCTTGTCTCTGTGCGTATAATGGCCAGCAAATTCGCTGGATCTCTCCCCAGTTGAGAGCATTATGTGCAGGGCCCTCCGACTAGCTCGAGATTTTAACGATCTAGGTCGCCAATTGGACAGAATTTGGCACTATATCCGCCAGGAGAACATCCAACAACTCTATCAATTAATGCCAAGCCGAATAACAGCTTCCATAAGGGACAGACGTCGACCACGGCGTTATTGATTTGCTCTATTAGTGCAGCTCTTTCTCTTGAATAAATTATACAGTTTTTCAGAAATTGTAATCATTTGTTTGTCTGTACATGTAAATCACAGCTACTGATTTCCGTCCCACGCGTATAATTCCTTCGTAGTGTGTTGCTTTTTTTATTTTTCTTAGAGTGCACTTTCTATACCGTGTCATGTAGCTGCAACGCCACCAGGCGGCATTCCGTCTTGCTGTGGGCAGTTGCCACAACAAAAACAAAATAAAAAAATGAGAGTCATCTTATGAGGAATCGCTAAGCGATTCGATACCGGCCATTGTAAATACACTACTGGCCATTAAAATTGCTACACCAAGAAGAAATGCAGATGATAAATGGGTATTCATTGGACAAATATATTATACTAGAACTGACATGTGATTACATTTTCAAGCAGTTTGGATGCATAGATCCTGAGAAATCAGTACCCGGAACAACCACATCTGGCCGTAATAACGGCCTTGATACGCCTGGGCATTGAGTCAAGCAGAGCTTGGATGGCGTGTACAGGTACAGCTGCCCATGCAGCTTTAACACGATACCACAGTTCATCAAGAGTAGTGACTGGCGTATTGTGACGAGCCAATTGCTCGGCCACCATTGACCAGACGTTTTCATTTGGTGAGAGGTCTGAAGAATGTGCTGGCCAGGGCAGCAGTCGAACATTTTCTGTATCCAGAAAGGCCCGTACAGGACTTGCAACATGCGGTCGTGCATTATCCGGCTGAAATGTAGGCTTTCGCAGGCATCGAATGAAGGGTAGAGTCACGGGTCGTAACACATCTGAAATGTAACGTCCACTGTTCAAAGTGCCGTCAATGCGAACAAGAGGTGACCGAGACGTGTAACCAATGGCACCCCATACCATCAGACCGGGTGATACGCCAGTATGGCGATGACGAATACACGCTTCCAATGTGCGTTCACCGCGATGTCGCCAAACACGGATGCGACCATCATGATGCTGTAAACAGAACCTGGATTCATCCGAAAAAATGACGTTTTGCCATTCGTGCACCTAGGTTAGTCGTTGAGGACACCATCGCAGGCGTTCCTGTCTGTGATGCAGCGTCAAGGGTAACCGCAGCCATGGTCTCCGAGCTGATAGTCCATGCTGCTCCAAACGTCGTCGAACTGTTATCTTGCAAACGTCCCCATCTGTTGACTCAGGGATCGAGACGTGTCTGCACGATCCGTTACAGCCATGCGGATAAAATGCCTGTCATCTCGACTGCTAGTGATACGAGGCCGTTGGGACCCAGCACGGCGTTCCGTATTACCCTCCTGAACCCACCGATTCCATATTCTGCTAACAGTCATTGGATCTCGACCAACGCGAGCAGCAATGTCGGGATACGATAAACTGCAACCGCGATAGGCTACAATCCGACCTTTATCAAAGTCGGAAACGTGATGGTACGCATTTCTCCTCCTTACACGAGGCATCACAACAACGTTTCACCAGGCAACGCCTGTCAACTGCTGTTTGTGTATGAGAAATAGTTTTGAAACTTTCCTCATGTCAGCACGTTGCAGGTGTCGCCACCGGCGCCAACCTTGTGTGAATTCTCTGAAAAGCTGATCATTTGCATATCACCGCATCTTCTTCCTGTCTGTTAAATTTCGAGTCTGTAGCACATTATCTTCGTGGTGTAGGAATTTTAATGGGCAGTAGTGTAAAAATTGAAGAGTTACAAAAGGTGACTGGTTGCAGCAATTTCTGGAAATCTTTAGTAGTCATAATGTTTCGGTTAAACATTATAGTTCTGACGTATTCGATGTGGCTGTCGCTACACACTTTTGATAAATATACACACACATACAGAAAACGGTCGTCAGTTTCACTGTTTGTGTTTCCAATTTGATTCGAGTTGTTTTCGGCAGAGTGAGGCGAGTTGGCAGCGCGGCGCGTTGTTGGGTTTTGAAAGGGCGCGCAACCGGCCTTGGCTGGCGCGACGCGCTCTGATCTTTAAAAGACCGCCGCCGTCTGTCTCATTACGGATGGGCCTTTCTTCTCAAGGAGAAGTCAGCCGTGCACTTTTCGGGAGGGATTAAGTTACTACTGTAGTAACTGGGAGAATTAACAATGGGTGACTTTTCGCGAACCAGTACGCCTACTTTTTATGAGTACAATGTAACTCTCCTCGTTTTCATTGTGCAATCCACACTATAGAGCTAGATATGGAAACATCGCAGTTTTCTCTTACATAATAGTTGGCCACTCAGTAGAATGTGTCATGTTACTCTTTAATCCGTATAATGTAACTTTATATTCGACGTTTAAACTCTGTTGCACAACTGCAGCAAACACAAATTTTATTATGCCTGTGTACTTTACACATAGTCTGTAACCTAATGACCAAATTCAGTTCCAGTTTCATTCAATTTTACGCACTTTGTATAATCACATTTTGTTTCACAAAAGCTTTGATTAAACATTTCAGATCTACAGGGTGGTCAGAAACAGCATGAAAAGCTTGTGACGGTGTTACAGGATACTTTATGCTGAGAAATAATTGTTAAGGAAAAAACTCGATAGGTTGCGTCGTTTTCGAGTTAATTAGCATTGAAATTAGTCAATCAGGCCTTTGCGCGCCCAAATTCAATCGGCCTGTCAGAGACGGTATCGCCAAACGTGTTCTTCGATTGGCTTCCTAAAACTGAACAAGAGTGCGATACAAAAATTGGACATAGGACGATAGTAAGGGTCGGACCCGAGCCAACGGCTGAGCAGTCTCGTGCTCTATCATCTACGCTAAGAGATAAAACTGAGACTAATTACTGCATCTGTCGGGCCGCTTGAATCTGCGAGCGCAACAGCCCGATTGGCTAACTTCAATGCTAATTAACACGGAAGCGGTGCAACGTATCGATTTTTTTTTCTTAGCAATTATTTCTCAGCACAACCTACCCAGCAACACCCTTAATAGCTTCTCCGACTGCTTCTGACCACCCTGTATACGTCAGTCATAGTTAAACAAAAACCATAGTTTGACACATAACTCATGACCATACGACACAACATGTCGTATTACTGTCTATTGTATATACCGTCACTTCTTATTCGACCTTTAAAAACATTTTCATGCTTCTAGGAAAGACACATTTTATTGTCTCACGGTATTTTACACAGAGTCTGTGACTTAATGTCTTTGCTGCTTTAGCATCCATCGAACTAATGTAGTTGCTTTCGTTACCCGTTGTGAAGCTGGGCTGCGTTTGTAAATGTTGATCATAGTGTGTGATGCCCTAATGGTGTTTGGTTCAAATGGCTCTGAGCACTATGGGACTTAACTTCTGAGGCCATCAGCCCCCTAGAATTTAGAACTACTTAAACCTAACTAACCTAAGGACATCACACACATCCATGCCCGAGGCAGGATTCGAACCTGCTACCGTAGCGGTAGCGCGGTTCCGGATGGTTCAAATGGCTCTGAGCACTATGGGACTTAACATCTATGGTCATCAGTCCCCTAGAACTTAGAACTACTTAAACCTAACTAACCTAAGGACATCACACACATCCATGCCCGAGGCAGGATTCGAACCTGCTACCGTAGCGGTAGCGCGGTTCCGGATGGTTCAAATGGCTCTGAGCACTATGGGACTTAACATCTATGGTCATCAGTCCCCTAGAACTTAGAACTACTTAAACCTAACTAACCTAAGGACATCACACAACACCCAGCCATCACGAGGCAGAGAAAATCCCTGACCCCGCCGGGAATCGAACCCGGGCGTGGGAAGCGAGAACGCTACCGCACGACCACGAGATGCGGGCGCGGTTCCAGACTGTACCGCCTAGAACCGCTCGGCCACCCCGGCCGACTAATGGTGTTTATTATGAATTGTATAGCAGATATGAAGTGCATGTGCAAAACAGAGAAATTTAGGAACGTGCAATAAAAATATTCGACGAATGCGTCTTTCAGGATCATATACAACACATTATTTGTTAATCAATTTTATAGCCCTTTCTCATTTTATTTCCCAAATTAAATGTATCTCCATATATTTACTGTATTTTAAACAAAAAAATGTTTATCTTGGAGCAAGAAACAAGTAATGATTGCAAAGTGAGGCCTCAGCATGATAGTTTTAAGAGCCATATGACGATGAATTAAACAAAAACTCCGAAACTGGTTATGGTTAAATGTAAATAAGCCCCTCATACCACAATTGTAACTGGTTGCTGTATTCAAATTAAAATTCTTATAATTTTACTTCAATACTATACGATCATTTTTAACAAAAGCGTTGTGGCCAGTTGAGAAAATACGCCTGTTGGAGACGAACACCACGTAACTCGAGTGTTCTCCAGGGTCACTTAATTTTTGTTCTTTCCTTTCCTTCTTTCTTTTGATCTCCCTCGTCCTCAGAGTGTAAAAGTACCTCGGCATTACGTTTATTAAAACAGTGGCTTTGGAATACATGAAGTGGCTTACACGGAAAATGAGTATGTTGTTGCAACAATAGCGTTATACAAAAACACTACATGCAAATCAGCAGCGCTGTAACATGCCCGCGTCATCTGTACAGAGCACACAACTGCGCGTTTGAAACAAGGTCGACAGTTAGGACGGCGGGTACGAGAGAAGAACGTCTGCATAGACACCGAATGACGTTGGAGAATCAATTACCGAATGAACGAGACGTCAAACGCAGCTAAAGGTGACCATTCGCTTAAATGAATGCCTTTTTGTTGTTCACAGACTAGATTCTAAGATTGGCATCCTGAGGGTTTCAACCAAGAACGGTCAAGAGATTTTACACGCTCCAGTGACCAATATTTGTTGTTCGTGTTCATGAAATTCGATTTCCGAAAATCATTTGACTGAGTACCACACCTAGGCTTATTATCAAAAGTACGATTGTATGGGGCATCAAGCGAAATTTGTGACTGAGTAGAGGATTCTTTGGTAGGAAGGACGCATCACTTTATATTTGATAGAGAGTCATCGACAGATATAATAGTAACTTCAGTGGACCCAAGCTAAGTGAGTTGGGTTCCCTGCAGTTCTTTTTGTATATTAAGGACCTTTCGGATGGGTTTCATATAAACGTTCATAGTGTGTGTGTGGGTGGGTGGATGTGGGTGTGTGTGTGTGGGTGTCACAATAAAGATGAATATGCTTTGATGAGTGAGTTGTTAAATGAGATAATTTGTTTAAGATTTATAGTATGAACATTAGATTCCATTACTTGATACAAATGATTTATGAAGATCTAGGTTCAGTCATTGCTTCCAAGTTGGCATTAAAGAATGGGATGTAGCGAAGGGGTGACGTTGTGTGCAAAAGGGAAGGAAGAGTCTGTTTCGATGCCTAGATGTCAGGACGGGTTCTTTCTTTACACTGGAAGTGGATCTACGTTGAAGTTTCGTTGGGTGTAGATGTGGACAGCGTGTCAGCGTAGCGGTGGAGAGATGTGTTGATATAGTCACTGTATAACACCGGTTTAGATATTACGTGAGAGAATATGTATTTATTTGTTTCTAGCTTATGGGACCTGAAGAACATTTGCACATGAGGCCATTGGTCGGATAAAGGCTTTATGGGTGCGAGAGTAATGGAGGAATGTAACCTCTATTTTGGACCAATTAGTAGCTTAGATCGATTGAGGGTTTCGTAGTATGAATAGGTGTTACATGGCTCAGAGTTTAAGTTTACTGAATTGTATGTTAGTGTGATATGTAATTGGATAAGATTATTGTAAATGAAATGGTATCGCGATGGAAGCTACACTGGTCTGGAAAACATAAGAACGAAAGTAAGTTTTGCATGATTTGTGACAGCCAAGTAACACAACTCATTGATACTTGAGCACTTGAGCCATTCATAGTTGAAACTGCTACAGTGTAGTACATAACGAAACAAAAAAAAAATCGCAGTGAGACGAACAGAAATGACAATTTTAATCTAAGATAAGACAAAAATTACACTGAAATCACCGCTATTCATGATGGTCCATTGGACATTACTAACAAACGGAATTGGTTGTCAATAAGATTTGTCATAAACACAGATGGCCGCGCATGCTTCCCATGATGACCACGAGGTTGGTAAGGAGTTCTTGTGGTAGGGCGTTCCATTCCGCCACTACAGCGATTGACAACTGGTGGATGATCGTCGATGGGTGTAGATGTGCTGCAGTACGCCTCCTGAACGCATTTCACGCGTGCTCTACGGAATTTAAGTCGAGGAAACGAGAAGCTTGTCCTTTCGCCGAATATCCTCTCGCTCCAAAAGATTATACACCTGCGCTGTGCTATGCGGTCGCGCATTGTCGTCCTTAAAAATGAAGTCAGGGCCTAATGTACCCTTGTGAAGACGCACATGAGAAAGGAGTACAGAGTCACAATAACATTGACCGGTGAGTGTGCCATGTTCAAAGATTTGGAGCTCAGTACGTATGTGACATTATGCCTCGCCAGCCATAACACCTGGACCACCAAACCGATCATTATAAACAATGTTAGTGGGCGTATTGCATGTTACACCCCCCCCCCCCCCAACCATATGTGGGTGTACGTCCAGAATCACTACTCAGACTGAATCTGCTCTCAGCGCAGAGCATGCGACAGCACTCATTGTTGATCCGGTCCCTACACTGTTGGCACCATCGGAAATGGTGCCGCCAATGTGCGGCTTTCAACGGCACACAGTGCAGTGGTCGTCGGGCAAAGAGAACACTCCTAGGCAGCCATCGTGTCACAGCCGGCCGGGGTGGCCGAGCGGTTCAAATGGTTCAAATGGCTCTGAGCACTATGGGACTTAACATCTATGGCCATCAGTCCCCTAGAACTTAGAACTACTTAAACCTAACTAACCTAAGGACATCACACAACACCCAGTCATCACGAGGCAGAGAAAATCTCTGACCCCGCCGGGAATCGAACCCGGGAACCCGGGCGTGGGAAGCAAGAACGCTACCGCACGACCACGAGCTGCGGACAGGCCGAGCGGTTCTAGGCGCTACAGTCCGGAACCGCGAGACCGCTAGGGTCGCAGGTTCGAATCCTGCCTCGGGCATGGATGTGTGTGCTGTCCTTAGGTTAGTTAGGTTTAAGTAGTTCTAAGTTCTAGGGGACTTATGACCTCAGAAGTTAAGTCCCATAGTGCTCAGAGCCATTTGAGCCATCGTGCCACAGTGGAACGTGCTAATGCTTGCCTTGCAGTCCTGTTAAATGTGATTGCAATTGCGCCCGCTGTCTGACGTGGTTCCTTTCTTGCATTTTGCACAATGCAGCAGTCATCTGCTTTTGTAGTTGACCGTGGTCGAACACCTCCTCATCTTCGGGCAGCAGTGTCTGTGGTTCGGAACGCTCCCCACGCACGTGAAATATTGTTGTGAGCAATACCAAACTCCTGAGCTATGCCCCTCACACTTCGTCCTTCTCACAGTTTCCCGATGATTGTTCGCCGTGTGAAGTCACCCAAATGTTATCTCCGGACCAAGTTATAATGAAGAAAACCACGACAGTGTAATGTAACTGCTTTCTGTTTGATGCGCGCCGTCTGTTTCGTTCCTTCAGCTGCCACGTGTTGCGTGCCCAGCACCACTTGGCTCTATAGTCACTCTGACCTCACGCTGTATGACATCCAGCTTTCTGTGCACGCCTGGAAGACGATTGGATAGAAACCATGAAATAAAACAGACGTTGATTTTCGTATGCACGGAGGTCTGGAGTTCCAGTAGTTGATCAAAATACCAAATTGTATTGTATGCTCTTTTAGGGCCAACGGATGAAGTAAAAGTTTCGCGGTTCGAAAAGTATAACACATTGTCACATGCAGTAACTGTAGAGTCTCGCGGATTGAAAGGATGATATAGTTGTGTATTTTACTTTAACGCGTTGATGGTACACAGGCTGGGTGAAGAAGTTCTGCAACCGGTCGTCGTAAGAGAGGCTGGGATGACAGCAATACAGCCCCCCCCCCCCCAAAAAAAAAGAGTAGGTACTGGTGTAGATGACTTAGGATTCGCAAGCTCACTCCAGGAGATCGAGCGTCCTTATAAACGTTTCCAAACGGGGTCTGTTCGCGACTGAGTGACCAGTCACGGGAAGGCACTGTGACACGAGTCGATCGTCCGCTGCTATGCATTTGTCTCCACACAGCGCAGACAGAAAACGGTTCCTGACACTTCACTTTCAAAGCTGCAGAGATCTGAATCCCAGTAGATCGTCTATAGCTATGAAATCGCCTATATGTTATGACCCATGAATCTTACACCGATTATCATCCCACGTTCAAAGTCGGTTAACTCGCTACATGCTGCCATGTTCATTACACTTCTGTCTGTAATAGACTAGTCAGATACCTATAGTACTGATGCTGACGCAGAGTAAATATTTAAGGAGACCAAACAGCCAAGGTTATCAGTCTTCTCCCCACAAACCCCCCCCCCCTTTCCCTCCTCTCCTAGGACAGAAGCAGTGAACCCAATCTGTCTTCGTCTAGGGTAACTTCTGTATGCAAGTGCGAGAAAGTGTTCTAAATGATTGCGTGGTATGAACCTGAGGTGGAACGTGGGAACCCGCCCGGTGTTCTCCTAGTAGAATGTGGGAAACCATATCCAGGCTGATCGGCGAACCAGTCCCTCGTCGTTAATCTGGCGGGCTGACTCGATCCGGGGCCGCCGTACCTCTCCGTTCCGGAAGCGGTCGCGTTAACACGGGCGGCTACCCGGTCGAGAACATACGGACTGCGCAAGCCACGGTACAGTAGATGACGCAGTGTAAATCGTGCCAGTATTAGCAACTCTCTTTCCAATTCCATTCGCACACTGAGCAAGGGAAAAATGACTGTCTCAATACCTCTGCATTCGCCCTGATCTCTCTTTCCTTTTCCCCATAATCCCAACGAGAGGTATACGTTTATGTCAGCCTGATGGTCGCACACTCATCTTCGAATACAGATTTTCTAAATTTATCCAACTGGGTTTCGGGAGAACTATGTCGCGTTTCCTGGCAGAGTGTCTCTGTATTGTTTATATGGCTGTTATTATGTCAAATTAGTGAGAAATCTAAACACGGATACAAAACTCCATAATTGGCCGTACTAGCACTGTATATGCCATTCCATTTGCAAAAGTATTGCATTTTCCCAGAACCCTTCCACCAAATCTTTGCCTTCCTTAATACTAATTTTAAGCGATCGTCAAATTTCATCTTGGTCTTATCCATAAATACTAAGGCGAAGTTCATCACTAGTCTTTCTCTTTGCTGTAGGCATTATTTTACATTTATCCACCTTTAATGAGATCTGACATTCTCTGCATCAAGTAGAAGTGTCGTCCAAGTCTGTCTCCTTAGGATCGCTCAACGACACTGCTTTCCCATACCCAGCTGCAGAGTCAGCAAAATATCCTATAGTGCTGTTTGTATATTGAAAGCATTGGAGCTCCTATTACGCTTCAAGTGAGAGAAGTTACCAAGCCCTAGCTGCGACTGTGGAGCACCAAATCAAACCGCCCAATATATCGCCCAGTACTGTGAACTAAGACCGTATCAGGGTAGCCTGACTGACTTGTTCAACACCACTCCGTCCTGCTTCGAATGGGTGGCCAGTAGGGAGGTCAGAGTAAGAAGATAAAAGTTACGCAATTTATGTACTGCGATCTTTCGTTTTATTGTCTTACTTCAAAAATGGCTCTGAGCACTATGGGACTTCACTGCTGAGGTCATCGGTCCCCTAGAACTTAGAACTACTTAAACCTAACTAACCTAAGGACATCACACACATCCATGCCTGAGGCAGGATTCGAACCTGCGACGGTAGCAGTTGCGCAGTTCCAGAATGTAGCGCCTAGAATCGCTCGGCTACAACGGCCGGCTATTGTCTTACTGTTTCTATATTTTATCTCATTTTATCCCATTTTATTTGCAATCTTCATTGATCTATATCATAGAGTATTTTATCACTGAACGTAAGAGCTGTCTAAATCATGCGTGTAACGCCATACGCTAAATAAATGGGGCACACCCTATGTTCCTTTTATTTCTGCGGAACATTTGCCGTCCAGTATACTTGGATTCTATTAGTCAAACATTCCTCCAACCAGTCACATACGCTGCCTGACAAAAATAGAGAAACGAAATGAAGCTTCACGGATTGAAAGGGCATGTGATGTTATTTCAGTCTTTACAAATTCGAGTCAAATTTATAAAGAACTTGGCAGGATGAGCATATTTATCGGATGATTAGCACCGCCTCTCGTCTGGATACAAGCACTGATTCGGCTGGGAAGGGTGACATCAAGCCGTCGTGTACTATCCTGACGCCATCTACCCACATTGTAACTGGTCCTTGATAGTCTGGATACTGACACTGGGATGGAACTGACGACCGAGTTGGTCCTACACAAATAGACACGGGTACAGATCTGTGGATCTTGTTAGCCATAGGAGTACCTCCATTCATCGGACGCACGTGCTTCCTGGTCACGTCACGAATACAAACGCGGCCGTTTGTGCTGTGGTGTTAAAGGCAGCCTACGCCTGGGACGATAATTTCCTAGTTCTGCTACTGCTAGTCTCTGACCGAAGATGCGGGATGGTACAGAATGTTGCAGGGAGTCGATTACGTGGTCTCGGCTAGAGGGGCAGATGTGAAGGTGTTATAAAGTGCTTGATGTACAATGCGGCGATGCTCCTTTGTGGTGGTTAGGGCCGGACGACTGGAATCTTGAACACGCTCCCATGCAGTCCAGCATCGGACCACTGTCACATCTGAATGCTCCACAGATCTTAATATTACACGATTCGACCAGCAGGCCAAATTGAGGTCCAATATGAGTCCAGTTTCAGATTCTGTAAGATGCTGATAACGCTGTCTCAGACCAGTTAGCGTCATCTCAGTAATTATTCAACATCTGACGCTGTTCACGCCCCTTATATACCCTGACAGACCCAGTAACAACGATAAATACGAACAACTCTGATGCACGCATGTGTCCGTCCTACCTGACACAGAAACTTGCAACTGCTATTTCCTGTCGGAGAGGTCACAGTTCGTAGTAATTGACGGAAAGTCATCGAGTAAAACAGAAGTGATTTCAGGCGTTCCCCAAGGTAGTGTTATAGGCCCTTTGCTGTTCCTTATCTATATAAACGATTTGGGACACAATCTGAGCAGTCGTCTTCGGTTGTTTGCAGATGACGCTGTCGTTTATCGACTAATAAAGTCATCTGAAGATCAAAACAAACTGCAAAACGATTTAGAAAAAATATCTGAATGGTGCGAAAAGTGGCAGTTGACCCTAAATAACGAAAAGTGTGAGGTCATCCACATGAGTGCTAAAAGGAACTCGTTAAACTTCGTTTACACGATAAATCAGTCTAGTCTAAAAGCCGTAAATTCAACTAAATACCTCGGTATTACAATTACGAACAGTTTAAATTGGAAAGAACTCATAGAAAATGTTGTGGGGAAAGCTAACCAAAGACTGCGTTTTATTGGCAGGACACTTAGAAAATGTAAAGAGACCTACTAAGAAGACTGCCTACACTACGCTTGTTCGTCCTCTTTTAGAATACTGCTGCGCCGTGTGGGATCCTTACCAGGTAGGACTGACGGAGTACATCGAAAAAGTTCAAAGAAAGGCAGCACGTTATGTATTATCGCGAAATATGGGAGAGAGTGTCACAGAAATGATACAGGATTTGGGTTGGAAATCATTAAAACAAAGGCGTTTTTCGTTGCGACGGAATCTTCTCACGAAATTCCAATCACCATCTTTCTCCTCCAAATGCGAAAATATTTTGTTGACACCGACCTACATAGGGCGGAACGATCACCACGATAAAATAAGGGAAATCAGAGCTCGTACGGAAAGATATAGGTGTTCATTCTTTCCGCGCGCTGTACGAGATTGGAATAATAGAGAATTGTGAAGGTGGTTCGATGAATCGTCTGCCAGGCACTTAAATGTGATTTGCAGAGTATCCATGTAGATGTAGATGTAAAACTGTTATCATTGAAACACGTGCCGATGGTGTGCGAAGTTACGTTGACAACGGATCATGTCTTCTGAGTGCTTCACTTTTTTTGTTAGGCAGGGCATTTGCGAAGATCCTCCGTATGATCGTACCTTGTAGTCGACTATGCAGTACGGTGTCGAACTCCTAACAGACATTTAAGAAGACGCAGTCGACCGCTTGACATGCATCTGATGCGTCTATACTCAGTATATCTAGCCGCAACAAACGGGCGTGGCATACAACCTTTCTCGTGAGTTTTGGCCACCGTGTTTAAATGTTCAGTTGTTGTCGGTCTAACTGTAAAGAAATAAAATGTCGGTCGCCGTAAGTGAGACGTGGCGGTTAAACGGCTGTCGGAGAGCACTTAATTTACCATTTGGACGGGAATGCGTTCCACCTGGCGGAGTACTTTCCGCGAATTACGGCGGCGGGCCAGGGCTGTCGGCGGCGCGCCTTTCATCGTGGCATTAGACGCGATGCAGCGCTCTTTGTTCGCCTTTTTGCCGGGCAATGACCACCTGCACAAGGCGGCCGGGCCGCGCCGCTGCAAAAACCCCGCACCGCTAATTGACTGCACCAGACTTCTTCCTCGTACGCAATTCTTCCCATTTTACCGCCGCACTTTATGTAACTGTCTAGTATTAACAGTGCAGTAACCAATCTCTTTTTTTTTCTTCTTCTGCTTCTCCTTCATTGTTCCAGTACACTTTACCTTCATAACCCTTCATCCTCACCCCCGCGCCCTCTTCACCATAATCTTCTACACAACTGTCACGAATGTTTGAAATATTATTGTATTTTTTGTTTAGCTCGATGCAATAAACAATGCTTGTAGTATGCTAAGTAGATGCTGTTTTGCTGTTTAGTTGTCGATCAATGCCACGGGTTTCATCGGCATTCTCTTGCCTTATGTGATGGAATTTCACCTCTACCCGTGGGCGCGAAGTAACGTAAAAGTTTAGCGTCTCACTGGCTTCTAGCTGAATACGGAGCCTGAGCAGTTGTTTACGTATAGACGAAGAAATCAACGATAATCTTTCTGGAAGAAGCAAATTGACATTTGCTGTAGGTACCAGGCGAGTACCTTCTCGTCCGAAGCAAATCAACGGCCACGAACGTCTTTCTCCAAAAATCTTTGGAGGACGTGAAAGGGCTTCCCAGTGAAATTTTTGCGGCGTTCTCGAAACAGCCTGCCAACATATTCCTGCACACATATTGCCAACATGTTGGCAATATGCTGATACCGGTAGCTGTTGAAGTATTCGCACCTTGCTCTCTTCACAAATTTTGAGGGCCAAATAGCACACTGTGGTTCCTCGAGATATATATGGTGAAGTGCGGTTTATCTGAGAATATGGTCGTCTACAAATGTCGTGCGCGAGTCACTCTTGAGTAACCTTCGCGTAAGTAAAATCATTCTGAAGGCTAGAGTAGGAGGAATAAGTGGGAACAGAAAAACGATTCGTGACCTTTCTGGTCGATGGATGTACACAGATACTCAGTTAATTCGATTTGATAACACTGTTAGAATGAAGTTGTTGTACAAGACGTCATGATTTGCAATCCAATGCTGCGAAAGAGGCCTACAACAGAATACCCATGCATTTAGATACTCATCCATGCACAGCAAAGTTTCTCATTTCATCCACTATCAAAAACGCAAAAAGTTGGATGATAATCCCACCACAGTTGAGTCACACAACTACTCCAACCTTAGCAAACGTTCCTTCGCATGTAGAAATCTGACACTTTTTGATACGTCTCAGTTGCATGAAGAGTGGGAAAATGAAGGCTTCGAGAAGTAAAATATATAAAGAAAAGAATTTTTGGTCTGTCACAAAAATCATCTTTCGTTCTCACGTTTAGTTTACCGACATTACCTAAATACATGTCGATAGTGGCTTTATTCGCCCTTATATCAAACATTTCAACCTGAACTCAATGCTTTGTTTTAAGTGCCAAAAACTCTAGCCACATCACCTTATGGATGTAAAGGGCAAGTACTTTGTTGCAGCTGTGGGTTGGTTGCTTTTGAACAAAAAATAATACGCTCAGGATCGCAAGCGTACGGATATAAATGCTGTTTGGAGTAGGGATTATCAAATTTTCATACGAGAAAGGAAAATTGCAGAAATGAGAGTAACAAAGCGCACATCATACAGCGGGACAAGAAAGGTGCATAGAGCTCAACAAACTGCAGTATTCGCAGCCATGGTAAAAAAAAAGGAAACTCAACACCAGATAATACAAAGGAACCGAAAGAAATTGCAATTGTAAGTGCAGGTGTAAAAAAACACCTGAAGCTATGCTTACTTATAGATCCATTTAAACAAGCACGCAACATAGGTTGGTGAAGTCAACACTTAAAAATGAAAAAAAGAGTGCAAAATTGAAAGGCGTATAAGGAACACTGGCATTATCTACCCACAGAGACAGAAGCACTCAAAGCAGGAGAGACCAGAAAACGGGTGATAAGCCACGTGGTTGACTTCAACGGCGTTGCTGTTTTTGGTCACATGGAAGCGAAGTTTGCCATCTCGATTAAAAGACAAAATGAAGGAAAATTAATACGTGTCTCACTCATCGCATTGGAGTGATAATGAGTCGATAATTTTTGTGGAGGTACTGAAACTCTTAATGTAATTAAAGATTACAAGCTTGTCTCTAGAGCACCAATGCAACGATGTCCCTGTGCTAATGGGTCTTAGCTCCTACAGAATGGCAGGCGGGGATAAGGCTACAAGTGGAGTGGCTAAATTTGTGAACAACGAATACTAATTCAAAGTTTGAACAGTAATCCATACCATGATGCACAACGCCTCTCTTGTACCGTCTGTCTCTGGAATTGGGTGAGCATGTCGTGAAGCTTTAGCGCTTGTGAAATGAAACTGTGACGACACGCGCTGCTCTTCATGGTATTTTCTCTATTTCCTCTGTGAATCCTGTCTGGTACTGATTCTACACTTCCGATCAGTATTCAAGTACTGGTCGAACGAAGGTTTTGTAAGCTACCTCCTCCTTGCATTAACTACTTTACGTGAAGATTCTTGCAGTGAATCACAGTCTGGTGTCTGCCTTACCTGCGATTAGTTATTAAACACCTCCACCATCCATTCTTTCATAATGGATACTTTAATACATGTAATGTGCGATGGGCGTCGATTCACCAAGGGCCCTGGTACCGAGCTGTCGAGAGCATAATACCTTCAGAGAGTCAAAATTTTATTTATTTAAAAAAAAAATTAGTAATTCTCTTCTTCAGAAGAACTAGTTGTCTTAACGCAGGGCAAATCACACACGTCTGCACAGTTGCAGGGTCGTTCGCCGCCATCGATCTCTCACCATGCTCTTCTGGTCTGGATACACACATCAAATCGACCAGTGTCAGAAAGGAAACTGACGAAACAGATGCACAACAAGCCAAATAGGATGCTTTACAGTGTTCTGGCTGTGTATAAACAGGTTGCAGGGCCTAGGAATGAGGACCACATTATGATGTATATCCATTTGCAAAGCCTGCAAGACTCGTAAGAGGACCGTGTACTTTGGTGGAATGAAGGGTGCCGTTTTGCAATCAACTGCATATTACGCACTGAGCGGTTTCATATGCCAACCAACTACTAAGTACGATGCAGTTTTTCGGACAGCGAGGACCAGATGCCGCGCAACTATTATTGAGATCCAGAAGAGATCGTGCATGAATTTTAGATCACCTTGAACCGTTTCGCAAAGTACAGATTATCAGGAGGGTTTCTGAAAGAGATGGGAGTGCCTAGTTTTTGGTCTAAAAAGGAATGGAAGTCTCGAGACGAACCTCAGAGACATATTCCAGAGAACAACGGGACAGCATGAAACGTTCTCTGGCGTTGCGTCGGATGGCGTTGTGGAAACTACACTATATTTTGACGACGCACATGCTCATCATCTTCAGGCATCACTGAAGATGACGAGAAGCTGCCTCGTAAAAATATTGTTTAGGTTCCACAACATCTTCCGATGCAACGTCCAGGAACCTTTCAAGCAGTTATAATGTCGGGAAGAGCTCAAACGACAGAGTTTGCAAGTAACTTCTAGCGCCAGTTATGATGCAGCTTAATGAACCACAGAGCAATTGCTGAGAGGGACAGTCGGTGCTTGAGTTCCCGTAATGAGGAACTGTCACCCTCCTCCCCCACTATCCCCAGCTACCAAGTTGTGCTACCTTACGTGGACAGATAAATAAATCCTTCTTATCCATTTGAACGATTTTAGGAGGGACAAGACTTCTTTCACTTTTCTCGGGGGGTGGAAGGGTGTTGTGATCCAAAAACTCATCTTGTAACCAGTGAAGGGCCGTACATTCCCAAATGTTCAACGTTTGTTATCCATACCAAATGCGTAGAAAAATCATAGAGTAGATAATGAGTCGCCACCGTGTCTGATTTTCGAATCCAAACAGCTTTTGTGAGGTAGAAAGTGACTATACAACGAATGTTTACGTTAGTTTGTTAAAATCCTTACTATGAGGAACTGACACTTTGGAATGTCTACATGAAAATGAGATTATTTGCACTTGAGTCTAAATTGGTTTCCACTCGAGACCAGTAATTTAGTAATTTGCATTTGAATCCCATAGGAAGAACGTGGGGATGTTGGTGCATCTAGCTTGTTTCCATTCTGCAAAACACATGTACCTCGCTCGAAGACAACTGACTACTAGAAATGGGAAGAGAATGCGGGGCTGGAGATTCGTCATCGCATTCTCGAACTTACAACTATATGAACACCATGGAAGACGATGGCCTGGGTTCCCGGGTTCGATTCCCGGCGGGGTCAGGGATTTTCTCTGCCTCGTGATGACTGGGTGTTGTGTGCTGTCCTTAAGGTTAGTTAGGTTTAAGTAGTTCTAAGTTCTAGGGGACTGATGACCATAGATGTTAAGTCCCATAGTGCTCAGAGCCATTTGAACCATTTTAAGACGATGGGCCGTCACCGAGTAGAGACTAGAAAACAGCCTCATCACCTACCTAGTGAAACACGATTATAGACTTACAAGATACTCGTTTATGTATGCGAAGGATGCGTTTTCTTAAAAGAAGCTAGCAACTGTCGTTTAAGACGTTGTCTTGGAATAATTACTTTACATAGGCTATGAGAATTACAGACCTGAAACAATGCTGCTGCCTTCAGAACAATGGATATGTTAGGCACCGCGATCATGTGTGACGGAATGGCCCTCTTAACTCATCCCTAAAATCTGGAGGCAAGATGTTTCGAGAGGTCTCCGAAAAAAGGTTAGAAACATTCCATTATAGATCTGCCTCAAAATTATGCACGTAACTTTACAAACGTTTATTACTAAGGATGCTAAGTTTGTGACTTTACGTGGAAGGCTGTGAGTGTATAAAATTCCATTACATCACCTTTCTATTGCTGGTACGATCACCAGGCTCTGAATCATTATTAACTTAAATCGAACTCCCCAGTAGCAATGAATTTTTACAAAATGAATTTTGAACTCTGCGGTGGAGTAAGCGCTAGTTGGAAACTCCGTGGCAGGCTACAATTCGGTGAAGAAACGATATTGCCGAGAAATGGCTTATCCACAGCCTAGGCGATTGTTTTCGGACTGAAGCATTGGCCGAGAAAGGGAAGCTTCCGGTTAGAGTCCCGCTCCTCTGACTTCATCCCTAAAAGCTGGCTGCAAGATATTTCTAGAGGCCTCCGAAGAAAGATTAGGAACTCTCCATTATAGATCTGCCTCAAAATTATGCCTGTAACTTTAATCTACCAGAAAGTTCCAAACCAGCGCACACTCCGCTGTAGAGCGGAATATTCACTGTGTAAACAATCCCTTAGGCTGTGGCTAAATCACTTCCCGGCCATAATCATTCTTCCAGGATTGCTTGTCGCGCAAGGCATGCAGGAGAAATTCTTTGACGTTAAGAAACTAGGAGACAATTACTGACGTAAGTAAAGCTGTGGCGGGTGAGTCATTCGTCGTGCCTGGGTAGTCCAGCCGGTAAGAACATTGTTAGAGAAAGGTGAGGTTCGGTGTTCGAGCATGGTTTGGCACACAATTTCAATCTGCTAGGAAGTTTCACCGATGAATTTGTTGAACTCCGTTGTGAGACTAATGTCAATTTTGTGCATGTTTATGTAGGGTACACATACCGCCGAATTTCAGACAAAAGTGATGTGTACGTAATTTATGTTAAAGATAGGCATTTATCGGTATACAGAGAATAAATAAATTCGATGTGGAGGGAAAGATACTTGAGTAGCAGCTTTGCTTACAGGCATGTAATCAATGTACATACGAAATGCAAAGAAAAATATGATATAGCACGGGAACTGCTCAAATAAAACATACAGTGTGGTATAATTAAACTTCCGCTACTTGAGTGGGCCCCATGGAAACCGAGTGATCGTAGGACAATGAAACATTGTGGAGGCATTTGCAAGGACACGTGGAAGAAAAATAACGAGTAAACCATTGAAAGAAATACATTTTAATTTACACGTGAGTGGGTAACATTTGTTAATTGCGTACTATGTTTACGGTCCATGTTACAATCGTTGCTCGACGTGACGGACATCTGCATCCACGACAGCCTGGACGTTTGTGCGGATATCATTTCACAACTGTTAGCAGCTCGTCTCTAATAACCTCGATGTCGACGGGGCGTTAAACCCAATCTTCCTTTTTTTCGTTGGCAGCACTTTTCGAATGGTGGTCCTCGGAATGTTCAACTGTCGTGACACAGCTCGTGCACTGCTTAAAGATCGCTTATTGCGTCCAGCATGCTCAGTTATGTCAACAATACATCCTTGAACAATTTTTGGCTGCAATTAGCTAACGGCCTTTCCACGGCGCAATTCCGAAATCGCCAGTTAATTCGAACAACTGAATCATATTCTTCAACCCCAGTGCGGAAAGAGAACCTCCCTGTATTCCTTTAATGCGTCGATACTCGTGAAAAGCAGTAGCACTATTGCTGTCGTTTTGATAAAACAGCTTTACGAGTAACGCCCTGCTTACGTTATCCAGACCCATGTTGACTGTCTGCAACTGCAGTGATGCTTCTGTTTCAACCCTACGTCGCTGTACCAGTACCAGCACCTAACGGCAACACTTGTCGTTATCACTACTAACAACAGAAATCGTGCGGCGCACAGTTTGAACAGCATTCCTATATAATAGTAGCCAGACGGTAATTAGTTTCCCGTCTACACTGACTCAAGTAGCGAAAGTTTTATGACAACTATCTTGTATTTTCACTGAGTTTTGTACGGCTTCGTCCTACAAAATTAAAATAACGAACCGAGGAAAGCAATGTCTGTACAGCGTATATAGGGTATCTGACTTGTAGGTACAAAGGAAAGGGATGAGCAGAGGCCAACGAAACAAGCAAATAAGAGTAATAAAAATAGGTCCTGAAACCAGTGGTTAGGATGCACAGTTGGAGTCATGCTAATCGACTGTTTGGAGATGTTGTTTACAGTGGACGGATACATATGTGGTGCATACATGATGATGTGATGACACACTTTCATGTGGCTGTTCTGGAATATGTAGCACGAATCTTCGACAACAATTGTATCGGTAGTTTCTATCCGCCAGCATGGTTCTCAGATCTCCCGAACTAAACCCGTTGATTTTTTTATGTGGGGATATTTAAATCTTTGGTGTATTCTAGCCCATTTGACAGCGTCGATGAAATGGCTCTGAGCACTATGGGACTCTACTGCTGTGGTCATCAGTCCCCTAGAACTTAGGACTACTTAAACCTAACTAACCTAAGGACATCACACACATCCATGCCCGAGGCAGGATTCGAACCTGCGACCGTAGCAGTCGCACGGTTCCGGACTGCGCGCCTAGAACCGCGAGATCACCGCGGCCGGCACAGCGTCGATGAACTCCGGGAAAGCATTGTGGGTGGTGTCAATGCATTCGCAACACGGAACTTGTATGAGCATCGACGAGTAGATGTGCTGAAACCTGTCTTCGCACGAACGGTGGCCATATGGAACATTTGTTGTAATGTCTTTGTCCTCACGTGCATATTTGCAGTTTGGATCCGCAGGGACTCTGGTACAAGATGTTCATGTCTTCAATCATAATACGGCGTATCGAGTGAACTATTAGTTACCGGACCTATGTTTATTAGGATTATTTGCTTGCTTCATTGTCCTCTACTCGGTCCTTCCATTTGTACCCATAATAATGAAACGTCCTGTATAGCCTATACGTAAATAGTGTTGTAGTTTGCCGGCCGGAGTGGCCGAGCGGTTCTAGGTGCAACAGTCTAGAACCGCACGACCGCTACGCTCGCAGGTTCGAATCCTGCCTCGGGCATGGATGTGTGTGATGTCCTTAGGTTAGTTAGGTTTAAGTAGTTCTAAGTCTAGGGGACTGATGATCTCAGAAGTTATGTCCCATAGCGCTCAGAGCCATTTGAACCATTTTGTTGTAGTTTGGATCCTCTACACACTCTCATAACTGCCGGCTTTGCTTGAAAATAGAAATCTACATCTTATTATTTTCACGGCCAGAAATACTAAATTTATCAGTGATGAGTAAATATGTCTTTCAAAGAATTGGGAGAGAAAGAGTTTCCGTTACTGAGGCGAGTAAAATATCTAGGAGTGGGATGTGATTGCAAAATTTACAAACATTACATTGGCCATTTGAGTACCAGTCGCGTACAGAATGAGCGATATCCACGATTTCAGCGCAAGTGATCAGATGTTAACAGAGTGACAGGAGGGATAGAACATTGCAGGCAATGAATCATCCATGGGCCACTGTGCGAAGGGCTCCCGTGAGTAGAGCAGCCATGGTCGACAATCCGTGAATCAAAACAAAACAATAACAATATTAACATGTCCAGTCACATTAATGTGAGCACATGGCAAAAGCCTAAATAACTACTTTTGCAGAGCGGACCTCCGCGAGACGTCCAGGAAGAGAGAGAATGAGATTCTGGAAGGTACCGACAGGGAAGTAGAGACATTCCGAGTGCAATGACGTGGCCAGATGCGCTAGGTTTCTCACTTACGGATCCATGGTGCAATCGAGGTGGTCCCACAGATCTTCGGTTCAGTTGCAATCCAGACAGTGTGGTGGCGAGGGGAGTACGACAAAATCATACTGGTGCTCTTCGAACTACGCACGTGCACTGCGAGCTGTGTGACACGTTGCATTATCCTGCTGTAGATGCCATCGTGAGGGGGGAAAACAAAATTCATGTAGGGGTGGACATAGTCCCCATGAATAGATACATTTGTGTTGATCCATTGTGCCTTCTAGGATGACGAGATCACCTACGGAATGTCACGAAAACATGCTCCAGACTATAACGCTTCCTTCTGGTTGAGGGGTGTTTGCGTTCAGACGTCCACTTACACGCCAAACGGAGATCTGTCTGATAGAGCATACAACGTGACTCATCGGAGAAGGTCATCTTTCGCCATTCAGTGGACATCCTGATTCAGTACTGGCGTGCATATTCCAGTCTTCATCACCAATGAACAGCAGTCAGCATGGGTGCATGAAGCAGGCGCCTGCTGTGGAAGCCCACACGCAGCATTCGCTGAACAGTCATTGAGAAGACACTGTTGGTAGCCCCTTGGTTCATCTGGGCGGTCAGTTACTCAACAATTGCACCTCTATTCGCCCATACACATCTCCGCAGCCGTCGTTCAACCCTGTCATCTACGGCCCGTGATGCACCACAATTGCCTCGGCTCCGGTTTTGGACAGAGCCATTTTGCCGTACACCATATACCTTAACCACTGCAGCAGGTGAACTGTTTACAAACTTTGCCGTTTCAGAAATGCTTCCACCTTTGGCCTGAAATCCAATGATCATGCCATTTTGGAAGTCAAATTAATCGCTCTGTTGTTGCATTACGACAGCGATTGCAATGCTTTCCGCATCCAACTGACACGCTTTATACTCCCTCCACTGCTAATGCTGCCACCTGTCGTCTGTGAATGGCTATTGCACGTGACGTCGAACATAGCCGGTGGTTACATTCATGTGAATGGACCATACAGAACTCAAGTATCTCCACGCTATACGGTACAGAAATCGCTAGACAGCAGAAGTGTTTGTAATGATTGTAAAAAACAGAAAGAAGCAAGGAAAGGAGATTAGTGTTTAATGTCCTGTCGATGATGACGTCATTACAGACGGAGCAAAAGTTCGTACTGGGGAAGGAAATCGGTCTTGTCCTTTTCAAAAGAAGAGTCTAGGCATTTGCCTTAGCGGCTTAGGAGAGCCACAGAAGAGCTAAATCAGATTCGCTAGACAGGCTTTCAACCTACTCTCGAACGCTATTCCAGTGTCTTACCACTACACCTACTCACTTGATACGCACGCCACATGCCAGAAATATTTAATGAGTCCAGAAAGACAACCAACGTAACGTTGATACATGCAGTAAAGGCACCTGGAATTATGGAAATTGGAAATTGATGTTTAACGTCTAAGTCATTAATGGCTGAGTGCTGTCTCTGGTGAGCAAGGACAGGGAAGGAAATCAGGCATAGCCTCGATGAAGGAAACATCCCAATAATCGCCTAATTCAGAATCCCAACTTGAGGACTTGAACCCCATTTCGTACGACTGAGAGTTCAGCACCTTAGCCACAGCGTCACTCACCTCGGTCTAGACTGATGAATCGCTACATGTTGATACTCGTTGTAGACAATGTATGAGCGCACTGAAAATCGCATCAGGCGATGGATCCTGCCGTGTCTCCCAGCCCAGCCACAGCCATACATCAAAGAGCGCCGAGCTGCCTGACAATCAGATGCTACTCGGTAAGACTATCTTCAAGCAAGGATTATTTTTTGCCTCAGATAGTTCCCAAGTGAACATACATCCGGCCAACGCTGATGTAAGGGGACACAAGGTTTTATTCATCAGTTGGTATCGCCCAGTAGCAAGACAGTAGCTGCACCTCAGGTCGCCTCCAAGAAGAGCTCAACTCGACAGTCTATTAGTTCGTCATCTAGACAGTCTACAAGTGATCATAGTTATCGTTCACTGGTTTCAGTATTAGGTCAGAGATAAAGATACATCAGTGCAAGTGAACAATGAATTACACCCATCGTCATAAAAACAGCTGCACCCAGAAGGACAAAGCGGATTGTGATCATCGTTGGCAGGCACGTAGTTGGTACCACACATACGAAATGATTACGCTTTCAACTTGGAAGGATGAGAGTTGGCAATACTCTCTTAGGATTTAATGGTTGGCTACAGCGCGCATACACAAGCTCTGGAATCTAAGATATTGTTGTCGCGCTTGGCAGCGCACGGATTAATTAGTGGCAGTTTGGAAGCCAGTGTAAGGGCCCGCCTGCTGTAGTGAGCACGTGTGCTGGGCGAGGGGTCGTCGCTGAGCTGCCGTACTGCCGTGTCCGCCAGCAGCGACACAGGATTTGATATTGAGTTGATATTTTTTATAATTTGCAGCGCGCTTATTAATTTAAAGAAAAGGGTTTGTGTGTGTGCGTAGCAGCAGACGGTAATTTTATGATAGGAGTTGAATTCTTAAGGGAAACCATTGTTAGGCGAATAGATTAGGTATTGATTTTTGTCACTGATTTATTTTGTTATTGTCAGGGAATTGTTTCACTATGTATTTAATTGAGAAGTATTTCAGTCTGTCTCAAGAGTTTGTTTAATTTGTAATATTGCTTTAATGCCACTGGAGGCAGATTTACATAGGAAGCGATTGTTAAAACAGCTTCTAGCGTTTTGTTAATTGAATGAGAAAGAATCGCTTTCAGAATATAGTTTTTGAAAAAAGGAATTACTTGTCTGGGTTACCATTTATCGAGTTTAGATTTGACCAAACCCTTTCTCTTGAATTATGTGTAGTTGTAGTAAGCAGCAGCAGGAGCCGTCATAAAGAACATGCATTGCACTCAGCATGAATAATAGGTTTTTTTATGTTTTTGTTAAATAACGGAATGCAGCAGATCAAGCAGTGGCAGCAGGAAGACCAAGTAAGTTATTTGTTGCGCACAGGACCAATAAGAAAAAAATAAAGTTTAGGCGATCTCTGTAATAGTAAAGTTAACAAGAGTACAAGCACGAGACTTTCAGTAGAAAACACGAGATAAGAAGATAGAGCTCGCGACTTTCAAGGACCAACAAGTATTGTGCTACATGGCCATAAAATGTACGTGCTAGTATGACATTGGATTCCCAGTGTTTCGAATACATGCGTCCAGCCGTCGCGGCATGTAGTTGTACAGGTCTCGGATGTAGCCCTGTAATACTCCATCTTATGCTACGTGCATCTGAACACGCAGCTCCCGTAAACTGGTTGCTGGATGTGGAGTCCTGATGAGACACTTCATGGCATCCTACACATTCTCGATCGTAGAGAGATCGGACGATTCGGCTGGCCATAGCAGAGTATCCACAGGTGCAAGACACGACTGGGAGGTGACAGCGTTATGAGGACGAGAGCTGTTCTGTTGAAATAAGGCGTGGGCGTTCACTAATGGCATAGCCACCAGTTGCACGTACCGTGCGAACGTCACGAGCACGTTAGGAAGACTAAAGGTGAACGGTCGCCATGGATACCGCTCCCACACCATCACAACAGGCTGGCGGGACGTGCGATGGGAGATCACAAAGCGCTCATCGCGGCGCTCTCCACTGCGCCTCCAGACACCAGCCCGGTGGTCGTCGGATCCAAGACAAAAGAGAGATTCTTCTTAAAGATGACCCGCTGCCAGTCCGCATGTCCATCGTTGCCGACACCAGGCGAGTCGGGCACGACGCTGCGGGTGTGTGAGTGACAGGTATCGTAGCGGCCGGCGTGTGGCGACCCCTATGTCATACAACCGCCTACCAATGGTTCTATCATTTGCGGGAAGTTGTGTAGATGTCAGGACAGCCCGCTGAATGGCACCCATCGTTGTCGTTGGATCTGATAGTGCAATCCGTAGGTCCTGCCGTCTCCTGGTGCTCCTGGAAGTCCGGATCCTACATGTCGTGCATACGTGCCTTCCTATATCCATTCCCGCCAACAACAGGCAATGGTGATGCCCGTACGGCCATTTGGCGCGCAACAGGACTATAGGACCACAGAGTCTCCCGCAGTAACGATGCGGACCCTCTGTAACTCGTCTAGGCTGGAAATCCGCTGTCTAATGAGGCGCCTGGGTATCGAGTATTTTCAGGTGACGCTCTAATGACGCTACCTGCTGTCACACTGGCAGAAACAGAAGTTTGGGCCCTCTTATATCAACCGATTCTCACGACGTCACAGCTCCACCCACGCTCCCAGAGTCCACGGCCAAAATAGCATGGAATTAACGCAAAGAATGACTCGTGAGTTCCAAAGTGCTATTAGCAATCCAGATAGCACAAGGACTGTGCGTAGGAAGTTAAAAGGAATGGGGTACACCGGCCACATATTTCTGTAGTTAGCGCTAGGTGTCGCTTGAGGTGGTGTCAAGGCCGACGCCTCTGGACAGTGGATGATTGGAAACGAGTGATATAGAGCAATGAATCACGCTATACACTGTGTAAATCCGAGAAAAGGGTTTGGGTTTGACGAATGCGTGGAGAACGTTACCTGTCATCATGTGTAGTGCCAACAGTGAAGTGCAATGGAGGTGGTGTTACGATATGGGAATGTTTTACGTGGATGGGGTGTAGAATCAGTAATCACACATACTCCGAAGTAGCACTACAGTTTAGAGATTTATTCCGCATCTAGGTTTTGGAATCTCAAGTAAAACTAAAATCTTAAAGCGAAGATTGTTATTTTAAGAGCTACATACAGTGCCCATAGACAGTCTCAGTTAGTTAACAGACGTGAATTTGCTGAAAACTTGACATATGGTAAATCTAAAATCTAAATTTTGGCTCTTACTTTATTCTCCAATTTATTAGCATATATAGCGACATTTCTGTTACAATTAGCATTTACATGCAGTTACTGTATAATTTATGGTCAAGTAAGAATTAAAATTTTACCTGTTGTGAAAATCAGTCTTTGCGTTCAAGTAACATACTAACAAAAACAGCGCAATTTAGGATCCCATGTAAAGCCAACACTTTCAATTGGTACTTTTCCATTTGAAAAAAAAATTCGCTTGTATGACACGCAACTGATAAAAATGATCCTGATCCACAAAAAAATTTTACGCGTTCTATCCAAATGTACCTATTTTAAAGTTAACAATGCCGCCTTTCTCTAGCGTTAACTTTGTATTCCGAAACTTTAAATTAGTAGACGTGACATGATTAAGGACACTTAAATTAAAACTGTGTGTAGAGCATACTCGATGTATAGAATGGCGCGGCCTTCGACAAGGTTACATAAACTGAATGAAATACAAGCGAGGTTTTGTAGCATTATTTCTTTCTGTTTCCCTTTTCACTGTATCACGGTGACCTTCATTTTTTAACTGTGTCAGCGTACACTGCAGCACTCTGCAGACCTAGTAAAGTTGAAGTCCGAAAAGAAAAGAAAGGTAAGCTCGCTAACGGAGCGTAGACACGCGCGGGGCTGGAGCATTGGCCAGCGATCCGCAGTGACCTCGCCGCGACTCGAACGCATGACTCCGGTAGCCAAGGTGAGCTGCCAGAACCTGTCCGGCACATCCGCCCCCTCCTTTCCCCCTCTAACAGCAATTTTTACCAGTTCGATTCTGATACATTTTTGTTTTGTTTTAAAAAGAGTGAATTGTGAACTCTATCATGATTAGAATTATGTATTTAATTGCCGGTGCCTCAAGTCTGCTGTCACTTCGTAGACTCTTGGACTTGTAATTCAGAGTAATCAATCACTATTGCACGAGGGCTGGTTTGGAGTACCCGGTTCGTCACGATTGTAGTAACAGTTTCGTAACAACGGTAAAACATGCTGCCGACCATATGCTAACGACGCTAGAAATTAAGAGGACGTGGAACATGGCCAATCCCCTGCGTGGGAGTTGTGCTTTGAGTAAATATAAGAACTATGGCGTTTCGGTAAATTACAACTTGCACCAGTATGATCACTGACTCGGTTGTAGCGATTCTGCAGCTTCGAAGTCGCGTTAAATTCCGCTGTCAGTGTATCTGTTCATGCCCAGTCTTCGCAGGATACTCCGGAGCTCTCTTTTGAACGTGGAAGGCATGTACTTTCAAGTATCCGAGCAACACATGAAAGCGGGTGCGGATCTTGTGTTCCATGGGGAAGAGTGAAGGATTCTACGTCTTCTACATCTACATACATACTCCGCAAGTGACCGTAGGGTGCGTGGTGGACAGTACTTTGTATCACTACTAGCCATTTCATTTCCTGGTCCACTCGCAAATGAGGAGGGAAAAACTACTATCTATATGCCTTCGTACGATACCTAATTTATCTTATCTTCGTGGTCTTTACACGAAATGAACGGTGGCAGCAGTAGAATCGTTCTGCAGTTCAGGTTCAAATTCTGTTCTCTAAATTTTTTCAATAGTGTTCCTCGAAAAGAGCGTTGTCTTCTCTCCAGTGATTCCCATTTGAGTTCACGAAACTCCTCCACATTACTGGTGCGTTGACTGGCAACAAATCTAGCGGCCCACCTTAGAATTGTTTCGATGTTTTCCTGTAACCCGACCTGGTGGGAATCCCAAGCTCTCGAGCAGTACTCAACAGTGGGTCATACTAATATTCTATACTCATTCTCCATCCACAGATGACCGAGGGAGGTGGCGTAGTGGTTAACTGGACTTGCATCAGGGAGGACGACGGTTCAAACCTGCCTGACATAGGTGATCTCCCTAAATCAATTGAAGCAAATGCCGGGATGGTCCCTGTGAAAGGGACCCATCCTTCCCTAATACGAGCTTGTGCTCCGTCTCCAATAACCTCGTTGTCGACGGAACGGTAAACACTTATGTCCTCCTCCTTCCACAGATTAACCATACTTCCCTAAAATTCTCCCTACTACTGCCCTTGCATGCTCGTTCCATTTTCTGAGTATATCGCTTTGCAACATTACGCCTAGACATTTAATCTATGTGACTGTGTCAAGCAGTAAACTACTAATGCTCTATTCGAACATTACAGTATTGTTTTTCCTACTCATCCGAATTAACTTACATCCTTCTACATTTAGAGGAAGCTGCCATTCATAACACCAACTATAAATTTTTTATGATTCATCTTGTATCTGTGGTATCGATAGCTACGATGCCACGGCGTAGGTGCAAGTTCGTAGGTTGGCACTACGACACCGACACAGACAACAGCGCCCTCTAGCCGGCGCTGTGCAGCTCTACGAGCGCCGCTCCAGATTCACCCATTTGATTCCGAGGAGACGACCAAGCAACATTGTTTCTATTTCATAGTGGGTGAGCTACTACAGGTTTTGCCTTTGTAACTCCTGGCCAATGTAGCTTTGATAGATCCGGCTTCGCACCTACGTGCTCCTCAGTGCAAAATTACGTATGTCATTGATTAATATTCTCTATTAAATGTACTTCCACGTAAAAAGCAGTGCCGAGATTTTTACATCACCTGCTCTTACTCGCTTCCTACATTCGGCCAACCATTCAGTTTACAGGAGCAGACCCACGAGCGGTTTCCAGGCGGGATACTAAAGCAGGCGACGAGGATGGGATCAGCTTTTGTATCCCGCCTGGAAGGCGGCTCGTGGGTCTGCTCCTGTAAACTGAATGGTTGGCCGAATGTAGGAAGCGAGTAAGAGCAGGTGAGGTAAAAATCTCGGCACCGCTTTTTACGTGAAAGTACATTTAATAGAGAATATTAGTCAACGACATACGTAACTTTGCACTGAGGACCGCGTAGGTGCGAAGCCGGATCTATCAAAGCTACATTGGCCAGAAGTTACAGAGGCGAAATCTGTAGTAGCTCACCCACAATGAAATAGAAACAATGTTGCTAGATCGTCTCCGCGGAATCAAATGGATGAACCTGGAGCGGCGCTCGTAGAGCTGCACAGCGCCGGCTAGATGGGCGCTGTCGTCTGTGTCGGTGTCGTAGTGCCAACCTACGAACTTGCACCTATGCCGTGGCATCGTAGCTATCGATACCACAGTATCCTCCTGCGGTCACTCAGCAACGAAGTATTTCACGTACTCCACACCATCAGCAGCAAACAGTCGCAGATTCCTGCACAATCTGCCTATTTATTTGCAATATGGCAAACTTTATGCTGATTGTCAACTGCCAATCCATGCGCGAAGTACTGATTGTGGTGTCACCGCCAGACACCACACTTGCTAGGTGGTAGCCTTTAAATCGGCCGCGGTCCGGTAGTATACGTCGGACCCGCGTGTCGCCACTGTCAGTGATTGCAGACCGAGCGCCACCACACGGCAGGTCTAGAGAGACTTACTAGCACTCGCCCCAGTTGTACAGCCGACTTTGCTAGCGACGCTACACTGACAAATACGCTCTCATTTGCCGAGACGATAGTTAGCATAGCCTTCAGCTACGTCATTTGCTACGACCTAGCAAGGCGCCGTATTCAATTGATATTTATTATGTGAAGCATGTATCATCAAGAGCGATGTTCTACAATTGTGGATTAAAGTTAAGTATTCCAAGAACTACATTCTTTTCTTTATAGGATAATTACTTTACCTTGTTCCAGACCTCACGCCAGTCAACGTGTAATTAAACGCGTGCATTTCGGCCTCCTCTAGCAACACAGTGTTGGCTCTTCTGCCAACACATCACTGATCATCTGCAATTTTCTAACGATGTGACTTGGTGCATAACAACATCATACGCAAAAAGCGACATGGCACTTCTGACGTTTTCCACTAGGTCACTCATACTTTGTGAAAAGCAAAGGAACTTTAACACTCGCTATGGGTACGACCATTGTTTTACATCTGTAAATTTATCTCCGTTACGAATGAAATGCTGTGTTCCGTGATTTCCCTAAATCGCTTCAAGCAAATTTCGGGATGGTCCATTTGAAAGGGCACGGCCGATTTCCTTTCCCGTCCTTTCCTAATCCGAGTTTGTGCTCCGTCTCTAATGATCTCGTTGTTCATTCAGTCATTCAGCTGGTCTGATATTCTGTAGGCTCGTATTTAATTAATTAGGCGACAGTCTGGAACTGTATCGAATGTCTTCCGGAAGTAAAGGAATACAGCATCAACCTCGGTGCAGGTACCTGCTACCTTCTGAGTCTCATGAACAAACAGAGCGAGCCATACGCATTGTTCACAACTTTATGATTAATCACTCCTCCTTTTAATGGTAAAGAAGACATTCTGAGAAAGACTAGGAGTCTTGCTGGTATGTAGCGGTCTGATGCTTTCACTGTGTCGATATCATTGCTCTCAGATAGTACATTCTGCTGAGTATGTTAGAATTTGGTGAACTGAGAACCGTTGTGTATCCAGAGAAAAACAGGGAAATACACAAGGACAACCTCACATTACTGACAGAGCCTAATAGATATGGGATGCGGCGGGTGCAACAGACGTTCTTCATTGATGTTTGGATTGAATCATTCCACATATGGCTAGTAAAAATATTTATTGTGACTGCACGTCTTCCCGAACAAAATAAATTATAGAGAGTTGTTCCTGACAAAACATCGTAACTTGTTCACAGATGTTGGTGTCAAGCGTAGTAAAGAATCAGCCGTGATCCTATTGTTCGAGAAGACATTTTTTTGAGAAAAGACCATTTGGTTCTAAACTGTTATGGATCACTGCATCTTCACTGATTCCATCCCCTTTGGCGCCATTCATTCCATTTCAGTGAATTTAATGCAAAAGTTATGTATTTCTGTAGCTGTGTAAATCACAGTCCCCCAAGGACCAGTTGTGCCATTACCACATATGCCGTGGGAGAACCTGTGGTAGTAGTGCTTGCAAATCAAAGGTGGAAACATTAGCGATAATGAAGGTTTGATTCAGGCCAGGAGTAGTACTCACATTGCCTTGTAGGTAACACAGTTTCTCACGAAAAGCAAGACATCCTGGGTCGAGTTTCGGTGTGGCACAAATTGTCTGTAGTCACACTTAGTAATTAATTTATTAGTTCATTTATTTAATTATTCTCATTCATTTACTCATAATGACTATGGAGGCATTACTTGTTAGTCAGTGCCCTTATAGAAGTATTGGAGCAGCGGAACACATGCAGAGTTTAATGCATACAAAAGCAGTTAAGTTTACTCAACATATTGCTTAGGCTGAAACAACAGAAGAGAAAAACTTTAAAGAAATTTCAGAGAGGTGAATTGTCAACAACGATTATATTCAAAACTCAACTTCCTTTTGAAATGATGAATTCAGTTGATGTATTTGAAAGAATGTAGAGCACAGTAACAACCAATCAAGCCGGTGTTTGTCGTTGGTTTAGGTCGTGTACCCATTCTAACCTTCTCCGGTGACCAATCTATTTCTTCTTCCAATCGTGAGTGTAAAACGTGTCTCTCTACATGAATAGAACGATCAACATAGCATAGTGTGAATGTAAGTAACTTGTATGTTTCGATACCAAAAGCAGACCTGTGTAGAGCCCACATATTATATGACAGATGATCAGAGACAATTTTCTGTTCTGATTCCAGGCTAACTATCGAACCAGTAAATTTCTTTGAAGCTTCTGTTTTAACATCATAACGTTGGCGAGACCACTGCAGGACTGGTCCTCATTCTCGTTTCTGCAATGCACATGGTTTTTCTTCACTAGAAAAACACAGCGCAGTATAAATATCCAAAAATTAATAATTTTTTGGACTAGATCATATTTTATGAGATTTTTTGGATTGTACCGCAGAGACCTGACAGACGGAGAGAATCGTTGAAAGGTGAAGCAATTGAGACAAGAAAGACGCGCAACGAAATTGGCACTGTGTTTGATACTTTATTACATAGCAGTGCATTAATAGAGGCAGGTGATCATTACTCCCATTTGCTAAAAGTAATTCAATAGTTTACCGCTTTTCTGGGTACTATATGGACCAAAAAAGGTTTTTAAAACAGTTTGAAGGTTCCGGACTCCCATGTGGTAATTAAGATCGCTGAAGAGCACATCACATCATTTCACGTATACTTTTGATCATAATTCGATAAATAAATTCACATTCGGTAATTATCCAGTTATTATGATAGCAGATCCTTCGATTATAAAAAAAGTCAGACATCAAAGCAGGCAGAGTTGTTAGCCTCAGTGTTGGAGATGATAAAAGGCTGACCCAATACAAGTTCTGTGTCAGAAAGGAAAAATAAATAATAGAGCCCAAGGGACTAGGGCCATTAACATTCGGGTTTGAAATCTAGCATTTACCTGCAGAGTTGCCGGAATTTTAGATCTTGTGGGCTAACACCATGCTTCCGACGACAGATTTGAAAACAAATGCCCTGATTCATGAATTTAATTAATCTCATCCAGCGTAGCTATGCGAAGTATTGCTCAGTTAACTCTTTTCTCACGTGCAAACCGCACCAAACGTACACTTACTCACATCTGCTGCTACACAAATCCACCTTTCGTAGCAAGATGTCAGCCTCTGTCGTCTTTTTATTGGGAACTAGACTGTTTCAACGGGGAAAATCGTAGCCACGCTTCCGTAACTCGTATTTGTACAAGAAATGAGGCACATTAAAGACAGGTAAGACAGGTGCTCTTATACTAACAAGCTTTTAACCTGCTCCGCAATTACTCAAGCTCTTTGTGAATGATTTATTTGATTACAGTTGCCGATTGCAACTTTATTACTGTGTGAACTCGCCTCGCACTGACATGCCGCATTCTACGATACTGCTTCCAATGTGGCTGTCTTAATTCATTAAGTTTTTACTTTTTTTCTGCTGTTACGTTTCATATCCAGTGGTAATCAAATCGCTGGATACGAAATTGGTGTTTAGTTTTGATAATGTTACATAATAGTAATGGACCCGACTTAATTGACAGGTCTACAACGGTATTTGTTTATGGTGATTTAGGGAAGTCACTGATAGGTAGAGTCTGATCCCATCTTCTTGTGCATCTAGTGACCTCGACTCTACCTCATTCGTGAATTTCATTTATGCTTTCTTAAGCTATCCTAAGCATCAAGGCGCCATCACTGAGTTTGTAAATGAGTCATAATTCTCCCTGACGTTCTTCTGGGTTGATTTAAGAGGCGATGAAAATCCGAAACAGCCTCATTGGGATCTGAGTCGCGATTCATCCACGTGCAAGAAACTAGTTTTATAAATAAGCACATACACAAATTACTTGAGAACATCATTCTTCATTAAAAAAATAAACCGACATTAGACATCGTTCGGAATACGAATGGAAAGACTATAATATGCTTACAAATCATGTGGATAATTTTGTTAGGGTTTAATGTGTCGACAGCGAAATCAGCAGAGAGGGACAGAAGAAGATGACTCAGTACGTCAGATACTAGATATATATTCGGGTGTGGCAGGACTAAAATCCTGGCCAGGCCATTCTGACTAGCATGCTCGATAGTTTCCCTAAATCACTCCATACAAGTGAATATACGTAAACGTAATTTCGGGAGCACACCAAGGGAGTGTTATAGGACTATTGCTGTTAACAATACGTAAATCAGTGGATGATATCGGACGTTCCATGAGGCTGTTTACAGATGATGCTATTGCCTATACTAAGGACGCGTCGCCAGAACGCTGTAGCGAAATGCAGAAACATTTGCAGAGGATCGATAGTTGGTGCGAGGACAAGCAGTTGATCCTGAGCACAAACAAATATAATGTATTGCACATAAATATGCGAAGAATTCCATTACTATTTGATTACACTGTTGGCGACGAATCACTGCAAACTTTAACAACCCTAATATACCTAAAAATAGCAGTCCAGAGCGATCTAAACTGGAATGACCACTTAAAACTGATTGTAGGAAAAGCAGATGAGAGCCTGGGATGCAATGAAAGAATCTTAAGAAAATGTAATTTATTCACAAAAGGAATGGCTCACAAGATACTTGTTTGGCCGACTGTTGAGTATTGCTCATTGGCCCGGGACTCTTAGCAGGTAGGATTAATGGAAGAGAGAGAAAAGACCTATCCAAGAGAGGAAGGTTTCGTCATTGGATCGTTCGGTTAACGTGAGAATCTTACGCTCAACAAACTCCATCGGCAGACAGTACAAGAATGGCATCGTGCGTCACAGAGAGATTTACCGTAAATGTTGATTTTCCGCGAGCGTACATTCCAGGAACAGTCGGACAACATATTACTTCCTTCCACAAACGTTTCGCGTAATTTCCACCACGGGAAAATGAGAAACTAGGGCTCATCTGGAGTTTTACTGATTGTCCTTCCCATGCACCAGTCGCGAATGTATAAGGGTCGATCATCTGAAGGCCGTACAGTCCAGAAGCTGTATGATTATCAAGCAAAACCACCGTGAACATTGAAGCAATCATACCAGCGACGCATGAGGTTGAAGATACCCATTTGGTAAAACAGAAGTCCGTAACTGCCTGCTGCATTTCGTCGTCCAACAGGAATCGTTGACGCTTCAAGGACCCTAAGGTCCAGAAGGCGTGATAATCGCATGGGGAGATATTACACTACAGATCGGATGCTCGAATGTCTACCACTTGAGTTGGTGCAACTTACGCGGTACGACATTTGCCGTATGGGGACGTGCGATATAATGAAGCAGTGTTGGTCCTGTTTGGACTCATTTGGTAACATCGTCGTCACAGTTCACGTTTGCGCATTTAACGCACGCACGTGGGAAAAACTCGAATGCCACACTAATCCCTCACCTACATTTCGGTGCTTATATACCTGCACCGGGGTCATGCTACGTTGCATATACTCTACAGCAACGCCCTCAAACGGAAACCTTTCGTTCGCCCCGTATAACAGATAAGAGGAAACGTGTTGCACAACTACCACTCATAGTCATAAAAGAAGTACTCTCCATCGCAGTCCGTAAGGTGGCTTGCGGAATACAGATGTTTGCGAAACAATGTATGAGGAAAGAGAGCAGAAAAATGGGCCAATGGCTTCCTTCTTTATCACAACGCGCCGTGGTAACTTCGCTTCTAATTCGTGTGTTTTTGGCCGGAAAAAGTATTCCCGTCTGTCCACATCCGCCTCATTCACCAGGTTAAACACCATGAAACTTCTGGCTCTTCCTAAAAATTAAAACTATGCTTGAGGGAAAACGTTTCGGCATCATTTCTGACTTTTAGAGGACCACGAAAGAGCAGCTGAACGCCGTTCCAAAAGAAGCCTTCCACAAAAGCTTCCAGTCATGGACTCAACGTTGGGATAAGTGCATTGCTAGCCAAGGACTATACTTTGAAGGAGATTAAATCAAATTCTGTTTAAGCCTTTTACTTTGTTTCTAACAAAATTATTCACCGTATTTTTTGATCACACCTCGTATTTATGTATTTACCTTCTTCCCGAAACAAAGTTGTATCACGTTCGAACCATTATTGTTGATACAGAATAGAGAAAATATATGGGAGTTGTGGTGAATTCATATGATACGTACTGACTTGTAATTACATATGCTGAGTTTTAAACCGAATTGCAGTAGTTACAAGAATGTATTATATACAGGAGTGTGGTTCGAATCTCCGTCCAGCCATCCTGGTTTCTGGTTCTTATGGTGTCCATATATTGCTTCCGGAGGAAGCCGGGTGAGTGACTCGATAAAATCACCACCAATTCGTTCATTCATTTTTTCTGACTGCCAATTGCCCTCAGAATTTTTCGATTAGAAGCAGCTAATTTTTGGCATGCACGTTCTCCCTTGTCTCCTGCTGTACTAACTACAACGCTTGTGTTTAAATACTAATTTAAATGCTATTTATTACATGTGTTCTAAATATTTAAGTTCCATAAGTTACTTGTAACAGACATTTAGGTTTTACATTTAACAGTAATTTAGCTTCTCAGCCTTCCAGATTCAAAGAAGCAATTATAATTTTGTAGCCCGAAAGCTCAGTTATTTCCCTTCCGTGGCACTGTTTTGTATTTTAATGTATTTAGTTACATCTAACACTGCGCCAACTCTTTGCAACAGATTTTATGTACTCAGACGGAAATAACAACATATATGCAGGAAATCACAGAAATCAACTCCTGTTTAGCATTATTTAGGAAGAATATGTAAGGATTCTGTATATGTACAAATACCACAGTCAGGCCAGAGAGGACACACATTTTCAGGCTTTGAAATGTTAGTAATTCAAAAACATCAGAGGGACCACCCATAGAAACTGTTTGAAGAGAGTAGAAAAGAGTTGATCCCTCTCCTATCTTGTGTTGTTCAGTTACGTAATTTGTATCAAAAACTCAATGATTAGACATTGCGAAAATTACTGAAACCACCTTGACTCCCTTTTGTGTTATAAATACTACCCCATCGTCAATTTGATGTTGTCAGAAACTGTATTGAACCTGTAATCTAGTTTAGATACTACGCTATATTTCTCATATCCACGTTTCATTTATTTGTTGTATATTGTAACATCTCGATGTATTTCGAAATACCACTTGGTAGCTGTTGACTCTTTGTTCCAGAGCACACCTGAACACATTAATAATATCTTTGAAACAATAACACAAGTTTATGTCGTATAAAACAGAGAAGCTGACATGTATAAACAACGAAGCGTGTTTTCCAAAATAAAAATCATAATGTGCTACCAAGACACCATAGTCAAATAACTAATTCGTGCAGACGACTAGGACGGAAACAAATGGAATATTGCGATTTTGTTGTTAATCCTTGAAATATTTTCTCGCGTGGTATAAAAAAGGCAATGGATTTACGATTTATTGTGATACCTATTCCACCATTTTTCAATCGTTCTAGAACTCTCGCCTCTCATTCGAAATCCTTGGCCGTTCTCCATAAAAGCTACGTAACCGAATGGCAGCATCAGAAGGATGTGGCTGTAATTAGCGGCACATCGGTGGTGTAGAGCGTGTTTTTTTTTTCTTCCTGTGAAGTATATCAGCAATGAAATGGATTTAATTTCTTTCGTTTTTCTTGCCATGAAATTATAGGGATTGAAGGATATCCGTATGTCGTTGATCCACTACTTAATTTGCATAACTGCCACCTCCCAGTCACCGGTGTGTTCAGTTAATAAAAAAATTAATAATTTCTCCTTCTCATGTGCTCCACTTCTCATACGAATTTTTTTCTGGTGAATTTACTCGTCGTTCTTTTGACACTATGTGACATTTCGTTAACGAAAGTGCGGTAGGAATTTGCCCCTTCGTGTTGTTATGAATTCGATTTCCGTTTCGACTCATGTTTTACCTGTACGGGAGATACGTGCTGCACCTGAGAACGTGCTGGCTGCTACGCTACCTATTTGGGTTTTCCCGGCCAGGTGGTCCTTCTGCAGTGGGAGGTTAGGTTGACAGCTCTCGCTGACCAAGGCACATTCTCTCGAAACAGGCCTTCCTTACCTGCGAAAGCACTTAAGAGCGTCTTTAGGGAAGTACACTGAACAAGCCTCGGCCAAGGCTGAGGTTCGCCCCGGGAAATGTTATCGATCGCCTTCTCTTGTTCCCCAAACGTCTGGACGCCTAACCGACAACTTCTGCGGCAGCACCAAGACAAACTGAAATGGTTTGGATGCGTCTCGGGAGGTTCCCAACTTGACGCTAGAGGTTAACATGTTCCAGACCAGGTTAATAATTCTGATGTGAGCAGAACCAATTATTATGTGTATTACTGCCTCGTAAACAATTTACTTGCCTAATAAGTTACGACATGTGTTGAATTTCAATACTGGGCGCCTTTGTAAGAGACTGCGCTCACTGTTGAAATAATAAATAAAAATAAAAAAAATGAATCGGCTTGACCCCGGAGGAGCCTGATTCGAGAAACTGGGATCTTTATGACTTGTGGAGCCTTGGAAGGGCTCAATACTGAGATGTCATTCTTGCCTAAAAAATTGACTTTTACGCCATTTTATTAACACAAACCGATCTGAAGACGATCATAGCTCATCGAAATTCGTAATAGAATAAAATCTAAAAATAGGAGACAGATATAAATTCCAAAATTTTATTAGCCCGTTTTGAGAGTAGGCATTTGATCCCACAGGATTTTATTTATGAAGAGAGACAGACGGGATATTTTTAAGACTCACTGGCAAAGATGTGTCAAGGGTCAATTAGAAGGAATGGATAATGATAGCAAAATATGATCGAATACTCCATAATTGTCACCACCATCTTCCTCTCCCTCCAGCCCCCCGTCCAACATCTTTCTGAGTCTACGGTACTGATAGTGTACGGAAATCATATTAGTCAGATGCAGCAGGCAGTGATGTTTTTCGGCTTTATCAATTGAAAGAATTATTGCGCAGGAACTATGTCTTTGGGTTATTTCAGGCTCGAGCAACTTTTTTCTCAGAGCCTAACTGCACTCAGTGCTCTACAATATTCGCATTCAGCATTTCGTGTGATGATAAACAACGCATCTTGTGTTGGGAAGAATTAACAAAGTAACCATAAGTTGAGATCTCCCCCAAAGGTACGGGCTATGTGAACACCATTCATGTGTAGCTGTGCTGCAATAGTGCAATCAGTAAATTTTAGAGACGGAGCGCGAGCTCGTTTGGGAAAGGATGGGATATGGCTCGACTGTAGCTTTGTTAAAGGAATCGTACCGATACTCTCCTGATGTTATTTGGGTAATTCATGAAACCTATAGATTTAGATGATCTGGTATGGATACAACAAAAATTAAGATCTGTATATTACAGAAACTAGTTTAACCAAGAGGCACTTATTTCAGGTTCGTTCGGTATCACATACTGGCTACTCCCTGGTGACTGGAAGAATGTCATACAACCTTTCAATGGAACCTTGGTATTGCTATCAGCATGTTTTTCAAATCCAGTTCTTAATGGATTAATTATCTCTATTATTTTCAGAGGAACACAAAAATAGTGCAAGCGAGGAACAGTGACAATACAAAATGACCAATGTAAACGAAAAATTCTGTCACAGGCTTTTTGTCAACAACGTGTGAAAATTACAGACGTGTGGTCTTAGTCTACTAGCTGTTGACTCAAGACAACTTGACAGGTGTTGAATAAGTGTAATTCCATTGACGAGATTTATGGTGCCGTGTAGGAAACAAACGGCATCTGCTTTCCTTGCGTAGTGCGATTTGCATTTTAAAAGACACTGTACTTACACTTTATGGGCTGACAGCTTTTTCTTGCTGTCAACCAGTTCGCATTGCCGTCAGCAGTTACTGACCGCGCGCGTAATGTATCTACCTGTGAGAAGCCGAAGTCAGATTGCCATTATTTTCCACTGTAATGCTTCTGTCTGTGCTTTCGACGTATTCTCACTCTTTCCACCGTGTGCGTCATACGTGCGCTCTTCTTATGGTTCTCGGAGGTAAGATGTGATTTTAATGGAATATGTCGTCTGCTTTTAAATTGTCTCGTACACTAGTTTCGATGAGTGGTGGGTTTACCCTCACATAAGGCACAGGTGGCGCAGTATTGTTCATATTGGGGAATACTGGAATGCAAATCCTACCGGTTCAGTTTTTCCGTGTTTCTCTAAATTACTTAAGGTTGTTACTAGATTGGTTCCTTAAGTGAGGCCACTGACAAGTTCCTTATCGATCTGATCTGCAAATCCATCGGTCATGACATCGATGACGACGTGGCCCTAAGCTCTCAACTTTCTTTCTTCTCTTCAAATGAAAAAAAGATGTAAAGAGTGAAACCTAGCCCATCTGTCAGTACTACCAAAGCCGGCATAGCAGCAGAAGACTTCAAACAAGTAATTATAAAGGTTTGCTACAAGTATCTGCGTGATATAATATTTCTTGCGTTGCTTTTGCTGCTTGCTGTTATTTCTGGCATTGTCTTGGATTCACAGCAAGATTCACGTACCACAACTGTTTCCCTGTTGTTAAGCAATCAGAAATTATTTCTACTGCTACATCCTCAATCACACGTCAGTCAAAAAACTCGTGTATGATCTACGTCAACGAATTTTGGAAACTTTGTTCTGTGTTAAACCCTCTGTTAATTGTCTGTATATCGTTTATTTGATCTGCAAACCGAAAAAAAGCAACTCGAAATTTGCCTATACGGAAACTGAAAGCCGCCTACAAGCTGCTAGCAGAATACAGTCGCTAAAGAAGTCCTCAGTGCAGCAGTGATTGTCTTGTCTCCATTCCTTGCAAACTGTCTTGAAGGGTGATGTAGTCATTTAGGTAAGCGTGCAATGTGTTGTTCGTTCCGAGAGCGAACAAAGGTGTAAATCATTTGCCGTTTACAGTTCTACTACGAGCAATGTCTCATATTGCTCATTCACTCCAGCTCGACAACTACCGCCCACTTAGTCCGTAATCCAACGCATCCAGCGTAACTCTTGAGCAGAGAGGATTCTGCAGCGCGTACTCATCTCGTCACATAACCACTTCCCTGCCCAATCGACTACCCGGGATACACCTCCGCAAGATTACAAAGTTTATGTTTCATTCGCCAGGTATGGGCTATAAAAATCCTAATAACCATGAGGTTCAACAAAAGCAAAACGAGGATAATGGAATGTAGTCGAATTAAATCGGGTGATGCTGAGGGAATTAGATTAGGAAATGAGACACTTAAAGTAGTAAAGAAGTTTTGATATTTGGGGAGCAAAATAACTGATGATAATCGAAGTAGAGAAGATATAAAATGTAGACTGGCAATGGCAAGGAAAGCGTTTCTGAAGAAGAGAAATTGGTTAACATCGAGAATAGATTTAAGTGTCAGGAAGTCGTCTCTGAAAGTATTTGTATGGAGTGTAGCCATGTATGGAAGTGAAACATGGACGATAAATAGTTTGGACAAGAAGAGAATAGAAGCTTTCGAATTGTGGTGCTACAGAAGAATGCTGAAGATTTGATGGGTAGATCACATAACTAATGAGGAGGTATTGAATAGAATTGGGGAGAAGAGGAATTTGTGGCACAACTTGACGAGAAGATGGGACCGGTTGGTAGGACATGTTCTGAGGCATCAAGGGATCACAAATTTAGCGTTGGAGGGCAGCGTGGAGGGTAAAAATCGTAGAGGGAGACCAAGAGATGAATACACTAAGCAGGTTCAGAAGGATGTAGGTTGCAGTAGGTACTGGGAGATGAAGAAACTTGCACAGGATACGGTAGCATGGAGAGCTGCATCAAACCAGTCTCAGGACTGAAGACCACAACAAGAACAACAACAACAACAACAACAACACATTGAAAGCGTAGGCTTTGGAGAGTTAGTTGCTCGCTGCTGCCAATGACGATCGAGTACGAATCGTTAAGTATGCTATTACAGTTTACACATAAAAATGCAAACATGATTGTATATTTTATCTATAAATTTACACAATGTAACCAGTCAATAAACTTTAGTTCTCCAATTATGTCACATTTCAGTGTCTTTCTCTATCGTCGGATAATACACTCCTGGAAATTGAAATAAGAACACCGTGAATTCATTGTCCCAGGAAGGCAAAACTTTATTGACACATTCCTGGGGTCAGATACATCACATGATCACACTGACAGAACCACAGGCACATAGACACAGGCAACAGAGCATGCACAATGTCGGCACTAGTACAGTGTATATCCACCTTTCGCAGCAATGCAGGCTGCTATTCTCCCATGGAGACGATCGTAGAGATGCAGGATGTAGTCCTGTGGAACGGCTTGCCATGCCATTTCCACCTGGCGCCTCAGTTGGACCAGCGTTCGTGCTGGACGTGCAGACCGCGTGAGACGACGCTTCATCCAGTCCCAAACATGCTCAATGGGGGACAGATCCGGAGATCTTGCTGGCCAGGGTAGTTGACTTACACCTTCTAGAGCACGTTGGGTGGCACGGGATACATGCGGACGTGCATTGTCCTGTTGGAACAGCAAGTTCCCTTGCCGGTCTAGGAATGGTAGAACGATGGGTTCGATGACGGTTTGGATGTACCGTGCACTATTCAGTGTCCCCTCGACGATCACCAGTGGTGTACGGCCAGTGTAGGAGATCGCTCCCCACACCATGATGCCGGGTGTTGGCCCTGTGTGCCTCGGTCGTATGCAGTCCTGATTGTGGCGCTCACCTGCACGGCGCCAAACACGCATACGACCATCATTGGCACCAAGGCAGAAGCGACTCTCATCGCTGAAGACGACACGTCTCCATTCGTCCCTCCATTCACGCCTGTCGCGACACCACTGGAGGCGGGCTGCACGATGTTGGGGCGTGAGCGGAAGACGGCCTAACGGTGTGCGGGACCGTAGCCCAGCTTCATGGAGACGGTTGCGAATGGTCCTCGCCGATACCCCAGGAGCAACAGTGTCCCTAATTTGCTGGGAAGTGGCGGTGCGGTCCCCTACGGCACTGCGTAGGATCCTACGGTCTTGGCGTGCATCCGTGCGTCACTGCGGTCCGGTCCCAGGTCGACGGGCACGTGCACCTTCCGCCGACCACTGGCGACAACATCGATGTACTGTGGAGACCTCACGCCCCACGTGTTGAGCAATTCGGCGGTACGTCCACCCGGCCTCCCGCATGCCCACTATACGCCCTCGCTCAAAGTCCGTCAACTGCACATACGGTTCACGTCCACGCTGTCGCGGCATGCTACCAATGTTAAAGACTGCGATGGAGCTCCGTATGCCACGGCAAACTGGCTGACACTGACGGCGGCGGTGCACAAATGCTGCGCAGCTAGCGCCATTCCACGGCCAACACCGCGGTTCCTGGTGTGTCCGCTGTGCCGTGCGTGTGATCATTGCTTGTACAGCCCTCTCGCAGTGTCCGGAGCAAGTATGGTGGGTCTGACACACCGGTGTCAATGTGTTCTTTTTTCCATTTCCAGGAGTGTAGTTTAGGTGTATAGCTCATCAGTATTGTTCCCGGGAAACCAACGATATCGAAATATCTAGAATATTTTAAATTTACGAAATTTAATGCTTTTGCTGGATTAGTAAAAAATAAAATTTTTTAGAGCTGATGGGTTCATAGGTGGAATCCTGTGCAACTGCCTTGCGTATTTTCCTCGGGAGCTCTGCGTTTGAGCTATATCCAGTCACTGTTTACAAACAATCTCTTGGCCTATATAGAAGTTGTAGGTTCTTTCCTCGTTTTGCGGTGCGCAAATATTGTTAAAAGGTGGATATTGGTTTTATAAATGTGTGCGTGCTTTCTACATGAACGAGCTTGTGGTTACTTTATTTGACAGCTGTATCACACTCAGATTAAAAAAAAGGGTTCAATACTTCGTTTGAATTCAAAATTTTATTATATACAGTAAACTGGATATAAATTTGATCCACTTTGAAAATTAATATATAACACAAAATACATATATTATACATTAATTTGGTTCAGCTACATACACTACTGGCCATTAAAACTGCTACACCAAGAGGAAATGCAGACGATAAACGGGTATTCATTGGACAAATATATTATACTAGAACTGACATGTGTTTACATTTTCACGCAGTTTGGGTGCATAGATCCTGAGGAATCAGTACCCAGAATAACCACCTCTGGCCGTAATAACGGCCTTAATACGCCTGTGCATTGAGTCAAACAGAGCTGCCCATGCAGCTTCAACACGATACCACAGTTCATCAAGAGTAGTCACTGCCGTATTGTGACAAGCCAGTTGCTCGGCCACCATTGACCAAAAGTTTTCAATTGGTGAGAGATCTGGAGAATGTGCTGGCCAGGGCAGCAGTCGAACTTTTTCTGTATCCAGAAAGGCCCGTACAGGACCTGCAACATGCGCTCGTGCATTATCCTGCTGGAATGTAGGGTTTCGCAGGGATCGAATGAACGGTAGAGCCACGGATCGTAACACATCTGAAATGTAGCGTCCACTGTTCAAAGTGCCGTCAATGCGAACAAGAGGTGAACGAGCCGTGTAACCAATGGCACCTCATACCATCACGCCGGATGATACACCAGTATGGCGATGACGAATACACGCTTCCAATGTGCGTTCACCGCGATGTCACCAAACACGGATGCGACCGTCATGATGCTGTAAACGGAACTTGGATTCATTCGAAAAAATGACGTTTTGCCATTCGTGCACCCAGGTCCGTCGTTGAGTACACCATCGCAGGCGCTTTGGATCCATTCGAAAAAATGACATTTTGCCATTCGTGCACCCAGGTCCGTCGCTGAGTACACCATCGCATGCGCTCCTGTCTGTGATGCAGCGTCAAGGGTAACCGCAGCCGTGGTCCATGCTGCTGCAAACGTCGTCGAACTGTTCGTGCAGATGGTTGTTGTCTTGCAAACGTCCCCATCTGTTGACTCGGGGATCGAGACGTGGCTGCACGATACGTTACAGCAATGCGGATAAGATGCCTGTCATCTTGACTGCTAGTGATACGAAGCCGTTGGGATCCAGCACGGCGTTCCGTATTACCATCCTGAACCCACCGATTCCATATTCTGCTAATAGTCGTTGGATCTCGACCAACGTGAGCAGCAATGTCGCGTTGCGATAAACTGCAATCGCGACCTTTATCAAAGTCGGAAACGTGATGGTACGCATTTCTCCTCCTTACAGGAGGCATCACAACAACGTTTCACCATGCAACGCCGGTCAACTGCTGTTTGTGTATGAGAAATCGGTTGGAAACTTTTCTTATGTCAGCACGTTGTAGGTGTCGCCGCCGGCGCGAACCTTGTGTGAATGCTCTGAAAAGCTAATCATTTGCATATCACAGCATCTTCTTCCTGTCGGTTAAATTTCGCCTCTGTAGCACGTCATCTTCGTGGTGTAGCAATTTTAATGGTCAGTAGTGTATGTGGTGACTTTGGGAGGAGGCATATCTCATGTAAGTTCTGTATTATCTTCGTGGGTTCAGTGTCAATGTTTTCATTGAGAATTACATCTTGCTGAAGTTTTCGCAGATTTCCAATATCTCTGGGATAATTGGCGTTTTGAAATTTGGCTGTGTATGTAAAACAGTCGTTCTATCTACCACTTTGTGCCATGTTTCATGGGTTGCGACAGCTGACAACTGACTTATTGTAATTCTTTTGTCGATGGGCTGCTATGTGTTCACAAACTGTAGTGTCTGTCCGTCAGTTGTAGAAGGTTTTGCAACTACTTCTTTATCCCTCTCTGTCCTGTTAATTAGCTTTTTTATCAACTTGTCGTAGTTTCAATTGTGTAACCATTTTTGTTACGAAGTGCTTTGTGATATGACTTTCATTTACAAATTCTTCTTCCAGCAGAGTCAGTGTTAATGGTCCATGAGTCACACTCCTTTGACCTTTTTTGTGTGAAAAAAATGAAATGTCGTGTCACTACGGCCTCCTGTCTGGTGAACAGTTCGCCTGGTGCAAGTCTTTTGAATCGTCGTCACTTCGGCGACTTGCGTGTCGATGGTGATGAGATAATGATGAAGAGGACAACACAACATCCAATCCCCGAGAGAAGAAAATCTCCGACCCAGCCGGGAATCGAACCCGGCCTCTTGGCATGACCTGCCGTCGCGCTGACCACTCAGCTGCAGGGCCGACACATTTTTTGTATGATATGGAATGACATAAGATGTTGTGAATTATTGTTTCTGTTGCTGTTGGGTTCCCACCAATGTTGAAGTTATACTTGCTATTTTTTATGCTTACAAAGTGAGCAAGGAAATATAGCGTTGTATTCGTTGCACTGTAAACCATTTCTTGTTGTGTAATTTCTTGAACAGGCCACAGATTTCACTGAGTTCTTCCTTACTGCTATTAGACAATACACTGTGTCTTTTACATACGAGGGTTGGAACTTTAATAGTGGGAACTATTTATTTACAGCTCGTACAAAATAGATACTTGTTTCAAAGTTTTACTGACATTCAGTGTAGTCACCAGCATTGTGTATAACCCGTTGCCAGCCATGTGGAAGTCGTAGTATACCCTTAGCAGTACCAGTTGTGTTGACAGTTCGAGCGGCGCGGTCTATTGCCCGACGAATTTGTAGCAGTTCTGAAGCGAATGCTGTGAAGTGTTTCCTTCAGTTTTGAAATCGAGGCTTAAGTCACTGGTGTGTAGTAGGCGGTATAACACTTAGCAGCCCCATCAGTCAAACAAATCAGTGACAGCTTGCACTGCACGTTGAGCATTGTCCTGCAAAATGATGGTCAGGTCCTGCAGAAAGTGTCATCACTTCTGTCTCTAAGTTGGTCGTAGATTGTGTTCCCTCGTTCGGTCGTGATCAAGAGAGGTACTGTGTTTTCGGGAAGTAATTTTTTAATGACGTATGCTCTGACTGGAGTGTTCAGATCTCTCTGTATAATGTTGGTCAAGAACTGGAAGCCGTGAGAAAAGCGGAATTACAGAGATATCTGTACGTTCATGGGCTACATGTAATAGGCCGTAGTCGTAGTAACAGTCATGTGGGGATACGAAGCTATTGGAAAGGTGTTATGTTGACAGCTCAACATGTGACACTAGTACTTAGCAAGCGTCGTTAGTATTATCACTTTTCGCAACATAGTCAGATATGGTTAGTGGATAACTGCTAGCACGAAGTTTCCATTTTGCAATTACGAACATTTTTTTAACAAAATGCACGTTTATTCATTAAAAGTCATACAGCCAGCATCATTAAATCAACTGAAAGTTAGCGAACACTTGCTGCACGCTATAGTGAAGTCTCCACGTCAGTCTCCTGTGAGGAGCCAGAACCATAACGTACCTTTTTTCCCCCTGATCGAATTCTGGCGGCAAAAACTTTCTGTAGCGCCCATATTAAAATCTATTATCTACGTGCAAAAGGTCACGCCACAACGACGCATTAGTGAATTTGGCCACTAAGGCTCTATTCTGTGTCCCAGCTTCTTTTACTGTGGAGATCAGTGAATCCAGATTAGGAAATATATGTCATCGAGGAAAATCGAACCTGTTTGCGTTTACATATGTAAAATGATTTAAGGCAGTAACTTTATTGATATTTAAGGCCGTATCTCTTAATTAAATGTTTCTTCTGTAATAAATCAAATAATTGTTGTCTGTTGTTCACTATACTCTATTCTCCAGTTTAACAATTATAGTCGGTTATAAACAAAGCCACGACGGCAGAATAAATACAGTGAAGGTGAGAAGAAGTGTGTGGGGAAAACGACGATGGGAAGATGCAGATTCGAAGGCAGTGGACAAGATACCCTATATAGCGATCTGGAAATACGCACGCTATTCCATAGAGCCCTGTGTGAACCACAGTAGTTGGAAGAACTACTTAATTATTCAAAGCAAATGGCTTCATTGTCAAACAGATATATAGAGCTCTGCATCCACAATGAAGCTGAAAACAAGGGATTTAAAGAAAAAAATCTCTCCCCCTCGTAAAAACGGTCACCGATCGCATTAGCAGAATTTCGTCACAAACAAGTAAATACATAGTATTCAGATCAACAAACGAAGTACGTAAATACCTCAGTTTCGCAAAAGACGAGCGTCGTTGAATAACCGCAGCAGTAACATACAGAATCTATTGCATATGCGGCAAGGCGTACATCGGAAACGCTACAGTAAAGGTTAAGGCTCAACTTAAGGAACACAAGAGCACTTTTACATCGGCTGTAGCAGACATTGCGCATAGGTCAGTAGACCTGAAGTTAAAATTTTACCCAGGTGTGCCCTATGCAAGTCAAAACTGTATCACTTTATGGCCACAGTTTTCTCTGAGACGGAGGTAGCATAGAGGGTAGCGAAACACGTTTGGGTAAAATAAAAAGAATTTGCCGTGTATCTCAAAAAGCAGAATTTTCATAGTGTCTCTCTACTAAAAGGTGTAAAGGTGCGTTGCAGGCATAGGACATGAAACATAAGAATGATTGAGAATTCTGTGGTTTTGATTCAGTTTGTTTCAGCATTGGTATGACTGAAATCTGCTGAACGCCTGCAGTAACACTGCAGTTGAAAAGAAGGAGTAACGCTATCATTTATGCACAGAGACAGGTAAAGGTATAACAGATAAATACCGAAAAAATTAATTACCGAATCCAGCGTCACATCGAACAAAAAGGGGAGCACCTAGAAAGGAAACTTACTAGTCTACGGACTCTCTGCGTTGTAAGAGAAATAGTATTGCTGTAACAGAATAAATTCATTGAGACTGTTTGGGAAAGAGTAGTGTAACACCACAATGCGTCTAAAATATAACAGATCACTGTGTCAACTCCATGTCGTATCCATATCGAGTGAAATAAGTGGACGATTAGCAATAAACAGGAAAGCAGCGTTAACGAAAGAGACATGCAGTTTATGAGAAGCATCACAGAAAAAAACAGAAAGGGATAATATTCACAATGCAAACGCGAAACAGTCATTCAACAGTGCATAGTGCAACAGAACACAACGATACGCCGTTTTCAATCGTTTGGACACTTACCAAGAAGTGATCGTAGCAGTGCCAGTAGAGAGAAATATTAATTTTGGTGTAGTTATGAAAGAAAAAAAGGACGATTTATGTTAAATATCAGGTCGATGAGAGACGGAACAATAATTCCGTTGAAACTTCCTGACAGGTTAAGACTGAGCCGGACTGATACTCGAAATTCAAACCTTGACTTTCCCGGGCAATACTCTCACCGTTGCAGAGTGAAAGATTCATTCTGGAAGCTCTGTTGAAGATGGATGGGTTAGGGACAACCGCAGGTTCCAATGGAGAATCCAAATATATGACACAGAAGAGCAATCATCATATAAATATTCGAATAAAGATTCAGACTGATTCAAGCTCCTCACTGGCTGGAAAACAGAATTACGTGTAATCACCAAGGCGTGCAGTAAGATATTTACATATCGAGGCACTGAACACTGGAGCAAAGCGAGTAACGAAGTATGAAATGCTGTAGTGATGGCTTAGGTCAATAGTAGGTATGTGGATATCCCAAGCTGCAAGGAGTGGAGGATACCTTCAGCATCAGCAGTTGATGTGTCCAAATTATAGATGTCAAATTCCTAAAAGAATTTCCGGCACTCTCTTTGTGCTATAATCTGTCGAGGAAACGCCCAAACACGTACTGCCTGGGACCAACAAGTCTTCTCTACAGTCGACCAGCACCCGTTTCTCCCAAACTACTCAAGTAATACGTACACAAATGCCCAAGTTGAATTCATTTATCTTGACTAAACCCTATTTGCAGCAATGATATCTAACTCTTAGTTAACAGTGATGGTCGATATCGTAACGTATCAAAATCAAATGCATCGAGGAACACATATATTTTTTAACTAGAATTTGTGTATTTTTCCTGATTTGGGTAATCCGAAAATATTCCCCTATTTTCTAGTAATAGGCCATGGCCTTAACCATTGCTTGTCTCTTTTTGAAAATTTGAAATAAACGTCTTACACAAACACGTTAAATTACATAATTATTGTTACTTCTATTATTCACCTATTGCATTTTATCGTTATTTAGTAAATTTATTCACATGTTCCACGATCGTACAACAATGTCCAGCGGTCGTAATAGGGTAAAAAAATTAAAATGCTACTAAGAGATAAATACATACGGAATCAAGTACCAATGTGTCGAGGATATAGCTCGAAGCCTACAGACAAGTAAACACTTTGAGCGCACGTTCACCTTCCTTTTGAATTGACGCCACAAAATATAGAAGATACCTTTGTGACTGGTACTGACTTCAGAAAATATTTCTTTTTTTTTAAACAACGTGACTATTATTTAGCGGCTTTAATCATTTATCAACGTCAACAATAGCTCTATGCGAGACAATTTTTTCTGATGATCCATTCATGGGTTAATTTTTATACTTTTTAAAGTGCATTCTCCAAATAGCACTTAAAAACCAAATAGACTGTTAAAAATTACATTCTGCATTTTAAATTTTACATGAATTTAATATTTGTCACAGGCTTTGCGTATACAATGTGCCCACCTAAAGTAGTCAATAAACGTATTCAACAAAAGTTACAGGATATCGAAACATGGTTTAAAACAAGTAATAGTGCGCAAACGAAAAATTATTTGCTTCCATAGTCAGTACTCGTTACTATGTTACGTAGCGATGGGTTTAATATTAAGATTAGGCCTCTAAACGTCGAAATCATGCCATATGACAGTACTCTATCCAGAGGCATGTTGGAAGTCACTTCATCTTGTTTCAGTGGCCAACAGGAAAAATGCTCTGGTCGAAGAGTGGACTTCACTGACCGCAATTTGTTGCTCCTTAACTTCAGTCGCTGTTCTCCCAGTGAGACATGATCCTGTGCACATAAAGAGACGACACTGTGAGCCGCAGCATTTCCCACGCTCGAATACTTCACTGCTTCTCTGTAGCTTCGTATCCCTGAATTTTCACTGTAGAGACAAACATATGCTCTTTCCTTTGCTAAAAGTTTCATCTTCTCTACATTTCTTCAGGACCCGTCTGCGATCCTGGTCCACATAGGTGCCATCAGTGGGGAGAAGAACAGAGTATTTGAGGATTCAGTAAGGCAGAATTAAATGTGCAGCACGGAGTCGACTTTTAATGTAACGAGTCAGTTATTTTTTGCATGTTTTAACTCTGTTTCCTTGCTGGTTTGGTTTCCTGATTTAATAAGATGACTTCTGTTGCAGCACTATGATTTCAAGGTTTTTTTTTCTTTCTTTTGCGGGTTTCTGCTTCAGGTGCAGAAACTTTTCTAATTGTGGGAACTTCCAACTTCGTAGTTCTCGTTTGGGATCAACAACAGGTTCATTTTTTTAACTCTACTTTTACGTGTGGAGTTGAACGAGCGCTTGTTTTTATTGAGATATGTGGTTTGAATCTGTGTTGATGCACTTGATTTGTCGATAATTTTGTTTGAGAGCTATTCCAAGATTTGTAGTAAATATAGGTGGTTCAAGAGCCTTTTACGTCTTCTTCACTTAGTATACGCCATCTAGTTACTTTCTGGCCCCGGTTTTTTTCTCTTCCAGAAATGCACGTCATTCCTTACTGTATATTGGGTATCCCCCGAGCAGTTGATACAGAAGTCAGGAACGCTGTTTTCCATTCCTTCATCTCGAGTCGCCGTGCCGTAATTTCCGCAATTTGCCTGACTATTACACTCCATAACGATATGCTCCAGCGTCTGTAACTTAACTACAAGCATATTTGCAGCCTAATACATTGATCTTTAACGCAGTCCGCAAAACTCGTGTGTTTATCGTCAGAGTAAACACAGTCATTTTATTTCTAAAGCAAAATTTACTAGTCGAATTAGGTTTTGGTCTTCAGCAGCCCCTTTAATTGAGAATTCCTCCTGAATCTCTGCAATGATTATATGTATATAGCCAACATACCTTTTATTATAGTTAACGGTGGAATCCAGTTGCGCTACAACTGGTTGATCCCAAGTGGCTCAATTTTTGCTACAACTGGTTGATCCCCAAGTGGCTCAATTTCTGATGGTGCGAGGCCTTCTATGACGTCACGGTTTTGTAAGTAACATTCCGTTAATAAGTCTTTCAACAGATTTCTGTGTTCGGACAAATATCTTTGAAGTCCTTTGAATGTGTAGGATCTTCCGGAACGTGCTTTATATCCATGTACTATTAGTAAACAAGTTCTGTTGCCTTTATTTTTATTTTATTTATTTATTTATTTGATGATGCGAATTGGAACCGCTACCTTCCCGAACTCTCTCTGAAGAATGGGTATTTGTGCTGGCCAACGAAACGCACGGACCACCGGGGGTTTTATTTTTGTGAATGGTCCATTCCGCCTCTACGTCCAGCTAGGGTTATAAAAGTCGATCCACACAGATGCTCGTATTATCAAAACTAACGTAACTGAACTGAGGTGCTGCAGGCTTCTCAGATGTTTAGGAGGAATGGTCGGTTAAACGGGCTACTGAAGGCCAAAACCTAACTGGACTAGTAAACGTTGTTTTAGAAATAAAATGTCTGTATTTACTCTGACGATAAACTCGCCTGTTTTGCCATATTCCGTTAAAGATCGATGTATTGGGCTGAAAATATGACTATATACATCCCAAAACTCAAGTTCCAGAAGTTGAAGTGAACGACTCTTTTGCCTCCAGAGGTATCTTCACCATCAGTGCATAGCACACCTTGAGGATGAAGTTTCTTCCGGAGGTTTATCCCATCCCCGCGACCCGGACAGTTAAGCCAATAGCGCCGTTCCCTGTGACACACAATGCTCCGCCTGGTTGTCACTGAAGCATGGCCATAGATTACGGTAACAGGGGACTAGCGGCACTGACCAGTCCCCAGATAGAGAACCCCAGATTCACCAAATCTATACGCAACCATGACTGGCCGAATTCCCTGAGGTGCTCGCCATTTGGCACGACCCAGGGGGCACGTGTGGCTTCTCGAATGCCACGGACGCGGCGAGCATTACCCCCCATTATCTACCGAGGTACTGAAGAGACTGCAGTTAAAATAAAATGACGTTTTTTTTCCTATTAGCAGTTGAATCTCTTGCAAAGAGAGTGTAGTGGTGTAGCAGTTCGTAATGCTAGCAGTAGAACATTTCGCAAAAATATTCGGGAAATTTTCGAAATGCCAGCGCTAATTCAGCCCCTCTATGCGAAGTTTACGTACCAATGGACTGAAAACTTTACTGTGGATTCAGTCTTACAACGGGACCTCGCCTGCTCTCGTTCCCGATTTCGTCTAAATTTATGGTACGTGCAGTGCTTGGCCAGAAATGTAAGTAACAAAAGTGGGAGCTCCAGATGGCCAATCGTTTAGAAAAAAATATCATTTTTGGCACTGGTCGAGAGAGGCGTAAGGGATTTAAGCCGAGCCTACTGCATTTGGCGCAATGGAAGGTGTGCAGAACTGTAATTCTAGGGTCGTGGATTCGAGTCCTTATGCGGACACTGTTTTTGAGTTTCAAATTTTACATTACGTACAACGCGAATGTAAATAAATGATGCTCAATACATGGTGTTTATTAATATTTTGCTAAAAGGCACGAAAAGGAAAAGTGATGTGTCGGCAGCTGGGCCAACACCTTGTAGATCGAGATGGCTGAAAATGCACGCTAGACTAACGCAGACGGGCGTGAAGTACTGGAACAGGCTACGTAATTAATGCTATGAAGAAAAGTACGTAGCTGGATTAATACTTATCTTTAATCAATCATTGTGGTACATCGCTCTTGACGATACACAGGAGACTTTAATTACAATCACTGTAAGGCTAATGGCGCCTTGCTAGTTCGTAGCCATTAACTTAGCTGAAGGCTATTCTGTCTCTCGGCTAATGAGAGAGAAAGGCTTCGTACATCTAGTCGCTAGCTAGGTCGTCCGTACAACTGGGGCGAGTGCTCGTTCGTATCACGAGACCTGCCTTGTGGTGGCGCTAGGTCTGCGATCACACAGTGGCGACACGCGGGTCCGACATGTACTAAATGGACCGCGGCCGATTTAATCTACCACCTAGCAAGTGTGGTGTCTGGCGGTGACACCACAAAAAGCAAAGGAAAATTTGGAAAAATTTGGTTGTAAATCAATTTCCATATAGGGATTATAACGAGAGCTTCATATACAAAATTAAATACTTTCATTATTTTACAGTTGATGATTTACACGTGTTGAGCCGATGTTAATGACAAAAACAGGGGCAGCAGTAATTTTCTCTGAATCTTGTACACGTTTTAAACGCCGCTTTTTTACAATTATATGGCTGTTTTAAAGTTTTCATTGAAAGAAAAACTTGGTATACATTCATGAAAGGTTCTCTCCCATCGCACAGTTTTGGAGCTAACCAGGTGTAACGCATCATTTCGCCAAATATTGGCCAGGGTAGCTGGTGATGTACAGTGGAATGTATTCCATTGTATTCTGATGCAGTCTTCTCGCGTTGTGATTTCTTTTTCTCTCTCGGTGAGATAAGAGCAATTATAAAGTTTTTTGATCAATTTCTTTACCTGACGATAAAATTAGACGTCGTAGGGTTGCACTAGCGGAGTACATCAGGTGGGAGCCACTTTAATGCTGCACGATGGTTGTCCTTGTTCATCTTGGAAAATCTCGTCGGTAATTTTGGATTTATTTTTTTTATCCCACGACTCAGTAAACAGAAGACATTTGTTCATCTGCACTTGAGGATTCATTAGTATAAGGCTGTTGTAAATTTCCCAGACCTTGTTGAAGTAATGACGATATTCCTATATTTTTCTGCGTACTCATCCACCGTTTTTTGACTCCTTGGTCCTAAACAGGACCAGGAACCTATTGTTCGCGTGCAGCTGCCGATGGCTACTCGAAAGTGAAGATGAAACTAATGGAATACGAAGTCCAATCCCTTTGTCGGCAGAGTCCTCGTGGAACGCTACATGTAAATCCCTTATTGAAAACGTATTTCTAATTACAAATTTTCCGTTGCATTTCCTTTCCATGTCTTTTATGAAAATATCATTAAATAGAATACATTGCGCATTATCTCCGTTTTTTGCAGTGTACGTAACGTAAATATTGAACATTAAAAAAAAAATAGTGTGTGCATACGGAAATGAATCCACGACCGATGGATTACCGTTACGTTGTCTTTCCTCTGCGCCACCTGCTGCCAGGAAATTATGTTATCATAAACGCCTCATGCTTCACCCGAACAGCGCCCATAATGATACACTCCTGGAAATGGAAAAAAGAACACATTGACACCGGTGTGTCAGCCCCACCATACTTGCTCCGGACACTGCGAGAGGGCTGTACAAGCAATGATCACACGCACGGCACAGCGGACACACCAGGAACCGTGGTGTTGGCCGTCGAATGGCGCTAGCTGCGCAGCATTTGTGCACCGCCGCCGTCAGTGTCAGCCAGTTTGCCGTGGCATACGGAGCTCCATCGCAGTCTTTAACACTGGTAGCATGCCGCGACAGCGTGGACGTGAACCGTATGTGCAGTTGACGGACTTTGAGCGAGGGCGTATAGTGGGCATGCGGGAGGCCGGGTGGACGTACCGCCGAATTGCTCAACACGTGGGGCGTGAGGTCTCCACAGTACATCGATGTTGTCGCCAGTGGTCGGCGGAAGGTGCACGTGCCCGTCGACCTGGGACCGGACCGCAGCGACGCACGGATGCACGCCAAGACCGTAGGATCCTACGCAGTGCCGTAGGGGACCGCACCGCTACTTCCCAGCAAATTAGGGACACTGTTGCTCCTGGGGTATCGGCGAGGACCATTCGCAACCGTCTCCATGAAGCTGGGCTACGGTCCCGCACACCGTTAGGCCGTCTTCCGCTCACGCCCCAACATCGTGCAGCTCGCCTCCAGTGGTGTCGCGACAGGCGTGAATGGAGGGACGAATGGAGACGTGTCGTCTTCAGCGATGAGAGTCGCTTCTGCCTTGGTGCCAATGATGGTCGTATGCGTGTTTGGCGCCGTGCAGGTGAGCGCCACAATCAGGACTGCATACGACCGAGGCACACAGGGCCAACACCCGGCATCATGGTGTGGGGAGCGATCTTCTACACTGGCCGTACACCACTGGTGATCGTCGAGGGGACACTGAATAGTGCACGGTACATCCAAACCGTCATCGAACCCATCGTTCTACCATTCCTAGACCGGCAAGGGAACTTGCTGTTCCAACAGGACAATGCACGTCCGCATGTATCCCGTGCCACCCAACGTGCTCTAGAAGGTGTAAGTCAACTACCCTGGCCAGCAAGATCTCCGGATCTGTCCCCAATTGAGCATGTTTGGGACTGGATGAAGCGTCGTCTCACGCGGTCTGCACGTCCAGCACGAACGCTGGTCCAACTGAGGCGCCAGGTGGAAATGGCATGGCAAGCCGTTCCACAGGACTACATCCAGCATCTCTACGATCGTCTCCATGGGAGAATAGCAGCCTGCATTGCTGCGAAAGGTGGATATACACTGTACTAGTGCCGACATTGTGCATGCTCTGTTGCCTGTGTTTATGTGCCTGTGGTTCTGTCAGTGTGATCATGTGATGTATCTGACCCCAGGAATGTGTCAATAAAGTTTCCCGTTCCGGGGACAATGAATTCACGGTGTTCTTATTTCAATTTCCAGGAGTGTACTTCTCTTAAGCGCTTGGACATCTGGATCACCCACTTCTGTCACTTTCATTTATGGCCAAGCCATGTATATACCATAAATCTGGACGAAATTGGTGATGACGAGTAGGTGTGGTCCCGTTGTCAGTCCTCGTGTTTGGAATACACTGTTGGCCATTAGAATTACACTAAGGTGACAAAGGTCATGGGATAGCCATATGCACTGTACAGATGGCGGCAGTATCACGTACGCAAGGTGTAAAAGGGCAGTATATTGGTGGAGCTGTCATGTCTGTTCAGTTTATTCAAGTGGAAAGGTGTCCGATGTGATTAGAGTCGCACGAAGGGAACTAAGAGACTTTGAACGCGGAATGGTAGTTGTAGCTAGACGTATGGGACCTCTTTTTATGTCAAGAGTGTGCCGAGAACACCAAATTTCAGGCATTACCTCTCATCACGGACAACGCAGTGGCCGACGGCCTTCACTTAACGACCGAGAGCAGCGGCGATGCCAAGAGTTGTCAGTGCTAACAGACAAGCGACACTGCGTGAAATAACAGCAGAAATCAGTACGAGACGTACGACGAACGTATCCGTTAGGACAGCACGGCGAAATTTGGCGTTAATGGGCTATGGCAGCAGAAGACCGACGCGACTGCCTTTGCTACAGCACGACATCACCTGCAGCACCTGTTCTGCGCTAGTGACCATATCGGCTGGACCCTAGACGACTGGAAAATGGTGGCCTGGTCAGAAGAGTCCCGATTTCAGTTGGTAAGAGCTGACAGTAGGGTTCGAGTGACCCACGAAGTCACGGACCCAAGTTGCCAACAAGGCACTGTGTAAGCTGGTAGTGTGGTCTGTGTTTACATGGAATGGACTGGGTCGTCTGGTAAAACTGAGCCGATCATTGACTGGAAGTGGTTATGATCGGCTACTTGGAGACCATTTACAACTCTTCATGGACGTTGTCCGCCCCGATAGCTGAATGTGCCGGCACGGTAGCTCAGCGTGTTTGGTCAGAGGGCTCCTTGCTCTCTGTAATAAAAAAAAACTGACTTAGGGATCAACGATAAACTGAAACGGGTGTCTTGCGACGTCCGCCACGAGCAGATGCAACGAACGAAAAGGAACAAAATGAGATTAAAAAAAAAAGGTCAGCGTGACGGATTGCCGTCCTACGGGCCCGGGTTCGATCCCCAGCTGGGTCGGAGATTTTCTCCGCTCAGAGACTGGGTGCTGTGTTGTCTTCATCATCATTTCATCCCCATCCGGTGCGCAGGTCGCCCAATGTGGCGTTGAATGTAATAAGACCTGCACCAAGACGGCCGGACCTGCCCCGCAAGGGGCCTCCCGGCCAATGACGCCAAACGCTCATTTCCATGGACGTTATGTTCCCAAACAACGATGGATTTTTTTATGTCAATGCGCCATGTAACGGGGCCACAATTGTTCGCGACTGGTTTGAAAAACTTTCTGGACACTTAGAGCGAATAATTTGGCCACCCAGATCGCCCGACATGAATCCCATGGAACGTCAGTGGTACATAGTCGAGAGGTCAATTCGTGTACAAAATTCTGCATCGGCAACACTTTAGCAGTTATAGACGGCTGCAGAGGTGGCGTTTCTGCAGGGAATCTCCAGTGACTTTCTGAGTCCATGCCAAGTCGAGCTGCAGGGAAAAAGGAGGTGCGAGACGACGTCAGGAGGTATACCATGACTTTTATCACCTCAGTGTACAACGCAATGGAAGCGGGAAGCAACAAACTGACATGAGAAGAACAAGTGCTTAGTTAAGGAAATAAGTAGCATTTCTGCGCATCCGCGCAAAGCAGATAGGAGTAACGTCACCTATATTCTCTACGTGGGTTGGATAAAAGTAATGGCGCCACTGTTATATTTCACATGAGTCATTACTAACAAATGTTCACTGTATCATGTAAGTCTGCAGGCTTTCGTGGCCGTTGTCACTGAAGTCAAAATCTTTTGGGTTATTAGGCCGCGTCATGTTCCTTCTAAAATGTTCGACGTTTCGACCCCTCTGCTGGGATCTTCCTCAGGATCTTTTGGTGTCCACTACTGCTAGAACACCCAGAACTTTTTAACTTCAGCTCACTGTGTTATACGCTCTCAATATGATCGTCCCTCATCTCGATCACCTTCGCCCACACAGATAAAGGGTGTCGTACACCGTTAGCGCGTCCATCTCTGTCGATGTCTCGCAAGGACCGCCCTATGGCACCGAAGATGTCTTCTCTTGTGTTGTAGCGCTTGCCACGAAGAGGTTGCGTCATTTTGGCCAAGAGGTCGTAATCGCACGTTCTCATATCGGGTGAATACGGGGTTCACCGTGTGGTATGGTCCATTGTAGTGAAGGATGATGGGATGCAGTGCCAGAAGGTGCCGTCGCTTTCTTCTCAATGTGGGTCGGTGGCGGTATCGCAACAAGTTGCAGTAGTACGCTGCAGTGACCGTCTGCCCTGAAGTACGACGTGATGCAGGATTAGGCTATGGATCTTTTAAACCACAATAACCACCACTTTGCTGTCAGTCAGTTCACGCCGCAAGCTCTGAGAGTAAGGAGAACCAGGGTGTTTCCACGAATTGGACTGTCGCTTTAATCGAGGTTTTTCTGACCGAGACCAGGTTTCGTCCATAGTGACGATCCTTCGAATGAGGTCTTCACCTGTCCTGTCGTAGTGACTGAGCAATTCCTATGCAAGAGCATTGTGCGTTCCGACCTCGTGCAACTTCAGTCTTGTTCGTATTTCCTAAACATACTTTTAGGGCGCTTCAACTGGCCTTCCACATTTTCAGACACATTGAACTGACTCAACAGTAACCGTGGCCTCTCACTGCACTAGTTCCATTGGTCTGCTATAAGCTACAGACAGCGAGCATGCGATTTGACGCACACCCTTCATGATACGGCAGTGATGCCACTACACTACTTTTTATCTAACCTTTGTATATAAAGAACGATTAAGGAGCGATATTGCTGCTTGCCTTGGTCGGGAACCCACAACTGCCACACGAATATGGAATCAGAGTTCAGGAGCCTGTACTTAATTTAACACTGGATCTTAACGGCCGCACGGGACTGGCGTCCAAAAGGGGACAGACAAATTTCTCGCTCGGCCGTGCATGATCATTCAGCCACATTACGAATCTCGAGTCAGGAAATTGGGTTGTTTGCAGCAAGACAAGTATCCAAAGGGAAAGAGCGACCACGTTTGGAGCACCACAGACTGTCGGCACGATTACAATTATAGTTTTGGCTTCCCTTGACGCGACAGCAGAGAAAGATGCGCCCAAAGTCAGCACTAGACACAGGAGAGACACCGCTTCATCTTTTCAGGCGAGTACTGGTTTCGCGGTTTATATCGCTATGGACGTACACGTGTGCGAAGTCTCCGAGACGGACGAACGTTGCCAGATAGCATTCGAGTCATCGTCTTACATGCCCAGTACCTGGCATACGGGATGACAATGTGAATACGAGGTGTGCTGTCACAAATTAAGTACGCATGCGCCAGTGATGAACGACCAATAGCTGTGAAGCGTGAAGCCTTCTCAGTCGAATGCGGCATCTCTGGTGCCTGTAGACAAATCAGTGTGGCCACCTTTGTCTGTGTGAGAGTTTTTTTGTTTTTTTGCCAGAAAATAAGTGTGTTTTAATAGAGCAACGAATTATCGTGAAGTTTCACATGAAGCTTGGAAAAATTGCTTCTAAAACTTATCTTTTACTAAAAGAAGTGTATGGCGAAGACTGTTCATCACGTACGCGAGTTTTTCAGTGGTTCAAGCGTTTCCAAGATGGCCGAGAAGAAGTTTCAGATGACTCAGCCTGGAACGCCATTCAACATCAAAAACGGATGAAAATATCGGAAAAGTAGGTAATCTGATTCGATTTGACTGTCGGTTGAGTATTCGATCGACTGCTGAAACTGTAGGGTTTGAGAAAGAATGCGTAAGGCAAATAATACATAACCAGTTTAAAACGAGAGAATTGTGTGCGGAACTGGTGCCGAAAATTCTCACGAGCAAACAAAAAGAAAATCGTGAAAAATTTTGTACTGAAACTTTGAATACCGCTGAAAATGATCCTAATTGCTTGGAAAGAGTGGTAACATGTGACGAAACTTAGCGTTTCGGTTATGATCCAGAAACTAAGCGCCAGTCCATGAACTGGAAGGACTCAACTTCCTCGAGAGCGAAACAAGCTCGAATGAGTGAATCAAGATTCAAAGCCATCATGTTATTCACGGAATTGTGTACCTTCACTGGGATCCTGAGGTCCATACTGTTAGGCAACATTAGTACCTTGTTGCTCTTGCTCAACTATGTAAGGAAAGAAGGAAAAAAATCCAACCGAATTTAGAAGAACAAGTCGTGGGTTCTGCAAGACAACGCACCAGCTCATACCGCAGTTCCTGTTAAGAGATTTCTAGCGAAGTACAGCATTCCAGTGTTAGACCACCCACGTTATTCGCCGGTGATTTTTTTCTACTCCCCAGTGTCAAATCTGCATTAAAAGGAACAAGATTTTAGTCTACTGAAGCAGAGAAAACAGTGGCACGCGTCATCAAGGATCTCACAGAGGAAAACATGCGGCACTGTTTCCATCAACGGAAAATTCGCATAGAGCGTTGTAAGGATAGTGGAGGGGAGTATACTGAGTGTGACAATAAGTACATATGTATGTTTCTGGAATAAAATGCTTTGCAGCAGTAGTCCAGTTACTTTATAGCCACACTTCGTACAACGCAACCACCATTATCGTACTAAATACCCTCGCTGTACTAAACCGATATAAAAGTTTTTCAGTTTACCCGCGACTCCGTAGAAAGTGGTATAGGTGACATAGTATAAATGTAGTCCCAGCGTGACTGTCAGTCCTCTGGGACTGGGTTCGATTCCCGGCTGGGTCGGGGAATTTTCTCCGCCCAGGGACTGGGTGTTGTGCTGTCCTCATCATCATCTTATCATCATCATCGACTGCAGATCTCCAAAGTGGCGTCAAATTGAAAGACCGGCACCCGGCGAACGATTTGCCCGACAGGGTGCCCTAGCCATACGATTAAATTAAAAAAAAAAAAGTCCCACCCGGGACTGCGCTAGTTAAGCTAACCCCTTCGTGGAATATGTTAATGAATCAGCTCATAGGATTTCCTTCTACCCGTTTTCTGTGCACTCTCGTAGATATTGTTCGTCGAAGCACACTGGTACTTCAGAAGAGGCAAGCAGGTTACTTGTGATTAAAACTGGTCAATACGGATAGCCCATTTACTTGAAATAAGTCTCGGGATGCCATTACGATGCGTTTATTAGCAAAAAACGTAAAACAGTAACAATTTAATAGTAGGAAACGATTCCTCTCGAAAAGTTATTAAAATTCGAGAGCATGGTAAGACCGACTATCACATAACAACAGGCTCTGAGTACATCCCGTCGTCAACTGGCGAGATTGGCACGCTGCTGAAATCTCTTTCGTGCATTGTAAAACTTCATTGCTTCTCGTACATCTTCGGTAATTTAACAGGATTCATTTGTCTACTGAATTAACTGGTTTGCTGCATAGCAGTGTTACGGTATTAAAGTCCCTATGTCCCATAGTTTCCTCCTAGTATTTGTTATGTCAGAAGTGGAATTTAATAACTAGTATTTAATAAATAAAATTCTGAGTTTCACGCCAGGACACTTCTGGTTCCTCTACGTACTGGCTTCTATACTGGCTTCTACGCAAGATTCGTTCTCAGGACTTGCTTACTACTCCCCACTCCTATGATTCACTACCGCGCATATCGCCCACTCGTCACCACAACTTTCGTGGTAACCAGCTTCCTATTCGCTGTCATCGTATTCTGCAGCGCTACTTTAAGGCAGCGACTTACTATTACTAACTGTCAGTTCTAATAAACGTAAAGTTTAAAAAGTAAAATACATTTCAAAACTGGAGGAACGTCGCGTCCTCTGTTTCGCATAGTCGGTAATTTGGACAGCAGGCGTTATTTTTGTGATGTTCTAACGCCCGTGGCTGTGCTCTATTATCTAGATCCCCGTGACAGTATCCTTCAGCTCGATAGCACAAGACAGTTTGTTGTTCGTCCTATCCAGACCTACCTCGGCACAGAACCAGCACGTTCTCCAAATCTCTCACCCATTAGAAACATTTGGTCATGGCTTACTTAGACTGGCACACCACCACTCTTCAGCCACTGCGACAGATGATCTCTAGCATAGAGTTGAAGCATCATGGAATGACGTACCCTTATGTCATAAGCTCAGTCCGTCTCGTTGCTCAGTCGGGTTAAAGCTGTTGTTGCCGACAGGAATGGTAGCTGAGGGTACTAAATTTCGCTCCCTGTATGCCGTCAAATTACCAACGAATGTAATCATGTATTCTTCCTACCAGACTGCATACATAGAACAAGTAAAATTTCGTTATTTACTATTCTTGCAGGTAAAAAAAGATCCAAATGTTGTACGGTATTATTGGCTGAGGTTACAGTTTCATTGGTCCTAGGAGTATAGTGGTCAACAGAGACAAGGGTATCGTCAGGTGTGCCTCAGGGAACTGTGATAGGATCGTTGTTTTGTTGTTCTCTATATACATAAATGACTTGGTAGAAGGCTGGGCAGCAATCTGCGGTTGTTTGCTGATGATGCCGTGACGTATGGTAAGTTGAGTGACTGTAAGAAGATATAAGACGACTTACACAAAAGTCTCCGTTGGTGTGATGAATGGCAGCTAGCCCTAAATGTGGAAAAATGTAAGTTGACGCTGATGAGTAGGAAGATCAATCTGTAATGTTCGGATACAGTGTTACTAGTGTCCTGCTTGACACAGTCACGTCGTTCAGATATCTGAGCGTAACGTTGCAAAGCGATATGAGCGGGAACGAACATGTGAGAACTGTGGTAAGGAAGGCGAATAGTCGACTTCCGTTTATTGGGAGAATTTTAGAAAAGAGTGGTTCACCTGTAAAGGACACTGTATATAGGACGCTGGTGCGACCTATTATTGTTTAAAGCTCTAGGGTTTGGGATCCATACCAGGTCGGATTGAAGAAAGACATCGAAGCAATTCAGAGGCGGGGTGCAAGATTTGTTACCAGAAGGTTCGTACAACACGTAAATTTTACGGAGGTGCTTCGAGAACTGAAATGGGAATCCCTGGAGGGAAGGCGACGTTCTTTTCGAGAAACACTATTGAGAAAATTTAGAGAACCGACATTTGGAGCTAATTGCCGAATCATTCTACTGCCCTCAACATGCAATGCGTGTAAGGACCACGAAGATTAGATACGAGAAATTAGAGCTCATGCGGAGGCATACAGACAGTCGTTTTCGCCTCGCTCTGTTTGTGAATGGAACAGGAAAGAAAATGACTATTAGCGGTACAGGGTCCCCTGCGCCACGCACCGTACGCTGGTTTCCGGAGAATATATGTAGATGCAGGTGCAGATCTAGATGTAGAAGTTTCACTGCAACCATAACAAGCATTGTGTCGCTATACAAAGGCTCTCGTGCCATTTATGAATACGCCTTTATAGTACTCGTATATCAACGCAACAGTTGTAGAATACTTTCATAGAAAATACACCACCCAGGCGTATTATTTCTTGGAAACCTCTGTTCGAAATCCTGAACGGTTTTTTGAGATCTTAAGGATGTCCATACTAAGTATAATAACATTCATGATGATCGCATACCTTCATAAGTAGACTATTTTCCATAAAATAGAGAAAATACATGGAAATAACGATAACTCAAAACCCATTATGTGTTGAATGTGGCACTTGTTCAGAGTCTAAAACACATTACAGACATTTTGTGTTCGAAATTTACAAAAGGTATGTTTCAGTTTGCACAGCACCATTAGTTTTAGTATGGAGCATGACTACTCCGAATAGCTGTATAACACATGTAGCGATGTGTGACGGTGATATTGCTTGTGCCCACGAGGTCCGTGAATACCATTCTTCTTGTAAGGTACTACTCGAAGCGACATAGTTCAGTGAATTAGTACCAGGGGTAAAATATGTTTCACAAGAGTCCACCAAACAAGCTCTATGGGAATAAGCGAATCTGGCCACCCCATATGCTAAATTATTTGCTGTTGGTCATATACATTAACAAGACAAGCCCTGTGTGGTGAGGCACTGCACAAGCAAGCGACGGCCATAAGGAAGGAATGAAGCACGATTGAGGTTTAACATACCCTCGATGGTGAATCGTTGGAGATGGAGCACTTGCTCTTATTGGAAGGGACGAGGAAGGAAACTGGCTATGGCCTACGCCAGGAAAACATCCCGACATTTGCCCAGGAATATTTAGAGGAACAGTAGGAAACCAAAATTTGGATGACCTTACAAGAATTTAATTCGCATCACCAGAGTACGCGAGCCTAGTATATGAATAGTGCACTATCTTTCTCGGTAAATATATAAGCATCAAGGAACTCGTCTCAGTAGATCAATACTGCTGCTATCACCAGTCAGAGATCGTGCATCACACAGGAATGGTCCCACATTTGCAGGTATGCTTTCGTGAGACTGCGATTTTTTATAGGAAGACACAGGCCTCATAAAACAGAACGAAACAGGCTCTAGTCGGAAAGATAAACTACAGGGTATCTGCAAGGTGGTCAGACCTGCTATACGCCAACGCAAGTTAGTGCGTGAAACTGGTTACCATGAAATGGAACATCAGGAAGACAACCAAAAGCTAGGAACAAACGCCAATCTAGAAGGGACAACCTCACGATTTAAACTTCATAAAACAACAAGAAATGAGGTCACCCTCTGAAATGTACACGCATGACGTCAACGTTTCACATAGAAACACACTGAGATCTGTACGTCCATCTAACATGTATCACCCCATACATTGACTCGTCCAATGGCGTCCTTTTCACTGATGTTCGACAGGTGGTACAGATCTCCGGTCACACAGTAAATTAAAACATGTCTGTCATCATTTCGCAAGTTGATCTGACACTCACTTTTAAACAGACTAGTCCTCCACTGAACACCAACCATTTTACTTGTTGGTGTGCCCACTCAAATTGCTCCCTCCTGTAGTGAGCAGTGAATTTTACATACGCCACTGATCACCTCTCCTATATAGTATCTTAATGAAGACTGTTTCACGATGTCATCATTACAAGTGTTGCAGAAACGATAGGTCGCACATGATAAAAGGTCCTATTCTCATTGAAGTAATATCTTTCTATTTATATTTCCTGCTGCGCAGTAGATGCCTTTTAAGAACATTGTATAGTTATAATTTATAGTCTCACGCACTCCGAAACAGGCCTACTGTCAAATAAAAGCAATCAAACTTAGCAGCAAAATTGGAATTACAAATTGTAATTAAAATCTTTTCTGTTAATCTGCAACGAATACAACAAGACTCTGACTAAAATATGTGAAACGCAGCCTTTGTACCAAATCAATGATTACTAGAAAAATAGCGTCTAAGAAGTATAGACATCGTGGGTTGCAACTAGTCAATCTGTGGCTACCAGGAATCACATCCCACTACACCATCTGAATCTGCGTAGGTAGAAACAGGCAGCAGCATCGACGCCGAAGGATACTGAGACACATATTACGAGATAAAAGATACAGTAAAAATTACTAAATGAATATTGATTTCCGCCCATTACTAACAACAATAGGGATATATAGCGAAATGCGCCAGAAACTGTTTACATGTTTTCCGTGGAAGAGAACAACTTAGCAGCATTGTGGCGCCGACCGGGGTGGCCGAGCGGTTCTAGGCGTTACAGTCTGGAACCGCGCGACCACTACGGTCGCAGATTCGAATCCTGCCTCGGGCATGGATGTGTGTGATGTCCTTGGGTTAGTTGGGTTTAAATAGTTCTAAGTTCTAGGGGACTGATGACCTCAGAAGTTAAGTCCCATAGTGCTCAGGGCCATTTGAACCATTTGAGCATTGTGGCAAAATTCGGGAGTACGTCTTGCTTAAATTTCTACAACAATGTCTGAGAAGCAACCAGTAAAGTTACGCACAATGAGTATAAAAAGATCCGCCATTGATCACCTCTCATTCATGAAGACTGATTCACACAGTACTCTACGATGTCATCCTTACGATTTTTGCAGATATGTTGTGGGGCGGCGGGTGGAATTAATGTTGTTATTTAAAATGTTTTGTTTGTTTTTCCCGGCCGATGCACCATATGTGGGGCGGCGGGTGGAATTAATTGTTGTTATTTAAATGTAGAGTGTAATGTAGAAAAGATGCATTTCCCGGCCGATTAGCACCATATGTGGTACGGAGGGTGGAATTATTGTTGTTAAATGTTCCTATTATTTATTTAATGCTGTTGTTTGCCGTTCTCAACACTGGCTCTCTAACTACAATATTGGCAACCAGAAAGTGATTAGCAAAACGTGAAGCCCGCAATTAGAATTCCTAGTGCCCACTTCATCTGAGAAATACTCTTATAGCTACAGCTTATAGCTCTGAGGAATTAGGAGATTGTCTGGGATTCATAATCAAAACGATTCCCTCTATAATGTTCACTATATTCTGAAAGTCACAGACCAAAAAGAATCCACACAATCCAACTACCAGAGCAGTTCAGAGTCAAATGCGCTGATGCAACTATAACTGTTCAAATTAAATGTTTAAGTGAATGCTCGCCATAATTTGATGATAATGTTCATCAAACGCCACGCTAAATAATGGTAGACTGTCTGCCCCGCGGCGGCACGTGAAAATACGACATATGCAAACTGAAGATAGATCATTAAAGTCATCCCAGAATTAACACTTCACTCGAAAACGATTTCATGGTTACGCGTATCCCGAGTAACTTATTACGGCATCCGAGGCTATTTATAGCAATGATACCGACGCGACGCGACTCCCGGCACAGGTGGTGTGCTATTCAGCGTCTGGAGAGAACTGGGGCCTTTTTTTCTCGCGCAGCGTTCTTATATATAAAGCCGCGGTGCGGACGGCTAAGGGAACGCCTGATCAATTCCGTTCTCCCGACTAGCCGCTAGTCTAGTAATGCACCACTTCAAGTTACTGAATAAATCATTGCTTCCTTTGCTGCTGGCCGATGAAGCTCTCAATTTAAATGTGCATTCAGCACACAGGTAAGTAATCATAATAAATGTCTGACGTGGCTAAGTCAAATATTTTGGGCGAGGGAATTAATTTAATTACACTACACGCAGTAGACGAGCTCTGAACTTGCTCTTTGGAGATACGCTATCGCTATAGTTTTACAGTCATTCAATTGAAACTTCTCACATCTTTATGATTATAGCGGATCTCCCTTCTTCTTAAATTTAAACATCCTAGTCTTATTTATTCGCCTACTTAATCTATCTTGCTTCCTTAATTTTTAAGACAAAAACCAGAAAATCATGAATTTCAACTAAAATTTTAATTTGTGAGATCCAGAATACTGCTTCTACTAAATTATTATGCAGAAGGAATCTAAATATAAATTTTTAAGTTTGTAGCTCTTTTCTGTTGCGCCAATGATTTTTACAGAAAAACGTCCAAATTTCGAAAATGGTTAAAGTTATTGAACTGATATTCAACACATATTGATTTAGTATTACTTCTGACATGCTAGAAACGTTTCAGGTTATTTACTTGATTTTTAAAGTATTGCGCAACATTTATGACGTCAGAGTTAGTTACAGCGGACTAGGCTGGCACACAATGGAAAGACTGATGTGAATTTTATACGGCATGGGTAGGCTGCTTCCCTACATCACCCTCTACTTAATTTTTTTAAATGTAAATGGGAAGAAAAAAAATTTAATTACAAAAGGCAAGTAAGAGTACAGCTTAACTCCCTATGAAAAATTAAAATTTAAATGTAAACATTTAGAAATATTAAAAAGAAAACTGATTACCTACTTCAATTATTTAAATTGCTGGCATGTTTACTGCTTAATAAGCAACATTATCACTTAAAATTTAAGCAGAATCAATGAAACACTTTGGCATACATATTGCCTTAGACAGCCGGCCGCGGTGGTCTAGCGGTTCTAGGCGCTCAGTCCCGAACCGCGCGACTGCTACGGTCGCAGGTTCGAATCCTGCCTCGGGCATGGATGTGTGTGATGTCCTTAGGTTAGTTAGGTTTAAGTAGTTCCAAGTTCTAGGGGACTGATGATCATAGATGTTAAGTCCCATAGTGCTCAGAGCCATTTAGACAGACAAACACATAAAATATGTAAAATTATGAAAATCTTAAATCCATTAAATACATTTTTACATACACAAATTCAAAGAAAATAACACAGTTATTCGTGATACATAAACAGATAATTATATTTTAGCAGTCTTTTCTAAACCTGAAAGAAAATTTCACAAATCATGACAATTTCATTTTTACACACGTGGTTGTAGCCGCTTTGGCTGGCGTTCTACACTTCCATTCACAAGAGTAGAGAAGGGGAAGTTGCTATGGTGTGCGTCCTTCACGTTCACTCTAAATTACATGGGGAAAGGGGAGGGGTCACTGTGAGTTGTGTCCAAGTCACTCCACGCTTTCACGCATCTACCAGGCTGCCATTATCTGGTTTGTCCTGTAGAACAAACAAAGAGAGTGCCTCAGACTCTGTTCACTTAATATCTAAGGGTGGGTCACAAAGAAATGCGGATATATACATTTTATCTTTCAATATGTTACTGGAACAAAGTTAACAGAACTTTTTCAATTTTACTCTCGCGGTTACTTAACTGTCATAAAATCGATAAACAAATGGCTCAAAACGCCGTTAGTCACGTACTAGAGAAAATTTATGCTCAAGGCATACAATCATAAATTCTATTTAATTTCAATTTATTATTTCTGGGCCGGAACACTGAACCAATGCTCGGTACACTCCTGATACATTTGTATTTTATTTACTTAGCTGACTCATCTTCGATTACCTTATTCTTAGAGATAGTATGAGTATATTTGATTAGTAGTTGTCTTCTCAGCTTCTTTGTACATGTGAGTAACTTGTGGTAGTAGTACAGTTCTGAGTGTTCAAAATACACTACGTTTAGTTGACTACTAAATCCACTTATTGGTCCTCTGCTGCTGTGTCAGTTCCACATCTACAATTATGTACTTACTTCATCGAAGTGTATTTATGCTGAACTATAAATAATGTTTCACGTCTGCCATTATGTTATTCAATTATGTTGCTAGTGTATGAACTTAAGTAATACTCACTCCATTAAAATTTAAAGCATAGGATAGCACATTTATTTCATATCTATAGTGTATTGCAGCTGATCAGTTTGCTCACGTGGCAACCCATTTCCACTCGATCGGATGCTGAAACCACAGGTAGTTTCTCTCGACCTACCACTAAAGTGCATTAAGTAATTATGGACGAGCGTAATGCTAAATTCCTTAAACATATAGGACACCATGAGCTGCTCTGTCTCATCTAACATAAGGGTACCTATGGTCGCATTCACGCCTCCAACTCATAACCTCAATACGTGTAGGTGTGTTCTGTCACACACTACACCAAATAATGGCCAGCTCCAACCTTATAAATATTTCAGGGACGTGTCCTTCACGTCTCAACCACAAACACTGTTCAATTCTATTACACTGTCATTCCTTGCTACACAAGGTGAGTTCATTCTTACAACTTATCTGCATACTTTTCATAACGCTAAGCAATCTCTTTTACTATTAATTAGTTAGCTCTACAGCATACAATAGGTTTCACTGCCACTTCAGATCCTGCTTATAAACGAACTTGTATATCTTTTTTAAATATTGTTGGTGGACCATTTCCAATAACACAACACTTTTAACTTACAATATTACCAGGGTTCTATACATACTTGTTACTCAAATACATTTGTATCTTAATTACATCATACTTCTCTGTTGTTTATGTCATAGTTAGGATTGTCACAGTAGGTTTTTTTCACTAATCGGTGGATAGAATGGTTACAGAACTCATCGCTTGATAACCATGACGGAAAATTTTTGTATTGAAAAGAAGGAGTCGAAACTTTGGTGGATAGGAAAGATGAAGAATGAGTGAGACCTGAAGAGGAAAGAAGATTTCACACAGCTGGGACTGCACAGCTGCCACACTGTGTAGAGGTTACAGAACAACCTCCTCCCTACAGAATTCATTAGTTTAATGCTGGCTTGATAGTCATACCGGAAGATTTTAGTATTTGAGAGTAAGAGCCGAAATTTTGGTGGATAGGAAAGATGAAGAATGAGTGAGACCTGAAAAGGAAAGAAGATCTCACACAGCTGGGACTGCACAGCTGCCACACTGTGTAGAGGTTACAGAACAACCTCTTCCCTGCAGAATACATTCACTACCTATGAACTTCTTTAGGTCGATCAAGTTCCTGAGACCTAATATCTTTTTACTCTTAGGGTACTCTAGCCTATATGCATTGGCATTTGGTTTTCCTATGATCCTGAAAAGTTCTTGGTATTTACTAAGATTAACATCTTCGTCCCAATATCTCGTATTTTTCAGAACTCGTATAGGCAGCTCCCAAGTTTCATCACTAGTATATCAATAAAAGGTACCGTAATTACTCCGGTTATCGGCAAGACGATTTTTAACTGGCTTCTTTCAAAGTCAACAACACTCTGATATTTCAACAAGAAATCTACGCCAATTAAAACCTCAATACTGAGATTGTTTACAATTAAGCATGGATGATCAATTAAATTACCATTAATGTTAAAGGGCAGCAAAGCTTCTTGTTTTACCGTTTTTGACACCTTGCCAGTAGCACCAATTATTCTTAGTCCTGATACCCTCATTACTGTAAGCTTGTCTTTACCAGGTAATGCATCAAAGAAGGACTGAAACATCGCACTTACCTCACTTCCACTGCCTAAGAGACAACGTAAATTGATACCCAACATATTCACTATTATTATAGGGTGGCTTATTCTAGTTTGTACAGGTGGTTCCTCAAACTCATCCAATAGTTCCTTTTGGATTTGTCTCCAATTAAAGTGATCGACATCTGTCTTCATTACATTTAGGTCAAGGTGTGTAGGGGTTTCGCCGGCCGAAGTGGCCGTGCGGTTCTAAGCGCTGCAGTCTGGAACCACGAGACCGCTTCGGTCGCAGGTTCGAATCCTGCTTCGGGCATGGATGCGTGTGATGTCCTTAGGTTCGTTAGGTTTAACTGGTTCTGACTTCTATGGGACTGATGACCTGAGATGTTAAGTCCCATAGTGCTCGGAGCCACTTGTAGGGGTTTCCTGAATTACATTTTCAGCTGCCTTTTCCAGTCGGTCTATTAATTTCAAATCGAAACACCGCACGACTTCATTACATTTAGTTTGCTGAACATGACCCAAATTACTGTAGTCTGAGCGATTCTACACCTCCAGACAGGGCATAACACTAGTTACAGCTAAACCACTTTCACTATTATCGTCGGGTTCCTTCTCAAGTGACAACTGGTCACAGCTACTGGGTTCATCGACCCCCAACAGGCTATCCTCTACATTCTCATTTACCTCCTGTCCTAAATCTATTAGTACAGTATCAACATCCTGAACAGGCACTTTAGATAAGAGCACATCATCCTCATCGTAAATATAAACATGAATTTCTTCTGCTTCTTCACCTGACAATTCAGTATTTTGTAGCTCTTCGCTACCGTTACACTTCTGCGCCTTCTCTTTCTCTTCCCACTTAGAGAGCGTCTCTATACGCTATCTATCAAATACTGTGAGTGATCTAATATTTATGCTGTATTCTTAGATGCTACCGACCCCTCATCCACATGTTCAGTCTGAGTATTCTGATCTGTCTTACCAATTACTGTAATTACTGGCTTGGGAAAAGTAACCGCCTGGTGAGCGCCAGTGTCCTCATAGACGGGAACTAGTTTTCCTGCCTCAGCCTACTACTGTTTCCTTTATTTCCATTATAGTTAACTGGCACAGCATTGCGTTCTGCACTGTTGTTTACCTGCATAATTTTGTTCGGAAGAAAATTACAATCATTTGGATGCCATTGTTGGTTCAAAATGGTTCAAATGGCTCTGAGCACTATGGGACTTAACATCTATGGTCATCAGTCCCCTAGAACTTAGAACTACTTAAACCTAACTAACCTAAGGACAGCACACAACACCCAGTCATCACGAGGCAGAGAAAATCCCTGACCCCGCCGGGAATCGAACCTGGGAACCCGGGCGTGGGAAGCCATTGTTGGTTCTGATAATTATTTCTCCAATTCCTACCTCTCTTCAGATGGCGAACACCTACTGTTCTGATGTTTACATTGCCATTCTGCTCGTTCTTAAAATTACTACTAGTGTTATTACCATTTCTGTTATTACGTGCTTGCTCCTCATTGGCAGCCACACGCTCTACACGTTCCAAACATTCAATGAAACGATCCAGATCGTCTCTAGGGGCAGATATAATTCTAGTTTGCCAATACCATGGCAGTTTGGCTTCAAGACCTGGTATTATCATTTCAGGTTTTAGCTTTTCGGCCAAATGTGACAAACGTGAGATCCATGACCTGGCAAACTCTTTAATACACTCCTGGAAATGGAAAAAAGAACACATTGACACCGGTGTGTCAGACCCACCATACTTGCTCCGGACACTGCGAGAGGGCTGTACAAGCAATGATCACACGCACGGCACAGCGGACACACCAGGAACCGCGGTGTTGGCCGTCGAATGGCGCTAGCTGCGCAGCATTTGTGCACCGCCGCCGTCAGTGTCAGCCAGTTTGCCGTGGCATACGGAGCTCCATCGCAGTCTTTAACACTGGTAGCATGCCGCGACAGCGTGGACGTGAACCGTATGTGCAGTTGACGGACTTTGAGCGAGGGCGTATAGTGGGCATGCGGGAGGCCGGGTGGACGTACCGCCGAATTGCTCAACACGTGGGGCGTGAGGTCTCCACAGTATATCGATGTCGTCGCCAGTGGTCGGCGGAAGGTGCACGTGCCCGTCGACCTGGGACCGGACCGCAGCGACGCACGGATGCACGCCAAGACCGTAGGATCCTACGCAGTGCCGTAGGGGACCGCACCGCCACTTCCCAGCAAATTAGGGACACAGTTGCTCCTGGGGTATCGGCGAGGACCATTCGCAACCGTCTCCATGAAGCTGGGCTACGGTCCCGCACACCGTTAGGCCGTCTTCCGCTCACGCCCCAACATCGTGCAGCCCGCCTCCAGTGGTGTCGCGACAGGCGTGAATGGAGGGACGAATGGAGACGTGTCGTCTTCAGCGATGAGAGTCGCTTCTGCCTTGGTGCCAACGATGGTCGTATGCGTGTTTGGCGCCGTGCAGGTGAGCGCCACAATCAGGACTGCATACGACCGAGGCACACAGGGCCAACACCCGGCATCATGGTGTGGGGAGCGATCTCCTACACTGGCCGTACACCACTGGTGATCGTCGAGGGGCCACTGAATAATGCACGGTACATCCAAACCGTCATCGAACCCATCGTTCTACCATTCCTAGACCGGCAAGGGAACTTGCTGTTCCAACAGGACAATGCACGTCCGCATGTATCCCGTGCCACCTAACGTGCTCTAGAAGGTGTAAGTCAACTACCCCGGCCAGCAAGATCTCCGGATCTGTCCCCCATTGAGCATGTTTGGGACTGGATGAAGCGTCGTCTCACGCGGTCTGCACGTCCAGCACGAACGCTGGTCCAACTGAGGCGCCAGGTGGAAATGGCATGGCAAGCCGTTCCACAGGACTACATCCAGCATCTCTACGATGACCCCAGGAATGTGTCAATAAAGTTTCCCCTTCCTGGGACAATGAATTCACGGTGTTCTTATTTCAATTTCCAGGAGTGTAGATTCCTTGCCTACATTGAAGCGTTTTCCACTCCAAAATTCTCTCAACACTTCATTTTGCTTATTGCTAGGCCAATACTCATTAATGAAAGCTGTTTTAAATTCCGCAAATGTTTTACACTTCAACATAACATCAGCTAACCAACGCATGGCGTCACCTGCTAAATGGCTTCTAATAAATGAGATTTTCTCTCGTTCAGACCAAGTTGGTGGAATCACATCTTCAAAATCGTTCCAGAAATCTAGCGGGTGGATATGTTTATCTGGATCGAACCACAACAACTGCCGACACTCGATAAAAGCGGCGTCTGCAGCTACAACTTGTTGCATACTACCATTACCAGAAGTTACTAAAGTTACTTTACTAGCAATGTTAGTACTAATATTTTTTACTCTCATTTCAACATTATCTACTCTTTGCACAATATGAGTAGTATCAGTTTTGATTGCATCTACTTCTGCTTGACATATGTTTACTTTTATATTAACATCTTTAAACCTATCTGAGCACAGTTCAGATTCCGCCTCGATCTTTTCTGTTAACTTGTGCTCCAGCTTCGCATCTTCCATTAGGAAGTCTTTGCGAACCTCAGCTACCTCGGATTTTACTGTTTTATACATTTCAGAAAATTGTTGAGCAACCTTTTTCTTAATATACTCATGATTGTAATCAATTTTATAATTCAATCTGTCCAGATCCTCTTTCAACTTATTGCAAACAGCCTTGAAGGTACTGTCCATTACCTCCAATCGTTTATTAAAATTAGTTTGGCTGGCCACAATCTCATACTTTAATTCAGCTGTCATTTTAGCATTACTGGCTGACATTTTTGCATTACTGGCAGCTATTGCTTGTAATATTACATTTAAATCAATAGCCTCAGTATCTTTGGGTTGCTCACTAGCTGGCTTTTTATCACACTCAGGTGACGAAAAACTAGCTCCAATACCAAAATCATCAAAACTAAATGAAATTTCTGATTGATCAGTCATATCTAACTTCTCCTTCTTAAACTCTACCATCTCTGATGACTGTTTCATTTTTAATTCATCAGAGAAACTATCATCCAATAAATTAACAATTTCTGATTTCTGCTTTACTACAGGGGTCTCTATTATTGAATCATTGCCCCTTTTCACACTACTGTCAGGAGACAATACTTCATATTTCACTTCAACATTACTATTTTCATGCATAATTACACTTGAACTGTTGTCTGGATTTACAGTTCCCTCAACAGACATAGGTTCTGATTGAAGTTTAACCTCGGGTTCTTCTGGCAGTTCCATCGCCGACAGTCTTTTAGTGTAGGTTAGTAAAATTTTTAACAGCTTTTCACTTAACTTAGTTCCTTCTGCACGACGTATGGCGTTGCCGGCGCGGCATACCGGGATTACTGATGCGACGCGGCGCGTTGAACTGCAGACGTCACTTCGACGGCTGCTGTGTGTTTGCGTGGCCCGCAATTGCAAGTGCGGCTCCGGTTGCTGCGGTGAGGCGAAACTGGCTTCTCGCGATGCCGGCAGCGCCGCTAGACTCAGTGCCAGCTCCGTCAATCCAGATGTGTTGTTAATCCAATTGCGTCGTCCACATGCACACGTAACACTATCACTGTTCTATTACTCAGTTGCGTGTCGCATTTCACTCCCGAATCCGAATATTTAAAAATCACTTTCACTTTTACTCAGTTTCTTTCCCGGCCGATGCACCATATGTGGGGCGGCGGTGGAATTATTTGTTCTTATTTAAAATGTTTTGTTTGTTTTTCCCGGCCGATGCACCATATGTGGGGCGGCGGGTGGAATTAATTGTTGTTATTTAAATGTAGAGTGTAATGTAGAAAAGATGCATTTCCCGGCCGATTAGCACCATATGTGGTATGGAGGGTGGAATTATTGTTGTTAAATGTTCCTATTATTTATTTACTGCTGTTGTTTGCCGTTCTCAACACTGGCTCTCTAACTACAATATTGGCAACCAGAAAGTGATTAGCAAAACGTGAAGCCTGTAATTAGAATTCCTAGTGCCCACTTCATCTGAGAAATACTCTTATAGCTACAGCTTATAGCTCTGAGGAATTAGGAGATTGTCTGGGATTCATAATCAAAACGATTCCCTCTATAATGTTCACTATATTCTGAAAGTCACAGACCAAAAAGAATCCACACAATCCAACTACCAGAGCAGTTCAGAGTCTAATGCGCTGATGCAACTATAACTATTCAAATTAAATGTTTTAGTGAATGCTCGCCATAATTTGATGATAATGTTCATCAAACGCCACGCTAAATAATGGTAGACTGTCTGTCCCGCGGCGGCACGTGAAAATACGACATACGCAAACTGAAGATAGATCATTAAAGTCATCCCAGAATTAACACTTCACTCGAAAACGATTTCATGGTTACACGTATCCCGATAACTTATTACGGCATCCGAGGCTGTTTATAGCAATGATACCGACGCGACGCGACTCCCGGCACAGGTGGTGTGTTATTCAGCGTCTGGAGAGAACTGGGGCCTTTTTTTCTCGCGCAGCGTTCTTATATATAAAGCCGCGGTGCGGACGGCTAAGGGAATGCCTGATCAATTCCGTTCTCCCGACTAGCCGCTAGGCTAGTAATGCACCACTTCAAGTTATTTCGCATTCGGGAGGACGACGGTTCAATCCCGCGTCCGGCCATCCTGATTTAGGTTTTCCGTGATTTCCCTAGATCACTTCAGGCAAATGCCGGGATGGTTCCTTCGAAAGGGCACGGCCGATTTCCTTCCCCATCCTTCCATAATCCGAGCTTGTGCTCCGTCTCTAATGACCTCGTTGTCGACGGGACGTTAAACACTAACTCCTCCTCCTCCTCCTCAAGTTATTGAATAAATCATTGCTTCCTTTGCTGCTGGCCGATGAAGCTCTCAATTTAAATGTGCATTCAGCACACAGGTAAGTAACCATAATAAATGTCTGACGTGGCTAAGTCAAATATTTTGGGCGAGGGAATAAATTTAATTACACTACACGCAGTAGACGAGCTCTGAACTTGCTCTTTGGAGATACGCTATCGCTATAGTTTTACAGTCATTCAATTGAAACTTCTCACATCTTTATGATTATAGCGGATCTCCCTTCTACTTAAATTTAAACATCCCAGCCTTATTTATTCGCCTACTTAATCTATCTTGCTTCCTTAATTTTTAAGACAAAAACCAGAAAATCATGAATTTCAACTAAAATTTTAATTTGTGAGATACAGAATACTGCTTCTACTAAATTATTATGCAAAAGGAATCTAAATATAAATTTTTAAGTTTGTAGCTCTTTTCTGTTGCGCCAATGATTTTTACAGAAAAACGTCCAAATTTCGAAAATGGTTAAAGTTATTGAACTGATATTCAACACATATTGATTTAGTATTACTTCTGACATGCTAGAAACGTTTCAGGTTATTTACTTGATTTTTAAAGTATTGCGCAACATTTATGACATCAGAGCTAGTTACAGCGGACTATACAGCCAGCCTATGGCACACAATGGAAAGACTGATGTGAATTTTATTCGGCGTGAGTAGGCTGCTTCCCTACAATGTCATCTTGTCTGAAATTTCAAATAAAACGTTACGTCAAGAACCGCTGCCTACATGAGTAACTTTGAGGCGTAGATATCCTCGGTGTAGCAAAGCAGCTTAAATCACTTAATAAAGGCAAGTCCTCCGGTTCAGATTGTACACCATTCAGATTCCTTTAAGAGTATGCTGATGTAATAGCTGTGTACTTAACCACAACAATCACATACAACCTCTCTGTCGATGAAAGATACGCACCCAACGACTGGAAAGTTGCACAGGTCACACCAATACTCAAGAAAGGAAATGGAAGCAATCCGATGAATTACAGACCTGTATCACTGATGCTGATGTGCACTAGGATTTTGGAATGTATACTGTGTTCGAATATTATGAATTATTTCAAGAAAAGCGATCTGTTGAAACACAATCAGATCGGATTCTTGTGAAACACAACCAGCTCTTAGTTCTCACGAAGTGATGAGTGCTATGAATGAGGGCCCTCAAATTGATTCCATATTTCTAGACTTCCAAAAAGGCTTTTGAAACCGTCCCTCAGAAAGGAACTTCTAATCAGATTGCGTGCCTATGACGTATCGCCTCAGTTGTGCGTCTGGGTTCGTGATTTCCTGTGAGAAAACTGACAGAAAGCCACCGAATAAAACGAAAGTGGTATCTGGCGTTCCTCAAGAATGTGTTACAGGCCCTCTGCTCTTACTAATCTATACAAACGATTTAGGAGACAATCTGAGAAGCTCTCCTGGATTGTTTGCAGATGATGCTGTTATTTGCCGTTTATTAAAATCATCAGAAGATCAAGAGCAATTGCAAAATGATTTAAACAAGATATCTGTATGGTGAGAAAAGCGGCAATTTATTCTAACTAATGAAAAGTATGAGGTCATTCACATAATACTAAAAGGAATCCGCTAAATTACGATTACACCGAGAATCACCAAGATCTAAAAGCTATCAATGCAACTAAATACCTAGGAATTATAATTACAAATAACTGAATTGGAACGATCACATAGTGTTGTGTGGAAAGCAAATCAAAGACTGTGCATTAGTGGGAGAACACTTATAAGTTGCTACAGGTCTACTAAAGAGACTGCTTACACTACGCTTGTCCGTCGTTTGCTAGAGAACTGCTGCGCCATATGGAATTCTTACCAGATCGGACTGACGGAGGACATCGAAAAAGTTCAAAGAAGGGCAGCTCGTTTTGAAATATCCTGCTAGAGGGAAGAGAGTGCTACTCATATGATACGCAGGTGGCTATCATTAAAAGTAAGGGGATTTTCGTTGCGGCGAGATCTTTTCACCGAATTTCAATCTACAACGTTCTCCTCCGAATCCGAAAACATTTTGTTGGCATCCACGTTCATAGGGAGAAATGATCACATAGTAAAATAAGAGACATCAGAGATCGCGCTGAAATGTTTAAATGCTTCTTCCGCGTGCTGTTCGAGAGTGAAACGATAGAGAAATGGTGTGCAAGTGGTTTAAGGAACCCTTTGATAGGCACTTAAGTGTGAATTGCAAATTATTCATGTAGGTGTAGTGTCAATGTATATCAATTTTTGCGTTAAAACTTCAGGCGTTCATTAGCCATTATTTTCAATAAGTTATAACATTTTATATTTAAAGTAGATTTTTGTTAGTGATCAGTGTTTAACAATAACGTAAAGGAGGAAGAGCTTCTATGTGACTTTTATAAGTGTTTAGAGGAATATAGTGTGACGAAATGTAAAGTGATACACCTTGAAGCACCAATCCGATATCTTTCAAATTTTGTGGACAGGTTCATCACATAATGAGTATCAAACAATTAAACTTTCATTCCATTCGGAACTGATCAATATCAATATAATTTGTGACACCCACGTGATCGAATACACTATGGTATTCGTTGTGGTGTTGAAGCGAACAACCTCCAAAAAACATCTTGAGCAAATTCTTGCCATGCCTGAAACAAATTCTGTGTCAGTTCATGATGGTTCCTGGCTGCACGCTTGTCTTCTCATCTCATCTCTGACACGTTCAGTGGGTGATAAATCAGAGAGCCTACCAGATCAGAAAAGGATTAATACATTCTTCAAGGTGCTACATTGTTCTGCTGAAACATGCAATTTGGTTACCTGCTCATGAAAGGTATGATAAATATGGTTTACCATTCTTGTGATATACTGACGAGCATTCAGCCTCCCTTCACTAATTACCGTATCAGTCCGGTTTTCATATCCAAGAGATCTCCAGATCAAGATTCCAGGATTTGGAGGTATGGGTCTCGAGAATCATTACATCCTGTCACCTTTCACTAAGTCGTCTACAGACACGTTGGTTGAGAATCTAACCACCATCAACAAAAGCAAGATACATCGTTCAGTTCCACAGAATGTCACTCAATGTGCCACTTGACTCTTGGCATCACGCCATGCATGTCTCTGTCATCTGCGGCATGGTGTCGCCGGTAAACGGCGAGTGGCAACTACGGATCTCAGCCCAGCTTCCAGTAACTTGTTCCCGATGGTTTGCTACGAAACTTTGCCTGTAACCTCTGCCCGGATTTCAGCTGTTGTCATCCGTCTATTGGACAGAGCTAGTCGAATGATACTACCATCTCCTCAAGGTATCTTTCATCCGGAAGGATTGGTACCTACTATACTTACCACACTGCTTTCCTGAGACTATCTCGACATCACTCGACGTGCAGTCATTCCATTACAGCCAGCTATCTGTGCGATATGTCGATATGATGCTCCCATGTTCCTCTTGGCGATCATTCGACCTTTCTCGAGCGCCGAAACATGGAGATAAGCTGCACGTTTGTGTTCTCTGGGGATGCTGTGTTACATTCTCCACCAGAAAAGTCCCAGCAACGCTAGACAAACTCAGTAGCCACGATGTAGGAGTGCCAGGACCGCTATTATTCTCTTTATACATGAATGATCTGACGGACACGTTGGGCAGCAATCTACGGCTGTTTGCTGACGATGCTGTTGTGTTTTGGAAATGACAGCTGAAGGATACAAGGTAACAAAGACAAAATTTCTGAGTGGTGTGATCAATGGCAGCTAGCTCAAAATGTAAAAAAAATGTAAGTTAATGCAGGTAAGTAGAAAAAAGAATGCCGTAATGTTCGAAAACAGGATTAATAGTGTACTACGTGACACACTCAGATCGATTAAATACCTAGACGTACCGTTGCAAATCGATACGAAGTGGCACAATCATGTGGGGACGGTGAATGGTCGACTTCGGTCTACATTAGGAAGATGCTTCTCGAACTCAAATGGGAAACCTTGGAGGGAAGGTGACGTCTACTTTGAGAAGGTTGTTGAGAAAATGTAGAGAACCGGCCTTTAACGCCAACTGCAGAACGATCCTCTTGCCGCCAGCGCCCATTTCGCGTAAGGACAACGAAGATAAGAGAAATTAGGGCTCATATGGAGGCATATAGACAGTCTTTTTTCCGTCGCCAAAGGACACAACTAGTAGTGGTACAGGGTAACCTCTGCCACGCACCTTACGGTGGCTTGCGAAACATGTATGCAGATGTAGACTCGCACCATTATTAATCTGTAGGAATGGCTTTTTTCTGTCCATTTCCGTCAGTGAATGATCATATCTTCTTCGCGAATTACATAAGAGAAAGACTGAAATCGTAAAGCGTCGTGATGGGATCGAGTCTTGCATTGCTTGGCGCAACGGAGTGCGGTGCAGTGCCGAAAGGCGCGCTGCAGCGCTAACCTTGGCCGCAGGGTGTGGCCCACTCCCACGCCACAAGCGCTCTTCTGCACTAGCGCAGCTCTACGATAAACTCGCCCAGCACGCGTTTATTTTTGCTGTCGGTAGCAGACTGGCGACCGGGCTCCTCTCTGCAGCGCGTTGCTGGGAAAGAATCGCACTGAACTTACTTTGCAAACCACAATTTCGTGTAATGGGTATTAACCCAACTAGAAGAGCCTCACATCACAAAAACAAAACAGAAAGAAGTAAACCTGTAAATTGCAGTGCGACCAGTCGTTTGACCAACATATCATGCGATATCGTGTACGTCGGTGTAAGCTGCTGCGAACAGTAAATGTGGACTAATTAAAATTTAAAACTGCAGTCAGCGATCCGACAAAGAGGATCGGCCGATGACGAACGGCTGCCGTGTCATCCTCTGCCATATCGATTCATTTGGATTTATCGAGACCCACAGGAAATACGTGTCCCACAAAGAACTTGTGACGTCACACTAGTTGCCTTGCCCGACGTAATAACAAATCGAAATTTCGCGCTGTTATGCTGTAAGTTGGTAAGCGTGCTACAAACAGCGTGCAGAATGACCTGTAGGTGGCAGCATAGTGCAGTAGCACACATACCGTCGCAGCATCAGTATAAAGACGGCTGCCCCACTTGCGACTTGCACCAGGGAAGAACAGCGTTCTGTTATTCAGTTTTTGCTTAGTGAAGGTGTGAAAGCTATTGAAATTTATCGACGAATGAAGGTTCAGTACGGTGATGCATGTTTGCCACAGCAACAAGTCTACGAATGGAGTAGGAAGTTCGCAAATGGTGTGACTTTAGCGGAAGATGCTCCTCGTCCAGGTCAGGCACAACGAGTTGTGGCTCCACAGAACATTGCAGCAGTTGAAGCCATAGTGAAGGAAGACCGCCGAGTGACACTGAATGACATTGCAGCATGTTTACAGATTAGTCATGGCGCAGCACACCACATTGTGCATGATGTGCTCCAGTTTCACAAAGTGTCTGCAAGATGGGTCCCACGGCAGCTGACTCCTGAAATGAGAGAACGACGTGTTGATGCTTGTGAAGAACTTCTTCGGCGCTTTGAACGAGAAGGTGATGCCTTCCTTGCAAGAATCGTTACTGGGGACGAAACCTGGGTTCACTTCCACCAACCGGAAACGAAGAGAGCGAGCAAGGAATGGCGTCATTCCTAATCACCAAAACCAAAGAAGTCTCGACCATAACCATCAGCAGAGAAGGTTATGCTGACTCTCTTTTGGGACGAAAAAGGCGTAATTTTGGAACATTACATGCCTAGAGGAACCGCTGCCACCAGTACATCATACACAGATCTCTTAAAAAATCATCTGCGGCCTGCAATCAAATCAAAGCGATGTGGATTGCTTTACCAGGTGTCCTTTTGCAACATGACACGACAAGGCAAGGCCACACACTGCCTGTACAACAGTTTCAACAATCACAGACCTGCATTCTGAGTGTCTTCCTCATTCATCATACTCACCAGGCCTTGCCTCAAGTGATTTCCATATGTTCGGACCACTCAAAGACACAATGGGAGGAAAGAAGTTCCGTTCTGATGAAGAGGTACGCCACGTGGTGCATGAGTGGCTGCGCGGACTACCAAAACATTTTTTTTCTAAGGGAATTTATGCACTTTGTGAGCGCTGGAGGACTTGCATTGAGCGTGTGGAAGATTATGTTGAAAAGTGATACAGCTTTGTATCACTTCTGCACAATACACGCCGGCCGCGGTGGCCGTGCGGTTCTAGACGCTTCAGTCCGGAACCGCGGGACTACTACGGTCGCAGGTTCGAATCCTGCCTCGGGCATGGATGTGTGTGATGTCCTTAGGTTAGTTAGGTTTAAGTAGTTCTAACTTATAGGGGACTGATGTTAAGTCCCATAGTGCTCAGAGCCATTTGAACCATTTTTTTTTGCACAATACACAATATTTAAAATAATATTTAAGGTTTTCATTTGACTCCCCCTCGTACATCGCGAACGCTCGGCTACGTCCGGAGCCAAGCAGGAGAACAGTATGTCAATGGAAAGTCGCCCAATAAAGTCTTTAATTTTGTCATATGTTATCGAGAGCGCGATTTTATTTAAACGCGCAGCTTCGACGTGATCTCAAGCAGTAGCTACGACATGATCTCAAGTAGTAGCTTGCTCGCCGTTGGAGACGGCCGCTGGAACTCGGAGGACCTGTAGTGTCACGTGCTATGACGTTCGCCACAGGGCCCGCATATCTCGTTGGTCCCCATGTATTGACGGGCGGTCAGCGTATCGCTCTCCGGGGCGTTGTCGGCTTTCCAGATTTTGTAGTTGCTACTTATCATCCAAATAGCTCCTCAGTTGGCAGCACGAGGTGATCTCACAAAGGAAAAACCCCTGGCAATACCGGGAATTGAATCCGGGTCAACTCCATAGTAGTCAGACGAGCTGACCATACAGCTCCGAAGGTGGACTGTGGGCTAATTTCCGTGGTAAAATTATAGGAAGACGTATAATCCTGAAACGGAAAGCGTATAGTCTAGATGTGTTGATGAAGTTGCGTTTGTTACAGTTGTCCGCTTGAGTAATATCGTTATTTAATTTCTCGGATTAAGTTTTACAGAGTGAAGCGTTGTAACAGCAATTCCAACATTGTGTTGATATTAGGATCAGCAACACAATATATTAGTAATTTATTAAAGTTCCCGTCAGAGTTGCAAATAATAATTTCATTAGTGACCAGTTTCATTCATTCTCAAACCATTAACTATATCAGACGATACAATGTTATTAACAAAATATGAAATACGATATTTTCAAACATTTTGTGTGCACAGAGTACAGCAGTGTAATAAATCTTTTGTGACATACCTGCATTTGCTATGTTTCGCTATACACAATACATTCGTTTTTACATCAGATCAATTTAATGAATGTTTTCTTAACTGTATCACGGTTGAGTTGATACAGTCAGGATTCGATAGGCGTTTTTAATCGTTTGGATACAAAAATTTGACTGGTGTCTCTAGCTGCTTATTGTGTGACCATATGCTCTGTCTGTTCAAAATGGCTCTGAGCACTATGGGACTTAACATCTGTGGTCATCAGTCCCCTAGAACTTAGAACTAATTAAACCTAACTAACCTAAGGACATCACACACATCCATGCCCGAGGCAGGATTCGAACCTGCGACCGTAGCAGTCGCGCGGCTCCGGACTGAGCCCCTAGAACCGCGAGACCACCGCGGCCGGCTGCTCTGTCTGTTAGAGGTCATTATGTCGAAACTAAATTCATAGATGCTGTATTTGTAAAGGTCTCAGATATTATCACACTGTTTTAGGCCTATAAATTACTGATACGTCATAAGCTAACTGCTTCACTGAATCACGAAATATTCTGAAAATGATCAGAAAGTTACAAAAAAGTTATTGTATTTAAATTCGGACTGTTGGTTCATCAACGAATTTAAATACACTGATGAGCTAAAACATTACGACCTCCGGCTTTACAGCTTGTGTGTTCGTCTTTAGAACGAAATACATCACTGATTCTGCATATCAGGATCAACAGTTTATTGGTAGGTTTGTGGAGGTATGTGGCATTAGATATCTACGCACAGGTCATATAATTCCCGCAAATAACAAGCCTCGTACGTGGTGATGGCGGCCAATAGCGACCCAGATGGGTGCCATAGGATTTATATCAAGCGAATTTGGTAGCCAAGACATCAAAGTGAGTTCACTATAACGCTCCTCAAATCACTATAGCTTGGTTCTGGCACCGGTACACGGACAATTAACTGCTGAAAGATGACATCGCCGTCGGGGAAGACATCCAGCATGAAGGGATACAGGTGGTTCGCAGCTGTTAGCGTGTCTTCGATTACTACCACAGGTTCGATGCAAGCGCAGGAGAATGTCTGTCATCATAGAATAATTCTGCTCTCACAAGCCTGTGCTCGTGGCACTCTGCGTCCGCAGCCCGTGGTCTACTGGCGAGCGTTGCTGCCTCTGGATCACGGAGTGCAGGGTTCGTTTCCCGGCCGGGTAGGGGATTTTCTCTGCCGGGGGACTGGGTGTTTGTGTTGTCCTCATCGTATCATCATCAGCATCATTCGTGAAGTGGTTAGATTGGATTGGGTAAAAGAATTTGACTGTGTAAAAATTGGGTCTTTGTGCGGGCGCTGATGAGTGCGCAGTTGAGCGCCCCACAAGCTAAACATCATCATCATTGTCGTGGCGCTCTGCACGTTTCTAGCCGCCATTCACCTCGATGACGACGTTTGTGGAGACAGTCATCGACCTCGTGCAGCAAAAATGCGATTCGTCCGAAGAGCTGACACATTTCTGTAGATAGACTGTCGATTCCCGATGAACCCTTGCCCACTGCAATCGTAACTGAGCTCCACGTTCAACAATGTATGACGAACGGTGTGCTGAGAAAGTCTTGTACCTCCACCAGCATTGTGATCTTTCGGCAGAGGTGCCACAGATCACCGTCTACCCTATTTTACAGAGCATACAAGCCTCCGAACCTCACATTCTGTAACGAGTTGTGGACGTCCAACCATTTAGCGCCTGGTGGTAGTTTCACCGTCCTTCTACCCCTTTCCGTAGATGCTCACGACATAAGCACGTCAATATTCGACCAGCTTCACCGTTTTCGAGATACTCGCTCACAGGCTCTGTGTAATAATAATGTGTCTTTTGTTAAAGTCGCTTATTTCAGTGGATTTCTCCATATGCAGCCCACATCTTCGCAAAGGGTGATCGCCCGTCGGTGTTTGCTCCACTTACGTACTTTTGATACCGCGTCACGTGCTCGTAACGTATACAACGTCGCGGTGGACAGAGTCATAATGTTTTTGCTTAGCAGTGTACAATAATTTAATTACAATAGCTTTTTTAAAAATATGATTGATGATTTAGTGAAACATTTAGCTTCTTACATAGTAATTTAGAGGCATCAAATTTCAGTATGTATCGAGGGCAAGTTCGAACCAGTCGCAGAATGTCATTATCATGTAATTTCTATTATTGTATACACTGAGGAGCTCTTTCTTTTTTGATCATAGTGGACTATGTCCCTCTTTAAGCCGGCCGGAGTGGCCGAGCCGTTAAAGGCGCTACAGTCTGGAACCGCACAACCGCTACGGTCGCAGGTTCGAATCCTGCCTCGGGCATGGATGTGTGTGATGTCCTTAGGTTAGTTAGGTTTAAGTGGTTCTAAGTTCTAGGGGACTTATGACCACAGCAGTTGAGTCCCATAGTGCTCAGAGCTATTTGAACCCTCCTTAAATTCTGTAACTAATGTCGTTGTTTCCTACTGTACAGGATGAGTTCAAACCACATCAACAAAATTTCGGAGGGTATTCAGGGATGTATTCAGAGCATCTTGCAATAAAAATATGCGTGTTCTACAGAGTAGTTTCATTTTGTTTGATTTCTCATCCCCATTTATGTTCGTATCTTTATTGCACTGAAAATATCTACACAACCGTGCAATTGTTAATGGTCTGTACTGTGTGTCATGTGTGGAAATAAATTTGTTCCATTCATTGACGGTATTTCCTGTTGACAACACTAACGCCCACTTCACTTTTCGACACAAGCCTGCATTCAGTACTTCTCGGTTCAGTCCCGGTTTGACTTTCCTGGCAATGTTACTTGCACTTTAACAGTGATACACAGAAATATGAACAAGTTTATCGATGAAGGATTGGCCAATATGCACTACGTACTTGGCTTCACTGAATACAATGGAAAAGCGACACAACGATGCATCTGAAAGTGTGTTGCATTACTCTGTGCTATGTGTTGTACATTTTGATGACTGAATATTACAGGATTTTATCTACTATGAAGAAAATTTCAAAGAAGCAAAGGTAACTGCAGCAACAAATCAAATAAATCACAACTATATAATTACTGTGTAACAAGCCACCAGACACCATTGGCTTCTTATACCAAAATACTCAGAAAATATCCCCAGACAACATCCGAAATTCTGTCGGTTTATTTCCTGTTCACTCTGCACACGAAAGAAAGTTATGGAGCAACAGGATATGAACGTATTAATCACGAGGAACACTTACCAAAATTTTCAGAAGTGTATTTTTGATAGTCTCGTCTTTCTTTAAGGTACTGTCATTTCAGGTAACACACTAACGTACTTCGACAAACCCGACACCATTTTTGCCGTCATTGTACGTTCACATATTGGATAGAAGAAAAGGTGCATGATATAAGTTTAACGCAGTTTGTGACACTTGTAGGGAGAGAGAATGTGTTGACATTTGCACGGAGCACAGGGCACTCTAGGTAGTGGACAGAGTGTTCCAGAAGTGGGATACATCGGCCTCTCCGACGCTAACTGCGACGTGTAATGCAGAAGGCAAAAGCTCATTTCTGCACGAAGTTTCCTGTCCCCCATCAGTTCGTAGTGTGCGTGGCGTCTCTCATAGTTCAGTACTGCAGTTGATCTCTGACTGGCAATTAGTGTTCCACGTTTTTGTGCTGAGATAATGGAGTTCACTGATACCACTAAAGGGAGGCCTTTACTGATATACAACGGGCGCCGGTATACAGTGTATTATGGATTATTCAAACAAACGAGGAGTGACATACTGCCGTTGTGTAACCTTTAAAAACAATAAATGTAAAGGAAGACTATCCACAAAAAATAACACAGTTTTAGGAGAAGGTAGCCATGTTTGTACTCCAGATAAAGCAGCAAATGAAGTGTGAAAGCATTTTATCATCGCAAAGAAGCTAGCGAAAGAAACAAGTGCTACAGTTTTATCACTTTATGTTGAAGAAGTAGGGTAGCTCTTCAATCAAGGTTACGACTTAGTAACATCTTTACCATCACACAGAAGTGAGAAAGAAAAAGAGGAAACCTTACATCCTATTAGGCGAAAATGTGTGGGAACTATTAAAAACCTCACCGATTCTGGAGGAATATCCTTCCAAGTAAGTACTTTACTGATGAATGATGGTAGCAGTTGTTTACTTGCAGATGCTAACAGGGGAACGAATGACAGAATAATTATGTTTGCCAGCGAAAAGGGAAAAACGTGTTTATCAAACTGCAAATCATTGTTTGTGTATGGAACATTCAAGAGTTCGAGCAAGTAGTTTGGACAGTTGTTTGTACTCCACGCCGACCGTAATACTTCTTGCGAGGAAACTAACACCATTCCAGTTGTTAACACTTTGCTGCCAAATAAAAACTAGAACCATGTGAAAGTTCTTTTGTTTTTTAAAAGCTATTAAAACTAACATGCCCGGATTGAACCTCACATCTCTGATGATGGACTACGAAACTGCCATCGTCCAAGCACCTAACAATTTGTTTCCTGGAACAGAGATTCTGGTTGCAATTATCGTTTTAATCAATGTTTTTGAAAAGAAGTTCAGTGTTGCTGCCTCGTTCCAGCCTATAAGGAAAACAAGGAAATACACTCTCACATAAGAATGTGTTCTGCCCTAGCATATCTTCCCCTGGAAATGTTGGACGATGTTTGGCTGTGTATTCACGAGAGCACGCGTGAAAACCAAAAGCTTCAGGACTTTTGTGACCATTTTTTGGAGCAGTGGCTCGCTAACGAACATATGCCAAGAGAGACGTGGAATTGCAGTGGAAGGTGTCATCGCACTAATATCGTCTCAAAAGGATGGAACCGAAGAATAAATACATTAATAATTTTAAACTTTGCTGGGGAAAGAAGAAAAAGGTCACCAATAGAGACTGACAAAACGAATGCAAAGGCTTTAAAGAAACTCCAGATAATGGGAATTTAGACTCATTTCTGACTCGTGTGGCCTACGTACAGAAGTAAATATTGAAAAGTAATTTGTGATCATTGACAATCTTGTAAATATTGTAAATAAATGTAATGGGGGACTGAAAGAGACTACCTTCTCGTGCTGTTCCCTGGAAAGGATACAAAATCGGCTAAATATATCTTGAAATTTGTAAAATATTCCTCAATGAAAACTGACAAGACTATCTCTTAGGCCAAGCCTTTTCTAGGGAATATTCGCAGCATTCTCTTTGAGAAGTTCTTAGAATTAAAATTTGTATGGGCAGACACCGAATACAAAATCTTTGCAGAGGAAATGCTGGCAAATGACATGCAGTCAAGTCCATAAAATCTCCCTCCGTTAGAAGATGAACAAACCTGCATGAAACTAATAAAGAAAAATAAATTATCATAAAAAAATGACTGGTCACAGTTTTTCAACCTTTCAGCATATGTTAAAACTAATTTCTAGTAATACATGTCGTAGACTACAGCAGGCCTGTTGATGCAGCTAGGAGAGCAACACGCTCACATTCGCTTGCCGCCTGGGTTGTGAGCACTCACGGTAAAATTGCATGGTCAGACGTGATTACGTACAGCAGCACGGCCGACTGGTAGCGCAGAAGTGCAAACGATATGCTGCCTTCAAAGGAGTGACCATAATTAGGTTCGGCGTAGCCTTAGGTACGAACATACAGTATATACGGCGCGGTGCTTAAGGGAAGACTCCACCCAAAAATTTAACCTTTTCTTGTACTTTACCGACAGTATCAAAATTTTAAATCATGTCTATTGTGTAAAGATGTAGCAATACTAAAGTTTTGAAGTCCATAACTTCACTGATTTTCGAGTTTTCAATTTTTAATATGATTTTAATAGAATTTTTGGAAACCAACTTTTGGTACTCACAACAAAATTTTTACATGTCTGATTTTGTAGGTACATTCACAAGACATAATTTAACGGTTCTGTGGTTTCATTTTATGAGAAATATTAATAATTTGTTTCCAGCGTTTATTTAAATTTCAGCCTTAAATTTTCTTTAATTATCGACATATAAATGTGATGATAAAATAAACAAATGACATTTTCGATAAGTATGCAAACACATCAAGACTACTTCCTGCAAAAATTTCATTCAGACTGGTTAGTATTTATGATTAAAAAAGTTGGCAGTTAGCTTAGAAAAAAAACTTACGGTAAAATGGATTTTAAGATTTTTATCAAAAAATGAATGTTACTACAAGACACATACCCACAAAAATTCACTAGCACCGTAACGTTTCCCCTTCTTGCTTATATGAGGCTACTTCTTGTAATTTCAAGATCAGAGTTGCCTTTTTCTGAGTTTCTGAATAGAAAAGCTCTCACAGTCTTTTTGAGGAGGTGCAGTTTTAGGGATATTTGACTGTAAGTCAATGCCTATTTCCTTGGAGCTAGTGGGGTGTGCTGAACAGAACCTCAGTGTATTTCCTAGATTTATATTTACACAGTCAAAAAACAAAGTAATTGATTTCCAACGACTGGCTGCCAATTGTTTCACTTCAGTTTTCCTGGAAATCTTGCAACTTGTTTTCCCCAGTTTGAGTTTATGACAAGTTCGGGGTATTTTAGTGTGCCACAGTCCCTTACGCAGTCCGTGTTTCAAAAATTTCTTAGACGTACTTCTAATACGACTACAGCCAAATCGCTTTGGGATCTAAGAGTTATCACTCTAAAGGTGTGAAATAGCCATCAATTTAAAAAATAATAATTTTTAGGGTAATGTCTCCCCTTAAAACGGGGAGTATCTGTTTTTAAAAGGATGAAAAGTAGCATCATGGTCGGGTGAGGAACTTCAAAGCGTACAGACACAATATCAACGGATCAATGCAGGATGCCTAGTCTATATGTTTATTGTATGCGATGGTATCTTGATACGTTTGTTGTTCTATTAATGTGCTTCAAAACTTTAAACGCGACGAAAAAATTCAGTTATAACATTACCATACATTCCATGCGAAAGATTATGGACACTTGTAAGGTGAACAGCGAGAAGCCGACGTGAATATATTTTAACCAGGGTTGGAACTTAAATAGTGGAAACTATTTATTCACAACCGATACAAAAGAGTTACATGTTTGCACCTGTTACTGTTCTTCAAAGTAGCCACGAGCGTTGTGTAGAACCAGTTGCCAGCGATGTGGAAGGCGTAGTATACCGTTAGCACAGCCTGTTCTGTTGATGGTGCGAATGGAGCGGTCTACTGCCTGTATTTTGAATCACACTGTACATTAGTGAAATGCAAAACACCAAGACGGAGTCACCAGAATAGGATGAAAATTATGGGAACTGTAAAACGGCTAGGACGAGAAAATGATCAAAATTTCAGAATGAAGGTGCGGGTTTTCGCTGTGTGTTCTGCAAGGCCTTTTGGAAGCATATAATTGAAGTAGGCGCAGAAGTAATGTATCATCATGAGCGGATAGTCCATCGCTGCATGTCACCCGGCCCCCTCTACCCAGGGCTGTCTCTATTTGATTATGCGATCACATCAAGGATGGTTTACCGGTTTGCCTTGCATATTTAGTAATATTTCGGAAGTGCCGGATGTACAAGAGGTAAAGATAGTGCAACCCCCAGTAAAACTCGGATTTGGCAACTACTCTAGACCTCTTTTGAACTCACTGTTATCAACAGAAATAGTTTGTATTCAGATGCAAGTAATTTTAATGTTGTCTAGATGTTTCCACCCAAAAGTTATAGCCCAGCAAGTGACCTAATGAATTTATATGTTTTATTTTTTAATTCGGATATTTTTTTCACCGAATTTATAATAGCATGTAGCTTAGGAGATCCGGAATGTTTTTCACTGCTTAGATATTTTGTTTCAATAGAGATGACAATGCTTTAATTTACACTAGTCAGGTCATTATTGGGTATATCCTATAGCAGTTGCATTCAGATTACGAGTCAAGTTGGGTTATTTTGGGGGAAGAGACCAAACAGAGGGGTCATCGATCTCATCGGATTAGGGAAGGACGGGGAAGGAAGTCGGCCACGCCCTTTGAAAGAAACTATCCCGGCTTTTGCGTGAAGCGAATTAGGAAATCATGGAAAATCTAAATCAGGATGGCCGGACGCGGGATTGAACCGTCGTCCTCCCGAATGCGAGTCCAGTGTGCTAACCACTGCGCCACCTCGCTCGGTTACGAGTCGGGGTTTCAGATTATTTTGTACTGCACATTTAATTAATTGAACTCCAAAATGCCGAAAAGAAACCTGCATTTCCTGTTTTTGAAAATAGTTGGTAATCGTATTGAAAAAGTGAAACATGAAATGGAAGTAAATAAATATTACCCGTTTTTGAAAATAGTTCGTACTCTTAATGAAAAAGTGAAACGTGACGAGGAGGTATTAACGTAATAGAGCTTAGAGCAGTTTATGGTGGATGTCTTTCTTATAAATGAGCAGTGAAAAATAATTTTTTGTGCATCGGAATCTTTTACTTGGATAACTGACAACGAGTTAACATTATTGGAAAATTAAACTGCTGGTTACAAAATTAATAAATCTTGTATTGTAATATACTAAATGGATCAACTGTTTGATCAAATAGTATTGGCAAAAGTGTTTTGGTCAGCTAGCTAAAAAATCTGAATAAGTACAGGAGGTGAAGGAAGAAAATTTCATTGGTCAGTCTTGTTCAAACTATTTTTTATGTATGCCAGAAACATTGCACTAGTCAAAACAGTATTCACAAAATCTGAATAAAGAAACAATACCGGTATGACGGAATCAGCTACAAAGCATTACTCCACTGCAAATGTTAATAGTGAACTAAACTGCTATGAATTTTAATTTCAGTTAAAAAATAATAAATTTTAAAGAAAGTGACAAGATGTAGCGATAAATATTAATAATTTATTGACACATTTATGTTCAGCTATTAAGAATTTGCTTTTAACTCACTGTTGCTTTTTGTTAACTTTCGTGCGGTTAAAGGCGCTGCAGTCTGGAACCGCAAGACCGCTACGGTCGCAGGTTCGAATCCTGCCTCGGGCATGGATGTTTGTGATGTCCTTAGGTTAGTTAGGTTTAACTAGTTCTAAGTTCTAGGGGACTAATGACCTCAGCAGTTGAGTCCCATAGTGCTCAGAGCCATTTTTTTTGTTAACTTTTCTACCCAGTCCTTTAAGAGGAAAGTGAGTATCCCCGTGATATTTATTTAGTGCTCTGAGTATTTTCTCTGACTGTCCCGAATTGAAGAAAAACATCATGGAAAGCCTTTCCAGAGGGCGTGCTGTGCAAATAGATGCACTGAACTGAGAAGAACTGAAACAGTTGGAAGCCTTACAGTGGAACACGGAACAGGATGAAGCTAAGAAAAATATAGATCTCATTTCCATTACAGAGACGAACGATAACAGTTTTTCAAGGCTTAACTCAAGTTCTGCAACAGGTACAGTATTTGTTTAAATGACTTAATGCGGTCTCAAACTGTGATTTTTTTTCTATACTCGTTGTACGACTGTACTATTTCGGTCTTAGACCATTATCAAGTACCCTATTAAATGGGAGAAACATACATTCAGTGTACTAGCAGTCAGTTGAAAGTTAAACATAATAACAAGTCAGATCTTAAAAAGGTATTACTGTTAACTAAAACGTACTTTACAAAAATTCACCGATGGAACATTTAATCATTTGAACAATCCATCGCTGCTGCATATCCAGTTTCATTGCTTGATTCACAGTTAAACGCAGGGAGCTGCATCAAAGAAGAATTCCACTGATACAGAGCTATAGTCAGCCATCGTATAAACGGCGTGTGTACAAAAAATGGCTTGCAGTTGGTACCACATCGAGTGTTCCTAGGTTTCGTGCTTTTACATGCACTTTAGTGATAGCCACATATGCAGTCCACCAGATCGCGGGGCTCAAGTCCCAGTCTAGGTTTTCGGATGTTACACTTGACGAACGACAGAAGTTGCATGACGTCATTGGATGTCAGCAACGATCTTGCCGGTTACGAATGGACCATAATTTCAACAACTGTGCCACTCGTAGAACAGCAGCAAAACAGCAACAGGTTTCGGTAATGACGATAGAGGTGGATAGTGACCACGTACCTTTCTCTTTACAGTAGACCACAAAGACTCAGTAATATTGAGATCTGGTGACGCACCACTGGGGAACAAACATTGTACATTGGGATGAACCTGATCAGCCAAAATGGTAAAAAAAAAAATGGTTCAAATGGCTCTGAGCGCTATGGGACTCAACTACTGAGGTCATCAGTCTCCTAGAACTTAGAACTAGTTAAACCTAACTAACCGCTTTCCCCGTATGCGGTATAAATCTTCGATACGGTGCCTCATGAAACACCAAACATTTCGGTTACCTTGGTTACGGAAGCACCCACTGCACGAGCACCAATGATCTGAACACGATCCAATGCATTGAACTCCGAGATAATGCACTCACAATACATAACACTGTCCTGAGCGTGGTTGACACTTCCACCATTTTGAGGACATTGCCCAGGTGTCGTTCGTTGTCGAATATAACAGCGCCACCCGCAGGCCTGGCTAGCATACGCATTTATGTTAAGGCATGAATTCCTCTCAATGTTTCCATATTTATGTCCAATAGCCGTATTTATTGTAACATAATAGGTACTACTACTTCGCCGAGCTGAGGAATCTCTGCACACGTCAGCGTTTGGACCTGGGCACGTTATATATAGCCAATCAGAAATCAATACAACTGAACCATGAACATAGGCAGAAGCAGCCGGCCAGGCATAATCATACAGTTTAACCCTTCATTAATTTTTTGCCGTAGCGTAGAGAACCTCTTACTGCAACTTGGCAATATAAAGAGTTTCTGCAGTAATTTGTCTACAGCTTAATGCTAGTACGTTCCTTGACGAGCACTGAAACGTTTACTTTTCCAATTGGATGTAAACTTATTCGAAACTTCATCTATTAGAAGTTTACATTGTATCTATTAGTCGGCCAGTTGTCAGTCTCTGATCAGATCCGACACTTCAATAGCTTGAAGGAACAATTATCAAATAATTAATGGTGTGCTCCCATGTCTGCTACCGAGTTATTGCTTCCATTTCGTAATATACATAAAACGAAAACACTAACTCGGCGGAACACCGGAAAGCACACCAGTAATCAAACACCACGAGAAAACCACAGCGATTAAATTATCAAATCGCCCCTCTCAATAATGAAGAAGATATCTGAAAATGGTTTCGTCGAGAGGCAGATGTGTATAATCATTAGATAATTTGTATCCGGTTGATTACGAGCATAGTATCACGAATAAAAACATAATTTAGATTATAAATAACTCCATGTCTTAGGAACCGTGACCCTCTTGTTTTAATAAATAAATACTGTCTATTTCACAACTTTTTATTTACCGACTGCCGGCTTCAATCTGCGTTGCAGGTCATCATTAAGTATAGGTTGGGATAAAAAAAAGGCAACAATAAAAATTTCACAGAACTGCGGTATTACAAACACTAGTCTCTTGCGTTGTAGAAATACCATCGAAATATTACGAAACCATCTATACATGACGCTGCAAACTGTAGTTTGTGAACAACTCTATGAAACTAGGGTAAAAAAACAAGGAAGTGGTGAGGGAGAAATTTTACTGTGTATGTCATAGCCGAATACATTAAACCAATATAAAAATATTTCTCCATACATAATTAAATAAACTATTAATGGCTATTAAGAATAAAAGGACACGTTCCTGTAGTACATTTCAGCGTGAATGATGCGTTACACAACAAAAGACAAAAAAACAAATGTTAAAAGCAAATCGACAGCACACTGTGCGTAGTACAATTTTATTTCTTGTTTATGTATTTTAAAAGACGGTGCAAAATTAGAAAACATACCTGAAATTTTAAGAATATGTCTTCGTTTTAATAAATAAAAATAGAAGTACATTGAGGACTCCTACTGTAAATTAAAAAGGGGAAAGAATACGAGGTGTAGTTAAAAAATAGCCACAACATTTTGCAAATAATTAATACAATTTAAGGAAGTTGAATGATAATAGCCACACGGGATTAGCCGAGCGGTCTAAGCGCTGCAGTCATGGACTGTGCGGCTGGTCCCGGCGGAGTTTCGAGTCCTATCTCGGGCATGGGTGTGTGTGTTTGTCCTTAGGATAGTTTGGTTCAAATGGCTCTGAGCACTATGGGACTTAACTTCGGAGGTCATCAGTCTCCTAGAACTGAGAACTACTTAAACCTAACTAACCTAAGGACATCACACACAACCATGCCCGAGGCAGGATTCGAACCTGCGACCGTAGCGGTCGCGCGGTTCCAGACTGTAGCGTCTAGAACCGCTCGGTCACCCAGGCCGGCTAGGATAGTTTGGGTTAAGTAGTGTGTAAGCTTAGGGACTGATGACCTTAGCAGTTAAGTCACATAAGATTTCACACACATTTGAACATTTTTTTGAACGATAATAATTTGAGAAACAGTGGCCAGCACCTACCAAAGCAGGTTGTGTGACGGGCGATGCAGTAGTGTACGCATGTCGCTAGCTGCAGTCTACGTCGACCGCCTTCCATCACGGCCAACTAACATGATCAACACATTCATATGTCCGCCTTTGTAGCTGCGTGGCCAGCGGGACGGACTGCTAAATAAAGGTGCCCGGGTTCGATTCCCGGCCGGGTAGGAGATTTTCTCCGTGCGGGGACTGGATGTTGTCGTCCTTAAGTTCCCATCGTTATAACTATCATTCCACTTTTGAAATGGGTGAATCGGCATGTCCCGAAAGCCAATATTTAAAAAAAAATATCATATTCGCGGAATGAGGAAGAACACAGGCATTATACAACGACTGGAGCACGTCATCGTAAACATTAAGTTTGCTGCTTTCGATTGGAAAGAAACTGCATTTGATACTCGTTTGACGTTTAACATTTTGTATTCATGTAACGATTCCTAGCGACAAATAATGAACATATGGTTACTCACAATTACATTGGTGAACTGTATGATTACACTTTCGTCTAAGTGAAAACGGACTTGATGGTCCGAAACTAGTCACCACAAAGAAATGACAGTCATCGAAACTGTGACGGACACTGGAAGAAAATGTTAAAGTAAGCGTCACGGTAAAATCCATTCTGTTCGTACCACATTCTTTTCTTTTTGCAGTATAAATTTAAAGTTTTTCAACCGCGCCTAGATTGCTCTGTGCAAAATCTCCATGCTATTGTCAATACTAATGATTTGATGATTGTGTGTCGACAAATGTGTACCTAATGCAGTTTTAATTTGTAATTAGACTCTTTTTTCTTCCTCATTTTTAACTTACAATAAGAGTTCTCAATGTATTTCTACTCCCCAAAAAGAATAGGAAAAACTAATCAAAATCTTTCTATCGTTCACATTTCACTTCCAGACAAGGCTACATTATATGTTACCTTCGGAAAAGACTTCCTAACACCCAATTTTATGTTGGATATTAACAAATTCCTCTTTTTCAGAATTGCTTTTCATGCTATAGCTACTATGAATTTTATATCCTCTCTGTTTCTGTCATCATCAGTTATTTTGCTACCCAAACAGCAAAACTCACGTACTCCTTTTAGTGTCTCAGTTCCTAATATAATTTCTATAATGGCAGTAGATCTCAGTAAGTATACATATGACAGTAAGTGGCCACGAACGCCCAACCGTTGTGGCGCAATATGACTTGAGATATAGTCAGCCCGTTAAAATCACGCTACCGCAAAAACTTCCGTCATCCAATCCTCGGACTGAGTGGCATTTTTCAACATTTCATATCAAATTTCCCCTCGATCTCTAATGAAGCAAGAGCTTTGCCACTGTGGATAGGCTTTGTTCCACAGGTGCAATTATTTTCCTTCCTCTTGTTCTACGTTCATCAGTAAAAGCACAAATATATTACTTCAGTATACTAACATTTACAAGTGTGTGGGAATGCAAATCAGCTCCATTATAAGCTAATTCGGGGCGACAGTCGTGCGTGATAGCATTGTTATCAACTTTTAATCACAACATGAAGTGCTGTCTGACGATTCTACAGTGGTAGGTGTAGGCGAGCTGCCTGAGAACGTTCTCATTCATGTTATGCGATCTCATTAGATCTCGTAGATGTTATGGACATTTTGACTTTTTATGTATATAGATACATCATTTTCTATTTCCACAACAAAGAACTGAACCTTTATCTTTTTATCACTCAGTTCCGTTCAGTTGTTTGTCAACTATCTCTTGACAGAAAGATCGTCAGAACAAGGAAATAAGTAGTGACTGGCGTATTGTGACGAGCCAGTTCAGAGCGCTGATGACCTCGATGTTGAGCGCCCATAAACCCCAACACACACACGAGCCAGTTGCTCGGCCACCATTGACCAGACGTTTTCAGTTGGTGAGAGATCTGGAGAATGTGCTGGCCAGGGCAGCAGTCGAACATTTTCTGTATCCAGAAAGGCCCGTACAGGATCTGCAACATGCAGTCGTGCATTATCCTGGTGAAATGTAGGGTTTCGCAGGGATCGAATGAAGGGTAGAGCCACGGGTCGTAACACATCTGAAATGTAACGTCCACTGTTCAAAGTGCCGTAGATGCGATGAAGAGGTGACCGAGACGTGTAACCGATGGCACCCCATACCATCACGCCGGGTGATACGCCAGTATGGCGACGACGAGTACACGCTTCCAATGTGCATTCACCGCGATGTCGCCAAACACGGATGCGACCATCATGATGTTGTAAACAGAACCTGGATCATCCGAAAAAATGTTTTGTCATTCGTACACCCAGGTTCGTCGTCGAGTACACCATCGCAGGTGCTCCTGTCTGTGATGCAGCAAGGGTAGCCGCAGCCACAGTCTCTGAGCTGATAGTCCATGCTGCTGCAAACTTCGTCGAACTGTTCGTGCAGATGGTTGTTGTCTTGCAAACGTCCCCATCTGTTGACTCAGGGATCGAGGCGAGACTGCACGATCCGTTACAGCCGTGCGGATAAGATGCCTGTCATCTCGACTGCTAGTGATACGAGGCCGTTGGGCTTCGCAACGGCGTTCCGTATTACCTTCCTGAACCCACCGATTCCATATTCTGCTAACAGTCATTGGATCTCGACCAACGCGAGTAGCAATGTAGCGATACGATAAACCGCAATCGCGATAGGCTACAATCCGACCTTTATCAAAGTCGGAAACGTGATGGTACGCATTTCTCCTCCTTACACGAGGCATCACAACAATATTTCACCAGGCAACGTCGATCAACTACTGTTTGTGTATGGGAAATCGGTCGGAAACTTTCCTCATGTTAGCACATTGTAGGTGTCGCCACCGACGCTTACCTTGTGTGAATGCTCTGAAAAGCTAGTCATTTGCATATCACAGCATCTTCTTCCTGTCGGTCAAATTTCGTGTCTGTAGCATGTCATCTTCGTGGTGTAGCAATTTTAATGGCCAGTAGTGTACTAAGTAATCAAATGCTATGAAATTCACTAAAACTTCAGGCGAATGCAGGTGGTTTCTTAAAATTATATTACCTCTCAAATGCCATATAAATTAAATAATATGAACAGTAACGAAAAAAAATATAGATTGAAAATGAAGTTCGAGCGGGAGTCAAACCGCCGCCTCATACACGTTCGTCTTACAAAGCTCGAACACTAATCACTTGACCACCACGAACTCTAACACCCTGCACCTACGCATAGATAATGCGTTACACAATGGACGTGTAAAACTTCTCTTGCGATTTTCTCGGAGTTGCCAGAGCAGTGCACCTTACTACTTGTACATTGTGTTGTTTTAATGGCCTACTAAATGTGTACAAAGTTTGATGTAACTCTGTGATCCCAACGTCGTGGCATCCCCTTGTAAGCTCATGGAGGTAAAAAAAAAAAAAAAAAAAAAAAAAAAAAAAAAAAAAAAAAATGTACACTACATTCATTTTGCTATCGGTTCCGAAATTATAATGTCAGGTTGATGTATTATGGTCAGGCTTACACTGGAACACTACCTTCTTCCAACAGTTTATGTCAGTTTTAACAATCGTCCTCAGAATAATAACGACAACTGACCAGAAAAGTATACAAATTTTGCTGACTCAGTGATTTCATTGAATTTTCTTTAGTGTTATGATCATTTGAGAATAGGAAAGATATTAGTGACATACTTTAAACCTTATAACCACAATCTACTACGAGACTACAAAGAAACATCAGCTCTCATTTGTAAGGAAGTATGGAAAACGTTGTGGCAGGGTTATTAATGTGATTTGCAATGACAAGAGCCCAACTAATAAAAACAAAACGCACATCTGTTTATTTCACTCGATGGTAGAGTTTCAAGCGTAATTAATGCCGTCTTGATTCAGAAAAAGATCTATCAGATTAGGTAACTATCGTGGGAAGAAGCGTATAACTTAACCAAGTAACCTTTCTCCGAAATACATCTTAATTACATCGTTTTGTATATGTGTTTTACTTAAACGCTTAGTGTTTTTTTCTCCAATGGTTCAGCAAGTTTCTTATGTGGTATATCGTTTGCCTTACTGAGTTTTCCTTTCTCATACACTGTGGGCTGCAGTCGTCAAACTTGGTGTAAGCGCGCCAGTACAAATGTTTGCGAAGTTCAGGCCGGCTCTAATGCGCTGTTTGTACTGCTGCTTTTTGTGTGCCGTAAGTTTTGTGTTCAGAGGTTTTCCATCAGGGGGCGCGTACATTTTAGTCTATCTGCCTTCTCATGGCCAGAGAAGCATCAAGCCTTATGTGTGCTTCTTCCACATTTTTAGTAGACTCCATCCGAGACTGTTATCGAGCAGGTTTGATGGGGATACAAGGAATTAATTTCCTTTGCAGAAATATAAAAGAAAGTACAGGCGATAGCTGATGTCACATTAGAAGTCATTAAATAATCTACGCCTGCGCATACCTTGTATTACTATAGCTGTACTAAGAGTGCATACAGCGCACGACCTTTCACCAGATTCCTTACATTACTAACTCACATAACGATAGGAAAGTTACACAGGTTTCTATGAACCTATGTAGTTGTGCGGCTGTACCCTGGCATAAGTCCCGAACTTCAGTGACAGGTCGTGATGGCTGGGTGTTGTGTGCTGTCCTTAGGTTAGTTAGGTTTAAGTAGTTCTAAGTTCTAGGGGACTGATGACCTCAGAAGTTAAGTTCCATAGTGCTCAGAGCCATCTGAGCCATTCTAGTTGAAGAGAAATGCACGAAATAGACTATCTTGGAGAGTTACATCAAACCAGTCATCGGATTGTCTAGTGAATCAAACTTTGACAGAGACAGGAATGTAATTCTCAGCTATAAAACCCATTGAAAATATGCCCTAGGAAGAAAAAGGTCTGACAGAGAACTGAAGCGTTTTAAAGTGTACATTAATTATGTGTGTGTGGTGGGAGGGGGTGGTTTTATTGTCTCTACACCCTTTGTTCCACTGACACATTCCCCATGATAACATTTATCGTAAATATGATCTACAGAAGATATAACTAAAAGGAATGGAAGTCTCAGCTATAAAATCCACTGGAAACTGCCCAAGGAAATAAAATTTCTGACAGAAAGCTGAAGTGTTTTAGTGTGTACTTTAATTATGTGTGTGTGGGGGGGGGGGGGAGGGGGATGGTTTTATTGCCTCTACACCCTTTCTTCCACTGACACACTCCCCACTATAACGTTTATCGTAAATATGATCTACGGAACATACACTCCTGGAAATGGAAAAAAGAACACATTGACACCGGTGTGTCAGACCCACCATACTTGCTCCGGACACTGCGAGAGGGCTGTACAAGCAATGATCACACGCACGGCCCAGCGGACACACCAGGAACCGCGGTGTTGGCCGTCGAATGGCGCTAGCTGCGCAGCATTTGTGCACCGCCGCCGTCAGTGTCAGCCAGTTTGCCGTGGCATACGGAGCTCCATCGCAGTCTTTAACACTGGTAGCATGCCGCGACAGCGTGGACGTGAACCGTATGTGCAGTTGACGGACTTTGAGCGAGGGCGTATATTGGGCATGCGGGAGGCCGGGTGGACGTACCGCCGAATTGCTCAACACGTGGGGCGTGAAGTCTCCACAATACATCGATGTTGTCGCCAGTGGTCGGCGGAAGGTACACGTGCCCGTCGACCTGGGACCGGACCGCAGCGACGCACGGATGCACGCCAAGACCGTAGGATCCTACGCAGTGCCGTAGGGGACCGCACCGCCACTTCCCAGCAAATTAGGGACACTGTTGCTCCTGGGGTATCGGCGAGGACCATTCGCAACCGTCTCCATGAAGCTGGGCTACGGTCCCGCACACCGTTAGGCCGTCTTCCGCTCACGCCCCAACATCGTGCAGCCCGCCTCCAGTGGTGTCGCGACAGGCGTGAATGGAGGGACGAATGGAGACGTGTCGTCTTCAGCGATGAGAGTCGCTTCTGCCTTGGTGCCAATGATGGTCGTATGCGTGTTTGGCGCCGTGCAGGTGAGCGCCACAATCAGGACTGCATACGACCGAGGCACACAGGGCCAACACCCGGCATCATGGTGTGGGGAGCGATCTCCTACACTGGCCGTACACCACTGGTGATCGTCGAGGGGACACTGAATAGTGCACGGTACATCTAAACCGTCATCGAACCCATCGTTCTACCATTCCTAGACCGGCAAGGGAACTTGCTGTTCCAACAGGACAATGCACGTCCGCATGTATCCCGTGCCACCCAACGTGCTCTAGAAGGTGTAAGTCAACTACCCTGGCCAGCAAGAACTCCGGATCTGTCCCCCATTGAGCATGTTTGGGACTGGATGAAGCGTCGTCTCACTCGGTCTGCACGTCCAGCACGAACGCTGGTCCAACTGAGGCGCCAGGTGGAAATGGCATGGCAAGCCGTTCCACAGGTCTACATCCAGCATCTCTACGATCGTCTCCATGGGAGAATAGCAGCCTGCATTGCTGCGAAAGGTGGATATACACTGTAGTAGTGCCGACATTGTGCATGCTCTGTTGCCTGTGTCTATGTGCCTGTGGTTCTGTCAGTGTGATCATGTGATGTATCTGACCCCAGGAATGTGTCAATAAAGTTTCCCCTTCCTGGGACAATGAATTCACGGTGTTCTTATTTCAATTTCCAGGAGTGTATAACTAACTACAGGTAAAGTATTTGGTTTCAAACAGATGAAAACAGATATAATATTGTGTTAACAGGCATCTATTACCGTTGTTTGCAGCATCTCCTGCACCGAGTTACGACAATGCTACGGCTGAGTCAAGGCTTTTCTTACAATCGCTACAAAGAGAGAACACCAAAGCGCCATAAAAGGAAGCGATTAGAAAACTGCCCGTGACAATAATATAATACTGACACACACATCTTTTCTGAATATTTTACCACGAAAATTTTCAGTGTTCTTTTATAGTTTTTGTATCTCCTGTTGGATGTTTCTTTTGTATATACATTCAATTAACTGAAGATGTCCACGTACAGTGGCACTGGTAGGGATAAAGTTGTTTAATGCAGCTGCTGAAGGTGTTAGCCGCAATGTTATTCCTTCAATATACCACAGCACCATTTATCAAAAATCTTCAAATGGCAGAGCCAGACGAAACAGGTAGTCAACAGATCTGGAAAGACAATTAACGTGCTTCGTGGAGTAATAGGTACCAGACAGAGTATTGGTTGTGAGTTTAGCATCAATATTTACAGCGACCACTTCTTGACTATGCAAATGTGTAATTTACGTCACCCTCCAATAACATTTTAGAGAAGCTCAACAGATGTCAGTGTAATGAAGAACATCTCTTGAAGCTATGATTTCTATCCCAAGAAATACAATAGTAATATGGGCTAATAAGTTACTACAACATTTGAGAAGGAAATACATAAGCCATGAGTTCCGAATGAAGTGGCCCGAGTTCTTCTGTGTGTCCTCCAGGATGACATTTGGAAACTTTCTGCTGCTTGCTTCTCCAGTCGTTACTGATTAGCAAGAACCTGTTTTGAGATAATATTGGGTCACTGTACCTGAAACAAGTCCATCTATATCCACTCGACGAATGTAACTGTTTGAGGAAGAATTCTGCGACAACGTTCTAGAGCCAGATGAAATAGTTGACCTATCTATTATTACAAAGACGAATGTAGATCTAAGCCCCATGAAGAGAATCTGCGAGCTAGAACAATGGAAACGAACTTGGTCTTGGCATGATGAGGATACCTTTCACCATACAACCGCACCGCTGCTATAACAGTTTGTCGAAATTTCACCTTAAATAAAAACCATATTCCCTTTTTGCCTTCTCATACATTGTGGAAGCCTGAATAGCTTCTCGAGCAAGTTGTCTGGTCGCTACATCAGCGGTGCATAGATTGACGGTTTCGGGTGTACAGGCAGCCAAATTAATCATACCTGAATTGCGTGTTTCCTTACATTTGGTACAATAGAGTCAATGTATGAAGGACTTCTTGTCCTGACGGCGGGACACTGATTTGCGGCGCTGTTCTCTTGTTACTGGTTGCTCAGATTCCACATAAGAAAATATATAGTTCCAACTGGAAAAGCAAAAAGTCAGTGTCATTTTTCGGCAACTATATACGTTGAAAATTATTTTCGTAAGACAGAAAATGCGCGCTATAACTTTGTGAAAACCGCACATTGGCCTATATACTCGTTCCAGATAAGAGTGGCCGGTCTTAGCTACTTCACCAAGTACCTCTCCTCGTGTATGCAGCGTGGTCAGAAACAGTCTGAAAAGGTTGTAAGGGTATTGCAGGGTAGGTATTGACGAGAAAAAATTGTTAGAAAAAACTCGATACGTTGCTCCGTTTCAGAGTTAATTAGCGTTGAAGTTAGCCAATCGGGGCGCAAATTCAAGAGGCCAGCTAGAGACAGTGTCGCCAAACGTGTTCTTCGTTTGATTTCCTAAAACCGAACAAAACAGCGATACAATAATTGCACATGCAACGGTAGTAAGGTGGTTCAGATAGCTCTGAGCACAATGGTACTAAACAGCTGAGGTCATCAGTCCCCTAGAACTTAGAACTACTTAAACCAAACTAACCTAAGGACATCACACACACCCATGCCCGAGGCAGGTTTCGAACCTGGGACCGTAGCGGTCGCGCGTTTTCAAGCTGAAGCGCCTAGAACCTCTCGGCCACTACGGCCGGCCAACGGTAGTAAGGATCGAACCCGAGTCAAAGACTGAGCAGTATCATACGCTGTCACCTACGCTACGAGATCTACTGACACTAATTGTACTGTATCTGGTGGAACCGCTCGATTGGCTAACTTAAATGCTAATCAACTCGGAAACGGAGCAACGGATCGAATTTTTTTCTTAACAATTATTTCTCAACACAAGCTACTGTACAACACTCTTGGAAGTTTTTAAGACTGTTTCTGACAACCCTGTATATACAGAGTGGTGCCTTGATCGTGACGGGGCAAATATCTCACGAAATAAGCGTCAAACGAAAAAACTACTAAGAACGAAACTCGTCTAGCTTGAAGGGGGAAACCAGATGGCGCTAGGGTTAGCCAGCTAGACGCCGCTGCCATAGGTCAAACGGATATCAGCTGCGTTTTTTAAAAAGACGAACCCCCATTTTTATTACATATTCGTGTAGTACGTAAAGAAATATGAATGTTTTATTTGGGCCACTTTTTTCGCTTTGTGATAGATGGCGCTGTAATAGTCACAAACATATGGCTCACAATTTTAGACGAACAGTTGGTAACAGCTAGGTTTTTTAAACTAAAATACAGAACGTAGGAACGTTTGAACATTTTATTTCGGTTGCTCCAATCTGATACATGTACCTTTGTGAACTTATCATTTCTGAGAACGCATGCTGTTACAGCGTGATTACCTGTAAATACCACATTAATGCAATAAATGCTCAAAATGATGTCCGTCAACCTCAATGCATTTGGCAATACGTGTAACGACATTCCTTTCAACAACAAGTAGTTCGCATTCCGTAATGTTCGCACATGCATCGACAATGCGCTGACTCATGTTGTCAGGCGATGTCGGTGGATCACGATAGCAAATATCCTTCATCTTTCCCCACAAAAACAAATCGGGGGACGTCAGATCCGGTGAACGTGCGGGCCATGGTATGGTCCTTCAACGACCAATCCACCTGTCATGAAATATGCTATTCAATACCGCTTCAACTGCACGCGAGCTATGTGCCGGACATCCATCATGTTGGAAGTACATCACCATTCTGTCATGCAGTGAAACATATTGTGGTAACATCGGTAGAAAATTACGTAGGAAATCAGTATACACTGTACATGGCACCATTTAGATTGCCATCGATAAAATGGGGGCCAATTATCCTTCCTCCCATAATGCCGCACCACAATTAACCCGCCAAGGTTGCTGATGTTCCACTTGTCGCAGCCATCATGGATTTTCCGTTGACCAATAGTGCGTATTATGTTTACGTTACCGCTGTTGGTGAATGACGCTTCGTCGCTAAACAGAACGCGTACAAAAAATCTGTCATCGTCCCGTAATTTCTCTTGTGCCCAGTTGCAGAACTGTAAACGACGTTCAAAGTCGTCGCCATGCAATTCCTGGTGCATAGAAATATGGTACGGGTGCAATCGATGTTGATGTAGCATTCTCAACACCGGCGTTTTTGAGATTCCCGCTTCTCGCGCAGTTTGTCTGCTACTGATGTGCGGGTTAGGCGCGACAGCAGCTAAAACACCTACTTGGGCACCATCATTTGTTGCAGGTCGTGGCTGACGTTTCACATGTGGCCGAACACTTCCTGTTTCCTTAAATAACGTAACTATCCGGTGAACGGTCCGGACACTTGGATGATGGACAGGATACCGAGCAGCATACATAGCACACGCCCGTTGGGCATTTTGATCACAATAGCCATACATCAACACGATATCGACCTTTCCCGCAATTGGTAAACAGTCCATTTCAACACGGGTAATGTATCACGAAGTAAATACCGTCCGCACTGGCGGAATCTTACGTGATACCATATACGTTTGTGACTATTACAGCGCCATCGTCCGCAGCTCGTGGTCGTGCGGTAGCGTTCTCGCTTCCCGCGCCCGGGTTCCCGGGTTCGATTCCCGGCGGGGTCAGGGATTTTCTCTGCCTCGTGATGACTGGGTGTTGTGTGATGTCCTTAGGTTGGTTAGGTTTAAGTAGTTCTAAGTTCTAGGGGACTGATGACCATAGTTGTTAAGTCTCACAGTGCTCAGAGCCATTTGAACCATTTGAACAGCGCCATCTATCACAAAGCGAAAAAAGTGGTCCAACTAAAACATTCATATTTCTTTGCGTACTACACGAATATGTAATAAAAAATGGGGGTTCCTATTTTAAAGAAACCCTATGGATTATGGGTCGGAGGAACCCTGACCTATGGCAGCGCTATCTAGCGGGCCAACCATGGCGCCATCTGATTTCCCCCTTCAAGCTAGACGAGTTTCGTTCTTAGTAGTTTTTTCGTTTGATGCTTATTTCGTGAGAAATTTGCCCGGTCACTATGAATGGACCACCCTGTATACAGCGAGTCCGCGGAGGAATAGTCAACATTCAGGAATATGACAGGACCGATCATTCAGAGCAGAAAATTCGAGTAAACATGGGATCTAAAATGGATATCTTAAGAGCTATGAGCACTTATTCAGTATAAGAGATGTGTTTCATAATACTGAAGATGAACAAGTGCTCATAGTTCTTAAGGTATGCACTTTAGAGCTCACATTTACCGGATGTTTTTCCTTGTTTTGATCCATCCTAACACATCTCAAAATACGGAAGGCATAGAGCTTGCAGCATAAGAGATTTGTTTCACATTATGGAAGATGGGAAGTGCTCGTAGCTCTTACGATATCGATTTTAGAGCCCATGATTAGACCCTTTTGCTTCGAATGGTAATTCCTGTCATGTACCTGAGTATTTAACAGTCCTCCTATGGCACTCTGTACATATTCAGGGTGTTCGGAAATACCCAGTACATACTTCTAGGACTTGTAGAGAGGAGTGAGTACACAATATTTTGAATGGGAAACCATGTCTGGGAACGTACCGTTTCCGTTCTACGCCGGTTTTAATTCAGATGTGTAACGCGTACACTTCTAATGAGGGGAAGAAAAAAGTCTCAGAGTTGCTTGTTGTGGAATGCAATTGGGTAGGCAGGATTGGGTGTACTACGGCACCGGTTGTCACTTATCTGCCTTGCTTCTTAAGAGGTTGTATGCGAAGTTTAATTTACGTGACTCCTGTAGAGACAGAGGAAGATCTGCTGGCACGAGTTATGGCCACTGCACTAGAAAATGAAGAGACACCACATGAGATGGAGAGTGTGCACCAGAACCTGCTTCGTAGGTACAATATCTGTAACACTGTTGGTGGTCCCATATCGAGCCGCTGTTGTAATGCTTCAGTACTGTTCTGTACTTACAGTATGCTGTGTTCGTTTTTGTTTTTTAACAATGTAAAAATGGCTCTGAGCACTGTGGGACTTAACTTCTGAGGTCATCAGTCCCCTAGAACTTAGAACTACTTAAACCTAACTAACCTAAGGACATCACACACATCCATGCCCGAGGCAGGATTCGAACCTGCGACCGTAGCGGTTGCGCGGATCCAGACTGTAGCGCCTAGAACCACTCGGCCACCCCGGCCGGCTTTAATAATGTAAACACGCAATGTTTAAGTGTTAATACAAACGAATGTGCTTAAGTGTTAAGTGGATACTTCGTTATATTTCCTTTCAAACAGTTACCTAATAACTGCATTGCGTCACGTGTAATTCCACTCCTGAAGCAGAAGTGAATGAATTAAACATCTGAACTGAAAGCGTCGTAGAACGTAACAATACGTTTCTGGACATGAGTTCCTATTCAAAATATTATGCATTCACTCCCCTCGACAAGTATGCCCGCGCGGCAGGCGCCATGCACGGGTTGTGCGGCCCCTCCCGTCGGAGATTCGAGCCCTCCCTCGGGCATAGGTGTGTGTGCTGTTCTTAGCATAAGTTAGTTTAAGTAGTGTGTAAGTCTAGGGACCGATAACCTCAGCAGTTTGGTCCCTTACTAATTCACACACATTTGAACGTTTTACAAGTCTTAGAAGTTGGTGATGGGAATTTCCGCACGCCAAACGTGTTTCATCGTCCTTCAAGGCATACTATTGGTCAAAACTAGAAGAAAAGTTTCTATAATGATACGTCTGTAAACCGAGATGTGGGCCAATATGTCCTTTCATTCATATTTGTCTCCTACACAGAAGTAGACACAATACGCAGTTCCGCATGCGGTTACCATGCATCCTGACACATCCTGCAGGTCTTCTTCACAGTGAATCACTCACTCTTTCAAACACTCGTGGCTCCATTCGGACTGCGTCACATGCATTAGTCACACCGTCCTGTAACGTCTGCACGTTGTCGATGGTTTGGGCATGGAATACTGCCTTTAAATGTTCCCATAGCCAGAAATCCAACAGATTCAGGTCTGGTGAACGGAGAGGCCGTGCTACAGGACCTCCTTGACACACTCACCGCTCATAAAACGTTGTGGTGAGATGCTGTCTGTCACAAGATCCGTAGAAAATCATGTGACGCCCCCTCGTAAACAAACTACAGTCGTCGTTTTTCTGCACGGGTCGCGTTCTCCAACAGCGCTGTAATTAATGGAGCAGAAATCGGTAATACACAGTACGTCTTAATGTGCATGGTAACGCTGTATGGCCCTATGACTTTTTCACCGAAAATTCCTCGCCATACGTTGATACTGAAGCGATTCCGATGCGTCACCACCATGACTAATCGGGAGTTTGCATCTATCCACACATGCGTATTGTGGTGATGTAGTATTCCATCTCTTGTGAATTCTGACTCATCTGTAAATAAAATGCAGGCTGTGAACTGCCGATCTTCAATGGCCCGCATCTCAGCAGGTGTTGGTTTCCGGACATATCACTGCAGGAAGTTTTCTTCTAGTTTTGACCAATAGGCTATTACCTCCTGTAGGGACATGTAAAACTTTTTTAATCATCCTGTGTGTGTGTGTGCGTGTGTGTTTGTGCCAATAGCGTAATCTTTTATTTGTATGTGAAAGCTCTTTCTTTACACTCTTCTGACCACAGGAAATGGCTACATATTGCCCTCCGTATAATGCAGCTAAAAAAAAACCTGAGTCCTTAATGCAATACAGTTACGTACACAGTCTCTCCAACCACGAAGGGGAAACACGACTTCTGTTTACTGTTCATTGTGTGAACATGCCTGGAACGTTGATTTCTAGTTTAGACTGTGCGCACATAATCACTTTGAGGCAAGAATGGTTGTCAGCATAGTTAGTAGCCCGAAGAATTAGCGTACACCATAGAGAAAGTAGTCCAACATACAACCGCTACAGTGCGCGACATCAATTTGAAGTTTTGCCTCCTAGTGTTCAATTGCTGTCCACAGCATCTGCTGATGACTACTACATACAAATTGTTGGTCGTAGGTCCAGTATCGTCTCTAGGCGTTCGTTATAAAACCCCAGTACCGTGCGCGGGAAGAGTGTAGGTAAGGGAACACCTGGAAGGGAACCTCGATGAATCACGGCGGGTTATCATGGACGAGTGCAGAATTTGTTGGAGGCCTGATGATCACAGCAGAAGTGTGAGGAGGGAGCCAGGTATTAATATACGCTCTCCGGCACGGAGTTCTACAGTATCATGCACAGATATCAGAAGAATCTCATCGCAGTCGAGGGTAATTTAACAGCTGCACAGTGTCTGGAAAGGATCCTTCTCCCTCTTTCCAAGCCCTACGGTCAACACTTCGGTGACGGGTTCGCCTTTGAAGACCATAACACACAATCACACGACGGCAATCTCTGGAACACCTTGCTTCAGGAGGCAGTAATCGACGGAATGGAATGACATGCCGTTTTTGCTGACATGAACCCGGCTGAACACATTTGGGACCAAACTTGCGTGCGTCGTAACAGAAATTCTCATTACACGCTGGTTGGCTTCAGGAGACCCGCCGTCACAGTGGCACAGGCTTCAGAAGTAACGTATAGACCACTTCGTGGACGCATGGTATATCAAGGAACATCGAATCATGTTACAATACACGGGGGCGAGACACTTGGTATTGAATGTTACTCAGCAGCAGACTCTGATTCCACATACGTTTTTAATTCCCTGTAAATTTATGTTAATAATTTCGCACTACTTTTTCTTTCATTCCTTGTCCGGTAGTACAGGGTTAAATAAAACCAGGTAAACACCTCGATAAATCCATGCTTGAACGTACACTATGTGATCAAAAGTATCCAGACACCCCCAAAAACATACGTTTTTCATATTAGGTGCATTGCACTGCCACCTACTGCCAGGTACTCCATATCAGCGACCTCAGCAGTCATTTGACATCGTGAGAGAGCAAAATGGGGCGCTCCGCGGAACTCACAAACTTCGAACGTGGTCAGGTGATGGCATGTCACTTGTCTCATACGTCTGTACGCTCGATTTCCACACTTCTAAACATCCCTAGCTCCATTGTTTCCGATGTGATAGTGAAGTGAAAACGTGAAGGGACACGTAAAGCACAAAAGCGCACTGGCCGACCTCGTCTGTTGACTGACAGAGACCGACGACAGTTGAAAAGGGTCGTAATGTGTAAATGGCAGACATATATCCAGACAATCACACAGGAATTCAAAACTGCATCAAGATCCATTGCAAATACTATGACAGTTAGGCGGGAGGCTAGAAAACTTGGATTTCATAGTCGAGCGGCTGCTCATAAGCCACACATCGAGCCGGTAAATGCCAAACGACGCCTCGCTTGGTGTAAGGAGCGTAAACATTGGACGAATGAACAGTGGAAAAACGTTGTGTGGAGTGACGAATCACGGTACACAATGTGGCGATCCGACGGCAGGGTGTGAGCATAGCGAATGCCCAGTGAACGTCATCTGCTAGCGTGTGTAGTGCCAACAGTAAAATTCGGAGGCGATGGAGTTTTGGTGTGGTCGTGTTTTTCATGGAGGAGCTTGCACCCCATGTTGTTTCGCGTGACACTATCACAGCACAGGCCTACATTGATGTTTTAAGCACCTTCTTGGTTTCCACTGCTGAAGAGCAATTCGGGGATGGCGATTGCAGCTTTCAACACGATCGAGCACCTCTTCATAATGCAAGGCCTGTGGCGGGGTGGTTACACGACAATAACATCCCTGTAATGGACTGGCCTGAACCCTATAGAATACCTTTGGGACGTTTTGAAATGCCGACTTCGTGCCAGGCCTCACCGACCGACATCGATACATCTTCTCAGTGCAGCACTCGGCCGACATCGATACATAAACTCAGTGCAGCACTCGGTAAAGAATGGAGTGCCATTCCCCAAGAAAACTTCCAGCACCTGATTGAACGCATGCCTGCGAAAGTGAAAGCTGTGAGCAACGCTATGGGTGGGCCAACACCATACTGAATTCTACATTACCGATGGAGGGCGCCACGCACTTTTAATCCATTTTCAGCCAGGTGTCAGGTTACTTTTGATCACATAGTGTAGATAGAGATACTAGCCAAGCCTGCAGGTTGCGCTGTCGATCTGACCACGAACGGCACCTATGTGCAACGTGCTCAATATGCAGCACGAGCCAGTCACGGTCAGAAAGGTGTTCTGTGTAGTGCATGGTGTCTTTGTCAAACGAATTCGAACGTGGAAAATTGTTAGTGCTTCCGTAACCAAGGTAGCCGAAGTGTTTAGTGTTTCAAGAGGCACCGTGTCGAAGAGTGATACCGCATGCACGGGAGGCGGAAAAACATGATCCGCTACGTCACATCGCAATCGAAAGTGTGCATTGAGTGATCGTGACGGACAGTCATTGAATAGGATTGTGGCAAAAATAAGAGGAGTACAGCTCCAAAGGTCACTGCAGAAATGATCCTGTCAACACCAAAATTATACGAAGGGAGTTCTATAAGCAGGGAATTGTAGTGCGAGCGGAATTCCAAAACCACTCATTAGTGATTAAAATGCTCGTAACAGAAACACGTGGTGCCAAGACCATAAAACCTGGTCTATGGAGCAATAGAAGATCGTCCTTTTAGTCTTATTTCGTACTTTTCCTAACTTCTGACCGAGTTTAATCGCCAAGAGGGAAACATGGTGGGCGTTCAGTTTTAATTTGGGCAGCCATATCATGGTATTCCCTGGTCTCCATGGCTACTCTGCAAGGTCGCGTTACTTCCAACGTCCATCGCATGGTACTTTCTTCGTTCCCCAATGGCGATGCTGTGTTCCAAGAGGACAGCGTACCTGTTCACGCACCTCGCATTGTCCGGGATTGGTTTTGTGACAAAAAAGGAAAAAAAAATGAACTGTCGCATCTCTCTGGCCACCAGAGACACTAGATCTCAATATTATTAAGCCTTTGTAGTCTACTTTGGAGAGATGTGTGTGTGATCGCTATCCGCCTCGATCATCGTTACCTCAACTTACCATTATTTCGCAGGCTGGATGTTATAAGCCACCCTTGAAAACAATACAGAAGCTGTATTCATGCGTTTCGAGACGACTGGAAGCTGTTTAGAATGCCAACGGTTTTTCTACAGCGTATTATGCATGTAGTGTGTTGTGTTTCCGGTGTTTCCGTGTTATTGTCCAACCCCTGTATCTAAGCTCTTACACGTTCGCAGAAAATCTTTGCTTTTGAGCATTTTATATCACGTTCCTACCTACATCGTTCAAAAGGCAGCGACTAAGCTACATGCAAGCAATTCAATGATCTTCTGGATTATCCAGAACTGTTTTAAATGACGCTAGTGTGATGTGAATCACAGCGCGTGCAAATGAATATCCGTGTTCTCATTCCAAGTGAATGCATAGCTTCACCTATCGAAACAGTGGTTGATGGTAACTCTAGTTGCTTGTTCAGTATCTACATCTACATACATACTCCGAAATCCACCATACGGTGCGTGGCGGAGGGTACCTCGTATCACAACTAGCACCTTCTCTCCCTGTTCCACTCCCAAACAGAAGGAGGGAAAAATGACTGCCTATATGCCTCTGTACGAGCCCTAATCTCTCTTATCTTGTGGTCTTTCCGCAAAATATAAGTTGGTGACAGTAAAATTGTACTGCAGTCAGCCTCAAATGCTGCTTCTCTAAATTTCCTCCGTAGCGATTCACGAAAAGAACGCCTCCTTTCCTCTAGAGACTCCCATCCGAGTTCCTGAAGCATTTCCGTAACACTTGCGTGATGATCAAACCTACCAGTAACAAATCTAGCAGCCCGCCTCTGAATTGCTTCTATGTCCTCCCTCAATCCGACCTGATAGGGATCCCAGACGCTCCAGCAGTACTCAAGAGTAGGTCGTATTAGTGTTTTATAAGCGGTCTCCTTCACAGATGAACTACATCTTCCCAAAATTCTACCAATGAAACGAAGACGACTATCAGCCTTCCCCGCAACTGCCGTTACATGCTTGTCCCACTTCATATCGCTCTGCAATGTTACGGCCAAATATTTAATCGACGTGGCTGTGTCAAGCGCTACACTACTAATGGAGCATTCAAACATTACAGGATTCTTTTTCCTATTCATCTGTATTAATTTACATTTATCTATATTTAGAGTTAGCTGCCATTCTTTACACCAATCACAAATTTTGTCCAAGTCATCTTGTACCCTCCTATAGTCACTCAACGACGACACCTTCCCTTACACCACTGCATCATCAGCAGCTATCCACCCTATCCAAAAGATCATTTATGTAGATAGAAAACAACAGCGGACCTACCACACTTCCCTGGGGCACTCCAGATGATACCCTCACCTCCGATGAACACTCACCATCGAGGACAACGTACTGGGTTCTGCGCAGTTCTTTCCGAGACGTGTATTCGGCAAAATTTGTAACGCTTTTGACAAGCCTGTCGAATAACCAGCTATACAGGGTGGTCAGAAACAGCCTGAATAGCTTGTAAATATGTTGCAGGGTGGGTTATACGCAGAAATAAATGTTTAGAAAAAAATTCGATACGTTGTGCCGTTTACGAATTTATTAGAATTGAAGTTAGCCTATCAGGCTGTTGTGCGCCCAAATTCAAACGCCCTCCCCCCCCCCCCCACCCCCCGCCCCCAGAGACGGCGTCGCCAAACGTGTACTTCATTTGGTTTCCCAAAACCGAACAAGAGCGATACAAAAATTGGACATGGGACTCTAGTAAGGATCGAACCCGACTCAATGGCTAAGCAGTCTCGCACGCTATCATTTACGACATAGGGAAACAGACATTAGCTGTATCTAGTGGGCCGCTAGAATTTTCGGGCGCAAAGGTCTGATTGGCTAACGCTAGTTAGCTCGGAAACTGCGCAAAGCATCGAATTTTTTCCTTTACAGTTACTTAGCAGCGTAACCTATTTTGCAACACTCTAAAAAGCTTTTCAGACTGTTTCCGACCACCCTGTACAAATGCTGCATTGTACTCGAGGATGTAGCCTACCTTCAGTGTTGAACGACTGTTCGTAACGCATGAGCTCCTTCTTGTAGAGTAGAATATTTCTTCTCCGAGTCGTCAACACACATGAAAATGCGATGACGGGAGGCAGAGGCGGGAGTGCTTCGTCGCTTTTTGTCTTGTTCTTTCGGGGCGCGTGCCTCTCTTGTTTACAGAGACGGTCTGTGTCTGCTTCGGGAGACACCATTTGTCGTCGCAGACGCCTCTGCCTTTTAGTAAAATTACAGTTGCTTTCACGGACGTCTCTAAAGGCTGTCGGAGGCGAAAAATGTGCACAATTCTCAACCGTACATTTGTTGCTTAAGGTAAGTCACTGTATTTTCGACTTTACCGTTTTTGTACTCTGAATCAACATATTTTCCTGTTGTTGCCAATAAACTCCTGAGCAAGTAATGTATTATTGCAAACGTGTACAGTTTGTTATTTAAAGCTTTTTGTCTTTTACCGAGCGAGTCACTGAACACATATTCGGAAGGAGTTGCATTGAAATTTCCGAATTTGAGTTACCGTGGTTTCCATAAATCAGTTTAGGTGATTGCTGCGACAGTTTCTTCGACACAGCACGTACTCCATCTTTGTCCAGCTAAGAAGGGTTTATATCTACAACGTTTCTCCGTTTTACCTTTTATTTCTACAATATGAAATACAATAATGTTGAAATGTTCCAAAGTCACCTCAACTTAATTAAATGGTAATGTTATACCACACTTATTGCCGTTGGATGAATTAAAACAGCCCTTTATTTTGTTTTAGGACGTTGCTCGTATTTAAGCAGCCTAATAATTTAAATAGGTATTACAGAATGCTATGCACATACTTAATCTATAGATTCAATATATTAATATTAGCATAATATTTTTCAGAGTTCTTTTCAACGAACTTAGCAGAAATTAGTCATACTTTTCTCACTTTTTTTTAAAGTGATCCTTACAAGACAATGGTTACATAGCTGCTTAAAACAGTCTAAAGATCAGGAAGCAGAAAAGTAGATAAGGAAGTTACATACATTATGGTTTTAATTGATTTTTAAGGTTTTACATTCGCATCTGCAGAAAACTACATTGGTTAGCTCTTGTTCTGCTGCGACACGTCTATTAGTTTCGGAGAACCATTTTATTTCGAAGTTTCATATGAAGGGCTTATTTCAATAGTGGTACAAGTCCATTTTTGTTCATATTGAGATACAGGGTCCTAAAGTTCAATGAGCGCTGAAGAATCTGCAATTGAGATACCAGAAATATTCAAGCATATGGTTTCTTGCTAGAGATGAACCTTTCTTTCTATTTGTTTGGCTCATTAATTTCAGAAGCATTATAGATAGAAAAGTGGAGGTAATGGACTTGTACCACTATTGAAATGAGCCCTTCATATGTGACCACCGTAACAACTGTATTTCTCTGAATCTTTGTTTGCTCGGCGTATTACTTGTTCCGTAAATTTGCGGGAATTCAGCCATAACCAAACTTTGTCTTGTGCTATTTTTTCGGCTGCAAACCGTTGAGTCATCTTCGGAGTGAGCTGTAAAGACTGACGGGAAGGCGCTTCCGTCCACCTTTACCGGTAGGGTGGGCCAATTGCGCATGTGTACACGGATAATCATAGTGGAAGAAATACCACACGGACGGCAGAGATACATACTACAGTGATTCCCTCTGTGAAGGATGTTGTGTCACAAATTCTGGTCAACAGGGGAACAGAACCGTTGTCTATGAGAGCCAATTATTTCCAGTGCCGGATTTCATATTTAGTTAGGAATAGAAAAACCATCATGATTAATTACATCACTCGTCAAATGTATTTCAGTGGCTTCCCTGCAAACCGATTCTCAGAAGGATGATACAGATGTTTAAATCTGGACGTTCTCGTAGTCCACAATGTGCCCTACCTGAAACGCTCTCGGCTACAGCAATTTATCAGGCCGTAGCAGACGAGTATAGTGTCGATGTTCCACGCTACATTTATGGACTGTAGCTAAATTGTGTCCGATATCTGAAAATCCACTCTGGCAGAGAATTACATACACAACGGATAACCACGCGCGTTAGCATGCCGCTTTGGGGATTCGGGTAGCAGCACCGACCCCCAGATCGAATCCGTCCGGCGGATTAACGACGATAGCTTTGTGCCGACCACCCTGGATGTGGTTTTTTGTCGGTTTCCCACACCCATCTAGGTCAATACCGGGCTGGTACCAAACTTCTGCCGCAGTTACACGATTCGCAAATATTTCGAAAACGTTCTCACACTTTTACAAAAATAACACTAGACACCAATAGATGGGGTACACAATTTCCGTTCGGAAAGGGGGAGGGGGGGGGGGGGGGGAGAGAAGTGGCGATAGGAAGAGCATGCGACCATGTCAAATCCAGATTAACATACCGTCTCCGTCAATATACGTGATAAAAAACAGGAAAAAAGAAGACGACTTATTTAAGAAGTCAGATTCCCTACGAACGGAAGGAAGGCTCTGGAACTGAGCCTTTCCTGTTCAGTTTCTTGAGGCTGGACACTCACTTCCGGTTTTAATTACAAAGCGTTGAGTGTGTTCCACGCCGGATAGGCATTATCTTCAAAAACATTTTTTGAGGTGTTCGAGTTCTTGCTGTAGACGGTTCTTAGCAGGAGCCACATGTGTCCTGTACACAAGTGTATTTAGAATGCCATGGCTGGCGACAGCTGTCCACTCGCAGGCCCAGATCCGTATGTGTCGGCTTGCAGAAGACACTATGTCTCAAGACACCCAAGAAAGACAGGCACCCGTCCTTTTCCAGTAACACGGAATACTGCATGCTCACACGAACAAAATTCACGTGGTCTAAGAACTGAGGAAGTTTCTCTTCGCCGTGAAGCCACACTACAAAAGCGTCTGCCACATACCTCCAGAAGATTAAAAAATTATATATTTGTATATGACTGACAATATCCCTGATTTGACATCCACTACAGGGCCTCCATGCCTCATGCATACACTTTTTAGCCACATGCAGCCGTATTTCTTCCGCATGGTTCCTCGTGTTATCTACTAACTTTCGAATATTTAATCTCCTTGGCCTTTCTTATCTCTTTAAGTCCAGCAACGAACTTCCTCGGTCCATTTATCATCTGTTCGCGAAGTTACATGTCTCGTCCACCTCTTTCATTTTCGCTGCTATTATTTTTATATAATAATTTCATAAGTTTTATCGTTTTTTATCGTTGTGTGTACAGCTGAGTATTTAATAGCTTTTCTTGAGAGAAAAGAAGGAGCAACTGGGCCGGAAGTTGACTGCAGCATCATTAGCGTTTGAGCAACTGCTGTATCTCGCGTGATAAAATCAAAAAAAGAAAGATAATGTCATTATTGTTATTCAAGAAGAGTCCAAATACGAGCGAAGCCACACTTACAACATTTAAAGCATTTGAACAATTATTTACATTATGAATTAAGTCACAAACTGTTAGTGTTGCAAAATATTTATTTATCTCCTAAGCCGAAAACGGATGGACAAGATAAATAAAATTACAAAACATACTAGTCGGTGTTTTCGTAAAATAAATCCTAGACTTAAGTTAGTCAGGGCATCAGCTCATTTTTTTATTATTCCGATAGAAATCGAAGCATAAACATTGCTGCTGCCATGACACTTTTCATATTGGGTGTTTACATTACTGAAAGCAAACTTTAATGTATCGGTCTCCAGTTGACACACTTTTTTTTTCTAAAGCTCGAGAATCAGAAAATCGTTTTTTATTGACATCCCGACTATTCACACAAAGAAAGCAAAGAAGAATAAAAAAGAAACAGTTATGTATTAGTCGACTTTCACACAAATTGTTTGAACGCTTTTATGGTTAACTGGCAGCATGAGATTAAAGAAGAAGGGCAATACCAGTACAAGTAAAATACGAGTAAACATTAATGCTGCTACGTCGTTCCACTGTGTACACATACCAGTGTAGTGGCTTAACAAAAGAGCGAATAAAGGTCAGCATATGATGCTGTAATCCTTTGTTCGGCTGCTGCAAGTCTCTATGAGAGAGCTGCGAAAATAGCTAAATGGCAGATGAGGGCTCGAAAATCAATAGATGCTTTGTACTAGACCGGCTGGGGAAACTGCAGCACCCTGGCTCCCAGCCGGTGAAGGCGGCGACACATTATACACACACATATTCCACCAAGCTACAGCTGAAAATAATGCGAGCTACTCGTCCAGTTCTTAGTAGGCCATCTTCAAAGGTGCTTTCCAACTACGTTGTTTCGACGCAAACGACACTCATATTTCCGGATGCCAGAATCTGGCAATGGATAACGAAGATTAGCTTTTCGTGAGCAACAGAGGAAGAAAATGAACATCTACATATACCTATTTCCGTTTACTGTTAAAAGTGTTGTCAAATTGATTGAGACAAAAATATGACAAGAAAATACTGTTTTGGAAATAATGAAACAAAAAATGAGATTTCTATGTTTGGAAAGTCCGTGACCATACGCTTCCTGAGTAAATAGAGAAATACATGCCGAATTAAGAATTAGAAACAGTTTAGAATGGAAAAAATGCGCTTAAGCTGATTTGTTATGCTAAAATGGGAACTGTTTTAAAGAGAAGTAGCACGTATTCGAACGCTAAGGGCCTGGTGAATGCACTAGTCCGAAAAACATCATCATCGCGAATCAAGCTTGTCATTGTCTTCACTTCTTAGAGGCACAAAGAAGTAATCAGTTAAAATTTCGATTCTGTAATCTCCAAAATAGCTGTGCTATCCATAGTACAGTGTGGTCATAATTAAACTTTCGCTCCTTCAGTCAGTGTAGACGGGAAACTATTTATCTTAAGGGTACTCAACTTTATAGGAGTGATGTTCAGAGTGTGCGCTTCAGAATTTAGATTGTTTTTAGTTGTTAGTGTCATGACTCGCTGGTAGGAGCCGGGCCGGTACTGGTACGGCGACATAGGTTTGAACCACAAGCATCAGTGTGCATTACAGTTGCAGACAGTCAATATGGGCCCGGGCAAGGTGAAAAAATGGTTCAAATGGCTCTGAGCACTATGGGACTTAACATCTGAGGTCATCAGTCCCCTAGAAAAGCACATCTCGCACATCTCACACATCCATGCCCGAGACAGGATTCGAACCTGCGACCGTAGTAGTTGCGCGGTTCCAGACTGAAGCGCCTAGAACCGCTCGGCCACAGCGGCCGACACGATAACCTTTCTCTGGAATTGTGAATGATAAGGCCCGTGCCAATATTATGGTTCTTGAGATAGTTATCTCTTAAATGCATATAAAGTGGGAGCCGCGCCGATGGATTACCGATATTCTGCACGAAAGTGTTTACAAACGTAAAACGCAATATGTGCCCAACATATAACGAGACTGATGATTTAATTAATCGTGACCCATCAGCATCAGATAATATGAGATGAGACGTTCTGGATTCTCGTATTTTTGTCTGCTTCAGCAATATAAGGTAATTCAAAACGTGGCTCGTTTCTGAATCTACGATTAATCACAATTTATCCCAAAAATACTCTTAACACTGATAAATACTTTCACGACACAAGACATTGTTCTTGATCCTGTCAGTTATAAAGTAGCACTGCACATTAGGTAGCGATGAAAGTTTCACACGTCGGAATTTTAGTCTTCATTGAAATCAGTTCTCGGGGAAACTGCTCGATGTTTACACGCATTGCTTCCACAGACCCGTAAGTCCTTCGTCGGAGCGATAAAACAACACAATGCTCGTATCGGTGAGGAAATTCCAACAACGTTACGACTGTGCCTTAGATTTAAGAGCTTACAGCCATCATTATTTAATGCCTTTCCCAGGTTTCCAGGAATGCAAAGAGAATACTGAGGGGTGGCAAGAAAAGAAAAAGGAGCTGACAGATGTCCCTTTATACTGTGGAAAAGATTTATTTATGTACTGGGTGATCAAAAAGTCAGTATAAATTTGAAAACTGAATAAATCACGGAATAATGTAGATAGAGAGGTACAAATTTACTCACATGCTTGGAATGACATGGGGTTTTATTAGAACAAAAAAAAAAAAAAAAAATACAAAAGTTCAAAAAATGTCCGACAGATGGCTCTTCATCTGATCAGAATAGCAATAATAATTAGCATAACAAAGTAAGACAAAGCAAAGATGATGTTCTCTACAGGAAATGCTCAATGTGTCCACCATAATTCCTCAACAATAGCTGTACTCGAGGAATAATGTTGTGAACAGCACTGTAAAGCATGTCCGGAGTTATGGTGAGGCATTGGCGTCGGATGTTGTCTTTCAGCATCCCTAGAGATGTCTGTCGATCACGATACACGTGCGACTTCAGGTAACCCCAAAGCCAATAATCGCACGGACTGAGGTCTGGGGACCTGGGAGGCCAAGCATGACGAAAGTGGCGGCTGAGGACACGATCATCACCAAACGACCCGCGCAAGACGTCTTTCACGCGCCTAGCAATATTGGGTGGAGCGCCATCCTGCATAAACATCGTACGTTCCAGCAGGTGTTTATCAGCCAGGCTGGGGATGATGCAATTCTGTAATATATCGGCGTACCTCTCACCCGTCACGGTAGCAATTACAAAACCAGAATCACGCATTTCCTCGAAGAAAAAAGGCCCGATAACGGTAGATGTGTAAATCCAACCCATACCGTCGTGCAATGGAGTTTCCACGACAGTTCTAGGATTTTCGGTAGCCCAAATTCTGCAGTTGTGGGCGTTGACAGACCCTCGGAGCGTGAAATGAGCTTCGTCGGTCCACAGCACGTTACTCAACCAATCGTCATCTTCCGCCATCTTTTGAAACGCCCACACCGCAAATGTCCTCCGATTCACTAAATCGCCAGGTAACAGTTCATGATGCCGATGGATTTTGTGCGGACAGCATCGGAGTGTACGCCTAAGTGCCAAGCAAACAGTAGTGTATGGAATGCCGGTGCGACGTGTGACTGCACGAGCGCAGACTTTCCCATGCATAGACGAACCCGCTACAGTCTCCATTTCTTCCTGAACTGTCTCAGCAGCATTGCTCCTTGTGCACGGTCGGCCACTACGGGGTCTATCGTCTAAACAACGCGTGGCTTCGAACTTCGAAATCATTCTCGCCACAGCTACATTTGTCAATGGACCTTTACCCGTTGGAATCTCCTTCCCATGGCGATAGGATCGTAACGTTGAACTAGCACATTCCTCATTCTGATAATACAGCTTCACTAAATGCGCCGTTTCAGGTAACGTCAACATGCTGCGACTGCTGGCGCATCTCATTCTCTGTCTCATTACAGCTCCTTTTATACACGATTTTCATGCGCAGTCACTGACGTTTTGCTGTCCTGCGCCATCTGTCGGACATTTTGTGAACTTTATTTTTTTTGTTCTAATAAAATCCCATGTCATTCCAAGCATGTGTGTCAATTTGTACCTCTCTATCTACATTATTCCGTGGTTTATTAAGTTTTCAAATTTATACTGACTTTTTGATCACCCGGTATATGTAAACTGCAACCTCTCACACAGAGTCAGTGTTCGGTAAGTATAAAAACAAGATACATAACGGTCACACACATATTACTCATATCAACAGTTGCAGAAGGTTGCATGGTCAAAGATCAGAACTTCCTGTTAAGTGCCAGTGAAGACTTACGAACCATCATATCGATTATAGGCGCCAGAGCAGCATGGCGAGACGATATAATAACGCCCTAGAAACGGGACAATAAGGGAGAAACCGCACATCGGATTCCTTAGGATCATTCAGATACAGCTTATCAATGAAATACACTACTCAGGAGAAAAGCATTACCGACGGGTTGGGGTGGGGAGGTCACACAAGAAATCTTACGTCCATGGAGTGTTCCTAAATCATACTGATACCTTTCAAGAGCAATGTGGTAATTGTCAGTCCAAAAGGTTTCAAGGCTGGATCAACAAAAATATAGAAAATGTAAAATGGTGGTTTTAATGCTTCAGATATTCTACACGCATACGCACACTTGAGTGCAACACGCAGTAGCTTTAAAATGCATTTGGTAGTGGCGAGTCAATCATAATAATAGCCTACATAAGGGTGAGGTTGGTTGTCCGCAAATTTGGAGAAGTCCCATATCAGTTTCGACCTGGCATTCGCCGCATAATGCAGACCGGAAAGGACGGGAAGTGAATTTTAACTACGACACTAAAAGTTTAGGCTGACGCCAGTTGCAAGTTGCTGGTTCATGTGGTTGCCTATAGGCATCTGCGTCTTACAGGTAGCTCGCAAGCTTGTTCGTTCATTACATAAATTGTGTCAAATCGCGATGGCTATAACACAGCATCACTTTTAGACCTGATGGCGCACCGCCGAACTAACACCTACACGTGAGAGCGTTTTCTAACAACGAACTACCACATCGATGGGTCTGCCGTGAAGAATGTACGGACCTATGAGAGCGTGCTGAAAAGTAATGCCTCTGAATTTTTTATGTGACAGCTCTTCAACCGTTTTTAATAAAAACAAACATTGTTAACATTCTATTCTTCATTCTTCATGTCTACTTATTTATTTCTCAGTCACCATGAGAACGAATACATTTCTCCAGAGAGACCAGTTTGTTGATACCGAATGTTTGACTTCGTTGACGGAGCGACAACCTGTCCTCTGCCTGCACTGCTTCATCACTATCAAAGTGAAGTACTTGAAGGTGTTCTTTAAGTTCTGAAAACAGATTAAAATCGTATGGGGTCAAGTTGGGACTACATGGAGAATGACCGATGACAGCGAATCCTAAGCGTCGGATTGTTGCAGATGTCGTAGAATTCGTGTGCAATCTCGCATTGTCATGCTGCAAGAGAGGATGCTATATGTGTGGACGAACTCTTCGAATTCGAAATTCGATTACAGTACACTGTTATACACTGAAGAACTAAAGAAACTGGTACACCTGCCTAATATCGTGTACGAACACACAAAATGGTGTGGACTCGACTAATGTCTGAAGTAGTGCTGGAGGGAACCGACACCATGAATCCTGTAGGGCTATCCATAAATCCGTAAGAGTACGAGGGGGTAGAGACCTCTTCTGAACAGCACGTTCCAAGGCATCCCAGATATGCTCAATAATTTTCATGTCCTAGGAGATTGGCGGCCAGCGCAAGTGTTTAAACTCAGAACAGTATTCCTGGAACCATTCTGTAGCAATTCTGGACGTGTGGTGTATCACATTGTCCTGCTGGAATCGCCCAAGTCCGTCGGAATGCACAATGGACACGAATGGATGCAGATGATCAGATAGGATGCTTACGTACGTGTCATCTGTCAGGGTCGTATCTATACGTATCAGGGGTCCCATATCACTTCAACTGCACACGCCCCACACCATTACAAAACCTCCACCAACTTGAACAGTCCCCTACTGACATGCAAGGTACATGGATTCACGAGGTTTTCTCCATACCTGTACACCTCCATCCACTCGATACAATTTGAAACGAGATTCGTCCAACCAAGCAACATATTTCCAGTCGTCAACAGTCCAAATCGGTGTTGACGTGCCCAGACGAGGTGTAAAGCTTTGTGTCGCGCAGTCATCAGGGGCACACGAGTGGCCGTTGGCTCCGAAAGTCCATATCGCTGAAGTTTTGTCGATTGGTTCGCACGCTGACACCTGTTGATGGTCCAGCATTCAAAACTGCACTTCTGTCACGTTGACGATTCTTTTCAGTCTTCGTTGACCACGCTCTTGTAGGATCTTTTTCCGGCTGCAGCGATGTCGGAGATTTGATGTTTTACCTGATTGGTGATATTCACGGTACACTCGTTAAATGTCATACGGGAAAGTTCCCACTTCATCGCTACATCAGAGATGCTGTGTCCCATCGCTCGTGCGCCGACTATAACATCACGTTCAAACGCAGTTAAATGTTGATAACCTGCCATTGTAGCAGCAGTAACCGATCTAACAACTGCCCCAGATACTTGTTGTCTTATATAGGCGTTACATACCTTTGTATATGAATATGCATGCCTATACCACTTTCTTTGGCGCTTCAATATATTTGCATTACATCTCACCATGTTACACGCTGTACTTCGGAGCCCTCTAACGGCTGAGGGCTGCAAATATATAGATATGAAGAATAAAGTTGCAGCATGTTATTAACGTTTGTTATATTTAAAAATATTTAGGAGTAACAAATCCTCCGTAGTAGTGTAAGGGTAATAAGATGAAAACGAGACAGAAGGAAAAAAGTAAGTAAACTGTTTATGACTCCGTCTATGTGCCTCCCCTTCCAATTGCTTTGGGTGAACTGCGACACAGCATAACGACAGCAATGAATGCGGGAACTCTGGACATGCTCGCAAAAATATCGGACGAGAGTCTGACTGTCTTCTGGATTTATATCGTGTGTCCGGTCATACTGAATATTTGTGGAAGATAAATGAAATCTTTGATTCAAAACTCAGTTGTAAAGAGATACCTCAAGGCTGAATGTGCATGCATCTAAAAGATATACCCTTGTGAAATCGGCTGCTCCTTTCTAAAATAAGAATGTACAGACGTATGCGTAAGTTAAAATCCAGCCCAAGTAATTATGTATAAGACGGCCATTTCACCTATGTGCAACTCACTCTATATTAGGCGATATCCTCACAGACCAAAAAATTCATTGTTGTTACGCAATCATACCTAACACTAATTCTTCAGTGGAAAAATAAACTCTTTTCTATTACTATGTCATACATTAGGCTAATACTGGCGAATAAAACTGGCTTAGTTGCTTAGAACTACCTCCGGGCCGGCCGAAGTGGCCGTGCGGTTAAAGGCGCTGCAGTCTGCAACCGCAAGACCGCTACGGTCGCAGGTTCGAATCCTGCCTCGGGCATGGATGTTTGTGATGTCCTTAGGTTAGTTAGGTTTAACTAGTTCTAAGTTCTAGGGGACTAATGACTTCAGCAGTTGAGTCCCATAGTGCTCAGAGCCATTTGAACCATTTGAACTATCTCCGGGTGCTACAGATATGGAACATGACAAATGCGGTACATGGTGAATCTCTAGATCTTATGAAAAGAAAATGCTTCATATTTAACAGGAAAGACAGGAAGCTCAGTCCATAGTACACTAAAGAGACACGGAGGAACTGTTAACTGCAAAAAAAAAAAAAAAAAGACAACTTCTGCACAACGCTTTCGAAAATCTAAACATAAATATCCTTTACACATGCAGGTTCTGCACTCGCGACAGAACGGACAGAAACCTACAAAGTTAGAAATTCTAGAAATTACAGAAGAAATTTCCCAGAAAGGCTCTTGTGGACTCATTCTAAATAACTAGACTGTTTTTTTCTTTACTTAATTGTATTGCACTTAACTATCACGCACAATAGAAACTAGTACAGGTTTCTGCTTGAGAATAACTGTTACTTGTTAGCGGTATTTTTCATACACTCTTACAATAAAAAATTATTTTAATAGAACGAATAGCGCTTAGCTTCTGCTTTGGCAGGAGACTCTTTTGTTTTATTTATGTATGGATATTGATATAGCCAGTTCGTTTGTAGATTCATAATAGTGGACAAATGAGCAAATAAACCGGAACCCCGTTTGAACGAAACTAAAAAGTCTTGTGGAATGTAAACTATAGAAAATGAGTTGCAATTAAAGTATTTTTAACTATCAATTATAGTCTTTTATGAGCAATAACACTTCCTATGGCGTATTAACGAGAGCTCGAAACGTGACTATTTCAGAAATTTTGAAGAGTTTTAGTTACTGTATAATCAAGTATTTAACAATCTGCGAATAGTCCTTTCATGTTTCAATGATGCAGCGCATTTGAAATCCTGAAGCAATGGAAGAATGGAAGTCATGGTATAGTGAAGGTACATTGGCACCACATAACGTATGCTGTACACTGTTCAAAGAGAGGCGAATGTTATGATCTACATGAGCTGTTTGTTTACATTCAGTGAATACAGTTTAGGTTAAAAAAATTCAATGTTTACGTAGCGTAATAATGGTTTATGGTGTCCTGTATTTTACAGCGGGCTGGATTTCTAAGAGAACGCATTTTTTTCTTAAATCTCCTTTTCTGTTATCAGATGTCATGGAAACATTGAGAAAAACTTGGTTGTAGGCACAGGGTAGATTTAATTGTACCGAGCGTGCTTGAAGGTAAAATTTTAAGTTGTTCTATTTGTTTCAGACGAAACCAGAAGGGTTATCTGGCCAAATATTGTCCCGAAGTTGTGTATACTCCTGTCTATAGTGTCATTAGTCGGCCACTAGATGGCCTTGATGAGCTATAATTAGCAAGAACATTCCGAAGAAACCGAGAAGTCATACTGCTTAAGGGGAGGCCAGAATATAATACGGGAACTACCAGACACCTATCCTATACGACAGTCGTTACACGATGTAAGGAGACAAAGACCTACAACAGGGCCTTTGTTATGGCTACGGTGCAAGGGGCAGATCTTTGCTTCGACTCCTGGAGTCGTACGTTCCAGAGGATCGTAAAGACCAGTGTTAGTCAGTAGAGTAACGGAACGGGTTGTTTCTAGCTGGTGGTCGGAGTTAGACAAGATACAGATAACCTTAGACCAAAGACCTTGATTGTCAACTGTACAGGCTACTGGTAATTCAGCACATGTATGCATATGGGATGTTTCCTCGTGTATGTTGTGGAGAAAATTGGATCTAGATCTTCACTAGAAGAGGCAAGGCTACTAATAGAAGAGGCCATACCTGTGCAGGTTGAAACAACTGTAATTCCACCAACCTCTCCCTCTGAAATCAGTAAAATAATAAACTCACTGAAAAGTAAAAGCTCTTACGGAATTGATGGCATTTCCAGCAAGGTACTTAAAGCTTGTTCCCCACAGATAAGTAGGATTCTCAGCCACGTATGTAATAGCTCTTTGGAGCAGGGTGTTTTCCCCGATAGACTGAAATATGCCATTGTAAAACCATTGCATAAAAACGGGGACACGTCGGATGTCAACAACTACCGCCCAATCTCTCTTCTGACAGCTCTATCAAAAATTTTTGAGAATGTAATGTATTCAAGAGTAGCCTCCCATATTTGTAAAAATAAAGTACTAACAAAATGTCAGTTTGGTTTTCAGAAAGGCTTTTCAACAGAAAATGCTATATACGCTTTCACTGATCAAATATTAAATGCTCTGAATAACCGGACATCATCCATTGGTATTTTTTGTGATCTCTCAAAGGCCTTTGATTGTGTAAATCATGGAATTCTTTTAGATAAGCTAAATCATTATGGTTTGAGGGGGGCAGTGCACAAATGGTTTAATTCATACTTAACTGGAAGAAAGCAGATAGTTGAAATAAGTGGTTCATGTAATGTTAAAACAACAGCTGATTCCTCAAACTGGGGGGCTATCAAGTACGGGGTCCCACAGGGTTTGGCCTTAGGTCCTTCACTGTTCTTGATATACATTAACGACTTACCATTCCACATTGATGAAGATGCAAAGTTAGTTCTTTTTGCTGATGATACAAGTATAGTAATAACATCCAGAACCCAAGAACTAAGTGATGTAATTGTAAAGGATGTTTTTCACAAAATTATTCAGTGGTTCTCAGCAAACGGACTCTTTAAATTTTGATAAAACACAGTATATACACTTCCGTACAGTAAATGGCACAACTCCAGTAATAAATATAGACTTTGAACAGAAGTCTGTAGCTAAGGTAGAATTTTCAAAATTTTTAGGTGTGTCCATTGATGAGAGGTTAAACTGGAAGCAACACATTGATGGTCTGCTGAAACGTCCGAGTTCAGCTACGTATGCTATTAGGGTTATTGCAAATTTTGGTGATAAGAATCTCAGTAAATTAGCTTACTATGCCTACTTTCATTCACTGCTTTCGTATGGCATCGTATTCTGGGGTAATTCATCATTGAGTAGAAAAGTATTCATTGCTAAAAAACGTGTAATCAGAATAATTGCTGGAGCCCACCCACGGTCATCCTGCAGACATCTATTTAAGGATCTAGGGATCCTCACAGTAACCTCACAGTATATATATTCACTCATGAAATTTGTTGTTAATAATCCAGCCCAGTTCAAAATTAATAGCAGTGTGCACAGCTATAACACCAGGAGAAAGGATGATCTTCACTATGCAGGGTTAAATCTGACTTTGGCACAAAAAAGGGGTAAATTATGCTGCCACAAAAGTCTTTGGTCACCTACCAAACAGCATCAAAAGCCTGACAGATAGCCAACTAACATTTAAAAATAAATTAAAAGAATTTCTAGATGGCAGCTCCTTCTACTCATTGGCTGAATTTTTAGTTATAAATTAAGGGAAAAAACAACTTAAATATTAGTGTCATCCAATATTTTGTGTAATGTAATATCTTGTACAGACATCTTTTATTAACCTGTCACGTTCCACATCATCACGAAGTGTCGTATTCATGATCTATGGAACAAGTATTAATCTAATCTAATCTATGTATTCCGTCGAATGTCCTTTTACACAAGTGAGCTAAAGCTGAAAGCCATGGAACGCTGCTTTAGAAGCCTTTTGTATCCAACCATGTAATTCACATATTCTAAAAATAACTAAATGTTTCATACCCATAATACACCACTCAAAGGCTAAAGAGTATACAAATTGATTTTGTGAGCTCTCTATTGACACTGTGGAGCGTTTACGGCATAATTTGAGGTCTATGTTATTGTATGTAGTTCACAAATTTTAAGTGTGAATATCACACGGCTTCAACAAAGTGCTTTCTGTATTCAAATATATTTCTTTGCGCATAATCCACCGAATTAAAAACATGGCATTGGTCTCACTGGATGCTTTTAATATGTTGTCGGAATGATAATTATCTAAATTTATCATTCACATTTTGAATAGAATAATCATGAAAACCGATTACCAACAAGAGTTAATATTGTATTCACCGTTCGATTTTTCAATTAATTTATATAAAATTGTTTTGCCAAGAACCATTCATTAATATACAGGGTATTTGATGACCTTGTAAACTCGTAAGAACGTAATTGCTAACACTGTAAGGTAGGCAAACCCGACAAACATGTACAAGTGCAGGATGATAGGTGTGAACAGCAATTCAACAAATGCACTATTGATGACGTGATGTGTTCTGCGCAGTGACGGGTACTGATGTAAAGATCTGTAAGACTGTGGTCTGTTTTTACAAGCTGCAATTTACTGTCAACTAGTCACTGTGATACGACTTTGTTCTTACTTATGGAATTAGCAGAGCCGGTCGGAGTGGCCGAGCGGTTCTAGGCGCTACAGTCTGGAACCGCGCGACCGCTACGGTCGCAGCTTCGAATCCTGCCTCGGGCATGGATGTGTGTGATGTCCTTAGGTTAGTAAGATAAGTCCCATAGTGCTCAGAGCCATTTGAACCATTTTTGAATTAGCAGATATGATCTTCGTGAACGGACAAGCAAATGGAAACTGTAGTGAACCTGACAAGTTGTACGGGACAAATACCGACATAAGAGACATCCGGTACACTCTATGTTTCTAAGGTCGTTCCAACGAGTAAGAGAAACAGGACGCATTTGCAGTGAAGTGATGGATGTGCCTAGTTTATGAATGGTAAATAGGCCCGTATCCGACTTCCCGTCGCGATTTCACTGTGTTTTTGACACATATTCCCCACGTTGTTTTAAGATATCTGACTTGATCTTCGTGCACGTAAGGGTTTCCAACGTGATGGAACCTGAAATGTAACTGAAACACGTGGGGTCTAACACAGTGCACGACATCTCGTATCAGTGAAGCGGTTTTCATGATCAGAAGCTTGTCTGTTCGCGAGTTTAGTATTTTAATGTTCTGTTGGATAATGAGAAGAGACATTTTTTGTATTAAATGAAATATTTTTACCTTTTTAAAACTTTCCTCACTTCAATATGCAAGTTAATAATGCAAGGTAAAAATACGCAGGGACTAGACACTGAAATATTGAATGACATAAAAATGAAAGGAAGATTACATGAAGAAGACTGGAAGCTACATTATCAAACATAAAAAATCTCTCTCTCTCTCTCTCTCTCTCTCTCTCTCTCTCTCTCTCTCTCTCTCTCGTACGAAATGTTGATTTCGAGAATATAAATGCTCTTTAGTAAGATGTAAGATAACCCTAGGCAAAAGAAAGCACCAAACTTTTCTTTGTGAAATAAAATAAATATAATCAAGTTAGCTATACTGAAAACTGGTGTATTATTATACGAGTATGTACGAACGAGGCGGTGTACGCTGTCTGAAAAGTGTCTAATTTAATAATTTACCAAGGCAATGACGAACGTCGAAATTTTGAAGATCAGTAATATTCTGCGTGTTTGATTTAATGTAATGTACCCCCAAACATTCGTTTGGTGCACCTTACGTTTCAGAATTGCAACGAGAAATTCGCAACATTCTGTAGTCTCGGGGCATTTGATAATATTCAACAATTGCGTAGTACATTGCGTGCCTCATCTCGCTTTGCATATTTTTCTTGTCTGCACCTGTGTCAGACGTTCCCTGAAAGGTAGATGGGATATGTTTCTGGTCTTGGACAGCTCGATCACCTGATGTTGTGTTCTTCTTGTGGAATGATATGAAAAGCCTTGTGTGCGAATCATCTGTCGAAATTACTCGCAAGAATTCTCGGTGCCTGTAACGTTGTTCGAACAACACTAGGGTTATGACAAAGAACACTGACAACATTGACAAGTTTGCATTAAAACTGGAGGGAGCGACTCTGAACAACTGTTTTGAATCCAGCACCTTGTGAAAGTGTGCAGATAAAATTATTACAGAAATGTATTTACATGAATTATTATCATCGTCAGGTGACGAACAGTACACCGGAGAGTTTCGCTTATCCATCTAGTCTAATTTGTTTTCGGATGAGGATTCCCTGTCTCACACTAATACTTTTACTCTTCTCCATAATCTGTAATACTTTGTATTGTCATCACGGAAACATCCTGTAAGTACATACACATGTGATCAAAAGTATCCGGACACCCCAACAACATAGTTTTCGTATTAGATGCATTGTGCTGCCACCTACTGCCAGGTACTCCATATCAGCGACCTCAGTAGTCATTTGACATCGCGGGAGAGCAGAATGGGGCGTTCCTCGGAACACACGGACTTCGAACGTGGTTAGGTGATTGGGTGTCACTTGCGTCATACGTCTGTACGCGAGATTTCCATACTCCTAAACATCCGTAGGTCCACTGTTTCCGATGTAATAGTGAAGTGAAAACGTGAATGGACACGTAAAGTACAAAAGCGTACAGGCCGACCTCATCTGTTGACTGAAAGACCGCCGACAGTTGAAGAGGGACATAATATGTAATAGGCAGACATCTATCCAGACCATCACACAGAAATTCCAAACTGCATCAGGATCCACTGCAAGTTCTATGACAGTTAAGCGGGAGGCGAGAAAACTTGGATTTCATAGTAGAGCGGCTGCTCATAAGCCACACATCACGCCGGTAAATACCAAATGACGCCTCGCTTAGTGTAAGGAGCGAAAACACTGGACGACTGAACAGTGGAGAAACGTTGTGTGGAGGGATGAATCACGGTACACAGTGTGGTGATCCGATGGCAGGGTGTGGGTATGGCGAATGCCCGGTGAATGTCATCTGCCAGCGTGTGTAGTGCCAACAATAAAATTCGGAGGCGGTGGTGTTATGGAGGGGGCTTGCACCCCTTATTGTTTTGTGTGGCACTATCACAGCACGCTGTCAGTTTACTAAGCCACGGCTGCAAAATACTAACACGAATTCTTTACAGACGAATGGAAGAACTGGTAGAAGCCGACCTCGTGGAAGATCAGTTTGGATTTCGTAGAAATGTTGGAACACGTGAGGCAATACTGACCTTACGACTTATCTTAAAAGGAAGATTAAGGAAAGGCAAACCTACATTTCTAGCATTTGTAGACTTAGGTATTCCAGTCAACATTGTCAAAAGCTTTCTCTCTTTCTAATTCTGAAGGCGGCAGGAGTAAGATACAGGGAGTGAAAGGCCATTTACAATTGGTACAGAAACCAGATGGCAGTTATAAGAGTCGAGGGGCATGAAAGGGAAGCAGTGGTTGGGAAGGGAGTGAGACAGGGCTGTAGCCTATCTCCGATGTTATTCAATCTGTATATTGAGCAAGCAAGCAGTAAAGGAAACAAAAGAAAAATTCGGAGTAAGAATTAAAATCCAGGGGGAAGAAATTAAAACTTTGAGGTTCGCCGATGACATTGTAATTCTGTCAGAGACAGCAAAGGACCTGGAAGAGCAGCTGAACGGTATAGACAGTGTCTTGAAAGGAGGATATAGGATGAACACCAACAAAAGCAGAACGAGGATAATGGAATGTAGTCGAATTAAATCGAGTGATGCTGAGGGTATTAGATTATGAAATGAGACGCTTGAAGTAGTAAATGAGTTTTGCTATTTGGGGAGCAAAATAACTAATGATGGTCGAAGTAGCGAGGATGTAAAATGTAGACTCGCAATAGAAAGGAAAGCGTTTCTGAAGAAGAGAAATTTGTTAACATCGAGTATAGATTTAAGTGTCAGGAAGTCATTTCTGAAAGTATTTGTATGGAGTGTAGCCATGTATGGAAGTGAAACGTGGACGATAAGTAGTTTAGACAAAAAGATAATAGAAGCTTTCGAAATGTGGTGCTACAGAAGAATGCTGAAGATTAGATGGGTAGATCACATAACTAATGAGGAGGTACTGAATAGAATTGGGGAGAAGAGGGATTTGTGGCATAGCTTGACTAGAAGAAGGGATTGGTTGGTAGGACACATTCTGAGACATCAAGGGATCATCAATGTAGTACCGGTGGGAAACGTGGAGATTAAAAATCGTAGAGGGAGACCAAAAGATCAATACACTAAGCAAATTAAGAAGGATGTAGGTTGCAGTAGGTATTGGGAGATGAAGAAGCTTGCACAGGATAGAGTAGCATGGAGAGCTGCATAAAACCAGCCTCTGGAGTGAAGACCACAACAACAACATCACAGCACGAGCCTACGTTGATGTTTTAAGCACCTTCTTGCTTCCCACTGTTGAAGAGCTATTCGGGGATGGCGACTGCATCTTTCAACACGATCGAGCACCTGTTCATAATGCACGGCCTGTGGCGGAGTGATTACACGACAACAACATCCCTGTAATGGACTGGCCTGTACAGAGTCCAGACCTGAATCCTACAGAACACCTTTGAAACGTATTGGAACGTCGACTTCGTACCAGGCCTCACCGACCGACATCGATACCTCTCCTCAGTGCAGCGATCTGTGAAGAATGACCTGCCATTCCCCAAGAAACCTTCCGGCACCTGATTGAACGTATGTCTGCCAGAATGGAAGCTGTCATCAAGGATAAGGGTGGGCTAACACCATACTGAATTCCAGCATTACCGATAGAGGGTGCCACGAACTTATAAGTCATTTTCAGCAAGGTGTCCGGATACTTTTGATCACACAGTGTACTTACTTAGATGGCGATGTGACATGCGGCTGCATGGATCGTAATCCAAGATAGACGGACTGTATGAAGCAGACTAACAATTTGTTACTATTTTTCATGAAAAACGAAAGGTACACAAAGTCCTCAATCTTTAGAACAAACAATCTCGGGAGCAACTCCTATAGGATAGTATACTCAATTTTGATCCGTATTTAGGGCAATCCTGCATGGAGAGTTGTGCCTGGTTAGCAATAAAAACAAAAACAACGAAGAGCTTTTCTAATTAAAGGTTTTATTTTACTATGTACCAAACATTATTTTTCTGCATACCTACAATCAGTCATTTTACACGATGAAGATCTCGTGTGCAGTGATTACGTCTACCTGATCTTCATACACTATCTGATCAAAAGCATCTGGATACCTATCAGTCATCATTAATATGGGCTGTGTCCACCCTTCGCCCTTATGACAGCTAGAACTCTGCTGTGGACGCTTTCAGTGAGGTGTTAGAATGTCTGTGGGGGAATGTCAGCCCATTTTTTCTCAAGAGCCGATACTAGACAATGTGGTTCAAATGGTTCTGAGCACTATGGGACTTAACTGCTGAGGTCATCAGTCCCTTAGAACTTAGAGCTACTTAAACCTAACTAACCTAAGGACATCACACACATTCATGCCCGAGGCAGGATTCGAACCTGCGACTGTAGCGGTCGCGCGGTTCCAGACTGTAGCGCCTAGAACCGCTCGGTCACTCCGACAGGCCGACAAAGTAGTATTGTTGGGCGCTGGTGCCTGGAGCGAAGTCGACGTTCGGTCTCATCCCAAAGATGTTCCATTGTGGCCAGGTCGGGTCTCTAGGCAGGCCAGGTCATTTCAGGAATGTCACTGTCCACAAACCATTACCTCACTCACAGATGCTGCTTTATGACAAAGATGCATTGTGATGCTGATACCATGCTGATGGAAACAATCATCGTATCCGAATAGTTCCTCTACTGTACGCAGTACACAATGCTGTAAGATTTGTTCATATCCATTTGTATTTCAGGTTTTCTTAAGTACAATAAGGTGAACACACCCTAACCACAGAAAACAGCCCCAAACCATAACACCATCTCCACCGCACTTCGACCGATGACCTCAGCAGTTTGGTTCCATAGTTTTTACCATAAATTTCCAAAAAAATTCCACCGTACTTCATTGTTAGCTATACACATAATGGCAGGTAAAGCTCTCCACGCATTCGCCAAATCCAAACCCTTCCATCGGATTGCCACAGGTTTTAGCGCGTTTGATGACTCCTAAACATTCTTTTGCAGTCATCCACTCTGCAGTGGCTCTTTACACCAGCTCAAGCTTCTCTTAGCATTGGCTACAGAAATGCTGCTTGACTATTGCACCCCATTCCTTTTCACTCCGTGCGCACAGTCATTGTTCTGGCTGGACTTCTGGTAGCGCTTTGAAAATAACGAGTGATTTCTTACGCCAATTTCACCCGATTTTTTACAACGAGCCTCCACTGTACAAAAAATGGTTGAAATGGCTCTGAGCTCTATGAGATTAAAAAAAAAAAAAATGTTCAAATGTGTGTGAAATCTTATGGGACTTAACTGCTAAGGTCATCAGTCCCTAAGCTTACACACTACTTAACCTAAATTATCCTAAGGACAAACACACACACCCATGCCCGAGGGAGGAATCGAACCTCCGCCGGGACCAGCCGCACAGTCCATGACTGCAGCGCCTGAGACCGCTCGGCTAATCCCGCGCGGCACAATGGGACTTAACATCTGAGGTCATCACTCCCCTAGAACTTAGAACTACGTAAACCTAACTAACCTAAGGATATCACACACATCCATGCCCGAGGCAGGATTAGATCCTGCGACCGTAGCGGTCGCGCAGTTCCAGACTGAAGCTCCTAGAACCGCTCGCCGAGCGGGAGTAGCCGAGGGGTCAGAGGCGCTGCAGTCATGGACTGTGCAGCTGGTCCCGGCGGAGATTCGAGTCCTCCCTGGGGCATGGGTGTGTGTCTTTGTCCTTAGGATAATTTAGGTTAAGTAGTGTGTAAGCTTAGAGACTGATGACCTTAGCAGTTAAGTCCCATAAGATTTCACACATATTTGAACATTTTTTTTAGAACCGCTCGGCCACATCGGCCGGCCAGCCTCCACTGTGCTCGACGGTGCCTGTTCGACAGTACATGAGATTTGCGTGGTCTTGGTATAGGTGATGTTTTTCTTTCGCCTTTTCACTTCACAATCACATCACTAGCAGTTGACTTGTGCAGGTTTAGATGGGTGAATGTCCCTCAGAAATTTGTTACTCAAGTGACGTCCAGTAAGTAGTTCAAGTTTACTGACGGTAAAATACATCCGGACCCCCTTTTATACCAGCGGGTCCACCTCTCGTTACATTTGGTGGTCAGTTCCGTATTACATAAGGCTGTCTGGATACATGTGACCACATAATGTAACTATGAATAACATGCTTTCCTAAAACATATTCCACTTACGTATAAACGAGTAGTAAGACTTAGACTTTGGGTGGGTATTACAAACATTCTCAGTAAAAGTGTATCAGACATTATCGTGTTTTCATTTCCTCTGGTATTGTTGTATAAGACCACGACATCTGAACACGATAGACCTTATCGCTGATTTGAATTATTCGACGCAATCTCTTGGGAGTTAAACAATACGCATTAGCATTATTAATGGTTCCTTCAAGCATAAAGTAATCCTAAAGGAGAAACAAGCTATTTAAATCATCAAAGAACGTTGATGTAATTTTTCGACTTAATTCGTGAAAGTTTTACTTCTATTTGCTAACTGGAGGTACTGCCACTCCATTAGCCAACGTTTTCTATAAGTAGTGGCACAAGAGATCCGAATTTCACTGCCGGTAAAGATGTGCGCCAGGAATAAATCACTTCCTTTGTTCTTGTTTTCTCCATGCTGGTGGACGGCGTAGAACATACAACAGCTCTTGCTGGATAAAAATAGTAACTTATTTTTCGGCTGTATGTATTGGTAAAGAAGTTACACGACTAATGATATGCCCAACACCCGTAACTTGCGAACTAACATAGCTAAACTTGACCCACCGAATAACTTAGTAAGCCGTTAACTGAACATAGTACTTCAAATATTATGATTGCAAGGCATCCGTGTATTAATTATCGACCTTTTTCTTAGTCAACTGATATTTTCACACGTTTGGCAAATACACATGTCAGCATCAAAAATGTCACTTCAGGAGGAGCAGCCCTGTTCAGTAGTTTAAACGTCTTTGACTTTTCTTGAGCACTAGTGCATCAAGATAGCCCCCGATAACGCAGGATAATCCCTCACGCAGAGGTCAGAGATGCAGCTGACTAACTGATTTCATGGCGGCTATTCAAGCAGTCAAGCTCCGCACGCGGCACAGTCGGGTACTGTTTTTCGTGCTCGCATTTCTCCTGAAGACGGGGGAATGGGTGTAGTTGTCTGGGGCTACATGACCGGTGCTGACCCCTTTGATTGTCCACTATGCGGTATGCGGTAGCTGGCATACATGGAGATACAGTCGCCACGAAAATGTTACCCAATTAATAACTCTTCGTATAGGCGAGGTCGCTAACAGAGTAAAGTATGAAACATCCCCTTAGAAAAATTAATGAATTACTGTGCTGATAAACCTCTTACGTTATTTGATTTTCAAACAGCTGAGCAGAACTGAACGTACTCAGACATTTCTCTCTTTACTTATTCTGATCAACACTAAACTGACACACAATATTTTTTTAGCGCAACGCAATCTGACTTTCAATAATCCCTACAAAAGAATGGCCCTGACTAACAATAACCTATACCTATGAATCACTTACCTCACAAAAATCTTCGTTACTCGAACTACTGGAATACAGCGAGCGCCAATACTGCCAGCTAAATAAAAGATTCTAACTACTGAAGGCTCTAACTACTGATAGGCATAGTTAGCAAATGAAAGATTTTGATATAGAACAAACAATGTATTTACCTTAATAATATTCAAAAGTCATCATATATATATATATATATATATATATATATATATATATATATATATATATTAATATATATAAGTTCATGATGTACAGTATTACAAATTTACTCTTTCTGATGGACACACGTCCAGATCGTCCGCTCTCAAAATTCTGCCATCTCTCTCCCCACATCCACCACTGCTGGCGGCTCACCTCCAACTGCGCAACGCTACGCTTTGTTCACATCCAACTGCCCAACACTACAATAGCAAATATTCCAACAAGGCAAATCAGCCACAGACTGCACACAGCACAGTCAGTGATTTTCATACAGAGCGCTACGTGGCGTTACCAATATAAAAACCTAAACAGCCTACTTACATATTTCGCTCGGAGGAAAGCAATGGCAAACCACCTCCATCAGGACCTTGCCTAGTACAGCGTTGCGGGTCTCCCGCATCGTCCCCTACGCTCAAATGGCTCTGAGCACTATGGGACTCAACTTCTGAGGTCATTAGTCCCCTAGAACTTAGAACTAGTTAAACCTAACTAACCTAAGGACATCACAAACATCCATGCCCGAGGCAGGATTCGAACCTGCGACCGTAGCGGTCTTGCGGTTCCAGACTGCAGAGCCTTTAACCGCACCGCCACTTCGGCCGTGCCCTACGCTCCTCGGAGTATGGGATCTCATTATCATCAAAATATGTAAGTAGGCTGTTTAGGTTTCTATATTGGTAACGCCACGTAGCGCTCTGTATGAAAATCACTGACTGTGCTGTGTGCAGTCTGTGGCTGATTTGTCTTGTTGGAGTATTTGCTATTGTAGTGTTGGGCAGTTGGATATGAACAGCGCGTAGCGTTGCGCAGATGGAGGTGAGCCGCCAGCAGTGGTGGATGTGGGGAGAGAGATGGCAGAATTTTGAGAGCGGACGATCTGGACGTGTGTCCATCAGAAAGAGTAAATTTGTAATACTGTACATCATGAACTAATATATATAAATGATGACTTTTGAATATTATTAAGGTAAATACATTGTTTGTTCTCTATCAAAATCTTTCATTTGCTAACTATGCCTATCAGTAGTTAGAGCCTTCAGTAGTTAGAATCTTTTATTTAGCTGGCAGTATTGGCGTTCGCTGTATTGCAGTAGTTGGAGTAACGAAGATTTTTGTGAGGTAAGTGATTCATAGGTATAGGTTATTGTTAGTCAGGGCCATTCTTTTGTAGGGATTATTGAAAGTCAAATTACGTTGAGTTAAAATATTGTGTCAGTTTAGTATTGATGAGAATAAGTAAAGAGAGAAATGTCTGAGTACGTTCAGTTATGCTCAGCTGTTTGAAAATCAAATAACATAAGAGGTTTATCAGACCAGTAATTCATTAATTTTTCTAAGGGGATGTTTCAAGTAGTATCATTTAAGGTGCTGTCGAGAAAATTCAGAGCATCTGCTTTTGTCCCAATCTTTTCCCTGGCTTGTACCCCGCCTCGGGGTCGGTATGTTAATTATTGGATTTTGCAGCGTTAGTGGTAGAGGGTGGCCAGACGTGGAAGTGAGCGAACGTTTTCCAAATATTTGTGGATCGTGTAGCTGAGAGTGGACGCTGGTAACACCTAGTTATTCGCCTAGTCGGAAGCGGGAAACCGCCTAAAAATCACACCCAGGTTGGCCAGTGCCTGGCACTCGTCGTTAATCCGCCGGGCAGATTAAATCAGGAGCCGGTGCACCCTCCCGAGTCCCGAAATCGGCGTGCTGACGCGAGCGACTATCCAGTGTGTGTGTGTGTGTGTGTGTGTGTGTGTAGGGGGAGGGCTGGGGAGGGGCCTCGCCTGTATCCCGGTGACAGCAGACTACAGTATGTGCCTGCGCTGGCTCTGGGTTTCATCCTTCCTTCATTTTCGTAAAATTCATGACGACACGAAGACAGTACTATACCGTACACAAACAAAGTGTGTGCAGCGATGTAGTCTGAATCATTCTCCTCTCTGGAGAATGAATATGAGAAACTACTTTCGAAACTCACTGTTAACATTTTTTTCTCTTGGTTGGGGAAGAACAGACATCTACGCAACACAGATACATATTTAATACACTAGTATCATCTTTCATTTTTTTTTTCAATACACTGAAGGAACGAAGAAGGGCACATTCTATATGCATTTAAATGCGTCCCACCACCATCACCTATAATAATGGATCACAACATTCGTTTTCGAACTAATGAGAAAATCAGTTACGTTATAACTAAAATTTCGCTAAGTAAAGCAAAGCAAATCACCAGCGCTCTGTCTACAGACGGGACAACGGGAGGGGCTGACCGCCGTTACATCGTCACCAAGTGTTGTGATCTGGATGCGGTATGGAGGGGCGTGAGGTCGGCACACCGCTCTCCTTGGCGTTGTCGGCTTTGCAGACCTTGGAGCCGCTACTTCTCAATCAAGTAGCTGCTCAATTGGCATCACGAGGCGGAGTGGACTCCATTCCAGTCCTCTTACTATGGAAAGTACCGGACAGTGAACCCAGGTACTCAGCATGGCAGTCGCCTCAGATACAGAGGCGAACAAATTTCACTAAGTAGTTTGTTATTTATTGATTTTATTATTTATGAAGTTTCGTAGTATCATGAGAGCCAAAGCCACTTGATCACGGAACGGTGCAGTACATTTTTTACAGAATGCTGACTAGAAAATTTATAAACAAAACAATAAACAAAACTCGAAAAAAGAGCGAGGAGTATACGAATAAATAAAACATTACAGAGAAAAGATCTGAAATACGGCGAGGTTTTCTTGCACTGAAAAATAGGAGTGTGCATCAAGGAAATCTTTCAACTTGTTTTTCAATATTTGCGGATCATCATTCCTTTTTTCAGTTCTGCTGCGAGCCTATTGAAAATGAAAACGGTCGAATAGTGCACATCTTTGTGTACAGTGCATAAGAAAGTTTTAGCCAAATACAAATTTTTTTCCGTCTAGTGTTCACTGAATAAAGTCATTAGATTCTTCTGAATGAGACAATATTGTCAAAAATAGTTCTGATTATGCAAGATATGCAACGGGCTGACAGAGTTAGAATTACGAGACATCTGAACAACTACCTAGGCAAAGGTCACGAACTGACACCTCACATCTGCGTGATCATCTTTTTCTGGGATAAGAGTATTCATGGTGCGTGCACGGAGTTTTCCCAAATAAAAATATGAGAAATTACAGGGTAAAAGTAAGAAAAGTGAACAAGCTTTCTCATTTCTGCGTCAGATATGGTCTATATCATTCTTACAGTGAAAACAGCAGCATTCAGTTTCTGCGCAAGATTTTGAACATGATACTGCCAGTACACCCTTTCATCTACCCTCAGTCCTAATAACTTGAAATGGTCGCCTTCACTGGTTGTATGACAACACTGGGACAATAAAATTATGCTTTTAGAAGAGCTTCATGTCAAAAACTGTATGTATTACATTTTGTTAGAGTTTTGTTTAGTGTCCACCGCCTATGTTCGACATGAACGTGCAGTAACCAATCACAGACGCAGTTGGAAGCACTAGCAGTGGAGGGCATGTAAAGCGTGATGGGGGACGCGGAAAACAGTGCAGTCGCTGTCGTAATGCGGAAACGGAGTGATTTATCTAGTGTCCAAAAGGGCATGATCATTGGCTTTCGAGCCAAGGCTGGAAGTATTTCCGAAACAGCTAAGTCTCTAAACTCTTCTCGTGCCGCCGTGGTTAAAGAATGCCGTGCACGACAAAATGACGCTGTACAAAACTGGCGCACCGTGGGGCATAGATGACGGGGCTGAACGACGGCTGCGGACACGTGTACGAACGAATAGATGTGCAACTGTTGAGCAGCTAACCGCCCAGATGAATCAAGGGGCCACCACAAGTTCCATCACAATAATCGTTCAGCGAACGTTGCTGCATATGAGCCTCCACAGCAGGTGACTCGTTCATGCACCCATGCTGACTGCTGGTCTTCGACGACAAAGGCAGGAATTTGCACGCCAATACCGCAACAGGACGTCCACTGAGTGGTGACAGATGGGCTCCTCAGATAAATCACGTTTTGTGCTCCATCGAATGGATGACCGCTGGCGTCTACGGCGTGAAACGTCACAGAGCAAATACCATGCAACATTCGTCGGAGCGTTATGTTTCCGTGGCGTTCCCTGGGTGATCCGGTCGTTCTGGAAGGCACAATGGATGGAGACAAGTTTGGATCTATCCATGGGGCCCATGTTCACCCCTACATGCAGTTTGTTTTTCCTCGGTACGACGGAAACTACCAGCGGGACAATGCAACGTGTCACACAGCTCCCAGAGTACGTGCGTGATTAGAAGAGCTCCAGAATGAGTTTACCGTATTCCCCTGGCCACCAACTTCCCTTTTCTAACCCCACTAGAGAATCTGTGGGGCCATCTCGATCGAGGTTTTAGCGCCATAGATCCTCAACTGAGAAACCGTCACCAGAGTCGGCATGTCTCCACATCCGTGTCGGTACCTTCCAAAACTCCATCGACTCTCTTCCTGCCCGTCTCGCGCTGCCAAAGATGGTTATTCAGGCTTCTGAAGGGTAGTCATATTAATGTGACTGGACAATGTATCAATATCGCGGCGTTATTTTTCAACATTTTGACAAAACTATTTTTTAAAATTTTGTAAACGATTTGTGTTTTATTAATTATGATTTAAAACTGCAATAATCACCGAATAAAACAAATGTTTCTCATTTTTAAAATTTTATGAAACCTCAGAATAAACAAGGCGTTCCATCGAAATATCAGGATTCTCAAAGTGTTCCTTCAGAGCAAAAGTTTGGAAACGTTTGGGCTAGACCATCTATATTGTGCTCTAACTCTTCCACAGAAAGAAAACTGTTTTGAACCATCTGTCATATGCCCTGTCTATTAACGTAGGTATTTCGAAAATGGTGTTATTAATACCAAAGCAATAGAAAAGCGATTACTAGGAGGAGCTACTCAGTATATAACTAAAATGCAGTTTATTTCATCTGAACGATGGTAAGCTAGATAGTGTCGGAAGTTCCATGCGGCTTTTCGCGGATGATGCTGTGGTATACAGAGAAGTTGCAGCATTAGAAAATTGTAGCGAAATGCAGGAAGATCTGCAGCGGATAGGCACTTGGTACAGGTAGTGGCAACTGACCCTTAACATAGACAAATGTAATGTATTGCGAATACATGGAAAGAAGGATCCTTTATTGTATGATTATTTGATAGCGGAACAAACACTGGTAGCAGTTACTTCTGTAAAATATCTGGGAGTATGCGTGCGGAACGATTTGAAGTGGAATGATCATACAAAATTAATTGTTGGTAAGGCGGGTACCAGGTTGAGATTCATTGGGAGAGTCCTTGCAAACTCAAGTGGCAGACTCTGCAAGAGAGGCGCTCTGCATCGCGGTGTAGCTTGCTGTCCAGGTTTCGAGAGGGTGCGTTTCTCGATGAGGTATCGAATATATTGCTTCTCCCTACTTATACCTCCCGAGGAGATCACGAATGTAAAATTAGAGAGATTCGAGCGCGCACGGAGGCTTTCCGCCAGTCTTTCTTCCCGCGAACCATACGCGACTGGAACAGGAAAGGGAGGTAATGACAGTGGCACGTAAAGTGCCCTCCGCCACACACCGTTTGGTGGCTTGCAGCGTATAAATGTAGATGTAGCTAATCTATGTTTTATTGAAACGTATGGCGTTTTTAAATTTCTCCGTCCGTTACTTATCTTATCGAATAGTTTACATACATGTTGTACTAATTTATGGCAGGTCACGCAGTCCAAGTAGATTAGGCAGCAGAACCGTTGCGATTGAAAATTTATAATTCACCAACAGTTAATATAACCGAATACAGTCGTCTAGCAATGAGGATGTCATACCGGCATAATCCTTCGTGCCAGAAATAGAGAGTGACTGATTTGGAAATTTGATGCGGTGTTAAAGAAACTCGTAAGTACAGACGCTGGTCTCGACAAGTTCCACTTGCAACTTGGAAAAAAATAGTGAAGTGGAACAATATGTGTATCACAGATTACGATTCCTTCCTACAAAACAGCGTCATAAAGAAATAAAAGAACGGCACCTTCCTCGTTTCGAGAAGTCTCGTAAAACGCTCTGCGTCGTAACCGAAGAATGGCTAGCGCGTAATCGCTGTGCAAAGCGGCGTTGCAAGTGCAGTGCATTACACAGCTGAGAAACGCCTCCGGAAATTGCCGAGCGCCGCCGAAGAGAGGGGCCGTTAATTGCGCGCCTGGCAAGTCTACATGAAAGGCGACGCATGGAAACGAGTCCGCATAAATAATTGCCGTTTCGCAGTAAATTGAGCGTAAAGGACGTGCCTACAGCCAGGCCACGCGAGATGATCATGGCAACAGATTACTGCCGTGGACTTCGCGCTGCACTGCCATCGGGGAGGCCGATGTGTTAGCATCCTGTCTCTTCTGGATCGGAAAACAGGAACCCACACTTTCGCGATCGTGGCATAAGTCGTTACGATCTCAGCAAAACATCTACTCTACATATATACTTCGCTAGCCACCAAGCGGTGTGTGGCGGAGGGCACTATTCGCGCCAATGTCGTATTCCCCCCTGCCCCTCTGTTCCACTCGCGGATCGCGCGAGGGAAGAACGACTGCCTGAACGCCTCAGTACGAGCTCTAATTTCCCTTATCTTTGAATGGTGATCATTGCGCGATTTGAAAGTTGGTGGTAATAATATATGGTTCTACATCCTCGGCGAAGATCGGACTTCGGAATTTAGTGAGCAGCCCCTTCCGTTTAGCGCGTCGTCTACCTGCAAGTGTGTCCCACTTCAAACGTTATATGAGATTTGTAAAGCTCTCGGGATGGATAAATGTACCAGTCACGGATCTTGCCGCTCTTCTTTGGAGCTTCTCAATCCCCTGAATCATACCCAACTGGTAAGTGTCCCATACAGACGAACGATACTCTAGAACTGTACGAACTAACGTATTGTAAGCAATTTCCTTTGTTGAAGGACTGCATCGCTTCAGGATCCTACCAATAAACTGCAATCTAGAGTTCGCCTTGCCCGTTACTTGTGTAATCTGATCGTTCCATTTGATATCATGTCTAATAATCACACCAAGATACTTGATTGATGTTACCGCTTCCAACGACTGGGCATTTATTTTGTACTCTTACATTAATGGGGATTTTCGCTTTGTTATACGCAGTAGGTTACACTTACTAATATTGAGAGATAGCTGCCAGTCATTACAATACGCAACTATTTTCTGCAAATTCTCATTGATTTGTTCACACCTTTCGTGTGATACTACTTTCCTGTAGACTACAGTATCATCGGCAAACAATTTAATGCCGCTGTCAATACCATCAATAAGACCATTAATGTAAATCGTAAAAAGCAGCGGCCTATTACCCTGCCCTGGGGCACACCTGATGTTACGCTTCTTTTTGTTGAAGTCTCCCCACTCAGGACGACATACTGCTCTCTGTCTGTTAGAAAACTTTCTATCCAACCAGATACCTCATCGGATAGACCGTAAGCGCGCAGTTTTTGGAGTAAGCGACAGTGCGGAACTGAGTCGAACGCCTTTCGAAAGTCGAGGAATATGGCACAACCTGGGAGCCGGTATCTAGAGCATGTTGTGTATCATGCACAAAGAGGGCCAACTGTGTCTCGCATGACCGCTGTTTCCTAAAACCGTGCTGGTTTCAGCAGGTGAGCTTCTCAGAGTCTAGAAAGGTCATTATGTCTGAACACAAAATATGTTCCATGGTTCTACAACACATCGATGTCAGTGAAACTGGCCGGTAATTATGTGCATCCGATTTTCTAACCTTTTTATAGATTGCTGTGATCTGGGCCTTCTTCCAGTCTCGTGGAACTTTGCGCTGTTCCACTGATCTCTGATAGAGGATGAATAAGAATGGTGCCATATTTGTAGCATAGTCAACATAAAATCTTACTGGTATACAGTCTGGGCCAGATGCCTTCCTGGCGTCTAAGGACCTTATCTGTTTTACAATTCCGGGTACCCTAAACACTATGTCAGCCGTCCTTGCGTTTGTTCGGTAATTGAAAGGGGGAACGGTGCTGCAGTCCTCTACCGTAAACGAATTTTTGAACGTTTAAAATTTCGGCCTTCTGATTATCATCATGTGTTACATTCCCCGTACTGTCAGCAAGAGAAGGTATTGAATTATTTGTAGCGTTCATAGATTTCACGTACGAGCAAAATTTTTTGGGTTATTTTTAGAATCTGCAGATAAAATATTGCTTTCTCTCACTGACCTCTTGACTGCTGCTTTCATTTCGCATAATTTCTGCTTGTCATCGGGGCAGTGACTATGTTTAAAACTACTGTGCAAAATTCTCTACATTCTCAGCAACTTCCTAATATGTTTGTTGAACCAAGGTGGATCCTTTCCCTCCCCTATATCTACTAGGCACATATTTCTCTAGCACGTGGTGGACAATACCTTTAAATTCCAACCAAAGATGCTCAATATCTTTGTGTCCCGCGGTGAATGCTTGGAGCTGACTATGAAGATATTCATTAATGAAACTTTTATTTGCTTTCTCAAACAAGAAAACTCTACGCTGTTTTTTTTTTTAACTTCCACTGACATAGAAGCCACAACGACATTGTGGTTGCTAATACCTTCTTCTAGATTAACTTCCTCAAAAAGATCATGTCTGTTTGTCGCCAAGATATCTAATATGTTCCCATCTCGATTTGGTTTTCTAAACAATTGCTCAAGGTTGTACGTTGAGAGCGCTCCTAGAAGAACTTCACACGAATGTTTGCTTCTGCCCCCTGTGAGAAACGTGTAATTTTCCCAGTCAATGGACGCCAAATTAAAGTCTCCACCTATAACTAATGGATAATTTGGATGTTTATTTCCTGTGTACTCAAGATTTTCCCTGAAACGTTCTGCGACGTTCGTTGCGGATCCTGGTTGTCTATAAAAACATCCTAATACAATGGTCACTCCTTGTCTGATTGACAGCTTTATCTAGACAATTTCACAGTCCGACCCAGTATCGATCTCAGCTGCGCTTAAACAGCTTTTCACTGAAATGAACACACCACCTCCCACAGCATCAGTCCTATCCTTCCTAAACATTGTCTAATCCGAGTTCAAAATATCACTGCTATTTATGTCTGGTTTCAACCAGCTTTCAGTACCTAATACGATATGGGCATTACTACTGTTTATTTCGGAGAGTAACTAGAGGATTTTGCTACAGACACTTCGAAAATTTACTAACATGAGATTTAGCATATTTAAATCCTTTGGAATGACCTGTTTAGGTGAACTAACAATTTTTACAGTTGCCACACCCACATCTGTGTCATGAACTGGTAATTTTTCAGGCCAACGGTTTGTTTCCCGTGGGCAGCAACCCAATCTAAAAACCCCCATGTGCCCGCCACAAGTACTCTGGTACCCATGTAGCTGCTTGCTTTCTGTAGTGCAGCACTGATCTATCGAGGGGCGTCCTACAACTTTCCACCCCATAGCGTAGGTTGAGGAATCTACAACCATTTTCGTCACAGAGTTGACGTAGCCTCTGGTTTAGATTCTCCTCTCGACTCCAAACCAGAGGACCCCGGTCCACCCTGGGTACGATGCTTCAAATCGTCAGCTTGGCTTCCAATCCTCGAGAGATGGAGGCCGCCTTCCCCAATTTAGCCAGCCGTCAAAAGGACCCAAGGATTTCCTCGGAACCCCGACGACTGGCATCGTTGGTGCCGACATATGCAACAATCTGCAGCTGGCTGCACCTCGCACGCACGATAGTAGCTGGAAGAGCCTCTTCCACATGCTGGACAAGGCGCCCTGCAAGCACACCGAGTGAACGTTGGACTTCTTCTCCGCCCTAGCCGCTATGTTCCTGAGAGGCTAACATTGGAGCTCCCAATAACTAACAAACCCCTATCCCCACGTGCCTGTCCGGACCCTTGCTGAAGGAGTGGCCACTATCCTGGCAGGTATTCTGATCCGGTTCAGCCTCCCCCTCCCTCTCCCTCTCCCCCCCAACATCAGATAGCACACTGAATCTATTAGCAAAGTGCATGGGATTTGGCAGGAGCTTGCGTCCCCATTGCAGCCTTCGCCTTGAGGTTCGAGACCTCGCCATAGTCCGCCACCCACACTGAGGTGAGTGAGAGTGGGCTGGCCGGCTCAGTCGCACCTGAGGTCGGCTCAGTGTCAGAGCTGTGACATATCTCTCCCCCCCCCCCCCCCCTGCACATCTAGCACAGCAGAGGCTGCCCCAGGCACCCCATCCGCACCGCACTTCAAGGTGACACTCTGGAGCCTGTTTACTGTGGCCAACAAAGCTTACAGCTGCACTGCACTGTGGCCAACTGCTGCTACATCCGCACACAACAGACACAATCCCTATCCATATAGCTAATATGTGATTTACTATAAGAAACTTAAGGAAACCTACTGCCACACAAGGTTAACAGCTACACTCTAGTTGGCTGAAAGGACACTCAACAATGAAAAACAATAAAAATGTATGGCAGAAGCTAGATCAGGTGCTTATTTTCCTGCTAGGGGCTAACTAGTGAATCCTACTAAGGGCTATCTAGTGAATACTAAAGACAAAAAACAGTGACCTACAGTAAACTGCTAGGGGCTATCTAGTACATATTATTAAAGAATTAAACAGTAACCTACAGTAAGCTACACCTACTGATTATCCCTCGTATTTGTAAAATAAACAAACGTTTACGTACACGCTAACATGACATAATAAAACTATAAAAACTGCTACCTTCAATGTATCGAGTCTAAATGGCACTAATAAACGTGAATACTGAGTATTGTACACTAACTTAAATTGATTAGCCCTCGTATTTATAATGTAAACAAACGTTTACGTACACCCGAAGAATGACTTAATAAAACGTATGAAAATGTTACCTTCAATGTATCGAGACTAAATGACACTAATAAACGTATATAGTGTGTATTGTACACTGGCTAAATTGATAGTCCCGCGTATTTAACGTCAATTAAGAATGTAAACAAACGTTTGCGTACACGCGAAACTGTCCTAAACAGAAAATCGCTTTTCCTATTCAGACGCAAATAAAAATTGAAACCTTCAATTTATCAAGTCTATCTGACACTAATTCACGTAAATACTATAGAATATACAGCAAAAACAATTAATTAATAGCTAAATTACTTATCTCGTAACACAGCAAGCGAAAAGCGCTCATAGCGCTAGGGTTCTGCGTGTAGAGACAAGTACTTTAATGATCGGCTTGATATCGCTATACATAAGCACACACTCATTCCAATTCAGATCTTGCTTGCTCAACACATACTCTCATCCAATGCGTCTTAAGTTCTCCATTTCCTCGCTACATCTTTTTTAAAACGATCAGTGATCTCTTTGAAGACAGCAACTGAGAGCACGTCGTTGAAACAGCTCTAAAAATACACTACTGGGCATTAAAATTACTACACCAAGAAGAAATGCAGATGATAATCGGGTATTCATTGGACAAATATATTATACTAGAACTGACATGTGATTACATTTTCACGCAATTTGGGTGCATAGATCCTGAGAAATCAGTACCCAGAACAACCACCTCTCGCCGTAATAACGGCCTTGACACACCTGGGCATTGAGTCAAACAGCTTGGATGGCGTGTACAGATACAGCTGCCCATGTAGCTTCAACACGATACCACAGTTCATCAAGAGTAGTGACTGGCGTATTGTGACGAGCCTGTTGCTCGGCCACCATTGACCAGACGTTTTCAATTGATGAGAGATCTGGAGAATGTACTGACCAGATCAACAGTCGAACATTTTCTGTATCCTGAAAGGCCCGTACAAGACCTGCAACATGCGGTCGTGCATTATCCTGCTGAAATGTAGGGTTTCGCAGGGATCGAATGAAGGGTAGAGCCGCGGGTCGTAACACATCTGAAATGTAACGTCCACTGATCAAAGTGCCGTCGATGTGAACAAGGGGTGACCGAGACGTATAACCAGTGGCACCCCATACCATCACGCCGGGTGATATGCCAGTATGGGGATGACGAATACACGCTTTCAATGTGCGATGTCGCCAAACACGGATGCGATCATCATGATGCTGTAAACAGAACCTGGATTGACCCGAAAAAATGACGTTTTGTCATTCGTGCACCCAGGTTAGTCGTTGAGTACACCATCACAGGTGCTCCTGTCTGTGATGCAGCTTCACGGGTAACCGCAGCCACGGTCTCCGAGCTGATAGTCCATGTTGCTGCAAACGTCGTCGAATTGTTCGTACAGATGGTTGTTGTCTTGCAAACGTCCCCATCTGTTGACTCAGGGATCGAGACGTGGCTGCACCATCCGTTACAGCCATGCGGATAAGATGCCTGTCATCTCGACTGCTAGTGATACGAGGCCGTTGGGATCCAGCACGGCGTTCCGTATTACCCTCCTGAACCCATCGATTCCATATTCTGCTAACAGTCATTGGATCTCGAGCAATGCGAGCAGCAATGTCGCGATACGATGAACCGCAATCGCGATAGGCTACAATCCGACCTTTATCAAAGTCGGAAACGTGATGGTACGCATTTCTCCTCCTTACACGAGGCATCACAACAACATTCCTGTGAAACCCTACATTTCAGCAGGATAATGCACGACCGCATGTTGCATGTCCTGTACGGGCCTTTCTGGATACAGAAAATGTTCGACTGATGCCCTGTCCAGGACATTCTCCAGATCTCTCACCAACTGAAAACGTCTGGTCAATGGTGGCCGAGCAACTGGCTCGTCACAATACGCCAGTCATTACTCTTGATGAACTGTGATATCGTGTTGAAGCTGCATGGGCAGCTGTACCTGTACACACCATCCAAGCTCTGTTTGACTCAATGCCCAGTCGAATAAAGGCCGTTATTACGGCCAGAGGAAGTTGTTCTGGGTACTGCTTTCTCAGGATCTATGCGCCCAAATTGCGTGAGTGAGTGAGTGTGTGTGAAATCTTATGGGACTTAACTGCTAAGGTCATCAGTCCCTAAGTTTACACACTAGTTAACCTAAATTATCCTAAGGACAAACACACACACCCATGCCCGAGGGAGGACTCGAACCTCCGCCGGGACCAGCCGCACACTGCAGCGCCCTCGACCGCTCGGTTAATCCCACGCGGTCAAATTGCGTGAAAATGTAATCACATGTCAGTTCTAGTATAATATATTTGTCCAATGAATACCCATTTATTATCTGCATTTCTTCTTGGTGTAGCAATTTTAATGGCCAGTAGTGTATCATGATTCGTGACAGTGGCTCGATTGGACTGTGTATACATTGGACTGTGTGAAAAATTGGGACTTCGTACGGGCGCTGATGACCGCGCAGTTGAGAGCCCCACAAACCCATCATCATGACCACCGCCTGATTAATAAATAGCTTGTTTGGGTGTCTTTGCGACGAAATACATCACTGATTCTACGTATCAGGGATCCGACAGTTGTTTGATAGGTTTGTGGAGGTATGTGGCATTAGATGTCTACCCACAGGTCATGTAATTCGCGTAAATAACGGGCGGCTGATTCTCGTACGCGGTGATGATGCCCGTAGTGATTCAGATGAGTTCCAGAGGATTTACATCTAGCGAATTTGGTCACCGAGACATGAACGTGGGTTCACTGTAATGCACGGTAGCGCGGTTCTACCTCCTAGACGTGGGTAATTATACTGTTGAAAGATGACATCGCCGTCGCCAGAAGACATCAAGCATGAAGGGGTGCTGGTGGTTCGCAGGGGGTTCGCAACTCTCAGTTTGTCCTCGATTACTTCCACAAGTCCCATGCAGGCGCAGGAGAATGTCTCCCATAGCATAATACCGCTCCCATCAGCCTCCATCGCTGGCGCTCTGCACGTTTCGAGTCGTTGTTCACCTCGATGATCGGGTTTGTGGAGACGACCAGCGATCTAGTGTAGCAAAAAAGTGATTCATCCGAAGAGCCGACACGATGTTTGCGTGCCCACTGCAATCAAGATTGACGATATCGTGAGGTCAACATGTGAACACTTAGGGGTATTTATAAATAACATTTCTGTTACCAATTTCCGTTATTCATATTTTAGACCACGCGTTTTGGGAAATTATCCCCATTTTCAAGTGTATTTTCTCTTTGTACTATGCCATTTGTACATAATGTTTTCGATGTGTGAGGTTCAGCTTTTTTTGGTTGACATTATTGCATTGTGTTAGAAATGCGTATATTTTAGTTAGTTATCGATGATTATATGTACTAACAGAAATTCTACGTTTCCTGTACGTTCAATTCAGTCGTGATGAACAGTCATTTCCACGCCCCTTCAGCTGTATCATCCTTGTAGTCATTAAATTCCTCTATAGTCCTACCAAACACCAATCCCGCTTCATGTGAAATTGATGATTGTTAATTTGGTCTTCAAATACGTTAATCCGTCCACGAACCGAAATATCATGAAACAATCGCTTCCAGGAAACATGCTCCACAAACAGCACTACGGCCGAGCCATTCGAGTTCGTCTCAGGGGCCAAATGAAAGCCACTGACTGATTCGCCAGTCATATGCACATCCCACGAAAGGCAATGTTTTGGATTCGAATAACAACGTGACACCAACAGTTTTAATTTCGAGAACACTTGTTCCACTAACTACACTGGTGTTTAAAACTTAGGGGAGAAAGTAACTTTCACATGATGTGGCACTGCCGAGTAACATACATCGATGAGACTTGGACCATATATAAAATCAACTGTGTTAATATCGTGCAGAAGGTAACTGAAAGAAATACACAATGAGACAAACAGAAATGACACTTTTATACAAAGGCAATAATTACACTGAACTCACCGCGATTTATGACGGTTCCCTGGACGTAACAAAAGGCGGGACATGATTTTTAATAGGATTTGTCATCACCACGGTACCATGGTATGCAAGTTAATCCCTTGCTGACTGCCAGCCCAGGGTGGCCAGGGTGGCCGAGGTTCTAGGCGCTTCAGTCTGGAACCGCGTGACCGCTACGGTCGCAGGTTTGAATCCTGCCTCGGGCTTGGATGTGTGTGATGTCCTTAGGTTAGTTAGGTTTAAGTAGTTCTAAGTTCTAGGGGACTGATGACCTCAGAAGTTGAGTCCCATAGTGCTCAGAGCGATTTGAACCATTTTGAACCCATGTTGACTGCAAGTTCGTAAGGAGTTCTTGTGGTAGGGCGTTCCATTCCTCCATCAGCGAGGTTGACAACTGGTAGACGGTCGTTGGTGCATGTGACGTCTGCCCCACGCACACAAGAGCTGCTAGATGGTATTTACGTCTGGGGAACGGGCAGGCCAGTACATTCGCCGAATACCCTCTCATTCCAACAGCTCCTCCGTCTACGCCATTCGCTGCAGTCGCGCATTGTAGTCCATAAAAGTGAAGTCAGCGCCGAATGCACCGCTGAAAAGACGCACGTAGGGGCGTAGTACAGTGTCACCGTAACGCGAGTGGTGAGTGTACCGGGTTCAAAGATCTGGAGGTCAGTATTCGCATGCAAAATTATGCCTCTCCAGACCATAATACGAGGACCAACAAAACGATCATGTTCGACAGTGCTGGACTTACTCTCATAAGGCGTGAGGTGGACATGTAATATACGCAGGAAGATGGTCCAGGTGCTCGTTTGGGCGGTCCAGATCTTAATGTTGCATGGGCGTACTAACGTCCAAATCTTTGAACACGGTACCTTCACCGGTAACGTTATTGTGACACTGTTCTTCTTCCCCATGTGCGTCTTTGCAGGTGTACATCTGGCCCTGACTTCATTTTTATGGATGGCAATGCGAGACCGCATCGAACAGTGTAGGTGAAAGGGCTCTTGAAACGAGGGGATATTCGGTGAATAGACTGACCTGCCAATTCCCCACTGAATTAAATCCCATCGAACACGTGTTGGGTGCGTCGGGGGGACATACTGCAGGACGTCCACATGCACCATTCGGCAGCTGAAAACCGAGCTAGTGGAAGAATGGAACACCCTACCACAAGAACACCGTACTAACCTTGTGGCCAGCATGGGAGCACGTTTCAGATAATGCACTGCCCGTGGTGATCACACACCTTTTGAATAACCTTGTCTCATCTTTTGTAATGTTTTGGGGACTATCATACACCATTGTGAGTTCAGTGTAATTATTGTCTTTGAATAAAAGTGTCATTTCTGTTCGTCTCATTGCGTACTTCTGTACTACAGCGAAGCAGTTGATACTGTTTATGGTCCAAATTTCATCGAGCTATGTTACTTGGCAGTGACATCATGCGAAAGCTATTTTCGTCCTTCAGTTTCGCATACCAGTGTATTTTACGTGGCACATATGAAGCTGAGGTACTCTTAACATAGTTTACATAAAATGACACGAAGGAAAAAAACAGTTTTCGTTTTGGGCACAGAATTGTGCGCAGGGAAATGATGGGTGAGGTCATTAATGTGGTACGTGTAAAGTATTTTTTATCAGTAGTGATCGTAGGCGTAGTTAACGGAATGAAGACTGCAAGCTTTCGTGGCCTTGTCATTGATGGTAAAATCTGCTGAGTCGTTAGGTCGCGTCATACTCCTGTTCAAACTTTTTCAGTGCTCGACCTTTCGATCCCTCAGCTGCGATATTCTTCAGGTTACCATGGTGTCCGAGGATGCTCAACAATGAACACAAGTATCTACCAGGGATCAACAGAGTTGGCACAACAATAATAATATTTTGGCTTCCACCTCTCTTTCAATACCTGCTTTCAGTATTTTCCCAATGACGACAGTTCATTAATGGCAGCCTGAAGATTTTTACACAGTAACTGCACTTCGCCGGAAAAGCGCCGGAAAATAGCATTTTATAAGCGACCGCGATAGTGCCTTTCGACAGTGATCAGCCATCCAGGTACACCAATGAAATCCTGAAGAAGGTCCCAGCGGAGGGATCGAAACTTCGACCACTGAAGAATTTTGAAGAGGAATATGACGCGGCCTAACGACTTATAGTATGTTACCATCAAAAACTGAATATTTTTGTGTAAACAGACACGAATAATGAGGAGCGACTAAAGTGGAGAGCTCCTGCAGGTAAATAAGTGAGATCAATCCATGTAAAAAGAAAAAGGTAGAAAGAATTTGCAGAAGTTCTACTTGTAGGGACTCTGTTAAGTCCTAAGAAGGAGTAAGGCCAGAATCAGTTTCGCAGGACAGGAACATTTATTTCTGAAGGATCTCGCCAAGATCAACAGGTTTATGTTTCAGAAATAAAAATAACTCTGCAATGTTTTTTATTACAAAATTTTTCCGTGTGACCTACAGGGCCAGATGTGAATAAACATTAGATCCGTAAGGAGCAATCCGTGGTAGCATAGTTATCGATGCACTTGAAAATTGGCAGATGACTTGTGATTATGCTACTAGAACTTTGAGAACAAAAATAAGACTGTTTTAAATAAAGTACCTATGAATAGGGTCTTAAGGAATGCTAATGATCTTACGATGCTATTGACAATGCCCTGAGCGTTGTGCACATTGACCGCCAATATGGAGCGGTACCTAGGCCGTTACGGAATCGCTAAATTGGGCGCTTAGCTTTTCGACTCGGATATTCATTACGACACGCGCAATTAATTTTAAGAGCCATACATAGTTAAAGTGAAAGTAACAAAAAGCCGCTGGCGCCATGCCAAGCGCGGGGGCCCGCATGTGGCTTCGCGGCTCTGCGCTCGAGTTTCAGGCGCCACATGCGTAGCTGCGTTATTATAAGGAGCTGATTAATCGCCGATGCACAACACTGACGCAGTGGAAGCCGATCCGGGGAAACACGCTGTTCACTTGGTAGATTTCTACCAACGTCGAACCTTCATGTACGGTCATAGACGTAATACAAAACTAGTTTGCTTAGAAAGCAAGGATTTTACATGTGCTTTCTTTCTTCTAGCAAGGTTGTGAACGAAACTCTTCTAGCAAATGACGTGGGAATAAAGGGACTTGATGTGCGATTTCAATTACCGCAATATCAGGTTTACTTCGTGAGTAATAGAGAGTCACTCAGTTTGGAAAAATACGTTGTAGGTGGACATCTACATACAAGAGTTGGACAAGAATATGGACACACCGCGAGAAATGAATGCTTGAAGATGAATGCAGATGTTAACCAAGACTTCTGGTTGCACTGTGGACTCTGACAACGAACGGCACCTATGAGATGTCCTCAAAAAATGGTTCAAATGACTCTGAGCACTATGGGACTGAACATCTGATGTCATCAGTCCCCTAGAACTTAGAACTACTTAAAGCTAACTAACCTAAGGACATCACACACATCCATGCCCGAGGCAGGATTCGAAACTGCGACCGTAGCGGTCGCGCGGTTCCGGACTGAAGGAGATGTCCTCAAAAGCAAGTGGTCGTCGTGGTCAGAACAGTGTTCTGTAAATGCATTATGTCAGAGCTAAATGAATTCGATTGTTTCCAAGCTGTTGGTGGTCGTATAGTGATTGTTTTCGTAACCTAGGTATCCGAAATGTTTGGTGTTCAAAAATGGTCCAAATGGCTCTAAGCACTATGGGACTTAATATCTGAGGTCATTAGTCCCCTAGAACTTAGAACCACTTGAACCTAACTAACCTAAGGACATCACACACATCCATGCCCGAGGCAGGATTCGAACCAGCGACCGAAGCACCGGCGCGATTCCCAACTGAAGTGCCTAGAACCGCTCGGCGTTTGGTGTTCCTGGAGGTGCCGTATCGAAGATTTATACTACATACAAACAAATCGGCAACACATTATCCGCTAAGTCCCAACGCGGATGAAAGTTTGTGTTGAGTGATCGTGACAGACGGTTGCCGAACAGGATTGTGACGAAAAATACAATGACAGAAAATGCAGAAGTTACTGCAGAGTTGACTGTAGCTCTCGTGAACGCTGTCAGCACGAAAGCAACACTAAGGAGCTCTATAAACTAGGAACTCCAGGGTGAGTTGAAATTTCAAAACCATACCCCAGTGATGTAATCTCATAACAGGAAAACGTGATGCCGAAGCCATAAGACCTATACTATGGAGCAATGGAAGAAAGTCATTTGGTCAAACGAGTCTTATTTTACACTGTTTCCAGATTCTGGGCAAGTTGACGTCTGGTATGCGCCACCCCAAGCCTACGATGCTGACTGCTTGTTGCCAAGAGTGAAACATGGCGGGGGTTCGGTGATAATTTGGGCAGCCATATCGTGATAGTCCGTGGGCCCCATGACTACTCTGCGAACTCGCATTACTGCCAAGAAATGTGAGACCATTTTGGCTGATCAGGTCAATCCCATATGCAATGCTTGTTCCCCAATCGTAATGCTGTATACCAAGACGACAGGGCCCCTTGTTCACACAGCTCACATCGTCCAGGACTCGTCTTGTGAGCACGAGGATGAATTTTCGCATCTCCCCTGTCCACCAGAGTCACCAGATATCAACATTAATGAACCGTTGTGGCCTACGCTGGTCAGAAGAGTACATGATCGTCATTCACCTGAACTTACTATAATTTGCAGGAAGACTGGTACTATTGCCTTTAAGAACCATACAGGACCTGTCGCTATCCGTTCCGAGATGAGTGGAAGCTATTTTGAAAGTCAACGGTTTTGCTACACCGTGTTAGGCACTTAAGTGTGATTTGCAGGATAGCCATGTAGATGTAATGTGCTATGTTTTAGGTGTTTCCACAGTTCTGGCCATCGCCTACATATGACCCGCATGACACCTGATGGTATGTGACAAAGAGTACTTAATGCACCGTAGTCAATTCTCCCTTCCCCTCCTCTCCCCCTCCTTTCCTGTTCTAGTGACGAAACGTGCTCAAGATGAACGGTTACTGGGAGGCCGTGTGAGCCCCGATCCCTCTAATTTTACTTTCATTGTCTTCTCGTGAGGTATATGTAGGAGGGAGCAATATTGTGACTGACTCTTGTAGGAAAGTACTCTCGGCATTTTAAAAGTACTCTCTTATAAAGTCTGCCATTGGAGTTAGATTAGCATCTCTGTCACAGTTTCGTATTTGTTAAGCGAAACTGTGACAAAATGTGCTGCTCTTCTTTTGATCTTCTGGATTTCCTGCATTTCCTCCAACAGTTCTCTCTGGTAAGAGCCTCATACTAACGAGCAGTACTCAAGTATTCGTCGAACGGGGATCTTGTAAGCAACGTCCTTCGTGGGTGGAATACACTTCCTGAAAGTGACAAGCACACAGGACAAAAATTTAATCACCCCCAGGAGACATCAAGCTAATATAGTGTAACACCGCCTCTTGTCTTGATAATGGCGTCAATTCGGCGAGAAACCCACTCATGGATGGTTAGTACCTGTCGAGCTACCACACTGCTACGCTTCACCTGGTGTTCCAAATAGAATCAGGCATCTTCTGTGGCATTAATATCCGATGATCTAGCGAGCCAGCCGATGCGCGATATGTTGCCTGACTGTCAAACCAAGAACGTATGTGTACAGCCCTGAGAATCGGGCTGTTGTCATCTAGGTGGAGGGCGTGTCCCCAGAGTACTCATGAGATGTAGAAGTAAGGGTAATACTTTGTCACCGATAACGGTCCAGGTTCATGGTGACCTGGTTGACTGAGTGCAAGATATGGTACGGAAACAACCACGAAACTCCATAGAAACATCTCCAGTCGGAACTACACCTTCCACGCACTGTCGATTAAACGCTCCATTAGGTCGTTAGTATAGCGATGCCTTGATCAGTTGATATGAGGCAAAATCGCGACACATCTGGCCACTCTACACGCTGTCCGCAGCTAGTGGTCTAGTGGCTATTGTTGCTGCCTGTGGATCACGGTGTACCGGGTTCGATTCCCGACCAAGTTGGGGATGTTCTCAGCCCGGGGACTGAGAGTTTGTGTTGTCCTCATCATTTCCTCTTCATCATCATTCATGGCAGTGACTAGATCGTACTGCGTAAAAATTGGACTGTGTAAAAATTGGGACATTGTACAGGCGCTGATGAGCGCGCATTCGAGCGGCCCACAAAACAAACTTCATCATCACATCAACACTAAGCGCTTCCACTCAACTAGTGTGAAACATCCATGTTGGTCGGCCCATTAAAGACATGTAGCTTTATGTGCTGCTATGGGCAATGGCCTTTTCCGAGGTACGTGCCGCCAAATGGCCGTCGTATGCAGTTCCTTTTGCAATGTTTGCACGGAAACTAATTGAGATAGAGCTACATACAGTGACAGTAGCTGTTCCTGTCGGATTTGAAACCGACTGTCAGTGACAAGGAGTTACACTCGTTTCCCGTCTCAATGGGTTAGGATCTTTTTATAACTGCCGTTCTTACATCGTGTTACCTGGCCACGAAAATTACTCCATTCCTTGTAGAAACTTTGCACAGTCAGCTTAGATACACCAATAAACGGGGCAGCTTCTTTCCCGACGTGATCATGGAGGTGTCCCAACACGATAGCCCCTTCCAGCATTATGTTGCGTCCTAAAGGCGACCCATCATTCTGCACTGATTCCATAAAACCGACTGTCACATACACACCACGTCACTGCTATGACAAAGGCCAGTGGTAGTGTTCGACATGGGAGCCAGTTCTACACCAGCCACAGCGTTCAGAATCGAACAGTCTGCTCTTTTAAGAGGAGTGAACAAGATTACGTAGTTTTAACCGGATGGCCGGCCGATGTGGCCGAGCGGTTATAGGCGCTTCAGTTTGGAACCGCGCGACCGCTACGGTCGCAGGTTCGAATCCTGCCTCGGGCATAGATGTGTGTGATGTCCTTAGGTTAGTTAGGTTTAAGTAGTTCTAAGCTCTAGGGGACTGCTGACCTCAGATGTTAAGTCCCATAATGCTCAGAGCCATTTGAACCAGTTAACCGGATGACACCCTAGTTACTACATTGGCCCAAAGTAATTTTAGATTTAGTGCAGTACAGGAGAGGTTGAACTACAGTATATTTTTTAAATAAATTCTTTTATAACATATTAGTTGAGCACCACAACTCCGTAGCTGTATTTACGGGTAGGTCTAAACGTGTGGACTCCGTTATTTGCTCTGTTGTCTTCCCCGATCGTATCCTCACTATCCGACTGCCTCTAGACTTCACTTTCTTCTGCGCGTAATTATACGCGACTTTGCGGGCAGTGAAGCAGATGCGACGTGTTTCAAGTGCAACATTCCTTGTCTGCACCGGCTCCCTGAGTGCCCTCCACTCTCTACAATGCTTGTATCTACTAGATAAAGTAGTTCAGACTATCCAGGACGCTTCCCTCCAACTACAAAGGCTGGGGAAGGAGGTGTCTTTCTGCTGCGTGCCAGGGCACGTCGATGTTGTGGGGAAGGAAAGAGCGGCTGTAGCAACCAAGGAGGCATGTCGCGATCCTCAATTAGTTCAATGTGCCGTCCCCCTACATGCTATCGCTTCGCTGTTGAGGTGCAGAGTCATGCATAGGTGGAAAGAAGAGTGGCTCGGAATGACAGACAATAAGCTGTGTTTGGTAAAGCCTGCAACGCTTCCATGGCGTACCTCCTGCCAGCCACGTAGGCGCGATGAGGTTCTTCTCATTCGTCTTCGTATAGAGCACAGTCCTTTAAAGCATGACTTATTGCTGCGGCGAAAGGACCCTTCGATGCGTGGTGCTACTACGTACAGATCACTGTGCGCCACATTTAGCAAGACTGTGTTTTATTTTCAGACCAGAGGGCAGCAGCAGAGCTACCGACAGGTCTGCTCTGTGTTTTAAGTGACACTGAAACGAGTGCGGTGAGAGTTTAAGGTTTTTTAGTATGTCCAACTTCTTTCCTAAAATTTTAGGGAGATGTTCTTACTATTTTTACAGTGTGACTGGCCCACCCTTGTACTTTGTAAGTGGTCAGCTAGTCACATTTCCCTATACCGCTACCTTAGCTCTTCTCTCGTATTTCTTTCAGTTTTACTGCTATTAACGTACTTTACAGATAGGTCCACCTTTGTTTCTTGTAAGTGGCCAGCCAGTCACACTTCTCTGTGCTGTTAGTTAAGCTCCTCTGTCGTTTACCTTATGTTTTACTCCCAAGTATAGCGCCTTTCATCCTATCTCCATTGTTTTAAGATGCGTGACATAGAACGATTCTGTGGTCAAAGGGAGTGAGGTGTGGGTTAATGAATGAGTGTTCTTTTGTAGGTTTATCCCTCGTTGTGTGACAACGTTTTTAGTCATTGTATCCACATCCGTTTCTTTTCATCTTTGTAAGGGCGATTATAACCTCGCCATTGAGCGCCCGCAAATTCCACACACCCACCCACACAATAACATGTTGTCTGATGAGCTTACCCAAAACAGAAAAATTCTGCTATTCACACAATAACTGAGCGTGCACGCCAAGTCAGCGACGCAGAATACAAGAAAGTGAAGTTCCAATAACTATAGTCCGCTTTTAGAGCCTATGGTTACGACAATACAACTATACGTAGAACAATGGAAAAACAAAATAAAACCGAAATGGAGGAAAAGATGGGGAAAGAGCACATTGTCTTTACCGTACACCCTGGAAGTCAGAAAACGCGCGGGGAAAGCTTTCGTCGAGCAGACATCAAGCCGATCTACCGAAGAAGTCAGAGATGTGCTAGGGCTCCAAGAAGATTGCAACAGACAGCCTGCAAACATATGGAGTCCACGAAGTCACCCACGATAACGGAATAGTATACGTTGGAGAGATGGAGCGGTTTATCAGCACAAGCTCAACGGAAAATGTAAGACACATATAGCTTGGAAAATACAGCAAGTCAGCGGCGGCAGAGCATCATAAAGACTAAGGCAAAATTATATATTTCCTGGAAGTTCGCGTGCTGGATAGGCAGCTGCTTACCTCCAAGATAGAGATAGGAGAGAAAATGAGATTGTGCAGCAGCCTGCTGAGGTAGATCAGGACGGCGGATACAGTCTCCCATCTTCTTGCCTGCCCCATCAGTCGCGGTAGTAAAATGTAGCGGCCGGAGGCATAGACAGTGAGCTGCTGCAGTCATGCAGAAACAGCACTACACCATTCTTCTGATGTGACCACATTCGTCGGTTCCAATAAAAATAAAAATTACTATCAGTAAAGCAGGAAGTTTTAGTAACTGCTCAGACGTGGGAAACTGAAAAATCTGTAACAGCCAATAAACTACATGGACTCTTTGAAAAAGTTTGGGAAGCAGAATCTATACCAAAAGATTCGAAAACTGTATTAATTCACTCAACGCACAAACAATGGGATAAGACAGATCTCAACAACTAAAGATGAATTCCCTTGCTACCAGTGACCTACAACATTTTTTTTTCAAAAGCGTTACAAATTGGCTGGAATGCAAACTGGATCAACAGTTAAGAGAGTATCAAGGACAGTTTAGAAAAAGATGATCCTGTATGGAACAACTTTTAAATTTGAAATGTATAACCAGATATACAAGAATGAGGCCCAGAAACACTTATATAACATCAAAAAAAGAATATGATTTGACTGACAGAGAAACATTATTCAACACTTTAAAAGAGTTTGGAGCCGACAACGAATCAGCTGAAACCATTAAACAAAATTCTAAATTAAATTTTTAGGTGAAACCTCCAAGGCTTTTGAGATTAAAACTGGTGTAAGACAAGAAGACGGATTATCTCCACTGCTGTTCAATTGTGTACTAGAAAACTTTAACAGTGAATGAAGGAAAAGAACAGAGGAAGAAGGAAGTCACAAAAATCGTAATTGAGAGTAAACAGGTAATCTCAGAACTGATTGTTTGGCTTTTGCAGATGATCTTGCCATCTGAACTGAATCTATAGAAGACGCAATAATGCAGATAAATCTCCTACAAGAGACACTGTCAAACGCTGGCCTATGTATATCTTTTGAAAGTAAACAGAGTGTGAGAAGAGGCGAAGGAGGCACCGAAATAAATGGAAACTGATTAAAGAAGAATAAGAAAGGCTACAAAATTTAAATGTATATGTGAAGTAATATGACAGTATGCTCTTGACAAAGAAGCCAACTTAGCAAGGGCGAAGAAAATGGAAGTGGATTTTCACTTAACAAAAATCTTCTATAACAAGTAATCTTTATCCACAAGTGTAAAACTCCAGCACTGCAACACTATTATTAGACCAGAATGTCTTTATCGATTAGAATGTCTTTCGTATAATACAGTCAAACAATTAGGTGAAATGGGAAAGAAGGAAAAGAAAATAGTGAAATTTTGGGACCAAAATACCACAATGCGAAATGGAAATAAGAAGTAAAAAATTAGTTTATGAAAGACTACAACGAATAGTAGATACAGTGAGGAGGAGAAGAGTTGTATTCTGTGAACCCTTAAAATGGCTAGATGAGAAATTAATAACAAAAAGAATTTTAATCTTTTTTGGCAGAAACTCAAGAACATCAACGATATGGATCAAAGAAGTTAGAGTAGACCTGAGTGAAATGGAAATAGCGGAGGAAGAAATGGAAAAGGGGAAAAGTTTAGAGCAGAAGTAAAAAGTCTGAAGGGCTTCAAGGAAAAAAAAACAGGTGCAATGTGGGCACAAGAAGGAAGGGAACAACATGGGTAAAGAATAAATAACTACAGAAACAAAGAAAGGAGGAAAGAAAGAAGACATAAGTTAGTTCATATGGTCCTCAGTAGGTGTGTACACACGACCGGTTTTGGTACAGTTAAAGTTTCATTTGTTAACAATAAAACCACTCAATCAACTGAAGTTGTCCTCACCCTAATGTTGTCATGGAACCAAAGGTTCCGTGTCAGAAGAATAAAAGAGACAAAAATTCCATAACAGCCGTTCCCTCATGCTGTTTGCGTTCCCAGTCGCACAGAACGGTGGAACAGTTATTATGGAATTTTTGCCCCTTTTATCCCCTTGATACGGAACCTTTTGTTCCTTGACAACATTGGGGTTAAGATGACCTCAGCTGATTAAGTAATTTTATTTTTTACACTAGATCATGGAACTTTAACTGTTCCAAAAACGGTCCTGTGTACACAATAAAAGATTGTGGATTAATCAGCTGTCCTCCGGTTCCTTTATTTTACAAAATGGACTTATAGAGTTTGCGGCTACCCCATAAGAAGAACGAAATTGATGGTCACAGAAGCACTGAGGAGAACACCATTAGCACTAATCATGCACATATGTCAAATAAAAGGTGGTACGGCTGAAATTAACACCATGGCAGCAATATGGAAGAAATTAGAGCAAGAAAAGGCTGATCAGAAAGGGAATGATGTCAGGAGAAGTATTCCGTAAGTATATCATAGTTCTGAGTGAAATGGAAATAACGTTATTTTCAAACAAATTATTTTGTAGAAGATGGAGTTTAAAAATTCTCCTACCCAAAAATGTAAATGACAACAACAAAAATGCTAAGGAGTGTTTAAGCTCAATTCGACTTTTTGTTTCCTTTATTGTCATTTCATCCCCCTGGTCCACATTGTCGGTGGGTACGTTGTGAGTGGTTACAATGTGTCGCTCTTCAGCGAAACGATTTTAAAATTTAAACATATTAAAATTTTTACAAGGTGTTAAAAAAAGAATGTTTTCACAAAATTAAGTGCAGATGGTGAGTTATGTTGGTTGGAAGACAAAAGGCTGATATGTTGATCGTTTAAAATATTTACACAGATGAATAAAGTGATGAGATTATATAAATTGCCAGGTGTAAGGTTATTATGGGATTTGTAGATTTTTGGGTAGCGAGTCAGGGGAGTTTCATGTGAGTGAATGTTTGATTGAGGGATTTAGGAGGGTGATGAGGGATGAGGTTCCAAACCAAGACATAGGACATGAGTGGGGCTAAGTGATGAGGACAGCAGCCCTGACAAGGTGTGGAGGAGCGGGTTCTGCTGGATCTGGTGGTAGGACCAGTACATATTTTGTCGGATTTCATGATCATGGAAGGGGAAGTAACGAAAGTTTAGTTGGGAAATGATGCAGAAAGCGTGTAGGTGTAGTGTTAGTTTAGGTGTTTATGGATGCATCGGGAAAGGGTGACTGAAAGACTTTGCTGAACACTGACATAAGGAGCTGTTACTGGCAGGTTTATTGAGAAAAAGTACGATTTGAGAGGATTTTCAAGGTGCAGGATAGAAACCTGTGTGGAGGATTACAATGTAAAGGATGACACAGATTTCTAAGAAGGAGAAGGAGGTGCTTGTAGATAAAGCAGTCGTGACAAGGATTGGTGATGCGTTTTTCATGGAGTGACTGTTTAATGTCTTGTGTTGCAGCTAGAGTGTTACGATCTGTCTACAGTACACTGAGGTGACAAAAGTCATGGGATATCTCCTAATAGTGTGTCGGACCTCCTTTTGCGCGGCTTAGTGCAACAAGTCGACGTGACAAGAATTCAACAAGTCGTTCGAAGTCTCCTGCAGAAATATTGAGCCATGTTGCCTCTATAACAGTCCATAATTGCAAAAGTGTTGCAGTTGCAGGATTTTGTGCACAACCTGATGTTGTGATTTGGCGAGACAGCCAAGCCACTACGAGGTAACCGAAAGGCACGCGTTTAGCTCACGCAGGCTGGCGTGAGGTCTGGAACAGGTCAAGTAATAGAGACTAGCAAAATAAGTACGTAGCTTCTGGAATACTTAACTTTAATCCATAATTGGTGAACATCGGTCTGACGGTACATGCATCACAAGATAAATAGCAAATGATAATGGCGCCTTGCTAGGTCGTAGCAAATGACGTAGCTGAAGGCTATGCTAACTATCGTCTCGGCAAATGAGAGCGTAATTTGTCAGTGAACCATCGCTAGCAAAGTCCGCTGTACAACTGGGGCGAGTGCTAGGACGTCTCTCTAGACCTGCCGTGTGGCAGCGCTCGGTCTGCAATCACTGACAGTGGCGACACGAGGGTCCGACCTATACTAACGGACCGCGGCCGATTTAAAGGCTACCACCTAGCAAGTGGGGTGTCTGGCGGTGACACCACACCTGAACTAAAAATGTTCAATGGGATTCATGCCAGGTGATATGGGTGGCCAAATCATTTGCTCGAATTGTCCAGAGTGTCTTTCAAACCAATCACTAACAACTCTTGCCCGATGATGTGTCATTGTCATCCATAAAACTCCCTTCGTTGATTGCGGACAAAGGCCGGCCGCGGTGGCCGTACGGTTCTGGCGCTGCAGTCCGGAACCGCGGGACTGCTACGGTCGCAGGTTCGAATCCTGCCTCGGGCATGGGTGTGTGTGATGTCCTTAGGTTAGTTAGGTTTAAGTAGTTCTAAGTTCTAGGGGACTTATGACCTAAGATGTTGAGTCCCATAGTGCTCAGAGCCATTTGAACGATTTGATTGCGGACAAGAAATTCATGAATGGCTGCATATGGTAGCCGAACAGAACTATTTCCTGTCAATGATCAGTTCAGTTGGACTAGAGGACCCAGTCTATTCCATTAAACACATCTTGTACTATTATGGAGCCAGCACCAGTTAGCACATTCCTTTGTTGACAACTTGAGTTCATGGCTTCGTGGGCCTGCGCCACGCTCGAACCTTACCATCAGCTCTTACCAACTGAAATCGAGACTCATCTGGCCAGGCCACGGTTCTCCAGTCGTCTAAGGTCCAACCGATATGGCCACGAGACCAGGAGAGGCGCTGCAGGCGATGTCGTGCTGTTAGCAAAGGCTCTCGCGTCGGTCGCCTGCTGCCATAGCTCATTAATGCCAAATTTTGCCGCAGTGTCCTAAAGCATACGTTCGCCGTATGTTTCACAATGAATTCTGCGGTTATTGCTTGCCTGTTGTCCGTTATAGCTCTACGGAAAGATCGCTGCCTCGGTCGTTAAGTGAAGGCCTCGGCCACTGTGTTTTCCGTGATGAGAGTAATGCCTGAAATTTGGTATTCTCGGCACATTCTTGACACTGTGGATCTCGTAATATTGAATTCCCTAACGATTTCCGAGATGGAATGCCCCATACGTCTAGCTGCAACTAGCATTCCGCGTTCAAAGTCTTAATTCTCGTCGTGTGACCATAATCATGTGACCCTTTTCACGTGAATCACGTGTGTACAAATGACAGCTTCGCCAATGCACGCCGTTTTATATCTTGTGCACGCAATACTATCGCTGTTTGTATATGATTTTTGTCACCTCTGTGTATATTGTCCAGGTACTGAAAGACACTAGCAAGAGGTTCTACAGGCATTGGTGGTTTCACGACATGTAGGGTATGAGAAGTAATCGAAGTGGGTGTCATCAGGGTGTGCGAAGGCGCAGCATCCGTCGTCTACACCACATGTGTAAAGCACAAAATACGCAACTACTTGCGAGAACACGCTGTAAAACATGCAGATAAACTGAGCGCTCATAAGTAATTTTACCGGTATGTAAAGGTTGGAATTAAATCTTTCGGAACTAGAATCATGCTTTCTGCACGTGTCAGTAACATACACGGCACTAGTAAAAAACGGGCGGAAATCAGCTTCAACGTATTTACATCATTCCCAAAGTCTACATTTAAGACACACGCAGGAGTTTCGATACAAAACCTTTGGTAGCATTAACAAATATATTCTTATTTCCTAAACTTAAACAAAATGAGTGCTATTACTGTTAATTTTATACATTAATGATTGATAGGATAGTATTAGATGACAGATATTTCATAAATGACACAGTTATTTATTCTGAAGTCCTACACGACACAAATAATATCCATTTAGATCTTGAGAAATTCTCAGTCTAGTTCAGACACTCGCAACTAGCTCTCAACGTAGTGATACGTAAAGCGGTGCACTTCACGTAGCCACAGATTATACTATTAATAAGTCACAGCTAGAGTCATCTGTACCATAAAAACACAAGCGAGTAATAATATGTTGATAAATGTGATGGCATCATCACAGGAAAAGAGAAGTTTCAGGAAAAGAAAAAGCTGTCTTCGATTTGTTGCTAATATACTGGGAAACTTCAGATCGCTTACAATAAAGGTTGTTTGCATGGAAGTCGTACGCCTACACTAGAATACTGCTTACGTTTGTGGGGTTTCTACCACTTTAGACTAAATGGACGAACTGAGAAAATACAAAAATAGCGGTGCGAAAGGTCACAGAATCGTTAGATCAGTGATACAGTGTAAAAAATTTCTGGAAAATTTTAGTGGCAGGCACTCGAACAAAGACATATATCGCGCAAAATCCTGCATCGAAAATTCTGATAATCGGCTTTGAGGATGGAAACTACCAGTATTCTCTAGCCCCCCTGATTTTTTTCTGTTGCGATCTTGAAGATAAAATTAGACTAATAACAATTCACAAAGACACGGAAAAGCAGTCGCTCTTCAATGCTCTATCCATGAATGGAACGGTCTTCTTATAAGGGGTAGTACACTAAAAATTATCTTTCGATATGTGCTTTATTTTGAAGCACTGAGTATTCATGTAGCTGCAGTTCTAGTATGGTCTTACGAGCATACGTCTGATTGTTCCTTACTTATCCGTTTTATCTATCACGGCATTGAGGACATATCGAGTGATACTATTTAATTTACTGCCTTTCATTGTTGCTGGGAACTGCATTTCATCAAAGGGTATTTTTCTACGTTTGCAATATTGACTTATAACGTACCTAATAATCATTGTCTCATTGCAAAGATAATAAATAAGTAGAATTAAAAGTAATTGCTAACAGAATACCCCATTTTTCAGTATACGAACCGTTTACATTCCTCACCACTCACGTTTCCCAAAAAAATGTAAGACAGAACATTAGAATACCGAATATATAATTCAATGTAGAAAATATAAGCCTAATTTTTCTTAACAGTTTTTTGTATCTTTTTCTGCCGCATTTTGTTACACTCAAATGTTTAAGCGGAAATTCACCACAGCTGGCAAATTAATAGATTTACTGCAAATTATTAACTGTAAGTTAGTGAAATCAGCATAGAAAATGTCGAATTTGCTGTTTCCGTCAATGTTAATGGCAATCAACGTTTTTAAGAATGGTTTAATGATTTTCCGCTCTCCTAGTCGACGTCGTACACGACGCATCCAGACATTTTATTTCATTTAATAAGAAAATTTTGTCGATTTTGTCACATATTATTGTGCAGTAGTACCCAGGAATTACGCGATAGATTCGACGGAGCGATAGCCTTGTAAGTCGAATCCGCGTATGTAGGGATCCAATTTCTAACATAAATAAATACAATTTATGTTCAATTGGGACCAGGAACTAAAGAAAACAATATAGTTTAGAAGAAAAGTTTATAATAAAATGTTCAACAATACGACAAATTATGTTTCAGTACACTGTTGTGCATTGAAACAATGGAAGCCGAAGTTATTGTGACGTAAAAGGCTTAATAAAATTTAATAACGTAGTCTGACTACTCGTTTTTTTTTTCTCACCAAATATTGCCTCGTAGAACGCTGATAAATATTTTATTCCCTGTTTTGTAGCAGAAAGGTGCATTTCATTGGAGTCTATTGTTTTCTAAAATTCGAAAACCTTTTTCATTTAAACTGAAGCTTTCTGTCAAGTCTGCAATCGTCATTTGATCTTCTGATAGAACCGGATCTACATAATCATGTTCAGTGTTTTGCTCTTGCTCACGAATTTCTGTAAGATCATCAGTTATTAGCTCCTGATTGTGAGAGTCCGGCAGTTCATGAAAGCTTCTCGAACGTCTAAATTTAATTGTCTTCCAAGATCGACTAATTATTCAATCACATTATCAATTTGATCAGGATGTGGTGCTGATTTCCCCTGGATTTCAGTGGCGAAAAAAAAAAGACACAGTGTTTTCCAGACTTTTAAAGTTTTTTAAAAATTCCATTTCACGATTGTGCAATAATTATCACTGCAACTTAAATATTGAATTTCTCCCAAAAGTGTTTAACAGAGAGCTCGTTGTTTTGTCTCATAGCTTCATGGCCGCGCGGAATGGTCATGCGGTTTGAGGCGCCATGTCACGGATTAGGCTGCCCCTCCCGCCGGAGTTTCGAGTCCTCCGTCGGGCATGGGTGTCTGTGTTGTTCTTATCATAAGTTAGTTGAAGTAGTGTGAAAGTCTAAGGACCGATGACCTCAGCAGTTTGGTCCCTTAGGATTTCACACACATAGCTTCATGTACGTGCGGAAACTATCGTCTCGTTTTGTAAGCCTTAAACGTTTTGATAGCTTCCTGCACCATCGGTTGAAGCAAGGTGGTTGTATTCGATGGCGAAAATACAGCTTCCACAAGTGGGTCGAGACTAATTAGAGTAACAGGAGGATGACCGGGTGCGTTGTCGGTGGATAGCACCATTTTAAATGGGATTTGTTTTGGTTGGCAATGACGTTCGACTTCAGTTATCAAGTTATGACCAAAAAAGTCAGAATTCGTTTCATTTCATCAGTCCTCAAAAAGGGAATGTGTCACCCAAGCCGGCCGCGGTGGTCTAGCGGTTCTAGGCGCTCAGTCCGGAACCGCGCGACTGCTACGGTCGCAGGTTCGAATCCTGCCTCGGGCATGGATGTGTGTTTAACAGCTTCGAAATTTCTTTCATTGCCTTTTATAACTATTCTGACTGTTGATTCCGGCAGATCAAACTTCTTTGCCAATTCACAAATTTTAATTTTTGCATCGGAGTCTTTCAAAATAATATTACGTTTGCATTTCAATAGCAATGTTTTTCTTTTCCTACTTGATACAAGTGAAACAGTTCTGTTTTGTTTGTATGACGTAGTTTGAATCTATTAACAAGTGCATAAAACGATTCCGCACGAAACACTTCCGAGACTGTAGTAAGTCGAGCATTGTGTGGGCGGAGTGCGGTAAGAGAGGTGCGCAACACTCAGACAAACCGCGGAACTCCGTATGTGTATAAAACGGGGTGGCGTAAGTCGGGACATTACTGTATTTAACTTTTGTAAGACACTGAGAGCCTTGGCGGTGCTTTGCCAGGGAAGAAAACCCGTAACCCTTGCAGCTGCTATATTACTTTTAACCCAAGTAAAACATTGTTTCCCAAGTTACAGGGTACTTTACAGCATTTCGTACTTTTACACCAACTTAATCAGCATTCACAAGTTCATAGACGTCAGCTATTAGTGGTGTTCATTTTTTTACTGCACCCTTTTTATCTGCTGCATGCTCGTTACAATATTGTAAGTTAAATTTATTCTTACTTTCAAAATAACATAGTTATAAAAGTTTTATCAGTTGATCTGTGCATATTTTATATATCAAGAAGCATTAATGTACAATTTTCACTTCACTGATGATACAAAGATACACTTATTAGCCAAAATATTACGACCACCTGCTTGACAGCTTATTTGGCTGTCCTTGGAACGAAACACATAACTGATTCTGCCTATCAGGGATCCGACAGTTTGTTGGTAGATTTGCGGAGGTATGTGGCATTAGATGTCAACGCACAGGTCATGTAATTCGCGTAAATAACGGGCCGCTGATTAACCTACGCGGAGATGGCTTCCGATAGCGACCCAGATGGGTTCCGTAGGATTTACATGAGGTGAATTTGGTCACCGAGACATCAACGTAGTTCAGTATATTCTCCTCAAACCACTATACAAGGTTCTGGCTCCGAGACTTGGACAATTATACAGCTGAAAGATGACATCACCGTGGGGGAATACATAAAGCATGAAGATACCCAGGTGGTTCGCAGCTGTCAGTGTGTCTCAGATTGCTACCACAGGTCCCAGGCAAGCGCAGGGTAATGTCTCCAATATCATACTTCTCCCACCAGCCTGGTTACTTGGCGCTGTGCATGTTTCGGGCCGCCGTTCACCTCGATGACGGCGTTTGTGGTGACGACCATCGACCTAGTGTAGCACAAATGTGATTCCCCCGAAGAGACGGTAAGTTTCCATAGATCGACGGTCAAATTCCGATGCTCTCGTGCCCAATGCAATCGTAATTGTCGATGTCGTTAGGTAAACATGTGAATACGTAGGAGTGTTCTGCTGCGGAGCTCCATGTTCAACAATGTACGGTGGCCGATGTGCTCCGAAACACTTGTGCGTGCAGCAGCATTGTGCTCTTTCGGCAGAGATGTCACAGATCACCATCCATCCTATTTTACAGAGCAGACAAGCCTCCGAAACCCACATTCTGTGAAGAGTCTTGGACGTCCAACCATTTGGCGCCTAGTGGTAGTTTCACTGTCCTATCTCTTTCCGCGAATGCTCACGGCACAGCACGCGAACATTCTACCAGCTTCGCCGTTTGGGAGATACTTGTTCACAGGGTCTGCGTAATACACTACTGGCCATTAAAATTGGTACACCAAGAAGAAATGCAGATGATAAACGGGTATTCATTGGACAAATATAATATACTAGAATTGACATGTGATTACATTTTCACGCAATTTGGGTGCATAGATCCTGAGAAATCAGTACCCAGAGCAACCACTTCTGGCCGTAATAACGGCCTTGATACGCCTGGGCATTGAGTCAGAGCTTCGATGACGTGTACAGGTACAGCTGCCCCTGCAGATCCAACACGATACCAAAGTTCATCAAGAGTAAGGACTGGCGTATTGTGACAAGCCATTTGCTCGGCCACCATTGACCAGACGTTTTCAATTGGTGAGAGATCTGGAGAATGTGCTGACCAGGGCGGCAGGAAGGCCCGTACAGGACCTGCAACATGTGGTCGTGCATTATCCTGCTGAAATGTAGGGCTTCACAGGGATCGAATGAAGGGTAGAGACACGGGTCGTAACACATCTGAAATGTTACGTCCACTGTTCAAAGTGTTGTCAGTGCGAACAAGAGGTGACCGAGACGTGTAACCAATGGCACCCCATACCATCCCGCCGGGTGATACGCCAGTATGGCCATGACGAACACACGCTTCCAAATGCGTTCGCCGCGATGTCGCCAAACACGGATGCGACCATCATGATGCTGTAAACAGAACCAGGATTCATCCCAAAAAATGACGTTTTGCCATTCGTGCACCCAGGTTCGTCGTTGGGTACACCATCATATGTGTTCTGGTCTGTGATGCAGCGTTAAGGGTAACCGCAGACATGGTCTCCGAGCTGATAGTCCATACTGCTGCAAACGTCGTCGAACTGTTCGTGCAGATGGTTGTTGTCTTGCAAACCTCCCCATCTGTTGACTCTGGGATCGAGACGAGGCTGCACGATCCGTTACAGCCATGCGGATAAGACTCCTGTCATCTCGACTGCTAGTGATACGGGGCCGTTGAGATCCATCACGGCGTTCTGTATTACCCTCCTGAATCCACCGATTCCATATTCGGCAAACAATTCATTGGATCTCGAGCAGCAATGTCGCGATACGATAAACCACAATCGCGATAGGCTACAATCCGACCTTTATCAAAGTCGGAAACGTGATGGTACCCATTTCTCCTCCTTACACGAGGCATCACAACAATGTTTCACCAAGCAACGCCGGTCAACTGCTGTTTGTGTATGAGAAATCGGTTGGAAACTTTGCTCATGTCAGCACGTTGTAGGTGTCGCCACCGGCGCCAACCTTGTGTGAATGCTCTGAAAAGCTAATCATTTGCATATCACAGCATCTTCTTCCTGCCGGTTAAATTTCGCGTCTGTAGCTCGTCGTCTTCTTGGTGTAGCAATTTTAATGGCCAGTAGTGTAATAATCTACCCTTTGTCAAAGTCACTTATCCCAATGGATTTCCCCACTTGTAGCCCATATTTTCGCTAGGGTGAGCCCCGCCTGTGTCTGCTCCGCTTACATACTTTTGTCACCGAGTCATGTGAGCTGATGGCGTCCAACGTCGCCGTGAGCAGTGGTCATGACGTTTTGGCTTATCAGCATATGTGCGTAGATACTAATACAGTTGGCTGCTGTCGAGCAAAGCGAAATAGGAAGCGCAGGAAAGGAATACAGTAGAAGACGACTGGGCAGCTTTGAGAGATGAAATACTGACGGCAGCAGAGGATCAAATAGGTAAAAGGACAAGGCGTAATAGAAATCTGTGGATATCACAGGAGACGTTGGATTTGAATAATGAGTGGAGAAAACATATAAATGTAGCAAATTAGCAGGTGAAATGGAATACAAACCTCTAAAAAATAAGACTGGCACGAAATGCAGTATGGCTGAACAGGAGTGGGTAGAGGAGCACGAATATCACAAAGTACAGATGGGAAACCGGGACGAAGCAAAGAAGGGAAAGCTGAAAGGTGGAAGGAATGTGTAGGAGTATGTAGAAGGGCTATGCAAGGGAAATGTAATGAAGGCAATATTGTAGAAAAGGAAGATGATGTAGATAACGTCTTTATTATATTGTGCACGATCAGTTTCAGAATACAGGTTTCATAGCGACACGCGTTTCTGTGATACTTCTTGGCTCTGTGCCTCGGCACACAGCTGAGGGCTATTTATTTTTCGAGCAGTAAAATAGTATTCCTGAGGCCAAAAGCAAAACGAAGTTTCGTCCCAGACCTGGCGAGCAGGTGAAGCAAGATGAAATTCAATGGCGTTGAGGAAAGGTAAGTGCTATACATAGTGAGTCACCGGTTTACCATTTCACTGGAGCTGAAAGTGAATTACTATCCTGGATCTTATTCACTTACCTGAATCTCTTGATACAATATTTTTTCGTCAAGAACAAAACGCTGCAATAAACTCATTTTAACCCAACTGAATTTACTGGAACTCTTAAAACATTATGCGGGGAAGAGAGCTGTTTTGCATATTTCAGAGGTGAAGGTACATATCAAGGGCTTATTTCAATAGAGGTACAAGTCCATTACCTCCACTTTTCTGCCTATAATGTTTCTGAAATTAATGATCCAAACAAACAGAAAGAAAGGTTCATCTCTAGCAAGAAGCCATATGCTTGAATATTTCTGGTATCTCAACTGCAGATTTTTCAGCGCTCATTTAACTTTAGGACACGGTATCTCAAAATGAACAAAAAAATGGTTCAAATGGCTCTGAGCACTATGGGACTTAACATCTGTGGTCATCAGTCCCCTAGAACTACTTATACCTAACGAACCTAAGGACATAACACACATCCATGCCCAAGGCAGGATTCGAACCTGCGACCGTAGCAGTCGTGCGGTTCCGGACTGAGCGCCTAGAACCACTAGACCACCGCGGCCGGCTCAAAATGAACAAAACTGGACTTGTCCCACTACTGAAATAAGTCCTTCATATGAAATATATAGCATCTCTAGAGCAGTTATGATGTTATCTGTCAAATAAACTATTCTCTTCTGATATTTTAGAGTAAAAGAATACTATACGATAAATCGTATGGCCTGAACAAATCTGTATACGATGGCGAGTTAAAACGGTAAATCTGTTCACTGGAATTACTCTTTTAGAATGAAAATTCCTTACGAATTTACTAAAAATAGTTAGATGACACAGACGTTTCTACATGTGATGCAAAATGACTACTTACGGTTTCTGGTTATCTGTGACGAGTATTTTCATTAAAGTTTAGTAAAGAGAGACAGGATGAAAAATTCGTATTTTAGTACGTGGAAAACGAGTGCGTTTCAAACTGAGACATTTCCATGTTTCAGCGTGATTCAAGCGCCTGTGTTACCACGAAAATGAGCACTGATACTGCCGCAATAATGAGCCGCCTCCTTCCCCCGACGAACCATGGAGCTGCCATGGTGGGATGCCTTGCTTGCCTTAACGACACATCTATCGTTATCATAGGTACAACCACAACGGAGGGGTATTTGTTGAGAAGCCAGACAAACGTATGGTTCCTGAAGAGGGTCAGTAACCTTTTCAGTAGCTGCAGCGGCAACGGTCTGAATAACCGACTTATCTGGCCTTTTAGCATCAACTAACATAGCCTTGCAGTACTGGTACTACATAGGGGGCATACGCCCCTACAGTACGATTAAATTATTATGGAAACCTCTTGAGTAAAATGGGTGAAGACTATCCAGGAGTACATCATCAGGAAAAACAAAACTGGAAGTCTACAGACGGAGCGTGAAATGTTAGATCCTTTAACCGGGCAGGTAGGATGGAAAATTTAAAAAGGGAAATGGATACGTAGGAGATATAGTGGGGATTAGTGAAGTTCGATGGCAGGGTAAACAGTACTTCCGGTCAGGTGAGTGCAGAGTTATAAATACGAAATAATGCATGAGTTGGTCTAATAATGAATAAAAAAAGGGAATGCGGGTAAGCTACTTGCTGTTGCATAGTGAACTCGTTATCATAACAAAGACAGACACGAAGCGAACACTACCACTGAAGTACAAATATATATGCCAACTAACTCTGCAGATGATGAAGAGATTGAAAAAAACGTATGATGAGTTAAAAGAAATCATCCACATAGTTATGAGAGGCGAAAATGTAATTGTGATGGAGGACTGGAATTCGATAATATGAAAAGGAAGATAAGGAAAAATAGTAGGTGAAGATGACCTGGGTGAAAGGAATGAAAGAGGGATCCACATGGGAGAATTTTACACGGAGCATAATTTAATCATCGCTAACATTTGTTTTAAGAATCATGAAAGAAGGCTGCATACATGAAAAAGACCTGGAGACAGCGGATGGTTTCAGATTAATTATACAATGGTAAGACGGAGATTGTGAAACCAGATTTTAAACAGTAAGACACTTCCAGGGGCTGATGTGGTCTCTGACCACAATTTATTTGTAATAAGCTGCAGATTAAAACCGAAGAAATTGCAAAAATCTAGGAAATTAAGGAGGTGGAACCTGGGTAAGTTGAAAGAACCAGAGGTTGTTGAGCGTTTCAGAGGGAACCCCCACAGCGATTGACTACAACAGGGGAAAGGAATACAGTAGAAGACGAATGGGTAGCTTTGAGAGACGAAATACTGAAGGCAGCAGAGAATCAAATAGGTAAGAAGACAAGACCTAATAGAAATTCGTGGATATCACAGGAGACGTTGGATTTAAATAATGAGTGGAGAAAACATAAAAATGCAGCAAATGAAGTAGGTGAAATGGAATACAACCCTCTAAAGCCAGCCGGGGTGGCCGAGCGGTTCTACGCGCTACAGTCCTGGAACCGCGCGACCGCTACGGTCGCAGGTTCGAATCCTGCCTCGGGCATGGATGTATGTGATGTCCTTAAGTTAGTTCGGTTTAAGTAGTTCTAAGTTCTAGGGGACTGATGACCTCAGCAGTTAAGTCCCATAGTGCTCAGAGCCATTTGCACCTCTAAAAAATGAGACTGGCAGAAAATGCAGTATGGCTGAACAGGAGTGGGTAGAGGAGTATGAATATCAAATAGCTCATACAGGAAACCGGGACGAAGCAAAGAAGGGAAAGCTGAAAGATGGAAGGAATGTGTTGGAGTATGTAGGAGGGCAATACAAGAGAAATGTAACTGGAGGCCATATTATAGAAAAGGAAGGTGATGTAGACAAAGGTGAGATTGGAGATATGATACAGCGAGAAGAACTCGACAGAATATTGAACGACCTAAGTTGAAACGAGGCCTGTGTAGCAGACGACATTCCGTTCAAAAAATGGTTCAAATGGCTCCGAGCACTATGGGACTTAACATCTGAGGTCATCAGTCCCCTAGAACTTAGAACTACTTAAACCTAACTAACCTAAGGACGCCACACACATCCATGCCCGAGGCAGGATTCGAACCTGCGACCGTAGTGGTCGCGCGGTTCCAGACTGAAGCGCCTAGAACCGCTCGGCCACACCGGACAGACGACATTTCGTTCGAAGTACTGATATCCTTTGGAGAGCCAGCCATGGCAAAATTATTCCACCTGGTGTGTGAAGTGAGTGAGACAGGCTTAATACAAAATACCCTCAGACTTCAAGAAGAACGTCATAATTCCAATTAGCACTCACATAATACATAGAATCAGGATTCCAAAAAGGATTGAAAACATCTGCAGTCTTTGTCGACCTCAGTGCAGCTTGTGATACGGTATGGATAGATGGTCTTATCCTGAAATTTGCCAACATGATTCCATGCTTGAAATTGACAAACCTGTTGGAAAAAATGCGGAAAGTCCGATATTTCAAAGTAAACCTGGGGTCACAAAGCAGCAAGTCAAAAAGAATAAAAAACGGACTCCCTCAAGGATCTGTATTGGCTCCACTGCTTTTTAATGTTTACATCAGTGACATGATAGACACTGAGTCAAGTAAGTTTTGCTACGCTGATGACATGGCTATAGCTACTCAAAGCAAATGGGTAGAAGATGGTGAAAGAACTCTAACTGCTGACCTAGAAGTCCAAACCAGTACTACAAAAAATGGAGACTGTGCCCAAACCCAAATAAAACTGAGACCTGCGTCTTCCATTTAAATAACAGACTAGCAGACAGAGAACTAAATATTACTTTCTGCGGCAAACGAATTAAACATAAAAAATTTCCCAAATATTTAGGCATAGCTCTTGAAAGGTCACTTACCTTCAAGAAACACCTGGAACTAACTAGCCAGAAATTTAAAACCCGAAATAACATCATCCAGAGATTAGCAGGTACCACATGGGGAGCGGATGCAAATACACTACGTGTTGCAGCAAAATCACATGTCTATTCCGTGGCAGAGTACTGTGCCCCTGTGTGGAGTAGGAGTGCTCATGTAAAGAAGATTGACGTCCAGATCAATGAAGCCATGAGGACAATAACAGGGACACTAAAGTCAACACCTCTAGAATGGCTTCATGTCCTCTCAAACATCACTCCGCCTGAAATCCGTAGACAGCAGGCAACAATTCAAGAATGGCAAAAAATAAATCATGCAGATAAGGCAAGAGTACTACCGATACACCGCTGTCGATATCGCCTTAAATCAAGAGCGCCAATATGGGAAGACAGAACACTTGCCCAAGGAAATACCTATGACTTCCACAAATCCTGGAAAACCAAGTGGAACAATAGTGACATTAACCGACACAATATAGAGGACCCCAGGCAACAACTCCCAGGAATGCAGCTTCCTCGTAAAATCTGGTGCCAGCTTAACCGCGTGAGAACTGTACAAATGGGGCGCCAATGATAACCCAATGTGTGACTGTGAAACTGATGAACAAACATTACAACATTTAGTGCAAGATTGCCCACTGCGAAGATTCTGTGGTGACTGGAGAGACTTCGTGGAGGCCAGCCCTGCTGCCATTAAATGGCTGTCACATTTGGACACAACTTTTTGACGAATTGTAGCTGTGATTATATTTCAACTTTGCTCAGATTTAATAATGACTGGTGTTTGTTCTGATTATATGCGTATGTGCGTATATGTACATTTGTATTTATATGTTATGTAAATTTACGATGTCAATACCGCACTTGTACTGGTAAAGCCATACGACAAATAAAAAATAATAAATAAAATTCCATTTCCAAAGGAAGCAAGTGCTGACAGGTGTGAATATTACAGAACTATTAGTTTAATAAGTTGTGGTTGCAAAAGACACGTCTTCAGTCTGGATTCTGACTGTTTGGAGTAGAATTGTCTTCAGTGGTGAGACCCGCTTCGAAATGAATCCCAATGGCCAGCGAAGACTTGTAATGAGACGCCCCGTACAGCGGTGGGCTGTCAGTCTCACGGTCGCCCACCATACGGCCCGACGACCGGGAGTGATGGCCTAGGATGCCATTTCATTTCATAGAACGACCTCTTTGGTTGTCATCCGAGGCCCCCTTACAGCACAGCGGTACGCCGACGATGTTCTACACCCCGTTTTGTTGCACTTGATGGAAAGCCATCCTGGGCTTACATTTTAGCAAGATAATGTCCGCCCGCACACGGCGAAAGTTTCTATTGCTTGTCTTCGTGCTAGATTTTGTGTAGTTTTTTAATAACTTCTTTTGTTTCGTTTATTCCTTTCGTGACAACTACCAAATCGTCTGCAAAAGCCAGCCACTTAATTTGTGGGTTTCCTAAGATTATCCCCTGTTGTGATATTTCCCATTCTTTTATTACCTTATCTAACACTAGATTGAAAAGGAGGGGTGAGAGGCCATCGCCTTGTCGGACACCTGTGCGGATTTCAAAGGGCTCTGATAGTTCCACACAGAACTTTAATTTGGAGGTCGTGTTGATCAAGGTTTGCTCTGTGACAGTCCGTGTTTTGTCGTCTACTTTGTATTCAGCCAGGATTTTGAGGAGATTTTTCAGGTCGATAGAGACGTACGCCTTTTTGAAGTCGGCAAAGGTAATGATCAGGTTCTGTTTGTGTTGTAAAATCATTTTCAGGTTCCAAATTTGCCCCCCACAAGACCGCCCTTTACGGAAGCCTGCTTGGTATTCCCCAACCAAGTGCTTGGTCTGGCATTTTAGTGTGATAAGTAAAGCCTTAGAGATGATCTGGCCATTAAAATTGCTACACCAAGAAGAAATGCAGATGATAAACGGGTATTCATTGGACAAATATATTATATTAGAACTGACGTGTGATTACATTTTCACGCAATTTGGGTGCATAGATCCTGAGAAATCAGTACCCAGAACAACCACCTCTGGCCGTAATAACGGCCTTGACACGCCTGGGCATTGAGTCAAACAGAGCTTGGATGGCGTGTACAGGTACAGCTGCCCATGCAGCTTCAACACGATACCACAGTTCATCAAGAGTAGTGACTGGTGTATAGTGACGAACCAGTTGCTCGGCCACCATTGACCAGACGTTTTCAATTGGTGAGAGATCTGGAGAATAGGCTGGCCAGGGCAGCAGCCGAACATTTTCTGTATCCAGAAAGACCTGTACAAGACCTGCAACATGCGGTCGTGCATTATTCTGCTCAAATGTAGATTTTCGCAGGGATCGAATGAAGGGTAGAGCCACGGGTTGTAACACATCTGAAATGTTACGTCCACTGTTCAAAGTGCCGTCAATGCGAATAAGAGGTGACTAAGACGTGTAACCAATGGAACCCCATACCATCACGCCGGGTGATATGCCAGTATGGCCATGACGAATACACGCTTCAAATGTGCGTTCACCGCGATGTCGCCAAACACGGATGCGACCATCATGATGCTGTAAACAGAACCAGGATTCATCCCAAGAAATGACGTTTTGCCATTCGTGCACCCAGGTTCGTCGTTGGGTACACCATCATATGTGTTCTGGTCTGTGATGCAGCGTTAAGGGTAACCGCAGACATGGTCTCCGAGCTGATAGTCCATACTGCTGCAAACGTCGTCGAACTGTTCGTGCAGATGGTTGTTGTCTTGCAAACCTCCCCATCTGTTGACTCTGGGATCGAGACGAGGCTGCACGATCCGTTACAGACATGCGGATAAGATTCCTGTCATCTCGACTGCTAGTGATACGGGGCCGTTGAGATCCATCACGGCGTTCTGTATTACCCTCCTGAATCCACCGATTCCATATTCGGCAAACAATTCATTGGATCTCGAGCAGCAATGTCGCGATACGATAAACCACAATCGCGATAGGCTACAATCCGACCTTTATCAAAGTCGGAAACGTGATGGTACCCATTTCTCCTCCTTACACGAGGCATCACAACAATGTTTCACCAAGCAACGCCGGTCAACTGCTGTTTGTGTATGAGAAATCGGTTGGAAACTTTGCTCATGTCAGCACGTTGTAGGTGTCGCCACCGGCGCCAACCTTGTGTGAATGCTCTGAAAAGCTAATCATTTGCATATCACAGCATCTTCTTCCTGCCGGTTAAATTTCGCGTCTGTAGCACGTCATCTTGGTGGTGTAGCAATTTTAATGGCCAGTAGTGTAATACATATAACCTAATGTCGTGAGTAACGAAGGACGAAACTCAGTACTGACTGAAATAGAAATATTTTCCTATGGCTCATTCATTCCAGATCAATATGAGCACACAAACAGAGAAATAATAGCTAATTCGCGGTTATCCAATACAGTCAGTATCAAATACAAAACATTTCGTGCATTTAGGCATCAAAGAATGCATATAGCCAACTGTAAAGTGACATAAGACAATAACAACGTGAGAACATCACGGTTCTTCTAGTGCAAAAGGACTTTTAAGTAGAGCTCAAACTCTCGCTGAAAAATGTAAGTCTTTGGCTACGGACAAAGACTACGTTCACTAGGTATTTCTCTTCGAACAACGTCGCCACCCACACCACGTCCTGAACGACAGTAAGGCAGTGGGCAGCACCAGCATCAAGAGAAACCCATTAACACCGTCGTCTCATTTATGATACACCGTAACATAACACTGTATATTGCCAAATTATTTCATACATTTCACTTAAAAAATGATTACCAGCTACTTTAATTTTTTGGCAGTTGGTGTGTGGTAATTTCTATGCGATGACAGCCCACCGCCACTTCAAGGAATAAAAGGATAATAAACAAAGCTAGAATGCGTATGGTTAGCGTCTTCTAGAAGCTCGCTGTTTATGTGTGAGTCAGCACAGGAAGGCGCATGCTTGGTGTTCAGTTGGAGATAGCTGTGCAGCTGCCGCTCAGTCCAAGCCAGGGTAGATTACCTCTTCTGATCTAAGTCCGGGACGCCAACGCTTAAATGATGGCTGTAAGACCGATCTTTATGCTAAGCCACTGTTAAAATACAAGTAAAATTTTAGAACGAGAATTGCTAGCAGATTTTTTTCCTTTGAAATTGGTCTCGTTTGAAAAAGGGGATTTATTTCACTTCACAGTGGCAATGATCAGTTCCATTTTTCAAACCGTTTAGGTATCATTGGCTATTGTGATCACTACTAAAGGGCGTATTATTCCACGAACGAACGAATGGATGATCTAATTAAACGCAGCTGTTTACGATACTTCACATGTAAACTGTCTAATTAGCACGTAGATTATTTCTATTAGCACCCATCTGCGGTCTAGTAGAGTATTCATTAGTTCGAGCGCTGTTTCATTTCGACTTCAGGTTACATGTATGATCTTCATTTCCTAAAGCTTGGGATCGTATGACCATCTGCAGGTTCATCCATGGTTTATTTTACCGAGCAATGGCATGTTTTTGGGCACACTTGCGCCTTGAGGTCGTGGCACACGAAGTATTAGTTTTGTGAGTTCATCGCTTTACTGTCTACTCTGTTCGGTAGGTTATGCTGATCATCAGCGCTTTTACTTGTGTAGTTTTATTCTATATGCAGATATGACTTAAAGATACACCTCCAGGGCATGAAACCGGTCGTCACACAGAGGAAAACACAATAAACGGATTTGGACTTTCACTCAGTTTCATATAGACTATTTTACCGTCTTTGATTTTAAATTGTTTGATTGTCCTTCACACTAAGTACAAATTCTTTAGATGTGGTTGGCCGACCTACAAGATTATTTTTTGGGAATTAACGTAGCGTATGGTTGAAAACAACAAAACTGAAATTGAGAAAAAGAAATTGTAAACAACGAAAGAGATCCTAAAATCGGCGTTTATAAGGCAACAGTCAAAGTTGAGTAAATCCAAACTTAAACATATTTCAATTTCCTTTGATTTCAGTCGAAAAAATAATAATGTCTGATTATCGCATTGGAGTATTGCAAATAAAAATTATTTGTTCCTCACAGTTTCAATCAGACAGCGAAGTTTGAGAATAAGATCTCATGTCTTGTCGCAAATCTCAAAAACACGAGAAATATTTCGATAGAAACGCGATGATGACGTTCCTTGACAATATTACAAACCAACGAATACCTTTCGTCTATTTGCATTCTAGAAAAGAGACTGTAATTTATGTGTGATTTTATGATAGGGAAACAAGGCATGCTTTCGGAAAAAGTCAGTATGTATCAGAACCAGAACCCGAAAAAAGGGGTAATGTTAGATTTCTTCAGTGTTCGGGTCTTATATATTATTACGTCATAAATCCTTAGAGAAGGTTTTGATTAATTGTAGCAGTGCTGTAAGTACCTGATATTGGTACTTTCAGCCTGTCTAAAAGCGAAATAAAATATTTCGTCACTTAAACCAAAGGCTATAGCATCCCTCACGATCATCACGTATTGTTTGTGGACAGCGTTTAACGTAACAGTTCAATCGATCATTGTCTTACGCTGTCATTTGATAAACCATAACGTGAATGAACTATATGATATAGAGAAGAGACACCGTGCGCTATTTGGAGTTTTCTTTATCTCATCGTATACTTGCGCGTGTTCTACCTCCACTGTGACGACGAGATTTACAGTAAATTCTTGTAAACTCTAAATACCGGGTAGTTATAATTAGTGTGGAGCTACTCACGGAGGTCCAGTGAGAGCTGTAATCATCGCACGGTAGCAAAACTTATTAGATACGCTAATTCGTCAATGCGGAACCGATTTACGCTGGAAAAAAATATTAGTTCCAGTTTTGACCACCAGGAGCAAACATGGCACTGTACAGCGTTTGTATGACGGTATGACATCCACGCTGTCATTTGACAAACCATAACGTGAATGAACTGTATGGTATCGAGAAGAGAGACCGTGCGCTGTTAATAAAACTGTTTATGTAAATAGCAGCAATTGCACTACAGCATTGAGAAAATATCTCCGACTGAGATTTGCGAGGAGATGCCAGATATCATTAAATGGTTTAAAGAAGATAATAATTAAATTCGAAGACACGGGTGAGCCTGGTGTGGTACCTGGAAGAGGAAGGCGTCCTATCCCGGTGGAAGTTATCGACAATGTTGCTTGTGCTGTAACTGATCATGCAGCACGTGCCCCGGGTACTGCTAGTGACCGTGCAGTGTCACGAAAATTGCCCATCCCATGGTCAACAGTACGGAAATTTTTGAGGTCCATTTTACACTCGTACCCGTGCAAGAACCAGACGATGCAGCAACTGAAACCTCAAGATCCGCAGCAACGTCCTGAACTTGCTCTTCGGTTTCTGGCACGGATCGAAGTTAATGACATGTGGCCGGGCAATATTCTATGGAGTGACCAGGTACAGTTTACACTACAGAGTGCAGTGAATACACTGAACTGCCGAATGTGGGATACTGTTAAACTGCGTGTTGTGGACATAGCCACTGCACGCGCCGTATGTACCCGTGTGGTGTGGATTCACAAGCACCTTTATTCTCGGTCCGTTCTTCTTTGAAGAGAATACACCCAGAGGGCCTTTCTGGTGTACCGAGACGTCTGTACGTTATCGAGACCCCTTTGTACAGCATGTGATTCCTGCTATGGAAGAGCGCAACTGTGTGTAAACCACTGTTTTCAGGCAAGATGAGGCAACACCTTATGTCGCTTGCCCAGTGAAAGATCTGCTTAAAGCATAGAACGTTCTTCGAAGGTTGCTTTAAGCAGATCTTTCACTGGGCAAGCGACATAAGGTGTTGCCTCATCTTGCCTGAATATATATATATATATATATATATATATATATATATATATATTTGTTCATTCCTAGCAGACAGTAAAAATAATACTAAATTGGCTCGATTCTCAGTTTCTTGAGGATCAAGTGTTTAAGTAAACGGTCTGTGCAGGATACGTGGTTGGTCCTTGGATTAAGGTTAGGCACTTTGCCTGAGTGTCGTATCTGGCAATAATTTAAGTAGGTGAGAACCATAAAGTTGCTCCTTGATCCGAGTCCCATATCGAAAGTATATCCAGCGTAAAGATCTGCTTTAGGTAGTTCTGAGTTCGAAGGAAGCCAGAGCGTACAATGTCCTAGTAAAGCAAAGAGCTGATCAAATAATTTCTCGAGTTGATGGCTGTTTTGCTGTGGCAGGTTACAGATACCATCTGTCAACCAGGGCAATGCATTAAACCAACTAATGACGACGAAATATTTTATTTCGCTTTTAGACACACTGAAAGTACAATTATCAGATACTTACAGCACTGCTCCAATTAATCAAAACTCTCTCTAAGGATTTACAACGTAATAAAATATAACATCTATCCACTAAAAGCTCTACGGTCGCAGGTTCGAATCCTGCCTCGGGCATGGATGTGTGTGATGTCCTTAAGTTAGTTAGGTTTAAGTAGTTCTACGTTCTAGGGGACTGATGACCAGAGATGTTAAGTCCCATAGTGCTCAGAGCCATTTGAACCATTTGAACCACTAAAAGCTTGCCTTGTTTCCCTACCATAAAATCACACATAAATTAGTCTCATTTCTAGAATAAAAATAGACAAAAGGTATCTACTGGTTTACAGTATTGCCAAGGAAATGTTTCTCGTATTTTTGAGATTTGTGGCAAGACATGAGCCTTTACCGGCAAAATTCACTGTCCGGCAGAAATTGCTAAGATTAAATAATTTTTGTTTACTATACTCCAAAGCTTTAGTCAGTCATTATTACGTTGTCAACTGAAATCACAGGTCCTCGTTTAGTATAATGACACAAATTATTAGACTTTCTTCTTCACATTTTGCTTTATATCACAAACCTTAAAATTTGCTCTCAGCAAAGAAACTCTGCTCTGCAGGGTGTTTAACGGCATTTTTGGCGATTTCTTAAGAACTGTATTTTCCACTAGTCTTCGTACTCTTCTTCCGCATAGTAACAGTCACCGTTTGACAGTGCTCATGTCGACTTCAAAAATAGACCTCAGCGCTTCATTGGTCTTTTCCACAGCAACTTGGCCAGAATCGACCATATTCCTTTTTCAAAGCACCAATGTCTGCCTTAGATATTCTTTTGACCTTTACGATACAGATACACATTCCTTCAGCTGCCACGTGAATGCGCTTCCATTACTTGTGTGATTGTGCCAGTACACAACGCTCTTTTGCAACAAAAAATTTGCACTTTTTTCCCACACTTGTATATTTCACATGATCACGAGACATATGAGGAAGGGACCTGCCCCATCCACTAAATATTATATACGAGCACGTTGCTCGTCATCTGTTTTGTTATCGTCTGTTTGGATATCGATGTTCCCAGCGATCAGCAACAAAACAACCACTGGGGCCCTTCCATATCTATTGGAATGGAGTAGACCTCTTTCAGAGGAAATTCCATGAACAGAAACAGCCATTAAATGAATAGGAACTGTTACGGCGTAAAGTCATGTCCCGGCACGCCAGTCGCCAATGAAAGAGAAGAGATGGCTGTGAGAAGACGTCAGCCAATCGCAAGTTACGACTCCTCTCCAGGACTACAACGCAACAGCAGCGGCCCCTATATGAAGAGGACATAAGCGCCGCGACTGACGCAGCTTCAAGATTAGGCACTTGTATAGAAGCGTCAACTCTGTTCACTTCGCTTGTACTCTTTATGTAACACATACTTGGAATTGTTTATACTGAAGAAGATTTACTATTTCGTATGTCGCCCTTTGGTTGCGACACATCTGTGTAATTGCAAAGTTAAGTCTTGTATCTTTTCTTTCTGAATTAAAACTGATTAATACGATTTGTCTGAATGTTTGTCTAGATAACCGCGTACACAGGATTCTTAGACACCACATATTTGACGACGAGCATGGAGACATAATAAGAACCTACATATATCGGCTGTTATCACTAGGGGAGAAACATTGCTGAAAAAATAAAAATGCAAATGTTCCTCTGTAAAAGGTAGTTATTTATTAGCATACCTACAGAAGGAAGAGGAAAGAAACATTCTCTTTGCATTATATTTGCCTTAAGAGATGGTGCTGCAATTAAGCTTATTTCCGAGACGATGCACTATTATAAATAAACAGTAACTAATTCAGTGGAACAGAGGACCAAAAACACACCAGGGATTACACATTACTGTGAAACGAACAAAAGTCATCATAAATATAGTGAAAAGCTTAATAGTAAATGAAGAATCCGGAAAGTGAAAGAATGGGCTAACAGCACGAAATAATTCAGCATTACCAGCTCGTTAAGATTATTTATAGTGATGTTTTCCCTAGGCACCTAATAAAATTATGCCAACGTTTAGATAAGGCCACGAAAATAACAATACATACTGGCAAAGAGCTAACACCAGACACAGAGAATAAAAATAGTGTGTGTCACCAACACTGTTTAATATCTACATCGACGACATGGTTAGGGAATGGATGGACAGAATACCCCAAGGTATAAGAATTGGGACAGATAAATTTCTAAATACAATGCTTTTTGCCAACAACCAGGTAATCATACAGGGCAGTGAGGACAAATTATAAATAGCAATACACAGATTAAACAATATGCGCCTATATTATAACCTGGATATATCAACAACAACAAAAAATCGCATTTTTAGGAAAGTACCCCATATGAAATAAGTCAATTGGCAGTGAAATAACAACAGACCAGGTGTCCCATTTCCAGTATCTAGTATGTGACATAACTTTTGAAGAAAAGAAGGACATAAATAGGAAAATTAACCTCTGTCAACATACATGTGGCTCAGAAAGAAGAACATTGAAGGTAAAACGACAAGAGAACCAAACCCAAGCGAAATTTTATGAAGTCATGGTGCTACCCACAGTACTACACGGAGCAGAAAGACATTAAGATCAAAAGACATAAGGCAACTTGAAACAACGGAAATGAAATTCCTCTGATCTGTGAAAGGTTGCACAAGAGAAGAAAAAATAAGAAATGAAGAAACAGGAAAAGAACTGGGAGTACAACCATTAACTGACAAAGTAATCCAACGAGTGCAGGGTTGGGAAGAGCATGTATTGTCTATGTAACTTCAGAAAACCCCTCGACATGCGATGGAATACAATCACATTGAAAGAAGGAGTATGGAAAGGCCGAGGAAAAGATGGTGAGCCCGGCACAGTCCATATGCCTAATCCTTGTGTGGCAGAACAAGAAGAACAAGATTTTGCTGTATGTGTATGTCTGTGTAAACCTCGTGGAGACAGTAGGTTCCAACTACCTGAAACTCGTGTTCTTTTGGCAACTATGAGGCCACGGGACGAGAAGGCACGGAGGGGATTTTGTGATAAAACGCTGGGGATGGCTGCTCGTTAACTGGCCCTGCGCGCCGGTGAAATGTGAGCGCCGGACGCTTTATCAGAAGCAGGCGGCGGGTGCGCCGGATACGTGTCGCAAAAAGAGAAGCAAAAAGCCGGCCTCCCAGTCGAAGCCAAGAGCGAATCGATAAATCGTGCAAAATAAAAGAAAGGGACGGGGAAAAGAAATAGTCGCGTCGTATCCGCCGGTGTCTGCGACGCGGAGTCTACGCAAAAAAGAGGAGCCCGAGATATTACCTGGCCTGCATCGCCTATTCACTCGCGTGTCGGTTCCGAAATGAGAATATCGCCAGAGTGCATCTCACTGCGTGGTTCGGCCGTGTTTTGAATCCAGTTTTAACACCGTGGAAGGCTGGAATTTAACGCTTATAGCCAAACAAACCCGTGACAGATTGCGCAGTTTCACGTTCTGAACTCAGTTTACTGGGATAACCGTAAAATGGTTCAGGGACGAAATTATGCTTGTTTACCAAGTGAAAACATTTCCGTCTCCGTTCATGTCGGCCTCACACTTAATAGCCCCGATACTAGAGCATCTTACATAAATGACGACCGTGGCAGAGCAACGTTAACACCCATGTATCATATATGATTTTATTCGTAGCCATTATTTTCGCACCAACTGTAGTATACACTTCAAAATAAAATTCAGTCGTCAGTAGTAATGAAATTTTTATTTCGCCTTACCGGCTCCAACAGATTAATCTGTCATCCTGAGAAGCCTACAAAATTAAGGATGTTATAAATCATTAGACTTCGGCCATAAATTAACTTTATGTAAAATGTACGAAGTTTATCGCAAAAAATTACTTGATATTGATTTGGAAGATGTAAATATCTTCTTCACAGAAACATAATCCCATGACATGTCAAAAATGTACATATTGTGGGTGATTATTATAAACGCAGATTGATAATTTACAGTAAATGGATCAAATATATGTACTAGCAGTAAGGAATACATATAAAAGGATATAAAAAGTGTAACTAAGGTATATAAAGAAGTTATGTAATACATTTGAGAATTAGTCCATTCCCTTTAGATATCAGAACTGTGTGTCATGTTTTTCAAGTGTATTATATATACCGGTAACTTATCTATAGTTTTTATATGCTTTTATATATGTTCCTTGCTGCTAGCACAACAATTTCGCTATGTACATAAATGTGATTAATTTATTGCAAATTATCAATCTATCAAACTGTATTTACAATAATCACATACAATATGTAGATTTTTGGTCGTGTCATGGCATTATGGTTCTGTGCAGAACAGATCGACATCTGTTAAAAGCAACAATAAGTAGGTTTTGTAACACATTTCTTGTAATTTGCATAAATGTATGCCCACGGTCTACTGATTTATAGCACTCCTAATTTTGTAGGCTTCTGAAAATAAGATATTAATTTGTTGAAACCGATAAAGTGAAATAAAAATATTTGTGTGACTGACTACCGAATTTTATTCTGAAATGTCTGTATCATATTGCGGTAGACGCTATTTATAACTTTAAAAGGCGTTTACAAACCAGATTTCACCAGCTTATCTTAGTTTCCCGAATAGTCTTTTGCTAGAACTTTAGTCAAACGCTCCTGCAATTTTTTTTACATACCTAACTGTTGTTTTATATCATTAACATAAATTGCGTTCACAGAAAGGCAACCACAAAGCCATTATTTTCTGCAGTAAGGGCTTTTCTTATGAGAGTCTTATTATTTTCAAAGACATTGTTATTGTGCATCTTTAGGGCACTCAACATCGCGGCTATCAGCACCTGCTTTTCAAAGAAGCGTGGGAGACCCCCACCACCTATTTTAGACGATCTTCCATATTTACAGAGATTTTGTGAACATACAGACATAAACGGTTCATTTCTTTTCGTAGTTCTCTGATTTATTTGTAAGGTAGTGCCATTGCCTTCTCCTTCACTTCTGTTCTACTCTGACGTTACTGACAGCTCAGTCACCAAGAAGAATACATTATACCGCTGATCAGGATCATGACAGCACATACAGAATTAGGACTGCAGAATTATATATTCCGTCTGGCTTAAAAATATTAGTATAGTGTCAAGCATCCACAAGCGAAAAGTAGCACGTCGTGGCACAGGATTAAAGAGAACATGGCTATATTTCTGCGGAATCTCTCTCCACACTATGTGAAGAAAGGTAGGAGGGAAAATTAAGGTTTAGCGCCAAAACGATGAGGAGGTTATTCGGGACAGAGCTCGGATTAGAAAGGAGGGGGCAGGAAATCGGTCGCGTCTCTTTCAGAGGTACCATCCTAGATTTGCCTTAAATTATTTAGGGAAACCATTGCATTGTCGAAAGGGTACTGGAACCGCTGTCGCCTGAAGTCCAAGGACACAAACCAGCCACAGGTTTTGCTGAAGGACCCTGAAGAATGAGTTACAATGAATCATATCTCAGACACGTTCGATGGCCAACATGTCAGACAAACGTACAGGAGAGCTACCCATCGTTGTTGAGTAAAAGCTTTCACATTTCCCGCCACACGTGGTTGCGCATTGTCGTGCTGAAATATGGTGCCTGAAGGAGAGCCAGGAACTGCCTAGAAACTCTCCGGTCCATGTTCACATTCTCCCCAATAAATATTAGTTGATGTTGTATTTTTTGTCCAGTGGTGGCCTAAAACACAGGATCTGACGTTTCTCTGCTGTGCTGCTCAAGAATGCAGTCTGCTGGACAGCAGTCATCAAGGTAGCTTCTAACGCTTATGCAGCCATCTCTACAGAACACACAGAAACGGGATTCCTGCGGAAACAATATATCTTGCCACCCAGCACTCTATCAGCGGCATTCAGGTGCCCACTCCAGCGTCGAGATAACACTGTAGACAAAGCTATATTATCCGTTACGGCCATATGGTCAAGGTAGTTGTCATCCTGTGTTATGGGCAACTGAGGGGGCCAGCATCCCCTCGTAGCCACATACAATCCTGTTCTGTCCATTGGTTACACACACACATCATTGCGATGGTATGAAAATACGTTCCCTGGAACCGATCATAATGTTCCACTTGCACTCATTCACATGCAGATATTGCACCCTTTGACGTCGACGAGGTACGTTGGCTCTTGCTCTCACGTTTGACCTTTCCAGTAGGAAAATGGAGAACGCAGCTGGACTTAACGTGTATGCCAGCTTTCTGCTAACTGAATCACTAATTGCTGACACTCTGTTTTAAACATTCCCAAAAGGAAAAGAAAGATTAGTGTTTGACCCCTCGTTGACAACGAGGTCATTAGGAAACGGACCACAAGTTCGGATTGGAGAAGAAAATCGGCCGTGTCCTTTCAGAGGAATCGTCCCGCCATTCGCTTTAAGCGACTTAGGGAACTCACGTAAAACTTATATCTGGATGGCCAGAGTGGAATTTGAACCGGCGTCCTCCCGAATACAAGACCAGTGTCTTAATCAATGCGCCATATCGTTCGGTAACATCTTCCAACTTAAGATTCACGCTGAACATACTTTCCGGAATTTTTAACTATCACAGATGTTAGTAGAGAACGTCTCAGAACAGTTATGATCCGACAGTGCATTTATGGTCGTTGTGCTATACCAAATTATGGTGATAGAAGAAATTTTCTTCGCCAGAATTTGGCCACCATGAACAGGACAAGTCGTAGTTCCCGTTCACTGAACTATGTTGGAAAGACCTCGATAGAATCCGTATCTCAGGTAGAGAGGGTATGATACTATTGGCTATAACTCACGTTTTCCACGATGATGTCAACCACGGAGATCCTCTAGAAGACTGTTCTACAAGCTGGTAGTAAGTTAAATTCTTTTCTTGAATATATCGAATGCGTATGCAACACAGCAAATTGCTGTACAGAGCTCATCAGAGTGGTCAAAAATGTTTCAAATGGCTCTGAGCACTATGCGACTTAACTTCTGAGGTCATCAGTCGCCTAGAACATAGAACTAATTAAACCTAACTAACCTAAGGTCATCACACACATCCATGCCCGAGGCAGGATTCGAACCTGCGACCGTAGCGGTGGCTCGGCTCCAGACTGTAGCGCCTAGAACCGCACGACCACTCTGGCCAGCTCAGAGTGGTCACGGGAACATACACAGTGTCAGGTTGGTACAATATATCGACAACAAAGTCCAGCGTCATCATCATCATCATCATCATCATCATCATCATCACCCCCATCATCATCATCATCTTATCGTCACATTTTGCTAACCAGACACTAGTACACGACTGAACGCGTGAGAAGACATCAGGCAACTACTGAAAAGTCTTCAATATCGCACTGCTGACTGATTTAAGGTATTATGACAGCATATAGTGATGCAGGATGTGCCGGCCGCTGTAGCCGAGCGGTTCTAGGCGCTTCAGTTCGGAACAGCGCTGCTGCTATGGTCGCAGGTTCGAATTCTGTCTCGGGCATGGATGTGTGTGATGTCCTTAGGTTAATTAGATTTAAGTAGTTCTAAGTCTAGGGGACTGAGGACCTCAGATGTTTAGTCCCATAGTGCTTAGAGCCATTTCTGATGCCGGATGTCTCTGACAACCGGTACGCAATATGATGGTGTAAAACTAGCTTCTCAAAGAGCACCTGATCGTAAATTTTTCTGCGGGATTTTCAATCTCTCTTTCTCGTTGTTAAGAACAAAATATGCATACTTGTAATCCAGCGGTTTAGGCGAAATATTTTTGGCGTACAGGCGTAAAAACCACATTTCTTCACTGGATATTTCGACTTTATGCAGTTCGGGCATCTTCCGAGTGAGCCTCTAGGCTGCAGCTACAGTACTCGCCCGTCGTTTTAAAGCCACAGACTGCGCCACTGAGCATGCGCTCACAGATACACGAATTTTTGAGAAATGTAGATTATGATATACAGCACTGCGACAGCTTTATAATCTTATAATAAGGACGTGGAAACAGTAAACTGCTATTTCGAGAGGAACAGGGAAAATAACATGTCTTCGATCATTGCTATTGCTTCAGACCCTGCAGCAATTAGGACCCCAAGGGTAGAGAACGTTCGTGTACTATGCTCTGCGCCTCCTCACGGCCACTGTGGTAAGATTCTGCCAGCTCCAGATAACAGAAGCTGTATTCGTACACCGTATCTAATGCTGGGTGGTCCATATTAAAAATTGTTTTCAAATGATTCGATTGATTCACGTGCACCACATAGAGATGATGACTACTGACTCATCGAAAATCGTGATGTCTGCATCAGTATTTGTCAAGACCTTACAGTCTGAACAAATATAAATTAAATTCATATATATATATATTAAATTCATCAAGAAAATGGCCTTCTGATTCGATTATACAAAAATAACCAACAAAAAATCCAGTAACCATTTTGTAATACACTATTAAACTTCCATTTACATCTATATGTATACCCCACAAGCCAATTTACGGTACATTGTTCAATATTACAAAGGCGTGCTGAAAAGTAATGCCTCCGAATTTTTTATGTGAAAACTCGTAAGGATCTTTAAATAAAACAAAGTTTATTAACATTCTACATTTCAATTATTGACGTCTACATATTTATTTGCCAACATAGTTACTCTTGCGTTGATAGCGTCACTGTAGAATATTTGACTTTCTTCAGGGAGCCGCAACCTCACCTCTGCTTGCGCCGCTTCATCGCCATCAAAGTGAAGTCTTCGAAGGTGGTTTTTAAGTTTTGGAAACTGATGGAGCTCTGTCACACACGTTGAGGCTAGCATCGCCTTCCCTTCATTACGAGCGTGAATAACCCAAAATCGCACATTACCATACACATATTTCATGATTTCAGTTAGAGGGACGTTTTCTGCGATTAGAAATTCGACTAGAACAGGCTGTTCCTCACGCTCCAACATACATTCATGAGCCAAAACATTATGACCACCTGCTTAACAGCTTGTTTGGCTATCTTTAGAACGAAATACATCACTGATTCCCCGTATCAGGGATCTGACAGCTTATCGGTAGGTTTGTGGAGGTATGTGGCACTAGATGTCTACGCATAAGCCACGTAATTCGCGTAAATAAAGGGCCACTAATTTGCGAACGCGGTGATGGCGCCCGATAGCGATCCAAATGGGTTCCATAGGATTTACGCCAGACGAATTTGATCGCTGAGACATCAACGTGAGTTGGTTATAATGCTCCTCAAACGACAGTAGCACATTTCTGGGTCCGAGACTAGGGCAGTTATACTGCTGAAAGATGACATCGCCGCCGGGGGAAGACATCAAGCAAAGTCGTACAGGTGGTTCGCAGCTGTCAGCTTGTCTTCGATTACTACCACAGTTCCCATTCCAAAGGCAGAAGAATGTCTCCCATCTCATAATACTGCTCCCTCCAGCCTGCGTCCGTGGCGTGCTGCACGTTTCGAGCCGCCGTTCATCTCAATGACGGCGTTTGTGGAGACGACCAGCGACCTAGTGTAACAAAACTGTGATTCGCCCGAAAAGCCGACTCGTTCGCACTGATCAACGATTGAATCCCGATGCCCCGTGCGCACTGCAGTCGTAAGTGACGATGTCGTTAGATCAACATGTCAACACGTGGTGGTGGTCTGTTGCGGAGCTCCATGTTCAACAATGTACGATGAACTGTGTGCAGCCGCGGGGGATTATCCGAGCGGTCTAGGCCCTGCAGTCATAGATTGTGCGGCTGGTCCCGGCGGAGGTTCGAGTCCTCCCTCGGGCGTGGGTGTGTGTGTTTGTTCTTAGGATAATTTAGATTAAGTAGTGTGTAAGCTTAGGGACTGATGACCGTAACAGTTAAGTCCTATAAGATTTCACACACATTTGAACATTTCTTTTTAACTGTGTGCTCTGAAACACTTGCGTGTGCAAGAGCATTGTGCTCTTTCGGCAGAGATGCCATATATCACCATCAATTTTACAGAGCAGACAAGTCTACGAACCCCACGTTCTATGAAGAGTCGTGGACGACCAACCATTTGGCGCCTAGTTGTAGTTTCACTGTCCGTCAACCTCTTTCCGTAGATGCTCACGACAGTAGCACGTGAACAATCGACCAATGCTCGTTCACAGCCTCTGCGTAATAATAATATACCCTTTGTCAGAGCCACTTACGTCAATGGATTTCCCAATTTGCAACCCATATCTTCGCTGCAGTGATCCCCCTTCCGGGTCTGCTCTGCTTATATGCTTTTGTTACCACGACACGTGCCCGTAACGCCACTAGGCGGCGTCCAACGTCTCTCTGGGCAGTGGTCATAATGTTTTGGCTTATCGCTGTAGTTACACGGAACCCTCCAGCTGCAGAGGGATGCAACTTGTTTCAGCGAAGTAGGAAAGTCGACCGAGTAATATGCATGGCATATAATACCTCAACCGATATTGGGAACACAACAAAAAATTGTAAGGCGTTACTTATCAGCACGCCCTCGTATTTATTTTCTTTCTTATTCCACTGCGGTACTGAGTAATTGAAAAATGACTATTTATGTATATCTCTGTGCACCCTAATCTTTTTCATCTCATTCTCACGACGCTACGAGTGATATACGACGATGGCAGAGTAATGGTCGCACAGTCTTCTTCGAGTACAGGTTCTATATAGTTGCCCAACAGGGTTTGGCGCGATCTATATCTTATGTTTTCAAAGGATTCCCATTTTAGTTCCCCGAGAATTTCTGTTACATTTTCGTCCTTTTAAGATGCTCCCAACGCAGCTCTGAATTCGTTCGCGGTCTGTTGTCATGCCTAACTGATAAGGACTCCAAACACTTGAAAAATGCTGTAGAAATTGTTGTACTAGGACCTCGTATTTGATTTCTTTTTTCCCCAGAACACTTCCAACAAATGCAAGTCTTCAACGTGCCTACATCAATAATGATTTTAAGTGATCGTCAAATTTTATGTCTTCTTGGTATTATCCCTGAGTGTGTATACGATGTTCACCACTAATTTTGTAATAAGATGCTATCGGGTTCTTTCTGCTTGTTATAAGTATTGTCTTACATTTAACTACATTTAATGAGAGCTGCCATTTATTACACAGAGCGGAAATTTAGTCCATGTCAGAACCTTTGCCTTTCGCCGGAAAATGCTCTACTGACAGAGTTACCCGAGCAGAAATAGCGACCCGCCCACACAGCTTTACATCCGCCAGCACCTCTCCTCTACTTTTCAAACTTCAAAGAAGTTCTTCTCTCAGAATTTTAGCTGCATAAGATATGCATGTTACTTGCACATGATTTGACGATCAGTAATTGTATGAAATTCAGCCTCGTGATACCAGTTGAGGACGTCGTAACTAAATGAAATATTATTCCAAATTATTCTCTGAATGCGACTTTCAAGACGTCAGCTGTGGTGAATATAGATGTATTGTTCAATTGCGACATGAAGATTTGTACCCGAGCCCAAATTTATTGCTTATCGCGACGGTCGCTTTAACCGTTTCGGATATCCGTGCACGCTCCCCGGCTAGATCCAAACTACTGAGGTCATGAAATTCACGTTCAGCGAATAATTTGGAATAATATTTCGTATAGCTGCTTTCCGTCAAATCACATGTAAGTATCATAAGCCGAGGTGGGGCATAAGACGATAAAATGGTCTCAGTTCCTTGTAGTAGCGTCATTGTCCCTGAGAAGCAATCAAGTAATGTTGCGAGCTTAAAGAGAGGCGTACATAAGACTACGATATAAGGAAGTGGTCAGTGATAAATGGCGGTTTGGATCGGTCCGGAGAACGTGCACGGATAGCTAAAATGATTCTGGCAACCGCTAACGATAAGCGAGAAAGCCAGATTCGCGTTCCGCCCCAAAACAAATTTTCATGTCACAATTGGGTAATAATCTATGCTCATTGCAGCTAATGTATGAAATTCTCATTCAGAGAATCACTAGGAATAAAATTCATTTTAGTTCATTTGTTTCTTTTATGTTATGTTCATTGCCGGCCACGGTGGCCGAGCGGTTCTAGGCGCTTCAGTCTGGAACCGCGCGACTGCTACGGTCGCAGGTTCGAATCCTGCCTCGGGCATGGATGTGTGTGATGTCCGTAGATTAGTTAGGTTTAAGTAGTTCTAAGTTTTAGGGGACTGATGACCTCAGATGTTAAGGCCCATAGTGCTGAGAGCCATTTGAACCATTTTTTTGTTATGTTCATTTCATTGGTGATGTGAACGACCCTTTTTATTACTCGCCCTGTAGGCATCCTACATTTAAATGTCATCTCGTTGTTTACAATTCTCAATATCAGGAATAATATTTTCCAGTTAACCTTACTTCACTTATGGGCATTTTGCAGCGCCAACGTCGCGTGACTTTATTTCGGTTTTATAGTTATTCCGTTTATTATCACTTTTCTGGGAAAGATTCACACTTTCTCCTAACGGAATGACGGTAGAAGATACAAGGTTCCAATATGGATTCATTTAAGCATTCTATTTCGTTGGTTCCGCGATACAGCGGAAACAATGAATCAGAAAGGACCGATGGAGAACTGAAAAGGAAGGAAGGTTAAGAGCTCATATCCGTCGAGAAATCGACAGTGGGCTTATTCAAGAAATGAGTATGTCATTGCCTGACTATATCTGATACTATGGAAAAGTAACAGTCGTATGTTGAGTTTGTGCTCGGGTTTCCCTAACAAGCAGCTGAGGCTGAAGCTAAGACCAAATTTTTACACGGCAGATTTTCTGTCGTTGATTTTCTTCCTTATAAACATTTGTATCGTTACGAGGGTCTGAACTATCATTATCCAACGTGGTCCTCTTAACATTAACAGAAATTAGTGAGGACATGCTGCTGGACTGGTCATTATGTGTCTTGTGTACATTTTAATTTCAGTCCTCTGGTGACTACTATACGATCACTTTCTGTAACAGTATACTGCTTTTTATTGTTGTTCAAATGGTTCAAAAGGCTCTGAGCACTATGGTACTTAACATCTGTGGTCATCAGTCCCCTAGAACTTAGAACTACTTAAACCTACCTAACCTAAGGACATCACACACATCCATGCCTGAGGTAGGATTCTAACCTGCGACCGTAGCGGTCACGCGGCTCCAGACTGTAGCGCCTAGAACCTACCGGCCACTCTGGCCGGCTATCATTGTTTAATCCGACCTTGTGCTTCATTGATAACATCGTCGTTGACAGGGTACAGTAATGGGAAAAAGGGACCTATATTTTAACGTGGAATGCAAATCACGTGTTGTTCCTGGCAACTCCTCAAATCGTTGAATGGCGAAGGCAGAGTAAATGCAGACCGAAAATTTCCGTGACTCGACCGGAATTTGGTCCCGCGACCTCTAGGTTTCTAGGCACGCGTTTTACCGCTAAACCACGAGGTCCGACGACATGACACTTACACCTAATGTTTCTTTCTTCCTACCTTCGAATGCTTATAAATATATCTAGCGAGATTAAGAAACTGACATATAGATTAACAAGGTTCTCTTTTAGTGCTACCCCGAAAATCGGCAGACTTCAGTGACAGTGCTAATAACATTATTTTTTATTTAAATCTAAAGGTGTTTTGCATTATGGTTCGAATGCCTCATTTCCTGTTTATGTTTCTATTTTATCAGGAATTCACCAAGCTCTACAAAAATTCTGATGTACACTGAGGGAAACAAGGGTTCCTCCACCAAATTTTAGACTGTGCAGGCATTTGACAGTACATGCGCTGATAACGAGTTAACATAACTGGCAAATCCCCTGAACCCTCTTGCGACAAGTATTTTTATACATTTAAAGTGTCATAATTTCTGTTTACTTACTCTACGGAAATGTGCCCATGAAATACCAACAATATAATTCAGAGACGGTGGGTTGCGTTTTAATTTCATCATTCGCTTCTAATGTCAACAGCAACGACAAAAGAAATTTGGATTACTTTTGACGTATGCCTCACAGCAGTTCTCCATATCTAATCTAACTAAATGTCTGTGGGTAATATGCGTCCTGTATAAACTACTAGGACGCTAACTGTGTCCTCCTCAATGTAGAGTGTGTTCTGTAAGTGATAGAAGGTCTAGAGTTTACTCCTTACACATTTTACACATCTATTGTAATTTTAGAGCAATGTTTCAAATAATCATCCATCATGCGAAGGGAAGCACAATGAGCTATACATCCCTCGACCTGAATACCAAAAATCGGTGCTGCTCTGAGCTGGGTGGCTGATAAAGACCTTAGCAGTGACGTAGAACTGACAGGCAGTTTGACAGAGACATACTGACGTGACAATGGGAACCGCAGTGGGTTTCTCTGTGTCATCGCGTTCTGTGTTATTTCAGACAAATACTTCCTCACATCCAAAGCTGTTCCGGAACCTCTCTGTTCTGTCACGGTGTACTCAATAAACCGAGAATAATACGCGCTCGTCCTCACGATTTGACTGCACCAGATTAACAGTAACTGGTTTTCCACACTTCCTTAAACTCTTAGAATATCACTCCACGTATGTAACAATGGGAGACAGAGTTGCAAAGCATTTGCTAGATCTACAGAAGATATTTATACCAGAGAACTTTGCAATGAATTGTAACATCGCCAGGAACAAGTTTTTGTAGCGAAACTGCCAACGATATGAAACCTTCCATTATATTGAGCGAAGAAGACATTGTATCAGTAGTGAAGGATCACTAATACGAATACGATTCCGGTATTTCTATCGTACAGTCTAACAGAGTGGAACATGAACTTACAAGCATTTTGCACTTTATTCTCACGTGACCTAACTGTCACGTGAGCATTCAGAAAGGTAAGTTTTTCACTGTGCTGAAGCTTCAATCTCTGTGAACTTCTGTCAGCACTTAACTGGCATCTCAAGTCCTGGCCCACCGCCCAGGTCGAGCTGTACGATTTTTGTTTTTTATTTTTTCTTGTTTCGGGAACGTGAAAGAGGACGCACGATGTCAGTAAAGACAAAATAGTTCTCGTTCATTCTTCTGTATCGCAGCAGCTACGATCGGCGTCCCCTGCCTACCATCACGAACGTGGTCGCTTGTGCTTTGGTTCTTTGTCTGGACTGTTGACTTAGGTCTTCCGTCATGTAGTTGTATAATTGGACCGTTTTTAAGAAGGTGTCTCGGCTGATGCCCCAGCCTTGTTGAATACAAAGGAAAAAGCTGTCTTCGTGCAGCCCTCACTTTTTTTTTATTCACGAAACAGTTGACATGTGTTTCCCCGTAAGTCTGCAATGTTCACTGAGTGTGCATCTTTTTGTTCTCATTACGTCACGTTCATCTTAAGAGTAGAGAAGCAAATAAACATAATTCTTCTATATGTAAAGTGAGTCATACATAATTGAACATCTTCGAGGAATTTCGGACAGTTGTACAGTGATAAATTTACTCTCAAACGATATTGTGGTATTTGTGTCCTACACAGTGTTAACTTCATACATAACAGCATTTAATATTTCGAGATAACGATGTCATAAACTGAGTACTCGGCTACCGCAGAGAGCAGCAAATGTTTCTACGAGAGTAGCTGATTTCCCTAAACGAATATGTGCTGCAGTTGTTCACATCACCAAGTCCATTAATCCATAAGCAGTTATTAGTATTTTTATATATTTAGTAATATATATAGTTGTAGGAAATCACTGCTTGAACGATGATGTAAGACAGTTTGAAAACCATAATGAATAAGCATTTAGTTAATTAATACTGTACGGTGTATTTCGAGGTTCGATACCGGATCTTCACGTGCATGTCATCTACTAAAATTAAAACATGTGGGTAACCGAGACTATCACTGGGGCATATTAAGACACCAGTCGAAATTTAGCATAAATATCTATTTTACATTGCTGCTCGACTCTAGATGCGCAAAATATCACTATAGATGTTCACTCCCGCAACACTTCTGACCAAATGCTGTGTTCTCCGTAGGACAACGTGGTTACGGGCAAGAATAAATAATAACAAGAACACACATCTGTGGAATCCGTTAAATGTGCAGTAGCATATTTAAAGTTGTCCATTTGGAACAACAAATTTCTACAGATGACAATAACGATTATCTTAATTAAGACTGAAATACTTAATATGACTACTGATGGATTCACTTAAACATTTCGTAATGTTAGTGCGTCCACTCGAAACACTACAGTTATATCTCACAGATAATACAGCCGACCTGTAGCTGGTATAAAATCAATAAACCAAAGTGTGACTGTTTTTATACAAATGTTATCGAGATGGACCACATAGTACTGCGCTTCTGGGAAGCCACTCGTAGCAGAGGTGAACAAAGCTCTTATATGACACGTACCTCCTATGCACACAAATAAGGCATAAAACAACCACAACAGTTTATGACAGCTTTTCCATCGTCACATTTACAAGCCATTTACTAGCTATATTTCGCCCCAAACGTTGATGTAGTGGATTTCATATTCATCATAAAATAGCCATGTCTGCAGTGACTTCCGTTTACTGTTACACTGTTAAAAACCCATTAAGTTGCGAGCATTTGTTTTCACTCAGACCGAGATTCTCTACAGTTCTCGTTAATGTATGGAGTCAAGTTATTAAGATATGTAAGATAAAGGACTTCATTAGACGTACTTAAAGAGTAATTATAGTTCACGTACCGTATGCTTTGTCACTAACGGAGCCCTAACTGTACCTCGGCGGCAGTAACATCTATTATTGTTGGATAGGGAAGTACGAGAACTTTTGCTGCAATTTTCAACGAGAAGGATGGAAGATTTAGGTGTGTATAAGCACAAAGTTTCCTGTTGGCCTAATCTGACATGAACAGCTGAAAAGAGAGGAAAGTTGGGGTTCAACGTCCAACTGACGACGAGGTTATTAGCAATAATACCATATAGGATAAGGCAAGGATGAAGAAGGAAATCGGCCGTGTCCTTTTCATGGGAAACATCCAGAACATCACCTCGATCGATTTAGAGAAGTTACGGAAAACGTAAATCAGGATGGCTGAAAGAGGATTTGAACCCCGCACCACTCGATTAAAAATCCAATGTGCCAACCACTCCACCACCTCTCACAGTATAGTCAGCTTGTGCACTCACTGCATGTCGCTAGCAAACAGTGGATCAGAGTACGTCTAAAAGTACCAGCATCGGACCTGAAGAAGAGCTACGCTGAAGTTGACTGGAAGATCATCCGTACATTTCTGCAAATATTCTCAGACGAAAGTTTGTCATGGAGACTGACAGAAGGGAAACGGAAAAAGGAGCCCAATCAACAGGCGGAAAATTTAAGAAGTAAAAAAAATAATGTATAGATTTCCTGTTTTTTTTTTAATCTACATCTAAACTTGACAAATTAAAGTGCATAGCTGAGAGTACTTTGTGTTGTGCGGCATTATAGTTTCTTCCATTTCTCTGGAGTTTATAGGTTCTGTGTGAGGTTTTCATGGAGCCTGTTCCACAAATCGAATATTGGAATTCTTTCCCATGAGCTTTCCGTGAGAAATTAAGGGCCTTACCTTGAGCACTAGCGTGTTAACTTCCTTATAAAAAAAATAAAAAATAAAAAAAACTAACCAGATGCTATGTTGGCACCTACTTAACTATAAATTATTTTTGATGGAAAGCATAGTGGTCACATTATAATAATGAAAATTATCACGCGACTAGTTTTCTGTCCATTAAAAAACAACTTTTAGTACAGTATTTGACCACTCTTGTTGCTCTTCTCTGAGTATGCATCAGGTTCTCTGTTAACCTAATATGATATAGACTCTGTACATTTAAGCTGTATACTAGTCGGCCTATAGATCATGCAAATGACAGAGAAAACGAAGAGAATCCTACGAATGAATCAAAGGCTTTGTCACAATCGCGACTGCTCTTACGTAATTGTGTCACTTCATACCCAATTGAAGGAATGGCCTTGGGGTTGGTATGTCGTGAGTAATGAACCCCAGAATTGACACATTAATCTACTATATTACTACTACTACTAATAATAATAATAATAGTAATAATAATAACAATAATAATAAACTCCGTGGAGGACCAGGAAAAGAATAAGCCTCCGGTATGTTCTGCCAGTCGTAAAAGGCGACGAAAAGGAAAAACCACTAACAGGGCTAACCCCCCATTTAGTGTGATTAGTTGGTTCAGGACAGAACTAATGAAGCCTCGGACAAGCGCTGTCATGGTCGGGGACGACGCTTGACCCTACGCCTGTCCACAATGGTAACGACACTGCTAGCCACATGGAAAATGATTTAAATCCAAATAGAGGTGTTTTGCAGGATATGCTTCCTGCAACCACCCTAGAAGGAAAACAAAGACAGAGGATGAGTTGGTCAGATGAAGTTAACCGGCACCTCATGTTCTGTTATTACCAAGCAACAAACTTAGGGACCAACACAACTGGATACAGATCACAAGTATACACAACATTTATTACCAGATACCCAGAATTAAAATTTTTAACACAACAACGACTGGCTGATCAGATCCATGTAATAATCAAAAATAACAGGATACCCCAACTCTCTGGTGTTCTCAACAAATATCTGGCGCTCTTTCGTCTCTAATTTATTTTCCTGTTTTCGTGAAAGTGTCAAGCTATAGCATTATTTGAGATTGGAGTGAATGATATCCATTACCGTCTGGGAAGAGTACAAGTAAACTTCGAGAGATAGTACAGTAACAATGGACCAATATCGGGAGAAACCGTTCAAAGGCCTGACAGGACATACAGATTTAGACTGGGCCAATTTAGATTAGATTAGAAGTATTCCTTCGAGCAAATGAATTTCAGAATAATAGGGACGTGCAGACCTTTCCATTAATTCCTCATCCCCGAGGACCATTTAACTCAGGATCTGTGGAAGGAACTATAGCTTTTCTTTTAAATACGTATTACATATTTTCAGTTTACGACATGTCTACACCGTTGAAGATCTCCTTGCCGTGTATCTACGGGGCAAAAAATCTAATGTAATAAAATAAAAAATTGGCTACGATATTTGTCAGGTCGCCAGTAACGGTTTCTGCAGTGCTTCCCTCCACCCAAAGAGACAGTATGGGGGTGCACGTTGCAACAATGAACGCAGTACCGCACGTGGCAACTGAAAATGAAGCGCCTGCTGCAGCTGCCAGAGAAGTGGGCGTGCGACTCACCGGCGGCGGCGTCCTCGCGCGCCTGCGGCGTGATGCACATGTCGTTATCCACGGGGAACCTGTCACAGCGGAACATGTCGGGCCACGGGAAGCCGTAGGTGTTCATGCGCGCCTCGCAGCCGACGCGCACCTTGTCGCAGAGCGACCGGCACGGGTAGATGGCGCGGTCGAGGCACACGGGGCTGAACAGTGAGCAGAGGAAGAGCTGCGTGTCGGGGTGGCAGCGCACGTTGAGCAGAGGGAGCCAGGACGCCGCCTGCTGCGACACCTCGGCCATGGTGTCGTGCTCCAGCAGGTTGGGCAGCCGCATCTTGAGGTAGCCGATGCCGTGGCAGAGGCTCATGTTGCGCGGGATGTCGACGCAGATGGGCTGCGAGGGCCGGCCGGCGCCCAGGCCGCCCCAGTAGGCGAGCGAGCGGCGCGCGGCGGCGGCGGCTGCGCCCGCGGCCAGCGCCAGCCACAGCCACGCGGCAGCTCCTGGTCCCGTCATGGCGGCGCGCCGACTGCCGCCGCGGCCGCGCCGCTGCCTCGGCCCGAGCGGCGCGCGTCACGTGACACGCCGGGCCACGTGCCGCCGACCTCGCCCAACGCCCGCGCCCGCCGCGCCGGCGGCACCCGCCGGCACCCCTCAGCCGCAAAATTTTGCGACGGCCCGCCCAGCGTGGCACCAAAACGCGGTTACTTAGAAAAGACCTGGAATATGGACATCTTGGAGGTAACGCACGTACACTGAGGTGACAAAAGTCAAGGGATACCTCCTAATATCGTGTCTGACCTCCTTTTGCCGGGCATACTGCAGTAGCAGTACGGCAGTTACAAGAGTTGAGGGGCATGAAAGCGAAGCAGTGGTTGGGAAGGGAGTGAGACAGGGTTGTAGCCCCTCCCCGATTTTGTTCAATCTGTATATTGAGCAAGCAGTAAAGGAAACGAAAGAAAAATTCGGAGTTGGTATTAAAATCCATGGAGAAGAAATAAAAACTTTGAGGTTCGCCGATGACATTGTAATTCTGTCAGAGACAGCAAAGGACTTGGAAGAGCAGTTGAACGGAACGGACAGTGTCTTGAAAGGAGGATATAAGATGAACATCAACAAAAGCAAAACGAGGATATGGAATATAGTCGAATTAAGTCGGGTGATGCTGAGGGAATTAGATTAGGAAATGAGACACTTAAAGTAGTAAAGGAGTTTTGCTATTTGGGGAGCAAGATAACTGATGATGGTCGAAGTAGAGAGGATATAAAATGTAGACTGGCAATGGCAAGGAAAGCGTTTCTGAAGAAGAGAAATTTGTTAACATCGAGTATAGATTTAAGTGTCAGGAAGTCGTTTCTGAAAGTATTTGTATGGAGCGTAGCCATGTATAGAAGTGTAACATGGACGATAAATAGTTTGGACAAGAAGAGAATAGAAGCTTTCGAAATGTGGTGCTACAGAAGAATGCTGAAGATTAGATGGGTAGATCATATAACTTTTGAGGAGGTATTTAATAGGATTGGGGAGAAGAGGAGTTTGTGGCACAACTTGACTAGAAGAAGGGATCGGTTGCTAGGACATGTTCTGAGGCATCAAGGGATCACCAATTTAGTATTGGAGGACAGCGTGGAGGATAAAAATCGAAGAGGGAGACCAAGAGATGAATACACTAAACAGATTCAGAAGGATGTAGGTTGCAGTATGTACTGTGATATGAAGAAGTTTGCACAGGATAGAGTAGCATGGAGAGCTGCATCAAACCAGTCTCAGGACTGAAGACCACAACAACAACAACAACAACAACAACAACAACTGCAGTAGCCGAGTGGCTAGAAGACTTCTTAAGTAATAGAACCCAGGACGTTGTCCCCGATGGTGAGTGTTCATCGGAGGCGAGGGTATCATCTGGAGTGCCCCAGGGAAGTGTGGTAGCTCCGCTGTTGTTTTCTGTCTACATAAATGATCTTTTGGATAGAGTGGATAGCAATGTGCGGCTGTTTGCTGATGATGCAGTGGTGTACGGGAAGGTGTCGTCGTTTAGTGACTGTAGGAGGGTACAAGATGACTTGGACAGGATTTGTGATTGGTGTAAAGAATGGCAGCTAACTCTAAATATAGATAAATGTAAATTAATGCAGATAAATAGGAAAAAGAATCCTGTAATATTTGAATACTCCATTAGTAGTGTAGCGCTTGACACAATCACGTGGATTAAATATTTGGGCGTAACATTGCAGAGCGATACGAAGTGGGACAAGCATGTAATGGCAGTTGTGGGGAAGGCGGATAGTTGTTTTCGGTTCATTGGTAGAATTTTTGGAAGATGTGGTTCATCTGTAAAGGAGACCGCTTATAAAACACTAATACGACCTATTCGTGAGTACTGCTCGAGCATTTGGGATCCCTATCAGGTCGGATTGAGGGAGGACATAGTAGCAATTCAGAGGCGGGCTGCTAGATTTGTTACTGGTAGGTTTGATCATCACGCGAGTGTTACGGAAATGCTTCAGGAACTCGGGTGGGAGTCTCTAGAAGAAAGGAGGCGTTCTTTTCGTGAATCGCTACTGAAGAAATTTAGAGAACCAGCATTTGAGGCTGATTGCAGTGCAATTTTACTGCCGCCAACTTACATTTCGCGGAAAGACCACAAAGATAAGATAAGAGTGATTAGGGCTCGTACAGAGCCATATAGGCAGTCATTTTTCCCTCGTTCTGTTCGGGAGTGGAACAGGGAGAGAAGATGCTAGTTGTGGTTCGAGGTACCCTCCGCCACGCACCGTAAGGTGGATTGCGGAGTATGTATGTAGGTGTAGAACTCGACCTGGCGTGGACTCAACAAGTAATTGGAGGTCTCTTGCACAAATATTGATCCATTCTGCCTCCATAGCCGTCCATAATTGTGAAAGTGTTCCCAGTGCAGGATGTTGTGCACGCATTGATCTCTCGATTAGCCGGCCGAAGTGGCCGAGCGGGCAGGGCGCTACAGTCTGGAGCCGCGCGACCGCAACGGTCGCAGGTTCGAATCCTGCCTCGGGCATGGATGTGTGTGATATCCTTAGGTTAGTTAGGTTTAAGTAGGTCTAAGTTTTAGGGGACTGATGACCTCAGAAGTTAAGTCCCATAGTGCTCAGAGCCATTTGAACCATTTTTTTTTTTTTTTTTGTCACGAGGTCAGAATCGTCAACACTGGTTTCAGGAATATGATAGTAGATCCACGTAGACAACTTGGCCACCAAATTCGTCTGATATGAACCCAGTGGAACACATGTGGGACGCCATCGGGCGTCACTCTGGGCCCACAATCCATCGGTACATAATTTACAGGAATTATGTGACCTGAGTGTCGAAATCTGGTGTCACATACACCCGTAAGCCTACCACTGACTTCTCGGATCCATTTCACGCAGAATTATTGCAGCATTGCTTTCCAAAGATGGACCAACACGTTTTTAGCATCTACATCTATAATTCGCAAGCCACCTGACGGTGTGTGGCGGAGGGCACCTTGAGTACCTCTATCGGTTCTCCCTTCTGTTCCAGTCTCGTATTGTTCGTGGAAAGAAGGATTGTCGGTATGCCGCTGTGTGGGCTCTAATCTCTCCGATTTTATCCTCATGGTCTCTTCGCGAGATATACGTAGGAGGGAACAATATACTGCTTGACACCTCGGTGAAGGTATGTTCTCGAAACTTCAACAAAAGCCCGTTCCGAGCTACTGAGCGTCTCTCTTGCAGTCTTCCACTGGAGTTTACCTATGATCTCCGTAACGCTTTCGCAATTACTAAATGATCCTGTAACGAAGCGCGCTGCTCTCCGTTGGACCTTCTCTATCTCTTCTATCAACCCTATCTGGTACGGATCCCACACTGCTGAGCAGTATTCAAGCAGTGGGCGAACAAGCGGACGGTGGTCATAATGTTTTGGCTCATCACTATATGTTATCTTAGGCATAGTGCTCAAAGCCATTTTTTGATCTCTCGATTATGTCCCATACATTTCGATGGGATTCATGTTCGGCGATCTGGACGCCCAAATCATTCACTCGAATTGTCAAGAATGTTCTTCAAGCTAGTCGCAAATAATTGTGGGCCGGTTACGTGATATTGTTGTTTGGGGACATAAAGTCAATGAATTTACTGCAGATGGTCCCCAAGTAGCCGAATATAACCATTTCCAGCCAATGATTGGTTCATTTGCACCAGAGGACCCAGTCCATTCCATGTAAACACAGCCCACACCGTGATGCAGCCACAACCAGATTGCAAGTTGCCTTGTTGACACCCTGAGCCCATGGCTTTGCAGGGTCTGCTCCACAATCGAACCTCACCATCAGAGCGAAGCGGAGTAGCCGTGCGGTCTAATGCGCCTTGACACGGTTCGCGCGGCTCCCCCCATCGGAGGTCTGAGTCCTCCCTCGGGCATGAGTATGTGTGTTGTCATTAGCGTAAGTGAGTTTAAAGTTAGATTAAGTATGGCTCTGAGCACTATGGGACTTAACTTCTGAGGTCATCAGTCCCCTAGAACTTAGAACTACTTAAACCTAACTAACCTAAGGACATCACACACATCCATGCCCGAGGCAGGATTCGAACCTGCAACCGCAGCGGTCGTGCGGTTCCAGACTGTAGCGCCTAGAACCGCTCGGCCACTCCGGCCGGCTAGATTAAGTACCTAGGGACCGATGACCTCAGCAGTTTGGCCCCATAGTCCTTACCACAAATTTCCAGCTTCCGCACCATCAGCTCTTACCAACCGAAACCGGGACTCATTTGATCAGGCTACGACTTTCCAGTCGCGTTGGGTCCAACCTATATGGTTACGAGCCCAGGAGAGACGCTGCGGGCGATGTCTTGCTGTTAGCAAGGGCACTAGGTTCGATCGACTGCTGCCATAGCCCATTAACGCCACATTTCGCCGTACTGTCCTACTGGATACGTTCGTCGTACGTCCCAAATAGATTTCTCCGGTTATTTCACGCAGTGTTGCTTGTCTGGTAGCACTGACAACTCAATGCAAAAGCCGCTGCTACCGGTCGTTAAGTGAAGGCCGTCGGCCGCCACTGCGTTGTCCATGGAGAGAGATAATGCCTGGCATTGTCAGCACACTCTTGACACTGTAGATCTCGGAGTACTGAATTCCCTAACAAATTCCTAAATGGAATGTCCCATGCGTCTAGCTCCAACTGCCATTCCCCTTTCAAAGTCTGTTAACTCCCGTCGTGAGACGATAATCAAGTCGGAAATCTTTTCACATTAATCAACTGAGTACAAATAACAGCTCCGCCAATGCACTGCCCTTTTTTACCTTGTGCATGCGATACTATCGCCATTTGCATATTCCATGACTTTTGGCACCTCATTGTGTTCATCCTTGAAGTGGAAAAATGAACTGCTACACGAAACTATAGATTTCAAGAATTCACATATCTTCACCAACTTCAGTTTACTACTGTTAAAATAGAAAATACGCAACGATTAAGAATAAGTTGTGTATGAATCTGTCTTCGGATAGAAATACCTTCGTAATTTCCTAGAATAACTTTTATACTGTCGTTATTAACATCAAATTGTGACAGTCTTTTAATGTAATGTATTCGTCTACTAACACCAGAGATGCGACAAGATGTATAGGAGACACTGCAAGTGACAGATAACATTAGAATCTACACATCTATAGTTAAACACTGTACAACGGAATACATTGTCATAATGTGTTCTAAGTGTCCATTTCAAGTTTGCTAACAGAGTTAACAAGATTCTAGGAGCCATAGCAATGGAGACAACTGAACGCTCCACAAGAAGACACTTCATGTGGAAGATTTTTTAAGTAAACAGGAGACCAACAAACGAAGTTAATATTCTTCCATATTAGGTTTCCCTTCTCTTTCTCCACGAGATGACCACAGAACATGCCAACACTATAAAACCTACTTCAGTATCTATATGTATTATTATTAAAGGTATTCTGTACTACCACTGTAGCCTGAACATGATGTCTGTAACTCAAAACATGTTGCTTCGTTAAATAATTTAAGTACGTCAACAAAAATTTTGTGATTGGTAGCGGTCTCTCAGAAATCTTTTTCATAAAGGTCACAGGCGCACCGTTTGCCTGCTAGAGACCAATGTCGGTTTTGATGCTAGTAGTGTTGAGAGACTGTGGTCAAACAGTCGTTTCTGAAAATATCATCCGTTTATGTTGTTACACAACTGACATCTGGCTGCTAATAACTGTCTAGCGCTCTCAAAACAACCAGGTATTTCACGGGTGATGGCTGCAGCTTCAGTCAAACGGACCACTAGCTCTTCTGGAGTGCCTACCGGTGTCTCGGACACTAGACGCTTCATCTCTCCATCTACCTACTCCCGTCCGCCACAAAAAACAGCAATTCGTATGAAGAAAGTTGGGACAGCGGGACTGGCCCATGCCTCCCATTCCTACATCTAGAGAAAGCGTTGTCTAAATGTTCACTAATATCAACAGCAAAGTGTGGCGGGCCGTCATACTGTAACCGTAATAGTTGCCTGAGTGCTAGCGGGGCATTGCCCATCATTTGCGATCGTGCTTCGTGGAGAAAATGATGGTAATTTTCTCAAAAAAAAAAAAAAAATGCTCAAATGGCTCTGAGCCCTATGGGACTTAACATCTGACGTCATCAATCCCCTAGAACTTAGAACTACTTAAACCTAACTAACCTAAGGACATCACACACATCCATGCCCGATGCAGGATTCGAACCTGCGACCGTAGCGGTCGCGCAGTTCCAGAGAGGAGCGCCTATAACCGCTAATTTTTTTTTTTTTTTTTTTTTTTTTGCATCTGCTCGGGGCGGACGTCGTAAGACATCCATTTAAGTTCGTTGTTGATCTGTTAACTCAGTTTTTCAGTTTTTTTTTTTAATTACAGAGGGCACGTTACCTTCTGACCGAACACGCTGAGCTATCGTGACGGCCGGTGCGGGGGGGGGGGGGGGGATCCTGAGTGTGTTGCCCCGCCTCCCCCCTTCCCCTCTCGCTCAAGAAGTAGAAGTAGTTATAATTTTGCATAAATAAATTCTCAGAGTTAGTTCGTGATTCCACGAATAGAAACGACAAACCACAGGAAAATGAACAAGGGAAAGACGTTCCGCTATGGGGTAAAAGAAATTGACTTCCGGAAGGGAGGCAGAAAGAACAGAAAGAAATAACTTTCCCTCGCTTACACACTCGCACAACCACAGTCTGCAGACCTGTGTTAACAGTCATAGTGCTTAGTGAAATACTGACATTAGTGAGGTGACATTTTTAGATTTTCCGACGAATGCTTTTCAGTCTCTTGGACGTTCTGTTCAAGTGATATACTAAGCAGTAGTGTAAAAAAAATTATACTATGCCTAACAAAAGTTGAAACACTTAGAAGACATGGTAGGATGTCAACGTATCTTCGAAGAAGGCATAGTAGAATGCCAATGTATCTTCGAAGACGTACACACCATCATCGCGTATGCAGATGATTAGAAGTGCAATTCTGTGTGACAGGTATTAGGTTCATTCAAATGAAACCTGGCCAGTGCGTCTACCTTTGCCTTACACGTAAGGTGGCACCACCTAACTGCCGGTACGGTGGCGCCATCTATTTGTAGAGAGATTGATGCGTGCGCACCGTTTGATGTTGCATAGCGCCAGTGTGTTTTCACGCCGAAGAGAAGGTGGTGACACAAGTTATCATCCACTACCGAAGATGCACGCAAGTAAGCAGGAAAAACGAGGAGTGATTCGATTTTTGGTGGCGGAGGGAGTGGGAGGCCAAGAAATACACTCCTGGAAATGGAAAAAGAACACATTGACACCGGTGTGTCAGACCCACCATACTTGCTCCGGACACTGCGAGAGGGCTGTACAAGCAATGATCACACGCACGGCACAGCGGACACACCAGGAACCGCGGTGTTGGCCGTCGAATGGCGCTAGCTGCGCAGCATTTGTGCACCGCCGCCGTCAGTGTCAGCCAGTTTGCCGTGGCATACGGAGCTCCATCGCAGTCTTTAACACTGGTAGCATGCTGCGACAGCGTGGACGTGAACCGTATGTGCAGTTGACGGACTTTGAGCGAGGGCGTATAGTGGGCATGCGGGAGGCCGGGTGGACGTACCGCCGAATTGCTCAACACGTGGGACGTGAGGTCTCCACAGTACATCGATGTTGTCGCCAGTGGTCGGCGGAAGGTGCACGTGCCCGTCGACCTGGGACCGGACCGCAGCGACGCACGGATGCACGCCAAGACCGTAGGATCCTACGCAGTGCCGTAGGGGACTTCCCAGCAAATTAGGGACACTGTTGCTCCTGGGGTATCGGCGAGGACCATTCGCAACCGTCTCCATGAAGCTGGGCTACGGTCCCGCACACCGTTAGGCCGTCTTCCGCTCACGCCCCAACATCGTGCAGCCCGCCTCCAGTGGTGTCGCGACAGGCGTGAATGGAGGGACGAATGGAGACGTGTCGTCTTCAGCGATGAGAGTCGCTTCTGCCTTGGTGCCAATGATGGTCGTATGCGTGTTTGGCGCCGTGCAGGTGAGCGCCACAATCAGGACTGCATACGACCGAGGCACACAGGGCCAACACCCGGCATCATGGTGTGGGGAGCGATCTCCTACACTGGCCGTACACCACTGGTGATCGTCGAGGGGACACTGAATAGTGCACGGTACATCCAAACCGTCATCGAAACCATCGTTCTACCATTCCTAGACCGGCAAGGGAACTTGCTGTTCCAACAGGACAATGCACGTCCGCATGTATCCCGTGCCACCAAACGTGCTCTAGAAGGTGTAAGTCAACTACCCTGGCCAGCAAGATGTCCGTATCTGTCCCCCATTGAGCATGTTTGGGACTGGATGAAGCGTCGTCTCACGCGGTCTGCACGTACAGCACAAACGCTGGTCCAACTGAGGCGCCAGGTGGAAATGGCATGGCAAGCCGTTCCACAGGACTACATCCAGCATCTCTACGATCGTCTCCATGGGAGAATAGCAGCCTGCATTGCTGCGAAAGGTGGATATACACTGTACTAGTGCCGACATTGTGCATGCTCTGTTGCCTGTGTCTATGTGCCTGTGGTTCTGTCAGTGTGATCATGTGATGTATCTGACCCCAGAAATGTGTCAATAAAGTTTCCCCTTCCTGGGACAATGAATTCACGGTGTTCTTATTTCAATTTCCAGGAGTGTATATCGACGGATGAAGGCTGTATACAGTGAGTACAGTCTGAGTCGTTCAAGTGTTGTGGAATGGTGTAAACGATTCCTTGAGGGGTGCGAGTCACTGGAAGACGATACTTGTCCTGGACAGGCTCATCGTGTCATCACACCGGAAATGGTTGCGGAAGTGAATGCTTTATTGGACAACCGCAGAATCGCCGTGGACGAGATCCATCGGTTACTGGGTACTAGCGTGGGTACCGCCCACAGCATAATGCATCAACTCTTGAACTTTAGAAAGCAGCGCGTTCCCCAGCAACTGACCGCCGAACAGGTCAATACTCGAATGGCACTGTCTTTGAGTTATCTGCAATGTTATCATGAGAAAGAATGCGCCTTTCTGGCGCGTATTGTCACAGGTGACGAAATACATTGTCACCATTTTGAACTGGAAAGCAAGCGTCAGAGAAAGCAAGCTTGGGGGGGGGGGGGGGGGGGGGCTTATGGGCGCTCAACATCGAGGTCTTCAGCGCGTGAGACAAGCTCGGACGTCAGTTCCGTCCCAGTGCCAAATCAAAGGCCGTGCATACTAGTTCTGGTAAGGTCATGATGTCCTTCTTTTTTGATCACAAGGTCCCACTGATTGCCGAGTTCCTGGAACGGGGAACCACCGTCAGTGTCCAGCATTATCAAGCCACTTTACAGAACCTTAGACGAGCTATCAAGCCGAGACGGCGAAGCATGTTATCCAGTGGCGTTATCCTCCTGCATGATAATGCCCACCCACACTCGGCCAGTGCGGTGAAGACGACATGCAGCAGTTTCGGTTGGAAACGCTGGAACATCCACCGTACAGTCCCGACCTTTCACTGTGTAACTTTCATGTGTTTGGACTTCTAAAACAAGCTATTAGCGGACATCGATTCGCAACGGACGACGAAGTGTGTGACTGGGTCCAGGGCTGGATCCGACAGCAGCCTACTAGCTTCTTCAAGGATGGAATCGACCGGCTAGTGTCGCAATGGGATAAACGTGCCAACACTTTTGGCAACTATTTTTGAGTGTGTGTACTATGTATAAGTACATTTTTGAGTAAATAAAATCGTTACCATTAGTTAACACTAGTGACCGGGTTTCGTTTGAATGCCCCTTATAGAACGACGACCAAAGCGCGTTACTGTAGTTCGTGTTTAGTGTTGTTACCAGGCCTGGTAGAGTATACAAGCAGCGTGAACACCGTCAGATTTGAGTGACCACTGTGTAGGACACGGAGACGGTGCGTACTCCCGTGAGACAACGTTAGCAGCACCTGACAGAGTTTCAGAGGGGCCTCTTTGTAAACGTCCATTTGTCTGGCTAGTAGAATCGCGCAATATACGGATTTGTGGAGCATTCGGATTTGACAGTGGCTCGATTATGGTGTGCATGGGAACGTCGTCAACATTCCTGTCGACCATGTCCGACCACCACAAGGGAGGATCGCTGTAGCCTGCAGTAAGCACGTTGTAACCCCTTCACATCTGTGCCTGCCATGTGAGAACAAGTAATTGACTTCCAGTAACATTTTTTGCCGTGCCGCACCATTGGTCAGGGACTAGCAACAGCCGGCTAGGGAATTACTTTCCCATACATTGGCTGCCAATAACACCACAAACAGCTGCGTTTGTAGTGGTGCCGTGAGCGGGAAGCACGGTTTGTTGATGAATGATGTCGCATTGTGTTTTAGTTTTGCATTATCCCAGATGACCAACCTGGAGTGAGGTCCCATTCTGCCAATCTCTGGAAGCGTTGTTACTCCTGTCGTCATGGAGTGGGGAGCCTCAGGTATGACCTCAGGTCACGGCTTGTTGTGACTGAGGGAAATCCGACGGCACAACGGTACGTCGTGGACGTGCTTCGTTCTCATGTGTCACCTCTCATACGAAGGTAACGTGGCGCAAAATTTCAAAAGGAAAATGATCGTCCATACACGGCAGATGTCTCTATGAACTGTTTGCGTGATGTTCGAGGTACTCCAGCAGCCGACAGAATATGTGTGAGACAAGCTTGGGGGGGGGGGGGGGGGGCTTATGGGCGCTCAACATCGAGGTCTTCAGCGCGTGAGACAAGCTCGGACGTCAGTTCCGTCCCAGTGCCAAATATCGAGGACCGGATACGAAAGTTATTGGGCAGCTTACTTCGAGAGAGAATAAAACGGCTTTGAAACCATTCCAAATAGAAAAGATGCAAGCATTCAGGACAGACGGGGTGCAACGTCATACAGATACACTATGTGATCAAAAGTATACGGACAAACCCAAAACATGCGTTTTTCATATGAGGTGCATTGTGCTGCCACCTACTACCAGGTACTCCATATCAGCGAGCACAGAAGTCATTAGACATCGTGAGAAAGCAAAATGGGACGCTCCGCGGAACTCACGGACTTCGAACGTGCTCAGGTGATTGGGTGTCACTTGTGTCATACGTCCGTACGCAAGATTTCCACACTCCTAAACATCCCTAGGTCCACTGTTTCCGATATGATAGTGAAGTAGAAACGTGAAGGGAGACGTACACCACAAAAGCGTACAGGCCGACCTCGTCTTTGATTGAGAGAATGCCGACAGTTGAAGAGGGTTGTAATTTGTAATAGGCAGACATATATCCAGACCATCAGACAGGAATTCCAAACTGCATCAGAATCCACTGCAAGTACTATTACAGTTAGGTGGGAGGTGAGAAAACTTCGATTTCGTGGTCGAGCGGCTGCTCATAAACCACACATCACGCCGTGAAATGCCAAACGATGCCTCGCTTGGTGTAAGGAGCGTAAACAATGGACGATTGAACAGTGGAAAAACGTTGTGTGGAGTGACGAATCACGGTACACAATGTGGCGATCCTATGGCAGGGTGTGCTTATGGCGAATGCCCGGTGAACGTCACCTGCCAGCGTGTGTAGCGCCAACAGTAAAATTCGGAGGTGGTGGTGGTGTTGTGTGGTCGTGGTTTTCAAGAAGGGGGCTTGCACCTCTTGTTGTTTTGCGTGGCACTCTCACAGCTTAGGCCTACATTGATGTTTTAAGCACCTTCTTGCTCCCCACTATTGAAGAGCAATTTGAGGATGGCGACTACATCTTTCAACGCGATCGAGCGCCTGTTCATAATGTACGGCTTGTGGCAGAGTGGTTACACGACAATAACATCCCTGTAATGGACTGGCCTGCACTGAGTCTTGAACTGAATCGTACAGAACACCGACCGACATCCTCAGTGCAGCACTCCGTGAATGGCATTCCCCAAGAAAGCTTCCAGCACCTGATTGAACGTATGCCTGCGAGAGTGGGAGCTGTCATCAAGGCTAAGGGTGGGCCAACACCATATTGAATTCTAGCATTACCGATGGAGGGCGCCACGAAATTGTAATTCATTTTCAGGCCGGTGTCCGGAAACTTTTGATGACATAGTGTAGGTGCTGTCGTACTTCAAAATGGTTCAGATGGCTCTGAGCGCTATGGGACTCAACATCTGAGGTCATCAGTCCTCTAGAACTACTTATACCTAACTAACCTAAGGACTTCACACACATCCATGCCCGAGGCAGGATTCGAACCTGCGAACGTAGCAGTCGCGTGATTCCGGACTGAAGTGCCTAGAACCGCTCTGCCACCGCGGCCGGCGCTGTCGTACTGCCAATGTCTTTGAATATCTTACTCGATCTTGTGATCACTGAAATATTCTTGCGTACCATCTCAGAAGTTTCATTTCTTCCTCCCCTTCTACGAGCTTTACTTTTTTTTGTCAGGCGGTGTAACCATTACATTAAAAAATTCTTATATTTCGTTGTAGTTGATATCATAGGCATAGAAATGTTAAAAGTGGAGGTTACGGCAATTTATATTTTGGAGAAAGCAGAGGGGAGACAGTAATTAACTATGGGCTCCCATCCTCTCTCCAAATCTGTACTCTGGATCAACTCCTGTTGTGTACCAATGTTTCCCCTTCCTTTGTGCGCTGACTATGTGGACTGACCGACCGTGGTATTTCCGACCTTATTGTAGTTGCCACAGGTACAGCGGGGCTTCCGAACAACCTGTTTTGCACCATCGTATTCCCGACAAGAGCGGCCATCACTCCTGATTTACGCCATTCACCAGCAGCAGATGTGTTGTCACCATTAGTCAGGCAGAGCCCTCGCCGACAACCTTCGTTTACTTGCGATATTGTACGCTACTGGAGGTCTGATCACTCTGAATAATGGAAATAATTACAACAATGAAAAGGAAACCGTGTGTCCTCAAGACTGGTCATCGCTACCGGGTGCACAGAAAATGTGGTGAGGGTACGATCTGGTTGTGCGTGAATTGCGAACGGAGTAACTGCAAAGGCCGTTTAAAAATTGCAAATGGCAGAATTATGGCTGAATAGCAACAGTCTTGCCCACCTGACGAAACAGATCTGGTGATTACAAAACGAATGCATAACAGCAGGAAAAGAGCTTGGAAAGAAAAAACACTGCCTGTTTTCCAAATTTTTTAGAGGAATTTCAAGAACTTAAAAACTCGTCGCAACTATGCCAAATCGTGAGAACTCTGAGACTAGGAACTGTAGAACAAGAAGAGGAGCTATTGGTAATACCTAGAAACTTGGCAACTTGGCTGTATTTCGGAGATTCTACAGAGCGAAAACATTTTGAAATCAACTGAAGGTAATATAACAGTTTTTTTAAGTGACGATGAGGCTGTTCCTGATAAAAGAATAATAGTGTTCGGTTATGAAGAAACGGAGAAAATCAGGTTCGCAAATAAAACTGTTCTTGTGGACGGGACATTTGACAATTGTTCTAAATGGGTCACACAGTTGTTCACAATACATGCGGACATCGGAAACAGAGGAAGAGGAGGAGACTAAGATATTTCTTGTGTTACGTGCTATCTCGGTAGACAAAATGCTCATACAAGACTTTTTCCAGATTGAAAAATAAGATGCCTCGGTGTTCTCCGTAAACAAGTAAGCTATACTTCGAAAAAGACTGAAATTAAAGCTATGAAAGCAGTGTTTTCCAAAAGATACCTTTCCGGTAGCAATTTTCTCTTCTTCCAAAGTCTGTGGAAGAAAATATAAGAACTTGGCTTAACCGAGTGACACAGGGCTAGAGAAGAAGTCCAACCGTTTTGTCGCATTTGTGCTGCAGTGTTACATCTTCCACTAAATAGTGCTGACGAATCGTGGATGGTAATAATGGAGGAAGTGATCAGTGAAGAAAAGGTCACGCAATGAACAAATTGCATGTTCAATCAGTGGATAGAAAATCCTAGTATACCAATTGAAATGTAAAATATTTTCAACCAGCGCCACAGGACCACGGGTGCTGTCGGAAGTTGGCGTAGAAAACTTAACTCCTCAATAAATCAAAAACATCCGAGCAAGGACTTTCTGATAAATAAGCTGACTGAGGAAGCAGTAAATGCTCTATTTGAAATTTTTAAAAAAATTCATTGGCCTGTGTCTTCAAAAAAGGAAAAAAAGATGCATAGATTTTTGACAAAAAGATGAAAGATATTATATAAATAAATATCGGCTCGGGGATTTAGGACGACTTTTAAAATCTCAGTCTTCCTACAAAAAATTGATTGAGGAATTAAAAAGTCATAGAATAAGACAAAAATATACAGTAATATTAAGAAAATCAACGCCTACCAGTGACGTCAACCATGTTAACGTCACTGGTAGCTAAATCCACGGTGGGAAACACCACCACACCGTTGCGCTACCTCTACTTTTACGTTCTCTGATATTACCCCAACGATCTTTTCGCGAGACAGACAGCATATTTACTTGAGTCTACTGGGAGCGTACGCTCTCGGAATGTTAACAGTAAAGACACCGCGATGCATTACGCCTGCCTTGCAGCGACTTCCACCGGAGTTAGATTAGCATCTCCGTGGCGCTATCGAGGCTTCTAAACGAACCTGTGACGAAATGCGTTTACCGTCTTTGGATCATCTCCATTGCCTCCATCAATTCTATCTCGTACGGGTCCCAGACTAACGAGCAATACTCAAGTATTGGTAGAAACAGAATTTTGTAAAGTACCTCATTCGTGGGTGAACTTTCTTGAGTATTTTTTCAATGAATCTCACTGAGTTATCTGCCTTCCGTAGGATTAATTTTATGTTGTCGTTCGACTTTAAATATTCCCTTACCCATACTTCCAGTTATTTAATGGATTATCTGCTTCCAGTGATTGGTAATCGTGTAATCATACAATAATGGGCGTTTTCGCCTATTTATGCGCAGTACGTTACATTTGTTTAGACTGAGAGTTAATTGCCAATTTTTGCAACCAGAGTCGTTCCTCTAGAGGTCTTTCTGCACGTCACCTCAATTTTCTAGGTTTGCGACTTGTCTGTGTATCTGTATACCAGTATCTTTTCTGGAACCGAGCGACCGCTCCGGTCGCAGGTTCGAATCCTGCCTCGGGCATGGATGTGTGTGATGTCTATAGGTTAGTTAGGTTTAATTAGTTCTAAGTTCTAGGCGACTGATGACCTCAAAAGTTAAGTCGCATAGTGCTCAGAGCCATTTGAACCAGTATCTTTCGCGAACAGCCTCCTAAAGTTCCCGTTGCATCCTGTCGCGACGTTTATACAGGGTGGTCCATTGATCGCGAGAAGGCAAAATATCTCACGAAATAAGCGTGAAACGAAAAAACTACAACGAACGGAACTTGTCTAGCTTGAAGGGGGCAACCAGATGGCACTATGGTTGGCCGGCTAGATGGCGCTGCCATAGCTCAAACGGATATCAACTGCGTTTTTTTTCCTTTTTTTCTTTTTTTTTAAATAGGAACCCCCATTGTTATTACATATTCGTGTAGTACGTACAGAAATATGAATGTTTTAGTTGGACCACCTTTCTCGCTTTGTGATGGATGGCGCTGTAATAGTCACAAACACAATTTTAGACGAACAGTTGGTAACAGGTAGGTTTCTTAAATTAAAATACAGAACGTAGGTACATTTGAACATTTTATTTTGGTTGTTCAAATGTGATACATGTACCTTTGTGAACTTATCATTTCTGAGAACGCATGCTGTTACAGCATGATTACCTGTAAATACTACATTAATGCAATAAATACTCAAAATGATGTCCGTCAACCGCAATGCATTTGGCAATACGTGTAACGACATTCCTCTCAACAGCGAGTAGTTCGCCTTCCGTAATGTTCGCACATGCATTGACAATGCGCTGACTCATGTTGTCAGGCGTTGTCGGTGGATCACGATAGCAAATATCCTTCAACTTTCCCCACAGAAAGAAATCCGGGGGCGTCAGATCCGGTGAACGTGCGGGCCATGGTATGGTGCTTCGACAACCAGTCCACCTGTCATGAAATATGCTCTTCAACCGCACGCGAGCTATGTGCCGGACATCTACCATGTTGGAAGTACATCGCCATTCTGTCATGCAGTGAAACATCTTGTAGTAACATCGGTAGAACATTACGTAGGAAATCAGCATACATTGCACTATTTAGATTGCCATCGATAAAATAGGGGCCAACTATCTTTCCTCCCATAATGCCACACCGCACATTAACTCGCCGAGGTCGCTGATGTTCCACTTGTCGCAGCCATCGTGGATTTTCCGTTGCCCAGTAGTGCATATTATGCCGGTTTACGTTACCGCTGTTGGTGAATGACGCTTCGTCGCTAGATAGAACGCATGCAAAAAGTCTGTCATCGTCCCGTAATTTCTCTTGTGCCCAGTGGCAGAACTATACACGACGTTCAAAGTCGTCGCCATGCATTTCCTGGTGCATAGAAATATGGTACGGGTGCAATCGATGTTGATGTAGCATTCACAGCACCGACGTTTTTGAGATTCCCGATTCTCGCGCAGTTTGTCTGCTACTTATGTGCTGATTAGCCGCGACAGCAGCTAAAACACCTACTTTGGCATCATCATTTGTTGCAGGTCGTGGTTGACGTTTCACATGTGGCTGAACTCATCCTGTTTCCTTAAATAACGTAACTATCCGGCGAACGGTCCGGACACTTGGATAGCCATACATCAACACGATATCGACCTTTTCCGCAATTGGTAATGCTGTTTGTAGAAGATGCTGGAGTTGTCGTCCATGAAGTCCCCTATATGCTCGACTGGAGACAGGTCTGGTGATCGATCCAGGCCAAGGCAACATGTCGATACACTGTAGTGTATGTTGGGTTACAACAAATGTATGTGGGCGAGCGTTATCCTGTTGGAAAACACCTCCTGGAATACTGTTCATGAGTGGCAGCACAACAGGTCGAATCACCGTATTACGTACAGTTTTACAGTGAGGGTGCGTGGGTTAACCACAAGAGTGCTCGTGCTGTCATACGAAATGCCGCCCCACACGTAACTCCAGGTGTAGGTCTGTTGTGTCTAGCACGCAGGCCCTCAGCTAGCCTCCTTCTAACCAACACAGTGCCATCACTGACTCGGTGACCCAACCATCGTTCATCAGGAAACACAACAGATCTCCACCTTGTCATCGACACCAATGAAGTCACAAATAGCGGTGTTGTAGGGTCAGTGGAATGCACATTGACAGGGCGTTTGGCTCGGATCTGTCCCTGAAGCAGTCGGTTGTTACAGTTCGTTGTGTCACTGTGGTACCAACTGCTGCTCAAACTGCTGCTGAAGATGCAGTTCGATGCGCCAGAGCCATACGCCGAACACGATGGTCTTCCCTCTCAGTAGTGCCACGTGGCCGTGCCGAGCCCGGTCTTCTTGCGGCCATACGTTCATGTGACCATCGCTGCCAGCAATAACGGACAGTGGCTCTATTCCTGCCACATCTTTCTGCAGTATCGCAGAAGGAACATCCAGCATCCCGTAGCCCTATTACACGTCCTAATTCAAACGTAACGAGGTGTAGATAATGGCGTCTTTGTTTCCCTAAAGGCATTCTTGACTGACATAAGCTAACCACGGTCAATCTCAAACGTAACTGATGCTCACGACCTTGACAGCACCGAACGAGGTGGCGCAGTGGTTACCACACTGGACTCGCATTCGAGAGAAAGACGGTTAAAACCGCGTCAGGCCATCCTGATTTAGGTTTTCCGTGATTTCCGTAAATCGCTTCAGACAAATCCCGGGATGGTTCCTTTGAAAGGGCACACCCAACTTCCTTCCTCATCCTTCCCTAATTCGGTGGAACCGATGACCTCTCTGTTCGGTCCCCTCCCCCAAACCAACCCCAACCGCTTTTGAAAAGTTGCAGCATTAAAAAATTGCAGCGAAATGCAGGATGATCTGCAGCGGATAGGCACTTGGTGCAGGGAGTGGCAACTGACGCTCAACATAGACAAATGTAACGTACTGCGAAAACATATAAAGAAGGATCCTTTATTGTATGATTATACGATAGTGGAACAAACACTGATAGCAGTTACTTCTGTAAAATATCTGGGAGTATGCGTAAGGAACGATTTGAAGTGGAATAATCATATAAAATTAATTGTTGGTAAGGTGTGTGCCAGGTTGAGATTTATTGGGAGAGTCCTTAGAAAACTAAGGAGGTGGCTTACAAAACATTCGTTCGGCCTATACTTGAGTATTGCTCATCAGTGTGGGATCCGTACCAGGTCGGGTTGACAGAGGAGATAGAGAAGATCCAAAGAAGAACATCGCGTTTTATCACAGGGTTATTTGGGACGCGTGATAGCGTTACGGAGATGTTTAGCAAACTCAAGTGGCAGACTCTGCAAGAGAGGCGCTCTGCATCGCGATGTAGCTTGCTGTCCAGGTTTCGAGAGGGTGCGTTTCTGGATGAGGTATCGAATATATTGCGTCCCCCTACTTATACCTCCCGAGGAGATCACGAATGTAAAATTAGAGATTCGGGCGCGCACGGAGGCTTTCCGGCAGTCGTTCTTCCCGCGAACCATACGCGACTGGAACAGGAAAGGGAGGTAATGACAGTGGCACGTAAATTGCCCTCCGCCACTCGCCGTTGGGTGGCTTGCGGAGTATAAATGTAGATGTAGATATACAGCGTATATTTAAAGCAAACCTGATTTGCATGCTCATAGTGGCACTACTAGCGCCAGTCTTACGTCACTGACGTGAAATTTGAATAGACATCACCTTCCAAATGTAGAAGCACGCCTACCAACTTCTTTTCGTGTCGTACAACTCCTTCTCAGTGCTGCGATTTTTTCCGCCAGTTTATGCACTGAGAGAATTAATGGTCTTTGGCGTACGATCCAAGCTAATTTTACATCTGAAGATTCCCTTTTTTAGCCTATCCAAGGACTATCTGGGCCTCAAACTGCGCGGCTTTCACCAGTTCGCAAACAAGACCGATGCACATTACTAAGATCAGACGCATCTCACTCGATGTGGCCTAACGAGATGATTTCTACCGGCCTTAGACACAGTGACTCTTATTTTGAAAATTCGAAACAGCGAGAGAAATAGAGAATTAAACAGCTAAACCTATCAATTGTCATGCATTTGTATATTCTATTTGTTAATGTACATTACGAAACACAGCTGTGTCAAAAAATACTTCTGTTGCCAGCAGAAATACCTTCGTTGCGATTTCAACTCGATGGAAACGAATATGTTAGAATGTGTTTACATCCCATTCATGTTGCCATGTCAATTGAGGTACTGCAACACTTAGCTGACGCCTTGAAGACGTTGTGCTTCCATAGATGATGAGCGTATCTATTTTACTAATCTGCAGGAAATTTGAAGTGTTCTGTCTCCCGAAAAATCACGTAAATCCCCCGGTGTTGAGGTATAATCAACATGATCTTAAGAAATTTGCCTCCCGGTTTCCGAAGACTGATAGTCAACATAATTGATTTAATGTTAAAATTAAGACATTTCCCCAGTCAGTGGAAGCATGCCAATGTAATTTCTATAGCCAAGCCAAACAAAGAACACAGGTATCCCAAAAATTACAGACCAGTTAGTCTCTCATCAACAATTTCGAAAGCATCAGTGCAAGCGGTCACTTGCTTCATCATAAATATGCGTCCAGGCAATGCCAGATGTTATTGACTTTACACAGAGAAAAGTATTATCTTCTCAGCAATCTTCAAATCGTGAGCCACAGCCTTAATTTTTATATATGAAATCAGTGAATTTACTCATGGCACTTTTGTTGCCCTTTGTCTGCGATTACCTTCAGAACTCAAATTAATCATCAAATTAACTAATTTTGTAGGATTGTATTCTGAATTGCTGGTGTATCCATGAATCAAAACAATAAAATAAAAACAGTGAATGGTTAGCGGAGTACGAATGAGAACAGTGACATATTTAAGTTTATAGAAATAATGACAAACTTGTATTCAACCTTCCATAACTACAGTCGAGCTGATAAACCTTACAACAAATATGACAAATATAAATCAGGAAGGAAATTGTGCTTAGTTGGCAAAGCATTCATTGGGGTGGAAATAATACACTCCTGGAAATGGAAAAAAGAACACATTGACACCGGTGTGTCAGACCCACCATACTTGCTCCGGACACTGCGAGAGGGCTGTACAAGCAATGATCACACGCACGGCACAGCGGACACACCAGGAACCACGGTGTTGGCCGTCGAATGGCGCTAGCTGCGCAGCATTTGTGCACCGCCGCCGTCAGTGTCAGCCAGTTTGCCGTGGCATACGGAGCTCCATCGCAGTCTTTAACACTGGTAGCATGCCGCGACAGCGTGGACGTGAACCGTATGTGCAGTTGACGGACTTTGAGCGAGGGCGTATAGTGGGCATGCGGGAGGCCGGGTGGACGTACCGCCGAATTGCTCAACACGTGGGACGTGAGGTCTCCACAGTACATCGATGTTGTCGCCAGTGGTCGGCGGAAGGTGCACGTGCCCGTCGACCTGGGACCGGACCGCAGCGACGCACGGATGCACGCCAAGATCGTAGGATCCTACGCAGTGCCGTAGGGGACCGCACCGCCACTTCCCAGCAAATTAGGGACACTGTTGCTCCTGGGGTATTGGCGAGGACCATTCGCAACCGTCTCCATGAAGCTGGGCTACAGTCCCGCACACCGTTAGGCCGTCTTCCGCTCACGCCCCAACATCGTGCAGCCCGCCTCCAGTGGTGTCGCGACAGGCGTGAATGGAGGGACGAATGGAGACGTGTCGTCTTCAGCGATGAGAGTCGCTTCTGCCTTGGTGCCAATGATGGTCGTATGCGTGTTTGGCGCCGTGCAGGTGAGCGCCACAATCAGGACTGCATACGACCGAGGCACACAGGGCCAACACCCGGCATCGTGGTGTGGGGAGCGATCTCCTACACTGGCCGTACACCACTGGTGATCGTCGAGGGGACACTGAATAGTGCACGGTACATCCAAACCGTCATCGAACCCATCGTTCTACCATTCCTAGACCGGCAAGGGAACTTGCTGTTCCAACAGGACAATGCACGTCCGCATGTATCCCGTGCCACCCAACGTGCTCTAGAAGGTGTAAGTCAACTACCCTGGCCAGCAAGATCTCCGGATCTGTCCCCCATTGAGCATGTTTGGGACTGGATGAAGCGTCGTCTCACGCGGTCTGCACGTCCAGCACGAACGCTGGTCCAACTGAGGCGCCAGGTGGAAATGGCATGGCAAGCCGTTCCACAGGACTACATCCAGCATCTCTACGATCGTCTCCATGGGAGAATAGCAGCCTGCATTGCTGCGAAAGGTGGATATACACTGTACTAGTGCCGACATTGTGCATGCTCTGTTGCCTGTGTCTATGTGCCTGTGGTTCTGTCAGTGTGATCATGTGATGTATCTGACCCCAGGAATGTGTCAATAAAGTTTCCCCTTCCTGGGACAATGAATTCACGGTCTTCTTATTTCAATTTCCAGGAGTGTACAAGTTCTCCCCTGAATTAATCTCTTTTACAACGTAATCAGACTCGGTTTACATGAATCCACTGTGAGGCCAAATTCTGTTCAAATGGAATCAACTACGACCAGGTACACCACGAACTATGGTTCATGGAGAACAGGGAGCTGTGAATATCATTAACAACTCTACACTAGTGTAGCAATACTTTAGTCTTTCACCTTTATTGAGGCAGCAGAAGGAAACGGCACACTGTGGGTAAGGGGTTGAACGCGGCGACAGTTGTAATGTTCTAACGCGTCAACGAAAACCAACAAGCTACGTGGATTGGCGTTCTGTTAAGTAGAACGCGGGAAACTTCCCTATCAGAGTCCTGAAATGCTGGCAGATTTCAGTGTGCACTCGTTCGCTGGTCTGACAACCTATTTAACTCACAGGCACAATGGCGCGTGCTGGAATTGTCAAACATCAGGTGGTCCACTGAGGACGAATAACTTCACCATCGAGACACACGATATGTCCGAGATGATATTCAGTTTCACTGTCAGTACAGCTAGAAACTGCCACCGGCTCTCAGTCCACCATAAGTTGCATACCACAAGTCTCAACCACTAGGGAAAGACCTGTAGTTCTCCACTAGGGGAGGACCAGGAGACAAAGAAAGCAAAGAATCACAATCACTTTCCACCAAGCCTCGTACAGGAGCCAAATTAGCAGAAAAAACCTGCCTCCACGTTGTACAAACAAATAGAACTATCCTCCACTCATTGACTCTACTCTCTTGGCTGTTCTGCTGGCCTGGTAGCCAATCCAGACACAGCACCAGGGTTCCCACTCTGGGGGAGCAAGCCTCTGCTTTCCATATCCTGAGGGGAACCAAGCAATGACTCAAAATCTCTCTTGTTTGAAAAAGAAGATTTTAGACTAGGAAGGCGTCGTTCTCACGATAAGCTTGGCCACATTTCAGCAAAAACGTCTACCTAGATGGGACCACAGTCCCTCATTAATGAAGAGACTGACCATTTCCAATCTCTGAAAGAAGGTTGTTATGCATCCCAGACAGTCGTGCCCGTGATATATATATTCCCTCGCTAAAAGAACCTGGCGACTTCCTGGCCTCAGGGGAGTTACAGTTTTACCTCCACTGAACATAGGCACCAGAGTGTCTGATCGCATAATCCCAGCTTCTAACATGAAAATTCTTATAGTTTTAGGACCATCATGCTGTCTGCACAAAAGCTCAGATTATAGCAGTCTCCCTTAAATGGCTTCCTGCACTCACTTTCTGCCATCTATCCGCCTTCGCAATGGACTGTCGCCTGGCCCAGGTAATACGTTTTGCAAGCTGGCGCCCTCCTGCTCCAACCCTAAGTGGGAAGAGTGGAGTGCCATGGCCCGAGATCCCTCTGCAGGTAAAATTCACAAAGCGCTGCTTCCCCAAATCACTCGCACAGCCAGCTTGCAGGACACAACATTTATGGCCCACAATCCATCTTTCTCCCCGTTCCCAGTCGCCTCTACTATGGCCCCTCACGTACAAGTTCTCTACAGGCTACACGTGAAGTTATAAGAACATTCAGTTCACAGTTTCCTCATGTAAAAAAGTCATAAGCCACATATATCAAATGTAGTGTTGGGAAACATGGAGATCATGACCGAAAATGTGAATATTAAACTGACCGAGAGAGTAGTTAAAGTAAAAGAGCGACTTTGTAAGGTGGCAGAATAGATGAAGGTCAATTTCGCACCTTACATAAGAGTTTTATAAATCGTAATGGGATCTTACTTCGGCGGTAATGGGCAGATTTGCCTTTAGGTGTGTAATGCAAAAGGGATGACACTCAATCGACAATAATAACACACCGTTCCTATATAATGCCTATCAATGAGCAGAATTTGAAACAAGCAGTGAGAGGAAATGTTTTGTATGGAAGCAGGTACGGACAGAAGTAGAGGCCGCACCACGAGAGGCACCACGAAAACCTCTTAGGGGGCGTCACGCGGCGGGAGTCAGCGACCGGATAAGTGACGCATACTGGAGAGAAAGTAATGGGCCACCAGAAATAGGACAGAAAGAAGCTAGAAAACTGTGTTTCAGAATTCCAAATGCATATGAACAAAACCAGTGACGTAGCTGATCACGTGAACAGGGGGTGGTACGCATGTGATGTACGCATGTAACTTTTAGGCATCTGGAGTGGGCACAAAACTCCGATTGGCGGAAACGAACTAGAAAGGAGTAAAGTGTCGAGATTTCGATGCAGTTTAATGGTTGGGCCCTTGTGATTGGCAGAGAGAGTTTCCACAAAATAAGAGGAATGCTCCTATTGGTCGAAAAAAACCGTGACGTGGAGAACTAAAAAACCCTGGTGGGGAGACAGTTTGGCTACGAGAAAGACCAGACCGAAATTTTCGGGGACTCTTCTCTGAACCGGCGTCAAGTGCAGAATAGGACACATAACGCCCTGTACAACACAGAGTAGAAATTTGTGTGAAAACTACATTCAATGCAGCTGACATTCTGCTAGATATTAGCTCTAGCATAGTTGAGCTCCAACTGTGGATAAACAAACCAGCCAATTAGTTAATTGTTCTTGCGAGGACTGTGAGGGCATTTTAATATGAACGCTGCTCCAGCCATGTGAGTGCGTATCGCCATATTCCAAGACTAGGGATGAGTACTTGTTTTATCGCATAACGAGAAATATAGTGAGAGTTTCTACTGGAAAAGTCAGCATAGGCTTAGTTAGTTTTTATAGGAATTTCAGATGACGAGAGCAGCCATGTAGACGACAGCTCATCACAGCTAAGGTACATAACATGAGCAGAGGCGTAAACTTGTTGGTTCACCAGCTTGCATCCACTGTAAACTCGAGCGACCTTGGGTAATCTTTTGCTCAACTTGTCACAAACTAACCATCCTCCGTAGACTTGATTGTCATGCTAAATAGTACCGCACTTTGAACTGGAATTGGATGATTTATCGTAGTACTGGCCAACATCATGACGTAGTAATAAGGATAATTTTGTAAAGAAACTTCTAGTTAAAATTTACCATTGTTGTGTTCAGGATTATTTCACTTTCTGAGGACGAGATGCGTTCGTTTGACAACTGTCGCAACATTGCCAAATTGTAAACTGTGTAAATGCGTGTATTTCTGTGATAAGATTGCAATATTAAACCAAAAATTATTTACAACTTACACAGTTGTTGTTCTGTGATCAAAACCTTACAGAATGGCGACCCTGCCAGGTTGGCAATTGGTCTGCCTGGATGGCAATTAGTCAAATTAGAAAGGGAAATTAAAATTTTTGAATTGAAAAAAAAAATGTTTTTGTTGTTTTTGTGACGAGGTTACCCAATGTATGTGTATGTATAGTGGTCAGAATAAAGTAAATGTGTGATCTAAAGTGTAGAAAAGTTGCATTCATAAACAAGATAATGTTTATTTTGGTGTAAAAGTAGCTTGTGCATAACCTTGCTGGCGAGCGCGAAGTCATACACAGCGTTGTTCAGTTGGTTTGAAATTCTACAAACAGTGAGCGGCGCTGCTAATGATGTGTACATAGCCTAAGAAACTTTCTATCATATTTTGGAAACGTGTTAGATCATATAACTTGATGTTGACGAGAGCTCAGGCTCGCGCAATTCGAGAAGGACGGAGGTTAGTTAGACGATCGGAGATGGTGGAAGAACGGAGATTATCGCAGATAGGGAAAACTGAAGATCTTTATAGGACAGAGATCGATGTACAACACAAAGTATCGAGTGCGAGTCACGGAACGGAACGTATTGATAGTGCAGAGGGAATTGTGGTAGTTTCGCGATTGGTGTCACAGTCTGAGAATGCACAAAAACAAACAAATGACGGATCTAGTGGGTCAGAAGTAGAATCAGAGGACGAGCAACTTCAGTACGTTGAACCAAATATAGAAATTCTAAATCATACGGGACATTTTCCAACAGAATGAATGTGTGTAAGTGAGTCTGCACTATGGACGGAAGTCGGTGAAACGCCACATGAAAGACGCGAACGGCAAAATTTACATCAAATAGTGACAGATGACGATGGCGAAGAGTGAGATAGTGTGTTCACAATATTGAAGCAACTCTCTATGGTCATAAAGCAGACAAACGCAGGGTTAGCAGACTTAAAACTTGAAACAAATGCGGGGTAAGAAGATTTAAAAACTGAAACAAATGCAAGGTTAGCAGATTTAAAAACAGAGACAAGTGCTGGCTTACATAGTCCCAAATTTGAAACATGCTGGATTCGAAAAAGTTCGCGAAGATCAGCAAAAACTACGAACGGAGGTTAATGAACAGTTTACTAAAATCCAGAGAGAGGCGAGAGAGGCGCGCGAGCTTATACAATCGTTAATGGCTGACCAGAAAAAGATGCGTTCTGACGTTAACCAGGTGCAGGATGCAGTGTCTAATGTTAATCAAAGAGCTGATAATTTAGCACGTAAGACGTCTGGTAAGGCGCAACAAATCGTGGAAGAGTTCAATGTCAGAAAACGTGTCATGCGAGCCGCATTAAAAAGATTCGATACACGCATTGAAAACATCGTTTTGAAAAATCAGAAATAGTATGAACAGCTTCTTACAGAACTGAAACAGTGTATCGAGAACCGTACAGAAAGCAGTAGTGAGGCCACGGTATCGGTAGTATCATCCGACAAAGTGATGGAGAAGTCCAGAAGTAAACAAGTTAGTTGTGCAATCTTCCGTAGCAGTAGCGGAAACACAAAAAAAGTCATGAGATTCCAGTCGTATATCCATAAGAGGCTGCGTCAATAATTACCGAAACAGAAGCAAATGGGAAGAGAACAGTTAACACAGGTGAGCGAAGCAGGTAATGTACGGTCACAACAGACAATGGAGCAAGAAACGGTAAACGCGCGCATTCCAACAGAGCTGCAGCCGACCCTCCGAACGTACGCGAGTGACGCGAGAACAGAGCAAGTTGTGACAACACATATACCAGTTTCTCAGTTTCCAAGTTATAGAGCAACAGGTTGTAGACGGCAAGTCAATATGAATCAAATAAGAAGACAAAACACTGATCCAGTAACGGTAAATTTAAACGAATCTTTCAGTCCGATACACGAGGAACGGTACGGTTTAGATAACTGCACACCACTGCGTAGATACGATGCTAGATGGGACGTAAATCTGTCATTTCAGGACCCAAATATGGTAGAACGAATACAATAAAACATGACACAGTTGAAGGGAACGGATAATGTTGTAAAAATGCAAACGTAGTATGGTGGAATAGAAAAATTTGAGATTGATCACTTTTTGACAGTCAGAAAATTCCAACATTACAGAGAAAGCGGGAACGGCTTACATCCACGTACGTTTATAAATCAATTCCAGATCGATTGACCAGACCATTGGCCACATAAGACATAAACTTGACTTCATTTGTGGGCATATGCAGGGCGCAATAGCGGAAACCATGCAAAGAGTAGCTGCAAACTGTCAATCGTATGAGCAATTTAAATCCACGTTCTTGGAGCGATACTGGTCCACGGAAACCCAAAATAGAATAAAGTATGAATTGTTACAGAAAGAGTTATTCGAAAACTCAGGAGAAAGGAAACACTTAGATTTTTTGAAGAAATGACAAAAAGAACCAGTCTTCAGATAATCCATAAAGTGATGGGGAACTGATACGTATGTGCACAATGAAGTTACCGTTACGTTATCAGCAGTCATTGGTTGGTAGGGCAGGAGATAATATACAAGCATTTAAAGATATGTTAAGAGAACTTGAATTTTCTACGGTCGCAGGTTCGAATCCTGCCTCGGGCATGGATGTGTGTGATGTCCTTAGGTTAGTTAGGTTTAAGTAGTTCTAAGTTCTAGGGGACTGATGACCTCAGATGTTAAGTCCCATAGTGCTCAGAGACGCCAACTTGAATTCATCTTCAGTGAAGATGACGCGAATAAACAACGTACAGTGAGAGAAAACAATGGTAGGGTGGATAATAGCAACAGATTAGGCTTTAATAATAATTACAATGGCAATACTAATGTAGGAAAAGGTAATCGTTTTGGAAAGAATGGTAATCGCCCATGGTATAACAATAATAACTATGATTTTGGAAATTCACAGAGGTCGAATAATAATTATGGGTTTGGTGGGCCGCGGAAATACAATAGTGGATTTGGTCCTAGAAACTACGGTGGTAACAATGATCCGAGATACAGTCACTGTGAAAACGAGGCAGGAAGTTTTAGAGGTTTTCAACAACAAAATCCAAGTTACGCAGGTGGAAGTGGAATGGCCAGAACGCAGAATGGTTGGGAAAATGAAGCTTTAGCAGGACAAAACACGCGAAATGAACCGGCACAGGAAATCGAGTTGAGGCCACCAAACCCAGGTAAAAGACAGAACTGACGAAATGAACGGTACGAAAACCAGTCACAAGTGATTCAATCGCAAAATGAAGTTAATTATATAATTAAACATGTAAATAGACTTAGTTTTGATCAGCAAAATTCTGAAGTAGGTTTAGGGGGTAATCAGATACATACACCAGCGCGCTGGGATTCAATTGACTGGGAATCGACCGATGATGAGGAACAGGAGCTATTAACGGCGAACATAGAGAGTTGTACAAAAACTGAAGATGACCAAATTGTAAAAGATTTAGTTCATTTATACGAAACGGGGAGAGAAATAGAACGCGAAGAGGATAATGTACCATTGACAACTCCAATAATGATACCCAAGTTACAAGTGAAGTCCCACTAGTACCTAAAGTAAAGCATCGACATCAAATAAAATTAGCACCAAGCAATAGGAATGTTACGGCGTTGGAAATAAGTTCTTTTCTGTATAGAAAGGCCCCATGGAAATGAGTAAAGTAGTCTATGAAAATGCAGTCGAATTGATTAATCCAAAAACAGGAAAATCATAGTGCTTGCACCATGTGAGTCATTTGAAATTGTATAAAGGGTAAACAGAAGAAAAAAAGAGTAACTCCACTCGAGAATTTAGTTGTATTAAACGTCCAGAAATCAAAGAGTATGAAAGATACAAAATGCACACAGATAAAATTTTAAACTTGTACTTACCTCAGTTAAATAAATAAAACAACTTTCGTAGGAAGGTAAAAGGACATTATGAAGAAAAGACAGGAATGTAACAACTAAAGTAACTCTTCTGCAAACGAAACGTGTTCCGGGGAAAGAGCAGAAAGCAAGGAGGAAGATAGAGATTAGCATGTGGATAGTTGGACGAAACAGTAGTACAACCTCTCTTAAAGACGTAGGGTAAAGGAGAAGGAAGTTGACTTTTGTGGACGAAAGGAAGTAAAGAAGTAGGAAGTAAATAAAGAATTAGGTAAGAAGGAGATAGTCATTTCTAATTTGTTCCGTCGAGGACGGTGAACAAATAATTGGGGAGTTATTTTGGGGGAAGATGTGAAGCATTTATGATTTGTGGAAGGTACCACAAACTGATATTGAAATGAAGATAATGAGAGAAATAAATATAAGAAGTCGTTAGGAGGTAATAATTAGGAAAGAGAATTGAATTATAAAGCTAAGCAAGAAACATGTTATTTCGAGGAAGAAAGTAAACAGTAGGAAGTAAGGTTAACCCAGGAAAGATTTCAGTAAGGAAGAGTATGATGGGGAAAGGAAGGAACATAAAAGTTTACTACCGAGAAAAAGGAGACAGGTATAAGTGCAACTGACAAAAATATTTGTGAGCTTTAAAACAATGCAATAGAACAATAGAGAACATTTTTGAAAAGGAAACATATACATATAATATTTTGAAGTTCTGTTGCAGCTAATGCAAAAAAGAAGCGATTGCAGAGAAAAAGACGCGGGAGTCGGAGTCAAGGTGAGAAGTTGTCAAAAATAGTATGAAGTGCTTGTAGTTAGAACAATAAAATGAGGTGGTGGAAGGAATTCACTAACTTATTAAGCGTTCTCACCATCAATTTCACTCTTACTATCCATCGTGATGATGATAATGAAATCATGACCTGTATATTAAGAAAATAAAGTAGACTGAGGAGAAGAAATGAATAAATAAAAACAGTAATAAGAAAAACATTTTTATAAAGTAAATTATAACTTTTGTAAAGTTTATTAAAATTTTTAGTGTTTGTAAAGTTGTAGCGTAATTTGAGAGAGTAAGGGTTATAATAAAATAGATAATGATATCATTTGAAATAGAGAATAAGTAGGGATGTAAGAGAAGTAAGATAATCAAATCAGGGACAAACTTTGTATTAGATATGAAGTTAGCAGACAAGGTTCAGCATCATTGCAGTCAGATCGACGGCAGGACTGAGGGGAACGGTTGGGCGTGAGAGGAAGGGGCACTGAGTGTGAGTGCCTGGTACGTCACCTTACGAGATGACGTAAGTAGAGGCCTTGGTGGAAGCAACGCTCCAAGAGGATTACACCTCTGGGGAAAAATTTGAAGAGCTACAACGCATCCCGGATACAATCAACATGTACCCCGACGTGAGCTTTATTCATACGAATGCCACATACAAGCGTTATAACAATGGTTTTGCGAAAGTGTTGGATACTTGGCACTTCTATCGCGAACTGTTTAAAGCAGCATATCGAGAGATGATGGATGTCCACCGATCCGAAACGGAGGCGGTTATATTACAGCAAGGACCAGCGGTTGTTTAAATTCACCGCAGGAAGATGAAGAGACGCGTTTCTGTAACTCAACGTGCAGAATAGCTGGAAGTGTTATCAGACCATACGGAATTCAACAGCTGCGAAACAACCCCTGAATATTCATGGAAAGAAGCAAGAAAAGGATGGAAGGCTGCCCAATCTATCTAAACGAACAACCGAATACAATAAAAGAATACACAAAAATTTCAAAGAAGACACCATAAGAACGGATTAAACGATAACGAGATTAAACAGGTCTTCAATCCCAATTCTCGGTGCAGAAATGAAAGAAGAAACAAGTGAGAAGACAGCAAGATGCACCAAGAACAGAAGATGACAAGCAGAAGATTTGGAAGAAGGAAGAGCCTGGACCAGAAGAGATAAGGGACCTTTTCAAATCCTTTCCCATACAAGACCATTATTGCATTTAACTAACAACAAGAATCCAATTCAACTGTTCTAGCAGTATCAATATCCGATATTCCTATGGCAAATTGCAACATCCTCAGATGTCATACCGAGAAATAGAAGATGACTACTCGTATGAATACCTAGAGACGAATAGATCAACGATGAACCGACGAATGAAGAAGAAAAGTTTTATGCTGCCTAAAACGGATCTCCAATACAACGTCACTATGGGCACATGAAAAATGGAACAAACACGCTCAGACCTTCTGCAACCTTTCCCTCTGCCGACCGTCATTCCATGCTCAGCAGAAACGAGGCGAGGCATATGCCAATCATCATTCGATGCTCGACGGACACACGGCGAGGCACACGGCCGATCGTCATTCCGTGTTCGACGGAGGCACGCCGAAACACATGAATAAAAGTGACGATTTCAATGAACCATGTTAAAGATGTAGGAGAAAGAACTGTCCTTGATAGACCACTATCCGAACAAAAAAAGGGATAATTTTTACGATTGTGATTAAAAATACATTTGAATTTGAAGACTTTTATGTGTTAGCAATAGATCTTTACTAACGATGTTTTTAAATCTTTAATCTTGGCATATCAATAATATTTCCTTGTATTTAATATTTTTCAACATGTTTAAATTATGGTAACCTAATGTTAACATTTCTTGGGACGTTAAGATTCTAATGTGTGATATGTTTGTCAAAAATGGAGGATATATAAATATGAATGGGTTTAGGTATTCCATAATGTCAGTTTAAATTTTGTAAAGTAATTAGTAGGATTAGAAATGTTATATGTTTGTAAAAGTCAAATTTGAAAATTTTTATAAAGTTATAATATGTAGATTTAAGATTTTTGGGGAATATAAACATGTTTATGAATAGGATTATGCCTGTAAAGTCATGGGAATGACTTGGTTGAGATTAATATAGATCATAAAGCTTTATTGTAATAAATAAAACTTTCTTAGATTATAATTGATATGAAAGCTGGAGATAGTGAAAAATATTGTAAAAGGAGAGGATAATGTTAAATGAAGGTTTCCTCAACTTCAATGCACATCCATCATCATTTAACATAAACTAAGTAATAAAAAGGAAAACAGATCAGTCTCAAAGTTAAAATTTTTAGGGATGATACAAATTTATAGATAAGCTCAAACTGTTTGAATTAAAATTAAAATCCAGAATTGTATAAAAATCAAAAAATTAGAAAAAAATATTAAATTTTGAAAGAAAAAAGAACATCACTTAAGAGCTCAAATCCGCAAATATGAAATCAAGTACAATGTAAAATAGAATGATAAGGAGACTAGATCGAACCACTGTTTAAGGTACTATACAAAATATTAAAATAGGAAGTTACTCAGCAAATATTACAATTGCTACAGTCAGCAGTTGCAAACAATTTTTCACTGACTTCAATCAATTTCTCAATCATTGATTGACCCAGCACAAAACTGAACACGGAAGGAGGAGGATATGTAATGTGGTAGAATACCGCTCCTAAATAACGTATGTCAGTGAGCAGAAGGTGAAACAAGCAGCGAGGGGAAACTTTTTGTGTGGAAGCTGGCGTGGGCAGAAGCAGAGGCCGCACCTCTTAGGGGGCATCCCGCGGTGAGAGTCAGCGATCGGACAGGTGACACATACTGGAGAGAAAGTAATGGGCTACCAGAAGTAGGACAGAAAGAAGCTTTAGAAAACTGCGTTTCGGAATTCCAAATGAATACGAACAAAACCAGTGACGCAGTTGATCACGTAAACAGCGAGGGATACGCATGTGATGTGCGCATGTAGCTTTTAGGCATCTGGAGTGGGCACAAAACGTCCGAATGGCGGAAACGAACTAGGAAGGAGTAAAGTGCCGAGATTTCGACGCAGTTTAATGGTAGGGCCCTTGTGATTGGTAGAGAGAGTTCCCACAAAATAAGAGGAATGCTTCTATTGGTCGAAAAAAGACGTGACGTGGACAACCAAAGAACTCATGTGGGGAGACACTTTGACTACAAGAAAGACAAGACCGAAATTTTCGGGGACTCTTCTTTGAACTGTCATCAAGCACAGAACGGGGTGCATAATGCTCTGTATGATGCAGAGGAGAAATTTGTGTGAACACTGCGTTCACTGCGACTGACATTCTGCTAGATATTAGCTGTAGCGTCGTTGAGCTCCACCTGTGGAGAAACAAACCAGCCAGTAAGTTAATTGTTTTTGCGAGGACTGAGAGGGCATTTTAATATGCACGCTGTTCCAGCCATGTGCATGCGTACTGCCATATTCCAAGACTAGGGATAAGTACTTGTTTTCTCGCATAACGAAAAACATAGGGAGAGTTTCTGCTGGAAAAATTAGCAACGGCTTAATTAGTTTTTATAGGAATTTCAGAGGATGACAGCTGCCATGCCGACGATAGCTTTTCGCAGCTAAGGTAAATACCACGAGCAGAGGTGTAAACTTGTTGGTTCACCAGCTTTCATCCACTGTAAACTCGAGCGACCTTGGGCAATCTTTTGCGCAACCTGTCACAAAACTAACCATCCTCTGTAGACCTGATTGTCATACTAAATAGTACCGCACTTTGAACTGGAATCGGATGATTTATCGTAGTACTTGTCAACATCATGACGTAGTCATAAGAATGATTTTGTAAATAAACTTTTAGTTAAAATGTACTGTTGTTGTGTTTTGGATTATTTCACTTTCTGAGGACGAGATGCGTTCCTTTTGACAACTGTCGTAACACTGTCACATTGTAAAATGTGTAAATGCGTGTATTTCTGTGATAAGATTGCAACATTAAACCAAAAAATATATACAAAAAAAGTGTGTGAAATCTTATGGAATTTAACTGCTAAGTTCATCAGTCCCTGAGCTTACACACTACTTAACCTAAATTACCCTAAGGACAAACACACACACCCACGCCCGAGGGAGGACTCGAACCCCCGCCGGGACCAGCCGCACAGCCCGTGACTGCAGCGCCTCAGACCTCTTGGCTAATCCCGCGCGGAAATAAGTTAATATCTTATCTAAAAAGACACCTGAACAGTCATTGGCTAGTTATGAAGCCATTGTTGTGTGTACGTCAGTCTCATGTCAGTTTCCCAACACCCCTCGTACACCCCAGTGGGCTACGCCAGCAATGCCTGCACATTCATACTTCAAGCACTTTCACACCATGCAACACTTACTTCTGATTATTCTACCCATTACCAAGTTTAGCTACCTCTAACCCTTTATACTTTACGCTTCTCTGGACTTTGATACTTCTCCTGATGCCAACTTATTGGATGGTAACGCTGATGCAGATATCTGGCACAGTATCTGGGTCGAATACTGCTCACCGCCATCTGTGCACTCCTCTCAGTGCTGTCAGCATAGATCAGACATTGGCACGAATTCACGTTTCCCTCTGAAACTGACCAATAACTCTCAAAAATCGACATACAGATATCATCCATTAATAGCTGCTGCAATGACAAAAATACCAGGTCTTATTAATAATTTTTAGTGCAGAACGATTAGTATCTTCCGTTTTCATATGGTCCCATTCACCATTTCTTTCCTATCCACGTAAAAACGTACTACCGTGACTCGCACTACACGTGCTCACGTCACGTAATACAAATCTTTCCCAGTGACGCTCCTCTGGCGCTGGCAATCCACCATCGAAAGATCTCAAGACAAACATTATCGCACTCCTGGTGATAATCCATAAGCTATAATCACAGACGAAAAAATACCTCCATCGGAAAATATCGTACTATATGCGATTATCCATAAGTGTAACCACCAACGAGAACACATCGTTCTACTGGCAATAACTCTAATCGAACCATCCGAGAGAAATAGCTGTACTCGAACAGCAACACGCCTCTGCCGTGGACAACCCACTTCCATCTCGCAAACTACTCCCACCGGTATCGGTGACATGATCCAAATCAGGTCAAGATCCACTAACAGATCACAAATCAACTTCTGTGGCACCATTTTTGCCTCCTCATTCCCAATCGTGGAACAGACCATGCATACGCCCCACAGGCAGTGCACACAATATCAGCGGAAGACAACCAAATCATCACTCATTACAAGAAGAATTCTGTGAAAAATTGTGTCTCCAAGACTTTTGCAATTATTCATGAACCAAAAAATTCAATTTTCACGTTGTTCCAACACATATCTTTGCTGGGGCGTGACACGCTACTAATAGAGCAATGTTCAAGCATTGGCACAACCAGTTTTGTCATAAATCCGAGATGTTTCCGCCGAGAAATTGGCACATTCCTATCCACAAAATAAATATCTATCAGCGGAACATGAGAGGATACCAGTACGTCACAAATTTGCGGTAAATCATCAAAGTGTAAATGCTGGAAAGAAAACTACGAACGCCTATGTCTTTGATCAGATATCAGAGGAGACCCAAACAAACCGGTTCACCTGACTAATATCGTGTAGGACCCCCGATAGCACACAGAAGTGCTGCAGCACGACAGGGTTTGGACTTGACTAATGTCTGAAGTAGTGCTGAAGGGAACTGACACCAGGATTCCTCCAGGGCTGTCCATTAACCCGTAAGAGTACGAGGGGGTGGAGATCTATTCTGAACAGCACGTTGCAAGGCATCCCAGATACGCTCAATAACGTTCATGTCTGGGGAGTTTGGCGGCCAGCGGAAGTGTTTACACTCAGAAGAGTGTTCCTGGAGCCACTCTGTAGCAATTCTGGACGTGTGGTGTGTCGCATTGTCCTACTGAAATTTACCACGTCCATCGGAATGTACAATGGACATGAATGGATGCAGGTGATCAGACAGGGTGCTTACGTACGCGTCAGCTGCCAGAGTCGTACCTAGATGTATCAGGAGTCCCGTATCACTCCACCTCCATACGTCCCACACCATTACTGAGCCTCCACCAGCTTGAACAGTCCCCTGCTGACATGCACGGTCCATGCAATCATGAGGTTGTCATCATACCCGTACACGTTCATCCAATCGATACAATTTGAAACGAGACTCATCCTACCGGGCAACATGTTTCGTCATCAACAGTCCACTGTCGGTAATGTCGGGCCCAGGTGAGGCGTAAAGCTTTGTCTCGTGTAGTCATCAAGGGTACACGAGTGGGCCTTCAGCTGCAAAAGCCCAATCGATTATATTTCGTTGAATGGTTCGCAAGCTGATACTTGTTGATAACCTAGCATTGAAATCTGCAGCAATTTGGGGAAGGGTTGCACTTCTGTCACGTTGAACGATTCTCTTCAGTCGTCGTTGGTCCCGTTCTTGCAGGATCTTTTTCCGGCCGCAGTGATATCGGGGTACGGGCGTACGGGCTGACCTCGTCTGTTGACTGAAAGACCGCCGACAGTTGAAGAGGGACATAATATGTAATAGGCAGACATCCATCCAGACTATCACACAGAAATTCCAAACTGCATCAGGATCCACTGCAAGTACTATGACAGTGAGGCGGGAGGTGAGAAAACTTGGATTTCATAGTCGAGCGGCTGCTCATAAACCACACATCAAGCCGGTAAATGCCAAACGACGCCTCGCTTAGTGTAAGGAGCGTAAACATTGGATGACTGAACAGCGGGAAAACTTTTTGTGGAGAGACGACTCACGGTACACAACGTGACAATCCGATGGCAGGGTGTGGGTATGGCGAATGCCCAGTGAATGTCATCTGACAGCGTGTGTAGTGCCAATAAAAAAATTTGGAGGCGGCGGTGTTATGGAGGGGCTTGCACCCCTTGTTGTTTTGCGTGGCACTATCACAGCACAAACCTACATTGATGTTTTAAACACCGTCTTGCTTCCCACTGTTGAAGAGCAATTCGGGTATGGCGATTGCATCTTTCAACACGATCGAGCACCTGTTCATAACGCACGGCCTGTGGAGGAGTGCTTACACGACAATAACATCCTTGTAATGGATTGGCGTGCACAGAGACCTGACCTGAATCCTACAGAACACTTTTGGGATGTTACGGAACGCCGACTTCGTGCCAGGCCTCACCGACCGACATCGATATCTCTCCTCAGTACAGCACTCCGTGATGAATTGGCTTCCATTCCACAAGAAACCTTCCAGCACCTGACTGAACGTATGCCTGCGAGAGTGGAAACTGTCATCAAGGCCAACACCATATTGAATTCCAGCGTTACCGATGGAGGGCGCCACGAACTTGTAAGTCATTTTCAGCCAGGTGTTCAAAAAATGGTTCAAATGGTTCTGAGCACTATGGGACTTAACTTCTGAGGTCATCAGTCCCCTAGAACTTAGAACTACTTAAACCTAACAAACCTAAGGACATCACACACATCCATGCCCGAGGCAGGATTCGAACCTGCAACCGTATCGGTCGCGCGGTTCCGCCAGGTGTCCTGATACTTTTGACCACATAGTGTATATCGGCCTGAGCCGTGGATTTGGCTCCAGGTTGTGTTTCACTACTTTGTCTTTGACATTCCTGGTGACCAATGGGCTGACGACGACGAGCTGTTGCTTCTGGCTGAATTTCTACACGAGCGACCCGTTCGCACATTTGCTTCATCTCATCCGCCAACTCATTCTGCAGGGCAATGATACGTGTTTGCTGGTATTTGATTTCTAGCATTTCATCTGAACGAGTAATACTATTTCGACTTCGTAAAACATACACCGAGAAATCAGTTCTCCAAAATACCCAGTTCGGATTCGTCCATCGTCGCTCCACTACAGTTACTGCGCCTGGTGGAAGAAATTGCAGGTGGTTATAATGTTAGTAAATCCACTGCAGTTATCTACCTGGACATTGCTCAAGCCATCGATATTGAATGGCATAATAGTCTACTGTGCAACTTAATAAAATTAGGATTCACACGGTAAGTTGCTGGATCTGTTAGTTGGTATCTTAAAAACAGTAGTTTCAGTGTATCCATTGGTCATAGTGCTTCTGATGTCTACTCTATAAAAGCCGGCGTACCACAAGGTTCCTTTTTGTGACCGACACTGTTTCACGTTTATTTATATGACATACCAGACTTGCATCCAGTCAAAATTGCTTCCTTTGTTGCTAGGCGGCCGCTGTGACCGATCGGTTCTAGGCGCTTCAGTCCGAAACCGCGCTTCTGCTACGGTCGCAGGTTCGAATCCTGCCTCGGGCATGGATGTGTGTGATGTCCTTAGGTTAGTTAGGTTTAAGTAGTTCTAAGTTCTAGGGGACTGATGACCTCAGAAGTTAAGTCCCATAGTGCTCAGAGCCATTTGCACCGTTTTGAACCTCGTATGTTAAGTCCCATAGTGCTTAGAGCCATTTGAACCATTTGATTTGTTGCTATTACAGCAATATATTATACTGACAGCAAAGTACTGAACATTCATGACAAACTCTCGCGGACTCTAACACAGCTTGAAAAATGGTTTATGGAATGGTGGGTCAAGGTAAATGGGACGAAAGTCAAGCTACATTTTATACGAGAAAAAGTCAGGATTTATTTATCCCACTGCTGCTATTCATTGGAGATATTCCTTGGACTGACTCCACCAAATACACCAACGGAAAAAATAGCAAACTAAAAAATAATGTAGAGTACAGAAATTTCGGGAATACATTTGTCTAGATAACATATTTCAGTAATTAATATTGCAAAATCATAGGTTAATGTAAGCACGAGGTAAGCCATTGTACATGTGAAATGCTGGTGTATTAATAACCGGTATAACCGCCAGAATGTCGAATGCAAGCGTACAAACGTGTATTCATTGTGTTGTACAGGTGCCGGTTGTCAGTTTGTGGGATGGAGTTCCTTGTCTATTGCACCTGACTGGGCAATACAGGGACTGTTAATGCTGTTTGTAGCAGATGCTGGAGTTGTCGTCCAAGACGTCCCGTATGTGCTCGACTGGAGACAGATCTGGTGATCGAGCCAGGCCAAGGCAACATGTCGATACACTGTAGAGTATGTTGGGTTACAACAAAGGTATGTGGGCGAGCGTTATCCTGTTGGAAAACACCTCCTGGAATACTGTTCATTAGTGGCAGCACAATGGATCGAATCACCGGATTACGTACAGTTTTACAGTGAGGGTGCGTGGGTTAACCATGAGAGTGCTCCTGCTGTCATACGAAATGCCGACCCAGACATAACTCCAGGTGTAGGTCTGTTGTGTCTAGAACGCAGGCCCTTAGCTGGCCCCCTTCTAACCAACACAGTGCCATCACTGACAACGGTGGCTCAACCATCGTTCAACAGAAAACACAACAGATCTCCATCCTGCCTTCCAATGAGCTCTCTCTTGACACCATTTAAGTCGCAAATAGCGGTGTTGTAGGGTCAGTAGAATGCACATTACAAGTCGTTTGGCTCGGAGCTACCCTTGAAGCAACCGAATGTAACAGTTCGTTGTGTCACTGTGGTGCCAACTGCTGCTCAAAATGCTGCTGCAGATGCAATGCAATGCGCCAGAGCCATGCGCCGAACACATCAGTCTTTTTCCTCTGTAGCGCCACATGGCCGTTCTGAGCTCGGTTTTCTTGCGACCGTACAATTCCGTGACCACCGCTGCCAGTAATCAGGCACAATGGCTACATGCCAGCCAAATATTTCTGCAGTATTGCAGAAGGGATATCCAGCTTCTCGTAGCCCTACTACACTACCTCGTTCAAACTCAGTGAGGTGTAGGTAATGTCGTCTTTGTCGCCTTAAATGCATTCTTGACTCACATCAGCTCATCGCGTCCAATCTCGAAGGTAACTAACGCTCAAGACCGTTACAGCGTGAATTTAAAGCGAACCTTATTTGCATGCTCATAGTTTCACTACTAGTTTCACTCTTATGCGACAGGCGCGAATCCGAGTAGACGTCATGTTTCAGATGTAGATACGACCAGTCATGTTGTATGTCTGCCCCATATTGGAACATGTCGCGTCTACTCATCTCCACAAAACTTAGGTTGTTCAAATAAGGGCACTGTACATTATATCAAATTTTCCATCGTTCCTTAAGAAACACAACGATTTACAATGACTTGCAAATAAACATTGCTCTTGAGGTTCGATCCATATCTGAAAGATTTTATGCCAAATTTCCTTTCTCAACCAGCACACTCATTCGTCAACTATCCACGTTGATCTCAATCACCAGCACAAACATAAAAATCGTAATCTGGAACTGTTACCGCGACTGCAATCCAACCTGAGGCTGACATCCAGCGCCACTGTCCTAACCATTGTTCTCAGTATTCACGTATCTTACCGACCACATAGCATTGTAAACCAAGTTTTGTAATATTGTAAATTATAATGTTGTCATTGTAATACTGCGCATCGTTAATAATTTTTTTGCTCTTTATTTCACAATGTATGTTGTCCGATACTTATGCATGAGGCTATTTTTTAAATCTGCATTAACTATACTTTACTAATCACCTAGTTCATGTAACACAAAATTTGAATCAATTTTCTATACTTATTTGTACCTTTTCATGTTCTGGGGTTTTTATTGGCTCCGTGGCAAATGTTTTGCCCTATTATTGTCATATTCTGCTTCTTATAAGTAATTTTATAAGGGACGATTAAGAAGTTTCGATTGGAAGGCCGTAAGTCCAGAATCGGTATGCCACTCGGGCAAAATCGCCTTGAGCACTGGGGCGCTCATTCCACTGTCGCCACAGATTCAAAATACCTGTTTGGTAAAACACCGTTTCCTGCTGCGTGAAGAAGTCCGTAACTGCCCGCTGCACATCTCTGTTGGACAGGAATCTTTGACCCTTCAAGGCCTATTTTGAGGGACCGAAGGCCTGATAATAGGGAGAGATCGGGACTATAGGGTGAGTGCTTGAGTGTCTCTTAGTCGAGATGGCCCACAATGGACTAGGCTGGCCTCCCAGATCGACCTGCGTTTTGTGTCGAATCGCGACGAGCACAGAACTTGGCGCACCGTTCCAAAACGTAGGTTTTCGACAGACATGCTACCGCATGCGCATTCTCCGTTCTCCAATGGATGTATACCGGTGTTTCTTCTTCAGTTGCCAAGAAAAGAATAACAGCCCTTTGGTCCTGTTTGTACGTATTTGGTTATAACGGCGCTATATTTCACATTTTCACATTTACTGCACGAACATCGGAAAGACATGAATGCCAAACTAATAGCTTGCCTACATGTCGGTGCTCGTATGTTCGCATCGGAGTCGCGCTACGTTGCATTTAAGCAGTACTGCAGCAATGGCCTCAAGCGGAAACTTTTTAATCACCCCTTATATGTAGTGGATGTAAGAACGTTCGGGTCAGAACCCTACAAAATCAGTAAATTAAAGGATAAAAAAGTGTACTTTGAAACGTACTTCGTGAGTAAAATACGCTAAGATAGTCGACAGACTGTCATTTAATTATTAGTTATCATTATTACTGTGATTATCATATACTTAACAATACAATCCCGAAAAACTATCGAATATCGCGGCAGAAACAATAAAAAGAACACTGAAATTTTATAGGCGTATCTACAGACTCCCAACAAAAAAACTCGCTCACATAATTGCGACGTACATACCTACATAGAACATGGCATAACCACACTCTGAATGGAGCAGGTCGAAAAGGTTTTAGAAAAGACTCATAAGTCCATCAGTCATTTGCAGTAGAAACTTATACAGGCAAAAAATTGGCAAATGGTAAGTACTGCCAGAGAAAGAAGTCACCACTGGACGAGGGACAAAGTGGACTGAAAAAAGAAAAAGAATCCACTGAGAAAAATTAGAGCTCCATAGAAATTCCTACGATCGCGTGATCTGATAGAGCCCAGTAATAACAACAATAATAATAGTAGTAACAATAATTCTAGACATACATATTTTTGAGAGACAGTGTCCTCATGTCAACAATGGAAACTGATGTGTTGTTGTGGTCTTCAGTCACAATGATGCTGTAATGTTAAAAATAAAAAAATATTGAAGCCACTGTACAAGTGTTTCCCTACCTCGTGAATTGTTGCCAGACAGCATTGCAGGCGTCCCTGTGAATAATTCTCCACAGTATACAGTGTTCTCTGAATCTCACCACAGTCCCACGGTATGTCTTTGCTTATTCCCTGCGTATGCCGTGTGACGATGAATTTTCTGTGTCGCCTGCTATATATACTAACAAGGTAAGGCCACGACGTCGGGATCAGATATTTACCTCAAACTTTGTACACCTTTACTAGCCCATTCAAACAAAATAATTTGCAAGTAGTAAGGTGCACTATTCTGGAAATTCCGAGAAAATCGCAAGAAAAGTATTACGCGTCTATTTTGTAACTGACGTATCTGTGCGCAGGTGCCGGACCTCATTCATGATGGTCAGGCGATTAGCCATCGAACTTCGTAAGACGAACGTGTACAAAGCGGCGGTTCGACTCCTACTCGAACTTAATAATTAATCTATTTTTTCATCACTGGTCATATTATTTAATTTGTGACATTTGAGAGATAACATAATGAAAAAACTCGTGTATTCACACGATGTATGTGCATCAAGTTTCAATTTACGTTTTCCGTGGATCTACGACATATACCACCCTGCAACGTATAATGTCGAGAGGACATCCGACGAGTAATGGAATATTACTCTTGTGGTCTGGTACTTTGTGACTTGCTACACTACTGGCTATTAAAATTGCTACACCGAGAAAAAAGCAGATGATAAACGGGTATTCAATGGACAAATACTGTATATTCTACTAGAACTGACATGTGATTACATTTTCACGCAATTTGGGTGCATAGATCCTGAGAAATCAGTACCCAGAACAACCACCTCTGGCCGTAGTAACGGCCCTGATACGCCTGGGCATTGAGTCAAACACGGCTTGGATGGCGTGTACAGGTACAGCTGCCCATGCAGCTACAACACGATACCACAGTTCATCAACAGTAGTGACTGGCGTATTGTGACCAGCCAGTTGCGAGGCCACCACTGACCAGACGTTTTCAATTGGTGAGAGATCTGGAGAAGGTGCTGGCCAGGGCAGCAGTCGAACATATTCTGTATGCAGAAGGGCCCGTACAGGACCTGCAACATGCAGTCGTGCAGTATACTGCTGAAATGTAGGGTTTCGCAGGGATCGAATGAAGGGTAGAGCCACAGGTCGTAACACATCTGAAATGTAACGTCCACTGTTCAAAGTGCCGTCAATGTGAACAAGAGGTGACCGAGACGTGTAACCAATGGACCCCATACCATCATGTCGGGTGATACGCCAGTATGGCGATGACGAATACACGCTTCCAACGTGCGATGTCGCCAAACACGGATGCGGCCATCATGACGCTGTAAACAGAACCTGGATTCATCCGAAAAATGGCGTTTTGCCATTCGTGCACCCAGGTTCGTCGTTGAGTACACCATCGCAGGCGCTCCTGTCTGTGATGCAGCGTCAAGGGTAACCGCAGCCATGGTCTCCGAGCTGATAGTCCATGCTGCTACAAACGTCGTCGAACTGTTCGTGCAGATGGTTGTTGTCTTGCAAACGTCCCCATCTGTTGACTCAGGGATCGAGACGTGGCTGCACGATCCGTTACAGCCATGCGGATGAGATGCCTGTCATCTCGACAACTAGTGATACGAGACCGTTGGGATCCAGCACGGCGCTCAGTATTACCTTCCTGAACATACCGATTCCATATTCTGCTAACAGTCATTGGATATCGACCAACGCGAGCAGCAATGTCGCGATACGATAAACCACAATCGCGATAGGCTACAATCCGACCTTTATCAAGGTCGGAAACGTGATGGCACGCATTTCTCCTCCTTACACGAGGCATGACAACGATTCACCAGGCAACGCCGGCCAACAGCTGTTTGTGTATGAGAAATCGGTTGGAAACTTTCCTTATGTCAGCACGTTGTAAATGTCGCCACCGGCGCCAACCTTGTGTGAATGCTCTGAAAAACTAATCATTTGCATATCACAGCAACTTCTTCCTGTCGGTTAAATTTCGCGTCTGTAGCACGTCATCTTCATGGTGTAGCAATTTTCATGGCCAGTAGTGTATATTACTCATTGCGAATAACATTTAACTTGGGCTTTCCAAGCTTGTCCCTCGTCCTTGAAAATTTAATTACAAACAGTAAATATTCAAATAACGTATGACATTCACTACAATTTCATGAAAATGCACGTTTTCTCATTATACACTCCTGGAAATTGAAATAAGAACACCGTGAATTCATTGTTCCAGGAAGGGGAAACTTTATTGACACATTCCTGGGGTCAGATACATCACATGATCACACTGACAGAACCACAGGCACATAGACACAGGCAACAGAGCATGCACAATGTCGGCACTAGTACAGTGTATATCCACCTTTCGCAGCAATGCAGGCTGCTATTCTCCCATGGAGACGATCGTAGAGATGCTCGATGTAGTCCTGTGGAACGGCTTGCCATGCCATTTCCACCTGGCGCCTCAGTTGGACCAGCGTTCGTGCTGGACGTGCAGACCGCGTGACACGACGCTTCATCCAGTCCCAAACATGCTCAATGGGGGACAGATCCGGAGATCTTGCTGGCCAGGGTAGTTGACTTACACCTTCTAGAGCACGTTGGGTGGCACGGGATACATGCGGACGTGCATTGTCCTGTTGGAACAGCAAGTTCCCTTGCCGGTCTAGGAATGGTAGAACGATGGGTTCGATGACGGTTTGGATGTACCGTGCACTATTCAGTGTCCCCTCGACGATCACCAGTGGTGTACGGCCAGTGTAGGAGATCGCTCCCCACACCATGATGCCGGGTGTTGGCCCTGTGTGCCTCTGTCGTATGCAGTCCTGATTGTGGCGCTCACCTGCACGGCGCCAAACACGCATACGACCATCATTGGCACCAAGGCAGAAGCGACTATCATCGCTGAAGACGACACGTCTCCATTCGTCCCTCCATTCACGCCTGTCGCGACACCACTGGAGGCGGGCTGCACGATGTTGGGGCGTGAGCGGAAGACGGCCTAACGGTGTGCGGGACTGTAGCCCAGCTTCATGGAGACGGTTGCGAATGGTCCTCGCCGATACCCCAGGAGCAACAGTGTCCCTAATTTGCTGGGAAGTGGCGGTGCGGTCCCCTACGGCACTGCGTAGGATCCTACGGTCTTGGCGTGCATCCGTGCGTCGCTGCGGTCCGGTCCCAGGTCGACGGGCACGTGCACCTTCCGCCGACCACTGGCGACAACATCGATGTACTGTGGAGACCTCACGCCCCACGTGTTGAGCAATTCGGCGGTACGTCCACCCGGCCTCCCGCATGCCCACTATACGCCCTCGCTCAAAGTCCGTCAACTGCACATACGGTTCACGTCCACGCTGTCGCGGCATGCTACCAGTGTTAAAGACTGCGATGGAGCTCCGTATGCCACGGCAAACTGGCTGACACTGGCGGCGGCGGTGCACAAATGCTGCGCAGCTAGCGCCATTCGACGGCCAACACCGCGGTTCCTGGTGTGTCCGCTGTGCCGTGCGTGTGATCATTGCTTGTACAGCCCTCTCGCAGTGTCCGGAGCAAGTATGGTGGGTCTGACACACCGGTGTCAATGTGTTCTTTTTTCCATTTCCAGGAGTGTATTATCTCTCAAATGCCATATAAATTAAATAATGTAACCAGCGATGAAGAAAATATAGTTTATAAAAAATAAGTATTACCAGGATTCGAACCGTTGCTTGTCTCCCGATCTGTTTGTATTGCGCGAACGCTAATCCCTTTTTTTGTATCATACTAATTTATTTATTTATTTTTATATTGTTGTTGAGATCACATAGGACGCCCTCCAGGCGAAAAACAATTATTTGTAATTACCATGAATAACAAACAAAATAAAAAAGGGAATTATAGAATTTAAGGAAAATGCCATCCCGGCAGAACAGACAAAATGGCATCCGATTCCCGCCAACTTGTGGGTAGACACACACTGTATCCCAACGCAGTCAAGCATGTTCCAGGCACGTCTTCACGAAGAATATTACATTTGCCAATATATTGGATCGAGTCCTGGTATTACACAATCTCACTGAAATCACCTTCTCATACCTCGGACACCCCAGCTGCAGGGGAAATCGAAGAAGGCACTAGCCAGAAAGTTTGCATAGTACTGACGATATTGCGGATGGTGCACAAGAAAAGAAAAGCGGTCTTGCAGGAACGTCCAAAAGTCAAGAACACTCTTATCACCTTCATGGAACAAATAAGAGATCGAGAGGCCTTTTATCCAGACCACAGCGTTGGTCTTCGTACGTGGGAAGTATGTCTCATCTGGGAACAGAAGAGATTGCAGTGTAATGGCATGGGGAGCCGTATGTAGAAGAAAGCAAGCATCTTCTGAATCAGTTGCCACATCTCTGCAGAAGATCCACACATCAGTCGCTGTTCGGCCGTATCAAACATGTGACAACGAGGCATGTAGACGAAGTTGTGTCATGTATTTTCCATTAACGACCAGATGCCAGGTCGGACGAGCGCTCGTGTCGAGAAGGATATGGTGCACAGAACGCCTAACCACGGGCCATGCGATCGTTGGATGTCGGCTTTCCACAACATTCCTAGTATGATTTCTCATCATTAGGCTGTAAACATCACGTGCGGTAGGTTTTCTGGTACTAGGCAAGTCGGCATGGACGTAACTGTATTCGATAAAAAAGGTCCTGAAACGTGAGAGCGAGGAAGAAATATGGGGTACTGCAATAGGTGCCCCTCGAGAGGGAGGGGCCAGTTCGTCAATCGGGCTTCCCGATAATCCGGTTCGGAGGCGGGTCCACGACTTAACCATCGTACTTACATAAAGGGCAGCTGCTCTCGCTTGGACGTTGACAAGGCTGAGGCCGCCATCTCGAGGAGGAAGTGTCAGCGTGTCGTAGCGGACTTTGAGGATAAGACCCGTGCTTACAAAGTAGCCGCACGCAGCCCGAAGCCTATGGCATCGGTAAAATCTGTGCTAAATGGGGCAGTCGCCAGACTAGATGAGTATTAACAAAATCCACCCTTTGTAACATGTCCAATGCTCTCAGGAGGTTGCCACGAACGTTCGCGCGGATAGCTTGAAGCAGACGTTTATAGTTAAATGAGATCGTGCGCTGTATATCACGTGTGAAGGTGATCCCCAAACATTTGAGGTTGTCCACTAATGGCAATGGAGCCACACTCTCTGCTGGAAGACCTCTACCGACGGACATAGCACTAGATTTCGTCAGGTTCACACGGCTGCCCGCAGCAGTCCCGTACTGATTGATCCATGCCAGTGCTTCTGGCACTTCGTCCTCCAATAGAACCAAGAACACCACGTCATCTGCATAGGCACGGCAGATGAAAGTATTCCCCCTCCTAGTTATCCCTGTGAGCCGGCTCCTCAAACCGTGTAACAGTGGCTCAAGGGCGATGGCGAAAACAGCATCGACAGCGGACAGCCTTGACGGACCGACCGCATGACATTAATAGGGCCCGCCACACGACCATTGACCAGTACTCGCGACGTGGCACCTCGGAGGAGCCGCAAGACGAATTGTATAAACCTGTGGGGAAAGGCCATCCGTCTGAGTACGTTTTCTAGAAAGGCATGACTCACTCTATCAAAAGCGTGGTCGAAGTCCACTGTCACTAAGGCACCGCAAAGGCGGCAGGACGTGGCCAGAGCTATGACGCCACGGTAACTGCTGAGTGCCGTCTGAATGTTACTGTCGCCACCAAAGCACGTTTGATCCAGAGAGATGACTTGAGGAATGACGCCCCGAAGGCGAGCGGCAAGAATCCGGGTAAAAATCGTAAAGTCACAATTTAACATGGTCAACGACCGATAATGCCCAACTCCCCGATCTCCCGATGGCTTGGGGACAGGGGTAACCAAGCCTTTTACGAACTCGGGTGAGAGGAGAAGGTCAGGGTTCATCAGTTCTTCATACATCGCAGTCCAACGTGTGCACATGATGTCGTGGAATGTGCGGTAAAACTCCAGCGGGAACCCATCTGGACCTGAAGCTTTATTCGCCGCACCTTTATGGAGAGCATCGGCAACGTCATCAAACGTAATTGTCGCTGTGTGAATCTCCGCAGCAGCCTCATCCAGGGTACCCCGTCAAGGAACGGACGACATCAGTCGTTACCGCTTTGTTCTGATCCGCTGCTGCATACAACTGATTGTAGTGATCCACAAAGGCTTTTACGTTGTCATTCTGGGACGTCAATCGACGACCATCTGGCATGTCGAGGGCTATGACCAGCTTTCTCCGACACCGCTGCTTCTCTCGGATAATATGATTGACATCTTGCGCGTACTATTGTGCCTTCAAGGCGGTGACGCATAAGAGCAATTATCTTCGTCTTAATGCGTTGAATTTCAACCTGTCGTTGAACAGAGGGGGCATGGCTGGAGAGTTCCGGGAGAATTGTGAAATAGTATCCCATGGTATGTCGTTGCCACGGCATTTTGTCGCGACCGTAATTCATCATCGAACGACGTAAAGCAACCTTGGTGCAGTTGAGCCACCATCGGAGTGTTGAAGGATACGCTGGAAGGCGTCTCACACAGTTGTTCCACGTCGTTTCTACGACCTGCCTACATTCCGGATCCTTGATATGGGCGACATTCAGCTTCCACAGGCCTCGACCGCGCCACACCTTCTGCCTCTGGAGCGAAACAGTGCAAATGTAGGCGATATGGTCTGAAAAGGTGGTAGGCCATAACTCAGCGTCGAGCGAGGCAGTTACGATTCCTTGGGAAACGTAGACACGGTCAAGACGACTTGCTGAATGGCTGGTGACGTACATATACCCAGGCCGATCACCATGCACGCTGTCCCAAGTATCGGTGAGGTTCAGTTCATGCAGGAGCAAGTTCCTGGCATGTGGTGAAATGCGGATATTGGTCCTCCTGGGGTAAGACACAATTGTCGTCGCCGCCAAGAATAATATGGTAGTAGCGGCCTACAAACAAAGGAGCAACCTGTTCTGAATAGAATCGCGACCGTTCCCGTCGCTTGGCCGTGCCTGAGGGAGCGTGAATATTGATGACTAGGACACCGTGGAAAGTCACAGTAAGACCCCTAGCCGATGGCAGGTAAATCACGTCGTCTACCTCAATACTTTCCTTTAAAAGAATAGCTGTCCCACTGCCTCCGTCAGCACACGGCGTGAGGTAGGACACATAGCCATAGATATTAGGAAACGTCTCCAGGCCAACTTCCTGCAAAAGGGCAACATCGAGGTCCGACGCCCTCAATATTTCACGGAGCAATGGTAGTTTGACAGGGGTGCCAATGGTGATGACATTAATGGAGCCAATCCTGTAAGCTTGTCGTGGAATTGGGGCTACTGGGACGCTCATGGAGGCACGAAGAGCAGCAACAAACAGGAATGTTCTCCCAGGAGGCTCCACATCCCCATCCAGCAACCCTGTCGATTAGCAGTCGTGGGTTGGAGCAGCAGCAATCGCTGCTGTCTAAACGGTGGGTGTTTCGTCGTCTACATCGTCAGATCACGCAAAGGTGCGAGGATGGTGTTCGTCTGGTGAAGTACCTGTGGAGTCGGAAGGCGGCGTCACGTCGGCGGTGGAAGAGTGGTGCTGGCTCAGCTGCTGTTCAACGTCGATAGGTACAGCGTCTGGTGCATGCAAAGATGGTTGTACCTTCGACGGAGTGCAGACTGGTGCTTCCACCATGGAATCGTCCATCGGGGCAACATCTTGATAGGTGTGATCCTCATCTTGAGACTGCGTCCTGCAGGTGTCAGACGGGGTGATCCGACGTTTCCGACGTCTCTTCGGCGACCGTTTCTTGCGCACGTGATCTTCAGTGTCCGAAGACGCCTGGGGATCCGGATGTTCGGGCACAAAAGCATCGGTAGCACGACCAAGGAGTCAAGGGCCGTCCCCTGTCTCAGAGATTGCTCACCAATGCACATGTCAGGAGGAGGGAGCAAAGGCGCCGGTCCTTCCGAAACAGCCCGAGACAGTACCGGAGACGACGATGTGGCAGTAGTAGGAGCCAGTGGTGATCGCGGTCGGGGGTCGTTATGGAGAACTTCGACAAACGTCAGCGGTAGCGACGTCGGAGCGGTCGTGGCCGGCAGGTCCCCAGGCGGTAACTGTGTGATTCTGCGTTGCAGACAGCTGGAACGGACGTGTCCTTCTTTGCCACATCCCGAGAATGTCTTCGGCTGGCCATCATAAATAATAATTGCACGGCAGCCACCAATATATAAGTAGGACTGCACATATTTGGTGCATCGGCCTTGCCGCAGTGGATACACCGGTTCCCGTGAGATCGCCGAAGTTAAGCACTGTCGGACGTGGTCGGCACTTGGATGGGTGACCATCCAGGCCACCATGCACTGTTGCCATTTTTCGGGGTGCACTCAGCCTCGTGATGCCAATTGAGGAGCTACTCGACCGAATAGTAGCGGCTTCGGTCAAGAATACCATCATAACGACCGGGAAAGCGGTGTGATAACTCCCCACCCCTCCTATCCGCATCCTCCAGTGAGGATGACATGGCGGTCGGATGGTCCTGGTAGGCCACTCGTGGCCTGAAGACGGAGTTCACATATTTGGTTAGCTCTATGCGGATCTGTCGTACTCAATTGAGAACCGGGTATGTAGTGAACTGAGCCCACTTTTCAGTTGTATGGCTAATCACCTTGCTATATGGGCGGAATGCAGATACCACTACCTCTGAAGGCACCTCGAAAGGGAGTTCAAATACACGTATCGTCCGCAGACCAAGTCCCGCATGTTCCACAGTTGCGTCACCGATGTGTCTATCAGAGTGACGGAACTTAGAACCACTTCGAGTTGCACGTAGAATTTTGTCACATATGCCTTCGTTAACCAATTTCACGTAGACCACACTGCTCACTATAGACAGGTGGATGCCAACAAGATCGTTGCAATCAATCACGACTTCATCTGTGATAAACTGTTCGATATCCAGTGCTTTTGTTTGGGAATATTCAGGTGCAAAGCTAATCTTCAGCGTCGATTTTCTGTGGGCATAAGCCATAATCTGTCGAAGGAAATATAGCGCGCTAAGGCCGTAGAATCACGTAAACAACTCCGCGAGCGAGCTGCGCGGCGAGGACGTAAACAAGACGTCCGTGCCGCTAGCGTGCCGAAAGGCGACTTATCGCTTGACCATAGTGACTGCTTAGGCTAGCTGCTTTCGCTCAGATACATCAGTTATGCAATAAATGCATAAAGCTCCTCTTTCGATTTTCACGGAAATGCCAGAGTGCTGCACCTTACAACTTGCACATTAAGTTGTTTTAATGGCGTACTAAAGGTCTACAAAGTTTAAAGTAAACCCGTGATCCCAATGTCGTGCCCTCCCCTTGTAAGAATATTCAAATCCAGGGATCCGGATTGTAGTGTCTTAAATTACCTCATGATTGCCCGGCGGGTTAGTCGTTCGGTCTAACGCACAGTTTTCGCGGTGGGAAGGCGTGCCGATCCGCGGCACGAATTCGCCCGGCGGATTAGTATCGAGGTCCGGTGTACCTGCCAGTCTGTGGATGGTTTTTAAGGCGGTTTTCTATCTGCCTCGGTGAATGTGGGCTCGTTTCCCTTACTCCGCCTCAGTTACACTAGGACGGCGATTTCTGCGCAAAGTGTCTCCACGTATGCGTACACCATAATGACTCTACCACGCAAACATTTGGGACTACACTCGCCTGCTGTGAGACGTTCCTGGGGGAGGGGGGAGGGGGGGACACTGGAGGCCGAACCACACACTAACCGTGAGTTCGGAGTGGGGCGGCGGTGGCGGGGGTGGACTGCTGTAGCCTGTTGTAGGGTTGTGAACCGCTGGGGGCTACGGCAGGGACGAAGCCTTTCCGTCGTTTCTAGGTCCTCAGTATAATACAATACAATACTTCATGATTACCTAAGGCGTAGACTTTCCACCGTCTTCTCTGTTACTTGGCAACTACTGTAAGCAGTATGGACAGGTTTCCGGGTATTGATAAACTAATGACGGGGCGCGCCATTTTATGTAGCTTCTTTAGCGGCGTGCAACGGTACTGTGGGGCGGCGATTTCAATGTGTGCGAAGATTGCAGAAGTATACAGGGTGGTCCATTGATAGAGACCGGGCCAAATATCTCACGAAATAAGCATCAAACGAAAAATCTACAAAGAACGAAACTCGTCTCCCTTGAAGCGGGAAACCAGATGGTGCTATGGTTGGCCTACTAGATGGCGCTGTCATAGGACAAAACGGATATCAACTGCGTTTTTTAAAAAACAGGAACCCCCATTTTTTGTTACATGTTCGTATAGTACGTAAAGAAATATGAATATTTTAGTTGGACCACTTTTTTCACTTTGTGATAGATGGCGCTGTAGTAGCCACAAACGTATAAGTACGTGGTATCACGTAACATTCCGACAGTGCGGACGGTATTTCCTTCGTGTTACATTACCCGTGTTAAAATGGACCGTTTACAATTGCGGAAAAGATCGATATCGTGCTGACGTATGGCTACTGTGATCAAAATGCCCAACAGGCGTGTGCTATGTATGCTGCTCGGTATCCTGGACGACAGCATCTAAGTGTCCGGACCGTTCGCCGGATAGTTACGTTATTTAAGGAAACAGGAAGTGTTCAGCCACATGTGAAACGGTAACCACGACCTGCAACAAATGATGATGCCCCGAGTAGGTGTTTTAGCTGCTGTCGTGGCTAATCCGCACGTCAGTAGCAGACAAATTGCGCGAGAATCGGGAATCTCAAAAACGTCGGTGTTGAGAATGCTGCATCAACATCGATTGCACCCGTACCATATTTCTATGCACCGAATTGCATGGCGACGACTATGAACGTCGTGTCCAGTTCTGCCACTGGGCACAAGATAAATTATGGGACGATAACAGATTTTTTGCACGCGTTCTATTTAGCGACGAAGCGTCATTCACCAACAGCGGTAACGTAAACCGGCATAATATGCACTATTGGGCAACGGAAAATCCATGATGGCTGCGACAAGTGGAACATCACCGACCTTGGCGGGTTAATGAATGGTGCGGCTTTATGGTAGGAAGGATAATTGGCCCCCATTTTATCGATGGCAATCTAAATGGTGCCATGTACAGTGTATGCTGATTTCCTACGCAATGTTCTACCGATGTTACTACAAGATGTTTCACTGCATGACAGAATGGCGCTGTACTTCCAACATGATGGATGTCCGGCACATAGCTCGCGTGCGGTTGAAGCGGTATTGAATATCATATGTCATGACATGTGGATTGGTCGTCGAAGCACGATCGCCGGCTCTGACGTACCAGGGTTTCTTTCTGTACGGAAAGTTCAAGGATATTTGCTATCGTCATCCACCGACAACGCTTGACAACATGTGTCAGCGCATTGTCAATGCATGTGCGAACATTACGGAAGGCGAGCTACTCTCTGTTGAGAGGAATGACGTTACATGTATTGGCAAATGCATTGCGGTTGACGGACATCATTTTGAGCGTTTATTGCATTAATGTGGTATTTACAGGTAATCGCGATGTAACAGCATGCGTTCTCAGAAATTATAAGTTCACAAAAGTACATATATCACATTGGAACAACCGAAATAAAATGTTCAAACGTAACTACGTTCTGTATTTTAATTTAAAAAACCTACCTGTTACCAACTGTTCGTCTAAAATTGTGAGCCATATGTTTGTGACTATTACAGTGCCACCTATCACAAAGCGAAAAAAGTGGTCCAATTGAAACATTAATATTTCTTTACGTACTACACGAATATGTAATAATAATGGGGATTCCTATTTTAAAAAACGCAGTTGATATCCGTTCAACCTGTTGCAGCGCAATTTGGGTGCATAGATCCTGAGAAATCAATACGCAGAAAAACCACCTCTGGCTGTAATAACGCCCTTGATACGCCTGGGCATTGAGTCAAACAGCTGCCCATGCAGCTTCAACACGATACCACAGTTCATCAAGAGTAGTGACTGGCGTATTGTGACGAGCCAGTTGTTCGGCCACCATTGACCAGACGTTTTCAATTGGTGAGAGATCTGGAGAAGGTGCTGGCCAGGGCAGCAGTCGAACATATTCTGTATCCAGAAGGGCCCGTACAGGACCTGCAACATTCGGTCGTGCAGTACCCTGCTGAAACGTAGGGTTTCGCAGGGATCGAATGAAGGGTCGTAACACATCTGAAATCTAACGTCCACTGTTCAAAGTGCCGTCAATGCGAACAAGAGGTGACCGAGACGTGTAACCAATGGCACCCCATACCGTCACGCCAGGTGATACGCCACTATGGCGATGACGAATACACGCTTCCAATGTGCGTTCATCGCGATATCGCCAAACACGGATGCTACCGTCATGATGCTGTAAACAGAACCTGGATTCATCCGAAAAAATGACGTTTTGCCATTCGTGCACCCAGGTCCGTCGCTGAGTACACCATCGCTGGCGCTCCTGTCTGTGATGCAGCGTCAAGGGTAACCGCAGCCATGGTCTCCGAGCTGATAGTACATGCTGCTGCAAACGTCGTCGAACTGTTCTTGCAGATGGTTGTTGTATTGCAAACGTTGCCATCTGTTGACTCAGGGATCGAGACGTGGCTGCACGATCCGTTACAGCCATGTGGATAAGATGCCTGTCATCTCGACTGGTAGTGATACGAGGCCGTTGGGATCCAGCACGGCGTTCTAACAGTCGTTGGATCTCGACCAACGCGAGCAGCAATGTCGCGATACGATAAACCGCAATCGCGATAGGCTACAATCCAATCCTTGTCAAAGTCGGAAGCGTGATGGTACGCATTTCTCCTCCTTACACGAGGCATCACAACAACATTTCACCACGCAACGCCGGTCAACTGCTGTTTGTGTAAAAGGAATCGGTTGGGAACTGTCCTCATGTCAGCACATTTTAGGTGTCGCCACCGGCGCCAACCTTGTGTGAATGCTCTGAAAAGCTAATCATTTGTATATCACAGCATCTTCTTCCTGTCGGTTAAATTTCGCGTCTGTAGCACGTCATCTTCGTGATGTAGCAATTTTAATGGCCAGTAGTGTATTAAACTACATGTTAGTACAAAATATAGAGAAATTTTATAGCTAGAACAACTTGCGGCTTGCATCCAATCTTCCTCAGTATGCTGCTTATTGCTAATTTACTTACAAGCCTATTTATCACACTTTTCTGCACATTTGGCAGTTTTGCCTTAACAACTTGTTCCATTGCTTCCCTTTACCTTAACCCTAGACAAACATCTTTTCTGCATTAGTACTGCAAGGGTGCAATTTCACTCTCTCTTACACTTGAGGCTTCCAGTCTACTAGAATTGGACTACCGGCGATTTATGCTGACGTTTGGTTCTCTTCCTCAAAAGAATAAAAACTTAGCAAAGCAGGGTGAGAGTCACTGTACCACTCGGGAATTACTGCGTTCTAAATCGCTATTACATGTCGTTGTCCTTCTTTGAACTACTTTACGTGCTGCATTAAATGCTCAGCTGAACTGCGTCCTTCCTGCAATGCAACGAGTTGATCATGGGAATGGATTAGGTCAGGTTCTAAAGTTGCATTCAGAAATGTTATATTCGGTGCTGGTAACAACTCCAAAAGCACATCTGGCCAATGCAACTCTAGTAGTGAGATGTTCACTTGTGTGATTCCCGTTATCATGGCTGGTGGACGGAAGGTTCAAATGGTTCAAATGGCTCCAAGCACTATGGTACTTAACATCTGAGGTCATCAGTCCCCTAGACTTAGAACTACTTAAACCTAACTAACCTAAGGACAGCCCACACATCCATGCCCGAGGCAGGATTCGAACCTGCGACCGTAGCAGCAGCGCGGTTCCAGACTGAAGCGCATAGAACCGCTCGGTCACAACGGCCAGCTAGACGGAAGGCTGACATTGTTATGTCACATGTAGTTCCATTTGTTAATAACCCACTTCCCTTAAGTTCAATCCGTCTGGTCTCCGAGAGCTTCCCCTGTTTTGTAAAAACTTGTCACTACCACCAAATCATTGTACGTGGAATAAATCCTGTTAAATCTGCTTGCTGGAAATGCAGTGTGGGTTCCGTGATAACCGTTGGACAATGTCGTCCCTTCTGCTTGGTAAGAACAGTTGTACTGCACATACGCTATGGCTCGTTTGTATTACCCTGGTCGGAAACACAGTGACCTCACCACTTTGACAATGTTGTAACTCTTCCTCCAAAAATTACTTTTCAGGTGACAAAAGGTTAGCACTTAGTTGTCAAAAATGGTTCAAATGGCTCTGAGCACTATGGGACTTAACATCTTAGGTCATCAGTCCCCTAGAACTTAGAACTACTTAAACCCACCTAACATAAGGACATCACACACATCCATGCCCAAGGCAGGATTCGAACCTGCGACCGTATCGGTCGCGCGGTTCCAGACTGTAGCGCCTAGAACCGCTCGGCCACCCCGGCCGGCACTCAATTGTTCGTGCAGTGCATGATGTATGGCTTCTTGCAAGTCTGACACCGCCCCTCATGCATCGCATATGCTATCTTCTAATGCTTGTAGCCTTGTCACTACAATTCCCTTGTCCAATACTTCTATCCATGCTTGTAGCACTCTCAAATTCCGATTCATTGCGTCCTCCGATGCTCTAGCAGAATCCATTACTCTACCCGATAATCTCCATAAGAACTGTAGTTGTTAAGCACACTACTCTCCAATTCGCTGTCTGTCTAGCGTGCTATTCTTTTGCTGACTAACTCCCCACAGCCAATTTTTTTACTGCTGTGACTCGCATTCCTTCCGTTCTTGTCCCTGACGGGTCGCAACTTGAGGACAGGGACTAATATCATCTTTCCTCCTTCCTCAGAAGGTTGCTGTCACTAGCAAGCCCATTCACAAACATAAAACATAACAGAAAAAATTTTAAACTACCTCAACTTAGTCACTACAAATATTTAAACAAAAGAAATCCTTTGCAACACCCCTAGTCTTCTTGACCCAAAGGCAAATGGGATATCGTGCTCAGGCTCAACCACACCTTCTTCCTTTTCCTGTGATTCCTTCTCCTGACACTCTTCTTCAGCTCCATCCTTTACACTCCTGGAATCGACTCTGGATTTTCTGAGAAAGGTTGTAGGTACCAAACATATACTACTGTCGATCTTGTTGGTAACTGGAGCTTCACATTAACTAACGAAATAGATTCCATCCTTTACACTCCTGGAATCGACTCTGGATTTTCTGAGAAAGGTTGTAGGTACCAAACATATACTACTGTCGATCTTGTTGGTAACTGGAGCTTCACATTAACTAACGAAATAGATTCCACCACTTGATAGTGTCCTTTTGATGAACTACTTCGTCTTCCCTTTTGGCATGTACGGAGTGGATGACACTACCCGTTGTCGTGCTTTGTACTGCAGTAATCTTGCTGTACATTTCAATAACTCTTCCTGCTTTGCTAACACCTTTGTATTCCCTTTCAGTACTCATTTCCATACTTCCCATACCGTTTTTGCAAACTCACATACTGTCTCTGCAGCTTTACCTTCCTTCGCCTATATCAACAGTGATGACATTTTCCGACCACATACCACCTCATATCACGACAAATCGGTATTCGTATGTACTTTTGAATTATGTGCTGATATGACATACCTTAGATATGTGTCCCAGCCTACAGAATGTGCGTTCACATAGTAACTTAACTTTTCCCAATTGTTCCATAGATCCGTTCTGTTCTACAATTGGCTTATAGATGAAGAGGACTAGTTCTTAACTTCTTAACATGCAATATCTAACACAGCAATATGAAATCCGTACTCTGGTCCACAATTATTGTATCTGGTCTCCAAGCTACAACACCTAGTTGTTTTCCATCGCTTGTGCAACTGTCACTACCTGCTGGTTCAGCATATTGCACAACCATCTCCATGTACCATGAAAAGTGGTGTATTATTGTTAATACAAATCGGTTTCCTACTAGCATTTGACTGAATGTTTCTAATATATCAACCCCAAGCATTCCAAATGATTTTGATGTTTCTGGAAGGCTCTGCAGTGGTACTCATATACAATTCAGGTCAGTTCACGGTGCACACTGCGCACAATTCCTCACTTATTTCAAACTACCTCAACTTAGTCACTACAAATATTTAAACAAAAGAAATCCTTTGCAACACCCCTAGTCTTCTTGACCCAAATACTTGTGGAGAGGAAGGAAGGCGGAAGAGAGTTTATCCTTTCATGTGAGGCATCTAACCATGCTTTGAGATGTTTTTTAAGCCAAGAGATTAGTGGTGTAGTGTAACCTATAGCCTACATGTCGAGACAGCCGAATGCAGTGGAGTACTATTCAACAACAAAGAAAGAGGTATCCACCCATCTCAAAGCATGGTTAGATGCCTCACATGAAAGGATAAACTCTCTTCCGCCTTCCTTCCTCTTCACAAGTATCTCCCAAACGCTGTCTAGTTTGTCGACCTATGCCCTCCATGACCAGATAACATGTGATCATGTGTTTCCTTTAAAATTTCCTCTTTAAACTTTTCTGGTACTGCTACCTGTGGCTTTAGTCTCGTATCCTTGCGCAACAGTCCATCACATCTGCCAAACTGCAAATGTGTCCAGTACATTTTATAGCCACTGTCAGTGCTGTATGCTGCTTGCCACTCCAGAAGATCACGAGCTAGAATTTTCACCACTGTTACCTTCCCAATTAAAATATTTGCGTTCCCGTGCTTCTTCCTTGACTTGAGCTCTACTTTGTAGTTGAATTCGCTAAGTCTCAGGGCGATCTTGTCTACCTGCTAGATGGGTCCTTCAGAGTCAACAACCACTTCAAAGCAGCTTGATCGGTCACTACTACAAATTTTTTCCCATAAAGATAACATCTAAAATATGTGATACCATTAGTGAGGATCAATATCTGTTTCTTTGTTGTTGAATACTTCTCCACTGCATTCGGCTGTCTCGACATGTAGGCTATAGGTTACTCTACACCACTAATCTCTTGGCTTAAAAAACATCTCAAAGCATGGTTAGATGCCTCACATGAAAGGATAAACTCCTTCTGAAATTCTCGAAATACTAGAACCGGGCTGGATATCAAAGCTCTCTTTAATTCTTGTAACACACCCTGGCACTCTTGTGCCGCTAGAAGTTTCACACCTTCCCTTAGCAAGCTAATGAGTGGTTGTGCTATGTCAGCGAACCCTTTCACAACTTTTTTATAGTAATTAGAGAGCCCAAAAAATGATTGCAATTCTTTGATCGATTTTGGCACTGGGAACTCTCGACAGCTTGTGCTAGCCTCAGGTTTGTCCTCATTCTGCCTTTACTAATTATGTGACCTTAAATACCCTACCTCTTCTGATGAAAAATGACACTTCTCTCTGCTGAACATCAGATACACAGCCCTCAATCTCTTAAACAGTTTCTTGAGACATTGTCTATCCTTGTTTTTTGAGAATACGATTATATCATCTAGATAAATTAGACACTGATGTAGTTTTAAACCTCGCAGCACGCCATCTAACAACCTTTGAAATGTTGCAGGTTCATTTTTTAATCCAAACAGCTCTCTCCTGAACTGATAGTGCCGCCATGCTACTGAAAATGCTGTCTCTGGCGTGCCTTCAGGAACAATCTCCAATTGATGGTAACCACTCCTCATATCCATGATAAAAATACCGATTTTATCCCAAGTAATTAATGGTCTCAGTAATGCTGGGAACAGGATATGAATCTGTTGCAGTTTTGCTGTTCAAAAAAGGTTCAAATGGCTCTGAGCACTATGGGACTTAACATCTTAGGTCATCAGTCCCCTAGAACTTAGAACTACTTAAACCTAACTAACCTAAGGACATCACACACATCCGTGCCCGAGGCCGGATTCGAACCTGCGACCGTAGCGCTCGCGCGGTTCCACACTGTAGCGCCTAGAACCGCTCGGACACCCCGGCCGGCTTTGCTGTTCAAGTGATGGTAATCACAGCAAATCCTGTATTATCTAAGAGCCATCTGTAGACTTTTTTGATATGACTACTCATCCAGTGGGCGAATACTCTCTTTTATTATCCCATCAGCTAAGTGCTGATTAAGAAAATATTCCATAATTGGCTGCAAATTCCTAGGAATGCGATATGGTTTCCGATACGCTGTTGCCTCATTCCCTGTCAGTATTCGGTGTTGACACAGGAGCATTCCTGGCAATGGACTCAATGGAAAGGATAAATCCTCAAATTCTAACAACAGTTCTTTCACCTCCGCCTTCTCTCTATTCCCTTTAGGTGTCCCACTTCCCTGCGTGATGCAATCTTAATTGTGGCTTGTGGCTGCTTGTGCTCTTTGTGCACAACCTATCCTCACCCGGAATGTCTAACCTCGCTATCAACATCCTCTTCCTTAAATTCACTTCCTCAGCACCAAAATTATCTATATTTAATGGTACCGCTCTTCCACCATAGCTCTCCTGTACATGTACAACACTTCTGTTAGTAAAAGAACTTACTAATTTCTGTACATCATTCTCCTCTAGACGTCCTTCAAAACATAAGATACCCACCGGTACATGTGGCTCCATATTTACCCTGGTGCCACCTGGCACGCAATCATGCGAAACAAACCTCAGTGCAATTGAGCAGGATTCATCTAGTTTGTGCAATACACTAGATGCTACTCACGAAAGTTCTACACTGGCAACAGGTACTTCTAGGTGGAATGTCATTCGACTAAGTTCTACTGTATGTTCCCAAAGGTCAATTTTAGGACAATGTCGATACAAAAAGTCTAACCCCAAGACCATGCTGTAACCCTTGCTTACATGTAGTACAACCTCTGCACACTGCTTAAATTAAAAGTCCCTATAAGAAAATGTATCTCCGACGACCCCAATGATGTCCAATATCATCCCTACCCCACACAACCTATAGCACAGCGGTTTTCATTGTCTTTGATCTGCTGGCAACAAACAAATGCAGCCCAGCGGCCAACAAAAACGTGCACTCTCTATCTCTTACAACATTTATTACTGCACACTCCGCCTCAGTACGCATATTCGATGCATCTTATTTTAATAGGAACGCCTTTAGGTGAACTTCGGGTTCTGTCTTGTATTTAACGGCTGCTTACCACCTCTTCATCCACCCATATGTTCCTTACCAAAATTCTACTGCTGATACCTTCCATTTCCTCTGTTCCCCTGAGCTGGCGACAGAGCCTCTGTAAATACCCCTTCTGTCCATACTTGTAAGACTTATTGTTCGCAGCAAATACCTCGTGTCTATCCTGTATGCCTATTGATATTTCAATTTCTTCACAGTCCATCACCAACCTAATAGCACCTGTACACACCCTTCTAGACATGAGCAATGGCAATCCCCTCAGAAAAGGCTCGAGCACCCTTTGCTAAGTTTCTTACAATAAAGCTGCATTTGTGGGATCACTCTGCATTAACACATTCATATGATCATTATATTTCCTTATCCTGTTCATGAAATCTTCCACAGTTTCCCCATGCACAATAGTGCTCAACTGCTCCTGAAAATACCACACAGTATTTTTTTTATACCTTCGCAAAAGCCCTTTCTCCAACTGTTCAATATTTGCTGTGTTATTTCATGCCTCTGCACATCTCACATTGAATTTCTCTTCTCCCGCTAGTAGCAATTTTATTCCATGTAACAACTGACTGTGGGCCCAACCACTCATCTCCGCTGATGTTTTAAGGTACACTAGGAATGAATACATATCCTGAGATGTTTTTTCCAGAAAAGGCAACAATAAACCCTGTGGAAACTGGATCCACCTTGTGCTGCAGTACCTGAAGCACTGGTAACTGTTCATCCGTAGCTGTCAACTGACCATGTAGCTGCGTATTATCGGCTGTCAGCTGCATCACATTTTTCAAAAAAATCTGTACTGTTATTGGCAAGCCTGTCATCCCTGACTCTACCATTGCGACACTCTTACCCTGTGTTAAACTCAATAATACAAAAATAAATTACAGCTCCAAAAGATCACTACAAATTAGTCTTTATGTTGTATCACGAGCCACCTAGACCCTCTACACTGCTTTGCAATATGACCATATAGAAGACACGCGTAACAGGTTAGAGGTACCGATTCTGTGCATGGCGGAGTATGCCTAATTAGGTTGCATTGCATAAGCAGAGAATACTGCTCTCTACAGTTACACTTGAACTCAAATAAGTCAGTTGGATCCTGTGGCCTAAACAATGTAACCTTGAAGTTACAATGATAGTCATGCCTCACTTTCATGTCTGTTACACCCTCTAAAACACGACCAACTTGTTTCTCACACACTGCACCGTGTTGGCACCCTGAGTAATGGTTTGTATTCCATGCCACGGGAAGACGCCACCGCAAATTCTGACACCAAACTACAGTGTTTCGTGGTGCAGGGGGTGTGGACGGCTGGTGGAGGTGAGGTGGGACGTTTCATTGTTTGATCCACCACGTCAGTGGCCAGCTGGCTGCTGAATTGTGCTGGGCTGGTTCCCTGCATCTCCCACGATGCTGATGCGGTGCTTTCTCACACTCAACAGGTTAGAGTGTAATAGACACAGGCAAACAGTCAAACATTGTGCACGACCTAAAAGAGGTAATGAACTTGTAAATTACTCCTCTACTCCCATTTTTATTATCAATTATTATGAGATTTGTCACTACTAACAGCATCATAAAAGGCAGGAAAACGGTCGCACTCAAATATGCCACTACAAATACACTAAAGGCCATTACAACTGCGATAGCTTGAAGGTGGCATGTAACAAACGGAAAACTGGCATAAAAGTGTAGTAAATGCTTGGATATGGAAACAATTTACCGTTTAAACGCAACCACAGAAAGTAGGAAGAATCAACGACAAACGCATCTGAAAGAGAGATTACCCAGCGGGTTTCTCATACAGAAATAGCATTTAAATCTTGGTTGTTTCTGTGAAGTTCGTGTTATGTAATCTGTAAGAAGGAAAAATATCTAACAGCACATAACAGAATTTGAGAGTGGCAGGATCTTCGCTTATCAGGACTGCAGAATGTCATTCTGTGATAGTGTTGCTCGCATTGGCTGGTATCTCATGACTGTCATGCGAATATCGGATCGATGGGTACAGGTGGGCCATACTCAACGACATACAGGATCTTAGCAGCCCCATAGGACTAGCTCCCGAGAGGATAAACACACTTTTCAGTCCGACCTGCAGGAACATACAGCCATGTATCGAATCTTGAGTCAGGAAATGGGCATGTCTGCAGTAAGATGAGAAGGAAGGAAGGAAGATTGGGTTTGACGTTCATCGACATCGAGGTCATTAGAGATGGAACACAAGCTCGGACTGTGTCAAGGATGGGGAAGGAAATCGGCCGTACCCTTTCAAAGGAACAATCCCAGCATTTGCGTGAAGCGATTGGGGAAATCACGGAAAACCTAAATCTAGACCTGAACCGTCATCCTCACGAAAACCACTGCGCCACCTCGCTTGGTAGCGAGGTAAGTATCCACGTTATTTATTTATTTGCTACTTTCTTATAGTCTGTTGTCCACATACAAGAAGAGATAGAATACTGCCCATAAACTAGCATGGTTCAAATGGCTCTAAGCACTATGGGGCTTAACAGCTGAGGTCATCAGTCCCATAGACTTAGAACTACACTACTGGCCATTAAACTTGCTACACCAAGAAGAAATTCAGATGATAAACGGGTATTCATTGGACAAATATATTCTACTAGAACTGACATGTTATTACATTTTCACGCAATTTGGGTGCATAGATCCTGAGAAATCAGTACCCAGAACAACCACCTCTGGCCGTAATAGCAGCCTTGATACGCCTGGGCATTGAGTCAAACAGAGCTTCGATAGCGTGTTCAGGTACAGCTGTCCATGTAGCTTCAACATGATACCACAGTTCATCAAGAGTAGTGACTGGAGTATTGTGACGAGCCAGTTGCGAGGCCACCATTGGCCAGACGTTTTCAATTGGTGAGAGATCTGGAGAATGTGCTGGCCAGGGCAGCAGTCGAACATTTTCTGTATCCAGAAAGGCCCGTACAGGACATGAAACATGCGTTCGTGCACTATCCTGCTGAAATGTAGGGTTTCGCAGGGATCGAATGAAGGGTAGAGCCACGGGTCGTAACACATCTGAAATGTAACGTCCACTGTTCAAAGTGCCGTCAGTGCGAAAAAGAAGTGACCGAGACGTGTAACCAATGGCACCCCATATCATTGGGCCGGATTATACGTCAGTATGGCGATGACGAATACACGCTTTCAATGTGCGTTCACCGCGATGTCGCCATACACGGATGCGACCATCATGATGCTGTAAGCAGAACCTGGATTCATCTGAAAAAAATGGTTCAAATGGCTCTGAGCACTATGGGACTTAACATCTATGGTCATCAGTCCCCTAGAACTAAGAACTACATAAACCTAACTAACCTAAGGACATCACACAACACCCAGTCATCATGAGGCAGATAAAATCCCTGACCCCGCCGGGAATCGAACCCGGGAACCCGGGCGCGGGAAGCGAGAACGCTACCGCACGACCACGAGCTGCGGACGATTCATCTGAAAAAATGACGTCCATGCAGGAGGAAATGCAGGAGGATCTGCAACGAACTGACGCATGGTGCAGGGAATGGCAACTGAATCTCAATGTAGACAAGTGTAATGTGCTGCGAATACATAGAAAGAAAGATCCCATATCATTTAGCTACAATATAACAGGTCAGCAACTGGAAGCAGTTAATTCTATAAATTATCTGGGAGTTGGCATTAGGAGTGATTTAAAATGGAATGACCATATAAAATTAATCATCGGTAAAGCAGATGCCAGACAGATTCATTGGAAGAATCCTAAGGAAATGCAATTCGAAAACAAAGGAAGTAGGTTACCGTACACTTATTCGCCCACTGCTTGAATACTGCTCAGCAGTGTGGGATCCGTACCAGGTGGGGTTGATGGAAGAGATAGAGAAGATCCAACGGAGAGCAACGCGCTTCGTTACAGGATCATTTAGTAATCGCGAAAGCGTTACGGAGATGATAGATAAACTCCAGTGGAAGACTGCAGGAGAGACGCGCAGTAGCTCGGTACGGGCTTTTGTTGAAGTTTCGAGAACATACCTTCACCGAGGAGTCAAGCAGTATATTGCTCCCTCCTACGTATATCTCGCGAAGAGACCATGAGGATAAAATCAGAGATTAGAGCCCACACAGAGGCATACCGACAATCATTCTTTCCACGAACAACACGAGACTGTAATAGAAGGGAGAACCGATAGGGGTACTGAAAGTACCTTCCGCCACACACCGTTAGGTGGCTTGCGGAGTATGGATGTAGATGGATGTAAATGTTTACCAGCTGATCCACCTCTCATTTGTAACAGAGAAGAAGATGACAATTGACGAATTTTAAGATGTTGTGAAATGTCTGACCAATTCCCTAAATTACTAGGAATAAGTTTTTAATGTTTTATAAGGAGATACAAAACAATTTGAAGATGCAAGAGCTGACAGTAGCTAATACTCCTAACATCTAGCAAAAATTTTGCCTCGGCAACAAAAGTTATGCCTACTCAGCAAAAATTGTCACCATCTTGGATAACTAGGAAACATAATAAACTTTGATAGATGCAACTGATCAGTGTTCTGTCGTAGTGGAAAGTGAGAGCATGAATTCCTCAAAAGTGCTTAACATCCCTCAGCTGTTACGGAGGAAGACAAGACCAACATACGAAGACTTTGGTGTGCCGTTATTATTACTGGAGAACCTGAAGAATTTTGTTACTGATGTTGGTAACATAAATTACACCATAAACGGCATACTTCTTAGCAAGAAGAGTTTAGAAGTGCTTACACCAATTACAGAACCGTTTTGTGACATCATAGCCGTTAAAATCTTTCATCAGGTTGACTGCCAAGAACAATTATTAGGCAAAGGACGGTCTATAATTTTAAAGAAGAAAATGTGTAGTACATTTAACAATTACCTTCCTGGTATTAGGGCCGTCTGGTGCGGCCGGACGGTTCTTGGCGCTTCAGTCTGGAACCGCGCGTCCGCTACGGTCGCAGGTTCGAATCCTGCCTCGGGCATGGATGTGTGTGGCGTCCTTAGGTTAGTTAGGTTTAAGTAGTTCTAAGTTCTAGGGGACTGATGACCTCAGATGTTAAGTCCCACAGTGCTCAGAGCCATTTGAAGCTGGTATTAGGTCTGCAACTTTGTTTCCGCCGTTTCTTCTCGAAGTTCGAGGTTTTAGTGTAGAAACTTACAAAACATTACTATTAAAAGTTTTGGCCATCGCTGGCCACTACTTCCCCCCATCTTTTGGGCTGCATACGAATCCCGAGACGGAAAAACTGAACGTCTTTTGAGGAGATCTATGAATTGATCCAATTTTTTTTTTTTTTTTTTTGTCATATGACTGAAACTGTGGTCAGCCAGGCCTTGTGCCATTGATCAAAGGAGGTGGTAGCCAGAGGGAGCAATGTCGGTAGAATACTATGGTTGAGGTAGGACTCCCCATTTCAATGTTTCCAAGTATGTTTTGACGGGTTTTGCGACTTAGGTGGAGCACTATCACGTTGTAAAATCATCTTTTCATGTCTATCGCTATTGTGGCCATTTGTCTGTCAGTGCTCTGCTCAAACGTATCAGTTGCTTTCGATAAAGATCTCTTATGATTGTTTCAGTCGATTTCAGGAGCTTCGAAAACCTTCTCTCATCCACCGCCATGCCGGTCTTCGACGTCAAAATCACCACCTTTCTTGAAGTGCTGAAACCATTCTCTGCACATTTTTTTCCACTAATAGGCACCTCACCATAGGTATAACCTAGCATTCTACAAGCCTCAGCAGCGGATTTCTTCATGTCAAAGCAGAGAATTAAAACTTCCCGCGAATGAGGAGAATTGGGTTCGTAACTTGAAATATTCAATCGAGAATAACTTTATGATACAATGACAAATCGACTAATATTTTGATGGCATTATGTTTACAAATACTTAAGCTTACTGTATGACACAGCCTATCACCACCACCACCACTTGCCGCTGCTGCCATCTAGTGCAAAACATCGGAAGCAAAGTTGTAGACGTAATAAATTATCGATGTTCATCTCTGCAATGCATGGCATCAAAGCAAAACTATCATTTCTCCTACACGGGAATGACAATGCGACAGCATGAAGCTTGCTGGAAAAAATGGAAAGGAAATACTGGAAACCATTTTGAAGAAATATAAAAATGGTTTCTCTCTACGGTATAAAGTAGAATAATCTGACGTTAAAAAGGCTGAATTAATGGATGAGGTGACTGGGATACTGCACCAGCTTCGTGGAGACGACTACTACCTTATGGACCTGGATACAATGCATGATGGTTCAAATGGTTCTGAGCACTATGGGACTTAACTTCTGAGGTCATCAGTCCCCTAGAACTTAGAACTACTTAAACCTAACTAACCGTAGCGGTCGCGCGGTTCCAGACTGTAGTGCCTAGAACCGCTCGGCCACCTAGGACGGCACAATGCACGATGTTGCTGGATTTTCAACAAAAGTGAAATGTGTGTGTACCTAACATCAAAACGACTTCTGCGTCGAATAAGACTACCGAGAAAATAGCAGTGTGATTGTGAACAACGACAAGAAAATTGGAATAGACTGTTCAATGTTGATGACTTCCAGCTATAGGGAAAAGATACACTATGTGATCAGAAGTATCCGGACAGCTGGCTTAAAATGACTTACAAGTTCGAGGCGCACTCCATCGGTAATGCTGGAATTCAGTATAGCGTTGGCCCACCTTTAGCCTTGATGACAGCTTCCACTCTCGCAGGCTTACGTTCAATCAGGTGCTGGACGGTTTCTTGGGGAATGGTAGCCCATTCTTTACAGAGTGCTGCACTGAGGAGGGGTATCGATACCGGTCGGTGAGGCCTGGCACGAAGTCAGCGTCCGAAAACATCCCAAAGGTGTTCTATAGGATTCAGGTCAGGACTCTGTGCAGGCCAGGAATGTTATTGTTGTGTAACCACTCCGCCACAGGCCGTGCGTTATGAACAGGTACTCGATCGTGCTGAAAGATGCAATCGCCATACGGTATTTGCTCTTCACCAGTGGGAAGCAAGAAGGTGCTTAAAACATCAATGTAGGCCCGTGCTGTGATAGTGCCACGCAAAACAATAAGGGGTGCAAGCCCCCTCCCATAACACCACCGCCTCCGAATTTTACTGTTGGCACTACACATGCTGGCAGGTGACGTCCGTCGGGCATTCGCCATACCTACACCCTGCCATCGGATCGCCACATTGTGTACCGTGAGTCGTCACTCCTCACAACGCTTTTCCACTGTTCAATTGTCCAATGTTTACGCCCCTTACACAAAGCGAGGCGTCGTTTGGCATTTACCAGAGTGATCTGTGGCTTATGAGCAGCGGCTTTACCATGAAATCCAAGTTTTCTCACCTCCAGCCCAACTATCATAGTGCTTGCAGTGGATACTGATGCAGTTTGGAATTCCTGTGTGACGGTCTGGATAGATGTCTGCCTATTACACATTACGACCCTCTTCAACTGTCGGCGGTCTTTCAGTCAACGTACGCTTTTGTGCTGTACGAGTCCCGTCACGTTTCCACATCACTATTACATCAGAAACAGTGGACCTAGGGATGTTTAGGAGTGTGGAAATCTCGCGTACAGACGTATGACACAAGTGACACCCAATCACCTGAGCACGTTCGAAGTCCGTGAGTTCCGCGGAGCCGCCCATCCTGCTCTCTCACGATGTCTAATGACTACTGAGGTCGATGATATGGAGTACCTGGCAGTAGGTGGCAGCACAATGCACCTAATACGAAAAACGCATTTTTCTGGGAGTGTCCGGTTACTTTTGATCACATAGTGTATTAATCAACCTTATCTATCAAATCACAAGCCCAAGGGTGAAGAAACATATCGGCAATCACCTTATCGATTTCATAAAGTTTCCAGAAATACGACTAAAAGAAACTTTTATGTCTTGCTTGGCCAAGAAGATATTACCTAACTGAAAATTATAATACACAACGACAGAATGGGTGATGTGCTTGATCCTGTGGAAGGCTGTTGAAGTGTTTCAGATGCCAACAAACAGTATTTGGAATGTTCTCCAATTTACTCTGTGCCAATTGCTTCTATATCGCGTAGCAAATTACTGGATAGCTTACAGGACAATTGCTGTGCTACGTGTAACATGGTTCTGCAACCTGTGTACGTTGTGCTCTAAGAACACACAAAAGTTAACTGTGTACAAGTAAACTTTCAAGACAGTCAAGATAAAAAAAAATTATAAATTATGCCCTATGTGCCTATAGTTCTAATTATCTACGTGTAAACAATACGAAAATGGTTAACACTGACTCGAAAAACGACAAAAATGTGATACTTAAGTATCACATTAAAGATGGAGAAACACATTTTCCTCAATCCAGTACCGTGTGCTCCACAATACCGTCGGATACAGATATTGCTGAATAAGGATTCAAATTCAAATGGCTCTGAGCACTATGGGACTTAACCGCTGAGGTCATCAGTCCCCTAGAACTTAGAACTGCTTAAACCTAACTAACCTAAGGGCATCACACACATCCATGCCCAAGGCAAGATTCGAACCTGCGACCGTAGCGGTCGCGCGGTCCCAAACTGTAGCGCATAGAACCGTTCGTCCACCCCGGCCGGCTGAATAAGGATTCATTACCATGATAAATAACTTGCTGAACAGACTTCAACCATTTCCCGTAAAAGAAATTACTCCTTTAAGTACAGTTAATGCGTTATATTTATGCAAAAGAAAATTGGAAATGGAAGAGAGTGAAATCAGAAAACGAAAACCGTAGTATATGGTGAAAGCAATTACCGTAACGGAGGAATAAAAACTGCTATTGAAAAAAATAAGAAGCCTTTGCAGAAGAGCAAGCAAGGCTTAAAAATTACTTTAAACACAGTATATGGAAAAATTAGAATACCACTGGGGAATACAAGATATCAGCAAGCAACAATGGAAAGTGTTAGAGTACTTGCAGGAACGAATGGATCCAAAGGTTTGTCATATTAACAGAGATGCAAAAAGTCTGTTTATAAACATCTGTTATAATCTGGATCTGCTTAGACAGCATGGTTACATTGCATCTGAATGTGGTGGACTGGGCATAGTACATCTACCTGCAAATACAGAAAATCTGTTTGAAGGCTTTACAGCTGGCAATTCATTTGCAAAAATTGTAAACTTAAATTTCTGTACCGAGATTCTGCAAGACTGTGGAAGAAAAGTTCCCCAAATGATCACAGCTAGAAAAATCGCGAGAAGGGACAGAGTATGTATAAAGGGAAACAAGAAATGGTTTGCAGGAAAAGAATTATATATGTATTAGAGTAAGAAAACATACCTTCTTTGTATTTGTCAAATCACTAGTTGTAAAAGGAATTAGATGATTAAGATGTGGATTTATATTATGTGTTAGTAATTAATGTGGATTCTGTTGAAACTTTACCAAAAATAGTTTTCTGTCTTTAAATAAATATGCAAAAAGTAATAAATACTTTGTACAAGAATATTTGTTTTATTATTCACTACAGCGTAAAAAATCCTAGAAATATCTTATTTTTGTATGTCTTTTGGATGGTGATCTTGAAAAGCAGCCGAAAGTGGGTAGTTAGATGATCTTGAAAATTGGTGGAAAATAGGTAGCCGAACGTACAGGGTGTCCCACATCAAACCGGTACACCTCGCGCCCGATATTCAAATAGGAATAGTCCGCAGCTCGTGGTCGCGCTCTCGCTTCCCGAGCACGGGGTCCTCGGTTCGATTTCCGGCGGTGTCAGGGATTTTCACCTGTCTCGAGATGACTGGGTGTTTGTGTTGTGCTCATGGTTTCATCATCATTCATGAAAGTGGCGAGATTGGCCTGGGTAAAGGTTGGGAATTTGTATGGGCGCTGATGACCGTGCAGTTGAGCGCCCCACAATCCGAAACATCATCATCATCATCAATTAAGAGTAAGAAATAATAACGTTAAGAAACATGTAGTTACCTGTATATAAGAGATGTTGGAAGTGGTGGCTATGGACATCCATGCCACTTCACAAGCAATTGGACTGCCGGCCGGGGTGGCTGAGCGGTTCTAGGCGCTACAGTTTGGAACCGCGCGATCGCTACGGTAGCAGGTTCGAATCCTGCTTCGGGCATGGATGTGTGTGATGTCCTTAGGCTAGTTAGGTTTAAGTAATTCTAAGCTCTAGGGGACTGATGACCTCAGAAGTTAAGTCCAATAGTGCTCAGAGCCAAGCAACTGGACTAGGGATGAAGCGTACCGTTTTCATGTGGGACTGTCTGTGTAATACCCCTTCTTTCTTACCCCATTGATCCATTACCCCCTTAAAATGGTATTTCCTAAGATGAAACATTATTGAAAAAGTTGTAAAAATGCTATCTTATGACAGTCTGTTCTATAGTTCAATAATCAATAACACTGCATAAAACTGAAATTTTCAATATATTTCATGTATTTTAGATGTGGAGATATTTTGTAACTTGAGAAGTGTCTTCGAACAATTTAAATATGGAATTATTTTATTTGAAGGTACATTGCGCCTTACACCAAGCGTAGGCCTGAAAAGTAAAATTAATTACATTTTTCCACTCGTTGGCAGTATGTCAGACTATTTTTTATGTGTTTGCTTAGCGTAGTATTTTAGTCAACATGTGTTTTCTGCAGTTGTAAGCCTGCTCGAGATAGTTTAAGTACATTAACTATTTAGATTTAACTTGAAATTTCAACCGTTTGTTTAGCACGTTATTTGTATCTACTAGGGAGTTTCGTAAAAAATGAGGAATTTGTTGTGGTATATCGTGGAATATTTCCGCTTCAGCCCTTATAGTTTCATCAAGTTCCAATAGGTGGCGGCGCTATGCGTAGCCTTCAGAATGGTGCCTGTAACGGAGGTGCACTCCAAGCGTTTCTTTTGGCGGAAAACCAGAGCATCGCAGATATTCATGGGCGATTGAGGAAGGTCTACGGAAACCTTCCAGTGAACAAAAGCACGATGAGTCGTTGGCCGAGGTGTCTGTCATCATCGAAACAAGATCGCGTAAACCCCTCCGATTTCCCACGTGCCGGCAGGCCGCAAACATATGTCACTTTAGGGTTGTGGTGTCTCACATGATGAGGATAAAGTTACTGATAAGACTGATCACGTCACCGATAAGAATAATGACGACTCTGATAAGAAGGACGGAGTTATGATTTCACGGGTAGGTCACTGATCTGCTCACTCGACGTCACAAATGTAAAGAAGTGAGCCAGAGTCGGCATTGGTGTACTGCTTACAGCAACTAGTATTTATAGTAAAGCGTTCGCTTGCTGCTACCTTTATGTTGGGGGCCGCACTTATTTAGTGAACTCTACAGGAAAAAAAGCTTTCTCCATTCACTGATGATTCTTGCTGTTGACAACATTTATGTCCACTGTACTGTTCACCATTAAGCTTGCACTCAGTACTTCTCGGCTCTGTCTCGGGTATGTTTTCCCACCAATGTTAGCTGTACATTAAGAAAGAGCCCATAAACACGTCGTACATGGCTACAACGAGTGAAATGGATGAGCTGAATTTGGACGCTATGTAGATTCGTTCCCTCAGCAAAGGTAAACCACATCGGTGCGAGCCGGCCGGAGTGGCCATGCGGTTCTAGGCGCTACAGTCTGGAACCGCGAGACCGCTACGGCCGCAGGTTCGATTCCTGCCTCGGGCATGGATGTGTGTGATGTCCTTAGGTTAGTTAGGTGTAAGTAGTTCTACGTTCTAGGGGACTGATGACCTCAGAAGTTGAGTCCCATAGTGCTCAGAGCCATTTGAACCTTTTTTTTTAAACATCAGTGCGCATACGAGCGTTTGTGTTTTGTGTTGTGCAATTACATGGTGCCATATTATAGACTGTCTCATTGTTGTGAAGGTATTTTCAGAGAAACAAAGGTAATTGGGGTAACAAACCGAATGAATCACAATTGCATTAGTATTCTATAGCGAGCTGCAGATCCCAGGGGTCCATTATACGAAAATACTCAGAAAATTGCGCTGAAGAATCTCAGAAATTTTGCAGATAGAGTTCAGGGTCAACGTGTATAAGTGACCGTTATTGATTTCGACGTTAAAGCAGGTCTCATTGCAATGTGTGATATTCTGTCTCTCTTGGAATCGTGTCCGTAATCAGAAGAACGTTGAAGTTTTTATATTTGCATCATAGTCCGTATACAAGACAAGGCTGAAGATTTGCAGCATCTGGTGAACATTTCACTACAGGTTTGCATCTAATCTTCTCAACACCAAATGCGTCGCTTTGCGCTTGTATAAAATCTGTGGCTCAGTTGTAAAGTACCAGATTACGAATCCAAAGGTCTCGGTTTCGCTATCTCTCACTTACGGTTTCTTTTCCCTCTGAAATATATGTTGATGTGAATAATATTTACAGGGGGATTTACAGGCTAACGTGGATTCCGAACGAATCCACGTTATCCTGTAAATCCCCTTGTAACTGGCTAGGCGAGTCAGTTCAGTGGCCGGAGGAAGGCAACGGCTTACCACCTCCAACAGGACCGTGCCTATTAAAGCACTGTGCTTCTCAAAACAATCTTGCTTTTCAAAACAATCTTCTGATTGACGACTGCTTTACTTAAAGTTACACTTCGTTAAAAGTCAAGAAGAAACAACGAGGTTCTTCGCGGTTCATTGGGAAATATTTTCTTTCACTTTTTTCGTATATTTGATTGTAATTTATTTATTTTCTATTTATTTATTATTGTTCCGTGGGACCACATTAAGGAGAAGTCTCCATGGTCATGGAACGAGTCAATACATGAAATTATAACACGATTGTAGAAACAGATAAAATGAAATATAAGAAACATATTCAGGTGACAAGTCGTAAGTTTAAATAAAGAAAATCAACAATGTAACACTGGAATTTGCTTAATTTTTTAGCTCTTCCAGGAGCTCCTCGACAGAATAGAAAGAGTGAGCCATGAGGAAACTCTTCAGTTTAGACTCAAAAGAGTTTGGGCTACTGCTAAGATTTTTGAGTACTTGTGGTAGCTTATTGAAAATGGATGCAGCAGAATACTGCACTCCTTTCTGCACAAGAGTCAAGGAAGTGCATTCCACATGCAGATTTGATTTCTGCCTAGTAGTAACTGAGTGAAAGCTGCTAACTCTTAGCTAATATTGCTAACAACAAACGACATTAAAGAAAATATATACTGTGAGGGCAATGTCAGAATTCCCAGACTATTGAATAGGGGTCGACAAGAGGTCCTCGAACTTACACCACATATAGCTCGAACAGCCCGTTTTTGAGCCAAAAATACCCTTTTTTAATCAGAAGAATTACCCCAAAAGATAATACCATACGACATAAGCGTATGAAAATATGCTAAGTAGACTACTTTTCGTGTTGAAATGTCACTTATTTCAGATACTGTTCTAATGGTAAATAAAGCAGCATTTAGTTTCTGAACAAGATCCTGAACATGAGCTTTCCACGACAGCTTACTATCTATCCGAACGCCTAGGAACTTGAACTGTTCCGTCTCGCTTATAATATGCTCAATCTGTCTGATCAAAACATCGGTTCTTGATGAATTGTGAGTTAGAAACAGTAAAAATTGAGTCTTACTGTGATTTAGCATCAAATTATTCTCCACAAGCCACGAACTTATTTCATGAACTACATTACTTGATACTGTTTCATTATTACACACAAGATCCTTCACTACCAAGCTGGTGTCATCAGCAAACAGAATACTAGAAGGCATATCATTTATATAAATAAGAAACAGCAGTGGCCCCAGCACCGACCCTTGGGGAACGCCCCACTTAACAGTGCTCCATTAGGACTGAACATCACTACCACTCTCAATATTGCGGAGAATTACCTTCTGCTTTCTGTTCTTAAAGTAAGAGGCGAACCATTTGTAAGCTACTCCCCTTACTCCATAATGGTCCAACTTCTGCAGTAATATTTTGTGGTTAACACAGTCAAAAGCCTTCGTTAAATCAAAGAAAACACCTAGCGTTCGCAACCTTTTATTTAAGCCGTCCAAAACCTCACAGAGAAAAGAGAATATAGCATTTTCAGTTGTTAAACCATTTCTAAAACCAAACTGTACACTCGACAGCAAATTATGTGAATTTAAATGCTCCAGTAACCTTGTATATACAACCTTCTCGATAACTTTAGCAAACACTGATGGCATAGAAATAGGTCCAAAAATGGCTCTGAGCACTACAGGACTTAACTTCTTTGGTCATCAGTCCCCTAGAACTTAGAACTACTTAAACCTAACTAACCTATGGACATCACACACATCCACGTCCGAGGCAAGATTCGAACCTGCGACCGTAGCTGTCGCGCGGTTCCAGACTGTAGCGCCTAGAACCGCTCGGCCACTCTGGCCGGCGAAATAGGTCGAAAATTGTCAACATTATCCCTGTCTCCCTTTTTTATAAAGTGGCTTCACTACCGAGTACTTTAAGCGGTTAGGAAACCGACCACTCCTAAAGGAAAAGTTACAGATATGGCCAAGTACTGGGATAACATACATAGAACAATACTTCAGTATTCTGCTAGATACCCCGTCATATCCATGAGAGTTCTTGGGCTTTAGTGATTTAATTATTAACTCAATCTCCCTCTCTTCAGTATCATGGAGGAGCATTTCAGGTAACAGTCTCGCAACACTTTTTTCTAAGAGCGCTATATGATTCCCTGTTGGGATTAGGTTTCTATTTAGTTCACCTGCTATATTCAGAAAGTGATTATTAAATACTGTACATATATGCGACTTATCAGTAACACGGACATTCCTACTACGCACTGATTCTATATCCTCGACCTGTCTCTGCAGACCAGCCACTTCCCTTACGACTGACCATATGGTTTTAATTTTATCCTGAGACTTAGCTATTCTATCTGCATACCACATACTTTTTGCTTTCCTAATAACATTTTTAAGCACCTTACAATACTGTTTGTAATGGGCTGCTGCATTCAGATTTTGACTGTTTCTAACGTTTTGATATAATTGCCACTTTGTTCTACAAGATATTCTTATCCCTCTAGTCAGCCACCCAGACTGCCTGTTTGTGCTAGTACCCTGTTTTGAACGTTCTAACGGAAAGCAACTTTCAAAGAGCACGAGAAAATTCTTGAGAAAAGCATTATATTTATCGTCTACTGTATCAGCACCATAAACATCTTGCCACTCTTGTTCCTTGATAAGGTTTACAAAGGTCTCTACAGCAACTGGATCAGCTTCCCTAAACAGTTGATAACTATATTTAACAAGTGTCGCAGCACAAAACTCTTTTAGAGTTAAAATTTGTGCATCATGATCTGAAAGGCCTTTCACCTTTTTGCTAACAGAATGCCCTTTTAGTAATGAGGAAGGAACGAAAATGTTGTCTATGGTTGTTCTACTGTTCCCTTGCACTCTCGTTGGAAAGAATACGGTTTGCCTAAGATTATATGAATTAAGGAGGTCTACCAGCATCGTTTTCCTTGCACAATCACTTATACAATTAATATTGAAGTCACCATATATAACTAACTTTTTGTGTTTCCTATAAAGTGAACAAAGAACCTCCTCTAGCTTTAGCAAAAATGTTGTGAAATCGGAGTCTGGGGATCTATAAATAACAGTTAGAAGTTTAGCTCCACCGAATTTAACGACACCTGCACAACATTCAAACACCTTTTCAGTGCAGTACTTTGAAACATCAATTGACTCAAATGGGATGCCGTTTTTCACATACATGGCTACTCCCCCACACCGCAAAGATCTCCTAGAAAAGCTGCGAGCCAACCTGTATCCTGGTAAAGGAAGCCTCTGAATTATCTCCTTGTTTAAGAAGTGTTCGCATATACCAATAATTTCAGAGTCAACATCTATAAGCAGTTCACTAACTTTATCTCTAATACCTTGTATATTATGATGAAATATACTAATTCCCTCATTACTCGGATACCTAAGCTTTGTCAAAAGCGGTTCCTTTGTTAGAGAGACTTCCCTTAAGCAGGAATACCTGTCAGCTGACTTCAATCTAAAAAAAGGTGCAGCACTACTGCAGGAATTTTCCCACCACCCCCACCTATGCTGTCACCTATAAGCTTTGCCAACCTCCCCTTCCCATACCTGTTGAGGTGCAGGCCATGTCTAGTGAAACCCGTCCTGCTGATAGACTCCACCGACACCACTGAAATGTGACCCATGCTTTCTGTCATCAGCGCACCCCCAAGTCTCATGTTATTACGCCTGACGGCTGTATTAACATGAGGCCGATCGTGACGCTGAAACAGTTCCACGAAATGCACATTCGTGTTGCCAGTCTGAGTGGCTATCTTTTCCAGGTCACCATCTATGTCATACTCCCCATCCCTATCAATACTATTACCAGCCCCACCAACATCCTCTTTAGTAAAATCCCTACATAGCCCAGCCCCCCCCCCCCCCCATGTTAACAGTTGCAACGTCCCCTTAGAAAAATTAAACATAACTGTGCTTAAACTGACACACAATATTTTTAGCGCAACGCAATCTGACTTTCAATAATCCCTACAAACGAATGGCTCTGACTAACATTAACCTATACCTTTCACAAATCACTTACCTCACAAAAATCTTCGTTACTCGAACTACTGCAATACAGCGAGCGCCACTACTGCCAGCTAAATAAAAGATTCTAACAACTGAAGGGACTAACTACTGATAGGCATAGTTAGAAAATGAAATATTTTGATAAAGACAAACAATGTATTTACCTTAATAGTGTTCAAAGGTCATAATATATAGCAGTTCATGACATCCAGTCTTACAAATTTACTGTCTCTGTCCAGATCATCCGCTCTCAAAACTCTGCCATCTCACTAACTACTGATAGGCATAGTTAGAAAATGAAATATTTTGATAAAGACAAACAATGTATTTACCTTAATAGTGTTCAAAGGTCATAATATATAGCAGTTCATGACATCCAGTCTTACAAATTTACTGTCTCTGTCCAGATCATCCGCTCTCAAAACTCTGCCATCTCACTCCCCACATCCACCACTGCTGGCGGCTCACCTCCAACTGCGCAGCGCTACGCGCTGTTAACATCCAGCTGCCCAACACTACAATAGCAAACAACAATGCAAACCAGCCACAGACTGCACACAGCACAGCCAGTGATTTTCATACAGAGCGCTACGTGGCGTTACCAATATAAGAACCTAAACAGCCTACTTACACAGTCACCTGAGCCAATCCTGCATTAGGTTTCACAATGCTAGTGTCCTGGTACTCACTCCCCAACATTTCCTGCAACTGCTGGCACCTTCTTCTTTCTCTTCGACTTTGCAACTGTCCTAGCCACCGTAACTGCTGAGGTCTGCTGCATACTTCCTACATCTACAACTACTAGAGATTCCTCTCCACTAGACTCTGACAGTTGGTCGGCTTGTGTGGCCGTGCGGTTCTAGGCGCTTCAGTCTGGAACCGCGTGACCGCTACGGTCGCAGGTTCGAATCCTGCCTCGGGCATGGATGTGTGTGATGTCCTTAGGTTAGTTAGGTTTAAGTAGTTCTAAGTTCTAGGGGACTGATGACCTCAGATGTTAAGTCCCATAGTGCTCAGGGCCATTTGAACTCTGGCAGTTGGTCATATCTATTGCAAATACCAATAGTAAAACCGTCTGAAAATCTCTTTCTCCTAGCAGATCTCTTACCAACATCCAGTTCCCATTCCCCAACCCCCTTCTCCCTCCTCATCCTATCTAGCTCCTCCTGTGGGTTTTTCAACTGCACCTGAAGGGCACAGATCTTACGCTCCTGCTCCTCTGTCAACTTACTCTTGCTACATAACCTGCAGTTCCAAGAGAGGATCTCACCAGAATGCCCACGGGCTTCCCCACTGCATTCCCCCCAGTGAAAATACTTCAAACAAGTCTCACACCGCGATCAGCTTCTCACTCATGGTAAAATTTTACAGTTATTGAAACAAGAAAACTACTTTAAGTTCCGCTACGACAGTAAGAAAATGTTAAAAACTGACTACAATAATCACAAACTTACTCTACAAGGGAAGTAACTACTATTATTAACAGTATTAATCAACAACAAATGAGAATATAATAAAAGACTAACACAGAAAGAAAATCAAACGTCTAATGACACAGTAAAGAAACTGAAAACAGTTCCCAAAAAGTTCTTCTGAAATTATTTCACCAGAAAACACCAAGAACACCGGTTGAAGACTGCTGAATTTCCTAAATAAACCACTATACACAATCAATTACTTAGTACTTAGCTTTCGATGCGCCGCTACAGGTGCAACTGGTCAGCGCGGAATGTAAATACAGGTAAGAGGTTAAGTTGCTCGATACGAAACACTCACAAATGCCAGGTCACAACACAAGAAAGGCAGAGGTGAATGAAGAAACCACTAAAAGTCATTTATATAGTAAATATTATCACAAAAACCGTTAAAATATGTATGTGAAACCTAAAAATATATAAAAACTTGGAGAGCGATCTCACACGCAGTCACTCGCTTATGACGTCACACCAAAGATCATCGGCTTTTCAATCTGTCATGCAGTCCTTGAGCAAATTGCTTCCATACGTCCATCATAATGACGCCAATATGCAGCGGACGAACGGTGCTGACCAATATGAAAAATTTGCCTCTTGCAAGTCGTTTATCCGTTCCCCCGGGAACTCAAAGAGAGTACTTGCGTAATCCCTCTGGATTTCGGCGATGCACAGTCACTTTTATTGCTGAGAAAGATGGGCTGCTCACTTGTTACTCTACGTCTCTTAAAATTAATGTAGAGATAACACTGTTTAAAAGATATTTCATGACAGAGTCAAGAATGGTAGAAACATTGGCGTTAATGGAGTGAAGTACTCGAGTTGCAACACGCTGACTCAGTGTATGAAGGAGTTCATTTAACAAGGGGTTGATGGCTAGCAAAAAGCAACTTTAATTTCCTGTGAAAACGTTTCACTTTTACTAATGAATTGCAAACATAAGAGACACAATCGTTACAGTAATGAAATTTAGTACTATTTCTAATATATTTGTAGATCCGATGTATTTACAAGACAATTTTGTTGTTACAATTCGCTTATAATGACTACAGTAAAAGAAGTACTTCCTCCAGACGAAAAGTAAACTTCTCTGGTGACATGAATGGCGCGTAACAACGTCACCACTTTCCTGACCTGAAAGATGCATATTCCCACAAACAAAAACGTACCCATATTTTAAATTTATGACTCAACCTTAATCAAATATAGATTAATTTGATATTTATGTTGCGTTTAAGGCTGAATGGATCTGCTGTTTGTCGATTCCGACCGGATAGCGTAGGTGGGCCGAGTAACGGCAGTGGGTCGCTTGCCCACCTTTTCTCGGCAAACATGCACTTTGACAACCAGAGCAGGTGCCGTCTGACTGATGGCTTAAATGGCTCTAAGCACTATGGGACTTAACTTCAGAGGTCATCAGTCCCCTTGACTTAGAACTGCTTAAACCTAACTAATCTAATGACATCACACACATACATGCCCGAAGCAGCAGCGCCGTTCCCGACTGAATCTGACTGATGTCTGTTCTCAGAATGGTAATGTAGTTCGTTGCAATAGTTGCTTCATCCTCATGAAGAATCGAGCCGAGTTTTCAGACCATTTGCGAAAACGTGCAACGAAGACGGAAACACCAGTACCTTTCACGGTAAATGTACGTGTAAACTCCGAAGATGACAGGGTCAGTAGTGTTATTGTCCATCTACGTGATGAAACAGTGACTGAGTGAGTTTCGGCCATGTAGATTACACAAATAACGTTGTTTCACACATCTAGCCCTATGCCAGGCGAGACGTCGGAGTTTTTGCGCTCTCTGTACAGGGTGGTCCATTGATAGTGACCAGGCCAAATATCTCACGAAATAAGCATCAAACGAAAAAAATTGAGACAACGAAACTCGTCTAGCTTGAAAGGGGAAACCAGATGGCGCTATGGTTGGCCCGCTACATGGCGCTGCCATAGGTCAAATGGATATCAACTGCGTTTTTTAAAATAGGAACCTCCATTTTTATTACATATTCGTGTAGTACGTAAAGAAATATGAATGTTTTAGTTGGACCACCTTTTTCGCTTTGTGATCGATGGCGATGTAATAGTCACCAACATATGGCTCACAATTTAAGACGAACAGTTGGTAACAGGTAGGTTTTTTAAATTAAAATACAGAACGTAGGTACGTTTGAACATTTTATTTCGGTTGTTCCAATGTGATACATGTACCTTTGTGAACTTATCATTTCTGAGAACTCATGACGGCAGTAGTGGCCGAGCGGTTCTAGGCGCTGGAGTCTGGAACCGCACGACCGCTACGGTCGCAGGTTCGAATCCTGCCTCGGGCATGGGTGTGTGTGATGTTTCTAGGTTAGTTAGGTTCAAGTAGTTCTAAGTTCTAGGGGAGTGATGACCTCAGATGTTAAGTCCCATAGTGCTCAGAGCCATTTGAACCATTTGAGAACGCATACTGTTACAGCGTGATTACCTGTAAATGCCACATTAATGCAATAAATGCTGAAAATGATGTCCCTACACCTCAGTGCATTGGGCAATACGTGTAACGACATTCCTCTCAACAGCGAGTAGTTCGCTTCCCTAATGTTCGCACATGCATTGACATTGCGCTGACGCATGTTGTCAGGCGCTGTCGGTGGATCGCGATAGCAAATATCCTTGAACTGTCCCCACAGAAAGAAATCCGGGGACATCAGATCCGGTGAACGTGCGGTGCGTCGACGACCAAACCACTTGTCACGAAATATGCTATTCAATATCGCTTCAATCGCACGCGAGCTATGTGCCGGACATCCATCATGTTGGAAGTACATCGCCATTCTGTCACGCAGTGCAACATCTGTAGTAATATCGGTAGAAAATTACGTAGGAAATCAGCATACATTGCACCATTTAGATTGCCATCGATAAAATGGGGGCCAATTATCCTTCCTCCCATAATGCTGCACCATGCATTAACCCACGAAGATCGCTGATGTTCCACTTGTCGCAGCCATCGCGGATTTTCCGTTGCCCAATAGTGCATATTATGCCGGTTTACGTTACCGCTGCTGGTGAATGACGCTTCGTCGCTAAATAGAACGCGTGCAAAAAATCTGTCATCGTCCCGTAATTTCTCTTGTGCCCAGTGGCAGAACTGTACACGACGCCCAAAGTCGTCGCCATGCAATTCCCGGTCCGGACACATGGATGATGTCGTCCAGGATACCGAGCAACATACATAGCACACGCCCGTTGGGCATTTTGATCACAGCAGCCATACATCAACACGATATCGACCTTTTCCGAAATTGGTTCAAAAATGGCTCTGAGCACTATGGGACTTAACTTCTGATGTCATCAGTCCCCTAGAACTTAGAACTACTTAAACCTAACTAACCTAAGGACATCACACACATCCATGCCCGAGGCAGGATTCGAACCTGCGACCGTAGCGGTCGCGCGGTTCCAGGCTGTAGCGCCTAGAACCGCTCGGCCATCCACAATTGGTAAACGGTCCATTTTAACGTGGGTAATGTATCACGAAGCAAATACCATCCACACTGGAGGAATGTTACGTGATACCACGTACTTGTAAGTTTGTGACTATTACAGCGCCATCGATCACAAAGCGAAAAAAGTGGTCCAACTAAAACATTCATATTTCTTTACGTACTACACGAATATGTAATAAAAATGGGGGTTCCTATTTAAAAAAACGCAGTTGATATCCGTTTGACCTATGGCAGCGCCATCTAGCGGGCTAACCATAGCGCCATCTGGTTTCCCCCTTCGAGCTATACGAGTTTCGTTGTTTGTATTTTTTTCGTTTGATGCTTATTTCGTGAGATATTTGGCCAGGTCACTATCAATGGACCACCATGTATATAGACTATAATAACAGTTGTTTAGTACTAATACTCATTAAATATCAGTGCGCTTTTAAGCTTGCTATTAAAGGTATCACTTTTCTTCACTTATTAGTCAATACGTTGTAAGCTGAAATAAATAACTTCTTACGTTATATCATCACCTAAATCGCTAACCTGTAGGCCTAATTTTTGTTGCACGTAAGAAATGAAAATTCGTGTAGTATAAAAGTACGTTAAGTGATTTAATTCTGTTTTTAAGCATTAACCTGTGTTGCAATGCGTGATAAGTGTGGATGTTGCTGTAGGATAGTCAAAGAGGGAGTGGTAAGTGTAGACTGTGAGTTAGAATTTCACTGAGGTGACTGTAGTGCGGAACTGAATGGGGAACTCAATGAGATCTCCTATGGAACTGTAGACTTAGTGAAAAAGACAAGAGAATCGCTGAACAGGAGGCACAGATTTGTGCTCTTCTGGCTGAATTACGAGTAGTTCACGTGAAATTTGAAGTAGAATGGTTGAAGAAGGAAAAAGATATTGGGAACTGGGTAAATGTAACAAGAAATGGATGAAAGGGGAACAGCTTTTCAACTTCATAATTAATAGTATCGAATAAATTTGACTTGTTACTTGAGCAGGAGGGGAAGAACCTCATCGAGCTGTATGTCACAATAGGGTGCAGTAGACTTCTGGCAAAGAAACTCAATGTAGATCGGTACCAAAAGAGAGTAGGAAGAAAAGCGTCTTGCTGATACGTAGTAGTCTTGGGAGGGGTGTAGACCAGGTGGTGCGGGAAAAGTTGGGGACGGGGTATCAGGTCACAAGTATTATGAAGCCAAGACTTAGCCAGGTGATAGAGAACATAGGGAAATTATGCAAAGGTTTTGGCAAATGGGATCAGGTTATTACAGTTGGTGGAGCACGGAACAGCCTGGCTAAGAACAGTAATTACAGCATTAGGGGTGACCTGGATGAAATAGGAGTAGCAACTACACACAGAAATGGGAGTTTTGTGGAGGCCCTGCAGCTCTATGACCAACCCCGAGTACACTGAAAGCACTGAGAGACGTATGAACACTGGTTTTAGCAGGCTACTGCTGACTGAATCGAAATCTCATACGCATGCAGTGCCAGGTGCTAGAATTGGGAGATGGGAATATACTAGACATGGCGTGCACCCTAATAGGAGAGGGAGAGATAGGTAGGCTGAGTTTTTTGCAAATAATATACGAGATGCCAACAACACACATAGCAAGATACCATGGTTACAGATGTTACAGGGGCACCTTTATTAGGTCAGAAACAGGACTCAAGCACCTTGTTTTGAAAGAGGTGAAAATAACACAACAGCCACAAAAAATGCGTAATAATGCACAGAAATGGAAGGTTAGCTTATTTCATCAAAATATTAGAGGATTGAGTAATAAAGTAGAAGAACTTCTAGTCTATTTGGAAAATGTGCCTGTCTGAGCACCAGATAACCATGTGGTTGGATAAGTTACATATAAAAGATCTCACTAATGCAGCTTACTCATAGGAAAAGAAGAAGTTGTTACATGCATTAAGACAGAACACAAGTTCAAAAATATTGAGACAAGTAGAGTTTGTAGTGATCAGCATACAGCAGTGTGTGCCTGTGAATTAATATTGAAAAAAAGTTCATTTTTAATTGTAACTGTATACAGATCCCCAATGGGAAATTTTGAACTATTTATGAGTAATCTGGATTCCTTTCTGTGTCATCTGTCAGACAGCAGCAAGTAAATAACAGTCAGCCGGCCGCTGTGGCCGAGCGGTTCTAGGCGCTTCAGTCTGGAACCGCGCGACCGCTACGGTCGCAGGTTCGAATCCTGCCTCGAGCATGGATGTGTGTGATGTCCTTATGTTGGTTAGGTTTAAGTAATTCTAAGTTCTAGGGGACTGATGACCTCAGATGTTAAGTCCCATAGTGCTCAGACCCATTTGAACGAAATAACAGTCTGTGGTGACTTCAGTGTAGATTATGTAAAGCATTGTGATAGGAAAAATGATTTGGAATCCTTATTTGGCTCCTACAATTTTGTCTCAGTAATTAACTGTTCAACACGGTTGGATAAAGACAGTAGGACCCTAATTGATAATGTTTTCCTTGATGAAGCTCAGAGTAAGAAAATAACTGTTTGCCCTGTAACAAGTGCTCTCTCTGATCGTGACTCATATTTAGTTAAGATAAATAACATAGCGCCTTACAGTATGGGTACTCCTCAGTGGAAATCAGTATGTATAATTAATGACTTCGGTACAAATGTTTTTAAGAAGAGTTTACAGGAGATGACATGAGACATACTTTATAATGAATCAAACGCTAACATATAATTTAATCTATTCCATGATAAATTCACACCTCTATTTCAAAATAACTTTCCGCATAAGCTAATCACAGAAAGTACACTAAACAGCCATGTAAAAAACGATGGATCATTAGAGGGATTAAAGTATCTTGTGAAAGGAAATTGAAGATGTATTTCTTGGTAAGAGCCAGTAGTGATCCTGCAGTAGATGCACATTACAAAAACTACTCAAAATTACTAAGAAAGGTTTCTAGAAAATTAAAGAACATTCATGTAATGTCAGAAATTAGTACTTCCGACAGCAGACTTAAGTGGAATGAAATGAAACGAAAGATAGGACAACCAGCCACAGAACAAGACAACATCACTACTGAATTGAATGGAAGGGCTATAAATGATGAGTCACAAGTGGCAAATACATTTAATAATCATTTCTTAAATATAGTGGAAAGCATGGGGACAAACAGTTCAAGAGCAAAATCACAGCAGTATGCTGAAAATGTAACTTTCATAAAATTCAGTCGCATGAACGTATCACCAACGTCTCCTTCTGAAATTGAGAAATTTATACACTCTCTCAAAAATAAAAGCTCACCTTGCTTTGGTAGTTTTTCCAATAGAGTACTAAAAATTTGTTCCCGTCTAATAAGTCCAGTCTTATCTGAAATATGTACTGCATCACCAGCTGAAGGCATTTTTCCAGAGAGAAAATATGCCGTTGTTAAACACCCGTTTAAGAAAGGTGATATGACAGATGTCAGTAACTACCACCTATATCACTGCTCGCATCATTCTCCAAAATTTTTGAGAAGATGATGTATTCTAGCATAGTATATCACCTTAGCAACAATAGTATCCTTAGCAAATCACTATTGGGCTTCGGAAGGTTTGTTTTACTGAGAATGGCATTTACACGTTCACTAACGAAATTTTTCAAGCATTAAATAATAAAATAGCGTCGGCTGGTATTTTCTACGATCTCTCTAAGTCATCTGACTATGTGAATCACAGTATTCTTCTAGATAAATTCACATTTTATGGGATTTTGAGAAGATGATGTATTCTAGAATAGTATCTCATCTTAGCATCCGGCCATCCTGATTTAGGTTTTCCGTGATTTCCCTAAATCGCTTCAGGCAAATGCCGGGATGGTTCCTTTGAAAGGGCACGGCCGATTTCCTTCCCCATCCTTCCCTCACCCGAGCTTGCGCTCCGTCTCTAATGACCTCGTTGTCGACGGGACGTTAAACACTAATCTCCTCCTCCTCCTCCTCCTCCTCCTCCTCCTCCTCCTCTTAGCAACGATAGTATCCTTAGTAAATCACAGTTTGGGTTAAGGAAGGTTTGTTCTACTGAGAAAGCCATTTACACGTTCACTCACGACATTTTACAAGCATTAAATAATAAAACAGCCTCGGCTGACATTTTCTACGACCTCTATAAGGCATTTGACTGTGTAAATCACAATATCCTTCTAGATAAATTCACATTTTATGGTATTGAAGGTATAGAAACCTATGGATAATCTCTGTTGATCCATCATGGACAAGGGACAACGGCTGGTAAAGTAATTGGCAATATCAATGAAATTCTCCAACAGCCGTGTGACTGATATATTATTTTATTTTATTTTGAAAGCTTCCAGTTCGGCGTTCGATTATGCCATCTTAAGGCCCCTGCATAATAAAAGAGTATACATGTAGTGTTTCTCAGGATGTACAATGCAAGCTTACAGAAAGTGACGGGTAACTATGAAAGTGCTTAAAGCTACAAAATAAAAGTAGTGGTGTTAAACCAAATCTCTGTGTACATCCAGCACAATAAACTAAAACATATGTGCATATTAGTTAGTCTTAAAACTATTTAACATCACAATTTACAAGAGCACATGCAAAAACATTAAAAAGATCAGAACTGGACAGTATACAATCAGGAGTTCTGCTGGAAGAAAGCTTGTCTTTTTTTAACATAAAATTCTATATAATTCGTATAGATGAGGAAACCCCTAATGCATATGAGAACCTACCTTCATTTAAAGTAAAATGTCATACAGTAATCTATGAAGTACAATAGTATACATATTTACGGCCTAGGTCTACCACAACTAGTGATACAATTAGTTGTCACGGCATTAAAACAAAAAAAAAAAACAGCAACTTAATGCAAAATCCAACAGTAGACGACATATTAACAGAAAAACAGCTTGCAAAGAGCACGCTAAGAATGTTCACAAATACCTTGTGGGCCTTGGTATACAGCAAATCGAAATAAAAATATGTTATTTGGTATCCTTTATATCACTTAACACGTCGGCATTACCACAGTGAAACAAACCAACAAGGATCTCAAATCCGACTTAACTAAGGGAAGTGCTCCAAGTTTTCAGCCGACAGCGTCGTACTATACGATACGATATTGCAGTGCCTGTGTTATTCTGATTACGGTGCAAAGTTCCATTGGACATGCACGCGTGTCAAACGGAACAGGCACAACGACGACTACAGCCGTCATGAAATACATTAAATGCATTCACAATTGCGATTAAAGACAACCATCAGCTGTAGAATGGAATGACGGCAGTAAAAATTTGTGCCGCACCGAAACTCGAACGCGGATTTCCCGCTTATCGCGAGCAGTCGCCTTACCATTTGACCATCCGTACGCGACTCACAGCTACACCCAAACTTCCATATGTCGTCCACCAGTTGTTTTCCAGTAGCAGTTACATAGTTTTTAAGCAGGACGTGAGTGGACATACTGGGTGGTTATAATTACACTTTCCCTATTTAACACGTTATAACACGGAAACTAATTACCGTATGAGTACCAAATTTGTTAGCATAAACGTCCTGTTACCAAAACAACAGTAATTCTGTAGCTGCACTTCGACAATATCGCAGGCTGAAAGTGTGGTGTCTAGGAAGCCTGCATTCACGGTTCGCTAGACAAACAAATCGTATTAATGAGTTTTATTACAAAAAGAAAATCTACAGTACTTAACTTTGCAATTACTGAGATGTGTCGCTACCAAAGGGCGACATACAAAATGATCTATTTTCTTCATTATAGATAATCCCAAGTGTGTGTTACATATAGGGTACAAGCGAAGTGAATAGAGTTGACGCCGCTATAGATGTGCCTATGCTTGAAGCTGCTAGTGAACTGGGCCGTCATCAGTCGGTCGCGGCGCTTATGTCCTCTTCACTCAGGGGCGTTGTTGTCCTTTAGAGGGGTCGGTCAGCGTGCGATTGGCTGACGTCTTCTCACAGTCATCTCTTCTCTATCGTTCCCGACTGACGTGCCGGCTTGCCTTCTCCCCCCCCCCCCCCCCCCCAAGCGACGGACCGTCGTCGTATAGGGAGCACGACAACGGCGGGAGAGGCAAGTCCGTGGACGCTCTGATGGACTGTAAGCTGTGGCTGCAGGAGACGCCAGACTTCCAGTCATAGCCCGCCATCCGGCCTTCGCTCTGGTGGAAACGTCCTCAGGAAAATGCCCAGAAAGGTACGCGTCCACCTCCTGAAGCCCGTACGACGATGAGGAGGCGTCGGCTGCTGCGGCGTGAGCGGGTCCAGCTCTATCGGTAGTACGAGAGGAGGTGGAGGAGGCGAAGGCTCCGTCTCCATGGGGTCTCCCCCCAGTGCCGTGATGACACCCTCTGGCGGCTGCAGTGGCCGCGCTGTCCTCGGGATCCGTGAATCTGGGGGAAGAGATACAGAAGGGTCACCGTGCACATCGCAGTGGCGAATTTGATTGTGATGTCGGCGCTGCAATCCGTCAGGGCCTGAAATGAGATACATGTATGCGCCAAGTCGACGAAGGATCTCGCCTCACACCCACCGTCTGCTGCCGCTAAAAACCCTGAAAAACTAATATCATGCGGCGCGAAGCGATACTTGCGGCCATCCTTCCGCGCCGGGTGCTGAGGAGGGTAGGGCAGTAGGGGCAGTGTCCGATGGCGGCGGCCGTGAAGCAATTCCGCCGGCGATGGTCCACGAACGATAGGGGGCGAGAAACAGTTGTAATGCTTGATCCCGGGTGTGTGCGAAGTTTGGGCATCTGCTGCTTGAAGGTTCTGACAAAACGTTCCGCTTTGCCGTTGGACTGTGGATGGAACGGTGCACTAGTTAGATGCTGTTTGACATTGCGTTCACAGAATGTTTCAGATTCATTTGACGTGAACTGAGCGCCGTTGTCCGACATTATGACTTCAGGCAAAGATTCGAGGCAAAACATAGAGGCCAACACCTGAACTGTGCTACGTGACGTTATCAAGTTCATTGGTACAACAAAAGAAAACTTGCTATAAGAGTCTACCACAATCAACGAACGTGCGTTCCAAAAGGGTCCCGCAAAACCTACGTGCACACGTTGCCGTTGTGATTGCGGTTTATGCCAAGCAGAGAATTTTGTGGCTGAGCGGACTGATTTTCCGCGCATGTGTCACACTGTGACGCCATCTGTTCTATTTGGGTGTTCATATCTTACAAAGTACAGTGTCGACGCGCTAACTGTTTCGCATGGTGAAGTAGCTGCAACACTTCTTTTTGTAAGGCTTTAGGGATCAACACACGTGGCAGTCCACTGTCTTTTTGAACAAGAATTACACCTTGCAGTGTAGCGAGGCTATGCCGACATGCAAAGTACAGGGTGTTTCAAAAATGACCGGTATATTTGAAACGGCAATAAAAACTAAACGAGCAGCGGTAGAAATACACCGTTTGTTGCAATATGCTTGGGACAACAGTACATTTTCAGGCAGAAAAACTTTCGAAATTACAGTAGTTACAATTGTCAACAACAGATGGCGCTGCGGTCTGGGAAACTCTATAGTGCGATATTTTCCACATATCCACCATGCGTAGCAATAATATGGCGTAGTCTCTGAATGAAATTACCCGAAACCTTTGACAACGTGTCTGGCGGAATGGCTTCACATGCAGATGAGATGTACTGCTTCAGCTGTTCAATTGTTTCTGGATTCTGGCGGTACACCTGGTCTTTCAAGTGTCCCCACAGAAAGAAGTCACAGGGGTTCATGTCTGGCGAATAGGGAGGCCAATCCACGCCGCCTCCTGTATGTTTCGGATAGCCCAAAGCAATCACACGATCATCGAAATATTCATTCAGGAAATTAAAGACGTCGGCCGTGCGATGTGGCCGGGCACCATCTTGCATAAACCACGAGGTGTTCGCAGTGTCGTCTAAGGCAGTTTGTACCGCCACAAATTCACGAAGAATGTCCAGATAGCGTGATGCAGTAATCGTTTCGGATCTGAAACATGGGCCAATGATTCCTTTGGACGAATTGGCGGCCCAGACCAGTACTTTTTGAGGATGCAGGGACGATGGGACTGCAACATGGGGCTTTTCGGTTCCCCATATGCGCCAGTTCTGTTTATTGACGAAGCCGTCCAGGTAAAAATAAGCTTCGTCAATAAACCAAATGCTGCCCACATGCATATCGCCGTCATCAATTCTGTGCACTATATCGTTAGCGAATGTCTCTCGTGCAGCAATGGTAGCGGCGCTGAGGGGCTGCCGCGTTTGAATTTTGTATGGATAGAGGTGTAAACTCTGGCGCATGAGACGATACGTGGACGTTGGCGTCATTTGGACCGCAGCTGCAACACGGCGAACGGAAACCCGAGGCCGCTGTTGGATCACCTGCTGCACTAGCTGCGCGTTGTCCTCTGTGGTTGCCGTACGCGGTCGCCCTACCTTTCCAGCACGTTCATCCGTCACGTTCCCAGTCCGTTGAAATTTTTCAAACAGATCCTTTATTGTATCGCTTTTTGGTCCTTTGGTTACATTAAACCTCCGTTGAAAACTTCGTCTTGTTGCAACAACACTGTGTTCTAGGCGGTGGAATTCCAACACCAGAAAAATCCTCTGTTCTAAGGAATAAACCATGTTGTCTACAGCACACTTGCACGTTGTGAACAGCACACGCTTACAGCAGAAAGACGACGTACAGAATGGCGCACCCACAGACTGCGTTGTCTTCTATATCTTTCACATCACTTGCAGCGCCATCTGTTGTTGAAAATTGTAACTACTGTAATTTCGAAAGTTTGTCCGCCTGAAAATGTACTGTTGTCCCAAGCATATTGCAACAAACGGTGTATTTCTATCGCTGCTCGCTTAGTTTTTATTGCTGTTTCAAATATACCGGTCATTTTTGAAACACCCTGTATCTGCGCATTACAGAGTTCTTTATGATATGTAATGGGCGAGGCCAAGAAGTGAGAATTTATTTTAGAACAATGTTCAAATCTGAATCAGTTTCCGTCGCCTGAACAAATTTCTTATACTTCAGAGGAAAGGATTGAAGTAATTCAGAATCGTGAGCATCGATGTGACGACGAGATGCAGTCGAAGCATCAAAGTCTGTTCCAAAAATGTGTGTGAAATCTTATGGGACTTAACCGCTAAGGTCATCAGTCCCTAAGCTTTCACACTACTTAACCTTTAGGTGTCCTAAGGACAAAGACACACACCCATGCCCGAGGGAGGACTCGAACCTCCGCCGGGACCAGCCGTACGGTCCATGACTGCAGCGCCTTAGACCGATCAAAGTCTGTATCAGGACTAATCGGAAGACGTGAAAGTGCGTCCACGTTACCATATTGATCTGTCGGACGATACACAATCTCGTACTGGTATTGAGACGACAACAAAGCCCATCGTTGCAATTTTTGGGCAGTTCGTACAGGAACCGGCTTTATCAGATGAAACAAGGACTGCAGTGGCTTGTGATCCGTTACTAAGTAGAATTTTCTGCCATATAAATAGTGGTGGAATTTGGTAACACCAAACACAATAGCCAATGCCTCTTTCTCGGCTTGTGAATAGTTACACTGAGCTTTGGACAAGACTTTTGATGCGAAAGCAATAGGCCTGTCTTTATCACCAAATCTGTGCGATAGTACTGCACCGATTCCGTAAGAAAAAGCGTCAACTTGCAACACAACTGGTTTGTCAGGATGTGAACCAAGCATCAAATGGTTCAAATGGCTCTGAGCACTATGGGACTTAACAGCTATGGTCATCAGTCCCCTAGAACTTAGAGCTACTTAAACCTAACTAACCTAAGGACATCACACAACACCCAGTCATCACGAGGCAGAGAAAATCACTGACCCCGCAGGGAATCGAACCCGGGAACCCGGGCGAACCAAGCATCGATCATTGAGCAACGCATCTTTAAGTTTTTGGAAAGGTTCTTCGAACTCAGCTGTCTAAACAAAAGGGACGTTCTTGCGACGCAAATGATGCGATGGAGCTGCGGTTTGTGCAGCATTCGGTGAGAACCGAATATAATAAATCATTTTCCCTAAGAGTGACTGCAATTCTGTGACATTCCGAGGAACTGGCAGGTCACGTATGGCTAACATATTTGACTGAAGGGGATGAACACCTTGACTGTTTATGACATGACCAAGATACTGGAGCTCGGGTTTAAAAAAATCACACTTGTGCAATCTACACTTATTCCTGCATCTAATAACACAGGAAACAAAGCACGCAGATTTGCAATGTGTTCTTCAGGTGTACGACCTGCGACAATATCGTCCTAATAGTTTGAACAGTTTGGTACTTGAGCAGTCAGCTGTTCCAAATACCGTTAGAAAATGGCGGTTGTGGAAACACTGCCAAAAGGCAAACGCAAATACGAGGGTTGGAACTTTAATAATGGCAACTATTTATTTACAGCTCTGTAAAATAGATACGTGTTTCGAAGTTTTACTGACCTTCAAAGTAGTCACCAGCATTTTGTATAACCCGTTGTCAGCGATGTGGAAGTCGTAGGATACTCATAGCAGTGCCAGTTGCGTTGACAGTTCGAGTGACGCGGTCTATTGCCCGACAAATTTGTAGCAGTTCTGAAGCAAATGCCGCGAAGTGTTTCCTTCAGTTTAGAAATAGAGTTTAACTCACGAAGGCTTAAGTCAGGGGAGTGCAGTAGGTGATATAGCACTTAGCAGCCCCATCAGTCAAACAAATCAGTAACAGCTTGCACTGTACGAGCTTGAGCATTGTCCAGCAAAATGATGGTCAGGTCCTACAGAAAGTGTCATCACTTCTGTCTCTAGGCTGGTCGTAGGTTGTGTTCCAAAAATGAACAGCATAGGTAAGACATCTTTTATTCATTTTGTGTTACGGACACGCCCCCAACAGGCGCGTGGTCTGCCGACTGCGTCAGCTGCTGATGGTCTTGGCGACGTGCTGGGCGGGTGACGTACACATCGTGCTTTATTGGCACCGTTTGCTCACTCGGCAGGGCATGTCCCAGGTAGCACTACGCGGTCGTGAGCGAGGGGTGCCAGCACCATGAACATTTGCCCGTGTTCCCGTAGCTATCTAATGCTACCGGAAGGGAAGCTCGCCCTGGTGCAGGTGGTTGGCGATAGTACTACCGCCCTGGTCGCGAACCGCTGCCACAAAAGGCAGAAGTCCAGCCGCTTCTGTAGAGCCTGCAGACGGCTCATCCGTTGTACTGCTCGAAGACCACGGTTTCGGACTTGATCCCTTGAATAAGTCTGGAGGAAATGGCTGTCCAGACCGCCGTCGGCTGCTCGCTGACCCATAACTCGGTGGAGACTTGCGTGGCCCAGGCGTCGCGAAGGGTGCTGCCAGACTGCGCTTAACTGTGATACAATCAGAGGGTATTTGTAGTGGTTAATGGCACATTTGTTGTGCTCGTATGTTGCTTCTAGGCACTTACAGATTCTTCACGGTTCAATGGAGTGCCACCTGCTCTCAGGCCGGTTTCTACCAGGTGGTTGTAATTAAATTGCAGCTACTCACATAGGTCTAGTGTGGGTTGTAGTTATCCTATGGCAGCGAAATTTGGTAGATATTCTAATGCGTTAATGTGGAACCGATTTACGATGGAAAAAAATAGTTCCAATTTTAGCCACCAAGTGCAAATCTGGCGCTTTGAATACAAGAAAGACGTCCAGGAACGTTCCCATAAAGGATTAGGAACGAGATGTGGGCAGAAAAGGTTCAGATGGTTCAAATGGCTCTGAGCAACATGGGACTTAACATCTGAGGTCATCAGTCCCCTAGAACCTAACTAACCTAAAGAAATCACACACATCCATGCCCGAGGCAGGATTCGAACCCGCGACCGTAACAGTCGCACGGTTCCGGACTGAAGCGCCTAGAACCGCTCGGTCACCGCGGCCGGCTTAGAAAAGGTCATAATGTTAATTTTATCATTAACCTCCGCTTAGACAGTTCGTTTTATATCAGTCGACGAGACTCTGTACAGTGCCAGATTTGCACCTGGTGGCCGAAATTGGAACTAATTTTTTCCAGCATAAATCGATTCCGCATAAACGTTTCAGTGTATCGAACAAGTTTCGCTCTCACACGATAATTACAGCCCACAATGGACCTCCGTGAGCAGCTGCACATTGATTATAACAACCTGGTAGTTACATAGCTTTTCTGCGAGGCCAGCAAGGTTGCGTGGTTCGCCCGATTCTGCCATGAGGTAAGTAAACAGCCACGTTTATGAAATCGCCGGCCGCGGTGGCCGTGCGGTTCTAGGCGCTTCAGTCCGGAACCGCGTGACTACTACGGTCGCAGGTTCGAATCCTGCCTCGGGCATGGTTGTGTGTGATGTACTTAGGTTAGTTAGGTTTAAGTAGTTCTAAGTTCTAGGAGACTGATGACCTCAGATGTTCAGTCCCATAGTGCTCAGAACCAGTTTATGAAATCGAATACCAGCGCCTCTGCGCTTGCCTGCTCGGCTCACATACTACTGCAATGCAGGTGCATTTCTTAAAGGAGAACCGAAAATTAAAGACGGCGTTACACTAAAGATCGTATCCACTGGTATGGCTACTTGTAAGATGATGCAAAGAAGTTACCACATATACGCAAGTGTTACTATTTCTAAGATGATAGCCGGCCGGAGTGGCCGAGTGGTTCTAGGCGCTACGGTCTGGAACCGCGCGACCGCTACGGTCGCAGGTTCGAACCCTGCCTCGGGCATGGATGTGTCTGATGTCCTTAGGTTAGTTAGGTTTAAGTAGTTCTAAGTTCTAGGGGACTGGTGACCACAGCAGTTAAGTCCCATAGTGCTCAGAGCCATTTGAACCATTTCTAAGATGATATAAAACTGTGACATTATTATTTATATACAGATATCATTTGCAGAACATCTATTTTCACATGTATGAGATGTCGCCTTACATTCTAAAATGGTTGCAACTGTTAAATTCTTCTTTCCTTAGGAGAAAATGAACTTTTCATTTTTCTTTGTGTAACGATACTTCCAATTGTTCTAACAGATCGATTTTCTCACCATTATTTTCTGTATGGAGTATTTCCTTATCTCAGATCATGTTCAAAAACGTATCACAATCCACAATACACGTAAACGTGACATTATGAAAAATGTAAAACCAAACTGACCCTGGTTCTCCTGTACTGGCACACAGTGCACGTACGGGGGGTAACGTATCCCGTCCACTTGCTTTAGTTCACAATAAACAATTAGAGACACAAGGAAAACGCACGTCGGACATTCAGACCCATTTATCCTGAACACTCAAAATGAGTAGCATGTCAACCTTCTCTCCATTGGTGTACTAACACAAACTGAAGGTGTCTGACTGAACGACCAGCATGTAACGTGCTTGAGTTTCCATTTGTTTACTGTCAAGCCCACCAAGTGAACGAGCAACGTTATCCACTGTACCTTCAGTGTGTGCTAGTACTGTAGTGTCAACGTCAATTCTGTGGTACGTTTTTCATAACGTTATGTTTACATGAAGGGTACACTATGATAAGTTTTTGAACAAGTATTGACGAGAGGAAGTACACCACCGAATGATAAATATATGGCGCTATTTAAAAAAGACATACTGCTGTTCACATTTTCGTAACAAACATCGTCGCAAGGAAGGCAATCGTGCTTGTTGATGTGCCCCCGTCAGTGAACAAAATATCCTTGTAATTTTTTTAAAATTTTTTTCCAGGTGACTTTTACTCACACTACAGTGAAGTATTGACGGATTAGTGGCATAATGTCTCAGTTGAAGTGAGGCACTCGGCCGTAACACACGGTATCCAACAATTTTTGTCAATCGGCGTTTTTGGCATCGTCGGACTCCTTACAGCTGATTTCATAGGTTGGTGAAGGAATCTGTGGGAGATGTGTACGTTGTAAGAAATTATGTTGGTATTATGTTATGGTAAGTGATAGGTGACTGCAGGTAAAAGATTGTAAGTAACAAATATGGCGGCCCGACACAGTCTGTTCCGTAGTGATGAGGAACTTGAATCGTAAGTTTCGAGCGCTGACAATAATTCTGACTACAGTTCTTCCTGTAATGACGAAGATGAAAGCCCAGAGTATTATCCTATTTATGAGTGCAAACAAATCCGATGCAAATTACTCCTTAAAAAGGTAAGAACAGATGCCTTTATTTCTTAATCTGTTTGAAGTAAAATATGGTATGTACTGCACTTACCAAGGTTTACTGCCTGCTCCGTATTGAAACTTTTCAAAAACAGAAATTCTGAACATTTCTTTCATCAAATATGAACTGAATACGTGGTAACCAAACTTCGTAAAACAAACACAATGCATTATATAGAAATAACCGAAATAGGTTTCATTTTGACTCGCAAATTTTAAATATGTGCGAAGGTGACCACGCTATCTACTAGAGTTACCATGTTTTACACCCACTAGATTAAATCACTCAGGATTTTTTCTATTGTCATGGTGTAACTCAGCTCTTCAGAAGAAATGTCTACCTGAAACGTAAACACAACACTTTTACCTTACGCCCTGTAGTGTAGCGACTTAAGCGCTTGACTACCAAGCCAAAGGTCACGAGATTGAATCCTGGTCGGATCACGAAGCGTTTTCGGTTAATCTCTGGACCGATTGTTTTCAATAAGATACGAATTACGCCAGATACAGCCGCGGTTCGGCTTCCGCGATGAACTGTAGATCCCTTCTCTTGCAGGTTGGGGATACGGAAACCTCCCAAACGGCTTCAAGTTGATAGACTAGCAACAGAATCGGGAGGCACACGAGATTTTTATTATTATCCCTCGCCCATTTTTTTGTTAGAAACATGGGTAATGAGTTTTTTGATACAAGTATTCCTTGTTTTGTTTCAGAAAACGACCGCGCTCAATATCAACCAGGATTGTGAATCGGAACAGTGTAACAGTAGATCTACAACCAACAGTCATGATGAAAATAATGCGGATGTAAGGTCACCTACTGCTTCTGCAAAATCTAATCCGCCTAGTAGAGTCCGTTATGCAGGATCGTCGGTACCTCTTGAACAAAAGGATACTGTAGATGATAAGGAAAAATCAAATAAAAAAGGTAGAAAAAGGAAACGTGGGGTAAACCAACAGGAAAAAAATAAAAAAATTAAGAAATTTAGGTAAAAGCTATTTGTCTTATCGAGGAAAAGAAAAGCCACAAGCACCTCGAGAAGCAGGCCCAGATTGCCTTTGTAAGAAAAAATGTTTTTCAAATATTGATGCTGACGAACGACACTCGGTGTTTGAAGAGTTCAATAGAATGGGAAACTACAACATCCAAAACGCTTATCTATTTGGTCTAATAGATGTTAAAAAACCTGCCAGACGGACGAAAAAGAGTGGAAGTCCCTCTCGAAGAAAATTTACCATTACTTACAATGTCTTGGTTGAAGGGCAAAAAGTAGAAGTATGTAAAACTGATTTCCTCAACATCCACGGACTGCAAAAAAGTAGGGGGAGAGTCGAAATTTTGGTTAAAAAAAACAATGGCGCTCATACTCCACCATCAGATAAAAGAGGTGCACATGGGCACCACAAGAAAAAGTATTCAGAAGACGATATAAAAAAATGTGCATACTTTTATATCAAAACTCCCAAATACGAAAGTCACTACACCAGGCGCAAAAATCCTTATAAGATGTTTATACCTATGGAATACACAGTTAAACGTTGTTTTGAAGAATATACTCAGTTCTGTTCAGAAAGTGGTAGCAGTCCTGTATCTTCAGACAAGTTCAGAAGAATATTTACGGAAGAATTTAATATAGGATTCAAGTCTTCTAAGACAGACGCATGTAAGGACTGCGACTCAATGAGAATTGAACTGCAACAAGCCGAAAACGATAAAAATTACCCTAAAGCCACCTACATGCTGCTGCCGGCCAAAAATTTTTGCAAGTTGCCCCAGAGGACAGAGAAGCCCTTGTTCTAACATTTGATCTCCAACTGGCGTTGCCCATTCCAAAATTATCCACTGGACCTGCATTTTACAAAAGAAAATTGTTTTGCTACAACCTCAGCATTCATGATTGCCCCAATAACGTAGGGTACTTTTATTACTGGGACGAGGCTACTGCTAGGAGAGGAAGTGATGAAATTGCAAGTTGCATATTGAAACACTTCACCGTGAATGACATACAGTGTAAGAAACTGATAGTAATATCAGATAACTGCTGTGGTCAAAATAAAAACTGGACAATAGTCGCTCTCTGGCTTAAATTATTGGCAAGTGACCGTGTAAAACGTGTTGAACATGTTTTTCCAGTAGTTGGACATATATGTTGCCATCAGATAGAGATTTCGGCCGAGTAGAGCAGTATGTGAGGGATCACTGCCCGAAGGAATTGGGACAGATTTTGAAAAACACCCAACGCTCACCTCCCTCTAATGTGTACAGAATGCAGCAGGGAGATTTCTTTCAAGTTTCTTCACTGAAGGCATTGTTTAGAGCACCCAAGAATGTAATTGCTGCGTCTGTCAAACTTCTGTTGGTCCGCGAAGAACCAGATTCTCTGACTGTTTATAAATCATATTTCGGATCTGGTGAAGAAATATCATTGAAGCTGAAAGGTCGTCCTCTTACAGAAGATTTTCTGGGGAAATATAACGCACCTCTTCCACTGCTGTATAATACACTAATACCAGTCAATAAGGAAAAATTGCGTGATGTCCTCAGCCTGTTCAAGTATATTCCAAAGGCATATCACGGATATTACGCGAGCTTAGTTCCTGAGCATTAAATGTAAAATTATTGTACCTAAAAACTACTAATGAAACAATTGGTAATGCAACTTTTGGCTTTTATTTCCAATGTGATTATCATGTTACACCACTGCACTGTAAACATCCTGGTAAGGTTCCATCTATGTGGTAACTGCCACGTACCAGAAGCAACATTTAACGTCAGTTGTTGTGAAACATGGTATCTGGCAGACAACAAGGTAGCAATGTCTCATACGTGAATGAAAAATATGGTATCTACGGGCATCTTTCCTATGATTTTAGTTCTTATATTCGCAAACAAAATGTTATGAGGAGCAGTTAAGACGAATTTTACTTTTCAGTACACATAGAATATCTGCGCAACATAATTATGTGAGCTTTGTTAGAACAAACTATTTGATATTTTCCTCAAAACTTAACAGCCGATTTCCCGTAAGTTTTCATTTTGTTGGTTACCATGTTTTACGACCGAACACCTCAAGTTATAGCAATGCTATACTTTGAAAAATTTTCAAGTGCACGGTTGCAGAGATACTTTTTCTTTGATTAATTAGATTTAATATGTTTAACGTAAATTTCTTTTTTCTAGTAATGTAAATAAATGTGATTTTTTTGTCAATAAATTTAATGTAATTGATAGGTGTGTATTCATTTTCAACATAAAATGTAAAACAATAAAATAGGACAAAAATAAATAACATGTGGTTCTTCAAGAATAAGTCGACAGTAACTAACATCGAAACTCGTAAGTAATAACACCAAATTTGGCTGAAAGTAACATCAAATTTGTTAAAAAATATCACCAATTTTGGCAATAAAATACCAAAATTGGAAAAAATAAAACAGGAATTAGTCAATTACCGATATTCGGTAAAAAAGACAGTGAATTTTTCAAAAAGTTACACCAAAATCGGCCATTAACAATAACGTTTTTCTCTTTACCTTAATTATGGGTGTAATACACTGCCTTCGCGGTCGTCCGATTTCATATCGCTTCTTAGTATTTATTACCTCTAAATACATACATGATATGACGTCCTCTAGTTGTTCGCAACTAGTCTTGTAATCAGATACTATATAGTTCCGTGTCTTTATTGTAGGGATTATCTTATTACGTATTTCAATGTTTCATTGTTTGCACACACATCGACCCTATCACCAAGTGATGCGTTTAAATTGTCGCTGAGAAATAAATGAACTCTGCTTGAGAAGCGAATAGCCTTCTTCGGAAAGAACGCCAGTGTTTGAAATACGGTGAAAATGGAGCAAGAAGTTGATACAGAAGACGAAACAGTGTTCTGTGTAGAGTCAGGTAATGTGAGTGGACGCCGTCGGGAGAACCGGTTCGAGACGAGCGTGGAGCAGCACCGTTGTAGAGTCGACTATCAGCATGTGAGGTCGGTGCATTATCCTGCGAGTTCCGGCGCTGGTTTATCTGTCTGGCGGCTGCTGCTCGCTTCCGTGCGCACGCCACCGCCTCCCCCGCCGTCTGGCTGACAGACATAACGGCCCTGCCTGCGCCTTATCTCCCACACAAAAAAAACACCAGCTCGTAAATCACACTGCAGGCGTTGTTTGAGGAAACTGACACAGTTAAAGACCCAACACGATAAACACAAAACTATTACACCGCGTGCTGCACCAGAATCGTTTGATTAAGAGCCGGTTTGTTGGCCTCTTAGCCCATCATCAGATAAAACAATTTGTGTTACGTGCTCAGACGTATAAATTCGTAACCGTACTCCTAGTTAATTAAGTATGGGATAATATTTATAGGTGTTTGTTCCAGTGTACTGGTATTTCCCCAGCGATAAAGCGTGATGTTATGGGTGCACGAAGCAGTTAACATAACAGGAAACTGTCAGCAGTCAGCACACAGCATTAGATGCTTTAACGCCGTGCTAAAGAACACCAATACTTGGGTGGCATCCTCATTTCAGTATCATGCTGAGTGTATGAAACATGTAGAATCAACTGCTACTTACGCAGTCGACCTTTCACAATAATAATATTAAATAGGAAACACTTTACCGATTATTTACTTTACCAGGAACTGGCTCTCGGCTTTTCGGACTATTGTCAGGTGGAAACCTGACGATAACCTTAGAAGCTGAAAACCGGTTTCTGATCAAATAATTAATATTTAGCAGAACATCAAGCACGTGGCTTTCAGAGAACAGATTAAAGCTTAACTGCGACAAAACGATATGCATACAGTTTCTCATAAGGAAATCTTGTAAAAGCGAAATGTTACGGTCCCAAGGTGGTGAGTCAGTTAGTGAAGTCGATAGTTTTGAATCCTTAGGACTGAGGGTAGATGGAAGTCTTCGCCGGCCGGAGTGGCCGAGCGCTTCTAGGCGCTACAGTCTGGAACCACGCGACCGCTACGGTCGCAGGTCCGAATCCTGCCTCAGGCATGGATGTGTGTGATGTCCTTAGGTTAGTTAGGTTTAAGTAGTTCTAAGTTCTAGGGGACTGATGACAGAAGTTAAGTCGCATAGTGCTCAGAGCCATTTGAACCACTTTTTTGGAAGTCTTCTCGGCGGTATTACGTTCAAGATCGTGTACAGAAACTGAAACGAGAAGGACTGTTTACTTTGTTTACCTTACTGTATGGCGTTATGTTTTGGGACAGTTCTGTGCACACGCCACTAATACTCTTAGCCCAAGAAAGGGCGGTCAGATTGATCTGAGATGCCAGCTCACGAAATTCGTGTACAATGTTGTTCAGGTCTCTTGGAATTCTAACTCTGCCCTCTCTGTATGCACATTTCTTCATAATACTGACTCAGTCAGAAGAAACTGCAACATTCATTCAGTGCTCACTAGACGGAAAAACGAGATGCACTTGGGTAATACGTGCTCACTAGACGGAAAAACGAGATGCACTTGGGTAATACTTCTTTCAGCATCATGCAGCAATGTTTACACTGTTCAGAAGGTTTCATTTTCAATAGGCTTCCAGCAGAACTGAAAAAAAATTGTTGATAACACGAAGAATTCAAATCCAAATTGATAGGTTTCCTTGTGGCACACTCCTATTACGTACAGGAGCTCCTCGCTGTAGTTGAGAACTTTTCTCTGTAATGTGCCATATATTCGTTTAGACTCACGATTTTGTTCGTGTTTTTATTATTCTTTTGTTTATAAATTTTGTAATCACCATTGCAACTATGTATTGACTGTTTCCATGATGGTTCAAATGGCGCTGAGCACGATGGGACTTAATTTCTGTGGTCATCAGTCCCCTAGAACTTAAAACTACTTAAACCTAACCAACCTAAGGACATCACACACATCCATGCCCGAGGCAGGATTCGAACCTGCGAACGTAGCGGTCGCGCGGTTCCAGACTGAGTTTCCATGACCAAGTAGCTCTGGTCCCACGGAACCTGACATACAAATAAAGAAAATAAATAAATACACCTCGGCAAATCAATATTAAGTCTGTGGCAGAGGATATTTTCTTATTGAACCTCGTATTACCGAGTCTTACCGTTCAGTTCAGTTATGGATTCCGGAGAGAATGGTTGGTATATGCCTCTTTGGATTCCCCGTCAAGATTCCACGTGGTATCTTATTCCTCGATCGAAGATCCTGAGTGGCTAGATAGTTCAGCTTAGGCCTGATGTTCATGTAGCTACTTGGGTGCTCTCTTTCAAGTAGATCTAGTGCTACCTGTGCAACACGGAAAACTATACGGTGAAGGGAGCCAAACGCTGGCCCTGTTCATACAATCATATACAACCGTATTAGCGTTACCCACCTAGCTTCATGTAGCATCCTACTTGGCAGTGAGTAGCTCCCCGAATCACCCTTATGACGCCGGCCGCTGTGGACGAGCGGTTCTAGGCGCTTCAGTCCGGAACCGCGCGACTACTACGGTCGCAGGTTCGAATCCTGCCTCGGGCATGGATGTGTGTGATGTCCTTAGGTTAGTTAGGTTTAAGTAGTTCTAAGTTCTAGGGGACTGATGACCTCAGATGTTAAGTCCCATAGTGCTCAGAGCCATTTTGAACCACCCTTCTGACGACGGAAACGCTTCGTGGCAAGGGCTCCTCGAGGCACTGAACGTGTTGGGAGGCTAATTTGATCAATGGCAGCCCAACCAGCGCGCACAACTAATGGAGATTATTTGCAGCGGCGTTCAAGATGTGAATCTCGAGCTTATCCCAGATAAGACGAGGATGAGGAAACGAAATGAAACTTACGGGTTCAGAGGGTATGCGATGTTATTTCCGTGATTACAAACTGGAATCAAATTTACAAAGAACTTGGTAGCATGAGTCCACGTATCAGTGTGATGTGCACTCTCTCTGGCCTGGATGCATACACTGATTCGGTTTGGAATGATGTCATAAAGCCGTTGTGTCCTCCCCTGAGGCAAGCTGGTCCACAACTATTGTAACTGGTCTTTGATACAATGGATACTGGCTCTGGGACGGAGTTGACATCTGAGGTGGTCCCACACATGTTCTTCTGGGTACACATCCATGGACCTTGCTGGCCAAAGGAGTACCTCAACATTACGCAGACAGTTCATAGAAACACGTGCCATGTGGTGAACCAACACTGTCCTGTTGAAAAACGGCACCACGATACGTCACATGAAAGGTAACACAGGAGGATGTTGGATGTCCATAACGTAATGTTGTTCTGTCAGAGATTTCTCAGTCACTATCATCTGTAACCTGAAGTCATCCCCGATGGCTCGCCACACCATGATCCTAGGAGTATCATCGCGGTGTCTCTCCAAAACATTAAAATAATGGGATCTCTCCCCAGGTTGCCACCATATTCGTCGACGATGGTCGTCTGGGATAGTGCTGAACCGTGATTCACTGCTGAGCATTCTGTGTACCTTTCAACAGCGGTTCATGCTTCCTGAGCACGGAATCACTCCAAATTCAGCCATCTGTATCGTGGTTTTAATGGCAGCCTATGGATGGGACGGTAATTACTTAGTCCGGCTACTGCTAGTTTGTGACTAATGACGCAGAAAGACACGTAATGTTGTATGGAGTGCCTTACTTGTTCATGGATGGCAGGCGCAGATGTGAAGAAGTTACGATGCGCTTGGTGCACAATACGGCGATCCTTTCTGATGATGGTCAGGTATGGTCCACCGGAACCTTGAAGATGAGTATGTCTGCCGTCACATCACGATGCAATCGAATATGGGGCATTGCCACATTCGAAGGCCCCACAAATCTCCATGTTTCACTATTCGACCACACTGACAAATGGAGACCCACAATGAGGCAACTTTCAAACTCTACCAGGTGCTGATAACTTTGTCTGATACGAGTACGCGGTACCTCCGTGTCCTTCACAGTGATCACTCAACATCTGACTTGATTCAAGCCCCTTATATAACCTACCACGCCTGGTATTAGCACTAAACACGGACAGCACTGATGCAGTTAGGTATCCGTTCTACCTGTCACAGAGAACTGCGTTTCTAATCATTTACATACCCGCTGGTGGTGTCAACGTGCACGGAGTTACGTCGTAATCTGACCATGTCTACTAGGTGCTTCACTTCTTTTGTCCGGCATTGTGTCTATGGTCTGCGATGTGCAGAAGCGAGAGGTATACTGATAGGGAAAGTGGCTCCTGAGCTGCTTAAACCGTCCTCACGCTGGCCACAAATTCTAACGTCAATGTGATAGGTGACGAGTTTCTGGCGTCAGAGCAAGGAACACCGACGTTAAGGAGTACTACCGAAAGTGCAGAGCAATATCCGGCACGTCAGAAATTCTGAAAGAGCATTGAGACTCGGAGAACAGCATCCTACGTCACATTTAGGTTTCTTCTAGTTTCAGTATGGACAGAACTTCATGGCTACTTTGGTATGGCAAGAATTATGTGTTTTGAGAGATGTATTTAAAGAGAAACAGTGATTGTACAATGTCAAATGTACAAAATACCATAACGAACGATTTCGCACGGAGGCTCTATCTTGTGTCTTTGACAAAGTGCAAAGCTAGTTTACGCACGTACTTATCGAAAACTCGTGTGTAGTCGCACTCGTCGTCTGTAAATGCCAACTTTCGATGGAGAGCGCAGCGATCGTAAACGATAACGCAACGTTTCATGTACTCTGTGAACTAGCCGGATCGTTTCTGAGCTATCAGCAGCGTAGTAGAAACCATGTCAGCACGCCACACGTTGAATGCCACGCCCTATGTGAAGGTGAGTTTAACGAGGATGTTGTTTTGGATGACATAGCTGCAGACAGGTTCTTGTTGACCAACGCAGATTTAACGTGTAATTTACTGCCCTGTGGCCCATCGCAGTTAGCTCTGACGGCTGTTTTCTTTCCCGGAGTCGAAGTACTCACGGTACATCCTTAACATGGCGGCACGTTGAAACCCACCTGCATGACCTCGGCGGTGGAGTATGTTGACCTAACCGCGATCAATTGCCTCATGCCTTGCGCTTGACTGTCTTGGCGACGTCCAGCACGAGATATGATGATTTCCCAGTAACGCGACATGCCGAACATCTTCTATCCTTCTCTGTTCGGGTAGAACACAGCTTCAGATAACTCGCACTGGTGATAACGTAGAGACCAGTGAAATGAAACAGGCGGTTCAGCAGGTAAAAGACACAGGAGATCACAAAGTGACAGCCAAACAAGTTCAGAGTGTTGCAAAGTCGTCTTAAGCGTATACAGCAATCCATAGCAATCCAGATCACAAACGTAAATTAGGCAAGGTCAAAACCCTACTAACGAATCGCGCGTGCTCAAGCTGTAGCTGTCGCCTGGAGCCCTATCGGTACTAGGTGGGGATTCCGAATCACCGTCGGGTACTAAAGAACCACTCCATTTTCTCTCTCTCCAACCGAGGAGCTATATCTGATTCTGTTGCTCGTGAAGGTGTAAGACGCGCATACCTGGAAGGGGAGTCATTGCGTACAGTAGTGGTAGCGATAACTTCAATGTTAAGCGGAGAGGAGACTGGATTCTCCTCTTTAACATGGACATAGGCTCCTCGTTTCATAGCACGGCGAGAGAATGTCCGCTGGAAGAATGAAAGATAGTAAGAGTCAGCAGGAAAATCATTATGACTGTTACAGACTGTAAACTTTCAGATTATGTCATACTGCGTATAATACTAACTAAGTAGGACAGATGAGAAGAATTCCACCTCAAACGGACTCATTTATGCTGAATTGCTTTGCACTGAAGCATCAAACTCTTAGTTTACTCCCCAGGCAAACGTACTGCATAAAGAACGGAACCTGGCATCTAGCTTCAAGAAAAAGCATTACGAACATATTCATGCCACAATCCCACCCATTCTATAGTTTCCTTCCTTTAATTATTGCAGGAAGGAATTATAAGTTACTACTAGAATGAGATTAAACCAGAATAGTTTCTCAAGTCAGTTACGAAGAACTCATTTGTTAGCTTTCCCCGACTGTAAATGAGATGACGGTTCGTCAGATCAACAGCATTATTATCTAGTGAAAATCTCTCTGGTTTCCAGCGGTATGGCAGTGCTCAGCAATTAATGCAAGGAAAGGAGGCATGCACTGTGTTGCTTATCGTTTGAGGCTAAATGATAGCCGGCCGCGGTGGTCTCGCGGTTCTAGGCGCGCAGTCCGGCACCGCGCGACTGCTACGGTCGCAGGTTCGAATCCTACCTCGGGCATGGATGTGTGTGATGTCCTTAGGTTAGTTAGGTTTAAGTAGTTCTAAGTTCTAGGGGACTGATGACCGCAGCTGTTAAGTCCCATAGTGCTCAGAGCCAAGCTAAATGATAGCTCAACCAGTCTCACGAAAAACTTGTGTCTTCGTTTTGCTAGTCTAGTTTTCTTTTCTCAGCCAATATGGAGAGGTAAGAGTGAGAACGAAGTATACAGGTTGTTAAGTGCATAAGTGAAGATATTGTTATTAGTGACTGAGGACAGTGTACTGAACAACATTACGTCAGTATTTACGCATTTTGCAGACTAATAATTATAGGTCTTAGGAATAGTATGTTTTTAGGTATATGTATATGCTCCTCGCTCTGATTGACTAAAAGGCCTGACTGTTGAAACTATTTTGTTGATCTGCCTGCAGTTAACGAAATCGAGGAGTCAGCCGGTAGGTAGCACTCGAGCGTGGCGTTTACGTTTCAAAGTTGTTAACATTTTGAAAGTCGTGAGTTTGTGATCATTCGCAACTGACAATGGTCCTTATCCAATACAGAAAACAGCAAGAATTTAAAAAACGTGTTCCGGTGCGTGGGCGTGGGATTCTGTTTAGATATTTATCAGATTTCAAGGCGAGTGGTGGAGTCTAGAGAGCATGAGTATATGTGTGTACTCGGCAGCAGAGGCCTCATATCAGAGCGTGAAGCTATTAGCTAGCTATATGGAAGGGATAGACTTGATAAAATGTAACTGAAGTCAATAAATTACTTTTGTTTCCGTGGAAACATCAAATGTAGCGTTTCTGTGTGATTTTTTAGTTATTGTCTTTGAACGGTAATGCTATTTCCGTTTATGTGGAGAATAGCAAATCGCACCTGCTACGCAATGGCAGCACTAAGTGTGTATGGCCGCAAAATTGTCTGGCATAGCGGTAATAAATTATACACACGAACCTTCTCCGTGAATCAGTCTGCCTACTAGCGAAAGCTGTATCAAGGTTCTTACAGTAGTTCGTGAGATGAGTTCACACACACACACACACACACACACACACACACACACACACACACACACACAAATCTTCCTCGTGAATCAGTTTATCTATTAGCGAACACAATATCAAAATCCCTACAGTGGTTTCTGAGATTAGCCTTTACATACAGACAGTAAAACGCGGCGGGGACATTAAATTATAATATGTATAGTTTATTAACGTTGACAGCAGCCAGTTGGAAACGGTGTATAAGCTGTTAACGGCATATGTTTTCCAGTCCACTGGAGAGATCTCAGGATCTTTCTGACAAGGGAACCTCCCCATCGCACCCCCCTCAGATTTAGTTACAAGTTGGCACAGTGGATAGGCCTTGAAAAACTGAACACAGATCAATCGAGAAAACAGGAAGAAGTTGTGTGGAACTATGAAAAAATAATCAAAATATACAAAGTGAGTAGTCCATGCGCAAGATAGGCAACAACAAGGAAAGAGCAAGCTCAGGAGTGCCGTGGTCCTGTGGTTAGCGTGAGCAGCTGCGGAATGTGAGGTCATTGGTTCATGCCTTCCCTCGGGTGAAAAGCTTAACTTTTTATTTTCAGTTTATGTGACAAACGCTTATGTTTTCATCACTTTTTTGGGAGTGATTATCACATCCACAAGAAAACCTAAATCGGGAAAGGTAGAAGAATCTTTTTACTTATTCGCCAAGTGTACAAGTTAGGTGGGTTGACAACATATTCCTGTCATGTGACGCACATGCCGTCACCAGTGTCGTATAAAATATATCAGACGTGTTTTCCTGTGGAGGAATCGGTTGACCTATGACCTTGCGATCAAATGTTTTCGGTTCCCATTGGAGAGGCACGTCCTTTCGTTTACTAATCGCACGGTTTTGCGGTGCGGTAGCAAAACGCAGACACTAAACTTATTACAGTGAACAGAGACGTCAATGAACGAACGGACAGATCATAACTTTGCGAAAATAAAGAAAGTAACTTTTCACCTGAGGGAAGACTTCTTTTTTTGCTACCATTTTTTTTATTCGCTACCCCTTTTTTTTAAGGAGGGGGGGGGCGGGGAAGGCAGAGCGATCAGGGGTCGTAACCCGAGGCCTGGTCGCAGTGTCCCCCTCGTCCGTCAAGGAATCAGGGATGGGAAGGGGAAATCTTTTGTGCGAATTATTATTTATTTATTTATTTTTATGTACTGTTTTTAATACATTCTTAATGTGGTTTTACTTTATGCCACAACAAAAATAAATGTATCTAGCACCGCATCGTGCTCTGAGAAAAAGAAAACAATATCTCGGCACGTTCCTACACCGAGGTAATGTATATGGGGAAAACGAAAAAAAAAGTGCTTCATACAGGATGCAGAAGGGTGTGTCGCTACTCTCCTTACGCTTCATCATCCAGGTACGTCTTCACGTATATCATTTTGTTCCACCGAGAATCGAACTTAGTCATGTCAGCTCACTCAATGGCTATCTTCTCCTACCTGTTGATGATCCAGCTGCGTGGAGGGTCGCGTAGGGCACTCCCTAAGTAATTAGAAAAATACTTTCTGTATTTTGGGTTCCGTACGATCTTGCAATGACGTTCTTGTAGGTAGTTCCAAAAGTCTAATACAGCTTTAGGTCCATCGTGAAATAAGTAGTGTACCGCATGCGCGCGGATCCACGTGACAACGTTGGTCTTGGCGCGCGGGAAATACTGTTGATCCGGAAATAGTAGAAACCGAGGTGTAATGTGTTCCGGAGTCACTTGTAGAAAATACGACAAAATTTGTCGCACCAAGCGCCATATGTCTTCTGCCGCGCCACATGTGAGACGGTGTTCGTCCGTGTCTGGTATCCCGCAGTTTACGCAGAGAGACGATTCCGCCATGTTTATCTTGTGGAGGCGTGATCGGGTGATCTGTTTACCATTGACTGTGATGTACCATGTGGATCGGACGGTTGTGTCCAGTGGAACCGCGTGAATCGTCTTCCACACCACCTTCGCCCGCATCTCGTGGTCGTGCGGTAGCGTTCTCGCTTCCCACGCCCGGGTTCCCGGGTTCGATTCCCGGCGGGGTCAGGGATTTTCTCTGCCTCGTGATGGCTGGGTGTTGTGTGATGTCCTTAGGTTAGTTAGGTTTAAGTAGTTCTAAGTTCTAGGGGACTGATGACCATAGATGTTAAGTCCCATAGTGCTCAGAGCCATTTGAACCACACCACCTTCCAATTAACCTGAGGGCTTTTGGTCTCCACGATGTTTGGTGGGCGCCTCTGCTGTAGGACATGATATATATCCCGCGCCGACGCCTGTTTCGTCGGTGGTACTGCGATACGGACATAGCTGTGTTCAATGTAAAAGTTCTCGAAGTAGTAGAAGGGTGGGGGTATGTCTTGCGTCGTCAGTGGGGGCATAAGGGAGGGCGGAGCTAAGGACTCCAACAGCAAACCTGTCAAACTTTCCGGGTGGTGGCGCCACGGCTTGATGTGTGAGCTGACATACAGGGCCACAGCTCTGTCGTGGACATGGACTAGACCAAGACCTCCCCTTCCTGGGGGAAGGGTCAGTGACTCATAACTGACTTTGAAGAGCATGCCTGTACTGACGTAGGCTCCGAATGCCGCTAATAGACGTCGAGCCATCAGTAACGGTATTGGGAGAACACGCGCTATGTGTGGAATGCGCGATGCGAGGTGAACATTGACGAAGTGTGTCCTTTGGAGAATGTCGAGGGTCCGCAGACGAAGGTTGAAGATCTGGACCCGAATTTGTTGTAATAAGCGGCGGTAGTTAAGAGCCACGGTGCGCCGTATGTCGTCGTGAAACTCTATTCCGAGACATTTGGTAGTGCCACGAAGCTGTAGGGGTTCGACACACGCTGGGGTCAACCCGTCTCCTATGGCCATGGCGACCGATTTGGCGACGTTGAGACAGCTGCCGGAAGCCACACCGTACGTGGTAATCCATTCTAGTGCTCTGTTGACATCGTCGCGATTGCGGAACACGAGAACCAGGTCGTCTACATATGCTGTACAGCGAAATGTGACGTCACGTAGGGTAAGACCGGTGAGGCGTTGACGGAGACCACAGAGGAGCGGTTCCAGTGCCAGAGCATATAGTAACGTCGACAAGGGGCAGCCTTGACGCACGGAGCGGAAAATCGGGAGGGACTGCGAGAGACGCCCGTTAACGAGCACTTTGGAAGTCGCCCCTCGGAGGAGGCGCATCACGACGTCTGTGAATTGCTGTGGGTACTGCATGTACTGGAGAACGGACGTTAGGTACGCGTGATCCACTCGATCAAAAGCTTGGCTAAAATCTAGTGATGCCAGCGCTCCCGGGATGCGGCGTGCCCTGTCTAGGGCTATTAAGTCACGGTATCGACACAGTGCTGTGTGGATGTTGTTGATACCCCCTAGGGAAGTCTGATCTGGCGAGATGACGTAAGGTAGGGTCGGTCGTAGACGGTTTGCTAATAGTCTGGTGAATATCTTCATGTCGTAGTTGACGAGTGTTAGCGGGCGGTAATCTTGTATTCGGGCCCCACCTTCAGGCTTGTGAACCGGTATAATGATTCCTTCTACGAAGGTCGCAGGGAGCGGCACCGCGGGGGACATAAGCTCCCGACAGATGTCTGTTAACTTGGGAGCCAGTAAATACTGGAAAGTTCTATAAAACTCCACAGGGAGCCCGTCGGGGCCAGGAGACTTATTCGCCGCTCCTTTACCGATGGCGTCGATAACTTCGTCTTCCGTAATGTCGTTCAATAATTCAGTTTGTAAATCCTGTGGGACAATGCCGTAAAACAGTTGTGAGACTGCTGTCACCGTCGTCGGGCCGGAACATTGAGCAGAATAAAGTCGTGCGTAATGGTCGAAGAAGGCTGCAGCAATATCGCGTTGTGTGGTGTGATGATGACCGTCCTCAGTGGTGATGGCATGTATCAGCGCCCGTCTTCGCAGTGTACGTTCTCGGATGACGTGGTACATGGTGGGTCGTTCCGTTGCGAGTCTGTCTTGTGTCCGCGCTCGGACGATCGTCCCTTCGAGGTGTCGGCGCATATGGGCTACGATCTGTGCTTCCGCACGCTGAACTGTCAGCTGTCGTTCCGGTGTGGGTGGCAAGGAGGCGCATTCGCGAAGGACGGTGAAATAAAAATCAAGGGTCTGCCGCCTCCAAGCAGCAGTCTCACGACCATACGTAATAAAGGTTCGCCGTAGGGCCGGCTTGGCGCAGGTTAACCACCAACTAATCGACGTAGGATACGTTGGGAGGCGGCGGACGCACAAACTCCACGTGTCTTCGATGGCGCGTCGACAATCCGGAGATGCGAGATGAGCAAGGTTTAATTTCCAGGGATGTCGGCTGCGCCACACCTGTTGGCGACGAAGGGTGACGGCACATATATAGGCCTCGTGATCAGAAAAGGCTACTGGCCACACCTCCGCGTCACTCACCGTTGCCACGAGAGAACGGGAGACGTAAATCCTATCGATGCGACTAGACGAGTGACTCGTGAAATGGGTGTATCCCGGTCTATTTCCTCGGACATGTTCCCATGTATCTACCAGCTGGAGTTCGGCGATGAGTGTCCCAAGTTCGGGGCACGATGAATGGCGTGGCAGCTGATCTTTAGGTGCTTGGGTGCAATTGAAATCGCCCCCTAATATCAAGTCATCGTGCCTGCCCTGAAAAAGCGGTGCAATTCCTTCTGCGAAGAAGAGCGATCGGTCACGACGGAGATTCGTTCCGGAAGGGGCGTACACATTGATAAACCGGACGCCTTGCACCGTTACGGCCATTCCTCTAGCGTCGGGGAGATATCGGACTTCGTCCGCCTCGGGGCCCTCTCTGAGGAGAATGGCGACTCCACTGATAGTTGGCGAGGCGTGGGACACATGAGCCGTATAACCATACATACCCGGGAAATCGGCGACGAAGACTTCTTGGAGAAAGACAATGTCAACGTCTGCTGCATTGAGCATGTCTTGGAGCAGCGACAACTTCGTACGTGTCCGAATGGTGTTAATGTTGATGGTCGTTAAGCGATAGGTCTGCAGATCGTCTCCTGCGGTGGGGGCCGCCGTTAGTGTCGCCACAAAAGGTGGGGCCTGTGATCTGCTGGCCGCGTCCGTGCCGTCATCTGTTGCTACTCGGGAGGGGCCGAGGTGTGGGAGGAGAGACCCCTCTCCTCATCCACCACAGAGGCCGTAGAATCGTCTTCAATGTCATCCGCCCAAGGTCCGTAAGTTAACGGTGGCTGCGGTAGAACACTTGTGGGCTGAGTGACTAAGGGTGAATCCGCAGTTGTTTCGGTTGTGTACCAACGGCGGGCGCTGTGCTGGCCATCCGTTTGTCCGAGAGAGCGGAATCGGGTTTGTCAAAATCAGACAAAGTGACAGGTGAGGGCGATCTCGTGTCATCCATTTTCCTCGTCGTTTCGTCGGCCGTCCGGTCGTCAACTGGAGAAGACGTCCGCTGGAGGCAATCGTCTGAGGGTGTGCGACGTCGCTTTTTATATTTTCTCGGTGACCTTTGTTTGCGGACGTGGGTTTCTGTGTCCGAAAGAGTTTGTGGTTCCCGTATAGCATCCCCCTCAGGGAGAAAGGGAGAGGTCGGTACAACCCTAGCGTCGAGTTCCATTCTCTCGTCCGAGTCTTCATGTGGAGTCGATGGGCGGCGTTCTTCAACCCCTGCAGACACCGTAATGGTGTTGGTCAATCCAGGACCGGCGACAGGTGCGCATTCTAACACTTCCTGTCTTCCGGGGGGGGGGGGGGGTTGTCGTCTGTCATGACGGTCGATCGTGTCACCTCTGCGTAATTGAGGGGGAGGGCCGTGAGCGTAGGAGGTGGTGTCGTGTCATGCAACGGAAGTTGTGTAACCCGACGTTGAATACACTCCGAGCGCACATGACCCTCCTGGCCGCAACCAGAATAAGTACGAGGTTGGCCGTCGTACATTATTATTGCTCGACAGCCACCTATGACTAAGTAGGACGGCACATGTTTCTTTAATTCAATTTTCACTTGTCGGTCGCCGTTGAGGACTTGGTACGTCTCGAAGGTGTTCCATTTTTCGGCCACGTGGCTAATTACCGTCCCATAAGGGCGGAAAGCTGTGGTAACGACGTCCGGTGGTACTTCGAAAGGGAGTTCGAAGACTCTTAGTGTGCGTAATCCTAGTCCAGCATGGTCAACAGTAACCTCTCCGGTGTGAACATCGGAGTGTTTGAACTTGAGAGTGTTCGCGCATCTGTTCACAACTGCGTGACATAACTCGTCATCGACCATCTTGACGTAAACGACGCTACTTGTGGTGGATAGGTGGATACCGATGATGTGCTGTGTTGGTATTTGAACTTCGTCACGGATGAATCGTTCGACTTCAAAGGCTCGTGGTCGTGCGTAGTCGGGCTGGAAGCTGATCTTGATGGTAGCTTTTCTGTACGAATGAGCCATGGCGACTCAGTGTTAACGGACGCGTGTATTAGCTGCGGCGAGGAAGTAAACAAACTACGCGCGCTCGCGACTCTGCGGACGGGACCGCGACTCTGCGGACGGGACGTAAACAAGACGTCCTCGCCGCTCACCGACCGAAAGCAGACAGAACTTGAACCAAGGACCTCTCATTCCACAGCTGCTCACGCTAACCACGGGACCACGGCGCTCCTGAACTCACACTATCCTTAATGTTGCCTATCTTGCACATGGACTACTCAGTTTGTATATTTTGCTTATTTTTTCATAGTTCCATACAACTTCTTCCTGTTTTCTCAATTGATCTGTGTTAAGTTTTTCAAACCTATCCACTGTGCCAAATTATAACTAAATCTGAGGGGGTGCCATGGGGAGGTTCCCTTGTGAGTGTAGTTAGATAGCTACAAGGCTTTAAATACTGACTTTGAAACTGTGATAAGCTTAGCTCTGTAGATAAGTTATATAAAACTGCAACCAGTCACTTTTTTGAATAATTATGTTTTATTCCATGAACCGGTTTTCGAACTTTTTCAGGTTCATCTTCAGATGGTTTCTGGAAGTTACATCACTATTTCTAGCATAATGCTGGGCGCTGGCTCTATGAAAAAAAGATGGAACATGCTTTAATGTATCGCCATGACTATTGTTCATCTATCGATATGGATGTAAATTTAGTTTTTTACTTGCTGCGACAGTATGGGCGGCTTAAACCATCTGAAGATGAAACTGACAGGTTCGAAAAACGGCTCATGGAATAAAACATAATTATTCAAAAAAGTGACTGGTTGCAGTTTTATACAACTTATCTACATTCAATTTACAGCCACGGTTCTAAAATAACAGTAATGGATAAGCATAATGTAAAGTTTAGCTCTGTATCGCGTGTCAAATCAGGGCAGGCAACCGTTGTTTAAACTGGTTTTAGAAGTATAGCAATGCGGAGAGTTAATCCAGTTCCACGAGTAAACGTTTCCGACTAAATCAGCGGAGTAGAATCTCGCCTAACTTAATGCGCGCGCTTCGCTGCGCTAATAAGGGTGGGTTGATTCTCGCTGCGGCAGGGAGTCGGGCTTGTTCGTTGTCTTCGAAGCATGTTTTATGCTTATGGAGAGTCTCAGAATCGCATATAGCTTGGAGTCAACTCTAATTTGATAGGTCCTCAAGGTACGAAAGTTGGAAGAAGTCAACAGCAAAACTTTCACATAGTGCACTGAACAGATCGTGGAAGTTATGCAAGTAGTTGTAATCAGTGTTCGGTAACCTAATGTCGTAAGAGTCTTATAGGCAAGCTGTAAACGAAAATGTAACTCCAGATACATTTTTCCAGACGTTTCGCCGGTTGTTAACTGAATGTTTTATTATAAGAATCGTATATGTATTTCGAATATACACTCCTGGAAATGGAAAAAAGAACACATTGACACCGGTGTGTCAGACCCACCATACTTGCTCCGGACACTGCGAGAGGGCTGTACAAGCAATGATCACACGCACGGCACAGCGGACACACCAGGAACCGCGGTGTTGGCCGTCGAATGGCGCTAGCTGCGCAGCATTTGTGCGCCGCCGCCGTCAGTGTCAGCCAGTTTGCCGTGGCATACGGAGCTCCATCGCAGTCTTTAACACTGGTAGCATGCCGCGACAGCGTGGACGTGAACCGTATGTGCAGTTGACGGACTTTGAGCGAGGGCGTATAGTGGGCATGCGGGAGGCCGGGTGGACGTACCGCCGAATTGCTCAACACGTGGGGCGTGAGGTCTCCACAGTACATCGATGTTGTCGCCAGTGGTCGGCGGAAGGTGCACGTGCCCGTCGACCTGGGACCGGACCGCAGCGACGCACGGATGCACGCCAAGACCGTAGGATCCTACGCAGTGCCGTAGGGGACCGCACCGCCACTTCCCAGCAAATTAGGGACACTGTTGCTCCTGGGGTATCGGCGAGGACCATTCGCAACCGTCTCCATGAAGCTGGGCTACGGTCCCGCACACCGTTAGGCCGTCTTCCGCTCACGCCCCAACATCGTGCAGCCCGCCTCCAGTGGTGTCGCGACAGGCGTGAATGGAGGGACGAATGGAGACGTGTCGTCTTCAGCGATGAGAGTCGCTTCTGCCTTGGTGCCAGTGATGGTCGTATGCGTGTTTGGCGCCGTGCAGGTGAGCGCCACAATCAGGACTGCATACGACCGAGGCACACAGGGCCAACACCCGGCATCATGGTGTGGGGAGCGATCTCCTACACTGGCCGTACACCACTGGTGATCGTCGAGGGGACACTGAATAGTGCACGGTACATCCAAACCGTCATCGAACCCATCGTTCTACCATTCCTAGACCGGCAAGGGAACTTGCTGTTCCAACGGGACAATGCACGTCCGCATGTATCCCGTGCCACCCAACGTGCTCTAGAAGGTGTAAGTCAACTACCCTGGCCAGCAAGATCTCCGGATCTGTCCCCCATTGAGCATGTTTGGGACTGGATGAAGCGTCGTCTCACGCGGTCTGCACGTCCAGCACGAACGCTGGTCCAACTGAGGCGCCAGGTAGAAATGGCATGGCAAGCCGTTCCACAGGACTACATCCAGCATCTCTACGATCGTCTCCATGGGAGAATAGCAGCCTGCATTGCTGCGAAAGGTGGATATACACTGTAGTAGTGCCGACATTGTGCATACTCTGTTGCCTGTGTCTATGTGCCTGTGGTTCTGTCAGTGTGATCATGTGATGTATCTGACCCCAGGAATGTGTCAATAAAGTTTCCCCTTCCTGGGACAATGAATTCACGGTGTTCTTATTTCAATTTCCAGGAGTGTACATTAAGTGAACAAGAGCATTTTTATAAACTCAACTGCTTATCGGAATTAATCTGCAGTGGGGTGTAAGCTATTTAACTAAATTCATATTTGAATTAAGTAACATCCATTTTCAAATCAAAGCTACCTTTACTGACAACAAGACCACACGGTAAACGAATTTTTGTCATTTTTTATATTTATGGTACTTGAAGTTCAGAACTTAATTATCAACTCACCAAAGCTGTTCAATGCGACTCATAAAAATCCTCGGCAAAATCGCCTTTGAAGTTTTCCGAGCGTCGTTAATAGCCCAAACTAAAGTCAGAATTTCGAGAGCAGTGTCACTCTATGGAAGAATGCTCGCCTGCCACGTGGGGATTCTGGATTCGATTATTAGCTGATGCAAATTTTGAATGGTGGTGCATGTTCCACGAGCATTTCCGTGAAGCGTAAAATCCACGTAGATGGAAATAACTTGGTAGCACCGAGTTTGATGATCGTCGGTTCTAGTCTCGTTTCTGTTATTATGTTTTTTTTTTCGTTCAGTTCGAATAACTATGTCATTCAAATATAAAATTCATCAAATATGTGCTGATTAACACATAGATACTTGTCATTTTTATAAAAAAAAATGCACATATTCTCATTTATAATTCTACATTGCACACAAAAATATAGTTTTATTTGCAGATATAAATTATTTATTACTGATATTTTGTGAAAGATTGTTAACAAAGTTTGTTTAAATTAAGAAGCATTAAAAATTAATTTTTTCATATTTATGTGTTTTATGCTTCTCGGAAATGCTCGTGGAACTCGGAGCTGTATTTCAAATTTTACCCAGCCCGGAACTGAACCTGCGATACCCAGAAGGCAGGCGAGAATTCTGCCGCAGTGCCACGCCGCCGGTTTTAAACAACGATCTTCTGATAGGGTATTAAAGATACTCGGGAAACTTACAAATCGATTTTCTAAAGAGTTTTTATGAGTTGCCTCGAAGAGCTAATGGAGATTAATATTTAAGTTCTCAACTTCACGTACCATAAATTAAAAAAAAATCCGATTGGGGTATGGACTCCTTGTCAAATCTTCAACCGCTACCACTGGGCAAGGTGGTCGCAGCTGTAAGACATTAAACCCTGTCCGGCCATTCTGATTTACGCTTTCTGAGATTTTCTTACGTCGATTAAAATAAATGCCGTGGTGATTCTCTTGAAAAGGCTTGTGTTCTGACTCTAAGGGCATCGTCGTCAAGCCGTACTCTTCTTTTCTCCTCACTCCATAGCTGTATCGTTGACAGAATAAAAATGTTTGGCCGGTCGCAGTGGCCGAGCGTTTCTAGGCGCTTCAGTCCGGAACCGCTCGACTGCTACTGTCGCAGGTTCGAATCCTGCCTCGGGCATAGGTGTGTGTCATGTCCTTAGGCTAATTAGGATTAAGTAGTTCTAAGTTCTAGGGGACTGATGACCAAAGATGTTAAGTCCCGTAGTGTTCAGAGCCATTTGAACCATCAATCAACACACGCGTCGTAAAACAACACCAGGACTCACGCACAGCTTTGTTGTTGTTGTTGTGGTCTTCAGTCCTGAGACTGGTTTGATGCAGCTCTCCATGCTACTCTATCCTGTGCAAGCTTCTTCATCTCCCAGTACCTACTGCAACGTACATCCTTCTGAATCTGCTTAGTGTATTCATCTCTTGGTCTCCCTCTACGATTTTTACCCTCCACGCTGCCCTCCAATACTAAATTGGTGATCCCATGATGCCTCAACACATGTCCTACCAACCGATCCCTTCTTCTAGTCAAGTTGTGCCACAAACTTCTCTTCTCCCCAATCCTATTCAATACTTCCTCATTAGTTATGTGATCTACCCATCTAATCTTGAGCATTCTTCTGTAGCACCACATTTCAAAAGCTTCTATTCTCTTCTTGTCCAAACTATTTATCGTCCATGTTTCACTTCCATACATGGCTACACTCCATACAAATACTTTCAGAAACGACTTCCTGACACTTAAATCTATACTCGATGTTAACAAATTTCTCTTCTTCAGAAACGCTTTCCTTACCATTGCCAGTCTACATTTCATATCTTCTCTACTTCGACCATCATCAGTTATTTTGATCCCCAAATAGCAAAATTCCTTTACTACTTTAAGTGTCTCATTTCCTAATCTAATTCCCTCAGCATCACCCGATTTAATTCGACTACATTCCATTATCCTCGTTTTGCTTTTGTTGATGTTCATCTTATAGCCTCCTTTCAAGACACTATCCATTCCATTCAACTGCTCTTCCAAGTCCTTTGCTGTCTCTGACGGAATTACAATGTCATCGGCGAACCTCAACGTTTTTATTTCTTCTCCATGGATTTTAATACCTACTCCGAACTTTTCTTTTGTTTCCTTCACTGCTTGCTCAATATACAGATTGAATAACATCGGGGAGAGACTACAACCCTGTCTCACTCCCTTCCCAACCACTTCTTCCCTTTCATGTCCCTCGACTCTTATAACTGGCATCTGGTTTCTGTACAAATTGTAAATAGCCTCTCGCTCCCTGTATTTTACCCCTGCCACCTTCAGAATTTGAAAGAGCGTATTCCAGTCAACATTGTCAAAAGCTATCTCTAAGTCTACAAATGCTAGAAACGTAGGTTTGCCTTTCCTTAATCTAGCTTCTAAGATAAGTCGTTCCTCACATGTCCCAACATTTCTATGGAATCCAAACTGATCTTCCCCGAGGTCGGCTTCTACTAGTTTTTCCATTCGTCTGTAAAGAATCCGCGTTAGTATTTTGCAGCCGTCACTTATTAAACTGATAGTTCGGTAATTTTCACATTTGTCAACACCTGCTTTCTTTGGGATTGGAATTATTATATTCTTCTTGAAGTCTGAGGGTATTTCGCCTGTTTCATACATTTTGCTCACCAGATGGTAGAGTTTCGTCAGGACTGGCTCTCCCAAGGCCGTCAGTACTTCTAATGGAATGTTGTCTACTCCCGGGGCCTTGTTTCGACTCAGGTCTTTCAGTGCTCTGTCAAACTCTTCACGCAGTATCGTATCTCCCATTTCATCTTCATCTACATCCTCTTCCATTTCCATAATATTGTCCTCAAGTACATCGCCCTTGTATAGATCCTCTATATACTCCTTCCACCTTTCTGCTTTCCCTTCTTTGCTTAGAACTGGGTTTCCATCTGAGCTCTTGATATTCATAAAAGTGGTTGTCTTCTCTCCAAATGTCTCTTTAATTTTCCTGTAGGCAGTATCTATCTTACCCCTAGTGAGATAAGCCTCTACATCCTTACATTTGTCCTCTAGCCATCTCTGCTTAGCCATTTTGCACTTCCTGTCGATCTCATTTTTCAGACGTTTGTATTCCTTTTTGCCTGCTTCATTTACTGCATTTTTATATTTTCTCCTTTCATCAATTAAATTCAGTATTTCTTCTGTCACCCAAGGATTTCTACTAGCCCTCGTCTTTTTACCTACTTCATCCTCGGTTGCCTTCACTACTTCATCCTTCAAAGCTACCCATTCTTCTTCTACTGATTTCTTTCCCCCTTTCCTGTCAATTGTTCCCTTATGCTCTCCCTGAAACTCTGTACAACCTCTGGTTTAGTCAGTTTATCCAGGTCTCATCTCCTTAAATGCCCACCTTTTTGCAGTTTCTTCAGTTTTAATCTACGCACAGCTTTGAATTCAATATAATTCTCAGTTCATACAAATGAGCAAAAAATTTATAGATAACGGGCTTATAACATTTTCCATCACAACAAAAAAATTTTTCTCACTACAAATCCTCATCTGTATTGAATTTTTTTTCGAACGGTAAAAGTATTTCTTATACAAGGTATTTCACAATTCCTATTACAGGCTAGTAGGGATTGTAGAGGGGGATTATTATATAAAGTTTTGATAGGGAATCCACGTCTGGAAATGTTTGGGGATAGGATCACTTTTAAATCTCCCGCTTCACGGCACGCACGCAGCGAAGACAGGTCTTTGTGCCATACAGAAGCTGCTCCAGGTGGTGACTACGCTGTTCGTTACACAAGCTGTATCTGGGGCGCATCCTTTCAAACACAAAGTCCACAAACTCCTGTGCGCGTCCGTGGAGCACGATAGCCAACCCTCCTAGTTGTATACATACCAATTTCTCGCAGCCATTGTTGTAGTCGGACGAATATGGTACATAACGACTGAGGTTATCCGGAAACTATTCTCAATACAAGCGTCTTGTATGTGTACCATTACATGCCGTACCATGAAGCGGGAGATTTTTAAGTGATTTGATCTTCAGATCGGTTTTATATCCAAACAGTGCATTTTCGGACGTTTGATTCTCATCAGAAAAGTATTTACTAAGTTCTCTCTGCAATTTCTAGAAGCCTATATCTATCTTTCATTATAAGACATCCACCATGAGACATGTTTTTGTGAAATTCTTATTTACACTACTGGCCATTAAAATCGCTACACCAAGAAGAGATGCAGATGATAAACGGGTATTCATTTGACAAATATTTTATGCTAGAACTGACATGTGATTACATTTTCACGCAATTTGGGTGCATAGATCCTGAGAAATCAGTACCCAGAACAACCACCTCTGGCCATAATACCGGCCTTCATACATCTACATCTATCTACATCTACATCCATACTCCGCAAGCCACCTGACGGTGTGTGGCGGAGGGTACCTTGAGTACCTCTATCGGTTCTCCCTTCTATTCCAGTCTCGTATTGTTCGTGGAAAGAAGGATTGTCGGTATGCCTCTGTGTGGGCTCTAATCTCTCTGATTTTATCCTCGTGGTCTCTTCGCGAGATATACGTAGGAGGGAGCAATATACCGCTTGACTCTTCGGTGAAGGTATATTCTCGAAACTTCAACAAAAGCCCGTACCGAGCTACTGAGCGTCTCTCCTGCAGAGTCTTCCACTGGAGTTTATCTATCAACTCCGTAACGCTATCGCGATTGCTAAATGATCCTGTAACGAAGCGCGTTGCTCTCCGCTGGATCTTCTCTATCTCTTCCATCAACCCCACCTGGTATGGATCCCACACTGCTGAGCAGTATTCAAGCAGCGGGCGAACAAGCGTACTATAACCTACTTCCTTTGTTTTCGGATTGTATTTCCTTAGGATTCTTCCAATGAATATCAGTCTGGCATCTGCTTTACCGACGATCAACTTTATATGATCATTCCATTTTAAATCACTCCTAATGCGTACTCCCAGATAATTTATGGCAGTAACTGCTTCCAGTTGCTGACCTGCTATTTTGTAGCTAAATGATAAGGGATCTTTCTTTCTATGTATTGGCAGCACATTACACTTGTCTACATTGAGATTCAGTTGCCATTCCCTGCACCATGCGTCAATTCGCTGCAGATCCCCCTGCATTTCAGTACAATTTTCCATTGTTACAACCTCTCGATATACCACAGCATCATCCGCAAAAGGCCTCAGTGAATTTTCGATGTCATCCACAAGGTCATTTATGTATATTGTGAATAGCAACAATCCTACGACACTCCCCTGCGGCACACCTGAAATCACTCTTACTTCGGAAGACTTCTCTCCATTGAGAATGACATGCTGCGTTCTGTTATCTAGGAACTCTTCAATCCAATCACATAATTGGTCTGATAGCCCATATGCTCTTACTTTGTTCATTAAACGACGGTGGGGAACTGTATCGAACGCCTTGCGGAAGTCAAGAAACACGACATCTACCTGTGAACCCGTGTCTATGGCCCTCTGAGTCTCGTGGACGAATAGCGCGAGCTGGGTTTCACACGACCGTCTTTTTCCAAATCCATGCTGATTCCTACAGAGTAGATTTCTAGTCTCCAGAAAAGTCGTTATACTCGAACATAATACGTGTTCCAAAATTCTACAACTGATCGACGTTAGAGATATAGGTCTATAGTTCTGCACATCTGTTCGACGTCCCTTCTTGAAAACGGGGATGACCTGTGCCCTTTTCCAATCCTTTGGAACGCTGCGCTCTTCTAGAGACCTACGGTACACCGCTGCAAGAAGGGGGGCAAGTTCCTTCGCGTACTCTGTGTAAAATCGAACTGGTATCCCATCAGGTCTAGGGGCCTTTCCTCTTTTGAGCGATTTTAATTTTTTCTCTATCCCTCTGTCGTCTATTTCGATATCTACCATTTTGTCATCTGTGCGACAATCCAGAGAAGGAACTACAGTGCAGTCTTCCTCTGTGAAACAGCTTTGGAAAAACACATTTAGTATTTCGGCCTTTAGTCTGTCATCCTCTGTTTCAGTACCATTTTGGTCACGGAGTGTCTGGACATTTTGTTTTGATCCACCTACCGCTTTGACATAAGACCAAAATTTCTTAGGATTTACTGCCAAGTCAGTACATAGAACTTTACTTTTGAATTCATTGAACGCCTCTCGCATAGCCCTCCTCACACTACATTTCGCTTCGCGTAATTTTTTTTTGTCTGCAATGCTTTGGCTATGTTTATGTTTGCTGTGAAGTTCTCTTTGCTTCCGCAGCAGTTTTCTAACTTGGTTGTTGTACCACGGTGGCTCTTTTCCATCTCATACGATCTTACTTAGCACATACTCATATAACGCATATTGTACGATGGTTTTGAACATTGTCCACTGATCCTCAACACTATCTGTACTTGAGACAAAACTTCTGTGTTGAGCCGTCAGGTACTCTGAAATCTGCTTTTTGTCACTTTTGCTAAAAAGAAAAATCTTCCTACCTTTTTTAATATTTCTATTTACGGCTGAAATCATCAATGCCGTTACCGCCTTATGATCGCTGATTCCCTGTTCTGCGTTAACTGTTTCAAATAGTTCTAGTCTGTTTGTCACCAGAAGGTCTAATATGTTATCGCCACGAGTCGGTTCTCTGTTTAACTGCTCAAGTTAGTTTTCAGATAATGCACTTAAAAAAATTTCAATGGATTCTTTGTCCCTGCCACCCGTTATGAACGTTTGAGTCTCCCAGTCTATATCCAGCAAATTAAAATCTCCACCCAGAACTATAACATGGTGGGGAAATCTATTCGAAATATTTTCCAAATTATCTTTCAGGTGCTCAGCCACAACACCTGCTGAGCCAGGGGGCCTATAGAGACATCCAGTTACCATGTCTGAGCCTGCTTTAACCGTGACCTTGACCCAAATTATTTGACATTTCGGATCTCCGTCAATTTCCTTCGATACTATTGCACTTCTTATCGCTATAAACACGCCTCCCCCTTCACTGTCCAGCCTGTCTCTGCGGTATACATTCCAATCTGAGTTTAGGATTTCATTACTGTTTACGTCTGGTTTCAGCCTGGGCATTGAGTCAAACTGAGCTTGGATGGCGTGTACAGGTACAGCTGCCCATGCAGCTTCAACACGATACCACAGTTCATCAAGAGTAGTGACTGGCGTATTGTGACCAGCCAGTTGCGAGGCCACCATTGACCAGACGTTTTCAATTGGTGAGAGATCTGGAGAATGTGCTGGCCAGGGCAGCAGTCGAACATTTTCTGTATCCAGAAAGGCCCGTACAGGACCTACAACATGCAGTCGTGCATTATCCTGCTGAAACGTAGGGTTTCGCAGGGATCGAATGAAGGGTAGAGCCACGGGTCGTAACACATCTGAAATGTAACGTCCACTGTTGAAAGTGCCGTCAATGCGAACAGGAGATGACCAAGACGAGTAACCAATGGCGCCCCATACCATCACACCGGGTGATACACAAGTATGGCGATGACGAATACACTCTTCCAATGTGCGTTCACCGCGATCTCACCAAACACGGATTCGACCATCATGATGCTGTAAACAGAACCTGGATTCATCCGAAAAAATGACGTTTTGCCATTCGTGCACCCAGGTTCGTCGTTGAGTACACCATCGCAGGCTCTCCTGTCTGTGATGCAGCGTCAAGGGTAACCGCAGCCATGGTCTGCGAGCTGATAGTCCATGCTGCTGCAAACGTCGTCGAACTGTTCGTGCAGATGGTTGTTGTCTTGCAAACGTCCCCATCTGCTGACGCAGGGATCGAGACGTGGCTGCACGATCCGTTACAGCCATGCGGATAAGATGCCTGTCATCTCGACTGCTAGTGATACGAGGCCATTGGGATCCCGCACGGCGTTCCGTATTACCCTCCTGAAACGACCGATTCCATATTCTGCTAACAGTCATTGGATCTCGACCAACGCCAGCAGCAATGTCGCGATACGATAAACCGCAATGGCGATAGGCTACAATCCGACCTTTATCAAAGTCGGAAGCGTGATGGTACGCATTTCTCATCCTTACACGAGGCAACACAACAACGTTTCACCAGGCAACGCCGGTCGACTGCTGTTTGTGTATGAGAAATCGATTGGAAACTTTCCTCATGTCAGCACGTTGTAGGTGTCGCCACCAGCGCCAACGTTGTGTGAATGCTCTGAAAAGCTAATCATTTGCATATCACAGCATCTTCTTCCTGTCGGTTAAATTTCGCGTCTGTAGCACATCATCTTCGTGGTGTAGCAATTTTAATGGCCAGTAGTGAATAACCAAATACGTAAATGTTGCAAAAATTCTAACCCAAACATTTTTGGTCACCGAATGAGGTGGCGCTATGAAGAGTGGTGGTTCAACTTCCCTAAATCTGTGACTACGAATACTAAGAAGGTTTCTCTGTAAAGGAGACGAGCAATTTCCGTCCCTATACTTCCGTAATATTTCCTTGAACACTAGATCAAAACGTGATTATGCTGTTATTCAAAAAGTTAATAGAAAACTACATAAAAATTGTAGAAGTCGTTGCTTTCGCATGGATAAAAGATTTTGGAAGTGTTCGTAGATAAGAGACTTCCAACGATAGTTGAACCTCTCCTGGAAGAAGAATAGTATGGGGTAACGAAAACAAGGAGTACAACTGATCTGATCATCGCAAAAAGTACAGTTCTTGAAAAATATCTGGAAAAGGATAAAAGCAACACACTAAACTTCCCAGACGTAGAAAAAGCTCATGGCAGTGTATCAAGATCTAAAATCTGGGAATGCCTAGAGAGAAGAAATGTTCTCAGGGCACTGATTGAGAAATGAAAAATGCTCTACAGAAGATGTGTCAGCTGTGTTAGAGTAGAAGATGGAGAGAGCGAATGGTTTGAGACCAAACGTGGTGTTCAGCAGGTGAGTGCCATGTCTCTACAGCTCTCAATAACTGTGATGGACTATATCACGAAAGTAAAAAGACGACCTGAATTGAAAGAAATGGTGCTCGTTAATGATGTTATGATCTGTGGAAATACAAATAAAGTCCAAGGAAAATCGAATATATGGAGCAATCACTTTAAGGAGTTTAGCCCCGAAGTCAGTGAATCGAAGACTAGCCACGAAGGTAAGTACACATGGAGGACATAAGAAGTTACAGCTGAATGGAGGAACCTTGGAGAATGTATAACATTTTCCATAATTGGGGAGTATAGGAGACTGTAAAAACGTAGCTTGTAGTGACGATGTCTTCTTTCGATCCAGGTGTCTACCTGAAAGTGCATGCTCAGACAGCAGAACCTTGCTGATACTGTACCATCGCCTGTGGGCCAGGGGCATGTGGTACTGAGTGCAAAAGGTTGTAGAAGCAGCGCAGCTGATGGCCGTGCAACACCTTTGATAAAATGCACCCGATTACTGGTGTTGCTCTGTAAGAGACCAAAAAACTGAACAGGGCATCCTCTAGAGGTACCACTGTGATTGCTTTCCTTAATTGCGAATTTCATGTCCTAACCAGTTCTATCTCTGTATTTGATGCTGAATGGACTGCAGCAATGGTCAGGCGCTCAACCCTCTATAGTGAACATGTCAGCTAAGGCAAAAGTTGTAGCATATAACATCATGGGGTACAACTGAGCAACATACAGGAATTAGACAAAGCATGTCAACAGTCACATGAAATCCAAAAAAGTGCCAGTGAGGTCCACATGTACCCGGGCACGGGCCATAGAGAAATTTTTGTGGCGGAGCCACCTGGTTGTAGTCACATTCTGAACAGGCCTGTATGTCAAGCTTGATTGCGGCATCAGTTGCTGGCCAATAGACATGTCGCCAGTCTAGTGCTTTCATGTGTGGCATGCCCCAATGGGATGCATGCAGCATCTGCAGAATTTGTTGTTACTACGACCATGGAATAACATGGAATAACAACACAGCAGTATGACATCTTCTACAGCATTGAGCCTATCACAAAGTTTGTGAAGTACGTCTAGAGCACTGGGTCGGACACCTTGGCAAACGTTGCACCCATCCTTGATGGACCACTGTAAGTACTACGTGCAAGGGCAAATACACACATGCAGCTGCCTAGACTTCCTGCACTGTCAAAGGAAATTCGTTGGGGGTGGCTTGAAGGTTCTGGTCCAGTGCAAAACAGATTGTCTCCTGCACTTGAAAGTCGACGTTGGAACACACCAGTAATCGTGACATGGTATTCACAACCAAATGCGCTGAGGTGGGTCTGTACTGAATGTCATAGGAATAATTACCCAGAAACAAGGCAAAATGGTCCAAACGTAGTGCTGTTCTGTCTGGTAGCTTGGACCAGGGCACAAACAACAAGGTGAGCGGCTTATGCTCTGTAAGCGGTTGGCACTTAGTGCTGTACAACTGAACATGAAACTTTGTTACACTATTTATGATCTTCACAAAAAAAAAATGGTTCAAATGGCTCTGAGCACTATGGGACTTAACATCTGAGGTCATCAGTCCCCTAGAACTTAGAACTACTTACACCTAACTAACCTAAGGACATCACACACATCCATGCCCGAGGCGGGATTCGAACCTGCGACCGTAGCGGTCCCGCGGTTCCACACTGAAGCGCCTAGAACCGCTCGGCCACTCCAGCCGGCTTATAATCTTCAGTGCTTCCTTTTCAATCCGAAAATAATTTCTCTGTGCTGCAGGCATGATCTTAGAGGCGAACGCAGAGGACAGTGTCAATGTCATATTGAATCGGTGGACAGGTTGACCATACACGAAGTGGAGCAAAGATGTTACTTCAGTTGCTGAAATGCCAACTGACTTGCCTCTGACCACACAAACTTCACTCCTCTCCTCAGTGGATGACAAATGCGAACAGCCACTGAAATAAGTCTCTCACAGCAGTTTACCTTCCCTAAAAAAAGACTGTAGCTCCCTAACATTGATTGGAACTGGCAAATTTTCTACTGCTGCAGTATGCTCTTACTCGACAGTACAGATTAAAAGGGGGTAAATAATTTTCACACTGTTCTGTGGTCTCATCAGAACCTGAAAATTGGGCCAGCAACAGTGACAGAAACTGCACCGCCAGTGCTAACGTCGCCAGCTATGTGGTCAGTCAACAGATTAGCATTTGCTCCTGTTGCTGTTGAAACTGCTGCTGTTCCAAGGGTTGTTGCTGCTTCAGCTGCTCCTCTCCCTGTAGCTGTATTTGCTGTCTCCAACACTCCAAAAACGCTGGGTCCATGATGGCCAAAATATGCAGTACTAACACGAAAAGGAACTTACATGCAAGAGTAAATTCTCATTGCCAACTGTTATTAATCACGTAGTGCGATGACTCTGTCCATGAAAATGTTCGGAATAAGTACGGCAAACGACGATGAGTGTTGCTCATGATAAACACCGAGTGTCAGCCTAACCGGAGAGCAGAGGGTCCAGCGCGAAAAATCACAGCACGAAATGCATGCGAGCGTTAGCCTTGTAAACAGTAATAAGGGCTAGACCTAGCAAGCGAGTTAGCCTAGAGACTGTGAGATCGCACCAGTAAGGTTAGGTCTCCAAAGGCACCTGTCCAACACGCGCAACACTCCTGCTGCTGGTAGTGGAATTGTGGTTCACGTCGACTCTCGACCGCGAATTACACCTCGCCTGATACACAGAAGTCTGTTGAGGAAACCAAAATGATGATCCTTCATTGAGGTGACCCTGTGCTCCTTCTCTAACGATCAGGTCGCCAACGTGATGTATTAGTTGAAAACAGTCTTGGTTGCAATTTTAGTTTTTTTTTGCTTATCAACTACGCGTTTCACCTTATTTAGGCATATTCAGGCTGATCTTAATTTGGTGTTTCTTAGGACGATCCTTTAGACAGCGTAGCTAAAGGGCATCGTCGAGTACATCAGGCCAACATCGCCTTCGTTAACCTCAGTAAATACTTTCTAGATGGACTTGAGTGACTCCAAGACCTGCATAACGCGTACACGTTCACAGGAGCAAATTATAGAATCACATTGGGCTTTAGTAGTTAGCATAATGCATAATTGGTGGTGTTGGCCTGATGTACTCGACGATGCCCTTTAGCTACACTGTCTAAAGGATCGTCCTAAGAAAGACTAAATCAAGATCAGCCTAAAGGCGCCTAAATAAGGTGAAATGCGTAGTTGATATATAAGAAAACTAAAGCTGCAACCAAGACTGGTTTCAACTAATACTACAAAAAACACTGGTTTGCTGATTCATGCCACAGATGGATTGGAAGAATTTCTTTGATGTTAACTAAAAATTATCCTTCCTTAGTTAATTTTACAATTAAGAGAATTTTCATAATTTTCAATCGTGTGTTACCTCTTATACTGAAGTACTATTGTCTGAAAACTTTACTCTGTTTAAAGAAGGGGCGACCAAGAATTCCGCCTACGGGCCGTGCCCTGGAACGAATGCTATAGTGCTCAGCCGGGCTGGCCCGTTTCCACCACCGCCACGCCACGCTGTCTGAGCGTGAGGAGGACGAACCGCGAACGCGACGCATTTAAATGGCAGTGCTGTCGCGCTGCTTAAGACTTGGTTTTATATTTTACACTACTCAACAACACACATAAGAAAGAAAACAAATGTTCGGTCTTATTTAATTATTTTTCACCCTCTGAAGACATATAGTTTTTATCTGGTACGAACTTTCGGCATGTGCGCAGACGCAGACAATTTCACAGATTTTCGCACTCAAGTTGACACGTAATCGCGAGTTATTTAGTTTCATAATCGAAAAAACGTCTTTCACACACATACGTCGGTTGAAATATTGTAGCACTGGTGTAAGGTTAGCAGTGTTCTGCAAAGGAGTAGGAAACTAAACTTGTAATTCTTTCAAGGCCAAAATGTATTCTTCAAACATCGCGTTTTCTTTAACGCCAGTGGGCTTAGGGAACTGGACTGTGTTCATCAGAATGTGTCCATATTACAACGCGATTTTCTCTTTAAATGTATCCCCAACAAGTCAGAAAAATGTTGTTACTCATCCTTCAGTGTCTTACTGTGGGCAGTGGGCAGTTAAGTCTACTTAAAATGTGAGGTCTGCAATCAATCCAAGATGTTCTAATTTTCGTTCCCCCACTCCTTTTTCTTTCATAAATGCAACAGTAGTGAGTTTTAAATCGAAAAATCGTTACAGGCATGCCTCTTCATTTGACCAAGGTACCTTGCAGTCTCCATACTCTTCGTCCAGTTCCATCGAGAACTGTAGCAACTCACAGCGGAGTAATGCTTTACAATTTAGAAATTTTATGTTCGTACCACTCCCGTCTGTTGATCGTTGTAAATTTTGGCTCTTTAATTTTCAACTAAAACTTTTCTGCATGTTATTGTAATATCGTTCCATAGCAAATGTTCAGTACCATTCTCCTATAATTCCCATTCACCTTTAAAAGCTTGTGACGATAGATTACTTGAGTGCCTTTTTTGTGCAAGCAGTCTATGCACCTGTGAACGTCCTCCATTACACGAACAAATAGCGAAGGCTTAACAGCGCTGATACCACGATTCTGCCGGACCTAAGGCAGACGTAACGACCGAAAAATGCCACACCTCAATATTACATGAAACACATGACATGTATTCGCAGTTGCGGAGACGGATAACCATCAGCTGTATACTGGAATGAAGAAAGTTAAAATTTGCACCGGCCCGGGACTCGAACTCGGTTTTTACGCTTATCGCGAGCGGTCGCCTTACCATTTAGCTATCCACGCACGACCTACGGCAGATCCAAACTTCCATATGCCGTCGACCATGAGTCTGCAACCTGTAATCGTACATCAACTATGTATATTCCCGCACAGGGGAGACATTTTACTTGAAAGTCACTCGCCCTGTGTTGGCGGATACATACGATATTACAGAACTAAGAAGTAACATGTCCAGATATTTTTAGTAAAATCACAACTCAATGAATTTCAAATAAGTATGTTCAATTGTGATTGTCTTGGTTTTTGAGATTATTGATTTGTGCCTAATTTTGTTGGTTATCTTAACTTTTCTCATCAACTGCTTGACCTCTCCGCTTCATATGCCATGGATGTGATACGCTGCCCTCTGGCGAGAGACTTGCTTCAGTGTCTTTGCTGTCGGTGGAAGAGTAGAATCCAGTCTTGGCAAACGTATACACATAATAGCTTTCAAATACAATTGGTATTACTTTACCAGGCGCATTCCTAATGGTAAATATAAATTTCGTATGGCACTGTTGGCTGGGACATATCTTGGGATTAGTTCAGTCATCTGTCGGAAAGGGTATTCTTCCCTCCACGCACATCGGGTTCTATAATTGCAGATATACACTGAAGAGTCAAAGAAACTGGTACACCTGCCTAATATCGTGTAGAACTCCCTGAGCACGCACAAGTGCCGCAACATGACGTAGCATGGAGTCGACTAATGTCTGAAATAGTGTTGGAGGGAATTGACACCATGAATCCTGCAGGGCTGTCCATAAATCCGTAAGAGTACCAGAGGGTGGAGATCTCTTCTGAGCAGCACGTTCCAAGGCATCTCAGATATGCTCAACAATGTTCATGTCTGGGGAGCTGGGTGGTCAGCGAAAGTGTTTAAACTCAGAAGAGTGTATCTGGAGCCACTCCGTAGCAATTCTGGATGTATGGGGTGGCGCATTGTCCTGTTGGAATTGCCCAAGTCCGTCGGAATGCACAATGGACATGGATGGATGCAGGTGATCAGACAGCATGCTTACGTACGTATCACCTATCAGAGTCGTATCTAGACGTATCAGGAGTCCAATATCACTCTAACTGCACGCGCCCCACAGCATTACAGAGCCTCCACCAGCTTGAACAGTCTCCTGCTGACGTGCAGGGTTCAAATTCAAATGGCTCTGAGCACTATGGGACTTAGCATCAGTCCCCTAGAACTTAGAACTACTTAAACCTAACTAACCTAAGGACATCACACACATCCGTGCCCGAGGCAGGATTCGAATCTGCGATCGTAGCGGACGCGCGGTTCCACACTGAATCGCCTAGAATCGCTCGGCCACAACGGCCGGCGACATGCAGGGTCCATGGATTCAGGTTCGCACGCTGACGCTTGTTGATGGCTCAGCATTGAAATCTGCAGCAATTTGCAATTTGCGGGAGGGTGCACTTCTTTCACGTTGAACGATTTTCTTCGGTCGTCATTGGTCCCGTTGTCGCAGGATCTGTTTCTAGCCGTAGCGATGTCGCAGATTTGATGTTTTACCGGTATCCTAATGTTCACGGTACACTCGTGAAATGGTCGTACTGGAAGATCTCGACTTCATCGCTAACTCGGAGATGCTGTGTCCCATCGCTCGTGCGCCGGTTATGTCATCACGTTCAAACTCACTTAAATCTTGATAACCTCCCATTGTAGCAGCAGTAACCGATCTAACACCTGCGCCAGACACTTGTTATCTTATATAGGCGTTGCCATCCGCAGCACCCTATTTTTCCTGTTTATATATCTCTGTATTTGAATACGCATGCCTATACCAGTTTTTGGTGCTTCAGTGTATTAGAGCTGTTTCGTATGTATATTTGTATAGTTGAGCATAATGGATGTGTGTATAGTTTAGAGGTTCAAATATGGTTCAAATGGCTCTGAGCGCTATGGGACTTAGCATCTGAGGTCATCAGTCCCCTAGAACTTAGAATTACTTGAACCTAACTAACCTAAGGACAGCACACATCCATGCCCGAGGCAGGATTGGAACCTGCGACCCGGCCGGTGTGGCCGAGTGGTTCTGGGCGCTACAGTCTGGAACCGCGCGACCGCTACGGTCGCAGGTTCGAATCCTACCTTGGGCATGGATGTGTGTGATGTCTTTAGGTTAGTTAGGTTTAAGTAGTTCTAAGTTCCGGGGAACTGATGACCTCAGAAGTTAAGTCCCATAGTGCTCAGAGCCATTTGAACCATTTGAACCTGAGACCGTAGTAGTCGCGCAGTTCCAGACTGAAGCGCCTAGAACCGCTAGGACAGAACGGCCGGCATAGTTTAGCGTTATGTTTGTGTTGTATGATGATGATGATGAGAGAAGGGACATGGTGAAACCCGGTGCCAGCATATAGTCTACTTTTTTCGATTCGCACCTAGGGAGCGGCTGAGCTTAATGTCGCTATCAGACAGATCACCGTTAACAGTGTCACATGCCCTCACTTTATGAGACACTGTGGAGAGGTTTGGCATTCAGGACATTGACGCAAATTCTGGTGATCAGGAACTTGACGCAACTAACTCTGCAGTTGAAGGCGCAATTCCACGGCGAGCAGATTGCGGAGTCGGCCGATCGGTAATCTCTAGCAACGAATACCGTTTCTGAGAGGCCGAGAGACGGAACACAACAACAGACACCAGAAATCGCACCAACAGGCAAACCAGAGAGGCCGCAGAAGCCGACAGCGCCACGGAAAGTCGACACCTTCACTAACGGAGTCAGTCCATTACCTCCATGCGAAAACATCTCTGGTGATGAACACGACATGAAAGAGGACTTTTTAACGCATTGGCATAGAGTGAGAACACTGAACTGATGTTTCAAGAGCCCGGGACATCAGCCTTATAAAGGTGGCTGATTTCGTCCTAGTTCGGTACAGGAGATAACACTGACGCCATTCCCAGGAGGACGCAAATCCCCAAAATAAAGGTGTGAACACACTGGAAACATCTAACTGATTCGTGCAAACCATATCACGACACGAACCCGATGATGTAGGCCAACAAGAACCACAAAAACAGTCCACTACTCAGAGAAGCCACAACTCAAACGAGTGCCACCTGTTACTATCCATTATACCGACCAATATCTGGAAATCAATAATGCGTTGATACAACACATCTCTGGTAATCTGAAAGCTATTTATCAGACTGACCGTAGAATGTATCATTTAGATAATTTGAAGATCAGAGAAAGACACTTCAGCTCTTCGAAACATATAACTGCCACATTTTGCACTCCAGCCGCCAGAGGAGAAAGAACTTAAAGTCGCCATCAAGACATTACCAGCCCAGGCCACGGAAGAGCAGCTGACGATGGCGCTGAGCGAAAAGGCTTCTCTCAAGCAAAAGTGTACCGATGCGGAAGACGAAACGACAGACACCCGGAAAGGGCCAAGAGAATAAGGCTGCCTACATGTGTGGTCAGCCTCCCAAATGGCAAAGATAATCACAAGCTCTACATCGTCCGGTAATTACTGTACACCAGAGTCCGAACTGAGGACTACCACTCGAAAGACGGCCCATCACAATGCTGAAAACGTCAACTTTTCGAATATACGGCAGATTATTGTCGTATCCCACCCCAGAGTGTAAAATGTGCGGGAAATCACCTTTTTAAACACTGAAAGCTGCCACGCACAAAGAAGGTGAAGTTGTGAACTGCGATAAAGTCCACCCTGGCACTTGGAGGGATTTGAGAAACACCAGGAACTTCTTACGAAATACAAAGTGAAGAACCACAACCAGACAAAGACATCCAAGCCAATCATATTTAAAGCGGTACCTTCACCAGGAACGACGAGTAATTTGGAGCGACAGATATCCCCAGCCACCACTGAATAGCCAACCACAGTATCTCAGCAGGAACAGAAAACCGCCAGATGACAGGTCCCTAAACCATTTACTGATGTTCTGGCGTTCAGAACCAACCAGCCAACGGCGCCATCCACCAGTGCCACCTCGTTAGGATTCCCGATGCCAGCGATCTCCGATATTGCAGCGCCACTAGTCCAATTACAACAGTAGGTAACAGGTATCCTCGCTTTAGGGGAGGCAATGTCCGCCCCCGGTAGCTGAGTGGTTGCGGACGACCTCCTGCTGCTCGTTCGTTCTGAGGAAGAGGTGAAGACGGTCCTTGAAGTGTTGTTGGACCACAGTGTGACGGCGGGTAGTGCAGTGAACATGAACAAATCGGCGGCAATGCCGGTGGGAAGGGCCTTACGCCGGAAGAAATCAGTCCGTTTCCTTATGTGCAACGATTCCGCTATCTCGGCATAGACTTTACCTCATCTGTAAAACATACTGCAGCAGTTAACTACCGACGTATTTTACAGACAACACGTACCATGGTCCGACAACATCTCCTACGGCGCCTTGATCCTTTGCAGCGAGTCGAGTACCTGAACACTTATGTGATTTCTCGAATGGTGCGTATTTCGCAGATCCTGCCCCTACCACTCACGCTCGGACGTCGACTTCAATCAGCACTAGGCTATATCGTGATGATTGGATCGCCCCTCAAGGTGCGATACGAAACGCTCACTCTCCCTACGGACAAGGGGGGACTCGGACTTACGAATGTTCACTGTCGTGCGACGGCGCTCCTTCTAGCCACAATGTATAAGCAATGGCGTAGCGGGCGTGATTCCCTTACATCCCGCCTACTGGATCTCCTGGTTCCAGCGTCCCTCACACCTCCGGTGGCGGTGGGCAACATTACGCCACATTTTGCGCATGTCTCAACATTTATCGTGGAACTTGGTTATATCAGAGACGAGCTTCCGCGCACGAGACCGCCATGCGCGAAGGATTTTTATGTTTGGCTGCTACGACGGATAAGTTGTAATGTAATTGAACTGAAACACCCCAGGTTGCATTGGCCAAAGATTTGGAGACATGTGCACCAAAAATTCTTTCCTACCTTCGTTCGGGCACTGTGGTTCTCTGTCGCCTGTGACAAGTTCAACACCCACCAACGGCTCCATGCAATTGGACTAGTGGACACTCCACTATGCACGAAATGTCACCAAGTGGATGACGACCATCGCCGCTTAACTTGTATCGCGGTGGAGGACGTCTGACTCCTAGGAAGACAGATGGTGGCTTGCTACCTCCGTGTGACCCCGCAACATATTACACCTGCTTCCTTCTTACATCCGGAGAGTGACTACTTTCCGGCGACTAAATCACAGTCGATCATCTGGATCAAAGGTTGGACGATCGCGTACCTCTATGGGGATACTGCCACGTCGCGACTTGACTTTTGGTATTTCTTGCAGCAAGCACACAATGAGGTTCATAGATGGTCACACTATCGGAAAACCTTTGCCAATTATCTTCAGGCAGTCTTCCTTGACCCCCCACGCAGTTGGGATGTGCCGGGTGCAGTCGGTGTGCACATTTGACAGCTGATGATGAACCTCACGCTTCTCTCACCACTCACTATGTAATGCACATCCTATACGACGAAATGGTCTATATGTTCCTTTTAACAGAGTGATCTTTATTGAAAATAAATAAATAAATAAAAACAACATCCCTGTTCCTTTCAATTTGTGATTTGTTTTAAAATCTTTTGTTTTCTTTCTTTTTGGCAGAGGATGCATTTCATTTAGTGTTTGTAAAAAAAAAAAAAAAAAAAAAAGTGGTCAGCGCAACGGACTGTCAATCCTAAGGGCACGGGTTCGATTCCCGGGTGGGTCGGAGATTTTTCTACGCTCAGAGACTGGGTGTTGTGTTGTCCTAATCATCATCATTTCATCCCCACGGCGCAAGTCGCTGAAGTGGCGTCAAATCGAAAGACTTGCACCAGGCGAGCGGTCTACCCGACGGGTGGCCCTCGTCACACGCCATTATTATTATAGTGGGGGGAATCATAGGGCGTCCACTGCGCTGTAAGACATGAATAATCAAGCAAGAACAAGACACCTACGTCTGTGTATCTGGAATGCTAATGGCATGAAGGACAAACGAGCAGAGCTGATCGAGTTCAGCAGTCGACACAGGCTAGACATCGTGTTGAAATCGGACACCCACCTAACGGAACTATCCTCCTTTAAACAGAGAAACACGCATGATCACAGAACCGACCACACAGACCAAAATTAACGAGGCAGAGTTGTGTTAATTAAAAATAACGTCCGACACCATGTAGAAGATCTGTCCTCACTACAATCTCTGGAGGCAGCCGCTGTAACCATACTAACAGCAGCTGGCAAAATTCACGCTCCTTACTGAATACATCAGGCCAAAGTAGGCGCTTGTAGCGGGGAACCTACACGCTGTCTTCGACAGATCTAAGAAGGTGTTACTGGGAGGCGATTTTAATTCGAAGCTTACGTCTTGGAATTCCTAACAAATTAGGCCGAAAGGACAACAGCTCTTCCACATGGAAAACAAATTTCAAGAATTCGTACGTGGACCTCTGAAACGACGCGTATTCAAAATTTTACTCTCCAGCAATCGGACTTACTGGACATTTCATGAAGGACATTAATTCGAATTTATAACTACGGACAATGAACGACCTGTCGTCCGATCACAAGCCTGTTATAGGTACCATTGAAAGGGGCCACCTCGCGATTCCTGTGACGAGCTCCAGAACCATCAATTGGAATCTATTTGAATCACATTTAAGTAACAACATGCTTCCGATTCTTGCAGTATACAACATATCAGAGGTCGATGCGGCGATAGATGAGACAACAACCAAAATCTTAAGACCGACTAAACGAACGGAGGAAGAAGTTTTTCTACTGAACACCACTTCGAAGCCTTTCCACCCCATCTGAATCAAATCAGAAATAGGAAAACCGGCAACATAAGACGATGGAAATGGTATCACACCTCGGAAAACAGGAGCCAGATGCACCGGTTATGACGAGAACTGCGCAAGAGTGTGGAAGAGAAGAGACAGTAGCTCTGGGAAGCGAAAATGGACACCCTACTGCTAAATACCAGAGGAGAATGGTAACCTGGAACCTGCGACGCCGGCCGGTGTGGCCGAGCGGTTCTAGGCGCATCAGTCTGGAAAAGCTCCGGTCGCAGGTTCGAATCCTGCCTCGGGCATGGATGTGTGTGATGTCCTTAGGTTAGTTAGGTTTAAGTAGTTCTAAGTTCTAGGGGACTGATGATCTCAGATGTTAAGTCCCATAGTGCTCAGAGCCATTTGAACCATTTCTAAGATGATATAAAACTGTGACATTATTATTTATATACAGATATCATTTGCAGAACATCTATTTTCACATGTATGAGATGTCGCCTCGGAATTCCCAACGGTACCGGTTCGCTAGTTCTTTTAAAAAATCTTGTATTTTGGTTTGTAATAAATATCATTTGCAAAATTCCAGTTTATGGAATTTTTCCAGACCCGATTTTATTATTATTAGTTAGCATAAATGATCTGATAGTCCCAGATCTTTTGCATCGACGTCACCCTTTTTCCTGTCCATATTTGTGACCACGTAGTTAATTACTGACAAAGTCGTTGTACTAACCCTTGTTTCCATATTGACCAACAGGGACATGCCAAAACCCTAAAGGATATTTATGAGGATGCTACTAGATCCATTTATGATATTTGCGTTTCTGTTTATGTCTTCCCACAAAATTATCTTGACTTTTGTGCTTGAGATTTTATCTAGAACTTGTGTTCATTTGTTGAAAAAAGTGTCCACACTACCACTGGGAGACCGACACCCATACACAATGATTAATTTCTTGCTGTTATCGAGCCATGTTAATTCAGTAGCTGATATTTCAAAGTGTTTGGCTTCACTTATTGTTCTAAGTTCATGTCTTGATTTAACCATCTTTCCTTTTATGATATAAATGCATAACCCTCCGCCTTTGAAGTAGTCCTACAATAAGAGTCTGTCGTTTCATACAGAGCATCGAGTGACATTATACTGAGTGCACTATCCGAAAATTACCTCGAGCAATTAAACAGAGAACCGACTCGTGGAGATAACATCTTGGACCTACTGATAACAAACAGACCCGAACTTTTCGACTCTGTATGTACAGAACAGGGAATCAGTGATCATAAGGCCGTTGCAGCATCCCTGAATATGGAAGTTAATAGGAATATAAAAAAAGGGAGGAAGGTTTATCTGTTTAGCAAGAGTAATAGCAGGCAGATTTCAGACTACCTAACAGATCAAAACGAAAATTTCTGTTCCGACACTGACAGTGTTGAGTGTTTATGGAAAAAGTTCAAGGCAATCGTAAAATGCGTTTTAGACAGGTACGTGCCGAGTAAAACTGTGAGGGACGGGAAAAACCCACCGTGGTACAACAACAAAGTTAGGAAACTACTGCGAAAGCAAAGAGAGCTCCACTCCAAGTTTAAACGCAGCCAAAACCTCTCAGACAAACAGAAGCTAAACGATGTCAAAGTTAGCGTAAGGAGGGCTATGCGTGAAGCGTTCATTGAATTCGAAAGTAAAATTCTATGTACCGACTTGACAGAAAATCCTAGGAAGTTCTGGTCTTACGTTAAATCAGTAAGTGGCTCGAAACAGCATATCCAGACACTACGGGATGATGATGGCATTGAAACAGAGGATGACACGCGTAAAGCTGAAATACTAAACACCTTTTTCCAAAGCTGTTTCACAGAGGAAGACCGCACTGCAGTTCCTTCTCTAAATCCTCGCACAAACGAAAAAATGGCTGACATCGAAATAAGTGTCCAAGGAATAGAAAAGCAACTGGAATCACTCAATAGAGGAAAGTCCACTGGACCTGACGGGATACCAATTCGATTCTACACAGAGTACGCGAAAAAACTTGCCCCCCTTCTAACAGCCGTGTACCGCAAGTCTCTAGAGGAACGGAGGGTTCCAAATGATTGGAAAAGAGCACAGATAGTCCCAGTCTTCAAGAAGGGTCGTCGAGCAGATGCGCAAAACTATAGACCTATATCTCTTACGTCGATCTCTTGTAGAATTTTAGAACATGTTTTTTGTTCGCGTATCATGTCATTTCTGGAAACCCAGAATCTACTATGTAGGAATCAACATGGATTCCGGAAACAGCGATCGTGTGAGACCCAACTCGCCTTATTTGTTCATGAGACCCAGAAAATATTAGATACAGGCTCCCAGGTAGATGCTATTTTTCTTGACTTCCGGAAGGCGTTCGATACAGTTCCGCACTGTCGCCTGATAAACAAAGTAAGAGCCTACGGAATATCAGACCAGCTGTGTGGCTGGATTGAAGAGTTTTTAGCAAACAGAACACAGCATGTTGTTATCAATGGAGAGACGTCTACAGACGTTAAAGTAACCTCTGGCGTGCCACAGGGGAGTGTTATGGGACCATTGCTTTTCACAATATATATAAATGACTTAGTAGATAGTGTCGGAAGTTCCATGCGGCTTTTCGCGGATGATGCTGTAGTATACAGAGAAGTAGCTGCATTAGAAAATTGTAGCGAAATACAGGAAGATCTGCAGCGGATAGGCACTTGGTGCAGGGAGTGGCAACTGACCCTTAACATAGACAAATGTAATGTATTGCGAATACATAGAAAGAAGAATCCTTTATTGTATGATTATATGATAGCGGAACAAACACTGGTAGCAGTTACTTCTGTAAAATATCTGGGAGTATGCGTACGGAACGATTTGAAGTGGAATGATCATATAAAATTAATTGTTGGTAAGGCGGGTACCAGGTTGAGATTCATTGGGAGAGTGCTTAGAAAATGTAGTCCATCAACAAAGGAGGTGGCTTACAAAACACTCGTTCGACCTATACTTGAGTATTGCTCATCAGTGTGGGATCCGTACCAGGTCGGGTTGACGGAGAAGATAGAGAAGATCCAAAGAAGAGCGGCGCGTTTCGTCACCGGGTTATTTGGTAACCGTGATAGCGTTACGGAGATGTTTAATAAACTCAAGTGGCAGACTCTGCAAGAGAGGCGCTCTGCATCGCGGTGTAGCTTGCTCGCCAGGTTTCGAGAGGGTGCGTTTCTGGATGAGGTATCGAATATATTGCTTCCCCCTACTTATACCTCCCGAGGAGATCACGAATGTAAAATTAGAGAGATTAGAGCGCGCACGGAGGCTTTCAGACAGTCGTTCTTCCCGCGAACCATACGCGACTGGAACAGGAAAGGGAGGTAATGACAGTGGCACGTAAAGTGCCCTCCGCCACACACCGTTGGGTGGCTTGCGGAGTATCAATGTAGATGTAGATGTAGATGTAGATAGTAATGCATGTCGGATTTCTGTGTCTCTACACCAGCGCTCATTGACAGAAACTACTATGCAGTTCAAAGGTTGGAGCTCAACTTCAAATTGTTGTATTTTATTTTTCATTGACTGCATGTTTTGATAAAGGATTGATAAGTCTGTGAAATGTCCCATGTTACTTGACCAATGGTTTCTTTTTCTTTGTAACATGTAGTATGTGTGTCATTTGGTATGTCAGAATCTATGTTGTGAGTGATTGTTGGAGAATTTTTTAAATTGCTGGAGATACTCTTTGGAAAGGGGAACCTGTTGTCTGGATTTATCCTAAAAAAGACCCACTTTTCTTACCACGACAATAGGTATTCGACCATGCGTGGCCCAATATCCACCCACTATACTTTCATGAATTAGCTGCACCAGTCTTCCCTTCCCAGTCCTGTTTAGGTGTAGGCCATACCTAGGGAAACCCCATCTATTGATAGTCTCGACAGGCACCAGAACAACATGCACAAAGCCGGCTGCCATCAGTGCCATCTCCAACCGTCCATTAACCTGCCTCATAGTTCCATTAAGGTGTGGACGATCATAGCGCTAAAACAGCCCAACCAAGAGTATACAGGTACCACTAATCAGAGAAGCTATCTCGTCCAGATCGCCACCTATGGCATATGCATCATCCACGGTCAAACTGTTTCCCGCATCACCCACAATCATTACATGCTCCTCTTTTGAAAAATCCTCGCATAGCGACTCTAGGCCCTTTATCACTTGGCTTAGCCCTGCAATTGGTTTGTAAATGCTAGTGGTCTGGTCCGCTGCTCCTAAGCTTTCCTGTAATTGAGGGCCAACACTTCGCCCATGGCTACTACCTAGCAGGAGCACTTTCTTCTACCTAAGACTTTGCCCATTCCTAGACTTCCTGACATCGTTTGAAGTGTGCTGCATATTCCCTACTCCCAGTCCTGCCTGAAGCTCTTCTCCACATAACACTGGCAGTGGTAATCTGTAATTACTGCTGATAACAGAACTATCAGATCGCGTTCTCTTTCTCCGTATCTTCCTAGCAACAGCCAGTTCCCAGCCATCTCTTCCCTTCTATCTCCGTTGATCCTGATCAGTTTCTTCCATGCTTGCCTGTAGGGTACAGATTGTCTTTCCTGTTCCTCAATCGAAATGTTCCTATTGCGTACTATGCAGCTCCAGGAGAGAGCCTCCTGTTTTATCCTCACTGCATAACCCCCCCAACCCCTCCACCCCGCACGCAGTGAAAATAAAAATGTTCACTTCAAGACTGGAAATAATTCCCGCTCCTTAATAAACTATAGCAGCCCCCGCATTTCGCACTCATGGTTAAAGAATGTCTCATGTTTATCATGGACGCGAGATTTGCTGTACGTATGAATAAACAAAAACTACACTAAAAGTGTTTTTGTGCTATTTCCGCTGTCTCTGTACTTGTTCAGAAATATAATGACAAAATAATTAATTAGTAGTTTCTTTTTTTCTAGCGAATTCGTGTTTCCAAGATTGTTTGCTTAGGTTTTTAAGCGTATATGACTCATAACATTTAGGGCCAGCTAACTAGTAAACAATACGAAATGTGTTGAGAAATACCATTTAGAAACGTTTTATTACACTTTTTATAACGAGAATAGACACTACTGAAACTAGTAGTTGACGTGTTTTAACGAAGTTATATCACGCAAAATTTCGGCCTACTTCGCTACTATTGGCATTTCAAACCACACTAATTATTTTTAAGAAAACACACAATGGGATCGCTAAATATTCACATGTGTAACAAGAACAGAGACTACATGAAGTATAAAAAACAAAACAAATTAAAATTTAACACTGTTTACTCTTTAATAAGTACTTTTGTGAAGTACGACGACATATAGCCTGAATACGATATTGCAGTGCCTGTGGCATTCCGAATTACGATATAAAGTTCCCTCTGACATGCGTGCATGACCGAAGGAACAGGCGCTGCGGCGACTACATCCATTCGCAGTTGCGAATATGGACAACCATCAGCTGTATACTAGTATGACGACAGTGAAAATTTGTGCCCGACCAGGACTCGACCCCGATTTCCCGCTTTTCACGAGTGGTCGCCTTACTATTTGGCCTATAGACCATTTGCGTTGTAGATACGAGTACATGGTTGACGACATTATAGAAGTTTGGATCTGGCCGTGAGTCGTGCCCGGATAGCCAAATGGTAAGGCGACCGCTCATGATAAGCGGTAAATCCGCGTTCGATTCCCGATCCGGCACAATTTTCATTATCGTCATTCCATTATATGGCTGATGGTTGTCCATATTCGCAGCCGCTAATACTTGTCATGTATACAACCAGAAGGATATGTAGAACAATGAATGTTAAATGTGGGTAGCAACTACGAGAGGTTAGCAGTAATAACGTACGATGTAAATAGTAATCTACTTAGTAGGTTGGATTTAAAATTGGACAATTTAAGTGTAAAAATGGTTAAAATGGAAGGGATATGGACAATTTAAGAGTTTAAATGAAAGAAACCAATCCAAATACTACCAGTGAACTTAAAAATGACAACGGTAATTTAATTCAAAAATGGGCAAAATGAACTGTAATGTTAAAAATGACATTAGTAATTTAAAATTAGATTTGGACAAATAGGCAGATTCAGTGAAAGCTTGTTTATAAAATAAGTAAGAAATCCAAATAAGAACTTGGAAGCTGAATTAGAATCTTCCTGGTCTGGTGAAAAAGAAAGTGAAAGAGCCGTTGTAATAAGCAGATGCAAGTTGATGTTAATTCTCGTCAGGCTGAATTAACAAAAGTAGGTGAAACTTGTACTGATAATAATGATGATGGACTGATTTCTGATACAAAATCAAGAGATATTACTGATGTTCAGAGAATAGCAGTAGCTGAAGATTATGCAAATGTGACGCCCAGAGTAATGTTCCTGGCTTAGAGCCCCGCTCGTCGTGTAACCGCTGTGATTTGTGCGCTGCTCGAGGTGTGACCGCGCAAACCCGAACGCTCGTATCGATCTCCGAATCGCTTGATATAGCAGCCGTGACACGGCCCAGTACCTGGCGTGATGGTATGTGGTACCATCGTGTGCAAAATACAATCACATCTGATTCACATAGCCTGTAATCTGGACAGCATGCTTTAAATTTGTGACGAGTTAAAGCCGATAACGGTGCCCTGTCTTTGACGGCCCCGTAATGTCTTTTAACAGGATAACAATGGCCGAATGTTGCTCGTACTGTCCTGACCTACGTCGACACAAACGGTTTCACACCGTTGCCCTGGCCGGCATATTATTCAGATCTATAACTCACTGAAAGCATTTGTTCATGATCTAAACATACCAGTCCCACAGTCTAATTGAACGATAACTAAGATAAAATTGTTTCTTTGACATTTGTGTCTAGAGGAACAGACATAGAAATGTATGTTATTAACTCCATGGGATATACAATGCAGATAGGCAACGCCTAAGTGGACTGATGAAGAAGCCAGAAATTTAAAAAATCATATTCATCTTTATTTCTTGATTTCGTAGAAATTGGCTCAGCTCGTTGTCCTGTAAGACGAATGGGGTACGCTCTCTGCAAGAGGCCAAGGTCTTTACATGTTTTACGAACAAAATCCTTTTCTGTAAGAGACAATTTGATATAATTCCTTCATGCACCAATAAAGTCGATAGTTAAGTTCTGTTCACTTTCGTAGTAATGCAACTGGATAAGTAAGTAATATTCAAAATCAAAACACTGTTGAATACAAATGTTTTCGATATATTGCTAAATTTTTGCAATTATATATTACACAGTTTCATTGGAGACATGTCCCAGACTTGCTTCCTCACGTCTGCCCACCATCAACGCTTATTACAGACTCTCTCTCAAATTAATTACTTCAAAATGACACAAGTAAAACCAAAATATTACATTTTAACTGTTCACAGAGTTTCACTAATATCGATACAATCCAACTGACTTTTATGTGTAAAATATCATTGTAATGACAAGCACATTTTGTAAAATATTAATTGTTAGATAATTTATAAATATAGCCTTTACAACAGATTTTTAATAATTTTTGTTTACCAAGAATAAGATTATCTGCCGATATCTGGTACTGAGAACAAGACTGATCACACAGGATAATTAATATTTTCAGAAAAAGGCGAAAATTTGAAAAAAACGGAGTTTCAAAATATGATGAAAAATATGATACAATAAATGAAATTTCAAAAAAATAGTCACCAAATATCATAATGCATTCACGACCTCTCACAGAGAAAATAAATTTTGCAAATGTCAAGAAATATGTTTAGCATATGAATGGTATCGAGAGGTTCATATGACACAGCTGTATCGTCGTCTACTACTACAAAGATACATTAAGTTATAGATTCGTTTCAGTGGGCAAGTCTGCAGCCTAAAGGATTACAGCAGATATGTGCCCGCACTACAAAAATTAAAATTACAAATGTGCTTGTTTTACAAAAAAACTGTGGCGCAAGCGCCCTAATAACCGTAAAGCCGTTGATATAATTATTTTTTATGGGTCTATCCGACTGAATTTCTCCGAAGACAGCTGATACGGGATGTCCCAGGAGAAGTGGTGAAAATCCAGGATATGACAGGAACGACCGTTCGAAGCAAAAAGGCCTGGTAAATATGCGCTCTAAAATACATAGCTTAAGAGCTACGAGCACGTCTTCATATTCAGTACTGTGAAACAAATGTCTTCTACTGAAGGCTCTTTACTTTTCATATTTTCAGAATTGGTAGTATGGACCGAAACAAGGAAGAGGTGTCAAGTAAACATGGGCTCCCACCAGAGAGCTATGAGCACTTGTTCATCTTCGCTTCTGTGAGATACATCGCTTCTATTGAAAAAAGGTGCTCATAGCTCTTAAGGTACGCATTCTAGTGCTCAAGTTTAATAATTAATGCTTCGAATGAGCGAGCTTATCATATCACTGAATATTCACCATTCCTCCTGTATCATTTCCCTGAATATTGACCATTCTTGTATAATAAAGTTAGTATTAAATTTGTATTACAATGCATATGTAATATTGGATTAGGATAAATATGTAACCATCAATGACGAATAATAACCTAATTAATATATATACACTGAAGAGCCAATGAAGCTGGTACACCTGCCTAATGCCGTGTACGGCCCCCGAGAACACGCCAAAGTGCAAGACGTGGCGTGGACTCAACTAAAGTCTGAAGTAGTGCTGGAAGGAACTGACACCATGAATCCTGCAGGACTGTCCATAAATCAGTAAGAGTTCGAGGGAGCGGAGATCTCTTCAGAACAGCATGTTGCAAGGCATTCCAGATATGCTCAATAAAGTTCATGTCTGTGGAGTTTGGTGGTCAGAGGTGTTTAAACTCAGAAGAATGTTCCTGGAGCCACTCTGTAGCAATTTTGGACGTGTGGGGTGTCACGTTGACCTGCTGGAATTGCACAAGGCCGTCTGAATGCACAACGGACATGAATGGATGTGGGTTATCAGACAGGATGCTTACATACGTGTCACCTGTCAGAGTCGTATCTAGACGTATCAGGGATCCCATACCACTCCAAATGCACACGCCCCTCACCATTACAGAGCCTCCACCTGCTTGAACAGTTCCCTGCTTGCATGCAGGGTCCATAGATTCATGAGGTTGTCTCCATACACGTCCATCCGCTCGATACAATTTGAAACGAGACTTGTCCGACCAGACCACACTTTTCCAGTTATCAACAGTCCAACGTCGGTGTTGATAGACCCAAGCGAGGCGTAAATCTTTGTGTCGTGCAGTCATCAAGGGTACACGACAAGTTCCTTCGGCTCCGAAAGCCCATAACGATGATGTTTCGTTGAATGGTTCGCCAGCTACCACTTGTTGATGGCCCAGCATTGAAATCTGCACCAATTTGAGGAAGAGTTGCACTCATGTCACGCTGAACGATTCTCTTCAGTCGTAGTTGGTCCCGTTTTTGCACGATCCTTTTCCAGCCGCAGTGATGTCGGAGATTTGAAGTTTTACCCGATCCTGATATTCACGGTACACTCGTGAAATGTCTTACGGGAAAACCCCACTTCGGCGCTATTTCGGGGGTGCTGTGTTCCATCGCTCGTACGCCGACTATAATACAACGTTCAAACTCACTTAGTCTTGATAACATGCCATTGTAGCAGCAGTAGCCGATTTAGCAACTACGCTAGACCCTTGGCTTATATAGGCGTTTCCGACTGCAGTGCCATATTGGATTAAATTGGATTGTTTGGCGGAGGAGAGCAGCCAGCGAGGTCATCGGTCTCATCGGATTAGGGAAGGACGAAGAAGGAAGTCGGCCGTGCCCTTTCAAAGGAACAATCCCGGCGTTTGAATGGAGCGATTTAGGGAAATCACGGAAAACCTAAATCAGAATGGCCGGACGCGCGATTGAGCCGCCGTGCTCCCGAAATCGAGTCCAGTGTGCTAGTCACTGCGCCACCTCGCTCGGTACCACGAATTTACCTTCTCCCCAATCCTATTCAGTACCTCCTCATTAGTTATGTTATCTACCCATCTTATCTTCAGTGTTCCTCTGTAGCACCACATTTCAGTAGCATCTATTCTCTTCTTGTCTAAACTGTTTATTGTCCATGTTTCACTTCCAATAAAAAAATGTTCAAATGTGTGTGAAATCTTATGGGACTTAACTGCTAAGGTCATCAGTCCCTAAGCTTAAACACTGCTTAACCTAAATTATCTTAAGGACAAACACACATACCCATGCCTGAGCGAGGACTCGAACCTCCGCCAGGTTCAGCCGCACAGTCCATGACTGCAGCGCCTCAGACCGCTCGGCTAATCCTGCGCTGCCTTTCACTTCCATACATGGCTAAACTCCATACAAATACACTAAACTAACTAAACTCCTCCCGAACAGACCATGAAGGCCCAACGGTACTGACTAGCCGCCGTGTCATCCTCAGCCCATAGGCATCACTTGATGCGCATATGGAGGGGCATGTGGTCAGCACACTGCTCTCCCGGCCGTATGTCAGTTTCCGAGACTCGAGCTGCTAATTCTCAGTCAAATAGCTCCTCAGTTTCCCTCTCAACGGCTGAGTGCACCACGCTTGCCAACAGTGCTCGGCAGACCAGATGGTCACCCATCAAAGTGCTAGTTCAACCCGACAGCGCTTAACTTCGGTGATCTGACGGGAACCGAGTTACCACTGCGCCAAGGCCGTTGACATGCAAATACACACATCAAAAAAAAGTTTCGCATCACCTCGGTTCCGTGAGTTCCGGAATCTGTACAGAAAATTGGAATAGGGATCAACATAAAAATCATTTCTGCTCTTTTTATTGCTCATGAAAATCACACACTGCATGTTGTACCACCATACACTGAGACCTTCAGAGGTGGTGGTTCAGATTGTTGTACACACCGGTTCCTCTAATACCCAGCAGCACGTCCTCTTGCATTGATACATGCCTGCATTCGTTGTGGCATACTATCCACAAGTTCATCAAGGCACTGTTGGTCCAGATTATCCCACTCCTCAACGGCGATTCGGCGTAGATCGCTCAGAGTGGTTGGTGGATCACGTCGTCCATAAACAGCCCATTTAAATCTAGCCCAGGCATGTTCGATAGGATTCATGTCGGAGAACATGCTGGCGACTCTAGTCGAGCGGTGTCATTATCCTGAAAGTCGTTCAGAAGATGTGCACGATGGGGACGCGAATTGTAGTCCATGAAGACGAGGGCCTAGCCAATATGCTGGCGATATGGTTGCACTATCGGTCGGAGGATGGCATTCACATATCGTACAGCCGTTACGGCGCCTTCCACGACCACCAGCGGCGTACGTCGGCCCCACATAATGCCACCCCAAAAGAGCGGGGAACTACACCTTGGTGCACTGGCTGGACAGTGTGTGTAAGGCGTTCAGCCTGACCGGGTTGCCTCCAAACACGTCTCCGACGATTGCCTTGTTGGAGGCGTATGCGACACTCATTGGTGAAGAGAACGTGATTCCAAACCTGAGCAGTGCATCCGTGGTGTTGTTGGGCCCATGTGTATCGCGCTGCATAGTGTCGTGGTTACAAAGATGGACCTCGCTATGAACGTCGGGAGTGAAGTTGCGCATCATGCAGCGTACTGCGCACAGTTTGAGTCGTAACACGACGTTTTGTGGCTGCACGAAAAGTATTATTCAACATGGTGGCGTTGCTGTCAGTGTTCCTCGGAGCCATAATCCATAGGTAGCAGTCATCCACTGCAGTAGTAGCCCTTGGGCGGCCTCAGCGAGGCATGTCATCGACCGTTCCTGTCTCTCTGTATCTTCTCCGTGTCCGAACAACATCGCTTTGGTTCACTTCGAGACGCCTGGACACTTCGCTTGTTGAGAGCCCTTCCTGGCACAAAGTAACAGTGCGGACGCGATCGAACCGCAGTATAGGCGGTCTAGGCATGGCTGAACTACAGACAACGTGAGCAGTGTACCTCCATCCTTGTGGAATGACTGGAACTGATCGACTGTCGGTCTCCCTCCGTCTAATAGGCGCTGCTTGTGCATGGTTGTTTACATCTTTGCGGGGGAGGGGGGTTATAGTTACGTCTCTGAACCGTCAAAGGGACTGTGTCTGTGATACAATATCCACAGTCAACGCCTGTCTTCAGGAGTTCTGGGAACCGGGGTGGTGCAAAACCTTTTTTGATGTGTGTACTTTCAGAAAGGACTTCCTGACACATAAATCTATTCTTGATGGTAACAAATACCACTTGTCCAGAAACGCATTTCTTGCCATTGCCAATCTGCATTTTAGATCCTCACTACTTCGACCATCATCGGTTATTTTTCTTCCCAAACAACAAAACTCATTTAATGCTTTAAGTGTCTCATTTCCTAATCTAATTCCCTCGGCATCACCTGATTTAATTCGACTACATTTCATTACCCTCGTTTTGCTTTTGTTGATGTTCGTCTTATATCCACCTTTCAAGATACTGTCCTTTCCGTACAATACTATTACAAGTCCTTTGACGTCTCTGACAAAATTGCAATGCCATCGTCGAACCTCACAGATTTATTTCTTCTTCCTCGACTTTACTTCCTTCCTTTTGTTTCCTTTACTGCTTGCTCAGTATACAGATTGAATAATGTCGGGATTAGGCTACAACCTTGTCTCACTCCCTTCTCAACCACTGCTTCCCCTTCATACCCATCGACTCTTACAACTGACATCTAGTTTCTGTAGAAATTGTAAATAGCCTTTCGCTCCCTGTCTTTTACCACTGCCACCTTTAGAATTAGAAAGAGTGAATTCCAGTAAACATTATCAAAAGCTTTTTGTACGTCCATAAATGCTATTAACTTAGGTTTGCCTTTCATTAACCTATCTTCTATGAGAAGTCACAGTGCCAGTATTGCCTCCCGTGTTCCTATATTTCGCCAGAATCTAAACTGATCTTCCCCGAGATCGGCTTCTACGAGTATTTCTATTATGTTGTAAAGGATTCGTGTTAGTATTTTGCAGCCGTGACTTATTAAACTGTTTTTTTGGTAATTGTCACACCTGCCAGCAACTGCTTTCTTTGGAATTGGGATTAATAATATTCTTCTTGAAGTCTGAGGGTTTTTCGCCTGTCTCATACAACTTGCTCACCAGATGGAAACGTGCTGTCATGGCTGGCTCTCCCTAGGCTATCAGCAGTTCTAATGGAAAGCTGTCTACTCCCAGGGCCTCATTTCGACGTCGGTCTTTCAGTGCTTTGTCAAATTCATCACGCAGTATCATATCTCCCTTCTCATCTTCCTCTACGTCCTCTTGCATTTCCATAATATTGCCCTCAAGTGCCTCTCCCTTCTTCGCTTCCTACAGGTGGTTCTCTTTTCTCCAAAGATCTCTATCTTAGCATCTATCTTACCCCTAGTGATATATGATTCTACATTCTTACTTTTGTTCTCTAGCCATTCCTGCTTAGCCATTTTGCACTTCCTGTCAATCTCATTTCTTAGACGTTTGTATTCCCTTTAGTCCGCATCATTTATTGCATTTTTATATTTTCTCCTTTCATCGCTTAAATTCAATATCTCTTGTGTTACCCGAGGATTTCTACTAGCACTTGTCGTTTTACCTACTTGATCCTCTGCTGTCTTCACTATTCATCTCTCAAAGCTACCCATTCTTCATCTTCTGTATTTCTTTCCCCCATTCTTGTCAGTCGATCCCTAATGCTCTCACTGAAACTCTCTACAACATCTGGTTCTGTCAGTTTATCCAAGTCCCATCTCCTTAAATTCCTACCTTTTTGCGGTTTCTTCGGTTTTAATGTGTAATTCATAACCAATAAATTGTGGTCAGAGTCCACATCTGCTTGTCTTACAATTTAAAATCTGGGCCCTAAATCTCTGCCTAACCCTTATATAATCAATCTGATACCTTCCGGTGTCTCCTGCTCTCTTTCTCGTATACAGCCTTCTCTCATGATTCTTAAACCATGTGTTAGCTATGATTAAATTATGCTCTGTGCAAAATTCAACCAGTAGGCTTCCTCTTTCATTCCTTTCCGCCAGTCTACATTAACCTATTACTTTTCCTTCTCTTCCTTTTCCTACTAATGAATTCCAGTCGCCCATGACTATTAAATTTTCGGCTCCCTTAACTATCTGAATAATTTCTTTTATCTCATCATACAGTTCCTCAATCTCCTCTTCATCTACAGAGCTAGTTGGCATATAAACTTTTATTGCTGTGGTGGGTGTGGGCTTCGTGTCTATCTTGGCTACAATAATGCGTTCACTGTACTGCTCATGGTAGCTTGTCCTCGGTCCTATTTTTTTTACTCATTATTAAACCGATTCTTGCATTACCCCTATTTGATTTTATATTTATAATCTTGTATTCACCTGACCAGAAGTCTTGTTCCTCCTGCCACCGAACCTCACTAATTCCCACAATATCTAACTTTGACCTATACATTTCCCTTTTTAAATTTTCTAATTTACCTGCTCGATTAAACACGCTCATCCGTAGAACGCAAGTTTTGTTTCTCCTGATAAAGACGTCCTCCTGAGTAGTACCCTCCCGGAGATCCGAATGGGGGACTATTTTGTCTCCCGAATATTTCACCGAAGAGGATGCCATCACCATTAAACCATACAGTGGAGCTGCACGCCCTCGGGAAAATTGCAGCTGTAGCTGCCCCTTGCTTTCAGCCGTTCGCAGCACCAGCTAATGTTACAGTGCAAGATCAGTCAATCATCCAGACTGTTGTCTCTGCAACTATTGAAAGGGCTGCTGTCTCTCTTCAGGAAGCACACATTTGCCTGGCCTCTCAACAGATACACCTCAGTTGTGGTTACACCTACGATACGGCTACCTATATCACTGAGGCACGCAAGCCTCCCCACCAACGTCAAGGTCCATGGTTCATGGGGGCAGTGGTAGTAATAGAAGTAATTGTAGTTTTATTCGTCCGTGAATCAATTTCACAATGATACAGGACGTTTCCTGGTATTACAAATGAAGACTAAAAGACATAATTCATAAACAGATTTAAGGAAAATTCGCGCGCTTAGACTTCACAGTGCACGACACATATTTTCGGTAGAAAACAGATGTCAAGAATGGTAGTTTGGTGACACATTTACGACAAATATCTTCAGTCAAGATGATGCAACAAGGCTGACAAGTTCGTGCAGTGGGTCAAGTTTTGCTTTAGGACACTCGAGATGTAGCGTTCGATTCCGGGTCTAGGTCTACTTTTTTAATTTGCTAAATAGCTTAGCGCCCGCTGCTTCCCTCGCGTAGACTGTATGGCCTGCAGAGATGTTTTGTTTTGTTTTTATTTGACTGAATTTTTGTACACAACACCTTCTAAGCTTTTGACGCTAGTTAAGGTCATGTGATCATTGTCTTTTCCGAATGTACTTCTGACCAGAAAGCGAATCTGACAGCTGGAGTCCAAAGTTTTTGTTAATCATGCCTTTTGGGTTCTTATGGAGATATTTCAATAGCAATTTTCATCCCCCAACGAATATTTATTTATACCTAACCGAAAAGTGGAATACCCGTTTAATGTAACGAGGCATTTTCTTAAAAATTTTCGTCCCCTGTTGCACGCCTTAGCGGTTGAGTTTCCAGAAACAGTGAAACATGTATTTATTTATTGGCAACCGAGAAGCCCAATACCAATTGTCATAGATGTACCCTTAAAATCCTTTAGTAGGTCTTTAGGAATTATACACTGAAAAACCTGGCCCTTCGTTACCCATGATTTTGCTTCTCCTTCTAGCCTATTGGCCCCGAATTTCAGTTCTTGTTGTTCAGTCATGTTTTCAGGAATTATGTCCTCAAACTGTCTAATGAAGGCTACTGGATGTATAGTTCCTTTAATACAGAATTAATCGAATTTATACGCATTAGCGTGATTTGGTACGTCACTTACATAATCAGTACATTTCTTTCTTCTCACCAAATTTCGACTGTTTGATTAATTTCATTTTCTATTTTGTCTTGCATCTCGTGAAGTACTTTTTGCTCAGTTTCTCTCAGTTTACCCTGAATCGCGCTCGTGTTGCCTTTACAAGAAGATGCTACATGTGAAATATTACGACTAAATATTTCATGGGCATTTTTGATACTTTAAATTACTCAGTTTTATCTGATATTAGCAGTTAGGTGCACTGTTAGCTTTGCTTTTAATTGTTGTTTGTATTACCCCATTTTGATCCTGCAAATCCTTAGTTAACTTTTTGATTTCATTGTCAACCTTTTGATTTATTTCTGACTTACTAACTTCTAATTCTTTCCCCCACTCTTTTGTTTCATAATCTATTTTCCTGCAACATCCGTCAGTTTTAGGTTCAGGATTTGTAAGCTCTGTCCTAAAGCACCGAACTTAGCGTTAATTTATGCTGTTCCTAAATTGATTTCCTTTAACCCCTTGTCTATATTCTCTCTTTCATTTTGTGCTACTTTTTGTTTTTCTAAAATTAATTTTATCAAAGACGTCAGGTCCTGATTATTCTAAGTTGGCAAAGTGTCAGCTTCCTTTACTCCAGACGTTTTACAAAAGCAGTGGAACAAAGACATTGCTACCCCACTCTGCACTGTTGCCAAATTTCTTCAACATGGTGGATCCAAGATGACAGCCATAGATGTGGCAATGTTGCAGACATGTCATGGTGGGAATTTCAAATTTTGATGGGAAAATAGGTCAATTGGGCTACCTCCACTAACTTAACCTCCCCACCCCTCCCCACCCCTGCCCTCTCCCTCTCCCCTCCCCTCCCATCCCTTCACCTCCCCTTCCCATCCAGAAATTGGTGGGAAAAGGACTCAGTCTGTGCTGGGCTGCTGAACAGGATGGAGATAAGTCTTTATTTTACGTGCATAGTTTATTTAAACAATTTGAGGTGTCATAGACAGTAGCTCTGTCCAGCGTGTTCACCATGAGGTCAGAAGTCCAACTGACCTAGTTCACAACACCAACACCAGGGGGCACTGTCAGCCCTCCACCTCTCCCCTCCTGTGACGTAATACAAGATAGCAGTGTGGGGAAAAGTCGCGGGAAAAGGACTCAGGCTGTGTCTAGCTGCTGGACTGGAAGGATGTTTACTGTGTGTACTATGAGCTCAATAGATGAGATGTCTATGCTGGAAAAGGAGGAGCTTAATGGGTGTATTAGCTGTAACCATGCAGCTGAGGGTTGTGTTCATAGCCACCTTAAAGATGTTTGGGAAGCAATGATATTTGGTGATGATGAATATGCTTCATTAAATGGTGAAGATGCAGCAGGATGGGTTAAGTTACACTTCGCACCTTATGCTGGTAAATGCATGTGCTGTAACTGTAGGGCATTCAATAAAAGTCCAGTCAGTTCTCTGGAGCGCAAGAGAGAAAACGTTCACCCACTTTGGCACAAGCATCAATGTGTAAAATTGAGGAAAAGCTGGTGGTGAGTAGGGATGAATTTAGTAAGTGTACTACATGTCAGCACATAGCTGAGGACTGTATCCATAGCCTCCTACATGATGAGGGGATAGAAAAAATAACATATGAGCACATGGTGAACACTTTTTGACAAATAATCACAGTGCAACAGGATGGTATAAAGATGCATTTTAGTACTCACACAGACGAATGCTTGTTCTGGAGGTGCTTACCTTTTTTTAAATTGCCTGACACCCCACATCAACATCATGCTATTCCACAATGAACTATAGGTGTTCATGTTGGGATTTGGAGACCAACTGGCCTAGTTCACAACACCACCACCAGAGTGTGCTGTCAGCCTTCCTCCACTCCCACTTCCATGACATAAAGTGAGGGAACCGATAGGAGCCCTGAATCTAGTCATGTGTTAGGCTTTGGCCAATAGGATGGCAGCATCTGGTAACGTCAATGGAGAGGATATAGGGCTCTGTGGCCTCAGTCTCACCCAGTCAGCCAGCAGCAGCACCAGAAGCAGAAGAACCATGAAGTATCAGCAGCAGTCGAGATAGAGCACAGCCTTGCAGAACTGGAAGAAATGGAAAAGTAAGTATCCCATATCACATCTTTGTCTGTAGTTAGCGTTGTAATAATAATAATAATAATTATTATTATTGTTTTTTTGTCTTTGTCTGTATGTAACGCTGCCTCCTCTTCTTTGGTCAGCAGTAGCCTTTGACATGTAGGAGCTTGCAGGGGCGAGCGTCAACATGTCGATCTCTGTAGCATCTGGACCAGCAGAAACTTCAGCTGCAATCTTGTTGAGACCTGCACTGACCTCTGGACCTGCGACAGTGAAAACTTCCAGCATGTCCGAAGCTGTAGCGGCCATGTAGGGTCCTGGAGCACACATGGCCCACTTGCTGGAGCAAGACAAGAAGCTATTATTGTCTGTCCCATTCATCGATTTCGACAATGAGGTGGCCTGGTCTGTTCCTAACTTTCCGAGTGCTACTGATGGTCCTGAACAAAAGCAAGATGGAGGTCAGTACTGGTCACTGACATATGACCCATCCCATCAGAACATCCTTGTGGTAGATCAGGGACATTGTACAGATGCTGCGCATAGGAAGGTTCCACACATAGCCCACTTGTTGGAGCAGAACGCAGATCTGTTATTGTCTGTCCCACTCATCAGTTTGTGTGGTAAGGATGCACAGTCTGCTCCCAAGACCTCTAATGCTGCCAGCAGTACTAAAGAACAGCAAGATGGGGGACAGTACTGGTCACTGACATACGACCCATCTCAGCAGAACATCTCTGTACTAGCACAGGGATAGAGTGCAGATGCTGTGGATAAGAAGGTATCAAGTGTGCCCATGCTTTTCAGTTCTATGTACAGTTTAATTCCTAGTGGAATGAAATGTGTAAATGTGGGTATAAAAGCACACCATGACAGGGGCTCACATGTGTGAGCAGAAAATGAAAATGCATCAGAGGATGTTAAAGTGCCCATTTCTGAGTTCTGCTGGGAATAAATATGTCGTGCAGAGCGCTACATCAATCAGCAGATGACTGCAGAGTATTATCCAACTCGTACCCCACCCAGACATTTGCCTTACTGGTGTGACATTATCTACACACATCAAAAAATGTTTTGCATCACCCCAGTTCCCAGAACTCCTGAAGACAGACGTTTACTGTGGATGTTATACCGCAGACGCAGTCCCTTTGACTGTTCAGAGATGTCACTAAAACCACACAAATATGTAAACAACTATGCATGAGCAGCGCCTATTAGACGGAAGGGGTTCCAACAGACGATCAGTTCCAGTCATTCTACCACAAAGGAGGTACACAGCTCGTGTTATCTGTAGTTTAACCATGCCTAGACGGTCAATACTGCGATTCGATCGCGACCGCATTGTTACTTTGTGCCAGGGCGGGCTCTCGACAAGGGAAGTGTCCAGGTATCTCGCACTGAACCAAAGCGATATTGTTCGGACATGGAGGAGATACAGAGAGACAGGAACTGTCGATGACATGCCTCGCTCAGGCTACTCAAGTGTGGATGACCGCTATCTACGGATTATGGCTCGGAGGAACCCTGACAGCTATGCCACCATGTTGAATAACGCTTTTCGTGCAGCCACAGAACGACGTGCTACGACTCAAACTGTGTGCAATAGGCTGCATGACGCGCAACTTCACTCCCGACGTCCATGGCGAGATCCGTCTTTGCAATCACGACACCATGCAGCGCGATACAGATGGGCCCAACAACATACCGAAGGGACCGCTCAGGTTTGGAATCACGTTCTCTTCACCGATCAGTGTCGCATATGCCTTCAACAAGACAATCGTCGGAGACGTGTTTGGAGGCAACCCGGTCAGGCTGAACGCCTTACACATACTGTCCAGCGAGTGCAGCAAGGTGGAGTTCCCTGCTATTTTGGGGTGGCATTATGTGGGGCCTATGTACACCGCTGGTGGTCATGGAAGGCGCCGTAACGGCTGTACGATATGTGAATGCCATCCTCCGACCGATAGTGCAACCATATCGCCAGCATACTGGCGAGGTCTTCGTCTTCATGGACGACAATTCGAGCCCCCATCGTGCACATCTTGTGAATGACTTTCAGGATAACGCCAACGCTCGACTAGAGTGATCAGACATGAACCCTATCGAACATGCCTGGGATAGATTGAAAATGACTGTTTATTTCCTTCCTGATAATATACGAGCAATTACTGTAGTTCCATTCAATAATGCCAAGACTAATGTCCTCATGAAGCTGCTAACACACGGAGATGGAATCCGACTAGAACAAGTTTGTGTTTCTTCAATAACACTGTTTCAGCCCAAGTCTCAGCTATTACAGGGTTTATTGCACAGTGTAAAAGGCGTTACATACACTACATTCAGTGAAATTGGTGATGTTCCCCCACCTGAAAAAGTAAAACCAAACACTATCTCATATTTGACGATATTGCTATGGAAAACTAAGACCAAATTCGAATATATTTCTGTTTCGGTTGTCATATGGGTGCCGATGTATTTTATCTGTGTCAAACATATTCCAGAGTCCCGAAACAGTTTGTTAAGGATAATGCAGACCTTATTATAGCCTTCAGACAAGACAATCTGAATTTAGAATATATTTATCTAGCAAATGTAGGAACTAGAATGAGATTTTCACTCTGCAGCAGACTGTGCGCTGATATGAAACTTCCTGGCAGATTAAAATTGTGTGCCTGACCGAGACTCGAACTCGGGACCTTTGCCTTTCGCGGGCAAGTGCTCTACCATCTTTCTTTTCTTTTCTTTTTTTAATCTCATTTTGTTCGCGTGTGCTCGTTGCATCTGCTCGGGGCGGACGTCGTAAGACATCCGTTTAAGTTCGTTGTTGATCGATTAGCTCAGTTTTTTTATTACAGAGGGCTGTTAACCATCTGAACGAACACGCTGAGCTACCGTGCCGGCATCATCTGAACTACCCAAGCACGACTCACGCCCGTTCTCACAGCTGTACTTCCGCCAGTACCTCGTCTCCTGGTAGAGCACTTGCCCGCGAAAAGCAAAGGTCCCGAGTTCCAGTCTCGGTCCGGCACACAGTTTTAATCTGCCAAGATGTTTCAAATGTAGGAACTGACACGTCGTTCAATGATTTTGTAAAGATATGTGCCGATTGCTGGAATCATTCACGGTATGGCTTGTTATTGATAAAACAAGAAAACTGAATGATGGTTGGTACAGGCGAAACTTCCAAGAGTTTCTGTATGTATAGCCCGGTAAAAGAGGTGAGGATATCAATATCCGCTGCATCATGGACAAATGTGCGAGAATCTCTAGCTCTCAAGCCGAGAGAATGTGTATACATAGACAGAACATTCATGCTTTCGTGCATAAAGTTTGAGGTATGCGCAGGGAGCTAGAGACGTATTACCAGACTCATCTGAGAATGATCGCCGCATTAACTGAGTTACTTCATGAAATCGGTAAGAAAGTAATCGACTTAATTGAAAAGGTCTAGGCTATTAAAGGTAAAATAGATGTACATCTACATTTACATATATACTCCGCTAGCCACCAAGCGGTGTGTGGCGGAGGGCACAATTCGCGCCAAAGTCATATTTCCGCCCCTCTGTTCCACTTGCGGATCGCGCGAGGGAAAAACGACTGTCTGAACGCCTCAGTAAGAGCTTTAATTTCCCTTATCTTGATGGATGTTCCCGCTTCCAAAGACTGGGCATTTATTTTGTGCTCATACATTAATGGGGATTTTTGCCTTGTCCTACGCAGTAGGTTACACTTACTAATATTGAGAGATAACTGCCAGTCATTACACCACGCATTTATTTTCTGCAAATCCTCATTGATTTGTTTACAACTTTTTGTGTGATACTACTTTCCTGTAGACTACATCATCTGCAAACAGTTAATGCCGCTGTCAATAATATCAACCAGATCGTTTATGTAAATCGTTGTTGAAAGGGGGGAGCCGGTTCATAATAAGACGAAGAAGAGCGGATATATAAAGCCTCAGGCTGCAGAGAGATGTCAATGAAGCAAAAAGTCATTCAGGGGCGGAAAGCCATTCAACAGAAATTTCGGTTGCTAAGCTTAGGGCATATGAATCAACAACAAACACTAAGAGAGACCTTTAAGCCAGTTATTGAATCTCTCATGCAGTGACATTCGGCGTCAGCAGAGGAAGACCGAACATGCTGGGTATGCAGCCTATAAATATATTTGATTACACAATGCAGAGTGGTGATAGACAGTTTGAGAGAACACCTGGCTTAATGAATCTTATTTTCCTAAGACCCACGAAAGAACTCATAAATTATTCAGTTAATGATAGGGAAATGTACCGTGAAATACTGCATTTGACTGATGTACATAAGATCGCAAATAGCCAGAGCAACAAGAAAACCAGTAGGAAACAAATACTTGTTGGTGAAAACAACAATAACAACAGCAGCAGCTGCGGCGATGGTATTAACATTGAGCATAAAGCAGTGAACAATCGACCCCGCAGAAATTACATATACTATGATGACCCCAATGAGCTAATAGATCGACTACGTCTGCTCATGGCATCAGCTGCTGCAGGTAATACAGCTCATTCGAATGAGGCTGTTTTAGTAATCACTGAGCTTTGAGAGAGAGGTATCATCGAACAAGTACGGAGACAGAAGTTCGAGAACAGCACAAACCAGCATGCAAAACATACCCTCGTAGGCATGTTATGATTAAAGGTTTGAATGACTTACGGCAGGCTGATCTTGTAGATATGAGGGAATATTCACATGATGATTTTAATGGTTATTGATATACACTCGAAATTTACCCGGACATTAACTGTTAAGACAAATATGGGGTAAAATGTAGCGGATGTGTTTGAGTGTTCGCTGCAGACAGGGACGAATCGATGTCCAGACAACCTCCAAACCGATCATGGTGGAGAGTTTTATGATAGGTATTTCAAGACTATGATGCAGCGGTATGGAACAAATCACTACTCAACATTCAACCACCTGAATGCAAATATCGTGGAACGTCTCAACAAAACAACAACAGCTCAAATGTTGATGCTTTTTAATCTTCGCAGCCCGTACAAATGGACAGATATCCTCCCAGAAGTAACTGCTCAGTATAATCGAACCAAACATAGTACAATAAAAATGAGACCAATCGATATTCATGATAATGACCTCATGGATACGATGTAGTATTGCATTAAAATGCTTGATCCACGCAGACAGAAATTTAATGTACGTGATTTGGTACGTATCTCAAAACACAAGACGGCATTTCAGAAATCATACCAACCAAACTGGTCAACAGAGATATTTACAGTTTCAAAGGTGCAAAGAACTAATCCTAGAGCTTATATTCTGAAGGATAGTAAAGGTGAAGAAATTGTAGGCTGCTTCTACACCGAGGAGTTGCAGAAAAGCTCATAACCGGGTTTGTTTCTCATGGAGAGAGTCGTAAGACGTCGTGGAAATAAAGGACTACTCAAATAGCTTTGTTTTCCTGCTACTGAAAACAGTTGGATTGATGCCGACGATTTGCTATACATATAATGGGGGCGCACAGTCCACAACCACCGCTGTAACATGCATGCTACGTAGGAGACGCATTAGAGGAGGTGGTGGTACTCTAGACAAACTGCCAGTGGAATTACGCATCCCTGGGTACAACTACTTTGGACCTGGTACAAAGCTTCATAAACGCTTGGCAGGAGGTGATAATGGGATTAATCTGTTCGACGAAGCGTGTAAAGAACATGACATTGCATATGCTGCAAATAAAGTTCTATCAAGTCGTCACATTGCAGATAGGATTTTAGCTGATAAGGCTAAGGCGATACGCAGAAGAAAGGAAATTGGTATAGGTTAACACATTGCAATATTTGCAGTTGATAAAACGATGAGTGGAAAAATTAAGTTGGCTTTAGGAGTGACGAATTTCAAGCTAGTTATGACTGCTGCACGTTGTGCACTAAATAAGAAGGAGGAGGGTGGGAAGAAGAGGTATTTGAAGAACTGTATCCTGACAGCGAAATATGCAGCTAAAAATGCTCAGAAGCAGAAGAGCGCGGGAAAAAGAAGAGGATCGGTTAAAGCACCTCGAGTTCTACCAGTACCCAAGACGTCGGGTGGTTTTCTTCCATTTCTCATCCCAGCCCGCTCCGCTCGCTCGGTGGTAGGTTCCCTCGCTGGTGGTACTGCAGCTTTTGCTCGAACAGTCAAGAACGAGGTAAACTCCCAAGCGCAGTTAGAAGGAACAAGAAGACGCAACCACACGATGAAAGATGCAGCCATCGGAAAAGGACGGTACTTGAAACCGTGCAGGAAAGGGCTTGGTCTATTCATAAATTTAAAAAAAAAAAGCCCATTAGCAGTCCTACCAGATCGGCCACTCGCAAATACTGATCTTCTTAAGTTTGTTAAAAAAAAATCAACATTCCATGATTCCGTGGTGGGTTTATGCGGGATACATTACCGAAGACTATGTGGAAAACTGGTGAATGTGACATTGTGAATTTAGATTTTGCTGGAGGTCCCGGCACCCACTGGGTGTCATATGTTACGAAAAATGCAAATATCGTCTACTATTTCGACTCATTTGGTGACCTGCAACCGCCAGAAGACTTACAACGATACTTCACTTGCAGAAGACGTGTGTTCTACAATTTTCGGCGCTATCAGGACTTTAACACACATCTCTGCGAACATCTACGCATCATATTTCCCTTGACGTTCACAAAGAAGAAGGAGAATATACGAGGTTTGTCCGGAAAATACGTATAAAAGTTGAATAATAACTTTATTTTACAATTATTCAGGTATTACAATATGGTCTCCTTCAAAGTACTCGCCCTGATACGCGATACACTTCTGCCAACGCCGTTTCTACTGTTGATAACATTGCTGAAAGTCTTCAGTTGTGATGTTGTTCAGTTGCCGTGTCGTTTCCGCCTTGATGGCTTCCACAACTCGCAAGTGCCGCCCCCGAAGCGCCATTTTGCATTTCGGGAACATGAAGAAGTCACACGGGACTAAATCGGGTGAATAAGGCGGGTGGTCTGTCACGGTGATTGAGCTTCGGGCCAAAAACTCGCGCATAACGAGCGACGTGTGAGCGGGCGCATCGTCGGGATGAAGGATCCACGTGCCCCCTTTTGCCAACTCCGGTCGAACTCGGGCCACACGAGCTCTGAGACATGTCAGAACTTCAACGTAAAAATTTCCGTTCACTCTCTGGCCGGGAGGGACAAATTCCTTGTGAACAATGCCCCTAGAATCAAAGAAAACAATCAACATTGTCTTCACATTGAACCTTGATTTTCGAGACTTTTTTGTTCTCCGTTCTCCTGTTAGTTTCCATTCCTTGCTTTGAGATTTGAGCTCCACATCGAAGTCGTAAAACCAGGACTCGTCTCCAGTGATGACTCGGTTGAGAAAGTCCCCTCGTTCCTCTACTTCCAACCAATCCTCACAGCACTCAACCCTCTTTGCTTTCTGTTCTGGCGTGAAGAGCTTCGGTACGATTTTCGCACACAATTTCTTCATTTCAAGTTTTTGTGTCAGGATTTCGTGAACGATTGTTTTGGGGATTGTCAGCTCGTCAGCAATCGTTCTGACTGTCAATCTACGGTCTTTAAGAGCGCAAGCCCGAATTCGTTCAACATTTGCATCGGACCTCGATGTCGACGGGCGTCCTGGGCGAAGGTCATCGTTCACTTCTTCTCGGCCATCCCGGAACCTTTTTAACCACTTGTTCACGGTTGGTTCCTTCAGAGAATTGTCTCCGTAAACCTGTTTCAAACACTCAGAAATCTCACGGCCATTCTTGCCTAGCTTTGCAAGAAACTTGATGTTGACGCGCTGTTCCTCAATCAGAGAGAGCTCCATGCCGACGGCAGGTGAAAAAGGGTAACTGTCAACAAGCTGCCGCACACTCCCACCTTCACGCAGAGTGCTGTGACTCGAACTGAGCGTTGGTGGGATTGATTACAGCAGTAGTCCCATCTGGCGGTGACTGCAACTTGTAACATAAAGACATTATTCAACTTTTATACATATTTTCCGGACAAACCTCGTATAAGGAAGAACTTTAAACATTCCTACGTCAGTTGAGGTTCAGATGCAGTCTCGTACATTTTGACTTTAAAAGAACGATCATCTCTATTATGTGCAAATTACATCCCACCAATTGATTTGAGCATTGGTAAATGGAGTATTGTAGTATTGTATTGACTGGACTGGAGACATATAGAAGCATCCCAAATATCACCAAGACTAACAACAAACTGCATCGGAATATTAATGGTGAAAAAGAAATTGTGCATACGATATCGACGATTGAAATGAAGTCTTAAAGCAGTCTTGGAAAGGTATTGAGCTACGTGCAAAAATCAATATACTTAAATCTGAAATAAGGACAGGCTTTGAACAAGGATCCTAGTAAATTTTACATGTCAGATCAGACTGTGGACATACTGCCTGTCAGAACAATCCGAGTCGAACGTAAAATTGCAACGAAGTCCTATCTCAACGATAGTCTGATTCATACCATTTACGGATGCTTCCTCTCAGCTGCAACAGGGTATTAAGGTCATCGAGCCTCCCACCAATGCAATATACCTTCCAGTAACAGTTCAGACATTGGACTGTTTTAAGTTACGTATTGTGGACCAGAATAAACAATTTGTTGACTTTCGTGGTCAGTAAATGATTGTACGATACATCTAAGGCAGGATGGACGTACGGTTTAAAACCAGTGCACGCAATCCGCAGCACGTCACTTCGCTGCCAAACCGCAAAATGACAACACGCGTGAACTACGAGTTTCTTAAATCAATTGGCTTGAAAGCTCGCAATGACTTCCTCACTCAATATAAACAGTCCAGTAGAGTATGATGAGCCATTTGTACGTCAGCAATACTTCTCGCATAAACCTTATGCTTCAACCACATTTTACAAGAATGATGATATTAGGATTGTCATCCAGCTCCAAGACGCACTGATGCTTCCATGGGTATATTCGGAGGGGGGGTCATTCAAGAAAACCGACAGCAGCGCTACAGCGTGATCCAAGCTTCCACGTAACGTTTTAGCATCCCCGTTTCAAGAAATACTCTATGAACTCAATGGATCCGAGATCGACCATACAAGCAATGTCGGCATAACATCAACCCTTAAAACATACGTCTCTGCATCACACACGGATCTGAATGGCTTAGAAAATGCAGGATGGTTCACGGACGATTCAGTGGATAGAACAGTTGCAGAGCACAAACGATTTACTGCATGCATACCTCTAAAAATGCTTATGAGCTACTTTGAGGATATGAAGTAGATTATTATGAATACTAAACAGGATATCATTTTGGTACGGAGTGCGACGGATAATAACTTATACATTCAAGGAGCTCAAGAAAGAGGCATTCTGTTTTAAAGTTTAAGAATTCAGTGAGGTTTATGCCTCTTATTTTCGATGATAAGCTAACATGTAGCCACACCAGAGCGTTCGGAAAGCGCAGTCTATCAAAGCGGTTAGTATTTTAAAATATTGTATAAGAGTTGTCAAGGAACGTGAAGAGCAGGCTGAATTCGCTTGAGATATTTTATGTTAACGAATTGTCACAGAGGTACAATGTGCTGCGAACACCCATGGTGTGGTCAGCCATGAAAGACATCCGAGAGCAATTTTTTCTCCAGAATCTGCGTTGAGGCTGGAGAGCTGCCATTTACAATTAGAAGATAATTTATCACGGTGCAACAAGCATGCAAAATTTCAAAATTTTATCTGTACTACATGCACCAGCCTATCCATTATACAATATTTTAATAATCGTTTGAAAAACAACAATTACCTTCGGAATAAGTATAAAAAGCCGTCGTACAGGAATTTGCTTGGGAGATGCTAAATGTTACAGCAAGTTTAGTGCAGATAATCTTGGCTATCCAAGGAACACAGCGATCTTTAAATTGTAACAGTTTTCACAGTTTAAACTCCCAGTTTAGTAATTAAAGCGTCTGTTTATAATATTATCGATCGAGGTAGCGCAGTAGTGAGACACTGGACTAACATTCAGGACGGCCAGAGTTTAATTCCCTTCCGGCCATCCATATTTCAGTTTCTAGTGGTTTCCCTAAATGGGTTGAGGCAAGTGAGGGGATGGTTCGTTCGAAAAGGACATGGCCGATATCTGCCCCGCCATGGCCAGTCCAGCCTGATACCTATCTCTTGACCTTGTCGTCTATGGGAGATTGAACCCCTGTCTCTCTCCTCCTCTTTCATTACGTTTTAAACAAGTGCTGCATGTTTATTAGAGTGTATACAGGTGTGTCTCAGAAGCGAGCGGGACTCTTTTGGCTGCTTAGTTGGTATTCATGGCCATGTCTGAAGGAACCGCTTGCTCGTGGCATTCAAAATGTAGAGCCCTTGCTATACGCTATGTGATCAAAAGTATCCGGGCACCTGGCTCAAAATGACTTACAAGTTCGTGGCGCCCTCCATCGGTAATGCTGGAATTCAATATGGTGTTGGCCCACCCTTAGCCTTGATAACAGCTTCCACTCTCGCAAGCATAAGTTCAATCAGGTGCTGAAAGGTTTCTTGGGGAATGGCAGCCCATTCTTCACGGAGTCCTGCACTGACGAGAGGTATCGATGTCGCTCGGTGAGGCCTGGCACGAAGTCAGCGTTCCAAAACATCCCAAAGGTGTTCTATAGGATTCAGGTCAGGACCCTGTGCAGGCCAGTCCATTACAGGGATGTTATTGTCGTGCAACCACTCCACCACAGGCCGTGCAGTATGAACAGGTGCTCGATCGTGTTGAAAGATGCAATCACCATACCCGAATTGCTATTCAGTAGTGGGAAGCAAGAATGTGCTTAAGACATCAATGTAGGCCTGTGCTGTGATAGTGCCACGCAAAACAACAAGGGGTGCATGATCCCTCAATGAAAAACACGACCATACCATAACACCAACGCCTCCGAATTTTACTCTTGGCACTACACACGTTGGCAGATGACGTTCACCGGACATTCGCCATACCCACACCCTGCCATTAGATCGCCACATTGTGTACCGTGATTCGTTACTCCACACAATGTTTTTCCACTGTTCAATCGTCCAATGTTTACGCTTCTTACATCAAGTGAGGCGCCATTTGGCATTTACTGGCGTGATGTGTGGTTTATGAGCAGCCGCTCAACCACGAAATCCAAGTTGCCTCACCTCCAGCTTAACTGCCATAGTGCTTGCAGTGGATCCTGATGCAGTTTATAATTCCTGTGTGATGGTCTGGATAGATGTCTGCCTATTAGACATTATGACCTGCCGGCCGGAGTGGCCGTGCAGTTCTAGGCGCTACAGTCTAGAGCCGAGCGACCGCTACGGTCGCAGGCTCGAATCCTGCCTCGAGCATGGATGTGTGTGATGTCCTTAGGTTAGTTAAGTCCAATTAGTTCTAAGTTCTAGGCGACTGATGACCTCAGAAGTTAAGTCGCATAGTGCTCAGAGCCATTTGAACCATATGAACATTATGACCCTCTTCAACTGTCGGCGGTCTCTGTCAGTCAACAGACGAGGTCGACCTGTACGCTTTTGCGCTGTACGTGTCCCTTCACGTTTCCACTTCGCTATCACATCGGAAACAGTGGATCTAGGGATGTATAGCAGTGTGTAAATCGCGCGTACAGACGCATGAAACAATTGACACCCTATCACTTGATCACGTTCGAAGTCCGTGAGCTCCGCGGAGCGCCCCATTCTGCTCTCTCACGATGTTAATGACTACTGAGTTCGCTGATATGGAGTACCTGGCAGTAGGTTGCAACATAATGCACCTAATATGAAAAACGTATGTTTTTGGGGGTGTCAAGGTACTTTTGATCACATAGTGTATATTGACGACGTATTGACTTGCACATTGTTAAGCTTAAGGCTGTTGGAAGCTAACGAGGGCACTCCAAGATAGGAAATCGAAGACACCATGCAGAGAGCAGACAGAAGTACTAGCGTTTATGTTAAAAGAGGTTAACAGTAACAGGAGGCTCCTACGAATTGCAGATATTCTGGGCAGCTACCCCAAGATAGAAATTTCACTTCAGAAAATTAGCTGGCAATTCTATCCATCGCCTAGACGCTGTTATAAGTAGTCACAGCAGAAGACAGACTGGAACGTCTTAGCTCCTGAGAACAGAAATGTCAGTGGGTTTACGTAGGTTAGAATGAGATGGCAAACGGGTGAAACTGCTGGAACGGCGGTCCCCACTCGCGAGAGGCGTCAGGGTGGGGCTAAGTGACGTAGAACACAGTTGTTGCCAGCCATAATGGGAAGGTCAGTGACGTTTATCTTTCGGTTGGACGCTGTTGCTATCAGACTTGGAGTCTATTAACGTAAAGTCCAGAAACATCGCCACCTACAGAGTAGCAGGAGGGAAAGGACTTGAACGTGGTTGACCACAGGTACCAGGAAGGTGTAAAGCCCAACGTCAGATTGGCCGATGTATGTAAAGTACTGGTAGATTGGCGGGACGACTTTAGATAGGGAGAAATGGTGCGTCGACACAATCCCTTAAAAACCCACGTCTTTTTGTATTCAGTAAAGTTCTCAGTCAGATCGTTGTTACGCCAACTCCACGTTGCTCGTCGCCAACCTTGGGTAAACTCCAACTAGTCTGTTTTTCTCATTTGGATTGCTGTTCTAAATAAGTGTACTTTACAGTGCTGCTAGTAGTAACCACTTTTGTTAGTTCTCATTTCACGGAGTTTTGATGTGCAATCAAGGGCATACTTTACTTTTTCTAATGTTCATAATTAGCCTTCAGTGTAATAGTTGGTCTGAATGCAAACATATAGTGTTACTAGGACCCCTAAGTTCCTTACCTTTCCTGCTGGTCAGAGTTAGACCAGTTGACATCACAGCAGCTGAGAAGAGTGCTCCACCTACCATCTTCGAAGGATGCCATGGGTCTATGGGTCTGATGATGGTCATGTGATATGACCGAAACCGGTCACCTGTGTTCTTGTAGCATACGTAGTGCGATCAAGACTGAATTTTAAAAAAGGAAATGTTTTTAAAAATATAAAATTTAAACTGATACAAAGCTGGTAACTGCCAGTAAAGTTACAGCTACATGGCGTAGCATGGTAGACGCAACTCAGCGGCTGCAAGAGGTAACAGTCACTGTAGGTTGTATCAGACTAGAGGCTCACATGCCAAAGTTACCACATGGTGGAAACAGAACAAGTTACGCCACATATTAACAGTTGAGGATACTAGCTGCTTAATTCACAAAAAAAAAAAAATATTTTAAATAGCATATAAGTGTTCATCTCACATATCCAGGTTTTCGTGTATGACATACTGAACAAATTTGTATTGGGCTTAAAGTTAAGAATATCAAATATAAAAACCTACAAAACAAAAAATAAACAAAAAACATATCACTATACAAATATTGACTCCACGATGCTCAGGAATATTAATAGCAAAATATTTGAAAATGAAGCTCTAGTAGTGAAATCTTACAAATAGAATTAAGCCATGTTATGTATGGATCTGAATACACAAACAAAACCTTGAAATTTTTTCATAAAAGCAACATACATGAAATACAGAGTGGCCCCACCCCTAAATTTTAAGCCCACCTAAGGAAACTACTGAAATCTTATGATTTCCTGTTATCTGACTTTGATGTCTTGCCACGAACCCAACAGCACCAAAGCTACGTTTCCAACCGAAGATTCATAAGCCTAATTCTCCAATACATTGTAGAGTTAACTAAAGAAATAGTCCAGTATATTTTATCAGCAGCAAGCTAAAAGACATCTTCAGAAATTTTTTTACTTACGAAAAGAATTTCTCAATTTAGAATTGCTATGATCTTATAAAAGATATCAAAGGCATACTGATACTAGAGAGAGCCAAATTTGCCTCAATGGATGTAGTAAACCTTTACACCAACACTTCTATTCAACAGATAATTAAAAACAAATTATTAAAACACAAAACGTTATCCAAGGCAGTGATATATGAACTCACTGAACTGCTAGAAGTAATCCTGTCACATGATTATTTAAATTTTAACAATAAAATTTACAAGGAAGCAGATTGTCTTGCAATGGGCAGCAGTTTGGTAGGAATCCTTGGAGATATTTACATTAAACACGCTTCAGTCAGAATGTTTATTTAAAGATAAAAAGAATTATTACGAAAGGTATGTTGGTGATAGCATTATCCTTTATAGTGGCATAACCAGAGAGTTTGAAAAAGTTGCAAATGCTCTCAGTAGCATGCACAACAACATTTAACGTTACTGCAGAACACCAAGTGGGAATCAACTCTCTTAATCTTACTATCTCTAATGCAAACAACAAACATGCCTTTCAAAATTACCGAAAACCTACCAAAACTCCTCCTGACACCCAATATAACACAGAATGGCATTCTTCAGACCTACACTTAATCATGTACACAACGTCCCACTCAGTCCTCTTGATGAACAAAAAGAAATTAACAGTATCAAAGGAATTGCATGCAGGAATGGATACAACCCAGACATAATTGATATAATTCGCAACAAAATCAATAAGAAACAAGACACAGTTCCAACATCACATCCACAAGAACAAATACACACATTTGCTCGCATCCTGTTTACAGGAAAAATTTCATATCAAGTATCTAACCATATTCATAATAGTGATATTCAAATATCCTTCATCACTACTTTATCAAAGACATTATATGGAAGCACCAATAATTATCACGGTGACTAATAAACGGTTAACATGTAAAATACGAAATACTTTTGTAAGAAAATGTGATAAATGTAATGTGAAAGTGACATGGATACACTAGCTGTGTGTAGTTAATACAATATTTTACAGCACATGTTGCTTAGCCAGTTCCAAATATTTCACTGGGGTCTATTTAGTCATCATCACATCATTTGTTTTTTTTGAAACAGTCATCTCCAAAACTGAGTGTGGAAATACAATAGGGTACCCAAAAAAGCCGGAATTATTTCTTAAAAGCTATATATTGTGGTGTTTCAAAAGTCTAATCAGGAAACATCGCGTTTCTTTACCGCTTGAGCGACGCCAGGTAAGAAATGTTAATATATATATTTATTTATTTGTAGTATGTTAAGTGGAGACTTGTTGTTTAAAAAGAATTTGTTTCTTTTCTTTCATGTCGAGCGTGGCAGATGATCCAGTGGGGACTCCAGACGCGGCGGACGACGAGAGCTAACCACAATTGCATCGTGGTCGACGGCCGGCGGCTGGAAGAACCGTTGAAAAATCATGCTGACCGTTATTAAAATATGTTTTATGTCTTTTTTATAAAATGAAAACGAAGTTCAATGTTGAAGGTGGAAGGATAAAGTTTGTAATTGGATGTCAGTTGGTTATCAACTGTTAAATAAACTTCGAGTTGGAAGTTGGAACAGTCAGTTGACTCTGTTGTTACGACATGCATCGTAAATATTACTTATGTGTGAGATTTGCAAGTTTTATTAAAATTCAGACTTCTTGAAGAGGTTCTGGCAGGGTTTTGTCGAGAGTGTGGACGATCTTCAATGGTTGACTGGTATGAAGTTTTATTGGTGAGAGGTCGACACGTATTGATATTTTGAAAATAATCGATACTGTGAAGGGTGTTAGGATTCTGTTTTGAAACTTTATCGGCGATTGTGGTCGGAAGGATCGGTTTTAAAGTGGAATATTTCGTTGAATGAGAACAGGATTGATTCTTTAGTGACATTAATTAATTATTTAAGGAAAAATCAGGAGAATTTCAATTTACTCTGGCAAAGACACAAGAAGTGTCAGACCGCACAACGAATATATAGAAACTCTGTGACTTTGTTGAACCGTCAAAATTTTTCTTTTTACGGTAAAACTTGTCTACAACAGGGACTGGTGAATTTTGCTGCGTCTGTCCTTATCTTCTAGGTTGAATCTGCTACAGCTTAATGTTTTTCTTTTTGGATTTTTCAAGTAACTGGGAAAAGAACTTATAATTTGATCTGCGGTGGACCGTCGATATTGGGTACACGGTTAGGCTGTTGTGAAGCCTATTGGTTTGCGGATTGCCTTTCTTGCCCCTGCTGCAGACATCGTTGCTGAGTTGCTGCGACAGGATAAGCGGTTCAGCGCAATATTTTCAAATTATTTACAAACCAACCTTATCCGCTTCAAAATACCCTCCATTATAACTAATACATTTGTCCCATTGGTGCTTCCACTGTTCAAAACATATTTGTAGTCATTTTTAGAAATGGCTGACAGCTCTTCCCTTGTTTTTTCTCTTGCTTTCTTCAATCTTGTCAAATCGGTGTCCTTTCATGCCCCTTTTCGTGCATGGAAATAAGAAAGAGTCGCACGGAACCAGGCTAGGCGAATAAGGTGCGTGGTGCAGCAGAACCAATGCCATTTTTAGTCAAAAACAGTCGAACAGACATGGCTGTGTGTGTAGGCGCATTGTCATGGTGAAAGAACCAGTCTCCTTTCCGCCACAAATCGGGTCTTTTTTGTCGAACACTATCGTGAAATCTTCTTAATACTTCCAAATAACAGGTTTGATTGATAGTCTGGCCTTATGGAACAAACTCTGAATGAGCTATGCCCTTGGGATCAAAAAAGCAAATCAGCATTGTTTTGATGTTTGATTTGACTTGACATTATTTTGGACGGGATGACGATGACGCCTTCCATTGACTTGACTGTTGCTTTGTTTCTGGGTCGTAACCATAGCACCATGACTCATCGTCAATAATGACCTTCAACAGATAACTTGGATCAGTTTCAAGCTGCTGTTCTGAAGCAAGACATGTTTCAACTCTTCGTTCCTTCTGATTGTCAGTCAGAACCCAAGGAACAAACTTGGCAGCAATCCTTTTTACTCTCAAATCTTCATTTAAAATTCAATGAACCGAGCTCCAAGATAAATCTCATTTTTTCAGTATTTTCGTCGATTCGGACAATTGATGCAAGTCCAGAACGAGATTTGTCATCAATCGACATGTCGCCAGGTTTAAATCGAGAAAACCACTCGTACACTTGAGTTTTCTACAAAGCGTCATCTTGGTAAGCTGTTTTCAACATTAAAATAGTTTCAGCAGCATTTATGCCAAATGGAAAACAAAATTTCAGACCTGCACATTGTTCACTCAAACTTGAAATCATAATAAACGAAACAAGAACAAAGCAGCGCTAACAAAACCAATCACTGCAGATGAACATAAGAAGCCAGGTCGACAACACAGGCGGCACTGAACTGGAAATGCGTTGTGTTACACATGCCTAGCGGCAGAAATGCCTACTACACAAGCTCTGCCCACAGTAATGTTGTGTAAACCACCTGAAGATGGGCACAAGCCCGCTGGTCGTGTGTTAAATAAAATTACCTTCTGGTAGCGGTTTTTATTCTACAACCAACCTAATATCTGCTGTTGCACTGTCCTATACAATTTTTAATTTTGCATAATACTGGCATTGATATGTGAGATGAACGCTTATAAGTCCTATGCTGTTTAAAATATTTTTGTAAATTAAGCTGCTAATATCCTCGATTGTTAATAGAGGGTGTGACTTGTTCTGTGTCCACATTGTGGCAACTAAGACATGTGAGCCTCTTAGTCTGCTGACACCTTCAGTGAATGTGACGTTGAGAGAGGACAAGTTACTCTCTCACCTATTTTCCTCATACAGAAAATTATTAAAGATTTTATTACAACCTGATGCACCTTGCACAAGACTCTACAAAGTTAATGACATGAGCAGACGTTGATGGAACTTGGTAGGGCGCTAAAAGTATGAGATATTTTTATGGTTCTTACCTCATAGAAATGGCATGTTTGGAGTTGAAAGCAATTGGTGGAGAGTCCATCCCTCAGTAAATCTAGCCAGACAACTCTACTACAGCAGTATGGGGCAGACAGGGCAGCCTCTCCTCGAGACAGGTCTCCAACAGAACAATGCTGAGCTACCTGCAGCAGTGCCAGCAGATGGCTGGGCTGGGGGCAACAGACTGAAGGAATGCGTCTACACAGTGGAGTCGTAAATCGGGCATTGTGTGCAGAGCCACGCGTAATAAAAATTCACAAGTTTTCATGTTGGCTGATACTGCAAATAGGCCTGTGAATCACTTCCATTGGCCGCCTTGGCTGTATAAGAAACTCTGGTGTCTGAGAAATGCTTGGAGATAGAATCTTTATTACACCTCAGAGCTAGGACTAACAAGCTCCAAGGGACAGGTGATTTAGATAAAGATCTTCAAGATTGTATCTGTTCGCTTGTTGGCATGGGAAGCGACACGACTTCAGAGAAAATCATCTTCCCCCTCCGAAAAACTTAAAAAAGTCAGTAATTGGCGATTTCTTTTTTTTTCATAGACACAGGTTTCTTAACTCTTGCCCTGGTTCAACATGAGTTTGTGCTGACGTGTGGGAGGAGAGATTTAGTGCCTCTAGAGCCCTGTGATTGTCTCAAGATGGCATGGAGGTGCTGTCGTTCGTGTACTTTGTGGGAAAAGGGATTTTTTTTCTGAAGAGGTGCGAGGCACTCGGGTGCTGGACTTTGGTCTGGTAAGAAGACTTCTGGTCGAAGCTCTGGCAGGTGTCGTACGACTGACTTCACTTGCAAGTAGTTAGGCTGGGGATCCTGTGGTGAAGTTCTTACTGTATCAACAGTGTGACTTCAAACGTCTTCGACCACTCGTTTGCCTAGGGCGCACTTATTCGTTTTTGGTTTACCAGTCTTGACGTTTGGTATCCTTGTGCGCTCTGTCATTTAAGTGAGCCAAATTGGTCCTTGGTACGACCAGCAAACAGGTGTGTCACATACTAAAATCTATCGTGATTTCAGGGATCTGGTAGTGAGTAAATTGCGATCTGTCTGCCTAATCAATAGATCGTGAGATTTTTACCTTTCTATTGTGGCCGTGATCGATTCACAGGTACCCCCTTACATCTCACCTCTGCCGCACCCATCTCGCCAGCCGCAAGTTACGTCACCGCACGAAACAAACAGGGTAACGTACTGCCGCTCTGGTATTGACAGGACGTACAGATCTCAGTCGCCACTAGCTCTCAGCTGCACCTATATAGAGAAACTTATGTAGATTTGATTAATAAAAGTCTGCTCTCCATCAGATAAATTCAGACTGCGTTTTCTACATTTTTAGGTCCAGAGTGATTGTAGTAATGAAGTATTTTATGTGACAACAGCATTATTGGTTTTCAATTTATTCGTCAGTTACTATATATGAGTACTGTCGTCTCATAAATCTGTTTGGAAGAAAAACTGTCCGTTCCTAATTTTTTCTGTAAGTTAATGTTTATTTATAATGTTTTAGATAATTGTGCACTACTATCACTACTGCCACCCAGGATCCTTGTCCATTGTACACTTAAACCACCTGTTAGTTGTTTACCGTATTCAATCAATAACTTGTTTAGCATAATTTATATGTTTTTCCCTTTTGGAAAATAAATGTTGTTAGAGCTTTAGTAAATTTTGCATACATTCTCAATCACTTATAACAGCCCCACAGGGTTAACTTTCAACGTCTTGCAGCAGTTAGCGACATCTACAGTGCTATGTCATGTTGCTATAACATTGGTTAGTTGGTTTATTTGGGGGAGGCGACCAAACAGAGAGGTCATCGGTACTATCGAATTAGGGAAGGATGGTGAAGGAAGTCGGCTGTGCCCTTTCAAAGGAACCATCCCGGCACACGCCTGAAGCTATTTCGGGAAATCACGGAAACCTAAATCAGGATGGCCAGGCGCGGATTTGAACCGTTGTCCTCCCGAATGCGAGTCCAGTGTGCTAACCACTGCGCCACCTCGCTCGGTGCTATAACTTTACTGGCAGTTACCAGCTTTATGTCAGTTTCAACTGTTTTGATTTTGTGTGGTTTTAATAAAAACTTTTTAATGAAATATTTTATGTGCCAACAGCATTATTGATTTTCAATTTATTCGTCAATTACTATATATGAGTACTGTCGTCTCATAAATTTGTTCGGAAGAAAAACTGTCGGTTCCTAATTTTTTCTGTAAGTTAATGTTTATTTATAATGTTTTAGATAATTGTGCATTTTCTGAGGAAGACACCCATTGTCACTGTCGAAACCTGTAAAAGTAACATATTCTTGGAATCGGTTGGCTGTTCTGTACTTATCATATTCTTATACGATTGCTGTCTCACAGCCATGTTTAGATTTGTATGGATAAATTCATGTTTTTTTCTCACTTATCTTGACATGAAATTCCGGTTCTCGATTCCATAATTCAACAGTACACAAATGCGCATAGCGTTCAAAAGCTATAGCGTAGTCTTAGCTCTTGCACGTAACCGCGGAAGATTTAAGCTCATAACAGTGACCAATTAAGGTATGTGTAATCCTGATACGAAATATGTGCTTTCTTATTTCCTCTTTAGACGTTTCTTGCGGCGGTCCACCATAGCTTTTCTGCCTTCCTGCTAATACATGACTGTAGACGCCATTATGGATGTTATATCCTAGCCAGTAATGCCACCCGAGCCCGCTGCCAAAAGGTTGGCAGCATCAAAGTCCGGACGCCGTCCGCATAAGCAGCGCCAGCGATACAGGAAATCGCCGCAAGTCTGCGCGCGCCACCGCTGGCTTCTGGCTTCTTAAGCGCTGGAGTCGCGAGCGCTAGTTCAGTTCTGTATTCGCCGCTCAGTTGTATACTCGCCACCGAATTGTGTACTTGCTAGTCAGTTGTGTGTTCATCGCAGCAGAGTTGTTGTTTGTCGTCAGCCGACGCTGACCTAGCCGCTCCGACTCGAACTAGACAGATCTCTGTAGACACGGAGTTCACTACTGTGTTTCTGTATCTTCGTTAATAAAGATAAGTACCGACTTTTATTTAATCAGAGTGTTTGGGTTTTCATCTTTCTGTTCACTGTTCCAGCGGACCGGTCGGCCCGCTATTAAAAGTGTGGCGGTGACTTCGTAAGCCGTTTCTACAGCGAATTGTTTGTCGCTACGAACGCCGCCACAAAAATGGATAAATCAATATAGCCATTAATACGAACAATACAATCAGCAAATTTCTCACACAAATTTCTCTGCCTTTTGAGGAATGTGCTGTGTATAAGAATTAATTTTTCAGGAACGAAACCTTTGTGGATATTGATGGTTCAGTAACATATTAAACTCAGAAACGAAAAATTATTTGCTTTAGTCATTAGGGTAATTTCAGTCTTCAACTGGAAACTTGTTTGCTGCTAATTAACAAACTGTTCATATTTCAAAACGCTATTTTTACAGTTTCAATGATTGCAATGAGTAGCACTTCACTCGACTTCCCCATCAGATCATCTTGTCAGGCGAATCTGTTAAAACTGTTTACGAGGGGTGAATCACACAAATCCACAGAAGACGAACCACACAAATGTGCAGACTGGAAGGAGAGAGGACGGAACTTATACCTAGCAGTGTTTCTTAAAATAAAACTGCTTGAGGAACGAACGACTGCACAATAGCTTAGACTGCAATTGGATGCTTTGCCTGAAATATAAAGTGCTCATAATTCACTCATAGCCTTAGCAGGGTCTCCGCCCTTAACGATATTGCCACCTGCACTGCATTAAACCCTACGAAAGTAAAGGATGAAATAAAGAAATTCAGCACCAGTCTGTTCGTTGCCGCAGATTGGTAGTCGGTCCTGTGCTGTATACCAGTGTGACGCAAGATCCAATTTAGTATTGGGAGAGTAGAAGCGCACGCTGTTGAGACTCGGCTACAGCTCGTGGAGGGGGAACAATTTCAAACGCGAATAAGAGAGTGAGGCAGTGTGCTTTGTTGGCGTTCACACAACAGCTGCCATGGGACGCATTCACTGCAGCATCCGCCTCGTAGCAGTAAATGTATTCCGCACCACAATGGGTGGCCCAGTGCGGGCACCCGCTCACAGCAATTGCGGGGTGGTCGCGACAATGCAGGTTTGTGCAAGTTAACGCCACCGACGCGGGGAGGCTCTGAACAAAGGACCACGTGTTGCCACAGCACCACGGGTGTCCTGGCTATCGAAAGGAGCGAGACATGTTAGCAACTGAATGGTCATGTCTTACTTTTCATTGTAGTAACACTGAGGCTTCTTTTCATATTCAAAAGCGGTCCACGCGCTTCACCCTGTGTCAGTCTGCCACTATAAATGGCATGGCTGACTCCCTCGGAGTGCGCTTTGACTCCTGGCCCCATAAAAGCTCGTGGTCTGTCTTGCTCAGTCCAAACAAAAAGAAAATCTAGACCCCACATTTCCAAGTGAGCACTTACATTTGGGAACGTTAAAACGAAAGAAAACTAGAATTTAACGTCATGTCAACATCTAGATAATTAAATACTGATACGAATGAATACGGAGTGTCTATATAACTAACAGCGTAAACTGACACAAATGAAACAAAATACGCTAACGGAAGCAAAAATGTTCCAGTAAACACGAGTCCGCAAATCATTAGCTTGCGACACAATTGTTAACATGTGTTTCTGGGCAGTCACTGATTTTTGTAAGAAATATTGTTCTAGTCAATAAAAATGAGTTATAAATACAATATCACATGCATGGAGCTTGTTCTGAGTAGGCCCCGCGATAAATATGGCCGTGCCATCTTCAGCAGACCAAACCCATCGCATCAACCTCACTAACTGAAAGGGATAACGTTCAGATTGCTTCAGTGCCTACGTCACTTTATCGCGCAGCTTCTACATACAAGCCTCCCAGTGTCGACTTCACGTTTGAAGACTCCACCAATTTCAACTAACAGGACGTAAACTTCATCCTTGGTGACTAAAACTGCCGAAGTACATCTTGTGGAGACCCAGATTCGGATATCAGTGGTGAGAAACTGGAAATCTGGATAGAGACCCATAATACGCAGGTGATTCACGATCCAAAGCTACCAGCATCTTTCTACAACGGTCGGTGGAAGATAATTTACAAGCCAGACAACATTTCTGTGTCAGCCAAAGTTCATGGGAGTTGCATGAAGATGATTGGTATGTCCATTACTTCTATGCAACATATGCATGTGATCTAGAGATTGAATGCCATGGTAGTGCTAGAGGAAGTGCCTTTAATGAAGGGGTTTAATTTTTATAAAGCCTATTGAGAAAGGATAATTAACGATTTCTATATAGACAGGGTCGCACCGCAACCTGTGATGTATGAGACATACATGAAATGCATCGAGAAAGTTTCAGGAAAGACCACCCAAGGAAGTTGCAGAACAAGCAATATATCAGGTTTGACTGCTGACAGCAAACAGTTGATGGACTGCTACACAAGGATCTGTATGAGACACACCAATTTGCTGAGGACACTATTCAGGTTGGCGAGGAATTATTGAAAACCATCTCGGCAAGTCGTACAGCTAAGTGGAGCTCGTTGGCAGGGAATAACATGAAGGTAGATAGTAGTTGGGCCTAAAATCCCCTGAGAAACCTTAGCGCTGAGCCAACAAAATCTAGAAGCTTTACCTCAATAACGGAAGATCAGATTGCAGATAAAAATCGGGGTACAAGGGAACAACCTGAACGAACCCCTGGATACGAGAACCATCTTCTCCAAGAGGCTTTCTCCTTGAAGCAATTGGTGTCCGCCATCTCCACTTCTGAAACTGAATAAAGTTCCTGGTATCGATGACCTCAAAGTAGAAAATATCAAGAATAATTTTCATTTATTCTTCAGTTTAAATTCCATATTTTTCATTATGTGACATTTTTCGATCACTCTGGATCATCTTTAGATCTAAGTACTGAACAGTACTCCGATATGCCGCCCGCTGTGGCTGACCGGTTCTAGGCGCTTCAGTCAGCAACCGCGCGACCGCTACGGTCACAGGTTCAAATCCTGCCTCGGGCATGGATGTGTGTGATGTCCTTAGGTTAGTTTGCTTTAAGTAGTTCTAAGTTCTAGGGGACTGATGACCTCAGATGTCCCATAGTGCTCAGAGCCATTTGAACCATTTTTTGAAGTCCTCCGATATGCGGGTCTGAACAGACAAGAGGGATTGCTTACGTACCTGCTTACATCTGAAGATGATCCAAATTGATCGAAACATGGCATGTAATTAAAAAAGTGCAACTGAGACGGAAGAATAAATTAGAATTATTTTAAGCAGCAATACAGCTGCTGATTTTCGCAAGATGAATATGTCAGCTATAGTGAAAAGATCAAGAAGTTTGGCCAGACCACCCTGAAATGGTTGCTTACGTTGATGAATGAGTGCGTAGCTAAGTTATATATTCCCAGGTTCTGGGGGAAAGCGGGATGGTAGCACTGCTTAAGCCCGGTAAGGAGCCCAACACCCCTAAAAAGTTTCATCCAATATCATTGTTGCTCCATTGTCTCACGACCTTCGAACGTCTTATTCGTAACAGAATTAACACCATAATCAAAGGAAAGTTCAATCCTCACCAGGTTGGTTTTCGACCTGGAAAGTAGTGCTGCCGTTAGATATTGAACCTCACACAGCACACTAAGGATGGTTTCGAACAGCGTAAGGTAACTGAAGTTGCCTTTGTCGACTTAACAGCTACCTACGGCACTGTCAGACACAGAAAAGTGCCGAAGAAAACTTACCATCTCATCAGTGATTACCAACTAACATCCGTCATAGTCACTCTCCTGCATAATATAAGAGTCCAGCTCTTTATCCAGATTAAGAAGTGCAGATGGCACACACAAAAGAATGGTCTACTTCAATCCAGTGTGCGCACTCCTGTGCTTTTTAATATTTACACTAACGATCAGCCCATGAAAGAACATTCCAGGCATTTCATCTGTGCTGATGATACGGCAGTGGCTACCCGAGGGAAGATGTGTGAAGACGTAGAAGAAAAGTTGACTTCATCTTCGGATACACGTGGCCGTTAGAATGGGGTAAATCATCCAAGGCCAAATCCCAACGAGGCACAGGTACGCGCATTTCAGTTACAGCGTGAATTGGACGTCTCATTGTAAGATAAAAGACTTAGGCATTGCCCGACGCCTGTATAACGGGGTGTTACGCTTGACTGTACTTTGTCCTTCAAGAAATATTGCCGTAACTCGACACTGAAGATTAATGCAAGGAAATATATTTTGAGAAAGCTGATAGTCACCACCTGGGGAGCGAGTCCTCACATCCTCAGAACTCTTGCCTGCAGATTTATTTACCTTTACATATTCTCCCTTCAGTGCTTTATAAATAGATTCACACGTTTCTGGAACTATTTTGGTTAATGTGCAATGTGATATTCGAGTGATGTGTTGTAAACTATAGTAGCTCTCTCCTGTATCAAGAAATACCAGTGCCACATTTTGCCTCTCTTTTTCAGGTATAGCATTTCTCAGGAGAGTATTCTGTTTTGTAATATGAGAAGCCACTTTATTGAGCAAATACTGAAATACACTCCCATCCATTCGTAAGTAATTTATATATAAGACTTGACGTCCTCCACTTGCAGCTCTCGCAGCAAATTTTGCTGAATGCTTTTACTAGCCGACCGTTGTGGCCGAGCGGTTCTGGACGCTTCAGTCCGGAACAGCGCGACTGCTACGGTCGCAGGTTCGAATCCTGCCTCGGGCATGGATGTGTGTGACGTCCTTAGGTTAGTTAGGTTTAAGTAGTTCTGAGTTCAAGGGGACTGATGACCTCAGATGATAAGTCCCACAGCGCTCAGAGCCATTTGAACAATTTTTTTGCTTTCACTATCTCGACGTGAACCTATGGCGTCATACAAGTAGGTTTCCTTTTTTTCCGCCGCTTTTCTTCCAAATACGCATACAATGCAGTTGTGGTACTAGAACCTCAGCACATAATAAAAATTTGCTATCCGCCATCTTGAAATTTGATGAAAAATATGACGACATTTTAATACCCCTTTTTAGCGCCACGTTAAAAATCTTTGTCAAAGAAATTTGACAACTATTTGATAATATTTCTTTGTCAAAGAAATATGATAGTGTAGTACCGGCCTATAGAAGAAGTACTTGCCTAACGTAGTGGTAATTTTGTTTATAGGCCACTGTATAGAATTATGATTAAAATTCTGGTCCAAGCTTTAGCCAACCGCCAGCCGCCCAACTCCATCGACAGTCCGGCACAAGCTATATTTTCTGTGTAACCTTTCTCCGCATTTCCCAACATAGCATCTCCATCAGACAACCTCTGCCACGCAGCACTGGTACGCAGCACCCTGTCACGCAACACTGGCACACAGGACTCTCTGCCATGCAACATTTATATGATTCACCCTTTGCAGGCGTAACTTTGGTAGGATGCATCCTCTGCCACACGAGGTTGATATGAAGCAACCTCGGATCATAACATTGGTACAAGGCTCCCTCTGTCATGCCACATCGGTACGAAGTACCCTCTGCATCACACACTCGGTAACGAACACCTTATGCCGTGCAGCGTGGTGCAAAGCAGCCTCTGCCTCACAACAATGGTGCGAAGCAGTCTTTACCACGTATCACTGATATGAAGAACTCTCGGCCACACAACATCGCTACGAAGCACCCTCTGAAGCAGAACATCGGCATGGTGCACCCTCTGCCATGCAATTTTGGTACAAAGCACCTGTGACACGTTTGTAATTATTATGATACGTTTATGTAACTCCTATGTTTCCTACATATACTGTAATATGTATGTTATGTATGTTCTTTGACTTGAAACATGAGGATATAATTGTTCTTATTTGTAAATCTACGTAACCGGAATTAATTTGTAAACGTGCTTCTCAAAACTATGTTCTTTCATAATACAAACGTAATAAATTATTATGTGTTTAACTGGCTCATGCTTAGGGACTGTAGAATTGTATGAAATGTAAATGCTGGAGGGAAGACCCGCCGCAATGGAAAGACTTAGGCTGGGGTATGAAAAGTGCTTCGACGTAAAGTAGCGCTAGAAGTCTTTGTGGCAGAAATAGTCACTGGCCAGCATCCAACAAGCTAACATTCCGAGTGCTTTACGAGGCAAGAATTGTATCAAGAGTGGAATAATTATGTCTCTGATGTGGATTTATATTTTTGATTTATCATGGCATTCAATAATTTTCTCAGAATCGTACAATTCCGACTCCAAGAAGATATATTGACCGGCATTTAACATAAGAGCCGTGATCGCTCCTGACGTCGTCATTCTTTGGCCACGGGATATCACCACGACCACCATCTTCAGGACAAATAAAGCTGAGTATTGTACATATATGCACGGACCAGTAATTTGGTAAACTCTTATATAATAAGTTTTCCATTCTTAACTTTACATCGTGAACACTGATTTATCCTCAGTTATTTACCGGTATAGGTTCCTCTTCCTGCATCTGAAACCTTCCGAGTGTTTCCAAGTTCAATGAACTACAGAATCAATACCGTTTGAAATAGTTATTAACTTTCGTAGAGTAATAATTTTCATAACTGATTAGTTAGCCATTTTGGTGAAGTGTTCTACATGAATGTCCAAGTTATTGAGTACAGCAAAGGAATAAGTGTTCGAAAACACTTATATGTAAATCACACCTACCGATTTCCGTCGCATTCGGATAATTCCTTCATGTTGCGTCGTTTTTTTTTTCTGGGCTGAGAGTGTATTTCAAACTTATTACATTTCAGAAGTAAAATGTTAGCGTCACGTCATGTCCAAATTATCTATTTTTCTGCATCTGTCGAGTTATGCTTCATTATGCTTCACATTCTAAAGCAGACAGCCGGCCGGTGTGGCCATGCGGTTAAAGGCGCTTCAGTCTGGAACCGCGTGACCGCTACGGTCGCAGGTTCGAATCCTGCCTCGGGCATGGATGTGTGTGATGTCCTTAGGTTAGTTAGGTTTAATTAATTCTAAGTTCTAGGCGACTGATGACCTCAGACGTTAAGTCGCATAGTGCTCAGAGCCATTTCTAAAGCAGACAGTGAACTTTAGTATCAAGTGCTTTGTTGCCCCTAAAATTAAAACCGGATAGTAGACCTGCTCATGAATAGTCGTTCTGCTAATGCCGGGTGGTTATAATTAAACTTTCCCTATTAGCACGTTATAACATCGAAGTTAATTACCATATGAGTACCAAACTTGGTAGCATTAATGTCAAGGTTGGCAAATGGGTCATCTGTCCCCTAGAACTTAGAACTACTTAAACCTAACTAAGCTAAGGACATCACACACATCCATGCCCGAGGCAGGATTCGAACCTGCGACTGTAGTAGTCGCGCGGTTCCGGACTGAAGCGCCTAGAACCGCTCGCCCACCGCGGCCGGCAATGTCAAGGATATGAGAAAGAGAAACAATGCAGAATCAATTCAACTGAAACACTTATTTTGCTGCTACGGTATAGCATACCATTACACACCGGTATAATTCCTGCTACAAAAAGTGCTCAATATGGTGTCCATCAGTGTCTAGAAGAGTCTGAAACGCAGAATTGCACCCTGCACAGCAGAACGAAGCATGTCCGTAGGTATGCTCGCTACCTCTCTTGATACGCTGCGCCTCAGAACAGCATACACTATGTGATCAAGAGTATCCGGACACGTGGCTCATTATGACTTAAAAGTTTCTTTAATTTACGTCTATGGTCACAATCTTTTTTGTTTAGCAGATTACCGGTTTCGGTCTTTAATGACCATCATCAGATCTGCAGCAAAAATGGGAAAAATATAAATACACTCGCAAACTGTATACAGCTTAAGAACAATAAGTAGAGCATATTGAAAAATAGTACTGACAAAATTTACATTTGTGCGCTTTAAATATGAAGAGGCATACCTGTTTCATAAAAACAAAGTCCTAATGTACTGCAACCATAGTGTCATCGTCAAATGTTAAATTCGGAATCAGCACCAGTATCGTCAAATACATATAAATCACATCACATGCACGAGCCATGTTGTCAGTAAAACTACTGTTTAAAACAAGCTGCCGTACAGTAGCCACAAGATGTTTGTGTTGTAAGTTGACCAGATGTCGCTAATGTCGGCATCCACTAGTTTTCAATAATTAATTGAAACAGCGAAAATAAAAGGGGGATACAGTAGTTAAAGTCTGTAATTAGATTATAAAGTATAAAAGGTGTTACAGTTATAAAAAGCAATAAAAAGAAGAACACGACAAAAGTAATATTGTTAAAAAGACGAAGAGTTAAAAAACAGTGGCTGACATATGCTCTAGAGCCAATATTCTAGACAATGACATAACTATTAAACACCATTGATATTGCACCGGGTAGTGTTAAACAACATAAAACAAATCGCTAAAGGAGCCACAAATGAAAGAAAATATAGTTCTGAACATAATCAGCGCCCTCTAGAATATTGGCACTAGAGCATATGTCAATCACTGTTTTTTAGGTTAGAGGGTCTCGGAAAAACACAAGAAGGTCTTCAGTCACAAAGGGTGCAGGCAAAACACAGGAAAAACTTAGATACAGGTACCATTGGTAAAATAGTTGTAAACTGTCGTAGCTGTGTTGGGAAAGTACCAGAGCTCCAAGCGCTAATAGAAAGCACTGATGCTCAAATCGTTATAGGCACTGAAAGCTGCCTAAAGCCGGATATAAGCTCAGCCGAAATTTTTGCGAAGAACCTAACGGTGTTCCGAAAGGATAGGCTAAACACGGTTGGCGGTGGTGTGTTTGTTGCTGTCAGAAGTAGTTTAACTTGTCGTGAAATTGAAGTAGATTCTTCCTGTGAGTCAGTATGGGCAGAGGTCATTGTTGGCAACCGGAATAAAATAATAATTGGATCCTTTTACAGACCTCCCAATTCAGATGATACAGTTGCTGAAAGGTTCAAAGAAAACGTGAGTCTGATTTCGAACACGTACCCGATTCATACGATAATAGTTTGTGGTGACTTTAATTTACCCTTGATATGTTGGCGAAAATACATATTTAATTCCGGAGGTAAGCATAAAATATCATCCGAAATTGTGCTAAACGAATTCTCTGAAAATTATTTCGAGCAGTTAGTTCATGAGCCCACGCGAATAGTAAACGGTTGTGAAAACACACTTGACTTCTTAGCTACAAATAATCTTGAGCTAATAACAAGCATCAAAATGGATACAAGGATTAGGGAACACTGGGTTGTCGTAGCGAGGCTGAATGTGGTAACCGCCAAATCCTCCAGAAATAAACGAAAAATATAACCATTCAAAAAAGCAGATAAAATTGCACTTGACGCCTTCCTTAGAGACAATCACAACTCCTCCCAAATTAACAATGAAAGTGTAGACCAGATGTGGCTTGAATTCAAAGAAATAGTATCGGCAGCAGTTGAGAGATTTATACTAAGTAAATTAACAAACGACGGAACTGATCCTCCTTGGTACACAAAATGGGTCACAACATTGTTGCAGAAACAGTGTAACAAAGACGCCAAATTTAAACGGACGCAAAATCTTCAAGATTGGCCATCTTATACAGAAGCTCAAAATTTAGCGCTGACTTCAGTGCGAGATGTCTATAACAGTTTCCACAACGAAACTTTGTCTCGAAACCTGGCAGAAAATCCTAAAAGATTACGGTCATATGTGAAAATATGTTAGCGGCAAGAAACAATCAATGCCTTCCGTGCACGATAGCAACGGAGATACTATCGAAGACAGTGCTGCCAAAGCAGAGTTACTAAACACAGCCTCCCAAATGCCTTCACAAAATAAGACGAAGTAAATATTCCAGAATTCGAATCGAGAACAGCTGCCAACATGAGTAACGTAGAAATAAATATCCTCGGATTAGTGAAGCAACTTAAATCACTTAATAAAAGCAAGTCTTCTGATACAGATTGTATATCAATTAGGTTCCTTTCCGAGTATGCTGACGCATTAGCTCCATACTTAACAATCATATACAACCGTTCGCTCGACGAAAGATCCGTACCCAAAGACTGGAAAGTTGCACAGGTCACACCAATATTCAAGAAATGTAGTAGGAGTAATCCATTAAGTTACAGGCCCATATCGTTAACGTCGATATGCAGTAGGGTTTTAGAACATACACTCCTGGAAATGGAAAAAAGAACACATTGACACCGGTGTGTCAGACCCACCATACTTGCTCCGGACACTGCGAGAGGGCTGTACAAGCAATGATCACACGCACGGCACAGCGGACACACCAGGAACCGCGGTGTTGGCCGTCGAATGGCGCTAGCTGCGCAGCATTTGTGCACCGCCGCCGTCAGTGTCAGCCAGTTTTCCGTGGCATACGGAGCTCCATTGCAGTCTTTAACACTGGTAGCATGCCGCGACAGCGTGGACGTGAACCGTATGTGCAGTTGACGGACTTTGAGCGAGGGCGTATAGTGGGCATGCGGGAGGCCGGGTGGACGTACCGCCGAATTGCTCAACACGTGGGGCGTGAGGTCTCCACAGTACATCGATGTTGTCGCCAGTGGTCGGCGGAAGGTGCACGTGCCCGTCGACCTGGGACCGGACCGCAGCGACGCACGGATGCACGCCAAGACCGTAGGATCCTACGCAGTGCCGTAGGGGACCGCACCGCCACTTCCCAGCAAATTAGGGACACTGTTGCTCCTGGGGTATCGGCGAGGACCATTCGCAACCGTCTCCATGAAGCTGGGCTACGGTCCCGCACACCGTTAGGCCGTCTTCCGCTCACGCCCCAACATCGTGCAGCCCGCCTCCAGTGGTGTCGCGACAGGCGTGAATGGAGGGACGAATGGAGACGTGTCGTCTTCAGCGATGAGAGTCGCTTCTGCCTTGGTGCCAATGATGGTCGTATGCGTGTTTGGCGCCGTGCAGGTGAGCGCCACAATCAGGACTGCATACGACTGAGGCACACAGGGCCAACACCCGGCATCATGGTGTGGGGAGCGATCTCCTACACTGGCCGTACACTACTGGTGATCGTCGAGGGGACACTGAATAGTGCACGGTACATCCAAACCGTCATCGAACCCATCGTTCTACCATTCCTAGACCGGCAAGGGAACTTGCTGTTCCAACAGGACAATGCACGTCCGCATGTATCCCGTGCCACCCAACGTGCTCTAGAAGGTGTAAGTCAACTACCCTGGCCAGCAAGATCTCCGGATCTGTCCCCTATTGAGCATGTTTGGGACTGGATGAAGCGTCGTCTCACGCGGTCTGCACGTCCAGCACGAACGCTGGTCCAACTGAGGCGCCAGGTGGAAATGGCATGGCAAGCCGTTCCACAGGACTACATCCAGCATCTCTACGATCGTCTCCATGGGAGAATAGCAGCCTGCATTGCTGCGAAAGGTGGATATACACTGTACTAGTGCCGACATTGTGCATGCTCTGTTGCCTGTGTCTATGTGCCTGTGGTTCTGTCAGTGCGATCATGTGATGTATCTGACCCCAGGAATGTGTCAATAAAGTTTCCCCTTCCTGGGACAATGAATTCACGGTGTTCTTATTTCAATTTCCAGGAGTGTATATTGTGCTCGAACATCATGAATTACCTCGAAGGAAACAGTCTATTGACACACAGTCAACATGGGTTTTGAAAACATCGTTCCTGTGAAATACAACTAGCTGTTTATTTACATAAAGTGGTGAGTGCTAGTGACAAGGGAGTTCAGATCGATTCCGTATTTCTGGATTTCCGGAAGGCTTTTACACTGTACCACACAAGTGGCTTGTAGCGAAATTGCGTGCTTATGGAATATCGTCTCAGTTATATGATTAGATATGTGATTTCCTGTCAGAGAGGTCACAGGTCGTAGTAATTGACGGAAAGTCATCGAGTAAAACAGAAGTGATTTCTGGCGTTCCCCGAGGTAGTGTTATAGTCCCTTTGCTGTTCCTTATCTGTATAAACGATTTCGGAGACAATTTGAGCAGCCGCCTTCGGTTGTTTGCAGATGACGCTGTCGTTTATCGACAAATAAAGTCATCAGAAGCTCAAAACAAACTGCAAAACGATTTAGAAAAGATATCTGGATGGTGCGAAAAGTGGCATTTGACTCTAAATAACGAAAAGTGTGAGGTCATCCACATGAGTGCAAAAAGTAACTCGTTAAACTTCGGCTACACGATAAATCAGTCTAATCTAAAAGCCGTAAATTCAACTAAATACCTAGGTATTACAATTAGGAACAACTTAAATTGGAAGGAACACATAGAAAATGTTCTGGGGAAGGCTAACCAAAGACTGCGTTTTATTGGCAGGACACTTAGAAAATGTAACAGGTCTACTAAGGAGACTGCCTACACTACACTAGTCCGTCCTCTTTTAGAATACTGCTGCGCGGTGTGGGATCATTACCAGATAGGACTGACGGAGTACATCGAAAAAGCCCAAAGAAAGGCAGCATTTTTGTATTATCGCGAAATATGGGAGAGAGTGTCGCAGAAATGATACAGGATTTGGGCTGGACATCATTAAAAGAAATGCGTTTTTTGTTGCGACGAAATCTTCTCACGAAATTCCAATCACCAACTTTTTCCTCCGAATGCGAAAATATTTTGTTGACACCGACCTACATAGGGAGGAACGATCACCTAGATAAAATAAGGGAAATCAGAGCTCGTACGAAAAGACATAGGTGTTCATTCTTTCCGGGCGCTATACGAGATTGGAATAATAGAGAATTGTGAAGGTGGTTCGATGAACCCTCTGCCAGGCACTTAAATGTGATTCGTAGAGTGTCCATGTAGATGTAGATACCCTTCGTTCTTCCAGAGACCTCTGATAAACTGCTGCTAGAGCGGCAGCAACATTTTTTGCATTACCTCTGTAGGATCTTACAGGTATCACATCTGCTCCTGGGCTTATCCACTACAAAGCGACCATAGTTGTTTTTCTATTCCACTTTAAGCTGTCTCAATATCTGTCATTTGGAAGTTCATAAGATTATTGAAATGTAGGATCGTGTTGCGATCTTCCGCGGTGAAACTGTTTCGGAAGATCGAATTCAGTATTTCGGTATTCTCTCTATCATCTTTGTTTCGGTGTCATTATTGTCAATAAGTGACTAAATAGTTTATTTCAAACCACTTATTGACTTTATGTGAGACCAAACCCTCTTAGTGTTTTTAGTGAGATTGGTTGACAAAATTTGTTATAGTGGTTCATGGAGCAATAGCAGCTGCAACTGAAGATCGTTTTCTTTTCAGTTTTTTGTTAGGTTCAAAATGGTTCAAATGGCTCTGAGCACTATGGGACTCAACTGCTGAGGTCATTAGTCCCCTAGAACTTAGAACTAGTTAAACCTAACTAACCTAGGGACATCACAAACATCCATGCCCGAGGCAGGATTCGAACCTGCGACCGTAGCGGTCTTGCGGTTCCAGACTGCAGCGCCTTTAACCGCACGGCCACTTCGACCGGCTAGTTTTTTGTTAGGATTGGAGGCAGTATCTGTAGAGACATTATTAGGGATGCAAAAGTAACTTAGTTTTACCAAGAATCGTGGTAGATATTAGCAATGTATGAGGGGCAGTTAGTTGAAAACGAGAGAGATGGAAAAAGGTAAGTAAACTATTTATTATTTCAGTAGTAATCGCCATAATTGTTTTGCATTTCTTCTAGTGACAGACAAGACGGTCAGCGTCTGCACGGAAAAATGTTTGCGGTTGCCTAAGGAACCATGATTGTACCTAGGCCTGCATCTCATCGTCAGAAGTAAATCTACAGCATCGAATGTCTTTTTTCAGGGGAGAAATCAGGGCTTGATGGAGGACTTGTAAGGACTTACCAGCGAACTATTTGTAGCGCACTCAAAACAAGCTTGGTAACATGTGGGTGGGTCCACATGTTGCCAAGGTTGTTTCTGTTTCCACCAGCCCCGTCGAGAGGGGGTGTGGACAGTGAGCAGTGGGAGAGAGGGGGGGAGGGCAAATCGCCGAGATTCAAATCTGAGGGGAGCCCAAGTCTCTCAAGGGTTTAGATCCCCCATGGTGCTCAGCTGGCAAATATCAGACTACTACTGTAAAATAAATTTTGTATCAAATAATAAATAAACGTTAATGACTCAGCACCCACACAGTCAATCTTGCCATTGCTTTCTATTTCAGTTCTTCACTTGTTATGATTCCTACATGCCAATTGCATACAATTCTACATCGTGTGTAGTCTTGAATGCTCAATACTTTCTTTACACATTTTACACTAAAAATACCTTCCGATAGAGCCTAAAATTCGCTTGTTTTAGTTGTTCTTGGAAATCCTATCAAAATATTTCCCCATAAAACGTCCATGGCAACAGCTGTCAAACATAGTTACAGTTTGTCAACAACATGTGTGTTTGATCATGACATTCATTTGGCTGAAGTTGTTGTTGCCAATTGATTATAGAAGCAAGTACTATAAGCTCGAAATACTATCACTGATGATTTTGCTTTGAGAACTTATTAAATGACTAATATCTTAACGAAAACTCTCCTGATTCTAAGGTTGTTGCAGTACAATTAGTATCGATTCTGAATTTCCAGAGATGCACACTAAGAAGTTGAGACCATTTCTTGATGAAACCTGGAATGATGTGACAGCAGTGCATTCAGAAATTTTTTCCAAGATAAACGTTTTTTGCATCTTTATTGACAATCTAGTCTTTAACTCGAAAACTCAATACGAAACAGTGAAGATGCTAGAAAAAAACATTTGGGTTTTGATGGAAATGCTCAAAGATGCCTAACGATTGGGTCGCCGAGGCAAATTTATCAATGAATACCATAATGCCGTCACAACAGATTTAAAAGAAGAAGAAATGAAATATTTGAAAACAATTCATACTTCAAAATTTCAATACATTATTTTGGAACCATTACACTTCTTGAATAAGATTCACGAGCTCAAACAAGCTTATTACGGAGTGTATGTATTGCTATGTGCATGTTTTACACTCTTCCAGTGACTGTAGCTGAAGCAGAAAGATCATTCAGCACTTCGATTCATGTTAAAAGTTGTGATTCTTCAGTTTCTCCCGGCGTATTTCTTGCTCGAATAGTCCACGGGTGTACTGCCGGTCCATACTGTCCAACAGGCACAATTTGTTGGCCAAATACCTGGCAAAATTACTAAGCCCCTATGTGGGTAAATGCCCTCATCACGTTCGTAATTCTATGGATTTCGTAAAACGTTTCGACAACTTCAACATGAAAGACTTAGATATTCTGGTGAGTTTTGACGTTGTTTCATTATTCACCAGGACGCCTCTTCGAGAGTCGAAAATGGTTCAAATGGCTCTGAGCACTATGGGACTTAATATCTGAGGTCATCAGTAACCTAGAACTTAGAACTACTTAAACCTACCTAACCTAAGGACATCACACACATCCATGCTCGAAGCAGGATTCGAACCTGCGACCGTAGCGGTCGCGCGGTTCCAGACTGAAGCGCCTAGAGCCGCTCGGCCACTCCGACCGGCTCTTCGAGAATCAGTTGAACGTATTGCACAGAAATTTGACGAGAAGACGACCGACCTTTTCAGGCACTTTCTGACCTCCACGTATTTTCTCTTTAACGGAGAATACTATGAACAAACAGGAGGAGTCGCAACGGGGAGTCCACTCGCGAATTTATATATGGAGTACTTCGAGAAGGAAGCTCATCCAAATGGAAACCTATTTGTTTTCTCCGTTATGCGGATGGCACGTTCGTGATTGGCCCCGTGGAAGGGACGAGCTCCTAGACTTCCTTACATACCTGAACTCCATACATCCGAACCTCAAATTCGCTATGGAGACCGAAGTAGAAGGAAGATTACCATTCCATTAGATCACGAACGACCGAAGGCGTATGATGTTGAACGTTTAATTCGGGATGAAATGCGTCTCCAGCCACAAGACGTTCTCTGGAATACATTTTTCGATCCTCAGTACTACTGTGTACTTAAAGCTGGCGAATGACGAGCTGTACGCCGACGTGTGGCGCCACGCTACCGATCTCAAGTTTCGATACTCTGACGGACGTATAGGGACTGTAGTGGTTCATCACACTGGTTTGGGCTCCGAACGTTGCGGGTTTTTGAACTCCCGTTTGTAGTATCTTCGAAGTCTGTGGTGGCCGCTTTTAAATCTTACGGCAACGTCGTCAGTCACGTGGCTGAAACGAGGAAAACATTCGAAAAGTACCGTGCCCTCAATGGTGTACGTTCGATAAAACTGAACTACGGAAACACGTGCCTTCCTTCTTGGTTATTGCCGGTTGCAGGGATGTCGTCATGTACGAGGGCCAGCCTCACATCTGTTCAGGCTGTAGCCAGAAAGACCTTGTCCGTTCTGAGTTTCTCCGACGTAGACTGGTTCAAACGCCGATCGGAGACGTCGCTCCTCTTACGGCGCTGACTGTGTTGCATCTGCGGCGGTGCTACCTGTTACGGCCCCTCGGAATCAGTCGGTACCGGTGTTGGCTCCTCTCGACGACGCGATGAACATTTCACCTTTCTCTCCTATAACCCTGCCGGAGGCAATACAAATGAACGACGACCGTCAGCAGGCACAAGCTGTCTGTCTCGACCCCATGGTTGTTGGTCATGGAGCTGTACCTACCTCCGCCTTTCTGCCACCTGGCCACATGTCGGACAATAGCCGCCCGCCATCCGACACGGAATAGCATGTTAGGAAGCAACGGTCGCCGAGGAAACGGAAGAGACAACGCCGTACCTCTTCTGATGACTACGTCCATCGGAAGTCTGCACAGGATGACGATCCTGCTACTGATGGTGTGGTGTCCTCTGACTCCCTGACACCTAACGACGCGACATCCTTCCATGCCTCCATCTCCAGTCAGTGTCCACCTCCGGACGCCGAACCTCCCCCGCCTGCGTCTGATGCGGTTGCCTTCCTTTCTGTGTCTGACACTATCTGTGGATGCTCCTCTGATAATGTTCCACTGAAATGGCCCAGTGACACGTCTGTCTCCTCGACGTACGATGTCGATGCTGAGGACAGACATTCTGGAGGTGTACCAAAAGATGGACCCCCCTTGGTGGGGTTGGCTCCCTCCCAGTCACAGTGGTGCGCCCTTCCGTGGGGGCCTAACACGGAGTTCCCTGTGCTTCCTGTGCCTTTCCTCCTGGCGATGGCAGCTTTCCAGACTTATCACATAGCCACGGTCAATATCAACATTACTCGCGTACGCCGCAAAATGGCTTTACTCTATGGTATGCTGTATTCCCCGAACGTTGAAGTAGCTCTCCTTCAGGAGGTTCATGTTACAACTTTCTGTGCTCCACATGGTTTTAAAAAACATGTCACTCATGTTTCCCCTACTGGGATAGTGGGGTGGTGATCCTCTCACGTGACGGTATCCTCGCTGATGCAGTTGCCTATCTCCCTGATGCCAGAGGTATGGCTCTCACGTTTAGTGGCGTGAGGATGGTCAATGTCTATGCACCATCTGGTTCTGGTCACCACCGTGAACGTTCCACCTTTTTATCAGAGACAGTCACGCCTCTCTTCCTGGGCCGGCAGGATTCATTGATCATGGGAGGCGATTTCAACTACACCCACGTCACTCTCCGTGCGCGGCGCTAGCGACAGTTCTCCAGCACCTCAGTCTAGCAGGTTCCTGGGAGCGTGTTCATGGCGATCGTCCGGGGTTCACGCATTTCACTGGCCATTCTTCCAGCCGACTCTATCGTATTTACATCTCCTGCGATATTATCATGGTGTGCAGGCGGCTAAAGACTGGCCCACTGCGCTCTCTGACCATGACGCATATATCTTCGCCATCAATCTCTGCCTCCAAAGGGTGTGGCGTGACCGTGGACCATGGAAACTGAACACAATCCACCTTACTTTATCCGACTGCCGGCAGCTCATCGAGACCACGTGGGTAGCTTGTCGTCGACGCTGTGATGCCTATCAGTCTGCCCTGTCATGGTGGGTGCTCTGTGCAAAGCCTCCTCTCCGCAAGGCCTTGATTGGTTACGGAAGAGAGATTTGGGCATGGCGGCGACGGACTCAGGAATTCTATTTCACCATTCTCTGGGAATGTACTATGATACCGTATTCGCCAGAGCGCCAGACAATGGGGAACCGTGCCAAGGCACAGCTCACGTCCCTCTCTCGCCGCCACCTTCAAGGAGATAGGGTCAGGGAGCACACACGATGAGTGTCCATCTATGTATTATGTCATAGCGGAACGACGCAACCGTCAGAGGAATTTGATTAATGTTCTTACGACTGACGATGGGCAGCGTTTTGATATCCAACGGGATATCGGGCTGCTCTCCATGCACATTATGTTACGCTGTACTCTGAACAACGTCACCGTCCTGCCAACATTACGGCGGTCTCAAGACTCTCCTTTGTCTCAGTTCCTGTAGATGCGACGATGGACCTGATTGCTAATGTTACGGAAGACGAAGTCCATGACGCTATGCAGGTGGGTTCTACGAACAGGTCGCCTGGCCCTAACAGCCTTCCACTGGAAGGTCATTTCGTCCCCTTCTGGTACCAGTGTGAACGGAAATTTGTCAAGACCTTACGTCATCTTTCCTGCCGATTCCAGACTGTTTCCTCGATGGTTTCCTCATTCCCATCCACAAGCCTCGGGGTACCTCACGGATTTGCGATTACCGCCCTTTGACGTTACTCAACAGCGTTACAAAGATCTTCACCCGCCTGCAGGCTGCGCGGCTTAAAAAGACAGCTTTGTATGTGGCTTTCCCCTATCGAACTTCTTTGGGAAGTACCAATAACATCCGTACTGCCCTCTACCGCTATCGGGACGTAATCGCTCTTGCTCACGTTCGTCGTATGCCTGGGCTTCTGGCAGCTCTTGACTTAAGCCAAGCATTCGATCGAGTCGATCACGACTTCCTGGAAGGGATGCTTCGCAATATAGGCTGCCCTGATGCTACCATCGACACCGTAATGCGTGTACTTTAAAATGGCCGTCTTACTCCTCTCATCTCGATTCATCGATCAGTGCGTCAAAGCTGATCGCTCTCTGCACTGTTGTATGCATTCGCCATGGAACCGTTGCTATGCGGCCTCCGTCAACACCTCTCTGTGATGTCTCTCGGTAATCATGTATTCAGCTGCACTGCGCATGCAGACGATCTCGTCATCATTCTTCGTAGCGGTGCTGAGGTCAGGGAGTCACTGGCATGAGTTACCACCTACGTCGAAGCTTCTGGTAGCTGCCTTAACGTCCGCAAATCGAGCGCCATGGCTATAGGTGCGGGACTTCCTGCGGACAGTGCTCCTTTGCGTGTAGCTTATACTCTCCGATGCTTAGGACTCGATTTCGCACAGACACTTCCTATTCCGCCATCAATGGCCCGCCGCATGCTAGTTCGTTTGTTTGTTCCCGACGTCGAGTGGCATGCCGTTTGGCGATCGGTGTGCGCTCCTTTTCTTCACACTGATGTACAGTCTGCATGGTACCTTACTGTCAAATGGGAAGCAAGTATACCGGTCACGCCTTCACAGGATTCACCTCGCAGACACCCCGTTTTGTGTCGACTGAGATGTTATGGACACAGACGAGCACCGTCTGGTGTGCAGATCGGCGAGAGGTGTCTGGTTCTTGGTGCGACAGATGTTGTCCCTAATTACCCGTACGTCTCCTCATCACATACGTACTCAACTGTTCCTCTTTTCGGACGCGGGATACTTCCCGCAAGCGAAGACGACCTCTGTGAGGTGGATTTCTGGACACGCAGCACACTACTTGTTTGCTGATGGCGAGAAAAATATCCTTGACTTTTGGCAGTTCTTCAATGAACACCATTGTGCAGTTGTCCATAATCCGAAATACAGACAATTTTTCTCCAACTTCCTCTGTTGTGCTTTCCTTAACCCACCCCAGAGCTGGGGTGTTCCTGTCTTGAAGAGCTGATCCCTGCCTCTTCCACACTTAGAACCGATATATATTCACCGGTAATCGAAATGTTACTCTCGGAAAAACTAGACGTTGATAGTCTCAATTAGTCTGACGTCCTCCTCGTGTGACGCCGATTTCCTGATATTCTCGGAGGTATTAATGACAAAAGTAAAAAAAATAAACAAATAAAAATAAAGAAGATCGAGAGGAAAAATAAATAAATAAACGATGTTCATTGTACCTCTAATCCTCGCTCTCTACGCTTTTCCTGTTTCCTGGAGGGCGGGAACGGGACATTGTGGCCAGGCCTCGGGTTGCGACCCCTGCCCACATTGCCCTCACCCCTCCCTTTGGGCGCCGAGAAGGTTCCTTAAAAAAATAATAATAATAATAATAATAAAAATCTGCCTAGTAGGCAGCGAATCAAGGTTCGAATCCCGTCTGGTACAAATTTTCAACTATCTCCATTGATTTAAATCAATGCCCATTCACAGCCAATGTCTTAGGTTCTGATATGCTACACGTTGCGCGACTCATTGCAGTTTACATGTGAGCTCGCTAATGTCTGTTTGCTGAAATGTGTGGTCACGCCAGGAAACAAGCGAGGGGGAATAGAAAACTCCATATTGCAGCGTTACGGACACCAGACATGCCGTCAATGTACAAATTAATATAATACTTAGCTTTCTGTTTTGAAGTGAAGTGCCGACCGATGTGGCCGAGCGGTTTTAGGCGCTTCAGTCTGGAACCGCGCGACCGCTACGATCGCAGGTTCGAATCCTGCCTCGGGCATGGATGAATGTGATGTCCTTAGGTTAGTTAGGTTCAAGTAGTTCTAGGTTCTAGGGGACTGATGACCTCAGATGTTAAGTCCCATAGTGCTCAGAGCCATTTGAGCCATTTTTGAAGTGAAGTGAAAGTAAATTAAACCAATTTAAAAAATAAAATTAAATTTAGTGTACATACATTTTACAATACTTCATTATTGAGTAGCATCTGAAGTTGAACTTGTTAGTTCATCAGTCGTATTAGTTTTCTCTCTTTCCGTGTAGGTCTCGGTCGAGCTATTATCCAGTTCCTTAGTTAAGGGGTCTTGGATTCCTGCCAACTGCTTTAATCTCTGATTCTCAAACCAGTATTTATTGCTATTCTTTGCTTCTCCTATACCATGAAAGTGACATGGCGCTGGTATCTTTTCTCGATAAATTTAACCTTTGGTCACCCATTCATGATTTCTCCGATTGATGTGCTAGTCCTTTCGAAGCTGCAGTGGGAAATTGGAGACATGGTTTACTACCATTTTTTGTTTTACTGCATTCCCAGTGGGAAATTGGAGACATGGTTTACTACTTTTTTGTTTTACTGCATTCCAAATGATTTTGATTGTAACAAAGCGCCGGCCGGAGTGGCCGTGCGGTTCTAGGCGCTGCAGTCTGGAAACGAGCGACCGCTACGGTCGCAGGTTCGAATCCTGCCTCGGGCATGGATGTATGTGATGTCCTTAGGTTAGTTAGGTTTAAGTAGTTCTAAGTTCCAGGCGACTGATGACCTCAGAAGTTAAGTCTCATAGTGCTCAGAGCCATTTGAACCATTTGTAATAAAGCAGTATACAAGGTGTATCATAATAACTATTTCTAGTTTTCTGAAATAATAGAGGGTGTGAAATTAAACATTTTCCTTGATAAAGCAATGTCCAGTAATGGCTCTTTTTGAACTTCTACTGGGATGAAGGAAAGTGTATATTGTAATAAAAGTGCTGGGAGGACTTCCTTGTAAAACGAGTGTGTAATTTAGAACACGATCTTAGCAATGACACATCTCGCACGTCTGCTACAAACTGTTTTCTTTCTACAAAATTATTGAAATTAAATGCAATGAAAATTGCAAATATATCTATAAACTTTGTTTTTAATTTGTAGCTATCCCACTCTGTTCTAATTCTGATTTAAAATGCTTGTGGAAATCAGGAATGTGAATGCACGAAATGTGCTGGGAGAAAAATTACGTACAGGAGATAGGAGATTTAATTTTCAGTGCGAGTTCTGTTATTCGGAAGCCTTTCTTTCCGTGCTTTCGCAGAAAACAATGGTACGTAATTTAATATCCGAAACAAAGAAAACAAATGTCACAGAAGATATTCTGTGATTTATAATGACAAACCATCTTCAGTAGGTCTTTGTTTCCATAGTAAGATTAACAGCTGAAACAAAAGCATCTAAAGCTGAGTGATGAGCTCTGGCTTTTGTATAGAAAATGAACCATTTGCAGACATTACTGCCCTGCAGGAGATTCTAATGGACATCTTTCTTACTCCGACGTGTTGTAAAGAGACCAGTATTTGTCTGTATCGTATTCTGAATGAAATGACTGTGCAGTGCAGTATTGTTTCTATTGTTATCAATGGTTATGGAAAAGTAGGAGCAAATAACACAGTGGTATCTCCTCTCAAATGGCATCATGGGGGCCTTTCATCCTCTTGCCATACAATTTTTTTTTTCGATACCTGAATTCAACCCAGATACTTTTGGGTAGGGCACCACATCACTAGGATGACTAGTGTGCAGGCATTAGACCAGGATACTCTGAAGTATTAGTTCATTGTTTCTCAGTGTTGGTGTTTACAGGTGACATGTTTACTGTTGTTAAATTAGCTGACATCGATATTTGAGAGGTCTGTAAGCCAAGTATCAAATGTAGGTTGTCAGATGGAGTGTGGCAGGCGCTAAAAAGTGACAGTGCTCTGGCACCAATGATGGTGCATACCCTCTGGCTTGTAACGTACGCAAAGACGTGAACTGCCCAGTGATCAGATAAGAGAGCCAAAACTGTTTAGTTCACTAAAAGATAACTGAGAAATTAACGCTGCAAATAACGCGGGGCAAAGATCGCGGACAAATAACCGGGCTAGAGGCAATTGGGACGGTACTTTATTAATTCAGTACAGAGTTGTGGAGCTGCAGCGTTCTCTAAACGTGCAGAAACAGATAACTAGAGTAAATTTTCCAAAGTTCGAATTCTTTTGCTCACACAGCACCCATGGTGAATATTACACACGCATCACATACTTCAACAGAGGAGAATTTGTCCCAAAGCACTACCACTGTTTTTGTGTGAGCTTTTTGTTTCCACTTTAAACACAGCTATGAAGATACGAACATCGATGCCGTCATTTATTATTTGAGTCAAAATGGTATAAGTTCAAAATATTTTCCTACAGTGTACCTCTTACATATTTGTCATTACCTTGGCAGACAAGACATCAAATTCTTCTATCTGTATCCCACCTTTTGCCTGACTTCTTTAGCTACATGCCAGAGTTTTATGAGGAGGAAGCTAGATATAGTTCCTCATGATAGGTCTCTACCTCCTCTCACCTCTTCTCCCCTCCATCCCCTCCCTCCACTTCCCACCACTCCCACCACTCCCACCACTCCACTCCCCTTTCCTCCAGTCTCCCCTCCCTTACACCCTGCCCTCCCTTCCCATCGGTACCATTCACTCTCCCCACCGCTCATCTCCCTCCCCTCTCCACCTCCTCCCCCTTTCAAGCCCCCCCCTCTCTCCCGCTTTCCCTTCTTTCCATCTCTATTGCCACCTCTGTCCCCACCTCTGCCATGCTCCTTCCTTCTCCACTCCGTCCCTCTCCTGACCTCTCCTCCTTCCTTCTCCCTTCTCCTCTTCTCTCCTCTCCTATCCTCTTCTCTCCTGTCCTTTCCTCTGCTCTCCTCTCCTCTCCTCCTTTCTGATTACTGATACTGCATTCTATAGCATAAAATACAATTTACGTTTCTGCACATAGCTTCCCTTGCAATAGACATCACAATTGCGACATTTGGAACCGATAATAGGTGCAGCTGCAGGTTTGTTTCCAAAAGATCAGCATCCTGTGATAGTTTTTCAGTACTAGTCGACGATGATTTGACTATATACTGGATTGAAAGGCAATGAATGTAATATTTCAATGGAAAAGTGGGGGAATCGAACATAAGAAACATGTAATATCGAGTAAGAATACGAGGAAGATACTCAGTGGATAGGAACACCTGAATCTAACGTTATTATGCAGACTGGAACTAAAGGGAAAATTTTGATGGCTTCCAATTTTTTACATTATAAGTTACTACTGACGCAATAAAGAAGCGTTTATTTGTTTGTGTTTTACATTTAATAATTTTATCACTTAATTTTATGTTTTACTAGAGGTAACTACACAGTATGGAGAGTAAGAGTGTTGTAGCACAATAGCTAAATAAAAGAATTACATGCGTATCTACAAATGCTTTCCAGTAATTTACTTTTTCAGTAGAAATCACCTGTTTTTAGGGCTGACAAGTCGAAACACAGCTTATTCTGTTAATAGGACGAATAATGAGAATTAACTGACGGTCTGGCCGACTTATTCGTATAAAACGCACGATACGATGGAATTTGATTACTAACATCGTTTCTTGAGTATCTGACTGGTTTGTCTTCGGAGGCACTCATTGTTTAACGCCACCAACGAGTTTCAGTGATTTTAATAACAACCTTTCCAGGACAAATATACCTTTATACCATAATCCAACGAAGCGACACACTATTTGGCAGCTTGTCAATCTTTATCTTTCACTGATTTGATTTACTTGCTGCTGTTTTAAATACAGAAATTCACGTATTTTGTATACATCTACATCTACGTGATTACTCTACTATTCACAATTAAGTGCCTGGAAGAGGGCTGAATGCCGGCCGGGGTGGCCGAGCGGTTCTAGGCGCTACAGTCTGAAACCGCGAGACCGCTACTGTCGCAGGTTCGAATCCTGCCTCGGGCATGGATGTGTGTGATGTCCTTAGGTTAGTTAGGTTTAAGTAGTTCTAAGTTCTAGGGGACTGATGACCTCAGATGTTAAGTCCCATAGTGCTCAGAGCCATTTGAAGAGGGCTGAATGAACCGCCTTCAAGTTGTCTCTCTGCCGCTCCACTCTCGAACGGCGCGCGGGAAAAACGAGCACTTAACTTTTTCTGTGCGAGCCCTGATTTCTCTTATTTTATCGCGATGATCATTTCGCCCTATGTAGGTGGGTGCCAACAGAACGTTTTCGCAATCGGAGGAGAAAACTACTGATCGAAATTTCATGAGAAGATCCCGTCGTAACGAAAAACGCCTTTGTTTTAATGACTACCACTCCAATTCATGTGTCATATCTGTGGCACTATCGGGCATGGATGTGTGTGATGTCCTTAGGTTAGTTAGGTTTAAGTAGGTCCAAGTTCTAGGGGACTGATGACCTCAGAAATTAAGTCTCATAGTGCTCAGAGCCATTTTGAAAAGAAGTCACTCCTTTTTGAAGTTCGTAGAAATATGTAATAAACAATCGGTGCACTCGCCTTATTGGCAGCAGGAACTCGCGGTGCTCCCTCACTGATGGGCTAACCGACAGTGGTAGTGATGTTACCCGAGTACGAACTGTACAGAGGCTTTTCGCATTGCGACTCAGCACTTTGTCCGTCCCGATAGCTGAGTGGTCAATTCTATATGGATTTTTAAATACACTAGTGTGCAAAATTTAACAACAAAATTAACTTTCGCCTGACGCGCCACTGCCAAGTAACGTAGCTCGATGGAATTTGAATCACACAGAGAAAGATGTGCTACAATTTAGTACAGAAGGTAACTGAAAGAAGCACGCAGTAAGATGAACATAAATCGCACTTTTATTCGAAAGCAATAATTAGAATGAAATCAGTGCGTTTCATGATGGTCCCGTGGACATTACAAGAAGTAGGAAATTGTTCATAATAGAATGTGTGATCACCGCACTGGAAGCTCTGCAACGTACTGTCATTCTGACTACAACGATGCTAAGTACGTCTTCCATTCCTCCAGTGTCGAGATTGATAACTGCTGTATGGTCGTGGATGTGCTGTAATATGTCTTCCCAATGCGTTCCACACGTGCGCGATGGGATTTAAGTCTGGGGAACGGGCAGGCCAGTCCATTCGCAGAATATCCTCTCCTTCCAAGGGCTCCTACACCTGCGCTGTTCGATGCAGTTGCGCATTGTCATCCACAAAAACGCACCCCTGAAGAGAAGCACATGGGGAAGGAGCACGGTGTCACTATAATGCTGACCACTTAGTGTACCGTGTTCAAAGATTTGGGGATCAGTACGCCCATGCAACATTACGCCTCCCCACACTGTAACACTTGATTTTACGCTGCTTTCATGACTTTTACTGAACATGGTCGGGCGTCCTTGCTCTCCAAATCATACCACCTCGTGTCTAGTCGAACAGTTTCCGATATTTAAAACCTAAAATTCATTTTAGAACTCTTGCGCGACCACCAACTGCATGAAGGCAAATGTGGAAATATTTTCTTTTTCTGAATGAAGGAAACGCTGCAATATGGAAAAAGTAGAGAAATACTCTTCTTTCTGTGTTGTGACAACAGAACGTTTCTTGTTAGATATGATATGAAAAAATTTACATTTTATTACCAATGACAGAGGCTAGGTTTCTTCAGTCATTTTAGTAAATAATTATGAACTATTTTATTTTTATTTACACATCAAGTTCCGAATGACCAAACTGAGGAGCAAATCTCCAAGGTCATGGAACATGTAGGTACATGAAATTACAACATAAAAGTAATAACAGATAAAAGTAAATGTTTATGAACCTGAAAAAAGTCTGTCCATGAGTTTAAGTAAACGTTATCAACAATACAATAAGAATCAGCTTAATTTTTCAAGGAACTCCTCGACAGAATAGAAGGAGTGACACATGAGGAAACTCTTCAGTTTCGATTTGAAATCACATGTATTACTGCTAAGATTTTTTAATTCGAGTGGCATCTTATTGAAAATGGATGCAGCAGTATACTGCACACCTTTTTGCACAAGAGTTAAGGAAGTCCGATCCAAATGCAGGCTTGATTTCTGCCGAGTATTAACCGAGTGAAAGCTGCTTATTCTTGGGAATAAACTAATACTGGTAACAAGAAACGACAGTAAGGAATATACATATTGAGGCGGTCTAAGGCGCTGCAGTCATGGACTGTGGGGCTGTTCCCGGCGGAGGTTCGAGTCCTCCCTCAGGCATGGGTGTGTGTGTTTGTCCTTAGGATAATTGAGGTTACGTAGTGTGTAAGCTTAGGGACTGATGACCTTAGCAGTTAAGTCCCATAAGATTTCACACACATTTGAACATTTTTGACATATTGAGAGGCCAATGTCAAAATACCCAGACTCGTGAACAGATGTCGACAAGAGGTTCGTGAACTCACACCAGTTATTGCTCGAACCGCCCGCTTCAGAGCCAAAAATATCCTTTTAGAATGGGAACAATTACCCCAAAATATAATACCATACGACATAAGCGAATGAAAATAAGCAAATTAGACCAATTTTCGTGTCGAACGATCACTCACTTTTGATACCGTTCGAATAGTAAAAATAGCACTATTAAGTCTTTGAACAAGATCCTGAACGTGGGCTTTCCACGACAGCTTACTATCTATCTGAAAAACTAGAAATCTGAACTGTTCAAGTTCACTAATCATATGCCCGTTCTGTGAAATTAAAACGTCATGTTTTGTTAATTGTGTGTTAGAAACTGTAAAAACTGAGTCTTACTGTGATTTAGCGTTAGGTTATTTTCTACAAGCCATGAACTGAGGTCATGTACTGCACTATTTGAAACCTAGCCAACTAGTTTTGCATAATACAGAAAGAAGCTACATGGTGCTGTATAAGTCTTAGTAGTATATGGATAATTTTAGAAACAGTCCACATTTTGTTTAATAGAGGTTTGTTTATTTTACTATATCTCTCTACAGTCCTGTATAGTCTCTCTACATTTCAGTGAGCGAATTCCAACAACTGTGAAGCCTCCACCTAGTGATCATCTCTGTTCCTCTGTCAAATGACCCTGATTAAAGCGGCAGATATCTCTTCTACAGAGGTTCAAGTAAATCGCCACGTGGGTTGTTTCAGTTTTGGAAACAGGTCAAAGTCTTTTCAACTCACGTCCAGACCACAGAAAACATGTGCTAGCACATCTCAATAGAATATTCACAGCTTTCAATTACGACATTCCCGACGTGAGGGCGAGCTTTGTCAAAGAGAAAAACATGTGTATCTTCAATCAACTGAGATCGGGATATATGAGGGGGTTCCAATAAAAATGAAATATCATGCCCTTTTTGAACTGTGACGCTCATTGCACTCTCCAGATTGGACGCATGATGGTTGTTACCCAAAAGAAACAGCGTTGACGTATCACCCACATGATTTAAGCATTTGCCATAGCGCACAGTGTGGTTTTCCATTCCATGGCGATAGAAATTTAAACCATATGTACTGTGTCATTTCAGTCATTCAGCATTTATTTAATGGCCAGGGAAAATCTTTTGCTTTTAGACGTTTAATGTTTCCTTGAAGACTGAACGCAGTCCGAGAGTGCTACTTGTGGCTTTCAATAGCGATGAAGTACACTTCGCCAGATGTTCCGCGGTGTGGGCTGCATGAGGCCACACATTCGTGCAAGACGTAGACCACTTCATCGACGTCGGAAGCAAATTTCATGAGGTAACACTTCCTGTTGGTAAGCGATAGTGTTCAAAACACTTCCACGAGACTAAAAGATGATTGCCACCATCCTCCCTGTGGGTTTGCACATACACTCCTGGAAATTGAAATAAGAACACCGTGAATTCATTGTCCCAGGAAGGGGAAACTTTATTGACACATTCCTGGGGTCAGATACATCACATGATCACACTGACAGAACCACAGGCACATAGACACAGGCAACAGAGCATGCACAATGTCGGCACTAGTACAGTGTATATCCACCTTTCGCAGCAATGCAGGCTGCTATTCTCCCATGGAGACGATCGTAGAGATGCTGGATGTAGTCCTGTGGAACGGCTTGCCATGCCATTTCCACCTGGCGCCTCAGTTGGACCAGCGTTCGTGCTGGACGTGCAGACCGCGTGAGACGACGCTTCATCCAGTCCCAAACATGCTCAATGGGGGACAGATCCGGAGATCTTGCTGGCCAGGGTAGTTGACTTACACCTTCTAGAGCACGTTGGGTGGCACGGGATACATGCGGACGTGCATTATCCTGTTGGAACAGCAAGTTCCCTTGCCGGTCTAGGAATTGTAGAACGATGGGTTCGATGACGGTTTGGATGTACCGTGCACTATTCAGTGTCCCCTCGACGATCACCAGTGGTGTACGGCCAGTGTAGGAGATCGCTCCCCACACCATGATGCCGGGTGTTGGCCCTGTGTGCCTCGGTCGTATGCAGTCCTGATTGTGGCGCTCACCTGCACGGCGCCAAACACGCATACGACTATCATTGGCACCAAGGCAGAAGCGACTCTCATCGCTGAAGACGACACGTCTCCATTCGTCCCTCCATTCACGCCTGTCGCGACACCACTGGAGGCGGGCTGCACGATGTTGGGGCGTGAGCGGAAGACGGCCTAACGGTGTGCGGGACCGTAGCCCAGCTTCATGGAGACGGTTGCGAATGGTCCTCGCCGATACCCCAGGAGCAACAGTGTCCCTAATTTGCTGGGAAGTGGCGGTGCGGTCCCCTACGGCACTGCGTAGGATCCTACGGTCTTGGCGTGCATCCGTGCGTCGCTGCGGTCCGGTCCCAGGTCGACGGGCACGTGCACCTTCCGCCGACCACTGGCGACAACATCGATGTACTGTGGAGACCTCACGCCCCACGTGTTGAGCAATTCGGCGGTACGTCCACCCGGCCTCCCGCATGCCCACTATACGCCCTCGCTCAAAGTCCGTCAACTGCACATACGGTTCACGTCCACGCTGTCGCGGCATGCTACCAGTGTTAAAGACTGCGATGGAGCTCCGTATGCCACGGCAAACTGGCTGACACTGACGGCGGCGGTGCACAAATGCTGCGCAGCTAGCGCCATTAGACGGCCAACACCGCGGTTCCTGGTGTGTCCGCTGTGCCGTGCGTGTGATCATTGCTTGTACAGCCCTCTCGCAGTGTCCGGAGCAAGAATGGTGGGTCTGACACACCGGTGTCAATGTGTTCTTTTTTCCATTTCCAGGAGTGTATTATCGGTTGATAGAGTGATGAGATAAAGTGTACGAAAGTTTCATAATCCACTTGTCATTGCTTCCCATATAATAACATAGGAAAATCCACTTTTTTAAAATAATAATATAACCAATTAGTAACTGGTTTAAGCAAAGACAACAAATATTCTGAGAGAATAATGTCAGTGGTTAATCATAGGTGTCAGTGAAGTGAGCCAATCGACATCCTATATTCTACTGGGATCAGAGGCGGCCCCCCTAATTCAAGTCGGCAGTGCAAGAGAAGGAGCGACAATAGAGCTGTAATGAATTTTATCCATAGTGGAGGCTGTCGAACTCCGTGAATGTTCCTTTATTAGTTATACACTTATTATCGTGATAATAAGTGTGTAACTAAGTGGCAAAACTGTCACCACAGCGTAATTATAATAATGATGCTTCATCTTTATGTAAGTGCAGATACATTTTCGTCAAATGCTGCATTGTCACTTACAATTGTCCCACTTGTATCTGTTTAGTCACCAGCAAATAATTTTTTTGTATTTCTACAGTGATCTCCAGCAGTACAAACATGTACATGAATGTATAAAAACCTGAGGATGAGCGCAAGCCCGAAACCGGTCGTGTGACAAATAAATAACCTGTTACTGTGAGTGGTAGCGGATATTTTTCAACGCCCTAGAGCTGTAATGAGTTCACAGTCTTGAAACAGGAAGTTCTCTGTGTGGCTTTACCTGAATGGGAGATGCACCACCACTGTTCGAGACATAACACAGGTAATCCGATACCGAGTTAAGATAACGTTCACGGTAAAGTAGGCAAATTTCTTTATTCAACTAGACGAGCGAATGCACTTTGACGATGGTGAATACAACAAAAAAAAGTCATATCAAATAGAAACACTCATAACTATGTGCAATTTTGTCATATGATGACATGGCTGGAGACCGTGGCTGTTATTTGAAGATAAATGTTGATGATGTTGAGACAGCAACCATCCACTAATTTATTTTCAGTTCTTTTATTCAAAAGGTGCCGTTGCCGGTTTCGAATCATTACACTTCACCTTGACGGGTTCTCATGCTGTAAAAAAAACGCACCACATGTAATGAAAGGATGAAAACCGTCTGAAGATGAATCGTAATGATTCGAAACCGGTAACGGTACCTTTTAAATAAAGGAACTGAAAATAAATTTATGGCTGGTTGCTGTCTCAACACCATCAACATTTGTCACTCATAACTAGAGTGCATGTGACAGATTAGTGCGGCGCTACTGCGGCAACAACATACCAAACATGTGCATCATTTCTAGCGGTTTCCTGAGTTACTATTATTTCTTTCCTGAATTGTAGGAAGCGGAGTATCGTTCTTCCTTAAGGTAAGAAGATATGTTCAAATCATCTCATTACTGACCGGGTGTAATAGTCGAGATGCAATGCCACATACAGAAAGTAACGAAAGAATGCATTACAAACAGCGGCGTTACAAATCAAGTACAGCGGCGTTACAAATCAAGTACTATGATAAACAAAATAAATAAAAACCGACACTTTGAGTGGTGTTTCGATTTCTACGCTATAGTGCTTAAAGAATTTTCCGAATGACTGTACAGGATGCTCGCTTAAAAGGCTTTTGAAGTGGAGCGCAGGAAATACAGCTCGTGAGATTTGCAGACAATGTATCTGTTCTGCCGACAGTGAGTTATAGCTGCGTCTTTCAATGGAAAGAATGGACACAATAGTGAGTGTGTCGGTAGAGAGAGACAGCGAAAGTATTACCATGAACAAGAGAGAGAAAAAAGAAGTTGAGGTCAATAGCGGACACAACACAGTTTAATCCACATCAGAGACTTCCAAGTGAGGCAAAATATTGTACTTCTACAAAAACCCTAGGTTGCAATGAAGGTAAGAAACACAGACTTTCGTGGTGGTCCTTAACGGTTAAACACTCAGTTCGTTGTGATTTATATGCAAATTTGAACATTTTTATGCAAGGAATAATGGTGACCTTTCCCTTTTCTTAGAAGATAATGATTCTTCCCTACAACTTCACTTCTGAGCTGTCGCCGAAGAAAATTAGAAGTATGTGTGAGTGTTCTATGTAGAGTCTTGCCTTTTGTGATCAACTACGGTGGTATGGCCACGTTCGACACGGAGGTAACTGATTTTAGTCCTTTTAGTAAAAAAAAAAAAATTCCCGTAATTTGACTGGCAGAAGAAAGTGTCGGCATCCTGTGATGAGCAATAGATACTATACGTAACTATGCCATGTCGGAATCTCTCCACAGTGTTTATGAAATGGGAGTACAAGCCACTGCCGGTGATCTATTCGTCAAATGCCGACGTTCAAACTTAGCAAATCTCTTCATACCATCGGAAGGTAGTAGGCTGTGTAATGATGCAATTAATCTTTGCGCCCTTGTATATAACTACATAAATAATGCTGCCGTTCATACTGTGAAGTTACAACTGCGACTCATATTCCACAATCGGAGGTTGGCAACAGTAAACTGCCTTCATTAAGACCTTGCTAAATGAGAAATGCCAGATTAAAGCGTACTATGTAACATTCGTGAATGAAAAATTATTTACGTTCAGCGTTTGAAGCTTATGTAAAAATGAAATGTAAACAAAAAAGCTATTGAAAAGATGAACTGTAAGGATTTTGAGACCAGACATCGGAGAAGATTGTCATACACTGACGGAAAAAAATCGCAACATCAAAAAATAATTAATGTAGAGTAATGAAATTTCGGAAGTACATTTATCTAGGTAACATATTTAAGTGATTATCATTGCAAGATCACAGATTAAAGTAAGCGTAAGAAAAGCCATTGCAAATGTGAAACGTTAACAGCCAGTGTAACAGCCAGAATGTTGAATGCAAGCATGCGAACGTGCATGCATTGTGTTGTACGGTTGCCGGACGTCAAATGTGCACACGTTTTAATTAAAAATAGAGTGACGGGAATTTCTGTAGTGAATGGGAGTCGAACCCAGCAAATATCGTCTTTCTTGATTACATACGAAGAGACGTCAACTATCGAATTCGTTTTCACCAGTAGCTAGAAGTGATATATTTGAACCTGAAAAGATGTGATGAAACGTTTTGTGTCTGATTGGAAATTGGAGCTGGCTGCCCTAGTTATTGTTGACAATGCACGAAGAGGTGTTAAAAATCAAAATTATTTTTCATCAATAGTTAGGCGAGCACGTGCTGACACTTGAAATAACATAACGAGCATTTTTGTGCCGGACCAGGATTCGAAAAAATGGTTGGTTCAAATGGTTCTGAGCACTATGGGACTTAACAGCTATGGTCACCAGGATTCGAACCCAGAGACCTTGAGGAGATTGTAATCTTGCGGCAACTACGTTATGATGGAACCGTATCCTCCTGAAAGGAGGATACGAACTGGTAGTACTGTAGGATGCAGTAGTTTCTACAGGAAGCGTTGAACCCCACTTGAGTTGCCTTGGTGATGTATGCAGGGTGAAAAGTATTTAAACCGACAAGCTCTGTGAGGTTGTAGGGGTCATCAAAACAAATCGCGAAAAGGGAGATAGTTCGAATATCAGTCCAGCACTAACATTTTCATCATCCCACGTTCAAATAAAATAAGTGCCGTGTGACTTTCAGGACGATTGGCTCATTAAATAAAATAAAATTTCTAGTTTAAGAAAGTTTATGGTTGACAGACTCTAGTAGGCGCAATTTTCGCCTCTATCATGGCCCAGTTTAAATCGGATCTACTCCAGCTGGTAACGAAGGTACATCATATTTAACTTGGATTTGAAACCGCGGTACAGCTCTACGTACTTCATTTAATGTTAACAGAGGTTAAGTGGTCGTGCCGGTTAAAAATGGTCGTCTGAAGTTTATTTCGAATATAGATCTTAGATACGCCAAGCTACAAACAATCCAACACCGAACACCACGTTTGGCTGGCTATTGTTTTTTCGTAACGGAGCATGTGGTACACTGAATGAGAGATCTGGCTCTCTGCTGGTGAATTACAGCCCGTTCAAATACATTCATTTCTTTGTTCGACTCCATCCCCATTCACCACTGGCCTCGGCTACCCAACGCGTACTTTCGACTTGCTTTTGTAGTCGCTGAAATAAAAGTATATAACGCTGATTTGCACGAACTGGTAGTACTGTAGGATGCAGTAGTTTCTACAGGAAGCGTTGAACCCCACTTGAGTTGCCTTGGTGATGTATGCAGGGTGAAAAGTATTTAAACCGACAAGCTCTGTGAGGTTGTAGGGGACATCAAAACAAATATATTTCCCTAATGTCATTTTTTCCTATGAGGAGTATTCAAACCGGTAGAGGACGATTTCTCTGGCGGCAAATTAATTAAACCAACAAACACTTTTCCATTTTTTATGACCAAGAGACAACACATTAACACAACCCAATTTCAATTACAATAGATTTTCAAAAATTCCCCCATTGACACATAAACAAAGGTTACACCGTCGGAGAATGTTCTGTCGGACACGGGCAAAAACCCCCCAGGAGTATCCTGAATTGTTCCTGCTGCTGCTACTATCCGGGCAACCAGATCCTCTTCTGATGCAACAGGAGTTGCATAAACAAGGTTGCGCATCTCTCCCCACACAAAAAAGTCCAGAGGGGACATATCTGGGAATCAAGCAGGCCATGGTACAGGACCACCTCTGCCAATCCACGTTTCTGGGAACCGTAGGTCCTGGAATCGATGCACACGAGGACTGAAATGTGTCGGCGCCCCGTCATGTTGGAACCACATGCGTTGTCTTGTAGGGAGCGGGACGTCTTCCAGCAATTCTGGCAATACTCTACATCTACATCTACATCTACATGATTACTCTGCAATTCACATTTAAGTGCTTGGCAGAGGTTTCATCGAACCACAATCATAGTATCTCTCTACCATTCCACTCCCGAACAGCGCGCGGGAAAAACGAACACCTAAACCTTTCTGTTCGAGCTCTGATTTCTCTTATTTTATTTTTATGAGCATTCCTCAACAAAATATTTTCGCATTCGGAAGAGAAAGTTGCTGACTGAAATTTCGTAAATAGATCTCGCCGCGACGAAAAACGTCTTTGCTTTAATGACTTCCATCCCAACTCGCGTATTATATCTGCCACACTCTCTCCCCTATTACGTGATAATACAAAACGAGCTGCCCTTTTTTGCACCCTTTCGATGTCCTCCGTCAATCCCACCTGGTAAGGATCCCACACCGCGCTCTGGCGGGAAAATTGTAATAGTGCCTGCCATTTAATGGCCTAGGTAGCAGATACGGCCCAATTAATCAGTCCCCAACAACACCGACCCACACTTGATGAGCGATAGTAACTGTGGCATGTGGGTTATCCTCACTCCAAACATGCGAATTGTGCATGTTGAAGACTCCATCACGCTCACAGAGGATGGAAATGTAGGTTGCATTTCATACTGTTCCAGGTACCACTGCGAAAACTCTGCTCTGGGTGGATAATCAACTGGTTCCAGGTTGTGGACACACTGTAAGTGAAATGTAGGTAACAATTGCTCTCAAAGGACTGTTCTTACATTCGTCTGATTCGTCCCCATGTTACGTGCAATTGCACGAGTGCTGATTAAAGGATCCCGCTCCACGTGCTGCAAGACAGCTTCCTCAAACTGCAGCGTTCTTACCATGCGACGGCATCCCTGTCCGGTTAATCTGCTAAATGACCCTGTCTCACGCAGACGTCGGTACACAGCAGCAAAGGTTGTATGATGCAGGATACGGTGATTAGGATATTCTTGTTGATAAACCCGCTGTGCAGCTCGTCTGTTGTGGTGCGCTACGTAGTACGCACCAACCATATCAGTATACTAACTCCAGGTGTATCGCTCCATTAGTAAACAGACACAATTCACTACTCCACTGGTGGATAGCAGTTACCTACAACTGAAGAGCGTAATACGCCCTCTAACAACTGAAGATCGTAATACGCCCTTTAACAACTGAAGAGCGTAATACGGCCTCCACCAGTTTAAATAATCCTCACAGAAAAAGATGACACTAGGGAAAAGTATTTGTTTTGATGTCCCCTACAACCTCCCAGAGTTTGTCGGTTTAAATAATTTTCACCCTGTATGTTCGTCATCCAGTCGTACACGTCGAGAAATGTCTACGCAAAGCAGCGATATCGAGCGCACAATTTCTTTATTTTGAAATCACATTTCACCTGATATACAGGGTGATTCAAAAAGAATACCACAACTTTAAAAATGTGTATTTAATGAATGAAACATAATATAACCTTCTGTTATACATCATTACAAAGAGTATTTAAAAAGTTTTTTTTTCACTCAAAAACAAGTTCAGAGATGTTCAATATGGCCCCCTTCGGACACACGAGCAATATCAACCCGATACTCCAACTCGTTCCACACTCTCTGTAGCATATCAGGCGTAACAGTTTGGATAGCTGCTGTTATTTCTCGTTTCAAATCATCAATGGTGGCTGGGAGAGGTGGCCGAAACACCATATCCTTAACATACCCCCATAAGAAAAAATCGCAGCGGGTAAGATCAGGGCTTCTTGGAGGCCAGTGATGGAGTGCTCTGTCACGGGCTGCCTGGCGGTTTCATAACTAACCTTTTTCGTAGGACTCTCCATACAGTTGATTGTGGAATTTGCAGCTCTCTGCTAGCTCTGCGAGTCGATTTTCCTGGGCTGCGAACAAATGCTTGCTGGATGCGTGCTACATTTTCATCACTCGTTCTCGACCGTCCAGAACTTTTCCCTTTGCACAAACACCCATTCTCTGTAAACTGTTTATACCAACGTTTAATACACCACCTATCAGGAGGTTGAACACCATACTTCGTTCGAAATGCACGCTGAACAACTGTCGTCAATTCACTTCTGCCATACTCAATAACACAAAAAGCTTTCTGTTGAGCGGTCGCCATCTTAGCATCAACTGACGGTGACGCCTAGTCAACAGCGCCTCAAGCGAACAAATGTACAACTAAATGAAACTTTATAGCTCCCTTAATTCGCCGACAGATAGTGCTTAGCTCTGCCTTTTGTCGTTGCAGAGTTTTAAATTCCTAAAGTTGTGGTATTCTTTTTGAATCACCCTGTACACAGTCCAGTAGCATTAATGTGACCACCACCAATGATCAACGTCAACGCGCAGTTGAGGGTATATAAAGCATCCAGAATGAGATTTTCACTCTGCAGCGGAGTGTGCGCTGATATGAAACTTCCTGGCAGATTAAAACCGTGTGCCGGACCGAGACTCGCACTCAGGACCTTTGCCTTTCGCGGGCAACTACTCTACCTGTTGTGTCGGTAGCTGGGCCGACACCGTGAAGTTGAGATGGCTGAAAATGCACGCTAGACTAACGCAGAAGGGCGTGAAGTACTGGAACAGGCTACGTAATTAATGTTATTAAGAAAAGTACGTAGCTGTATTAATACTTATCTTTAATATCATTGTAGTACATCGATCTTGACGATACACAGGAGACTTTAATTACAATCACTGTATGGCTAATGGCGCCTTGCTAGTTCGTAGCCATTAACTTAGCTGATGGCTATTCTGTCTCTCGGCTAATGAGAGAGAAAGGCTTCGTACAACTGGGCGGTAGCTAGGTTCTCGTACAACTGGGGCGAGTGCTCTCTCGTATCACGAGACCTGCCTTGGTGGTGGCGCTAGGTCTGCGATTACACAGTGGCGACACGCGGGTCCGACATGTACTAAATGGACCGCGGCCGATTTAAGCTACCACCTAGCAAGTGTGGTGTCTGGCGGTGACACCACACTACCATCTGAGCTACCCAAGCGCGACTCACGCCCCGTCCTCACAGCTTTTATTTCCGCCAGTACCTCGCCTCCTACTATCCAAACGTCCCGAGTTCGAGTCTCGGTCCGGCACACAGTTTTAATCTGCCAGGAAGTTTTATATAAAGCATGTTGTGTGGACGCGGAAAATGGTGCAATCGTGGTCGTAATGGGGTAATGGAACGATTTATCTGACGGCAAAAAGGGCACGATTATTGCCTCTCAGGCTAAGAGTGGAAGTATTTCCGAGACGGTTAAGTCTGTAAACTGTTCACGTGCCGCCGTGGTTAAAGTATACCGTGCGTGACAAAATGGCGCTATTCAAGAATGGCGCTAAGGCAATTGTGGAGCAGCACAGGCCACAGACCACAGGAGTGGACGACGGCTGCGGAGGTGTGTACGGGCGAGTAGAAGTGTAACTGTTGCGCAGCTGACCGCTCTGATGAACCACGGGGCTACCAACAGTGTATTCTCAACGGCCATTCAGAGAGCGTTGCTGCGTATGGGCCTCCCACAATAGGCACGTGCTTCGTGCACACACTCTAACTACTGTTCATCGGCACCGAAGGCTCGAATTTGCACGTCAGTACCGAAACTGACTGTCCACTGAGTGGCGACAGCTGTCCTTTTTAGACGAATCACGTTTTGTGCTCCATCGGACAGATGCCCATTGGCGTGTGCGGCGTGAAACGTCTGAAAGCATATACCCTGTAAAAATTGTCGAAGCGTGATGGTCTGGGGAATATTTTCGTGGCATTCCTTGAACGATCTCGTCATTCTGGAAGGCAAAATTGATCAACACAAGTATGTATCTATCCCCGAGAGCGCCTACATGCAGTTTGGTTTTCCTCGGAACGATGGCATTTACCAGCAAGCTCTGAGCACTATGGGACTCAACAGCTTAGGTCATAAGTCCCCTAGAACTTAGAACTACTTAAACCTAACTAACCTAAGGACATCACACACACCCATGCCCGAGGCAGGATTCGAACCTGCGACCGTAGCAGTCCCGCGGGTCCGGACTGCAGCGCCAGAACCGCTAGACCACCGCGGCCGGCATTTACCAGCAGGACAAGGGAACGTGTCACACAGTTCGCAGGGTAGGTGCGTGGTTCGTAGAGCACCAGGATGAATTTACTGTATTCCCCTGGCCACTAAACTCCTTGTATTAAAACCCAGTCGAGAAACTGTGGGACGAAAGCTATCGGGCTGTAAGCGCCACAGATCCTCAATCCAGATACCTAGCGCAGTTGGCCATGACACTGGAGTCGGATGCCTCCACACTGTTGGTACCTTTCAGAACTTCATTGACTCTCTCCTTGCACGCCTCGCAGCGTTGCACGTTGCAAAAGTTGATTATTCAGGCTTTTGACAGGTATTCATATTAATGTAACTGGACAATATAAGAGTGTAGACAATAGTGTTGTTGCCACTGCTCACGCAACATGTGACGTGAGGAATATTGAAGTATATGTGGTGTACTGCTACTAATGAATTAACAATTTGTCTTGAGAACCTTACGACCAAACACTATCTTAGTTGAACGTAAAGTATCGGTAACACGAGCGTGTCCAAATCGCCACGAATATGCAAGAAATCACGCGCTTTTGACCTCAACTTGTTCTGTGCAGCCTCACGTCATACTCAAAGAATTATAGGACTCGCATAAGTGCGTAACTGTGGCAGGAGGAGTGGCTGCGTAAAGAAAGGCAATTAACAAATTATTCAATTCCACACATAAATCAGTCATGTGTTATCATAAAAAACTAAAAATTACGTCGGTATAAGCAAAAAATGTGTTTTAACATGGAAGCAATATAGCAGGGTCTTAAATTTTTTAGCTTTAGACTTAGGGGGCTCTAAATCGAGGTTTCAAGAAGACTGAAGATGGATAACTCAATATTTACTCCTGTTTTTCGATATCGCCGCTTGTAGCTCGTTAAGAGAAGAAGTAAAAAAGCTGACGAACTGTCTAGCTGTCCAGCGAGACTAGGACTGACAGCAAAGGTAGTTCTGCTTCACAAGCACCGATTTACATTTACATGTAAATCATACTCTGCAACCCACCTAATGGTGTGTGGCAGAGGATACGCCTGGTACTATGAACTGATCCATCCCTACCCTTTGCACTCGCGAATGGCACGCGGGAAATTGATTGTTGGTAAGTCTCTGCATTGGCTCTAATTTCTCAATTCTCTCATCGTGGTCATTACGCGAGATGTATGCAGAAGGAAGACATATGCTGTCGGACGCTTCCCGGAAAGTTCTCTCTCGAAATTTCAGTAGTAAACCTCTTCCCTATACCCAACATTACTCTTGTAACTTCGGACAATGGATCTTGTTGAACATTTAGGTAACTTATCGGGTCTATTAAGCAATTAAGTGACGAAACGCGCCGCTCTTCTTTGCATCTTCTCTATCTCTTCTATCAATCCTACCTGGTAAGGTCCCACGTTGGTGAACAGTACTCAAGAATCGGTCGAACAAGCGCCTTGTAAGCCACTTTCTTCATGAATGAGTAACATTTGCTTATGATTCTTCCTCTGAATCTCAATCCAGCATCTGCCTTTCCTACGATTTATGTTATGTGGTCATTCCACTTAAAGTGGCTCCGGATAGTTACTCTTAGATATTTTACGATAGATTCTGTTTCCAGCAGTTTCTCATCAATGGTGTAGTTGTACAGTAGTGGATTTCTTTTTCTATGTACGCACAATATGTTACTTTATTTTTTTTTACATTTAGGGTCAACTGACAGACCCTACACCATTCATCAATTAAACAGACGCGAAATCCCCAAGATTGGCGATCTCTCACAGAAGCTCGAAATTTAGCACGGACTTCAATGCGAGATGCTTATAACAGTTTCCACAACTAAACTTTGTCTCGAAACCTGGCAGAAAATCCAAAGAAATTCTGAACGTATTTGAAGTATGTTAGTGGCAAGAAACAATCAATACCATCTCTGCGCAATTGCAATGGAGATACTTTTGAAGACGGTTATGCCAAAGGAAAGTTACTAAACACAGTCTTCCGAAACGCCTTCACAAAAGAAGACGAAGTAAATATTCCAGGATTCGCATCAAGAACAGCTGCCAACGTGAGTAACGCAGAAGTAAATACCTTCGGAGTAGTGAAGCAAATTAAATCACTTAATAAAAGCAAGTCTTCTGGTCCAGACTGTATATCAATTAGGTTCCTTTCAGAGTATGTTGATGTATTAGCTCTATACTTAACAATAATATACATCCGTTCGGCCGCCCGATGTGGCGGAGCGGTTCTAGGCACTTTCTTGAACCGCGCGACCGCTACGGTCGCAGGTTCGAATCCTGCCTCGGACATGGATGTGTGTGATGTCCTTAGGTTAGTTAGGTTTAAGTAGTTCTAAGTTCTAGGGGACTGATGACCTCAGATGTTAAGTCCCATAGTGCTCAGAGCCATTTGAACCATTTTTGAACATCCGTTCGCTCACGAAAGATCCGTACCCAAAGACTGGAAAGTTGCACAGGTCACACCAATATCCAAGAAAGGTAGTAGGAGTAATCAACTTGATTACACGCCCTTATTATTAACGTCGATATGCAGCAGGATTTTGGAACATATATTGTGCTCTAACATTATGAGTTACCTCGAAGAAAACGGTCTATTAGCACACAGTCAACATGGGTTTAGGAAACATCGTTCTTGTGAAACACAACTAGCTATTTATCCGCATGAAGTGTTGAGTGCTATTGAAAAGGAATTTCAGATTGATTCCGTATTTCTGGATTTCCGGAAGGCTTGTACACTGTACCACACAAGTGGCTTGTAGCGAAATTGCGTGCTAATGGAATATCGTCTCAGTTATATGATTAGATATGTGATTTCCTGTCAGAGAGGTCACAGGTCCTAGTAATTGACTGAAAGTCATCGAGAAAAACAGAAGTGATTTCTGGCGTTCCCCAAGGTAATGTTATAGTCCCTTTGCTGTTCCTTATCTATATAAACGATTTAGGAGACAATCTGAGCAGTCGTCTTAGGTTGTTTGCAGATGACGTTGTCTTTTATCGACAAATAAAGTCATCAGAAGCTCAAAACAAACTGCAAAACGATTTAGAAAAGATATCTGAATTGTGCGGAAATTGGCAGTTGACCGTAAATAACGAAAAGTGTGAGGTCATGCACATGAGTGCTAAAAGGAATCCGTTAAACTTCGGTTACACCATAAATCAGTCAAATCTAAAGGCCGTAAATTCAACTAAATACCTAGGAATTACAATTACGAACAATTTAAACTGGAAGGAACACATAGAAAATTTTGTGGTAAATGCTAACCAAAGACTGCGTTTTATTGGCAGCACACTTAGAAAATGTAACAGATCTACTAAGGAGACTGCCGACACTACGCTTGTCCATCCTCTTTTAGAATACTGCTGCGCAGTATGGGATCCTTACCAGATAAGTCTGACAGAGTACATCGAAAAAGTTCAAAGAAGGGCAGCACGTTTTGTATTATAGCAAAAAAATGGCTCTGAGCACTATGGGACTTAACATCTATGGTCATCACTCCCCTAGAACTTAGAACTACTTAAACCTAACTAACCTAAGGACATCACACAACACCCAGTCATCACGAGGCAGAGAAAATCCCTGACCTCGCCGGGATTCGAACCCGGGAACCCGGGCGCGGGAAGCGAGAACGCTACCTCACGACCACGAGCTGCGGACTGTATTATAGCGAAATATGGGTGGGAGTGTCTCTGAAATGATAAAGGATTTGGGCTGGACTGTTGACACCGACCTACGTAGGAAGAAACGATCACCGCGGTAAAATAAGGGAAATCAGAGCTCGTACGGAAAGATATAGGTGTTCGTTCTTTCCGCGCGCTATAGGAGATTGGAATAATAGATAATTGTGAAGGTGGTTCGATGAACCCTCTGCCAGGCACTTAAATGTGATTTGCAGAGTATGCATGTAGATGTAGTTGTAGATGTAGAACCCTCTGCACGTTATTCTGCTAGTCGGTACTGTCTCTTGGCCTTGCTACTTTGTTACAGACAACCACAGCTTCTGTGAACAGTCTTAAAGAGCATCCGCCGCTTTCTACTAGATTATTGATATACATTGTAAACAGTAACTGTCTTATCACACTTCCTTGTGGTACTCCGGAAATTACATATGTCGATTTTGTTCCGTTAAGAGCGACGTGTTGAATTCCATCTGCAAGGAAGTCTTGCATCCAGTCGCAAATGTGTTCCAGTACTCGATAAATTCGTATTTTTTTCATTAAGTCGGTGTCAAATGCTTTCCTGAAATCAAGGAACACGGCTTTAAGTTGAGCGCCGTTGTCTACAGCGCTATGGATCTCATGGAGGAACAGAGAGAGCTGAGTTTCGCAAGATCAATGTTTGCGGACTCCACGTTGATTTTTATAGAGGAAAACGATACTTGTAATTGTATGTATACGTTGTGTACAACAAAGTTTGAACTCTGAATATATGGTGCCCTCAGCCATTGGCGTGCATGTTAAAAACCAAATGAAGTTACTAAAGAAGAGAGGACTTAAACATCGCACAAAAATTGTGAGACGTATGGGTCTGAGCGCATTTACAAACGGCAAGCATGAGCACTTGGTATGGCATGTGTCATCTAACATAACATAGGCTTATAAACCATGTGAAGAGACAAAGTAATACTGTCAATAAAAATATTACATAGTTTCGTATGTTGGTACTGAAATATCAACTAAGTGTGACGAAAATGTGGCAATAAGCGTCAACAAAAATACGGCATATAACAGATGTGCAAATGTAAAATGATGAAATAAAACACTAGAGTGCAATAATTTACAGATTAAAAATAGCACTTGAATGCTTTGAAAAGCGGATCGTAGAACAGCAAGAAAACAATTTAAAGGAAAAAAAACTGTAAAGCCTCGCAGTGAGGTTCAAAATATAGCACATGATTACTTTGAAAAACATCATGGAACGCATGAAAACAATTGAAAACAACAAAAACTTGTCATGCCTCGCAGTGAGGTCCGGAATAAAGCACATTATTACTTTGAAAAACATCGTGGAACAGCAAGAAAGCAATTAACAGGAACAAAAACTTGTAAAGCCCTGCAGTGGGATCCAATATTTATCTTTAAAAGTTACACAGCTGAGTTTGAAGATAGGCACACGCTTTTTTTGAGTGATCTAACACTGCACACGGAAATTTCTTTGAATTCGACGTTGTACTGAACGTTCTGGTTACAGTTAGCACGGTCGTGTTATTAGCTGAGGACATCTGACGGGAAGCATCTGGTGACATCAACAGAAACACCCAGACATCTCACCTTCATTAGCGGGTATGAGTGTGGCAGCTCGTATGAGGACATTTGTATGATCTGGTAATAGTGTGTTTCATATCAGGCTGTGAACTGTCAACCAAGCGCGTGACTGTGCGACATTACGGGTGATTACTAATGTTACATCTCACTAGGAGATAACAACGTGGAGTGAGTTACTGGTTGCTCTTGCGAGAACAAATAATCCAACTTTGTTACGTGTTTCGCCATTGTGCGTGGCGACTAACACGGAAAGTGTCTCTCAATCGGTGAGAAAGGGGATTCTTTTATGGTGTTGAAAGCAGTTTCAGTTGATTTATTGATGGTGACATTTGATGCCTGTTTTGGAAACGTCAGGACGGCTGCTGTCTGAATGTACTGCCGACAGCTTAACGATTCCTTGACACATGTCCATTCACCCCTGTTGGCCGCGTGCGTCAGCGCCGAATGAGGCGTTCTCATTGTGTTGGCACGAGACGTTTCTTGTGAAGGTATGCGCCGCTGGGCCACTACCTTGGGCTAAGGCCAGAAGATCCCAGCAGTTCCTTTGAAAGCCAGTGGCCAGGACCCTGGTGAAAGCACGCCTGTCCACCACTCGCCAAGTCAGTTCGCGAGTGCCAGTGCTTGTTCCGCCTTCCTCTGTCGGTACACGCTCACACAAACTAATTAACTATCGTACCACTGATGTCTTACAAAAAACAAAGCGTACATCCCTTCGAAAATCATCCTACCAATGAACATTACAAACAAGAAAATTGAACAAAATGACCTTCATAATTACTACATTATACTATATAGTTCACAGAAAAAAAATGACTCACAAAAGAATTAACTTTACAATCTCTGTAACATACACTTTACTTTTCCAGAAAAAACTAGTTGAACATGAGTTAAGTTTAGCAGAAAATCAATTCGATAACGAAACAAAATGTTTGGCGCCAGCATTGGGTGCTGTCGTTAATGAAGCTGACATGAATTCTTTACAGAATACTATGAGTTGAAATGAAATTGAGAGTGTTCACAAATGTATAATTATGAGCAAAAAAACTTTACAACGTAAAAAAATCACATACAGAGAAGTGAAAGCAACAAAAAAGTATAAAATCTGGAAAAGAAATCATTATCATCAACTAACCGTACATCCATCCACATGGTTAGTTGTATAGTGTAGGATTAGTGTAATTAGTGGCATGCAGTAATAAGAAGCCATTGTTCATGCTCTTAAATCTACGTTAACTGCGCCGTTCCTGATTCAGGTATGCATAAGAATATCACGCGGTAGACATTCTTAAAGTAAACAAGCTATTTACAACAGTGCTCGCGAATGTCACTGCTAATCATTGAAAGTTATCTTTACAATTAAGGGGTATCTTTACAATTAATCTGAATATGGGGGGTAAAGTAAGGTCTCAATACAACTGTCGCGCGAACGGAATGCAGTAGGATGGGCCGTACAACACAGCTGGATGAAGCACGGAGTGGAATTATAGCAGTCAGAGCGTAAACAAAAATTCTGGAAAAAGAACAATTAAACCTCGAACTTTACTTCGGAGTCCCCTAAAAGCTCTATGATCTACGGAAGAGGAATGATCAAAGGATGGTTTAATCACGAACACATATTCACACGCACTTGAGAGACTAACAGGAAGGAAAGAACTAAAAACCTTCACCACAGCACACGTGGGCAGCGGAGGGGGGGGGGGGGGCGGTCGTTCCCTTGATTTTAACAAGCAGGATAAATGAATAAAATTTCTGTTAAAGTGAATTGCTATAAAAATAAAACATAGGGGCTCCAACAAATACCAACAACCTAATGAAATGTTAAAACGAATTATGTATTGTATACTGTGGCCACCACAAACACACTCAAAAGCTCAGTTTTTTTCATTTTCTTCTTTACATCCAGGGTAATAGAGCATTTGCACCAACAATTGAGGTGCAGAGGCAAACAAATGAAGCCGTGTGGTATGGCAAAATCATGAAGAGGTTCATGCAGAGACTCTTCAACAAGTACATAAAAACTTTGAATATTATTCCCTTAAAGTATCTCAAACTCGTCGCTTTATGGACTTCCCCTCAGCCGTTGCGCTAAATTGGCTGGCCAACCTCGATAATTTACTATTCCCTCCTCCTGCTATTGCCGTTGTGTGCAACATCGTCCATCAGTAACATGTATTCATATTCTCTTCTGCATCTGGAACAAAGGCTTAAAAAACGCGATGCGCATCTGCGCAGTATCAACGAAAATAGCAACACTGAAGTGGTTCATTTGTCACACCTTGAAATCACTCCTAAAAAGTGATTAGCACTAACACCACTAAGACAAAATATCTGCATTCAAAATCGTTGAGGAGGTTAAATAAGTCCTGGAAAAAAGCGAAACTTGTGTATTTTTGATACCATCTGTGTTGTCGGGCAGTTGCACCTTGCCTCCTTGTCATGTGAATAACACGTCCTCGGATACCACCAGGGTTGACGTCATGGCTTTGCTGGAGTCTTTCTTACTAGCGCCTAGGATTATCTCTGATAATGTGGGACTGCATATTGTTCCACACGGAACTTCTAAAACATAACTTCGAAGAAAGCACTTTAACAAAAATTCTTATTATGCCGCCAGCAATGTTAGCACATAACTGACGGTATACTTTATGGCTAGGTGTTGCGCCTAACGTCTGTTGCTGATAGTGATCGTGGACTCTCATCGGTTCTCCCGTGCCGTAAGATCAGACAGCCGCAGAATGAACACTAAATCCCGTAATGGATCCCTAACGTTCTTAAAGATTGCTGAAGGTCCCAACGTACAGTGTTATCAACCCTAACAGCTCGTGATGGTCGACATCACCTTCGACGCACACACACAAACACACACACACACACACACACACACATACACACACACACACACACACAAAATCTTCCTTATACGTCATCTACGACGGTGATCAAACTACCACCTTCTTCCCTTGTTAAGCACTCCAATTGACTTCATCCAGCTACAGTATTTGTAGTGTGGGCGTATGTCATACTCACACGTATCCTACAAATACTTCCATCCTCACTCTCCAACATACGAAATCGCACGCACCTGTGCGCTGCCTCAAATGCCTCCTACGTCTTTCACTAAAAATTTCACGGTATTCATTTGCTAGACAGTGTAGCATGCAGGACATTGCCAAAAAACATTTGCCCCCCAGCATTTGCCTTTATCAAGATTGTTGCACAAACAGACTACAAGGCCATCAACATTAGTGTTCATCATTAGTGTTCAGCCAAAAGGCAGCTTTTCACATGGTAGTTCTCCAGGCTGTCTGGTCTTCTGCCATCCTCTTCAGATTCGCATAATTTCCTCTTCTCTTTATGTCGTCTATCATTTTGTATCTCCTTCTTCCTTTCAGTCTTCTCCCACAAACCAGTCCTTCCATAGCATCTACTAGCAAGCACTCCCTTATCAGTGATTGTCCCAACCAGTGTTTTTTTCTTTCTCTTATAACCTTCAGCAGACATCTTCTCTCACCAACCCTCTTCAATACTCTTTCATTACTCACTCTATTCATCCAGTTTATCCTCCCCATTATCCTCCACATCCTCATCTCAAATTCTTCTAACCTTTTATCAGCCTCTTGTCTCAGCGTCCATGTTTCTGCCCCATATACTGCTACACTCCAGACAAAACATTTGCCAAGCCTTTTCCTTAGGCCTTTATCTAATTTGCCATATAAGAGTCTCCTCTTTCTGTTGAATGCCTGCTTCACTATGGAAATTCGAGTTTTCACCTCCTGGTGACATCTCAAGTCTTCAGTTATTGTGCTTCCAAGATATTTAAATGCACTTACTTGGCTAATGGTATCTTGTCCTATTTTAGTATTGGACAGTCTGAGTCTTGTACTGATGACCATACTCTTTGTTTTTGCTGTGTTTATTCCCATATTCCACAGAAGCTTCATTCAGATCTTTCAGCATCTTATTCATTGTCCACTCACTTTGTGCCACTAATACCATGTCACCAGAAAATCTTATACATCCTATTCTCTTTCCACCAGTACATATTCCTCTTTTCCCATCTAAGCCTTTCGTAATAATCTCTTCAAGGTATGTGTTAAACAACAGAGGAGAACGGCAACAACCTTGTGTAACACCTCGTCCAATGCTGCTTCCTTCTGACATTTCATTTACAATCCTTACCCTTAGTTTCTGTTGTAAATATATATTCTGTATCAGTCATCTCTCTTTCCAATCTACTCCTCTCCTCTTCAAAATATCCATCAGTTTGTTCCACTGAACTCTGTCAAAAGCATTTTCCAAATATATAAAAACAGCAAAGATTTATCTACCTTTTTCCATATATCTTTCCGCAATAGTTCTTAACAGGCTAATAGCATCTCTTATGCCTTTTCCTCTTCTGAATCCGAACTGCTCCTCTGCAATCCCTCTCTCCAGCTTGCCATATAGCCTTCTATTCAACACTCTCAGTAAAACTTTAGCTGCCTAAGAAATTAGACTGATGGTCCTATGCTCTTCACATTTTTTCGTCTTTCTTTTTTCCTTATTGGTATCATAACTGTTGCAAAGAAGTCCTCAGGCCATTCCCCTTTGTCGTATATCTCATTACATAGGTAGACAGTTTCTTTTCCTGCCTTGTTTCCCAGACTCTTCAACAGTTCTGCTGGCAAATCATCAATTCCACACGCCTTCCTATTCTTTATCTCCTTCAGCGCCTTTTCTACTTCTGCTTCCAAGATGGTGAATCCCTTTCCATCTTGCGGCACATATTGCTCCTATTCAACCTTAATTTCGCTTTGTATTTCATCCCCCTTGTACAGACATTCAACATATTCTTGCCATCTGTTCAAAACCTCCTGTGGTCCGTCTGCTAGAGTACCATCCGCTCTTTCTTTTTCCATGTTATTCCTCTTTCTTTTAAGTTCAAAAACTATCTCACTAGCAAGTATATACATTATTTCATACTTTCCCTCTTTCTCCATTTTATCTATTTCGTCGCATTTCTGTTTCATCCATTTTTCCCTTGCTTCTTTAGTTTCTCTTCTTAATTCATTATTCAGTTTCCTGTACATTTTTTTACCTGTTTCAGTTTCTACATTTTTACACTTTCTCCGCTCTTCTGTATTTTTCAACATGTTTTCAGTTACCCATTCTTTCCTGGTACTCGGGGATACTTTAATCCCTAGTACTTCTTTGGCAGAGTCCATGAGTCCTTCCCTCATTTTTATCCATTTCTCATTAACACTTTCATCAACACTACCTCTTTCCCATTTTTCCACAAATCTGTTTTCCAAATCTGCTGCCTTTCCTACCTCTTTGAGTCTTTCTGTGTTTAGTCTTCCTTTTGCTTTACCTCTCCAAACGTTTTTTGACTTCACTTGTGTTTCTTCCACTAATAGGTTGTGGTCTGAATTTATATCGGCTTGTGGATAAGCTTTGGCATTCTTCAAACAGTTTCTAAACATTTTTTTGTATCAGGATGTTGTCCAACTGATATCTTTCCCTATTCAAATTTGACATCCATGTGTAACGTCTCCTTTTGTGGTGTTCAAATAATGTGTTACCCACTGGTAATTAATTTTCTTTACAGGAACTAATTAATCGTTCACCTCTCTCATTTCTTACTCCTAATCCTGAAATTTCCTACTGTATCTTCATCTCTTCCGTCACCCACCACTGCATTCCAGTTCCCCATGATGATAATGCAGGCATTTCTATTTTCTTTCTCGATGAGTACTTGTATTTTATCATAATATTCTTCCACTTCCTCATCCCTATGCTGGCTGGTTGGCATATATACCTGTATTAACACCACATCTTTTGAACTACCTTTCAGTCGTATTATTGTCAGTCTTCAATCAATACATTGTACCTTCATTACCTTATTTTTCAGCTTTTTCCCCATCAATATTCCTACTTCGTTATCACCACTCTTGATTTCCCCTGAGTAAAAGACCTTACAATCTCCACTTTCTATCTTCCCATTCTCTCCCCATCTTACCCAGGGCATCTAATCTGTTCCTTTTCATCTCCTGTTTTGCATTCTCTAGCTTTCCTACTTGCATTAGTGCCCTCACATTCCTTGTTCTAATCTTTATTTTTCCTTCCTTCATTGTCCCTTTCTTCCTTTCAAATATGTCTACTCTCAATGTGTTCCCCTCCAAGAGATCCGAATGAGGGGAAGTTTTAATCCAGGAATCTTTCACTTGGAGAGACATACCGTTTACTGCTTGGAAATGTAATGTGGTGGTTTCCCGTTACTTTCCACATAGGCAGTACGTTGCCCAGCCTAAAATCAGCCGCTCACTATGACCATCACAATAAGAAAACACAAATTTTACTCATTTGTATTAACTGAATACTCATTGCAAAAGGAAAAGGAAGACACATTACAAAACAAATTACACATAAATTCCCACGAAATATTTCCCTACAAAAACTTTCTTATTTCCTAGGTAGACACAATGTGCCAGTTCCTATATACTAAAAGTACAAGTTACCTATTCCAGATAGTGTTTGACATTCACCACATGGTGATGCCCCTAGATATTCCCTGTTGTTATAGATCCTAGTTCCAAGACGTTTTGATGCGCAATCCTTCTCCTCCACAACGGACCCAGATACCGGGAGAAAAATTTCTGTCATTGTTTCCGCTGTTTGCTGCACAGCCTGTGTGCACAGACAAGAACTTTATCTCCCACGTGGTAGACCATGGGACGTCCTCTTCCATCGACCTTGTCTTTACGCTTGCGCGTGAGCAGCCTGATGTCGTCTATTTCTCTCTGCACGATTTCCTGATGCCGTAATTTACGTTGCGGCTGGAAATCATTCACTTCTCTGATCTTACTTTGAGACGCGTGCTTTGGCGGAACTGTGATCAGCTGCAGCGAAATGGCGGAGTGTGAGAGTTCATTGATAACCTCCTGGAAATCGCGTAAGAGCACATCCCAGGAGGCGTGTTGTTTGGAGCATTATAATCTGCATAAGCTACTAAAATTGCGCATCACACTTTAGGTAGGATTGTGAGAGGGGTGGTAGGTTGATATGTATACAGATTTTATCCTGTGACGACTCAGTGTACCCCCCTTTAACACGACCGAAATTGTGTCCCGTTATTCAAAACGATTCTGTGAACCAGCCCTAACGCTTTGAGGAAACGCTTTTCGAATGCGTCTGCGACGGTCTTCCCCGTTGCTCTTCTCAGATGTGTGAGCATCGTGTATACCAATAGCCCCTACTCATCCTTGGGAGCGGGTCAAGAAGGTCAATTGCGGCTGAGTCTCACAATTTTAACGGAACGATTCGGAAAAGAAATGGTTGATTCGATGTTGATGCTTTTTGCCTTTTGGCAGTCCTTCCATGTCTCAAGTATCTTGCGAATCCGCTGCTCGATATTCTTAAAATGGCATGTCGTTGTCAGTTTGAGAAAAACTTTCTTTGCACCTTAACGTTCATAGCTCTGGTGCGTGAACCAAACCAGATCCGCAGTAAGGGCTTCTGGGATACACGCCAACCACTTTGTGTCGTCTATTGCCCTACACCTAAATAGAACCCCCTTCCTGACGAGATACAACCGTCTCAGCCCTGTATTGTCTCTATCACAATAACGTAGTTTGATTTCACACAATGTTAGATCCTTGTCTTGATCAGCAGCGATCTCCGTTAGTGACTCTGTCACTAGTTTCTAGAAAACAACATTTTTAAGGTAGCACAGGCTCAACTGCTTCTCTTCGAGATCGTCCTTGACACCTTCCGTTAGGCCCACGGGGGAACATGAGAAGACACATGTGGTGATGTTGGAACTACCAGGGACATGAGAAATCATGTTCCTGGAGTAAGTTACCACGCAGAAATCAGCAATCGTGTCCGGATGTGCAAGTGTCTGATACTCTGTTCCTGCTTGATCGTCACAGATCCAGCCTGCTGCTTTACTCGTGAGCTCACACAGGCGTGGTCTAGCTAAGCTTTCCACCGAGGTAAAACGCTTGTGAAAATTTATAAGACCTATATATCTTCTAGGGCTGCAGAAAATCTCGTATGACCACTATTTTTGCGGGGTTGGGTGAGATCCCTTCCTTGGAGATGATGTGACTGAGGAATTTTACCTCTCACACCCCAAATTTGGATTTCTCCAATTCGCCGTTACCCCATGTGTTCAGAGAGCAATGAATAGCTGGTGGAGCACGCCACTGTGGTCCTCCCATGTGCTTTCCACTACCAAGATGTCGTCTACATAGCGCGTGAAGTGCTCACATAGTGACTCAACTAGTACATGGTCAAGGGTTCTGATGAAGGCTCCTAAGAAATGGCAAGCCCGAACAGCAAATGCCGAAAATGGTAACAGCGACCCAACACAAGAAAGGCTGTATAAGTGCGGCAAGACGGGTTAATTCTATTTGCCAACAGCTCGATTTCAAGTCGAGTGAGGAGAGCACTTGTGGTCTGTGGAACTTTTGCAGGAGCTCTGCAAGACTTTCTGGCCTGTCTGTTTATGGATCGACTATAGTATTTATTTGCTTGGAGTCAAGTACCAGGTGAAGTGCACCATCTCCTTTTGAGACCGCGAGGAGGGGAATGTTGTAGGATGTTACAGCTGGCATAATTACGTCTTCAGCGAGCATTGCCCGTATTTCTTGAAACACAAAAGTTTGCACGCCATCGGTATGGAGTACGGTCGAGTGAAGAACGGCTTGTGAACATTCACCATGAACTTACTTCTTCTTCATTATCTGTGTTGTTATTGGCGTGACCGATGATCAGTCACCTTTCTTCCGAATATGTACCAGTGGCATCTAGACAAAATTGCAGGCAGGCTGTTGCGATTTGGGCATGTAGCGTATACTCTTCAAAAAGTGTGCTAATTGGAACTCCTTTGCACAGGATAATTTCCCCACAACTTAGAACCAAGAAAATCTGAAACTCCCACATAAAATCCATGTCCAGTACTGGATTGACAGAGATGTTATTAACGAATAGGAAGTTTCATTCGAGTGTGTGAGCTTGGCACTGAAATTCAAGGATGACGTGCCTCGTGACTTCTGTGGCCTTTTCCTCAATGACTCCTTTTATCTTCGCCCCTGCCTACAATAACCCGAATATCATGGCAAACTAGCCAAAAGAAATTGCACCAGTCTATCTTCTCCTCATTGTTCATGGACATTTTCATGAACGTTTTCCACAGGTTCATCTGTTTACTCTCTATCTTTTTGGTTTGTACTGTTTTGCGGCTGACCGCACGATGGGTCAGGTTCTATCACCTCCACAATCTGCGCACTTCCCCTCTCATGATTGTGTCCCTGTGCTCCTTCATCCTTTCAGTTGTAATTATTATTGTTACCTTGATTGTTCTGCCAGTTTCCCCTGTTGGGGAGATTACTGTGGTATGGCTGTCTCGACCTTCAATGGAACTTGTCGTCCCTACACTCATTGTAGAAACGGTGTGGTCTTGCTACGTACTGTTTGTTATTGTTCGTTGCTATGAGTTGGGATGCTATTGCCGTTCTTACTATTACTGTATTCAAGCTCTTGTAAAAGGGTCATGAATGTTTCCTCGTTGTCTCCACAACGTCCTACCAGTGTCATCTGATAAGAGTGTGGCAACTTGCCTACAGTAGAACTGTATTAAATCAGTTGGTGCAAAAGGCGAGTCAAGAAACTGGTTCTTCTGATACATTTTCTCAAAAAATTTGGTGGTTCTGCGTATACCGAAGTTTGCAAATTTTTTTCCCAGCATAATTCCGTGACCAATACGTCGTGAGGAACTTCATTTTCGGTAAGAGTGGCAATTCTGTGCTACTGTTCGCATCTCTGTAGCAGCTTCGCCTGCGAGGGAACTTCTCATAAAGTCCAGTTCAAGGTGAACAGGCCACGGTGGCGGGACTCACTGCCGAGGCTATGGGGTAGAGGTTTGAATTATTTTCCCTAAACGCCTGAAATTTTCGAAGTTTCAGGTAGGAGTTAAAGTCGCAGACTTTCCCTTCCGTCTACCTCGTGGCTTTGTTGAACGCTGGATGTGGCTCATAACATGGGGCATTCAGTGTCCCTGATGGCATGCTCCTATTGTCTGTGAGTGATTGATTTTGCCCACTGCCTATCTTCATGTCGAATACAGACTGGATGCTGCATTCAGCTGTGCTGGTGCCTTTTACTCTGTCTAGCGCTTGTGACACTTTCAGTTGCAGATGTCCGAGTTCCTTGGTAATTACTTCCTCTTGCTGCTTGTGGACAATGTTGATATTTTCTTGACTCTCCTTAAACTTCAACAGTTTTCACTCCTCTGCAATTTGTGCAAAGGATGTTGATAAAGTCATTCAATATGGCAGACCCTCCTCCGCCTGCCACCTGGTGTATATGTGGCAACATCACACTGATGATGTCATGGGTCTTCCCCCATCACCCTTCCTCCACCACCTCCCTCCTCCATCATCACACCTCCCCCTCCCCTCACCCAACTGGAAAAATGGCGGGAAAATGGCTCTTTTTGTCCTGATGTGTTGGTGTGGAAAGACATAGAGTAGTTTATTTTCTTTATTTTGGAGTGTTATCCTGTTGGAAATTGGTGGTAAAAGCTCATCATTCTCTGCTGTTTATTTAAGTTTGGAAGGTACCTGTCAAAAAGTAATTAAATATGCAAATAGATAACTTTTTCCACTTATGCTTACAATACAGCCATGATATCGACGTCATCATCAACACAAATATTCATTGCACGCAATTACACTGCTTCAGATCACTCAGGTCCTCAAACAGGTGTAATCCTGTAGTGATATGCGCCAGCATCTATCTTCTTTGTCAGCAGCTGGCCACACGCCTATCGTTATGTGTATTTCCCAGAAGGAAACACTTGCGCAGCTGGTGGCTGCTCCAAAGGCCATCCTAGAAAGACAATGTCACCCTGTGCTCAGCGGTCGCTACTGGTAATTGTGGACTAATTCTTTTTGGTCCCACCCCAACAGCCAGCAGACCAGAAACGCCATTTAGTGGCCATTGTATTGGTCTCAAGTTGATGTGGCCTGTCAGCTTGAAGCATCTATACCAGTTTCCCGGAAGGAATGCACACTTAACAATATACTTTCTGCATTCTGTCTGAAGGACGCTCTTCCCTTGTGAACCTCCCAATCCCCCAGCATGTTTGAGCCTGCAGACCTGTAGCAACACCCTCAAAGGCCTTGCTAAGAAGATTAACAAAGAACAGTGCGTTTCCCTTCTCCACACACACACACACACACACACACGCACACACACACACATACACTCAAGCACTTGCTTAAAAGGCATCTGGGAAAGGTCCACGGAAAAACCACGAATGCTGACTTTGGCTTTGATGTAGCCAACAACCGGTTTTTCAGGATGGACTTGTGAATGCTGGAAAAGACATTCGTGAAATGTTGACCCTGTCAGCAATACCCATCTCCAGAGAATTTCACACTGGCTTTGATGTAGCTGACAACAGATTTTATCCAGGAGGACTAGGCACTGTATCATAATTTTCTTGGACTACTCTTTTATCATACTGAAATGAGAATACCTTCTTAACTTGTTTGTTTTAGTGTCTACATCTCTTATTATTTCATTACACGATCATCTGATTATATGTTTTCCTTCACTTCGTTCTCAATTAATTTTATCATAAATTTGTCATTCAACTTTTGAATATTTGTGTAGTTTAATGTGAAGCCTTTTACTTTCATCCCTGTGCTTTTATCGTTTCTCTCAAAATAGTAGCTTTTAGGTCTAGTTAAAGTCCAATCTGTTATTCAGTTATTTCCTAACTCATCAGTCGATTCACCTAGCATACAACCTGTTTCCACAGTATTTTCTCCAGTGTCAATACATACTATACTGTCTGTATCAAAATATGTAACATCTTTTCCTAGCTTATCTAACATATCATATAACCTAAGCCTTGCATTTGATGTAGTGAATGCTGCTATAAAAATGTTTGTAGCTGTATTATTTTCTACGTAATGATTACATTAATAAAATTTTTATGTATATTATCTAATAGATCATCCAATTATGTCTCATAAGATTGTTGAATATCTGTCATACTTAGTTTACCTCATATTTTGTCGTTGCCCAAATTTTCCCCATACTGAATTCAGACATATCTTAGCAACACCTCGTTTTACTGGAGTTACTTCTATTCTGTCAAGATCTAAGCCAACAGCTACTGTTTCTTTCACATATTTTATACACACATAATTAGTTTCAAAATTACTGGGGGCTGGTTTCTAATTTTATTTTCATAAAATCTTTCACATAATTTTTAAACAACACCTTGCTAAAATCCCACACTTCAAGACATCTGAAACTTTGTATTTTTTTTCTATAACTTTATTTACTTCACCAGCTGTCCAAATTGCAATAATACTTCTTTCATCATCGCTCTGATTACATTTATTTATTTTCTCTTTTCCATATTGGACACACAAGGGAAACAACAGTTTTTAATTTTTATCAATCTTAATTCATCCTGGCAAAACAGGATCATACAAGCATCTAGCTACCAATACTCTACATTTTACAAACCAACGCCATTTTATATAATATCCTTGTCTACACATTTTATAGGGTGTCTTTCAGAGTAGTAACCGTAATATTGCACAGTCAGATAGAGACTACATATCTCAATATATATTATTTAGTGTGTTAACACCATCTGCTTTAGCTCTTAATTTCATTGTGTTAGTTTGACCACCATAAAAAGCACCACTAGGATTCAGTGGTTCGACAACTTCAGGTAATTGCTTCAATTCGTTAAGTTTTTTATATTCTGCTAAGTTGATCCAATCACATTCCCAAATTTCTGCTTAACTATGCCCAAAACTTCGTATTTCACTGCTTCTTATTGAAGTTTTTTGATACAGGTATTCATTATTTCTTTTTTGTTGTTAATCCTCTCTCTGTTATAATATGTTTTGGTCATGCCCAAAACAACCATGGTAGTGGTAAACAGTATTGGTTTCTTTATCAAAACCATATACTTTAGCTCCAGCTATATTTACTTCACAACCATTAAGAGCATGTTGAACATTATCATTGTTTAAACTATTTAACCAAGCTAGGGATAGTTTACTACAGTTTTCTTTTTGTTCTTTATCCAGTACACTTCTTCCTTCAGGCAATTATTCAGATCTGTATATAGCCACACAAATTCCACAAATTGTTAAATAACAGAATGGACCAATATCACCAACCTCTACGAATTGTTTCCTTAGCTCTGAGAAACCAATTCTCAATATATCTACATCATAATTAGAGTTTCTGTTAATTTATTTCTTCATACTGAACATACAATTTTCTTAAATTTTTGGCTATACCATCTGAGAAATATTTCCCTATCTTTTGGTTTCATAGCATCAGCATAATAGTATTTGATATCAGGAATCGATCTTTTGCAATTATCATTTTCTTGTGCATTGAATATACGTGATAAGTAACCTTCCTTTAATTCTTTCAAATCAAATATTTTTGGGAGCTACTAAGAGGGTGTTGTGGATAATTGCTGCGACGTATTTAGTTCCAAGTACTTGCTCTCCAGTAACATCAATTCAGTTCCTGTGTAAATAGTGTATCGTTTTATTATATTTCAAAAACAGTACTTCAGAATGAATTATGAATCATAAGCTTTACTGTAAAATTCTGATGTTTATCAGACATCATCCACCTACAACATTCATAATTGGTCTTAAATTTTTAAACAGTATCAACATTAAAACTGTTAACTAATACTAAATTTGGAATATGTACATCAGTTTCTTGTTAAATTTCATAATCAAACCTCATGTATCTTTTGATATAGGTACAAGGAACTCTCTTTGGTATTCCCTTTTTACAACATTTGAACTGTTTTCCTAAAACTATTTTATAGCTTTCCCAACGATGGAAAACATAATAATCTTTCAATTCTCCATTAATATAGCAACCATATTTATTACAGTTTTGACAACCATTGACTCTAAAATCGTCACCAAATTTTCTTTCACAAATACCACCATTTTACAATTTGTATAGCATGTAACATTTATGATTTTTAATTTTTACTATTCGTTTACAGTTTCTACATAATTCAAAGTAACAGCTCAGCTGTACATAAGGTTTAGTATTATTGGAGCTGATGGTACCGATTATCCAACATTTGACGGAATATCTAATAAAAGATTGATTGACAACAGTTTGGCAAACTTGTTCGAGTTTATCATAAAGAAAGGAAAGAAAATTTTATTTCTTTATCTCTCCTTTCATGATTAACTTCATCTCTAGCCAATGAGTTAACAGTGAACGGTCGTATCGTCAGTAATGGAAAGATAAGAAGTAAGAAAAATTAAGTATTTTACCCTTTAGAAATATTCGGTGAATTTTTCTAAGACCATAAAGAAATTATTTCGGAAGAAGACTTAATGGTAGTTTTTACATGGTCTTCAAGTGTTGTAGATGCAGTTTTTTGATTGGCTGGTCAAAATGAAGCTGATTTTGAAGATATGACCATACTTCCTAATGAAGGGAAAATTCTTATAGAAACAATGGAAATCCATGAGCCTGTGGTTATATATGAGCCAGAATATTCACTTCGACTAGAGCAAGAGAAACTAAAAAAATTCGTAGATTCCCATATCTTTCTTTGAACCACAAACCATAGAAATTGCTGGATTGAATGCAAAGAGAAATTTTGAGCTATATATCTTCATTTACTATAATTATGTAGAATTTGATGTGCCTTATTTCATCTTCGTCTTTTTCCAGACAAAAGGGAAGAATAATCGATTGATCGACTTTTCCTTGTTCGATCACATTAAACTACAGAATATCTATATAAAGAATGGAAGAATTTAAAGTTTTCCTCAACAGATGTGGAATTTAGATACCTCAAATAATTATCTGAAAGCATGTACTGCTTTCCTACATTTTAAGACTGTCACACAACTTAACAGTGGTATCAGTTAAGTCCCTTCAGTTTTACTGACAATTATCCTGTCTATGTCACAGAAAGGTCTAGTAGAATGAATGTTTTAACTACTCAGAAAACAACATTCAAGGTGTGTGCTACATTCAGTGATAAAATACCGAATCACACACTTGACTACATAGTCACATATGGGAAGAAAAATTTGATATGTTATGCTCAGCATAGAATTTTGAGAGAACATTTTTAAAATTTATTATAACAATAATTTATCTGGATAGTCCTTTTCACGTAGATTATGCTAGCTTTCTGAATTTTTAAAACTGATTAATATTTGAGAAATAAACAAAAATCGATATATTTGGCTGCTGTTGGATGCAGGCAGGCGGGAGATGTTACATAACTCCTGCTTCTAGTGAGCCTCACAACTGACTGAGCCGGCGGCGAGCATCAATTTTTATTTTCACCACTCCTTGCTGTCAAACCACAGTTTCCTGGACGCTGTCTGAAAGCTCCTTTATCCGGCACTTGTCCCTCTATTCAGAAAACCGCTAACAGTTGTCCCATTTTTTGTTTTTGGATCAACTTCGTTACTCAAATATGTATTATACATATATGTGATTTGTGAACTTTTTTTAGCTCATACAAGCACAGCTGAATCGCTACAGGATTTGTTTGGCTGGCCAATGCTATTGTAATTTGCTCTTGTCATCCACTGCTGCAGCCCATCAAGAAGAAGACGAGAATTAATGCCAGAAGCAGCTCTTCCAGTTCAACTCGCAGACCAACAGCAATGTTCAGCAGAAAAATCCGGGTGGGGTGAAATGAAATAAAGTAGCAAAAAAAGAACCCACCAGGTTTTCTTCAAAAGCGCCAAAGGTTTTGCACTTTTTAAGAATCAAGTTATTTTTTTTAGCTTTTTTAGCTCTCCTATACAAATGGAGACTACTCAAGAAACTCAATAATGTGAATAGTTCTAATTCCTTTAACAAATTAGTGAGTTAGAATTAAATAATTTATATTACATTACAGGGTGTGAATATTTGAAAACTAGATATGGTGAGAAAATTTGTAAAGAGCCTTATAATAAATTTAAAATTATTTTGCCAAACAGATGGTATAAATTCATTACTTTTTGGGATCTTCTATTTCTTGAAGATGGACAAATTAGACTGGGATATGAAGGAATGAAGAAGCTTAAAAATAATGATGACAAATTTCATGATACTGAGTTTTTAATTTAATTTTTCTTTTTCAAATTTCTGACACATATTTTCTGACTTTTTTTAGTTTGTGGCTGCTTGAGAAAATGTTAACGAAATAACACCTGAGTGTGCTCTACCTGCCCACTTTGTAATCAGATGCCACAGTGGGTGGAATAAATGAAGCAGGGGCTCCGGGGAGTTCAATCATCAATGCCTTACTGGATGGAGGCGGTCTCTGACGACCTTCAGGATGTGTTGTCATCATGGAGGCAGGAAGCTATCTCCGCTGCTTCTGGTAATTTAATGAACCCGTCCTTATTTTTTGTAGCACATTCAATCAGTGTTCGTTTTTTCTCCACACCTGCAGTAGGCGAGCTTATAGTCAGTGACCCAACATTTCCAGGGATGCAATACGCTCTGCCATCCCTGCAGTACACTGTGCCGTGGATGCTGGGGAGATGAAGACAGCATCGCCAAAATGTGGTCTTGTGTAGCACGCCTCACCCGCCAGGCCGAGACTTATGCTTGCATGAGTGGCAGCCACCTAGTTGCCACCATACCCATCACTGTCATCACAACCACCGCCACCTTCACCTTCTCCATCACCGCTGGACTGCTCTGAGAGCTGTGGCCTTCAACTCCTCTGGCTGCTACGACAATACCACTGTAGGGAACTGAGTCGGGTGTCACCCCTGCCTCCACTGCCATACCTGCACCATTACTCTGGTGACTACAGGTTGCTAATGGCAGGTATCCACCCCTCTGTTTGGACTCTGCCTGGTCGTTAGGACGTCACTGTAAACTGGTTCAGGCTAGGAGTTGCCAACACATTTCAAACCCTCCTCACGGCATCCATGTCCGCAGTATGGGTAATCACATTGGTCTGATGTGGCTGGATCCCACGGTCTCATAGGGATGTGGCACTATTCCATATAACTTAGCACTCCACCCCATAGCCGATTTCATGCAGACGATTGTCGCAGTCCTCAGTTGTTAGTCATAGTGCTAGTAATAGTGATCCTGTGGTTAGAAGCAGTTACCTCTCCTGTCCTATCACAGACAGACACCAGGTTGGTAATGTGATACCACTGCTAAACTATGAGGTGATTGAGAATGCATTTAAGGAGCGCATCTTGTTTTCTTGAATAGAGAACCCAGCAGGAGAACACAGAGACCTGATTGGTTTTCTGAAAGCATGCCTTCCTTTTCTGGAAACGGAGCGCCACGAAATCATTTATGATCCACAGCGCCCCAGCATTAAGTACAATGCTGTGCTGCGTTGAGAAGTCACACATCACCACAAACCAGATTCAGGAGTTGAAGAGACGAGTATTGTGTGCATTTGGTGGAAAAATGGCGTGTTATCGCAGAGTACCTCAATTACTAAGTGGTTTTATGATTCCACCTTGAGTGCTATACAGTCCAAGTTTTCTGAGATGAAAGTTACAGGCTTAGGTAAAGTATACAGCTGAGTACCATACCTTTACATCCATGCACAGGTCTTTGATCCAATAAATGTTGGGGAGTCTAGCTATATCGATGGTATTAAGGATATAGGTGATAAGAACGTATGTATTAATGTCCCAAATAAGAAAGACAGCTATTGTTTTGCATGGTCAATACTGGGTTGTGAGAGAAATTACAATTACAAGGCACATTCCCATTGTCCACTTCGGTGATGTTGTTGTTGAGATCTATAGTCCAAAGACTGGTTTGATGCAGCTCTCCACGCTACTCTATCCTGCGCAACCCTCTTCATCTCTGAGTAACTACTGCAACATACGCCCTTCTGAATCTGCGTACTGTTTTCACCTCTTGGTCTCCCACCACACTTCCCTCCAATACTAAATTGGTGATCCCTTGATGCCTCAGAATGTGTCCCACCAATCAATCCCTTCTTCTAGTCAGGTTGAGTCACAAATTTCTCTTCTCCCCAATTCTGTTCAGTACTTCCTCATTAGTTACGTGATCTACGCATCTAATCTTCAGCACTCTTTTGTAGCACCACATTTCAAAAGCTTCTGCTCACTCTAAACTGTTTATTGTCCATGTTCACTCCCATATATGTCTATATTCCATACAAACACTTTCAGAAAAGACTTCCTGACACTTAAATCCACACTCAATGTTAACAAATTTCTCTTCTTCTAAAACACTTTTCTTGCCATTACCAGCCTACATTTCATATCCTCCCTACATCGACCATCATTTGCCGCCCAAATAACATAACTCACCTACTACTTTAAGTGTTTCATTTCCTAATCTAATTCCCTCAGCATCACCTGATATAATTCGACTGCATTCCATTATCGTTGTTTTGCATTTGTTGATCTTCATCTCATATCCCCCTTTCAAGACACTTTCCATTCCGTTCAACTGCTCTTCCAAGTCCTTTGCTGTCTCTGACAGAATTACAATGTCATTGGCAAACCTCAAAAATTTTATTTTTTCGCCCTGGGCTTTATTTCCTACTCCAAATTTTCTTTTGTTTATTTTACTACTTGCGTAATATACACATTGAATAACATGGAGGGTAGGCTACAATTCTGTTTCATTCCCTTCTCAACTACTGCTTCCCTTTCGTGTCCTTCGACCCTTATACTGCGGTCTGGTTTCTGTACAAATTGTAAATAGCCTCTCACTCTCTGTATTTTACCCCCGCCACCTTTAGAATTTGAAATAGAGTATTCCAGTCAACATTGTCAAAAGCTTTCTCTAAGTCCACATATGCTATAAACATAGGTCTATCTTTCCTTAACCTATCTTTTACGCGAAGCCGTAGAGTCAGTATTGTCTCGTCTGTTTATACATTTTTACAGAATCAAACTGATCTTACCCGAGGTCAGCTTCTACCAGTTTTTCCATTCGTGTGTACAGAATTCATGCTAGTATTTTGCAACCATGACTTATTGAACTGATAGTTTGGTAATTTTCACGTCTTTGAGCACATGCTTTCTTTGGAATTGGAATTACTACATTCTTCTTGAAGTCTGAGGTTATTTCGCCTGTCTCAAACATCTTGCTCACCAGATGGAAGAGTTTTGTCTTGGTTTTCACTCCCAAGGCTATGGAATGTTATCTACCCTTGGGGTCCTTGTTTCAACTTAGGTCTTCCAGAGCTCTGTCAAATTCTTCAGGCAGTATCGTATCTCCCAACTCATCTTCATCTACATCCTCTTCCATTTCCATAATATTGCCCTCACGTGCATAGCCCTTGTATAGACCATATATATACTCCTCCCACCTTTCCGCTTTCCCTTCTTTGCTTAGGACTTGTTTCCCACCTGAGCTCTTGATATTAATACAGGTGGTTCTCTTTTCTACAAAGATCTCTTTAATTTTCGTGTAGGCAGCATCTATCTTACCCCTAGTGATATATGCTTCTACATCCTTACATTTGTCCTCTAGCCATCTCTGCTTAGCCATTTTGCACTTATTGTCGATCTCAATTTTTAGAAGTTTGCATTCCGTTTTGTCTGCCTCATTTAATGCATTTTTATATTTTCTCCTTTGATCAACTTAATTCAATATCTCTTGTGTTACCCCAGGATTTCTACTAGCCATTGTCTTTTTACGTATTTGATCCTCTACTGCCTTCGCAATTTCATTTCACAAAGCAACGCATTCTTCTTCTACAGTATTCCGTCCCCTGTTCTTGTCAATAGCTGCCTAATGCTCCCTGTGAAACTCTCATCAACCTGTCATTCTTTCAACTAACTCAGATCTCATCTCCTTAAATTTCTACCTTTTTGCAGTTTCTTCAGTTTTAATCTACAGTTCATAATCAGTAAATTGGGATCAGAGCCGACATCTGCCTCTGGAAATGTTTCACAATTTACAACCTGGTCACGAAATCTCTGTCTTACAATTATATAAACAATCTCAAACCTCCCGGTGTCTCCAAGTCTCATCAGATGGTTCAAATGGCTCTGAGCACTATGGGACTCAACATCCGTGGTCATCAGTCCCCTAGAACTTAGAACTATTTAAACCTAACTAACCTAAGGACATCACACACATCCATGCCCGAGGCAGGATTCGAACCTGCGACCGTAGCGGTCGCGCCGTTCCAGTTGAAGCGTCTAGAACCGTTCGGTCACACCGGCCGGCTCAAGTCTCATCCAAGTATACAGCCTTCTTTCATGATTCTTAAACCAAGTGTTAGCTGTGATTAAGTTATACTCTGCGTAAAATTGTACCAGGCGACTTCGTCTTTCTTTCCTAACCCCCTGTCCATATTCACCTACTACTTTTCCTTAGTTTCATTTTCCTACTATCGAATTCCAGTTCCCTATGACTATACAAAATTCGTCTCCCTTAACTATCTGAATAACGTCTTTTGTCTCATCATACATTTCCTTGATCTCTTCACCTCTGGAGCTAGTTGCATGTAAACGTGTGCTACTGTTGTAGGCGTGGGTTTCGTATTTATCTTGGCTACAATAATGCATTGACTATGCTTATCTTCATTCTTATTCCTTTATTCATTATTATACCTACTCCTTCATTACCCATATTTGATTTTGTATTTATAACCCTGTATTCAACTGACCACAAGTCCTGTTCCTCCCACCACCGAGCTTCACTAATTTTCACTATTTCTCACTTTAACCTATCCACTCCCCTTTTTAAATTTTCTAACCTACTTGCCTGATTAAGGGATCTGACATTCCATGCTCCAATCCGTAGAACGCCAGTTTTGTTTCTCCTAATAACGACGTTCTCCTGAGTAGTCATCGCCCGGAGATCCAAATAGGGGACTTTCTTACCTCCGGAATATTTTACCCAAGAGGAGGTCATCATCATTTAACCGTACAGTAGAGCTGCATGTCCTCAAGAAGAGGTATGGTTTTAGTTGCCCCTTGCTTTCACAGCAAAGCTGGTTTCGTTGATGTTACAACACCAGATCAGTCAATCATCCAGACTGTTGCCCCTGCAACTACTGGGAAGGCTGCTACCGCTCTTCGGGAAACGCACCTTTGTCTGGCCTCTCAACAGATACCTCTCCATTGTGGTTACACCTACGGTATGGTTATCTCTATCACTGAGGCACGCAGGCCTCTCCAGTAATGGCAATGAGGGCAGGCGGAAATATTGACTTTTTGGGTTTTATAACTTTGACAGTATCGAGTTCCCTATTAAGATCCAGGACATTCCTAAATTTGAGCCACAGAATACCAGGATATGGGTTCTTGTTTATAGCCTGAAGGAGAACAAGAAAAATATGGTAAAGTTACAAACAAAGCTGTTAGACGCCTTTATTTCCCTGAATTTGCTGGTCAATGTAAGCTGCATGTAAACATGCTGCCTTTCTCAAAAGGAGACGATTATCACTATATACAGATCACAGGTATGTCACAACTCCTTTAATCGCAACTGTCAAAAAATCATCACGTAAAACATATTTGCTTCAGGTATCTCAAAGCCTTTTCCACAAGCAACTTATTAATAAAGTATGCTGTGTATTGCTCTACCAGGAAACCAGTACGTGTTGTCATGGTCACTGAGGAAAACAAAATCTTAAAGCCGAAGGATGCCCACCATCAGGTGTGTTGCTCTTTTGTAGTGTATGCTGACTTTGAACGTGTGGGATCCTGCCCACTCGTGTAATATAATGTGCCTAGGAAGCTTCTTTCTCGGATAGGTAAACAACAGTTCAAGCAAATCTTATCAATGGAATTTATTAGAATAAATCGATTGTACAATACTTAACTTAGATTTTTCACTACGAGGTGTCGCGAGCAATTAAACAACGTCCTTCGATATATACAATTTCCATGCAAACAATTGATGTAGGTCACAAGTCTCGGCTAAATAGTTAGGATGACGGCTCGTCTTCTAGGGCGCCTCTTCTCGTGTAGTACGGCCGAGGCTATCTGGAGCGGCGCTTATGTTCTCTTCGGATAGATGCCGCTCCTGTCGTAGTGTGGTCCTACTCAGCGTACTATTGGCTGACATCGTCTCGCAGCCCTCTCTGCGGTTACGTACCATGCCGACGTGCCAGCCCTTGATGTTACGCCGGAACAGAATGTATCCTCGTTCCTGTGACACACCGTGAAGATGGCCCTACAGCTTCACATACCACTTTCACAGACAAACATGTACCATATGTGGCAGTGCACCAGGCTTTATGTTCATCTGGTTTGAGTCTTAGCCATCACAAACTGTATGTCGGGGCTAACGCTGCAGTTGGGCTGCTCACTTAACTCGAAAAACTTGCGTGGAAGGTTAATAAGCTTAGAGCATTAACATTCCCATGACTACGTAAAAGGAGAATGGTTATTTGTACAAGAAAGTGATTAACTGGCATATCCGTTGCCAGCCACTAGACTGGAAAGCGGAAACTCCTTGCTGAGACCAAGGTCATCCAAATTCCAGAGTGTATGCATAACCGCATATGCTCTGGATCCTGCCTTTTATTACAAAGCACCTAGGTTGTTTTAGGACGCCATGCTTAACAAAATTAAAGTCGACTTCGAACTATTGACCAGGTTGACATGCCTCTCTTTGAGGCAAGAATCTGTGGGGGACTTTGCCAATGTATCAAAAGGCACGCCAAGGCAAATAACCCACAGATCGGTGAGAGGTTCTCGTACTTGGATGTGAATAACTTATACAGGCATACCATGCAACAATCGCTGCCAATTGGCGAGTTTCGATGCTGTCCGAAGATGAATGCAAAGGATAAGGTGGAAATATGCGTGGTATGGCGGCTGATTTTGGTGTAGGATATGTTTTGGAGACAGACCTCAAATGCCCTATTAGTTTGCATGATGCACAAAGCGATTTGCCGCTGTGTCCAGAGCAACTAGTTCTGCGAAGATGCTCCATCCGCAAACTGATGACAACGCTGGGGAACAAGCAGAGATATGTCATGCATTAAAGAAACCTCCAGCAGTATCTCAGCTTAGGGATGGAGCTGGTTAGAATTAGTCATGCTTTCTCCTTCAAGAAGTCATCCTGGTTGAAGGAGTATACTGATTTAAATACTGAGAAGGGAGCTTCCACAAAGAATGATTTTGAAAAAGATTAATGAATAACACAATTTTCAGCAAGACAATGGAAGACACCTTGAAATTCTTATTACAACACAATGAAATGGGCGTTGGGGCGTAAGGAAATGAATCACAAGTCCAAATTTTAAACGGATCACTATCTTCAATAAGAATTTTGTTGCTGTGGAGATGGCGGTGACTGCAGTAGAGTTCATGAAACCTGTGTATATGGGGATGTGCGTATTAGACCTGTCGAAACTCCACATGTACCGATTCCACTATGAGTTTGCAAAAATTCATTTCGCTGATCCGAAGTTACATTACACAGACACATGTACCTCCATCTATTGGGTGAAGGGCTGCAACCCATATGAAGTAATGAGGTGCCATCCAAATGTATTCGACATGTCTTCATGCGTGGTCAATAACTTTTACAGTATTGTTCCACAGAACAAGAAGGATTTCGATCTAATGAAAGACAAGGCGAATGGGAGTTTGTGGGTCTTAGATACAAAATTTACAAGTATCGCACATTGGGAGGTGCCACCCAGAGGTGGGCAAAGGGTGTGCGTTGTGCGGCACAAGGACCCTCACGATTGAAGATTTACTTGCAGTGCCGATACAGTGGCGTTCACAGTGCTCCTCAGCACCCGCAGTATATGTTACAGTAAAGTAGTATTCAGTCGCGGGGGCACAAGGTGTACACCTTGCTGCAGTGTAAATCTGTCTGTCGTTTGATGACGATAAGCGGGTAAGTTGAGAGGATACGATTGAAACTCGTCCGTACTCACGCTATTCACTTGATGAGAGTGGTGTGAATGAAAGAGAGTGAGAATAGGTATGAATAATGATTGTAAGTGGGACAGTATGATCGGTTTATTATAGTGTAAATATATATGCATACCACGCGTGTTCACACAGTTAAGCACCTATATATATATGTGCGCACCATGTCTGCAGTGATAATGTAAACAGACAAAAGATTGTGTAAGATATATGCACACCTTGTGTGCCAACATTGTTGTGCACTTGTAAATATATGCACACTGGAGGTGGTGGTGGTTGTTGGGATGTTTAAGGGGGACTAAACAGCGAAGGTCATCAGTCCCCCACACACTGGAGGTGCAGTGACAGTGTAGACCAATAACCGTGTGCTGACAGAATGCATACTAGTAAATAGTCTTTCCAGATGTGTACTCTTGTAAGTATAATGCTGCCACTAGTCATCCAAGTCTGATTAGTTTTTAGTGTAGATATATTTAACAGTATATGGAAAGAAATGTTAATATTTTCAACGAGTGCTACGTACCGAAAAAGTTGTGAATATTTTCAACCAGTGCTACCTACCGAAAAAGTTCTGAATATTTTCAGTCAGTGCTTGGGTGCCCCAAAAAGTATAAATGCTCAGCCACTGCTACTGTTGAGTGGACTGTGGGAGGCTTCTTCGAGTCATAGTTATTAGTACTAGTAACAGAGTGTGAATAAAAAAGTATCTCTGCATTGAAAAATATTATTTGAAAAAGAATCAAATAGTATCTGAAAAAATAAGTTGTAACATTGTTGTGAAGAAAGTACCAAATTGTACCTGAGGAACCAAAGAGTATCTAATATCTGAGAGAATTGAATACATGAATTTCTTTACCATTTGTTTTTGTTGCTGGACCACCTTTTTCGCTTTGTGATAGATGCCGCTGTAATAGTCACAAACGTATAAGTACGTAGTATCACGTAACATTCCGCCAGTGCGGACGGTATTTGCTTCGTGATACATTACCCGTGTTAAAATGGACTGTTTACCAATTTCGGAAAAGGTCGATATCGTGTTGATGTATGGCTATTGTGATCAAAATGCACAACGGGCGTGTGCTATGTATGCTGCTCGTTATCCTGGACGACATCATCCAAGCGTCCGGACCGTTCGCCGGATAGTTACGTTATTTAAGGAAACAGGAAGTGTTCAGCCACATGTAAAACGTCAACCACGACCTGCAACAAATGATGATGCCCAAGTAGGTGTTTTAGCTATTGTCGCGGCTAATCCGCACATCAGTAGCAGACAAATAGCGCAAGCATCCGGAATCTCAAAAACGTCAGTGTTGAGAATGCTACACCAACATCGATTGCACCCGTACCATATTTCTATACACCAGGAATTGCATGGCGACGACTTTAAACGTCGTGTATAGTTCTGCCACTGGGCACAAGAGAAATTACGGGACGATGACAGATTTTTTGCACGCGTTCTATTTAGCAACGAAGCGTCATTCACCAACAGCGGTAACGTAAACAGGCATAATATGCACTATTGGGCAAGGATAATTGGCCCCCATTTTATTGATGGCAATCTAAATGGTGGAATGTATGCTGATTTCCTACGTAATGTTCTACCGATGTTACTACAAGATATTTCGCTGCATGACAGAATGGCGATGACTTCCAACATGATGGATGTCCGGCACATAGCTCGCGTGCGGTTGAAGCGGTATTGAATAGCATATTTCATGACAGGTGGATTGGTCGTCGAAGCACCATGCCATGGCCCGCGCGATCACCGGATCTGACGTCCCCGGATTTCTTTCTGTGGGGAAAGTTGAAGGATATTTGCCATCGTGATCCACTGACAACGCCTGACAACATGCGTCAGCGCATTGTCAATGCATGTGCGAACATTACGGAAGGCGAACTACTCGCTATTGAGAGGAATGTCGTTACACGTATTGCCAAATGCATTCAGGTTGACGGACATCACTTTGAGCATTTATTGCATTAATGTGGTATTTACAGGTGATCACGCTGTAACAGCATGCGTTCTCAGGAATGATAAGTTCACAAAGGTACATGTATCACATCGGAACAAGCGAAATAAAATGTTCAAACGTACCTACGTTCTGTATTTTAATTTAAAAAACCTACCTGTTACCAACTGTTCGTCTAAAATTGTGAGCCATATGTTTGTGACTATTACAGCGCCATCTCTCACAAAGCGAAAAAAGTGGTCCAACTAAAACATTCATATTTCTTTACGTACTACACGAATATGTAATAAAAAATAGGGGTTGCTATTTTAAAAAACGCAATTGATATCCGTTTGACCTATGGCAGCGCCATCTATCGGGCCAACCATAGCGCCATCTGGTTTTCCCCTTCAAGTTAGACAAATTTCGTTCTTCGTAGTTTTTTCGTTTGATGTTTATTTCGTGAGATAGTTGGCCCGGTCACGATCAATGGACCACCCTGTATATAATGGTTGCATCCTCTCAGAGGGTAACATTAGCGTATTTCACGGCACGTTAGTGTTATAACGTCTTCTTCTTCTTCTTCTTCTTTAGTCGGTAGAGATCAGGGCACCCGTAGAATTCCAGGTCCTGAATAGCTATATACTTTTAGATTCGAAGCATCCATGTGATGATCTCCTTGCCTTCGACATAGATGATGGTGTCCATGTAGTCGAATAATCGAAGCGACGCCACCATATGTTTATGGGATATAACAGGATTGTCTCAATGAATTCCATGGAAGAAAAATGTTAAGCACTTTACACTTCTCTGTGTTTTACCACACTTCACATCCTTGAAAGACTTCGGTGATGCTATGCTTGCTGAGAGTGATTCTACTACTCCAGCAGATTCTGTGAACGCTATAAATGCAGTATCTTTAAATGTCTGCACTCTTCATCACAGAAACCTTGAATATCTGCAATGATGTTCACGCTTTGAGATGCCATTGTAAAACGATGTGCGTATGGCACAACACCTGTTGTTTATACAGCTCGCTGCAAAAGACCAGTGAGCGGGCAATAATTAATCAAACGGTCATGTAGAGCTAGAACATATGCCGCAGTGTGTTCTGGGAAGTTTGCTGAAGATTCAAATTAAATTCTTACACCTATTTACTATTTCATTCTGTTTTGAGCAGTCTATTACAATGATTAGTGCCAGCTGCCTGAATTCAACACCTATATAGTAAAAAGCACAGAACTTCACATACATGTCAAATGCTAGATTGTATACATTTTCATCCCGCTGTAGCAATAAATTGTCATATAGATAGAATTCAGAATTCAAGTAGACTCTGGCATTAGTTAGGTTGCAGCTGTCAAATGCAGTGAAATCATTTGCTATATTTCCTCCCCCCTCCCGTCTACAGGTCTGAAATGCAAGTATGATGAATCTATAAATATCCAGTTGAACAGAGGTTTCATTAGCCCACGTTCGTCTGATTGCCGTCGGTTTTACTGGTTATTCGAAAAGCTCCCATGAACTGAAGCTTAATGGCAGATATGCACCACCATTCAGAACTTTTAAAATCTTCAAATGCTCCCCTCTGTTACAGTGATGTGAGGCATTTTCCATATCATTTTATTGATGGTGACCTCGTCCTCCTCTTGTGGTCCTTGAGTTGTTATCCTTCGCACTCTATACCAGAATAAGTTCCTGTTTAGTATTCGCAATAATTCGCTACATGTGCTCAAAGTGTGGTGTCACCGCCAGACACCACACTTGCTAGGTGGTAGCCTTTAAATCGCCGCGGTCCGTTAGTATACGTTGGACCCGCGTGTCGCCACTATCAGTGATTGCAGACCGAGCGCCGCCACACGGCAGGTCTAGAGAGACGTCCTAGCACTCGCCCCAGTTGTACAACCGACTATGCTAGCGATGGTTCACTGACAAAATAGGCTCTCATTTGCCGAGACGATAGTTAGCATAGCCTTCAGCTACGTCATTTGCTACGACCTAGCAAGGCGCCATGTTCAGTTACTATTGATATTGTAAATAATGTACAGTCAAGAGCGACGCTCATCATTAATGGATTAAAGTTAAGTATTCCACCAGCTACGTCCGATTTTCTAAATTCTAATTTCCTTGTCCAGTTCCAGACCTCACGCCAGCCTGCGTGAGCTAAAACGCGTGCCTTTCGGCTTCCTCTAATAATCACGGTGTTGGCTCTCCTGCCAACCCACAACACAAAGTACCCCATAAGAAGTTTTAAAGGTATGCATGCAGTAAATCCCTTGTATTCGTCCACTGCTCTATCCACATGATCGTATATGAACCCTCCTGCATTTTCTAAACCATTCAAACCCGAGGGTTATGCAGAGAAATATGTTTTAACGGTTGATGATATGCCTACATTACGTGTATGGTCAGTCTCAACCCCATTAAGTTCATATCGTATCTCGTGGAACAGGAATGTTAAAGCATTATGTGCAGGCTTCGAGCCGCGGTGGCCGTGCGGTTCTATGCGCTCCAGTCCGGAGCCGCGCTGCTGCTCCGGTCGCAGGTTCGAATCCTGCCTCGGGCATGGATGTGTGTGATGTCCTTAGGTTAGTTAGGTTTAAGTAGTTCTACGTTCTAGGGGACTGATGACGACAGCAGTTGAGTCCCATAGTGCTCAGAGCCATTTGAACCATTTTTTGCAGGCTTCGACTCCACTGTGGGAGAACAAACCTTTTCCCTAAATATTTCATCCAAATGTATGAAGCTTTGCATTGGAGGGTTAAAGCATCTTGGTGCTAGATGACAATCCTAATTTAATAGTTCTTGGTGAACGTAGCTGAAGCATATGGCTTATGCAAGAAGTATTCCAGGTGTATAATTCGCTGATCGTATTCTACTGGGGCCGTTATACTGAACGACGCCATTGTAAGGTTTCAGATCCACTGATTTAAAAAGCTTGTACTTAGCACGAGTTATAATCTTGCGGTTCTGCTGAAAAGTGCTGTGCTGTAGTTTGTGTGGGCTGGTTTTATACCTTACGTCCATCCTGTCTTAGATATAGTCGCACAATGATCTCCTCACCATGAAAGTCAATAAGTTGGTTATTCTGGTCCACAATACGCAGCTCCAGATAGTCCAATGTCTGAACTGTCACTGGGAGGTATGTAGGGTTGGTGGAAGCCTTAACAATCTTATACTCCGATCCAACTGACGGGAAGAATCTGTAAATTGCATGAGTCAATTTATCATTAAGATAGGAGTTCGTTGCAATGTTAATCTCCTTATCAGATCAGTAAAATTAATTAGAATCCTTCTTTAAAACCTGTCCTTTCGTGAAACACAGTAGTCCTACTCAACATTTCTGGTTAAAGTCAATCGTTGCATTCACCGTCCTTATTTCTGATTTAAGTGTATTGATGTTTGCACGTAGCATGATCCCCTTTCCAGACTATTTTAAAACTTCGTTTAAATCATCAATATCGTATGCATCTTGTTCTATTTCCACTATTTCTTTTCTGCCATTAATTTCCAGATGCAGTTTATTGTTAGCCTCTGTGATATTTGGGATGCTTTTGCATGTCTCCAGCCCAATCAGCGCAATACTGCATTTTTCTATGCTTAAATCCATTGGTGTGAAGTCAGAGTATACGACATAGCATCTGAACGCCAACTGGTGAATTGATACTTAATGCACCTCCTTATATGTAGTTCTCATGACCTGCAGCAGAAACACGATGCATAGATGAGCGTACAGGGAAGTATTAAACTCTTCGCGGCTTCGAAAATTGCAGAACACTTGTCTTCTGCTGGTAAAGTGTTATAAGTCACCAAATGAGTCGAAATAGTACACGTTATTCGCATTTATTTTTTTTTTAACATACGCTACCCAATGGGTTGCAGGTCCTCCAGCAACATCTAAATTCATAAATCCACATTCTCTGGACTTTCATGTAGTATTCAGTAATGTATCCCCCGTAAACACATCGCGTAATCTTTGAATGATGAATTTTTTTTCCAACAAACTTATTTGTAAGCGCTCTATCAGGTAGAACGACTAAGGGGCTATTTTTTATTGATGACGAGACCTATCCCTTTGTTGTACGGGTATTGTCCTTTCCCGATGGCTGTTACTTCTATCATGCAGTTATGTCTTCTTGCTTCCTGTAGTTTCTCCTGGGAGTTATGTGCGTTCTTGACTCTCTCGGAACCAGCTGCAGCACCGCCAACAAGAAAATCCACTGATGAGAGACCTGCGACGGCTGGAATGAGGAAGGGACTAATTTCACCTGACATGTTGAGTTCTGGCAGACCTCTGGGTACTTTATCCATTCCTTTATGCTTCAGAGCGCTTTTACCTGCAGACATCGCTGTCAAGATGCAATTTTTTAGACACGCCAGCTCCGTCTTCTTCTATTCATCGCCATCGTCTTCTTCTACATCTACATCTACATCTACATCTGCATGTATATGGAAACTCAGCAAATCATACTTAAGTGCCTGTCAGAGGGTTCCCCGAACCTACTTCACAATAATTCTCTATTATTCCAATCTCGAAAAGCACGCGGAAAAATGAAAACCTGTATCTTTTCGTAAGAGCTCTGATTTCCCTTATTGTATTATGATGATCGATGCTCCCTTTGCAGGTCGGCGTCAACGAAATATTTTCACATTCGGACAAGAAAGTTGGTAATCGAAGCGTCGGCCGTAGTGGCCGAGTGGTTCTAGGCTCTTCAGTCCGGTCGCAGGTTCGAATCCTGCCTCAGTCATGGATGTGTGTTAAGTTAGGTTTAAGTAGTTCTAAGTTCTAGGGGACTGATGACATCAGATGTTAAGTCCCATGGTGCTCATAGCCATTTGAACCATTTGGCAATTGAAATTTCGTTAGAAGTTTCCCCCGAAACGAAAACCGTCTTTGTTTCAATGATGTGCACCCAAGTTCCTGTCTCATGTCAGTGACACTCTCTCTCCTATTTCACGATAATGCAAAACGTGCTTGAACTTCCTCGATGTACTCCGTTAATTCTATCTGGTAAGGATCCCAGACCACGCAGCAGTACTCCAAAAGAGTTCGGACAAGCGTAGTGTAGGCAGTTCCTTAATAGATTTGTCAGATTTTCTAAATGTTCTGTCAATAAAATTCAGTCTTTGGTTTGTCTACCCCACAACATTTTCTATGTGTTCTTTTCAGTCTAAGTTGTTCGTAATTGTAATCCTAGCTTTTTAGTTGAATTTACGGCTTTTAGATTTGACTGATTAATCGTGTAACCGAAGTTTAACGGATTCCTTTTAACACTCATGTGGATGACCTCACACATTTCATTATTTAGGGTCAATTGCCAATTTGCGCACCATGTAGATATCTTTTCTAAACCCATTTTCAATTTTTTTATCTTTAGATTACTTTACTATACGATAAACGACAGCATCATCCGCAAACAACCTAAGACGGCTGCTCAGATTGTCTCCTAAATCGTTTATATATATTTGTATAAGCAACAGCAGAGCAGCAGAGGGCCTATAACATTACCTCGGGGAACGCCAGAAATCACTTCTCTCTTACTCGATGACTTTCCGTCACGTATTACTAATTGTGACCTCTCTGACAGGAAATCACGAATCCAGTCACATAACTGAGACGATATCCATAAGCACACAATTTCACTGCAAACAGCTTGTGCGGTATAGTGTCAAAAGCTTTCTGGAAATCTAGAAATACAGAATCAATTTCAAATACCTTGTCAATAGCACTCAACACTTCGTGTGTGTAAAGAGCTAGTTGTGTTTCACAAGAACAATGTTTTCTAAATCCGTATTGACTGTGTCAACAGACCATTCTCTTCAAGGTAATTCATAATGTTCAAACACAACATACACAACAAACTCCTGCTGCATATCGCTGTTAATGATGTGGGTCTGTAATTTAGTGGATTACTCCTACTACCTTTCTTGGATATTGGTATGATTTGTGCAACTTTCCAGACTCTGAGTACGGATATTTCGATGAGCGAGCGGTTGTATATGATTGTTAAGAATGGAGCTATCGCTTCAGCATACTTTGAAAATAACGTAGCTGGTATACAGTCTGGACCGGAAGAGTTTTATTAGTGATTTAAGTCGCTTCACTACTCCTAGGATACGTACTTCTAAGTTACTCATGTTTGCAACTATTACTGATTCGAATTCTGGAATACTTACTTGTCTTCTTTGGTGAAGGAATTTCAGAAGGCTGTGTTTAGCAACTCTGCTTTGGCTGCACTGTCGTTGATAGTATTTCCTTTGCTATCCAGCTGAGAAGGCATTGAATGTGTCTTGTCGCTTCTTCTTCTTCTTCTTCTTCTTCTTTAGAGCGCGACGAGATGCGTATATAATTTACATCTAATTCATTCGAAATCCAACTTAATTTTACCACGGATGCAAATGTCACAATGCTTTGACCTACGTCAATACCCCATCTTGCACTTATTGTCTTGGCTTTATCAGCTAAAATTCGCTCTGCAGCGTGACGCCCTGGGAGATATTTATTTGCTGCATATATATATGTTGCATACATGCCTCGTCAAGCAGATTAATCCCCTTATCGTAGTGTGCCGACTGTTCATGAAGCTTTGCTCCAGGTCCACAGTACTTAAATCTGGGAATGTGTAATTTGACCGACAGTCTGTCGAGAATACCACCACCTCCTCTAATGCGTCTCCTAACAAGCGTATTATAGTATGAGGTGGTTGTGGTCGGCACACCATGTTACAGTATATAGCAAATCGGTAGTGTCAATCGAACAGTTTGTGTTACAAAAAACCAAGCCAATTGACTAACGCTCTATTCCTTCTATGTCTTATGACCCTCTCTACGAGAAACACATCCGGTTCTGAGCTTTTATGCGTTTCCTCTGTGTAAAAGCGTCCTGAAACTTCAGTACCACTGCTATCCCTTAAGACATAAATTCTAGGAGTCGTTCTTTGTACATTGGAAAGTGTAAATATCTCAGTTGACCACTTTGGTAGGTATGAATTCCCAAATACTGTGTTGTGTTTTGAAATACATACTAAATCACCTACATTAAATTTTTGTTTGGGTAATTCTAGAATTTAATGCGATTTTATACCGTATACAGGAGTCCATTATCACGAACATCGATTGGTCTCATTTTTATTGTGCTATATTTGGTTCTGTTATATTATGCAATTATTTGTGAGCGGATATCTATCCATTTTTATGAACCATGAAGATTGAAACGCATCCACATTTGCCCTTTATTGTCCTGTTCAGACGTTTCACGATACTCGCCTTCAGGTGGGTGAATGTTGAGTAGTGGTGTATTCGATACTGCCCCATCACGAACTTTAAACACCTATTGTAAAACTCCTCATCATGATCTGTTTGAGGGTTGTCCAGACATCGATTCGTTCCTGTCTGTAACAAACACTCAAAGATCTCTGCGACATCTCTCCACTTTTTGTTTTCTCAGGTAATACCCAGGCAGATTTAGAGTGTGCATCAATGACCATTAAAATTTACTTTAAGCCATTATTCACACATGAATATTCCCACATATCTACAAGATCAGCCTGCTATAGGTCATCCAAACCTTTAAAATGGTTCAAATGGCTCTGAGCGCTATAGGACTAAACTTCTGAGGGCATCAGTCCCCTAGAACTTAGAACTAGTTAAACCTAATTAACCTAAGGACATCACACACATCCATGCCCGAGGCAGGATTCGAACCTGCGACCGTAGCGAACGCGCGGTTCCAGACTGTAGCGCCTAGAACCGCTCGGCCACTTAAGGCCGGCTCCAAACCTTTAATCATAAATTTGTCTACAAGGGTATGTTTTTGGTAATGGTTTGTATAGTTCTCGAACTATTGTCTCCATACGTATTCGATGATACCTCGCTCTCTAACCTCTGAAAATACTGAAACGATCTCATTCAAATCAGCTGTATTACCAGCTGTAACTAATGCCATGAGAAATCAACGCCGACCTTTTAGCTCACTAGTATAGCCATAATATATATACTGCGTGAATCCATTGTTCACTCTTTTATGCTGAATGTCAATACCAACACCACTCCTATTTCCACCATCTAATATAGGTTTTATGTGTTTCGAAATTCCACATAAACTACGTGTCATAACAACCTGTAGTTGACTTTATAGTCTGGTTGTGACGTCAGTTTCTTTATCATATATATGCGACTGTCCAGCTTAGTTCTTAAAAGCTTAATTCACACAGCTTCTCTGTTTCACTTAAATTTAATGCTTGCTTGTTCATTAGGCGCAACGCATCGGTCAAAATGCCTGGATGATAGCGAAAAGAATTACATACCCATACACTGAGGTGACAAAAGTCATGGGATAGCGATATACACATATACAGATGCCGGTAATATCGCGTACACAAGTAGTGTATTGACGAAGCTGTCATTTGTACTCAGGGGATTTATGTGAAAGGGTTTACAACGTGATTATAGCCCGACGACGGGAATTAACAGAGTTTGAACACGGAAAGGTAGTTGGAGCTAGACACATGGAACATTTCTTTTCGGAAATCGTTAGGAAATTCAGTATTCCGAGATCAAAATGGTCCAAATGGCTCTAAGCACTATGGGACTTAACGTCTGAGGTCATCAGTCCCCTAGAACTTAGAACTACTTAAACCTAACTAACCAAAGGACATCACACACATCCATGCCCGAGGCAGGATTCGAACCTGCTACCGTAGCGGTCGAGTGGTTCCATACTGTAGCGCCTAGAACGCTCGGCCACCCCATTCCGAGATCCACAGTGTCAAGAGTGTGCAAGTTTCAGGCATTACATGTCACCACGCACAACGCAGTGGGCAACAACCACAATTTAACCACAGAGAGTAGCGGCGTGTGCGTAGAGTTGTCAGTGCTATCAGACAAGCAACAATGCATGAAATAACCGCAGAAGTCAGTGTGGGACGTACGACGAACGTAGCCGTCAGGACAGTGCGAAGAAATTTGGCGTTATTGGCCTATGACACTGACGCGAGTGCCTTTGCTAACAACACAACATCGCCTTCAGCGCCTCTCTTGGGCTCATGACCATATCGGTTGGATCCTTGGTTAAGGGAAAACCATGGTCTGATCAGATGAGTCCCGATTTCAGTTGCTAAGAGGTGATGGTAGGGCTCGAGTCTGACGCAGACCCAACGAAGCCAAGAATCCAAGTTGTCAATAAGTCAGTGTGCAAGCTGTTGGTAGCTTAGTAAAGGTGTGGACTGTGTTTACATGGGATGGACTGGGTTCTCTGGTCCAGTTGAACCTATCATTGAATGGAAATGATTATGTTCGGCTACCTGGAGACCATTTGCAGCCATTCATGGGCTTTATGTTCCCTAACAACGACGTCGTGTCACCAGATCACAGTTGTTTGCGCTAATTTTGAAGAACATTCTGGATAATTCGAGGGGATGATTTGACCACCCAGTCCACCCGACATGAGTCCCATCGAACATTTATGGGATATAATCGAGAGCTCAGTTTGTGCACAAAATCCTGCACTGACAACACTGTCGCAATTATGGATGGCTATAAATTGAGCATGTCCAAGTATTTCTTCTGGGGACTTTGTGAGTTACGAACTTTGCGCTCTGATTTAAATATATGGCTGAAAAAATCAGCCTACAGTAATTGTGAAACGAACGCTGCCGTCCAGGACCGCGTGCCACAAAGAGCGCAGATTCACCACGAGATGGGGTAATTCACAGGTGTCTATTGTCTATTGAGTCTTAAGCGCTGTAGTGTGCGAGTGAGACAGACGAGAATTTACATCATAGGGAAACCCAGTAGAAGGCTTTTGTGGCCGAGGAGATGTAGCAGTGTAAAATATGGCGGACCTAAAATCGGCCAGAAAGGGAAACATTCATGAAAACTATTTAATTCTGTCGTAATTCAGCGAATGAAGCCACAGTAATTTCAATCTGCCATCCACCATAAATTTTCATGGTGATCCCAATAAAACTTGAATATTGATCATACTATAATAGTTTAGGATTTACTGTTAAAGTGAAATTCACAAATTTTGTAACAAAGACCTGAATTCTAAAATTTGAACGCTTCAGTCGATCTTAACGATCGACATTTACAAAGAAGCGCATCATTAAAATGACACATGTTATAAATATCAACTCTGTAACTTCATTTGTTTAAAAGACATAGTAAATTTAAATTATCAGTATTTGCAGTTAAGCATCAGATCATCATTTCCTCCACACAAAACACATTGAACGATGACAGCATGACACCTTATTGAATCATTAGGCAATAGAATATTTGTTGTAAAGTTTAGTGTATAATAATTACTTTTATTCTTTATTTATTTACCAGAAAGCACATTGGTACAAGGCTACTGGCCGTGACATTCAAATTTAAGAAGGAAATTGTATTGGTTTTATGTAAAAATGGTTCAAATGGCTCTGAGCACTATGGGACTTAACTGCTGAGGTCATCAGTCCCCTAGAACTACTTAAACCTAACTAACCTAAGGACATCACACAACACCCAGTCATCGCGAGGCAGAGAAAATCCCTGACCTCGCTGGGAATCGAACCCGGGAACCCGGGCGTGGGAAGTGAGAACACTACCGCACGACCACGAGCTGCGGAGCGGTTTTATGTAAAAGAATTTAACGTTTATGATGTAATGGATATTATTGTCACTTTATTTAGAACGTGAAAGTGGTCAAGCTTTGATTATTTATATATGTTAAAATGTAAAATAATGTAGAACTAGCTGTAGACAATCAGATGGACGGCTTCAGGAAAGGGAACTGCCCTAGTCAGTTGAGCGAGGATATTCGGCATGCGGAAAACGTGGCCGGGGACGGACATGCTGGTGCATTCGCGAACAATTTCGCGTTGTGTGGTATCGTGGGATTTAGTCTCTGAGCGGTGAGCAGCCGCGTGCCTGGTGTGAACTCCAACTTTTAGCGTAGATAACTTGTATTTCGCGATGAGATTGTGTATGATCGAACTGCGTCAAATGGATATGCACTCGAGTGTAACAGTAACTCTAAATACGACCACTTTGGCTATTAGTTTTCTTTCTGAATAAACATTATTCTAACCAAATCGCAACTGTGTGGCCTACGTCATTTATGGGTCGTTAATTTAGTTCCCGATATTATTATTACTGTTATTAATTGTTATGTTAACTTTGTATTTCGCAAAATTGCCATCAGCCAGACAATTTAACCAAAGGGTCTAATTTAGGGCGTATAATGCGACACGTGCGGTTCAACACCTAGACGAGTTTGAGCCAAGACATTTCGACGAAGAGGAACCTCATGTGAGGCCGAACACCTATGGGATGCTAGCTCGCAACTTCCGATGACTTGTAAAGTCCACGTCACGTCGAGTTGCTACACTACGTCGGGCAAAAGGAGGTGTGGCACGATATTAGGAGGAATCCCATTACTTTCGCGCACGTTTACAGTTTTCATGAGCTTTCTGTCTGCCATTTTTTTCTGATATCTGGTGGCTACAAGGTGAAGAACCTGCAGAAACGGCTTCAATAAGGTGCTAAGGTTTATTGCAGTCGGCTTTATCTTTGGTAGAAGGTTCAATAATTCTGCCTGCACATCCTGTATATAAACGTTCTCTTAGAATTGGTGCTGCAGATAGTAGCAATTTTAATGTTAATGCTATAACTTCTGCAGGACTCATCCTACCTAGCACATATTTCTGGAACTTATGACGTGTAATACTGCTACTTTTATTTTTCTTGTTATAGGGTTGACACACAGCCACAGCACAAGTCGATATTATTAATATTAAACACAAGAAACAAACTCGGTAGAACAGAAAAATAAATAACAACAACACAATACTTACTATTTTCAACATGTAAATATATGTTTACATGGGCTAAAAAATTACATTTTGCCATGTTGCCATTTTTCGGGGTGCGCTCAGCCTCGTGATGCCAATTAAGGAGCTACTCGACCGAATAGTAGCGGCTTCGGTCAAGAATACCATCTTACGACCGGGAGCAGTGTGCTGACCCCACGCCCCTCCTATCCGCATCCTCCACGGAGGATGACACGGCGGTCGGATGGTCCCGGTAGGCCACTCGTTGCCTGAAGACGGAGTACTACAGTGTAGCCTGACAATGTTGTCCAGCACCTTTAATGTGTGTTTACATGGGCCATATTTTGTCTCTGTCTGTAGATGCCCTCTCGCTTTCACCGTTGTTTCCCACTACTCTCACCGACAGCACTGTTATCAGGCGTCTGAGCGGAAACGGTACCGTTTTGCTTTCGTTTGAAAGTCTGTACGTGTATGTATAGCCACATGTTTTGTAGTTGTTTTTGTCCCGAGTTTGTTATGTAAAGCAACGGAAAATGGACAAACGAGAGAACAACGAATGTTATAAGCGCGATTCAACTACGACCAGTGCTACTGGACGTCGAAAGTAACGTATACAAAGATCGTAATCAGGAAAAAAAAAAAAACAGTTGGCAAGCTGTCGTCGATGATCTCGGGGTCATACTTCATTAAACATACAAAAAATTCCGAAGCTTTCGAAACTATGCCAAACGTGATGTAAAAAAGTTGCATAGGAATAGTGGGAGTGCAGGTGACTATCCACCCGTATGATTTACACTTACTGCCATGAGGTTCAAACTGTCTCGAGACGTACTTGAAGCAGAAATTGATAGTATAAACAGTGATGTGTGCTAGTGAACAAAATCAAAATAAAAATTTTATTCTTATTTCAACCTTCCCTTGATGAAATCTTTAAGGCTTTATACCAAATCATTGCGTACTTCTGGTACCAAGAAGCTTACTGATAAGTAGAGAACTTGAAAGAGGTATATGAAACTTCAGCACAAATCATCAGTGGCTGAGAATCGAAGGTTGATCGCCAGTTGGTTTCTAACTGGTATCCACTCTCTTATTTTCATATCGGTTGTAGCAATACTTGGACCATTTGCTTGTACTGAGTATTCGAAATCATGTTTTGACATTCTGGTAAAATGCTGGAACAGGTATGTCTCCAGAACTAGTTCACTAGTTACATTTTCTGAAGCAATCTGCTTATTTAATAAAGGACGTATCCACAAAGCCAGATTTCTCTTGTTCTTTCTGACATGATTCTTTGTTTGATGTAAATGCAGTGGAGCTGCACCCACTTCCACCAGCTCGCGTTCGTCCATTTTGTGGCAATAATATGGCCCCTTGTAAACACTTCTGGCTGAGAAATGTACTGTCGTTGCTGATTTCATTGTATAACTACGAAAGAAATAAATAAGTTGTTTTTTTTCAGGCGGGCGCTTACAAAAGTATGTTCTTGAAAATTTTCGTCAGTTACGACTTTTATTCCATAGCAGATCAGCGTTTGTGATTTACAGTTATTCTCTAAGAATACTTCACCCTGAATTCCAGCGTTTGTCAAGGTGAATAAACGCACACTTTGAAAATTTAGGAAGTTACGGTTATTGTGTGCGTAGGCTATTACGTAGTAAATCGGCGTTTGTGATCTACAGTCTGATTAAAATTATTTAATAGTTGACACTTCACGCTTTTGAGCTGGTTTCCTCCATTCAGGGCGCTCAACGTCACGCCCGAACCGTCCACCGTTGCCAAACTGTCCCAATAATTAGTTAGTCCACTTCTAATTCCTTGTCCGGCTTCCTTTCTTGATGTGTTTCGATCTCAAATCCCGGTTCAGGCCCTTTATTTTGTATTTCATCACACATGACAACCACACCAAAAACAATATACACACACACACACACACACACACACACACGTACATACACACACACACACACACACACACACACACACACACACATACAACGATACTAACGACATACACACGTTTCATACGCAACACTAACCACGCACTTGTGGATCCTTCAGCTGCGTTTTCAAAATAGTATTGGTATTTTTGTTTGCTCCCATTTTTCTTCCTATCATTCTTTTTTCTTTCGGAATCTGTTTGCGCCACCCATAACCCGGAACCAAGTGCCAAACAGGGCTGCTCGTCGGTTGGTAACACGGCAGCTCCTGTAGCCAGTGTGAAGATAGTTTCAGGTAACCAATAACAGAGATAAATTACCGTTTGATTTTAGCTCTGAAATTGAAATTTTCTGTCTTCAACTTGCTCGTAAAGCTTAGCTCTAATCGCCGTGAACAAGGCGATCGTGATTTCATGTTTGCAGCAAATTGTTTATCGCTGTTTTCTCGGCTACATGGCACATCACGAGATTGTGGTTAGGTTAGGACATGAGTTTAAACCCAGGGATACAAAACGCGTCGTATGCCGTAGTTCAGTCATTGATCACTTAAAATCAGCTGTCGACAGAGCATCTCCCATTTCATTTCCGTCCGTCGTACCTTGCTGCGGCCGCTTCCAGCATTGCTCCGCGTTACACCTTAACAGCATTTGTGAAGTGACGCACAGCGTTTGTGTGTCTCCTATAACAGAGCGAAAGCCGGCAGCGATTGTGGCAACACTGTAGCAGCAAGTGATAGGCGTCAACTATCAAGTAATTTTAATCGGACTATAGTTACTGTTGCACATACTATAGCTAACATGTTGTGTCACACCTAGTTTTCTCTTTCAAAAGGAACGTATATTATCTATATTTATCGTAAAGTAATATTATTTTCGAGTTTTTTTATCGACTATAGTCTCAGTAAGTTTTGGGAAAACAGTAATTTTTACCACAGGTTTTTCTGTTAGCCAAACAGGAATATCAAAAATGGTTCAAATGGCTCTGAGCACTATGGGACTTAACATCTGAGGTCATCAGTCCCATAGAACTTAGAACTACTTAAACCTAACTAACCGAAGGACATCACATACATCCATGTCCGATGCAGGATTCGAACTTGCAACCGTTGCGGTCGCGCGGTTCCAGACTGAAGCGCCTAGAACCGCTCGGCCACACCAGCCAGCGAACAGGAATATCAATCTGTGTACCAGTTACCTCAGTTCTTAAAGAGCATTAGTAATATTTTTAGCTCAAATGATTACAGAGAAATCAGAAGACTTCGTTTATTGTTATTTGTTCACTGCTCTGCAAAACATTGCACAAGCCACAATGCAGCCCCAGTGTGAATGCTGTTGTCGAATACGGGATGAGTTGGTTGTTGCTTGTAAGCAGCAGGAAATCGCCCTGTCAAATGATTGACAGCTTCTGCGAATCAGCTGCCCACAGTCATGTACCAGAGTTACCAATGGTACCTCAAGTACCATCCTCTTCTGTGGATTCTGTCTCCTCTGCAGCAGGTATGGGATCTGTCATTACTCGTCCACCTGACTGTGAGTGACGTTTCAACAGTGGGTCTAAGCGCCCCGTACAGGGTAGCCAGGGACCAAGCAGGACTTGTGTTATACCCACAAACAACAAGTTCAAAGTGTTGTCTGTCACCGAAACTGAGCCAGTGGGACTCACTTCACCTGTTTTGGAGAAATCTGCTTCGGCCTCTGTCGAGAGGAGGCAAACGCAGAAGGGTACACGTCTGTTAATCAACCACAGTTCAAAAGTACAGTAGATATAATGGTATCCCTTAGGAAAATGACAGCAAGGGGCAGGATGGAACACCAGGTGCATTCAGGGGGTCTCTTTCAACATGTTGGCGAAGCTATTCCCATTTAGGGAACAGGGCGCAACCATCACCAGACTATAGTGCAGGTTGGAACAAAAGATGCGTGTCGTCTGGGTTCTGAGGTCATATTTGAAGCATTCCAGCGATTCGCAGAGAAGGTTGAGAAGACCAGCCTTGCGCATGGAATTTCAGCGAAACACACAATTGGCCGGCCGGTGTGGCCGTGCGGCTCTAGGCGCTTCGGTCTGGAACCGCGTGACCGCTACGGTCGCAGGTTCGAATCCTACCTCGGGCATGGATGTGTGTGATGTCCTTAGGTTAGTTAGGTTTAAGTAATTCTGAGTTCTAGGGGACTGATGACCACAGATGTTAAGTCCCATAGTACTCAGAGCCATTTGAACCAAACACACAATTTGCAGCATTGTCCCTAGAAGTGCTCAAGGCTCCCTGGTTTTGAGACGAGTGCAAGCACTGAACCAGAGACTTCAAAAGTTCTGTGACAAGCTTGGCTGCAACTTTCTGGACTCGCACCATAGGGGTTGAGAATTGTAAGCTCCCCCCAAATGGGCCAGGCGTGCATTACACATCAAAGGTCGCTGCCCAGGTAGTTGACTGTGTGAGGGGTGTACACAAAGGCTTTTTAGATTAGGTGAGTCTCCATCAAGTACAGAAAAAGACAGCTGTAGGAGGCCAAGAAGTAATAGTGTAAGATCCAAAGGAAAGCTCCCCACAGTGAGAGTATTAAAATCCTAGTTGTTAACTGCAAAAACATTTGCAACAAATTGCCAGAGTTGAAGCCCTCCTAAAGAGCAGGAGCTCACTTAATACTAGATACAGAAAGCTGGTTAAGACCTGAAACTGACAGCAGTGAGATTTTGGGGAAAATATAAGCGTATATCAGAATGGCAGGCTGATGGGAAATGGACATGGTGTATCTGTCACAATAGGTAAGCTAATTAAATCCGCCGAGATAGAATTTGAAGCTGCGTGCGAGATTTTTTGAGCAAGATTCTGTGGCAGAAGTGGAAATAATATTGTAACTAGATACTACTATCGACAACTAGACTGTAGTACAACTTTATACTTTATCTACATTATTTTGATAAACGACAGCTCCACAGATGAAACGAGCGACGTAGTAAGAAAATTATGTAAACGTAGTGTGTGACTCTTAAAATGTGAACTAATATCTGCTGAAACAAATTATTCCAGTTTCTTTAGAGAGGGATCTTTTCTCCTTCACTCTCTTCTGTTCCTAGCTTTCAATGTACACGCACGCTTTGATGGAAGATGCAGTATTTTTAATGTCTGCATATTTTATGTCAATATATCAGTTAAACTCTGAAATATTCTTATTTATAGTGAATTAAGACATCTACCTTGTCCTAACCCGTATTTGTCTGTTTTAGCATTAATTTGAGGCGCGGTGCCGTGGAAGTCATGACAAGGCAATGTAACTGATCGGCCACCATTGTAGCAGCCTACACGCAAATTTGCATGACCAATCATAGAACCTACCTTCATTATCTTTTCATGATTTACAAAGTCTGATTACAATTCGTTGTACCCAAGTCTTTGTTTCTTTCAAAATTTTTGAAAATGAATTTATTGAATATAGATGTTATGGTGCAGATAAAAGATAACACAGCGGATCACCAGATAACAATAATGTTCAGGTGAACGCTGAGCAAAACGAACTTGACACTATGGATGTGCAAAATTCTCATGTTTCGGAGTCCGAACCATTATCGAGCTCTGAAACACTGGTACACATTTTAACTGGAAATCCGTGTGAAGGCGATATTTTCACAGACAATCAAACATCAAATGTGGCCTTTGAAACTGGTGACGTTTCACGTAAGGCGAATGTTTCAATGGGCAATGATTCCCGTAAATGCCGGCCGTTGTGGCCGTCCTCGGAACCGCGCTGCTGCTACGGTCGCAGGTTCGAATCCAGCCTCAGGTATGGGTGTGTGTGATGTCCTTAGGTTATTTAGGTTTAAGTAGTTCTAAGTCTAGGGGGCTGATGACCTCAGATGTTAAGTCCCAAAGTGCTTAGAGCCATTCCTTTTATGTCAGTGTTATAACAGTTACTTAAGGATTTTAAGAGTTTTAAATCAGAACAGAAAAAAAAACACTCCAATGAATTAGCTGCTAATTTTAATAATGTGCTACTTTTAATAATTTGTCTACGCAGTACAACAGTAAATGACGTGTCACAGTTGAAAAGAGCTCGTCGTGATATTCCGCTGGCTTTATCAGTTTTGATGAAAGAGCAAAAACAAATAGCGATACCGTAAAACAATTAGAGAATAAAGTAAATACTTTCGTCGATGAGCAGGGAAGAAAGTAGAAAAAGTTTAAGGATCAATGCAAAATCATTATTGACGATTTTTCCCAATGGCTAACAAAGAAAGATAAGGAAATCAGTGATAAATTCCAAATTCAGACGAGTTGTGAGTGGAACGGTCTCTGCTGCCGTGTCGAATTGTGACAGTTCTTGTGAATCTCTTAAAACAGAGCTCGAACAGATTAAACAAACTTTATGCAAAGATTTACCAGAATGGCGTGGCCAGATGACTACGCCGATTTCCAGCATGCAACAATAAAAACCTTCAGTCAAAGGTTTAGTTCGAGGTGCAGCATCGACTGCAAACCCAATAAGTAATGAGTGTTTTAATACACTGTTCTTCCTACGTCGTACACTAAAGCTATGTCCTCTAGTGGTTTGTTGCCGAGTAACATTCCGTGTGAAGTACCGGCAATACCTACGTTGCGCAATGTCTTGCTTGAAGAGAGCCTGCTGAAACACAGATAATTCCAGCCTTTTATAACAGTAAAGAAAACTGTGTTTATTAAGGCCTTCAAAGACGCATTACGGCCATCCTGGTCAGAGTAGCAAAAGATACGCTTCACTACAGGGTTTTTACAAGGAGATGGAGCCCTATGGGCGTCACGAACGGCTGAGTACTGTCAAACTTATGAACAGTGTGTAACGACAATTATACGTATAATAATTGTTTTTCTTTATGAATTTAGATAAATTAATAATAGCAATGTGTTGAATTTCTTTTTCGATTCTTTTCGTGTCATGTTAAAGAAACTGTGAGTAACTTTTGAAACGAATATTATTTATGTTAGATTTCAAATAATGTGGTAATCAAAGGAAAGTGTATTTTATGTTAAAACTATTGTAAGATGTGAAAATTGTAATTTATACACTTGGTCCATACGTAGGTCAGGCATTAGGATATGTGCAGTAGAAAACCTGTGGTGAATACCCTACCTGTAGGGGAGCGGGAAAAGGTGGAGGCAGGCGAGGCGGGAAAACGCACACTGGCGCGGTTCGGCACAACGGGCTCAGTAACACAGTCGGAGGCGAGCAACAGTCGGAAGTACACGTACTGTACCGAGGAGGCTACCCAGGAAAAGTGGATTCCATTGAGCCTCGGATGGACCGATTCCGACGACTACTTGGCATGGCTATATTCTGAGGCACAAAATTGGAAAAATTACGACGCTAAGAAGATGGAAAGTGCCGATGTTGTGTGAGCTTTAGCCGTGCTTGCATGTGTGCCGTGCTGCTCGCTATCTCGCTGCCCGCCTTCCGCCGCACCGACTTGCACAGGTCAAACATTTATTTCATATTTAGAAGTGTATCTGTGTGGACCAGTGTCGAAACTGTTTCTAATGGTTCAATAATAACGTGACTTTTACCAGAATTGCTTTAGCCATGACTTATCCCGATCACTGACCTAGACAGGATCCTTACCTCGTATTGTGCAATCCGAGTATCCTAAACTGAAAGTTTAATGTTTGTGTTAATGAAAATTATCAGCAGATTAATTTATGCCATAAAGGAATCTATAGTTCTGTGTGCTGAGTTTTTGTTGGATTGAGTTAGCGATGTTATTTAATTAATTTGAGACAGAAATAATGACAGTTAAATTATTCAGAAGTAAGACAAAAGAGTAGTTATCCAGAGATTGATAAAATTTGTGTGTTAATTTGCCTTCAGTACTTAACAGTTTCAGTATAACCACTATAACAGTTTCAGGGCCCCCCCCTCTTTCTCTTATCCATCCGTTCAAACCTTGATGTGTACTGCTCAGATTTGACCAGTAAAGCTAAATTCTATATTATACCTAAGTGTATTAGTTTTTTTTCATCTTTAATAGTAACATTGTATATGTGCTTTCAAAATTGCTAATTATAGGGTAATCTTTGCCCGATGTCAGTCTGCTCAACATACAAAAATGTAGTTAGTAGTAATCATTACTGTGTGGTGTTGTGTAAATGTAGCTCGTCCAAATTAGTACCAAAAAAGAGAAAACTTTAGTTCAGTGGATTTTTCGGGTTCCAAACTTTGCCATATAACGCATCATTACTACGTGTTACTATGCTTGTACATGCACTCACTTGTACAAGAAAAAACTCACTAATTGCCTAAGTAGGCTGGCGACCGAATTGTTAATTATAGGTAGCATCTACTGTGTGTACTTCTTGTCCATGCGAAAGAATGATTATACTGTACATTTGCTTGATGCATCACTGTAGTTATTGACTGAGTATAAGTCCGATCTTGCTTCTATTAGGTACACGCGGTCAACTTTTGTACTAAAATCCTTGTTCATAAGGTGAAGCCCGTGAACTTATTACAGTACAGGCTTTATAGAGCTAACCTACGTCCGAGTAGGGCGGTAGTGTTACAAGTGGCTTCCCGGTGACAGGACATCCAGTTGTTGTCGGTTACAAATTAACGAAAAGATTGAACAGTGGATGTTCAGTGGCACGAATAGCAATAATGTTTAGTAAAAGAAACTGCAGTGTGAGCCAAGTATAATAGTGTGGTATAGTTGGCATTTAGTATGGACAGAAACGTAGACGGGGTAGGTGCGCCAAGCGAAATGGAGAATGCGGCTGGCAGTAGCCGGAGTTTACGCGGCCAGATAACAGATGGCGTTAGCGAAAGACAGTTGGCGTACATACAATACCACGAACACGTCAATGAACAGATTGAAAGGTTGAGATCACCTCGAACACAGCAAGGGACAAAACAGGAAGCAGAGGGTGACTTTGTAGATGATAGTGGGTATGTGAATGAATCCACTGACATGTTTGATTCTCCACAGATAAAGAAAGAACCGAATGAAACTTTTGAAGTAGGATCGGAACACACCGATTCCGTAGAACAAAACAGTGTGAAAATTTTAAGCATAAACGATCTATTTGAACAATTAACCAAACAAATTTCAGGACAGAGTGAGCAGATCAAAACACACGTTGATCAGCAGCTCAAAACACAGGGACACCAGCTCAAAACGCAAAATGAGCAGCTTAAAACACACGTTGACGAGCAGCTCAAAACACAGGTGGATCAAATTAAAGCACAGGTGGAAGGACAGGGAATTAAAATTAGTAAACAGATAGAACAGGTAGAACAAACAGTGGGTAATTTAAGTTCTGTGGTAAATACTCTGAAATTTGAAATTGATACCATTAACAAAAATATGGATACTATGCAGGAGGAAATTGGAAACATTAATAGTAGATTTGATGTTGAAATTCTCAACATCCAAGAGAAAGTAGAACCTTTGGTTGAAACTAAGGTAGACGAAAAAGTTTTCGGTCTTAAAACTGAGATCGTAAACGAATGTCAACACGGGATATCGCAATTGAAAAAGGTAGTTTCAGACACTGAAAGTGATTTAAGTAAAAAAGTAACCGGATGTGTTCACAATTGTGAACAAAATACTACGAAAATTCAGGGCAAAATTTTCGATCTGGAGAGCAAAATTAAAGATAGGCCTGGTGTTGTCTGTAATGGCACACCAATTACGAAGCTGTTAGAAGGCGAGGAACGCTTCGATCCAGCCAAGAAACATAACGGGTGGCATCCGTTAGATTTTATCAAAAATTGCGAGAGAGTATTTCCTGAGCACTCGTCTGATCAGGAAAAGATAAACGTAGTAATTAGCGCCTTAGCAGGTGACGCTAAGCGCTGGGGAATAAATTTAAATACCGAACGAATGACTTTCGAAGAATTCAGGCAAAGATTTACGGAAGAATATTGGTCTGAACAAAAGCAGGACCATTTATGGCGCGAGTTTATCATGGCCAAACAGCATGATAACCGGGGCAGAAATTCTTTGAAAGATTTCTGTGAGTATTGGTACCGGAAATTGACACACCTAAGAGGTAGAAGATCAGATTCGGAAATTATCTGGGAGCTATATAAAAAGCTTCCGGAGGATTCAAAAAGGTATGTAGGAAGCAATCATCGCAGCTTCCAAGCATTTCTCGAAAGAGTCGAAGACGAAGATCATTGGCGCGAAAGTCGTGCCAATTATCAAAGTTTTGGTAACCGTAATAACCGACACAATGACGAACGAAATGACGGCGATGGATTTCGCGTCAATGTAATACAGAGAGGAAGAGGCAGAGGAAGAGGTAGAGGAAATAATCCAGGTCGCGGTAGAGGGTATACCGCGCAAAATAATAACGACGCGGGAAACTAATTTCCGCGAACGTTGCGGGCCAAACGGAAGCGGACAATACATACCGGCCCCGATTCAAGAAAAGATACCGGACCGACCGTAATGTAATGAGACAGGCTAGGGACGAGCATGGAACGCCGCGACGTGTTGTGGCGAAACAAGCGTCAGGTGCGAGCCAGAATGAATCCTCGCTGCCGCCCAGAGCGCTACATGTTAACAGGCGAGTGGAGCATCAGAGGGCAACGGCCCACCCTAGCAGAACATCTGTTCGGAAAGAAGCCGCTAGCAATACGGCAGCAGTAGGTACGAACGTAGCAGTCAGAGCTAATGAAAATTTTACGAGTGATAATTCCGTGGCAAAGGAAACACTAAATGAGACTGTGAGTACACAGAGAGGTGCGGTTAGCAGTGTTTGCAATGAGATAAAAGGCGAGGATGAATTAGCAGAAGTAACTGATTGGCGTGTGCAGATCGACGATCTGTACAAGGGCCTAAAGCAATGTGAGTGGGAGGATTTTAAAAGGGAGTATGAGGCGAAGAAATTATTTGGTGGAAAGGGAGATAGTAGGGACGTCCATAAAGTGACGTGGCCCAAATTTGAAGAGGGGAGAATAAATAGCGCCGCGCAAAGTACGCGTGCTGCCGATAGGAGGAAGGTTAATGATAGGAAGGATTTGGAGGATGAAATCCTCCGCATTGATGAAGAAATAACTTCTGCTAACAGTCCGCCAATAGTACAAGCTGCTACCGAGAGGCACCGTGGAGAAGGGGTAGATGATTACCTGAAAGTAATTAAAGTCCACGAGGATTACACCGAATATGAAGTCACAGTGGATGTGAATAAAGCAGAGGATGGGGCCGTTTTGCCAAAAGAGGAGATTGAATTAAAATCTAAGCCTGACGACAATACAGAGGAAGAACTTAGTGCCTGTCTCAGAAAAGCTTTTATGTTAGAACCTGAAAGCGATCCGGAATGGTCGGATTCCGACGATAGTTCAGATGATGAAAGATACGCAAATACAGACGAAAAGGAATGTACTAACGCTCCCTATTGTGCAAAAGTAGCGTGCTTAAGTGAATCTGATGTTGAGGAAGAGAGTAGTAATGACTCTAGTGAAGATGAATTTTCGGGTGTAAAGGAAAATGAATATAATTTTACTGAAAGAGGGTATGAGAAAATCAGTGAAAATAAAGGGGATGCAGTTAATTGCGATATTGTACCTAACGATGACGACGTATCAAAGCAAAATCCAGACGTTGAAACTGAACAAAGAAAGAAAGAGCCACCTGACGACTCTGTGTTTATTTTGCGAAGAGTTCAAGTAAGCAAACACTTTGAACTCCAGAAGCCTAAGAAGCCACCAGACTTAAGTGACTGTTTTATGAACCAGAAAAGACTGCCTTGTTAATAAGGAGATTAGGGGGCAGGATGTTGTATTTTTATATATTATTAATATTATGCATGACTTTATTATTACTGTAACTCAGTGTTATATGAAAGGTACATGCGAGAAATCGGGAGATTGTGTAGAACATACTGCAGTCACAATCATAGAGCCTGGGGCAGATTTATGTCGGATTTTGAGAATGTCATGAACACACTGCATCATGAAACTACAGGATTTCCACCGGAAGAAATTTTGTTAGGCAGAAGTAGTAAAAGTTTAATTGAAGAAAAACTAGAGTTTCCACCTTGTACAAGTTTAGGATTGGATCAAAAGAAAGAGTTGGTGATAAAAAGGGCAAAGCAAAAGGCTGAATCTAGATCTAAAAGACACAATAAAAATTTAAAAGTTTCAACATTTAAAATTGGAGATTATGTTCTTTTAAAAACCCACGAAAAGTCTAGTGAACTAAACCATGAAATTTCAAAATTTAAATATATTTATAATGGACCATATCTAATACAGAATATTCCACACGACAATGCTTACTACCTGATCTACCCAAAATCCAAAAGACCTTTAGGTGTAAGAAATATAGTGGACCTGAAACTGTATGTTCCTAGGAACGAGTAAATGTGCTGTATCTTATGCTGACCCAAGTTATTCTAAATGTATCTAATCTTTGTAAATGTCTGTATACCCTTGAAAGTGTGCTAATGTAGTGATGTGAGTTTCAGATTACCAATTGTACTGTAACTGTAAAAATGTATGGAGAAAAGGACTGAAAAGAAAGGATAAATGCTATCAGCCAGATAAAAGATGGGACTGTCAAAATGAAAATGGGCAGTATATGAACTATAATATGAAGGACTGCCAAATACCAATGAGGGCAGATAAATAATCGATGGAAACTTGTAAATGTGATCCAGGAGATGTGACAATATGAAATAAAAAGGACTGCCCAAATCCACATAATAGGCAGCAAATATATGTAGTTAATTTTCTGAATATATGTGTGTGTGTTTTGTTTAGTAAGTAAGAAAATGGACTGCTATTCAAAGCTTGCAGCGATAAATTTTCTTATAGTGTACACAAAATATGAAATGGTTTTTTGTAATTAAATGTTTGTATTCCAGAATTTTAAATTATTTCTTTGAGAAATTTAGAAAAAATAAGTAAATTGCTATTTTAGTGAGGTTGTGATGGGAAGTTGGACTGTGCAAAAGGCACTTGAGTAAATGACAAGTAGTTATTCTTGAAGTGTTTAAAAAGTGTAAACCTATATACAGTGAGTAAAAGGAAATATGTAGTGTAAATCCTTTTGGACAATTAAGTAAAGACTCGGAACCACTGTATAATTGTAAGATTTAGTGTTCCCATAAAATTTGGACTTAAGAAAATTTTCTGGAAACAGGGGCATGTGTAACGACAATTATACGTATAATAATTGTTTTTCTTTATGAATTTAGATAAATTAATAATAGCAATGTGTTGAATTTCTTTTTCGATTCTTTTCGTGTCATGTTAAAGAAACTGTGAGTAACTTTTGAAACGAATATTATTTATGTTAGATTTCAAATAATGTGGTAATCAAAGGAAAGTGTATTTTATGTTAAAACTATTGTAAGATGTGAAAATTGTAATTTATACACTTGGTCCATACGTAGGTCAGGCATTAGGATATGTGCAGTAGAAAACCTGTGGTGAATACCCTACCTGTAGGGGAGCGGGAAAAGGTGGAGGCAGGCGAGGCGGGAAAACGCACACTGGCGCGGTTCGGCACAACGGGCTCAGTAACACAGTCGGAGGCGAGCAACAGTCGGAAGTACACGTACTGTACCGAGGAGGCTACCCAGGAAAAGTGGATTCCATTGAGCCTCGGATGGACCGATTCCGACGACTACTTGGCATGGCTATATTCTGAGGCACAAAATTGGAAAAATTACGACGCTAAGAAGATGGAAAGTGCCGATGTTGTGTGAGCTTTAGCCGTGCTTGCATGTGTGCCGTGCTGCTCGCTATCTCGCTGCCCGCCTTCCGCCGCACCGACTTGCACAGGTCAAACATTTATTTCATATTTAGAAGTGTATCTGTGTGGACCAGTGTCGAAACTGTTTCTAATGGTTCAATAATAACGTGACTTTTACCAGAATTGCTTTAGCCATGACTTATCCCGATCACTGACCTAGACAGGATCCTTACCTCGTATTGTGCAATCCGAGTATCCTAAACTGAAAGTTTAATGTTTGTGTTAATGAAAATTATCAGCAGATTAATTTATGCCATAAAGGAATCTATAGTTCTGTGTGCTGAGTTTTTGTTGGATTGAGTTAGCGATGTTATTTAATTAATTTGAGACAGAAATAATGACAGTTAAATTATTCAGAAGTAAGACAAAAGAGTAGTTATCCAGAGATTGATAAAATTTGTGTGTTAATTTGCCTTCAGTACTTAACAGTTTCAGTATAACCACTATAACAGTTTCAGGGCCCCCCCCTCTTTCTCTTATCCATCCGTTCAAACCTTGATGTGTACTGCTCAGATTTGACCAGTAAAGCTAAATTCTATATTATACCTAAGTGTATTAGTTTTTTTTCATCTTTAATAGTAACATTGTATATGTGCTTTCAAAATTGCTAATTATAGGGTAATCTTTGCCCGATGTCAGTCTGCTCAACATACAAAAATGTAGTTAGTAGTAATCATTACTGTGTGGTGTTGTGTAAATGTAGCTCGTCCAAATTAGTACCAAAAAAGAGAAAACTTTAGTTCAGTGGATTTTTCGGGTTCCAAACTTTGCCATATAACGCATCATTACTACGTGTTACTATGCTTGTACATGCACTCACTTGTACAAGAAAAAACTCACTAATTGCCTAAGTAGGCTGGCGACCGAATTGTTAATTATAGGTAGCATCTACTGTGTGTACTTCTTGTCCATGCGAAAGAATGATTATACTGTACATTTGCTTGATGCATCACTGTAGTTATTGACTGAGTATAAGTCCGATCTTGCTTCTATTAGGTACACGCGGTCAACTTTTGTACTAAAATCCTTGTTCATAAGGTGAAGCCCGTGAACTTATTACAGTACAGGCTTTATAGAGCTAACCTACGTCCGAGTAGGGCGGTAGTGTTACAAGTGGGGCGAACCTTTTTGTCGAAATATTGATATCGAGGTCATCAGGAAAACTTAGAAAATACGTCTTTAACCCAGACTAATTCGACTCTAAGGAAGGTAGTATCCGCCGCTACTTCTAAAAGTACTGAACCAAAAACCGTTACTGGGTTGAGCCAATCTCGCACAAAGACATGCTAAGAATATTGAAAGCAAAATTGCCATTAGATATTCGTAAAATATTAGTACACGTACAGAAGACGTTCTAGAACACTTTATGTCGGTTGCAAATTCGACTGACCTTATCCACGATGGTGTGAAGGCTAATAAAAATTGCGATAAAGGCCACAATAGTGCGCCGCCGCGAGCCAGCCGCGCGCACACCAACGAAGGGACGGAGTGCCGACGGCTTCCGAGGTCCGCCTGTGGCGTCACAGCCGACGTCACCCGGTATGACGTGAGACGATCTCATAATCGCCCACGTATCAACAGAAATAATAATAATATTAGTAGGATGCATAATAATAGTAATAATAATAATAACAGTGTTGCATAATAATAATAATAATAATAATAATAATCATAACCGGTATCATCCCGAGTATCAACGGAATGGTGTACGAAGTTACAGATACAATAATAATGGGTACTGGCATGCACACAGTGCAAACCAGAACCAGAGAAATGAAAATAATACTTACCCACAACATAGTCACGTGCAACTCGGTTCGCCTGACAATAGCTGGCCAAATAAAGGTATATTATTGAAGTAACGAATGAGCCGCCGCCGGCCATCCGTGTTGAAGGTGCAACAAACTGTTTTCGACTTCATTAAGCTCTACGATGTTGGTCGTGTCGCAGTGTGGGGGCATGTTAGCAGTCACGTTAACATGTTGCGCTGTAATTAAAGGAATGCTGTTACAAAAGAATTTTATAATGATCAGCATACAGATTCGAATGAAATGCGAGTTATGGTGCAAGCAACTATAAATGCTACTGCAGAAGTAATCCCTACTACTATCATTCTAGATGCTGGTACCTCTATGAATGGCATGTCGCATAATCTGTTTAATAAAATTAAAGAAGTAAACGAAATACCAACATACCTAGTACAAAACTGTCGGATAACGGGAACTCTTGGTGCTAGGTCGCAGCCTGACAATTAACAAACTCAAGTAAATGTTTCTGTCGGTAAAGGAGTCACTTTATGTTGGTTCCTAATTTTAAAGATTCTTGTATTTGACTATCTGATAACCACTAAGTTTTTGAGGAACAAGGACGCAACGGTAAACGTCTCCCAAGGTAAGTGCTGCTTGCATCGAGAGTGAACATGTTGAAGTCGACTTAAGACATGTTCCAATTAATCCTGATAAATACTATCAAAGAATAAAAGTACAATTTTTAAAGACTAAGAGAGCACCTGTTGATACATCGACTTCCTGTAGTAAGAATTATACTGACAACACAAGTGTGCTTGACGATGATCTAAAATCACTGCATCTTGATGAGCAACAACGACAACTGAAATAATTACTAACGACACATTTACATGTGTTCGATTGAAAACGTGGAGTAATCAACACTTACGTCCATCACATGAACGTGGTGCCACATGATACTTTCTGTAGGAAATGATACACCATCCCATGTTTGAAACAAGAGGCTGTAGGTCGCGAGATTAAGAGAATGTTATCATGAAATGTTTTCGAGCCTTCACACTCCCAGTATTGTAGTCCTCTGTTAGTTGTAATAATACGTTATGGACAAGCATGTCTAGTCCTAGACGTACGAACAATTAATAAAATAATAATACCAAAAAGTACACTCACTATGTTTGTGATCACTATAGTACCGTACTACTAAAGGTTTTAGGAAACTTAATTTGTACTGCTATTTCCCAAATACGCGCAGATACCCTGAGCAGCTTTTAAAAACTTGTCTCTTGTGCCAGAAGACTAAGCCAACAAACAAATGTTATAATACTGAACTACAACCACTACTACCAACACAGTCACTGCATTTAATATGACCAATGACGACTGCACGAGGTGTTGTCAAATATTTATTAGCTTTCTACAATATTTTCTCCGAATATGTTAAATTGTATGTTTCGAAGTCAACAGGAGCATCTGCTATAATAAGAAGAATTCACAAGCAGTACGTACTCACAGTTCGCAAACTTGTTGCATTTCTTCCGGAAAATGCATCGCACTTTGCATGTAAGAGATGAAATGATTTTCTGAGAGACAATGCCATTAAGCATGTTTTGATATCTCGAATTCACTGACAAAGTAACCCCGTCACACGCATTTTTAGGGAATTTAATTGATATATAAGAACATATGCAAATACACGACACATACGCTGGGTAGAGTTTATAGAACATTGTGAACAAATAGTGAATAACATGCCAATTTACATCACACCATACACATCTGCTGAATTACTGAGCATAAACAAAGAAGCAAATGATTGAATAAATCCCTTGTCACGTCTGCCGAAAGAAGAAATCACTCTACAGGAAAAGGTAAGAGGCACACTAATCGAACTGACAGGATTCGAAGAAAACGCACGATAAAGAGTTAGGACGACTTCAACCATACACTCTTGTAGAACAGTTTTGCTAAGATCACTTCCGAAATCTTCTGTACTACATAAAAGCAATAGTAAATAACAACTGCTCTACACTGGTCCATACAAGATCGTTAGTATATCTAAACCTGACAGTTATCTTTTGGCTTTTCCAATATAAGAGAAAATTAAAAGTTTATATGCGCACCAGGTTCTGAGCCTTCAAGCTCGGTAACATAAAAAAATATATCTATTTATTTCCAGTAAACTGTGAAACGTCCTGACAGATTTAAGTTTTTGTACATGTAACTAATTGCATTCTGTTAGAAGTCATTAATGTCAATATACTGTGTACATTCGACTTAAGAATTATTTGTATGAAAGACTAGAATCATTTGATACCTAAACATCTATTCTGTACAAATAACTTACGGGAATGCAGCCGGGTAACGTCGTCGACAAGCGCTGATAGTTCGACAGGACCACACCCCGCTATTTCCAAGGCCTCATGTTTCCTGCATAATATAGTGTACTCCTTATGTGTGAATTTGAAATAGTGTAGCGCCGGTAGCGTAATGAGTATTTAGAAAACCAGATCGGCATAATTGATATTTACTCGCCTTTACATCAAAGATAATGAGATTCAAATTAAACACTTTTGCAAAGGCCAAGGTTAGACTCACATACGCAAAAAAAGTTGTTAGTGTTTCTAAGTATAATGTAGAGAATATGTAATACTATTTCTTGCTGAGATCCGTAGGGACAAATCTGAACTGTCGTTGTGCCACGTATAACAAGCTAAAAATTGAAAATAATATATGAGAACTAGAGTGAAATCTGTGGGAAACCATTTTGTAAGTGTGTGTCTCCCGTGACGTGTTCGTGAAAGTAAAGCTTTACACATGGACAGGGTCGAGTGTTCGGTGTGAGCTGCTACCTGAGAACACTCAGTGAAGGAACAAACGTTTTGCTTACGTGAACTACATCCTCTGAGCAGCGGAATACTTGTGGTCTATGGTGTGAGATGCTGGATGCCCATGGGCTCTTCACAGTGACATCATCTTCACATTTTTCTCATTGGAACACGTTTGAATTCTCTGTGGTTGCACCGAACTAACTTCTTCGGCGCGTATGCACGCCTGTGACAAATCTAATTACGTAACACAGATCTGATTGTCAATCTGACTGCTACGTAAGTAGCGCCGTTGCAGAATTTCAAATGACGTTAAGTACGAATCAATGTAAAGAGAAAGGATAACATAGACGCTAATACACAGTGCGTGTTATCGACATTTATGATGAACTGAGAAGGTAAAGACTGCATTGTGTTGTACCACAATCGCAGAACTTGCGTGGTTACACCGCGACGAAAAGCAGTAAACGAAATAAGACAAAGAACTTTAAGAAAGGTCATGTCCCTGCGCAGAAAACATCAAGGATCTCGAAGTATTTTTGCTTTATATCCCCGTACTTGATGTCAGTCTTTTATGTCTAATATTTTCCTTTCAGCACAATTATCATGTATTATGCTGAGACACTACTGATCCTATTGTGTAATTGTTTGATGATTCCTGAACCTATTGAGCACCTGAGACCTCTTTGAATGACATCCTGGACATCTTAAACGCCATGTGTCAGTTCGGACAGAAAACTCCTTGCTTGGATCCTAATCCCTGGGATGGTATCACTCGTCACCATCACCGGTCACACGTAATCTCTATGACGACAACGGCTCTACGCTTAGACCAATAATATATTGTGATATACGATTATTGAAGAATCTAAAACTGCACTTTTATTCCTTACGTAAACCTTTCTTTTTGTTAATAGTGAAACAACTGTATAGCACCTAATATCGTCAAAGAATAAGTACGTTGAGAACGTTGTACTCAAAAGAAAAGGACAATGCAACTCCCAAACTGAGCAAAGACAATACCTATGTAAATACAACAACCATTTGTTATTTATGAACTCATATACATGTAAAGTGAAAACTTTGTGCAATGTACTGTAACGTAAGTTACTAAATTATTAGTGTGAATATGTGTTAATTAGAAATGATTATGATGATAACAGAGAGTTAACAGCCACCACCTCACTACTTGTTAAATGGTGTCTCCAAGTTAGGCGACAAAATATGTCCAGTTCATTGAAGGGGGAGTATGATACCCCCTTTTCTAAATTACTTGATTAACCGACCGCTCCACAAATGGAACGACGCGACGTAGTAAGAAAATTATGTAAAAGTAATGTGTGACTCTTAAAATGTGAACTAATCGCTTTTGAAACAAATTATTCTAGTTTCTTTAGCAAAGGAAATTGTATGCTTCACTCTCATCTGTCTTGGCTTCCGATGTGGACACACATTTTGAAAGGAAGTGCGATATTGTTAATGTCTGCGTATTTTATATCAATATATTAGTTGAGTCTTGAAATATTCTTATTTATAGTGAAGTACTGCAGCTACCTGGTCCTAACACTTAATTGTCTGTTTCAGCTTTAATTTGAGATGAGACAACGTGGAAGTCTCGGTAAGGCGATGCAATTGATCAGCCGCCATTGTAGCAGCCTATACGCAAATTTGCATGATCAATCATAGGACTTGCGTCCATTATCTTTTAATGATTTACGCGGTCCGATTATAATTTGTTGTAAGCATTCAAATCTTCATTACCGATACACGGTGTAGCATCACCTTACTAATGACTGATCACGAAAATCAGATACGCCGATTTTAAAGTAAAAATGTTATTCGTTTCATTTTCTTTACATGAACGTCTCGCCTTTCCTTGTAACATTGCTACTCTCATCAGTTACATTCGTAAACATTTTTAATGATTAACTCTGAACCGGATCAGAACTATTACAAGATTCAATTCCTGATTTAACCGAAAACCTTAGAGAAAACGTCAGTTCGCTTGTATGTGAGTTCCCCAATCACACAGCACTCATTGGTGAAGGGGTAAATTTTCGTTTTGTTAGTGGTGGGCATGACAAGACATCCTGTGGAACATTACTAAATGCCTTCTCCTAAAACTACTGAGGACAGATAGGTCGGAATCCCGCTCGCGATGAAAATACTTTAGAATTAATGGCAACAAATAGACCTGATCTCTTTGAAGATGTCCAATATGAAACAGATATCACTGATCTTGAGGCAGGTGTAGCTACAATGATTATCCAACTACGAAGGACAGCTAAAACAAGTAGAACTACTCTCTAAGACAAAAAAAGACACATCAAGAACAAATTATCTGAATGGGACGATGTCTCAGTGACTGGAGAAGAATTGTCTGCAGTGACCAGTCACGAACTGAGCTGCGATGTACAGCGAAGACGTGTCAGGAGACGCCCTGGACAGCAGTTGGGTACCAGCCTGAGTGTCGCCCAGCATACCGCCCAACAACCATGAGGGATGGTCTGGGATGCCATTTCGTTTCACGTCAGGACCCCTTTGGTTGTTATCCGCGGCACCCTCACAGCACAGCGGTAAGTCGATAATATTCTACGTCCCGTTTTGTTACCCTTCATGGCAAGCCAGCCTGGACTTATATTTCAGCAAGATAATGCCCAGCCCCACACGGCGAGAGTTTCTAGTGCTTGTCTTCGGTCCTACCAAATCCTGCCTTCGCCAGCAAGGTCGCCTTATTTCTCTCAAACAGAACATTTGAGAAATTGTGGGCAGGAACCTACAATCATCTCAGGATTTTGACGATCTAAAGAGCGAATTTGACAGAATCCCTCACGATGACATCCACAAACTCTATCATTCAATGCTAAGCCGAATAACTGCTTGTATAAGAGCCAGAGGTTGATCAACGAATTATTGACTTCCTCAATTTGGGAAACACTTTCTCTTAAATAAATAATACAATTTTTGTCAATTTATAACCATTTGTTTCTCTGTACATGTGCATACATCGTATCTACCGATTTCCGTCCCATTCGGATAATTCCTTCGTGGTGTGTAGCTTTTCTTTTGCTTTCTTTGTCTTAGTTTGTATTTACGTGTCAAGTAACCTAGAGAAAAGAGCAGTAGTGTCATATCTCAGTGAGAAACTTGAAACAGTACAGGTGCACGTATAGCAATTGCACTCAAGTTTAAACAAATAGTTGCTTACGCACTGGATAGATATGTACCCAGTAGAACAGTTCACAGTGAGAGGCAACCTGCGTGGTATTCAGTCTCTGTAAAGAAACTCCTGAAGAAACAGAGACTATTGCATAATAGATGTAAAACGAAGCATAAGACTATAGATAGGTAGATGCTGAATGACAAGCGTCTCACTGTGAAGAGAGCAATGCGTGAAGCTTTAAATGACTGCCATAGAAGAATATTGTCAAGCGATCTTTCACAAAACCCAAAGAAATTCTGTCGTATGTAAACGCTGTTAGAGGCACCAAAGTTAGCGTCCAGTCACTCGTGGACAACATAGGAAATGTAACTGAAGGTAGCAAAGCAAAAGCAAAAATGCGTATCTTCGTACTGAAATGTTCCTTTAGAAAGGAAAACCCAGGATAATTACCCCAACTTAGTCCTCGTACCACGAAAAGATGAGCGAAATAAGTATTAGTGTCAGTGGCGTTGAGAAACAGCTGAAATCGTCAAAATTGAACTAAGTCCCAGAGCCCGATGGGACTCTCTCTCTGATTCTATAAAGAATTTGCGCTTAAGTTATCCCTTCTTTTAATTGCAATCTATCGTAGAACCCTAGAAACAAAAAACTGTGCCCAGTAGTTGGAAGAATGCACAGGACACACTCGCCTACAAAAAGGATATCAAAAGTGATCCCCACAACTGCCGTCCAATATTCTTGAGAATGATTTGTTGTAGGTTCTTAGAACATATTCTGAGCTCAGCATAATGAGTTGTCTCGAACAGAATGACCTCCTCCATGCCATTTAACACTGATTTCGAAAACATCGCTCATGTGAAACTCAACTGGCACTTTTCACACATGACATACTGAAGGCAGTTAAGAAGATGCAGTATTTCTGGATTTCAGAAAAGCATTTAACTCAGTACCACATCTATGCTTACTATGAAAAGTACGACCATATGGGATATCACACAAAATGAGGAATTTTTGTAGAGAGGACGCAGCAAGTTATCTTGGATGGAGAGTCACCGACAGATGTAGAGGTAGCTTCAGGGGTTATCCAAGGAAGTGTGTTGGGACTCTTGCTGTTGATGTTATAAATTAATGACCTTGTGAACAACGTTAATAGTTACCTCAGACTTTTAATAGATGTTGTTATCATTAGTTATAATCAGTCAGACCTTGATAAGATTTTTAAGTGGTGTGAGGATTGGCAACCAAACTATTCGCCATTAAAATTGCTACACCACGAAGATGACGTGCTACAGACGCGAAATTTAACCGACAGGAAGAAGATGCTGTGATATGCAAATGATTAGCTTTTCAAAGCATTCACACAAAGTTGGCGCCGGTGGCGACAGCACAACATGCTGACATGAGGAACGTTTCCAACCGACTTCTCATACACAAACAGCAGTTGACCGGCGTTGCCTGGTGAAACGTTGTTGTGATGCCTCGTGCAAGGAGGAGAAATGCGTACCATCTCGTTTCCGACTTTGACAAAGGTTGGATTGTAGCCTATCGCGATTACGGTTTATCGTATCGCGACATTGCTACTCGCGTTGGTCGAGATCCAATGACTGTTAGCAGAATATGGAATCGGTCGGCTCAGGAGGGTAATACGAAACGCCGTGCTGGATCCCAACGGCCTCGTATCACTAGCAGTCGAAATGACAGGCATCTTATCCGCATGGCTGTAACGGATCGTGCAGCCACGTCTCGATCGCTGAGTCAATAGATGGGGACGTTTGTAAGACAACAACCATCTGCACGAACAGTTCGACGACGTTTGCAGCAGCATGGACTATCAGCTCGCAGACCATGGCTGCGGTTACCCTTGGCGCTGCATCGCAGACAGGAGCGCCTGCGATGGTGTACTCAACAACGAACCTTGATGCACGAATGGCAAAACGTCATTTTTTCGGATGAATCCAGGTTCTGTTTACAGCATCATGATGGTCGCATCCGTGTTTGGCGACATCGCGGTGAACGCACATTGGAAGCGTGTATTCGTCATCACCATACTGGCGTATCCCCCCACTTGATGGTATGGGGTGCCATTGGTTACACGTCTTGATCACCTCTTGTTCGCATTGACGGCACTTTGAACAGTGGACGTTACATTTCATATGTGTTACGATTCGTGGCTCTACCCTTCATTTGATCCCTGCGAAACCATACATTTCAGCAGGATAATGCACGACCGCATGTTGCAGGTCCTGTACGGGCCTTTCTGGATACAGAAAATGTTCGACTGCTGCCCTGGCTAGCTCATTCACCAGATCTCTCACCAACTGAAAACGCCTGGTCAATGGTGGCCGAGCAACTGGCTCGTCACAATACGCCAGTCACTACTCTTTATGAACTCTGGTATCGTGTTGAAGCTGAATGAGCAGCTGTACTTATACACGCCATCCAAGCTCTGTTTGACTCAATGCCCAGGCACATGAAGGCCGTTATTACGGCCAGAGGTGGTTGTTCTGGGTACTGATTTCTCAGGATCTATGCACCCAAATTGCGTGAAAATGTAATCACATGTCAGTTCTAGTATAATATACTTATCCAATGAATACCCGTTTATCATCTGCATTTCTTCTTGGTGTAGCAATTTTAATGGCCAGTAGTGTAGCTTTTAATGTTCAGAAATATGAAACTGTGCACTTCACAAAACGAAAGAATTCAGTATACGATGACTGCAATATCAGTGAATCACAGTTGCAATCAGTCAACTCATACAAATATCTGGGTGTAACACTTTGTGGGGATATGAAATGGAATGATGACATAAGATCAGTCGTGGGTAAAGCAGGTGGCAGACTTCAGTTTATTGGTAGAATGCTGGAGAAATGCAATCAGTCTATTACGGAAAGTCCTTGCACATCATTCGTCCGGCCCTTCCTAGAATATTGCGTAAGTGTGGGAACCCATACCAAATAGGATTAACAAATGTTATTGAACGTATACAGAGAAGGGCAGCACGAATCGTTACGGGTTTGTCTGACGCATGAAAGAGAGTCGTAGAGATGCTGAAGAAGCTGAACTGCCAGACACTTGAAGATAGACATAAACTGTCCCCAGGAAACCTGCTTACACAGTTTCAAGAATCGGCCTTTACTCTAGAAATCTACTACAACCCTCTACATGCCGCTCCGATAGTGATCACGAGGGCAAGCACTTAAAGAATCATTTTTCCTGTGCTCCATACCTGAACGGAAGGAGTAAAAACCCCAATAACTAGTAGAATGGGACATACCCTCGTTCATGTGTTTCACAGAGGTATGCACAGTATAGATGATGATGCAGAATATGTAGTTTTCATGGCCATATAAACGTACCTTTAGCAGTACTCCCGAACTAAGAGGATCTTATTGACAGTGACGCAATGCCCAGAACGAGAAAAATCTCAATTCTGCGCAGGCACATTGGTCCTCCCTGCCACAGACCACAGGCGGTCAGGCCTGACAAAGGAGAGATGGCACCGACTGGTTCGCGGAGCGAGTGCGTGTGGAAACCTGCCAGTGGGAGTTGTGGGGGAACCCACAAGCAGACGTAGCGCCAGTCACCGCCCGGCCGCTGAGAAGGCGACGCACCGCCGGCACAGACACTCTCAGGTGAGCGGCCGGCCGAGAAGTGGAGAGGGAAGCCACGAGCCGAGGCCCAGCCTACTGCCGACCGACATCCGCTCCTGGCGTGCAGACCAGTCAACACTTTCTAGCCTAGCGACGAGAATGAATGGACGTGCGGTCACGAGCTGCAGTCTTGTCACATCACTGGTAGCTCATACCATGGCGCGGCTGACGGGACGGTTTGCGGCTGAAATTTACGATGCTATCTCCAATGTGCTTCGAGCAGTCGAGTAGCAATTAACGGCGGAAACACCAGTAACCCTGATCAAGATTTTTGGAGGTTTCCCGTGGTCGTAAGGCGAATACCAAATTTGTCACCACAAGCCACTCCAAATAAGTTCCTAATTAGGACATATAACTCCCCCTTCCTCAAATAAACGGAGCTACAACAGCACAATGTAGCTAGAACCTTGCCCCATAAGAGCGCATGCACTCAGTAATCTGCCCAAATCTATCAGAGTTGGAGAAAGAGAGAGACAGAGACTCTTCCGATAAAGGCAATGTTATGGCAAGGCGTCTTGGAACGAATACCCTGGAAACGGCGAAGCTAATTGGCTGTTCATTTGCTATAGTCGTGAGCATCCGCAGTATGGAAAGTGTTTGACGTCTTTTCGACCGCGATGGTATCTTCCAGCAGGGCGACTGTCCGTACCACAAGATCAGACTCGTACTGCAGTGATTTTAGCGGCAGTTTTTACAAACAAGCTGATGTCTTGGCCACTAAATTCGCCTGCTCTCAATCTGATAGAGCACATCTGGGGAGCTTTTGGGTGCCAGCTCCGCACTCACAAACCAGCGCCCCGTAATTGTGCGGAGACATCTGGTGCAACATACCTCCGAAAACCTACCAAGGTGTTATCGAACCCATGCTGCGCCGAAGTGCTGTTGTATTTTGTATCAAAAGTGTATGAACACGATATTAAGCACGTGGTTGTAATGTTTTGACTTATCAGCGGTCGACACACACGCGTCAAAAAAAGTTTTGCATCAGCCCAGTTCCCAGAACTCCTGAAGATAGACGTTGCCTGTGGATGTTGTATCACAGACACAGTCCCTTTGACTGTTCAAAGATGTAACTAAACCCACCCAAAGATGTAAACAACCATGCATGAGCAGAGCCTATTAGATAAACAACCATGCATGAGCAGAGCCTATTAGACATAGGGGGTCCGACAGCCGATCAGTTCCAGTCAGCCGGCCGGGGTGGCCGAGCGGTTAAAGGCGCTACAGTCTGGAACCGCGCGACCGCTACGGTCGCAGGTTCGAATCCTGCCTCGGGCATGGATGTTTGTGATGTCCTTAGGTTAGTTAGGTTTAAGTAGTTCTAAGTTCTAGGGGACTGATGAGCTCAGATGTTAAGTCCCATAGTGCTCAGAGCCAATTTTTGAAGTTCCAGTCATTCCACTAGGTAGGCTTGTGTTACCTGTAGCTCAACCATGCCTAAACGGTCAATACCGCGGTTCGATCGCGTCCGCATTGTTACTTTGCGCCAGGAAGGGCTCTCAACAAGGGAAATGTCCAGCCATCTTGGAGTCAACCAAAGCGATGTTGCTCGGACATGGAGGAGATACGGAGAGACAGGAACCGTCGATTACATGCTCCGCTCAGGCCGCCGAATGGCTACTACTGCAGTGGATGACCGCTACCTACGGATTATGGCTCGGGGGAACCCTGACAACAACGCCACCATGTTGAGTAATGTTTTTCGTGCAGTCACAGGACGTCGGGTTACGAATCAAACTGAGCGCAATAGGCTGCGTGATGCGCAACTTCACTCCCGACGTACATGGCGAGGTCCATCTTTGCAACCACGACACCACGCAGCGCGGTACAGAGGGGCCCAACAACATGCCAAATGGACCGCTCAGGATTGGCATCACGTTCTCTTCACCGATGTGTCGCACATGCCTTCAACCAGACAATCGTCGGAGACGTGTTTGGAGGCAACCTGGTCAGGCTGAACGCCTTAGACACACTGTCCAGCGAGGCTGCGTGATGCGCAACTTCACTCCCGACGTACATGGCGAGGTCCATCTTTGCAACCACGACACCACGCAGCGCGGTACAGAGGGGCCCAACAACATGCCAAATGGACCGCTCAGGATTGGCATCACGTTCTCTTCACCGATGTGTCGCACATGCCTTCAACCAGACAATCGTCGGAGACGTGTTTGGAGGCAACCTGGTCAGGCTGAACGCCTTAGACACACTGTCCAGCGAGTGTAGCAAGGTCGAGGTTCCCTGATATTTTGGGGTGGCATTATGTGGAGCTGACGTACGCCGCTGGTGGTCATGGAAGGCGCCGTAACGGCTGTACGATACGTGAATGCCATCCTCCGACCCATAGTGCAACCATATCGGCTGCATACTGGCAAGGCATTCGTCTTCAAGGACGACAGTTCGTGCCCCCATCGTGCACATCTTGTGAATGACTTCCTCACGATAACGAAATCGCTCGACTGGAGTGGCCAGGGCTGTTACCCACCAACCATTCTGAGGGATCTACGCCAATTCGCCGTTGAGGAGTGGGACAACCTGGACCAACAGCGCCTTGATGAACTTGTGGATAGTATGCCACGACGAATATAGGCAAGCATCAGTGCAAGAGGACGTGCTACTGTGTATTAGAGATACCGGTTTGTACATCAATCTGGACCACCGCCTCTGAAGGTCTCGTTGTATGGTGGTACAACATGCAATGTGTGGTTTTGATGAGCAATAAAAAGGGTGGAAATTATGTTTATGTTGATCTCTATTCCAATTTTCTGCACAGTTTCTGTCTGAAAAGATACTTCTGTAACTTCCATTGTGAGAGCTTCTCACCATACAAGTTACCTATGATGCAATGTTTTCTCATTCAGGAGGATGACGGTTCAAAAATCCAGTCAGTCGTCCGTATTTAGGTCTTCATGGTTTCCCGAAATCGCTTAAGGTAAATGACGGCATGTTTCCTTCTTAAGAACATGACCAATTCCTTTTCCTATCTTTCTCCAGTCCGTGCAGGTACTCCTGTTGACAGGACATTAAGGCCTAATCTTACTTCCTATTTTTTTCAATATTTCACTACACGTTTCTGAACCTTGAGGTATACCATTTATGTGAATAGAAACCTATTTTCGAGAAGGTGATTTCCTGCAAATCTAGTGATCTTTCACATATTCTTGTATTGATGTGTACTGTTTAGCGATTTAAGTCACATACTGTTACCAAGCAATCAGTATTTTAGTCCGGTGCATGATCTGGAAGTTTCACTAACGCATACTTCTCTCATTTCCTCTTGATATCGTCCTTCCCGCTGCAACTAACGTGATACTAATATACAAAAGCGACAATCAGGAAACAGCAACTCGATCCCATGCTGATATGGCTGATGAAGAAGCCACATTAGGGACAACATCTAACAAAGAGCAATATCTCAACAGTTTATAAGTAATTAAATTTCAAGAACAGCGTGATTGAAACTAGAATTCAGTGGCACTGTAAATACAAGGTGAGTCAGGAGGAAAAGTACATGGTTTGAGGGGTGACTCTATTGGTGATCTTGAAAAAAAAAACTTCAAATAAACTTATGCCCTTTTCTTAGCCGTATCGGACATACAGCTCTTTGAAAATCACGGGTGGCAGTCGCATGTCCTCCTTCACCAGCAATCACATGCGAATACGCTTTACTCCATTAGAATATTGTTTGTGGAGTCGTCTTAAGAATGAAGTCTATAAGGAACTTCTCACTCTTATGTTACATGCGTGTGCTCATTTAGAGGACCGTAGAAATGAGCTTCGATCAACTACACGGCAGCTGTGTACAAGAACTGCAGAATGCATTGCAGTTGACGGTGGACTTTCGGAACATCTTTAGTGAGCAAATGTACACAGTTAAAGAAAACATTAGATCACAGTGTTTCATTTGCCCTGCTCCCCACTGTTTTCATTAGTTTCAACTGAAACTGGTAACGGGAAATACGTTCATACGACTTTTTTTCTACAGAATAATTAATACTATCACTCTTCAAAGCACTTACCTTTCCTCCTGGCTCACCCTGTATATATCTAACAAATCACGAAACTAATAACTCAGCTCCAAAAACATAGGGTGGTTCAGAAGGTTGAGCTTAAATTTATGGAGCTAATAGAGAAGTCGAAATATAGCCGTTCCGGAACGGGGCGTGGTCTTGGAAGTAGTCCTGAGACAGTGAATGCTTTTTGTACTATCTGGAACAACAACAACAACTAGTACACACGCACCCTAAGTCCGTCAGAGATAATGTTCTGCTTATGTGTACATACGGTTGGATACAGCGAGACGGAGCACCTATGCTTTTTCTTGAGGAAGTGCTTGACGTACTCAGCACAACATACCCCGGACGTTGAATCGTTAGGGGAGGTCCAACTGCAGTGCCATCACGATCCATTGATCTGACGCCTCTTCTTTTTCTTTGTGAGTGCATATGAAAATCCTTGCGTACATGACAGAAGTTCCTGACGAAGAAACACTTCTCACCAGGATACTTGCGACTTCTGATGAACCTTGTGCAATGCCTGGTGTACTTGGGTGAGAGTGCCCGAATTTTGTATGAAGATATTATGCCTGTATTGAACGTGGTGGTCGCCATTTTGAACACCTTCTGCAAAGTACAACACCGCTGAGTAAACAGTAAATTTTCTTTGCTAAACTGAAGTCGCGTTTACATTGATTTTCCTTGTTGCTCCCTGCTTTCCAAAGCTTTCACTGGCTCAGAATTACTTCCAGGACCGGAAGTTCCTGTTATAAAGTTGTTGTATGTTGACTTATCTATCAGCTCCTTCAGTTTGTATGCAATCTTTTGAATCACCGTGTGTATCACCACAATATTCAATCCTTACATAATGTAGGGGATGCCCTCAAGTTCTACTACAAACGAACTTATTGATATATCAAATAATTTGCAAGTCAGAGCATTTGTTCAAAACCGAAATATTTCAGCTTCTTTCAATCACAAACTTTAAATCAGATTATCATTACCCTACAATTAACTTCAATTATTAAACACATCACCGAATTTATCACACTCATGTTCAGAAAAGACTGAACACCTTGAACGACTAGAGATAGGACTTCATATTCACAGGACAGATACATTAATATGTTCTGCAGAAATGATTAGCATTTCAGACACCTCTCTTCAGCACGTGTCCTGTTGCCTAGTAGGCACAGGGTCTGCCATGGGCCCTGATAACTTGTTCCATGCGTGATGGTATCGACGCGTGTAAGGCGGGAATGCCGTCATCTGGTATAGACATCCATTCACCTGGTACCAAATTTCATCTGCGGTGGTTGCCATTGGCGCTGCAACCGTCTTTTCACAATGTCCCACATATTTTCGATTGGCGACAGGTCTGGTGATCTGACGGACCAGGGCAAATGGCTGAGATTATGTGACACCAAGAAGGCACGTGTTCGTGCAGCGACATGTGGTCGTGCATTGTGTTGTTGAAAAGTGGCATCTGGTGTGATGTGCAGAAAGGATATGGCTACGGGTCGCAGGATGTCATTCATGTAGGTCACACTGGTCACAGTGTCCTGGACAAGCACCAACTGTACTTTCTGATTGTACCCAGCAGCACCCCACACCATAAGGCCTTGAGTTGGGGCTTTATGTCTTGCGCGAATTCAGTCACTGTGATACTGCTCCCCCTGTCTGCTGCTAACCAAACTGCGGCCATCATTTTCAAATAAACAGAAACTGGATTCGACCGAAAACACTATCTGATGCCATTCCTGACCCCAGTGAAATCGTTCCATACAGCATTGCCGTTTAGCATGTTTCTGCACTTTCGTCAAAAGTAGGTGGAGAGTGGACGACGCGCAATAACCCATGCCGTAATAAACGGCGATAGACTGTCTCACCTAATAGAGTACGATATGTTACGCTCTTGCACCACAGCCGAGGAGGGCGCAGATCTGTGCTGGAATGCCATTCGGACGAAATGTCGACTTCTCGGGTGGGGGGAGGGAAGGGGGGATCTGTGTGGTGCGACCTGACCCATCTCGTCGTGTTCTACGGTCTCCCGTGAACCATTCAGCACACATCCGTTGCACTGCCGAATTTCGTCCCGCACGAGCAGCAATTTCCTGGATGGATGCATCACATTCTCTCATGTGAATAATGCGCCCTCTTTGAAGCTCACTGATCTGACGGTACGGCTCGCGCGTACGTCTGCGAGACATCCTCCACGTTTGCTCAAGTCACACTGATACATTACCTTCGGTTTACAATGACAAGAGCCGCAGGCACATTTTACCTGTAGGTGGTGTTTCGCTGCGATATCGATGTTGGCCTTGAACCAGCGGACTGACATGGTTCAGATGCTAATCATTTCTGCAGAACGTACTAATGTACACGTCCTGTGAATATGAACGTCCTATCTGTAGTCGTTCAAGGAGTTCTGTCTTTTCTGAACATGACTGTAGTTTAAACAAATACAGAGGACGTTTTGTAGAGAAATATTTCGAGCTAGCTCTAACAAAATTTACTAGAGTAAATATTACAGCTGCCACGATATATCGATTTACAATGGTTAAGTTGAAGTGGTAAATGAACAGACTTGATCTGTCCTTCAACAAAATAGCTATATGTAAATGTGATCTAGTAACCTTTGGGGACTCTGATTTTCTCATTAGAAGTACGAATAGGGAGGCGTTTTTAAAAATCATCAACACTTACAACTTCCACGACAAAATGAATACTCCCACTAGAATGACAAGTAATTCAGGAACAGCCTTGGACCAGATAACTGCCCATGAGAATAAACACAGCACAAAACTGTAATTATTCTATGCAGGATTCAGTGATTACCTTATACAAATACTAAAGCCAATATAAATGATGATATCCTAAATTGCCACTCCGAAAACCTCAAGCGGAAACTTCTCTGTGGAAAATATTAACTATTTTAATAGGCTACTGATTAGAGGAAAATGGACAAAAATTTATGAAACAGAAGATACAATGTAAGCTTTTGGTTTTCCATAGGCAATGCTAGCAACAATAAAAGGATCTTTTCAGGGACACGAACCTGTTGCCAGAAAAAGAGGCTTCTTCATAAAATTTGTAAAGCGGCCAATGGATCACCTTAGCCACATGCTTACTATAAACCACACATTAATATTTTAAATGAAGTAATAAGACTTGCTAAAACAACGAACAAAAGTGTTTGCATAAATATATCAACAAATAAAGTAAAAACCATGTTGAACCGTATAAAAAAGCAAACGGGGAAAAATAACACCTCAACATTAAATTAACACAGTACAGTAATAAGATAAGCAATGCTACAACAGTACCAAACTTGTTTAATACCTTCTTACTGTAACTGCAGAAAATACATTACAATTTGACTTTTTAATGAAACCCACATCTATCAAATATGAAATAAAATCCTCTTGCGATGTTTGTCAGCTCTGTCATCAGAGTTGACGTTTCAAAAGCAATATGAGTGCTAACAAGCGTATATTCCGCAGATGTTCTTGGCATTCCTGCGATAATTTTAATTGAGTGTGCTGGGAATCTAAAAACACTATTAACAGACTTATGCATCTCTTTTCTACAATCGGACACTGCCCCTAAATGTTTGAAAGCTAAAATCATTACTGGGTCCAGAAAGATTACGAAAGTTTACGTAAACAACTATAGGCCAATCAGCATCTCTTCCAGTACGTTCAAGACTAAAGAGAAAATTATGTAAACTGTAAAAATTGATATTCTTCTTAGATAAGAATAATATCCTATCTGGGTCACTTGATGGAAACGGCAAAATTTATACAGACAGCAGGGTATCAGTGCCTCAATAGTACACCATGTCTCATGCACGATAAACAATTAGCAACAGGGATATTCTTAGATTTGTCTCAAGCTTTTGAGGTTATTAGCCACCAAATCCTTCTTGTCAAAATTGAACATTATGGCATATGGTGCCTTTCCAACAAGTGGTTCAAATTTTTCTTAATAATTGCAGACACTAGTGTCAGTGACGTACATTGATCAAAATTCCACAGTAGCTACTGAAATACTATCAAGTGACAGTACAATCAAATATAGGGTACTCCAGAGTTCAGTTGTGGGTCTCCTTCTGTTTCTCCTCTATATTAATTACCTATGTTTGAATATTAGTGATCATAAAGCAGATGCTGATGCAACAGTTCTACTTAACCACAGGAGTAGTGAGGGATTATAGCAATCTGCGAACTGTGTTACAAAGGAAATCAGCAAATGGGAACATGAGAACCAGTTAATCGTAAATAACATAAAGAACCACATTGACTTTCCATACTCATCAAATAAGACATACACATAAACCAACTGTTTCCATTAAGAATAAACCAGTGATAAGTAACTGATAAAAAATTCTTAGTTACATGGCTGCAAGATGACCTAAAATGGGTTAAACATGTTGATTATATTACTAATAAACTGATTAGAGGTTGATATGTCTTAAGACTGCTGAACTCTTGCTCGATATGGAAACAATATACCTATTCTACCAATATTCATGCCCACCTAAATTATAGTGTAACACTCTGAAAAAGCCTCCAGAATCACTCAGTACTCTCAGATTGCAGAAGAGGGTCATTAAAATAATGAATGGAAGTAAAATCAAGGAGTCATGCTAAGTGACTTTTGCAGAACTTAATACACTTCCTCTGTCATTTATTTACATCAGAAAAGCCCCCCTCTTCTTGAAATTTCATTTAACAGACAAAGAAAACGGACAGCTAAAATTTTTGATGTTCACAAACATAATATCACAAAGAACTAAAATGTCCACATAACTCACACCAATATTGCGCAGTGCCAGAAGTACGCGTTTCACGTGGGTTTGAAGCGTTTTACCAAATTCCCTGTGGACATAAAAATCGTTAAGTATATTAATCTCTTTAAAAACTCTTCACGATGATCTACGTCTGCATAAGATACTCTACAAATCACATTTCAGTGTCTGGCAGAGGGTTCATCGAACCACCTTCACAGTAATTCTTTATTATTCCAGTCTTATACAGCTCGCGGAAAAAACGAACACCTACATCTTTCTGTAAGAGCTCTGATTTCACTTATTTTATTATTGTGATTGTTTCTTCCTACATAGGTCGACGTGAACAAAATATTTTCGCATTCGGAGGGAAAGTTGGTGATTGAAATTTCGTGAGAAGATTCCGCCACACCGAAAAACAACATTGTTTTAATGATGTCCACCCTAAATCCTGTATTAGTTCAGTCACACTCTGTCTCCTATTTCGCGATAATACAAAACGCGCTGCCCTTCTTTGAACTTTCTCGATGTACTCCGTCAATCGTATCTGGTAAGGATCCCACACCGCGCAGCAGTATTAGACACGGACAACTGCAGTGTAGGTGGTCTCTTTAGTAGATGTTACATTTTCTAAGTGTTGCCAATAAAACGTAGTCTTTGGTTAGCCTTCCCCACAACATTTTCTGTGTGTTCCTTCCATTTTAAGTTGTTCGTAATTGTAATTCCTAGGTATTTAGCTGAATTTACGGCCTTTAGATTAGACTGATTTATCGTGTAACCGAAGTTTAACGGATTCCTTGTAGCACTCATGTGGATGACCTCATACTTCTCGTTATTTAGGGTCAATTGCCAATTTTCCCACCATACAGATATCTTTTCTAAATCGTTTCGCAATTTATTTTGATCTTCTGATTACTTTACTAGTCGATAAACGACAGCATCATCTGCAAACAACCTAAGAAACAGCATGGCAGTAGAGGGCCTACAGCATTACCTCAGGGAACGCCAGAAATCACTTCTCTCTTACTCGATGACTTTTCGTCAGTTATTAACTGTGACCTCTCTGATAGGAAATTACAAATCCAGTCACATAACTGAGACGATATTCCATAATCACGCACTTTCACTAAAAGCCACTCGTGTGGTACAGTGCCAAAAGACTTTTGTAAGTCTATAAATACAGAATCAATTTGAAATCCCTTGTCAATAGCACTCAACACTTCGTGTGAGTAAATAGCTACTTGTGTTTTACGAGAACGATGTTTTCTAAATCCGTGTTGACTGTGTGTCAATAGACCATTCTCTTCGAGGTAATTCACAATGTTTGAACACAATATATGTTACAAAATCCTGCTGCATATTGACATTGATGATATGGACCTGTAATTTAGTGATTACTCCTACTACCTTTCTTGAATATTGGTGTGACCTGTGCAACTTTCCAGTCTTTGGGCAGGGATCTTTCGTCGAGCGAACGGTCGTATATGTTTGTTAAGTATTGTATCAGCATACTATGAAAGGAACCTAACTGATATACAGTCTGGACCGAAAGCCTTGCTTTTGTTAAGCGATTTAAGTTGCTTCACTGCTCCGATGATATCTACTTCTTCGTTACTCACGTTGGCAGCTGTTCTTGATTCGAATTCTGGAATATTTACTTCGTCTTCTTTGGTGTAGGAATTTCGGAAGGCTGTGTTTAGTAACCCTGCTTGGCAGCGCTGTCGTCGATAGTATTACCATTGGTATGGTGCAGAGAAGGCACTGATTGTGTCTTGCCTCTTGCATACTTCACATATGACCAGAATCTCTTTGGATTTTCTGCCAGGTTTCGAGACAAAGTTTAGTTGTGGAAACTATTATAAGCATCTCACTTTGAAGTCAGCCCTAAATTTTGAGCTTCTATAAAAGATGGCCAATCTTGAAGATTTTGCGCCCATTTAAATTTGGCGTCTTTGTTACGTTGTTTCTGCAACAATGTTCTGACCCGTTTTGTGTACCAAGGAGGATCAGCTCCATCATTAGTTAATTTATTTGGTATAAATCTCTCAATTGCTGCCGATACAATCTAACCTAACCTAAACTAACTTAATTTGGGAGAAGTGGTGATTGTCTTTCAGGAAGGCGTCAAGTGCGATATTATCTGCTTTTTTGAATGGTTATATTTTTCGTTTATTTCTGAAGGATTTGAGGGTTACCATATTCAGCCTCGATACGACAACCCAGTGTTCCCTAATCCCTGTATCCATTTTGATGCTTGTTATTAGCTCACGATTATTTGTTGCTAAGAAGTCGAGTGTGTTTTCACAACCGTTTACTATTCGCGTGGGCCCATGAACTAACTGCTCGTAGTAATTTTCAGAGAATGCGTTTAGCACAATTTCGGGTGATGTTTCATGCGTATCTCTGGATCTAAACATGTATTTGCGCCAACATATCGAGGGTAAATTAAAGTCACCAACAACCATAATCATATGAGTTGGGTACATGTTTGAAATCAAACTCAAGTTTTCCTTGGACCTTTCAGCAATTGTATCGTCTGAATTAGGAGGTCTGTAAAAGAATCCAATTATTATTTTATTCCGGTTGCCAAGAATGACCTTTGCCCGTACTAACTCACAGAAACTATCTACTTCAATTTCGCGACAAGCTAAACCACTTGTAACAGCAACAAACTCGCTACAGCCAACTGTGTTTAGCCTATCTTTCCGGAACATCGTTACGTTCTTCGCAAAAATTTAGGCTGGACTTATCTCCGGCTTTAGTCGGTTTTCAGTACCTATATCGGTTTGAGCATCAGTGCTTTCTATTAGCGCTTGGAGCTTTGGTACTTTTCCAATACAGCTACGACAGTTTACAACTGTTATACCGATGGTTCCTGTTCTGCGTTTTCCTGTATTTGGCCTGCACTCTTTGAGACTGAAGCCATTTTTGTGTTTTCCCGTTACCCTCTAACCTGAAGAACCACCCAGTCCACACCACACAGCCCCTGCTACCCGTGTAGCAACCTCCTGCGTGTAGTGGACTCCTGACCTATTCAGCGAAACCCAAAAACCCAACCTACACGGTCGCAGAACTGTCTGAGCCTCTGATTCAGACCCTCCCATCGGCTCTGTACCAGAGGTCTGCAATCAGTCCTGTCGTCTATGTTGCAAATTCTCAGCTCTATTTACATCTCACAAGAAAGACTGGTAGCGTTTACCAGTTCTGTTAGCCGCTCGAAACCAGAGAGAATCTCTTCAAATCCAAAGCGACACATATTATTAATTCCGACGTAAGCCACAACCTGCAGTTGGTCGCACCCTGTGCTCTTCATGGCATGCATCCCAGACCATGCAGGCTGGGAGGTTTCCACTGAAACAGGACAGGCGACTGCATCTGGCTGAGCGACACTGTCAGCCTCAGACTGCACCTAAAAACCTGTTTGTCAGACTAACCAGGGAGGCCTTATGCGCGACCCCCTGTAATGTCTTTCGCCACCTGTCACGCCCTGAGGCGACCTCCCACTTGATCACAGTCGAAGGGTCTACCTCAGCGCGAGCAGTAACTCGGTTGGCCCCCTGTGAAGACTGATACGAGGACGTGCTGGACATTCATTGGATCCCCACGGCCGGCCCACAACAGTGATATCCATACACTGCAGCTTCAAGCTGTGTAACCGAAGCCATCGCAACCTGGAGCTGAGAGGTAAATGTCACCAACTCTGTTCACATCCACACACAATAAGATACATTAAAGACCGTGGAAAACTATACAAGTCAGACAAACTGAATATCGACACATGGTGTGGAATTCTACTGTAGACCCTAACGAAAACACAAGAAATGTGTCTAATAAGTTAGATTAACACGCAGAGATTTAAAAAACCGAACTACCGAAGCACTCAGGTGAGACTAAATAGTTCACTTGTGATTTTGAACTTGTAATATGTCACAAGATTGGTTTACTTTCCGACACAAACGAAAACGCGACAGCTGTGTCTATTAGATATAAATTAACACCCAGAAACTCAAGAAACTAAACTATCAAAAAAAACACACAGATGAAATTATACAATTCGCTCCTGGTTAGGAACTCTTAAAAGTCACAAAATCATATACTACCCTGTAGCTGCTGCTGTCTCGGCTGGTTGCTGCTACCTGAATATTTATATTGTTACAGTTTCTACTTATTCAGTAAACGTATTTAAACATAAAGCACTGCTTCAGGTTCAAACTTGTATTCATGTTTAATTTGTGTATCATTTTAAAGAATTGTTTTCGCAGAAGGATATCTACTAGTACATTTAACATGTCCAATTCCTGTTGCATTCAGTTCTTTTGTAGATAAAAGGACTAATCAATAAAGAAATAGATGAAGAAGCTGATGATAAAACTTTTGTTGGTAGCACTGCAGATATTGATGGCAAATGTTGTAATTAAGAGTGAATAGAATCCGTTTATTTATCAGTAGAAATTTCTTTTTCTGGAGTCTAATTCGTATACGAATATGAGCATTGCAGCTGTTATAAAACTCTCCTCCAGATCAGAACCAGAAACTAATAATATTTTTTAAAGGGACAATTCAGTTAGATTTGATGGAGATAATTTAATTTCTTTTACTTCTCCCTTCTTCTTGAAATGTATGTGCGTGCAATCAGCTTGCATTGAGAGCAATAGTGTGCACTCAGGTACTTGCTATTGAAGAACGATTTATATTAGGTTTATGAGTTGTTCAGTGAATCGAAAAGTTACACCATGCAGCATTTACGAACAGAGTCCCAAACTGTCCCACGACACTGTTCGAAACTGAACTATTGAGTAAATTCACAGTTACTGATGCGGAAACGGATCAGTACAGAATCGAAGAGTCCAAGACCTCCTGCCTCGTGCCAGCTGATACAAGCTGTTAGTTACTTAGGTATCTGCACACTAAGGCAAAAGGCCCCACCGCGTGAACATGGGGTCGCTCATATACGTTCCTCCTCTCGTTATTACAAATCTAACACATACCACTTAGTTTGTTGTTGTTGTTGTGGCCTTCAGTCCTGAGACTGGTTTGATGCAGCTCTCCACGCTACTCTATGCAGTGCAAGCTTCTTCATCTCCCAGTACGTACTGCAGCCTACATCTTTCTGAATCTGCTTAGTGTATTCATCTCTTGGTCTCCCTCTACGATTTTTACCTTCCACGCTGCCTTCCAATACTAAATTGGTGATCCCTTGATGCCTCACAACATGTCCTACCAACCGATCCTTTCTTCTAGTCAAGTTGTGCCACAAACTCCTCTTCTCGCCAATCCTGTTCAATACCTCCTCATTAGTTATGTGATCTACCCATCTAATCTTCAGCATTCTTCTGTAGCACCACATTTCGAAAGCTTCTATTCTCTTCTTGTCCAAATTATTTATTGTCTATGTTTCACTTCCATACATGGATACACTCCATACAAATACTTTCAGAAATGACTTCCTGACACTTAAATCTATACTCGATGCTAACAAATTTTTCTTCTTCAGAAACGTTTTCCTTGCAATTGCCAGTCTACATTTTATATCCTCTCTACTTCGACCATCATCAGTTATTTTTCTCCCCAAATAGCAAAACTCATTTACTACTTTAAGTGTCTCATTTCCTAATCCAATTCCCCCAGCATCACCTGACTTAATTCGACTACATTCCATTATCTTCGTTTTGCTTTTGTTGATGTTCATCTTATATCCTCCCTTCAAGACACTGTAAATTCCGTTCAACTGCTCTTCTTAGTCCTTTGCTGTCTCTGACAGAATTACAATGTGATCGGCGAACCTTAAAGTTTTTACTTCTTCTCCATGGATTTTAATGCCTACTCCGAATTTTTCTTTTGTTTCCTTTACTGCTTGCTCAATATACAGATTGAATAACATCGAGGAGAGGCTACAACCCTGTCTGACTCCCTTCCCAACACTGCTTCCCTTTCGTGTCCCTCGACTCTTATAACTGCCATCTTGTTTCTGTACAAATTGTAAATAGCCTTTCGCTCCCTGTATTTTACCCCCGCCACCTTCAGAATTTGAAAGAGAGTATTCCAGCCAACATTGTCAAAAGCTTTCCCCAAGTCTACAAATGCTAGAAACGTAGGTTTGCCTTTTCTTAATCTAGCTTCTAAGATAAGTCGTAAGGTCAGTATTGCCTCACGTGTTCCCATATTTCTACGGAATCCAAACTGATCTTCCCCGAGGTCGGCTTCTACCAATTTTTCCATTGTCTGTAAAGAATTCGTGTTAGTATATTGCAGCTGTGACTTATTAAACTGATAGTTCGGTAATTTTCACATATGTCAACGCCTGCTTTCTTTGGGATTGGAATTATTATATTCTTCTTGAAGTCTGAGGGTATTTCGCCCGTCTCATACATTTTGCCCACCAGATGGTAGAGTTTTGTCAGGACTGGCTCTCCCAAGGCTGTCAGTAGTTCTAATGGAATGTTGTCTACTCCCGGGGCCTTCTTTCGACTTAGGTCTTTCAGTACTCTATCAAACTCTTCACGCAGTATCACTTAGTTTAAAACTGGAATAACACCAAACATGAAAATTTTACACAAATTATGATAAAAAGACTAACATCTCAAATTAAGCCCAATTTCACGCTGGGCATCTTGTGGGGTTTACCGTCTAACATATTTTTCTTAAACAATAAAAAAGCAGAATGAATCATCGTGCGCAGAGCACTTTAAACAAAGAAAACACATTTAAAAATCAACTCAGTAACTGAATATGAAACGTCTTTTTATGCACTTTTAAAGTAATGCCATCAAATGTCAGATATCTTGCAAATATTTCAAAAGGATATTGATCTGATTAATTGCCATTTTAACAATCTCTTATGTTTCCAGAATGAGATTTTCACTCTGCAGCGGAGTGTGCGCTGATATGAAACTTCCTGGCAGATTAAAACTGTGTGCCCGACCGAGACTCGAACTCGGGACCTTTGCTTTTCGCGGGCAAGTGCTCTACCATCTGAGCTACCGAAGCACGACTCCCGCTCGGTACTCACAGCTTTACTTCTGCCAGTACGTCGTCTCCTACCTTCCAAACTTTACAGAAGCTCTCCTGCGAACCTTGCAGAACTAGCACTCCTGAAAGAAAGGATATTGCGGAGACATGGCTTAGACACAGCCTGGGGGATGTTTCCAGAGTCGTGCTTCGGTAGCTCAGATGGTAGAGCACTTGCCCACGAAAGGCAAAGGTCCCGAGTTCGAGTTTCGGTCGGGCACACAGTTTTAATCTGCCAGGAAGTTTCAATCTCTTATGTATTTTCTGAATAAATCTTACAACTAAACTTTTCATATGTGGAGCATTGTCTGTTTGCAGCTAGAAGTCTACAGTCTCTGAACATAATGAAAGTCCCACGCACAATATTGTAGCATGCCTCTAGAGGCTCCAGAATAAAACAGTGTAGCCCATTGCGTGTGGTAATTAGTTTTCTGCATTTGAATGTGAACAACGCTGCAACAAACTTCGCTGAGCTGATGGAAGTGTAAGGTAACGATTCACCATCACATGACACAGCGGTTGGGGGTGCTGACACTTCCAGTGTGGTCAAACAAGTCTGAATGACAAAGAACGCTGTGACAGCGCTTCCATTCTCGTTAGAGAAGTGTGAATGTCGAGGAACGAAGTGGCAGATCTTCACCCGGCAAAGCAACGCGAACGGAGAGAGATATGGAGGATCCCTGGTTCTCGAAGCCCAGCGTATCATAATCAAGACGATAGTGGAAAAGCGGGAAACAGTCACGGATCACTTTTTGACATATTGTACGACGTTTTGAATATGGCATATGTCACTTCCCAGTCGATCAAAGACTTCTCAGGCCCATTCAAAAGGTAGCCGAACCGAGGCAGCAGCAGAAATGTTGCTGCGTCACATATGGATCGATGACTTGTTCAGTCACCTAATTACCATTGTAGATGCTGGATGTATCTACATCTGCATCTATATCAATATGATACCGAGACAAAAGGAGCAAATCAAACAGCAACAACATATGGATTCACTCCGAAAAAGGCAAAGGCCTAACCATCACCACTTGAGGTGATAGTGACTGCTGTTTTTTCCTTTTTTGGGGGGGGGGAGGGGTGCTGTGGTTTGGGACCAATAGACTTAGCTCGCAAGTGACAAACTCACAGGAGCATACTGCCCAAATCTCTTGACGAGGTTACTGGAGGTGTCAAACGATGCGCCACATGGAGCTACCTAAGAGATTGTTGTCGCTCCATGACAACGTCCAGCACATGACACAGTCGCATATGCTTCTTCTATGGGTTATCAAATTTTACCTCGCCTCCCAATATTCTCCTAATATGGACTCATCGGCTTTTTCCCCTTTCCTTGGTCGAAGAAACCGTTGCGTGGCAGGTATTTCCAGAATGGCAATGAGGTGATGGAACGTTTCCTAAATACCCAAAATAGAGACTTCTATAAACAAGGTCTCGAGCAAGTCATTCATCCTTGGGAAAAATCAGTCACACTGAATGACGAATATGTAGAAAATACCAATACCATCACTAACTTTCATGGTCGCAACTTCATTTCTTTTTTCAAGATGACTATCCTTTGTGATATAGGGTATTTGTATGCTGGTGTCAAGTTATGCGTAAATTCAGTGATTTGGCCCAATCTGTATATCATCTGATATTAATTTCAGCTTTTGCATCTGAATCACTTAACGGATTCTAAGAAGATATTTATCTAATGTAACTATAAACTGTATCTTTAATTTGACGGACTGAATATCCCTGTAGTCATACAGGACGATTCCGTGAAGACGTTACAAACTTTTTGGGATGATTGAGAAGGGTAAATGTATGAATTTGAGGTAAGGGACCTTGACGTGGAAGCGACCGAGCCGAAAGTTAGAAGCGAGAATTTTCTGATAATTCTGGCAGTGGAATACATGTACTGGCACTGTTGTTGCCAAGAATGTAAAAGTGGCAGATTTCAGATGTATTATTATGGATAAAAAAAAGAAACAAATTCCTTGTAAATATGCGCTCTACAATGCATTAAGAGCTATGAGCACTTTTTCATCTTCGCTACTGTGAAACACATCTCTGTTACTGAAGAAATGGTCATAGCACCTAAAGTGTGATTTTTAGAGCCCATATTTACTAGATATTATTTTCTCGTTTTTGGTCCATATTACCACCTTTGAAAGTTGCCTACCCTACAGTCTTAGCAACAACAGTACAGATACATGTCTTCCACTGTCAGAGGTATCAGAAACGATCCTCGCTAATAACTTTCGACTCGGTAGTTTCCGGACCAGAGTCCCTGATTTCAGATTGATACCGTTACCCTTCTCGATCATCACTGAAAGTTTGTAACTGCCTGTATGTGTTTCCATATTATGAGCGTACAGGTGATCTGCATAAAATACGAGGGCGTGCTGAAAAGTAATGCCTCCGAATTTTGTTAACATTATAAATCTTCATTGTTCATATCTACAAATTTGCAGTCCTTCCGCTGTAGAGCTCTGTATTTTAACGTGTAACATGGCGGTGTGTACCGTAACTACGTCGGTGCGTGAGAAACAGAGTGCTGTAAACAAGACAATGACAAGCACCACACGAGCGATGCGACATCTGCAACAACCTGACGCCCCGCATTCACTGTCATCGATCATCCTCCAAACAGTCCCGACTTGGCCCCAACCGATTTTCATCTCTTCCCAAAACTTAAAGAGCACATTCGGGGGCTTCAATTAGATTGTGATGAAGCGGTGCAAGCAAGGGTGAGGCTGTGGCTCCGTCAAAGAAGTCAGACAAAGGTGACAGTATCAACAAACTGGTTTCTCATGGGGAGAAATGTGTTCTTCGCCAGGGTGACTATGTTGAGCAATAAACGTGTCGAAGAATAAAGATGTAACATGTTAATAAAGTTTGCTTTGTTTAAAAAAGCTTTAAGAGTTTTCACATAAAAAATTCGGAGGTATAACTTTTTAGCACGACCTCGTAATAAAGTAGAGATATCGCTGTAGCTGAGTTAATTTTTGTCATACGGACTGCGATAGAATTTTGATGAGTTTGTCTCATCAGTACGAATAAAGCTGTGTGCTCGGATTTTTGTAGAAGTATCGGAATATATAGTTTTAAGTTTCTGCCGAATAAATGGCTTGGTTTGGATTAGGGTGCCATCACCGGCCATCGAGGCCCCCACGCCAAAACAGACCACTCGGTTTTCCCCAGGTGTGATTTGTGCTCCACCTCTAGAAGAGCGGTGGCACTCAATTGTCAGACGCGAGACCCTTGTGAATGACAGTTATCCCTCTCGTCCCACTTCTCGACTAAGCTGCACTCAGCCACGCCGTGTTCAGCACGTGCATCCTGCAGCTCAGCTGAGAGCATCCCATGCCTGTCATCTTACACGTTTACGATTTTGTGTGATCCTTTCTTCACATATGAATCGTGATGTAATTGTATTATGTTATCCTGCCCATGATATTTGCGAACACATTTATGCTTACAGGTTGTCACAGGAGGAACAGTCAATGTTCAGGGACATGACAGGAACCCTCAGTCGAAACAAAAACGTCTAGTAAACAGGAACTCAACAATGTATGCTTGAAGAGCAATGAGCACTACTTCATCTTCGATACTGTGAAACAAATCTCTTCTACTGAAACCCTTTTGCTTTCCATATTTTGGGACGATGCAGATGGACCAAAAAAAGAAAAAAACTGTCTAGGAAACATGGGCTCTAAAGTGCAATCCTTAAGAGCTACGAGCACTTGTTCAACTTTGCTACTGTGAAACACGTCTTTTCTACTGAATACTGGTGTTCCGTTGGAAGTGAGTGAGTGCTTCGCGAAAAACTATTAACAAAATTGGTTCAAATGGCTCTAAGCACTATGGGAATTAACATCTGAGGTTATCAGTCCCCTAGACTTGGAACTACTTAAACCTAACCAACGTAAGGACATCACCCACATCCATGCCCGAGGCAGGATTCGAAACTGCGACCGTGGCAGCCGTCTTGTTCCGGACTGAAGCGCCTAGAACCGCTCGGTCACAGTGGCCGGCAACCATTAACAACATGGTGCCTTTCTCTCGGCGTTTCGATGATATTAACTATTTTTTAAAAATTTGTTATGATTTCTGTTTTATTAGTTATGATCTAAAATTGAAATAATTACTGAAGAGAACAAGTTTTTCTCATTTTTAAAAAATTCATTAACCTTCAAAGTAAACAACGCGTTCCATCGAAGTACCACGATTCTCAAAGAGTTCCATCACAGGAAAAGTTTGGGAACCCCTGCATTATACGTAACAAAATTAAACAAAATTAAAACCGTTGAGAGAATAAAAGTAAAAATTGACATTTACAGGCAGTTCTTAAACAACAGAAAAATTGACATTCAAAACTGGTGCACTTAATTAATTATAATACAATTGCCAATTAACTGTGCACGATATTCATGCACTAATACTACTCAAGTCTCACCGTACCAACTATCTATACAGCAGTTGTACTACACCCTGCTCATCATAATCTCAGACGCTCCAGTCAAGGGCGTGCCTAGGATCTGAACTATGGGGCAACAGGTCAAATTAGCCTCGAGGAACAAGGAACAGGAACAATAGGCAGCATTTCTTAATAAATAAAAGACAAAACTAGTGAAACTGGTTTTGATAAACATTTTAAACATAAGAATGCACTTGCATAACAACGCAATTTTTTAATTTAGTATTAATCTTCTCGGATTTTCAGCAAATCTGTCAGTTACTTTCTTTCTAACTTCTCGCAATTTTCTTTTACGTAATTTCGCTGTACGCTCATCAGGCAAAATCCAGTGAGCTTTTCTTCTCCCATAGTGCTTCTGAGCCCCGTCTTTACTCTTCGAAGCGTACCGAAGGATCGTTTCACAATCGCCGTTGTGCCTGGAAAAGTGTTCAAAATTTTTAGTGTGTTATTCATGCTAGGGAAAAAGATATTACTCTCGTTAAACAGGTCAACTACTTTTATGTCCCTTAATTAAGATTCAGGTATATCCTTTTTCCTCCATAAACGGTACTATAGGTCCAGTTCTCCGGCAGTATCATCCAAACCATAAATTTTTTTTATAAAATTCTGCCTTTCTATGAATGTCTGTAATACTAGTTTTGCTTATTTAGAGCAAAATCTGGAGTATTTTCTGGTGAAAATCGATTATTTAACGATGACATGAGTGACTCGATGTATGGTATTACCAGCGAATGTCGCCAGTATTTGCTGTCATTTTCCGGTGGCGGATTGTTTCTGAATTTTTGCTTACAAGCAAAAAGTGGAGAAACAGTGTCTGTTTCCAATTCCTTTGCAGTAGCATGTACTTTCCCAAGTAATTTGCTAGTGTTCTGTCTGCTTCCTTTCGGTCATTACTGAGAATGTCAAGGATTCTCGTGATGTGTTCCCTCACCGCGACTGTGTCTATAGACTTAGACTGCAGGGCATTAGCTACGGGCTCCAAAATTGCCGAGTATTCGCTAAGCTAAGATGAACACTGGTTTTATAATGGCTGAACGCAACTGTTAAGTAGATTTTCTCATTGTATAATTTCCCTCCGTAGACAATTTTTCTAGAGCTCTCACGTCTGAGAGATTAATAATAAATTGGAAGGATATTTCCGAAATCTAGTCGATTCTCTAAAAAGTTTACAGTGTCTTTTATAGTGTCAAGAGTACTCCTTATTTCCGTCACTGTATTTGCTTCTGCACCACAAGGTTGAGTTTGGGACTTGAGCAATGAACATGTGAGGCTCGATAATATTTCTTTCTTAAAATGGCTTGAACACGGCTCTGTGCCTGCCATTATACAACAGCCATCGAAGCCAAATCCTGCACAATCTTCTACTGGAAGATAATTACAGATCAAGAAACTCTCCATTGCTTCGTCGATTGAAAAGGCATTTTGTGACTTCAGTTCTACAAAACCTACAAATTCTTTCCTGATTTTCACTTTGCTTTCATCGTAGAACCGAACGCCTATTGATAACTGTTCCTTCTCGGCTATTTCTGCTGTTTCATCGGCCAAGACTGCGTAAAATTTTCTTTTAATGCCAGTGGCAATACTGCCCCTAATAACAGCGCCACACAATTTTATCAGTTCATTTTGTATTTTCGGCTATGTGTAAACAGCGTTGCAGCGACGCTTTTCCAGATGTCTCCTTAGGTTCTCGTCACTAGAATCGATTCTTAAATTCAATAAATCTAACAAAATACCTCCGTCTGTTTTCCTCTAAGAAGCATACCATGTTCACCGCAAAAAATTATACGAGAAATTTGACTGTTGTTCAGTGTCACCTGTATGCGACGGTCGTGGCACTTACTTTTATAATGATGGTCACCACTTTCTCTGCCACTATTTCGATTCCTTTTCCTTTCATGAGCAATAGACGCGACAAAACAGATACCGTATATTTCGACAGATGAGACGATAGTGGAACATAAATAAAGGCTCCCAAAATCTGTGTCGTCTTATACAACAGATATAAGACATAGATTGAAATTTATATAAATTAAAACCATCTAAAAATAAAATAAATCACCCACCCGTTCATTCAAAACGCTGAAAAATCCTCACAATCATCATCAAAGGAAAGCAGCTTCGTTGTTGAGAAGCTCATCGTATGTGTCCCATTATGCATCTGGTGAATCTATTCCCGCTTCGTCATTAGTATCCTATAAAAAATCGTCATCCATAGCACTGTAAATCCCACACTTCTTGAAAGATTTGATCACTGTTTTCACTTTCACTTTTTCCCAAGTTTGATCACGAAATCATACAAAACACCAAGTGATGCAGCACGCATAGCTCCACCTTTCCTTTACGACTTTTCGTCACTCATCATCCAACTGTTCCTTTGTTCACACACGTGATATTTGAATGATTTATTCAGAGAGACGTCTAAGGATTGTAGCATCGAAGTCAAACCGCTCAGTATAAAGGCAATCTTAGTACTGCTTCATGCTATATGATTTTTGGTATTCTCCGCTGTGACTGCGAAGCATATACCACACCAAGCGAGCTGGTCGCTTCTGCCGCGCATTTTCCATCCACAATTTTACACCAATTTCGTCTATCCATCCCTTTTCATGAAAATGTACAAGAATGCCTTTTCCGCTTGAAAGTGACCATAGATTTTAACTTTGTTCCATCGGCCATGCATGTTAATACTACTGTAAACCTGGTCTTTTCATGGCCTGTACTTCTGGCTTGAACAGTTTTTAGCTATTTTGTTTCTACAGTTCTATTGTATATCATACAGAATTTCATTGGTGTTTCACCCATATTTCCAGTACGAGGTAGTGGAAAGTTATATTTTTGCCTCATACGAATAACAAACTTACGAAAACTCGCATTTTTTTTTGTCAAGATATTTCGGTAATTTCGCCGGCCACTAGGACCGAGCGGTTCTAGGCGCTTCACTCTGGAACCACGTGGCTGCTACGGTCGCAGGTTCGAATCCTGCCTCGGCCATGGATGTGTGTGATGTCCTTAGGTTAGTTAGGTTTAAGTAGTTCTAAGTCTAGGGGACTGATGACCTCATATGTTAAGTCCCATAGTGCTTAGAGCCTTTTGAATAATTTTTTTCTGTAATTTCTGCGCAATTTTTGTTTTATGCCGTATTACCAGATTTTTTCTGTGCGTGACACGATTGCACCAACCTACAGTTGCTTGAAATTCTTTGCTGTGCTCTGGATTGGCTCGTGTCCATTTCAGTGCATAAGCCATATTCATAATTCTTATAACAACATAACAATCATGCCTCTGTTCTTTTACCCACTGAACAGCGAACACGACGTTTTTATAAATACTCAAGCTCATTACCCGAATCAGTGCGAGTGTTCTTACCCAGATTATCTCTGTTCTAAACTATGTACAGGCCATTGAAAGTTTGGGGATCATCTTACAGGACGGGTATACGGTAAAGCTATATATCTTTGACGAAAATTTATATCTCGTCTTATCTGAAGGTAGTCTTATCCGCCGAAATATATGGTAAATTTAATTTATATCCTATTAGATAGCCATAGAAAGAAAATGGGGTTAAGAAATGGAAGATAGATAGACTCATTGGAAATACAAGATGTTTCAAGAGCCAAGTATCTATATTATTTCTTCCACCAGGAGGGAAGCCATAAGAAGTTATTAATGCTGCTTGTGGACTTGTTAACATATCCATGTCATTTAAAATCCTAGGATTTCTAATAAACTAAACACAAATCAGATAGGATTTGTAATTCAGGCAACAATAAATTTATATTTGGAACTAAAGTAATTTTCTGTCGTAATTCTCTCGATATATTTCAAGCACATTGCATTATGTGCTATCTGTTGCACATTTCGGTGGAGATGTTCCAGTATAAACAGCTTCTACTTTCCAAGGAAGTGTTATAGTTACTCTATTATTTCTAATCTATATGAATGATTTAGTAAACAATGTGAGCAGCCATCTTAGATTGTTTGCAGATGGTGCTATCGTTTACCGTCTAGGATAGTCGTCAGAAGATTAAAACCAGTTGTAAAATGATTTGAACAAAAAAATCTGTATGATACAAAAAGTTACATATAACACTAAACAATCAAAAGTTTGAGGTCATCCACTTAATTACTAACAGGAATCCGTTAAATTTCGGTTACACGGAAGAGCACACAAATCTAAAGGTTGAAATTCAACTACATACCTGGGGTAATAATTAAATTGAAAGCTTCATTTGTGTGGCCACATTGTCCCCAGCTACTTTACAATTCCTGAGGGTAGTTGCAACGACTGAACGAAAATACCCTCAGGAATTAAACTGAAACGTTCACTTAGGTAATATTGTGGGTAAGGCGAACCAAAGTCTGTGTTTTACTGGTAGAATACTAAGAAGATGCGAGAAATCCACTAAAAAGGCTGCTTATACTACGTTTGTCCATACTCTGATAGTGCATTGCTGTAAGGTGTGGGATCCCTACTAGATAGGATTGATGGAGGACATGGAAAAAGTTCAAAGCTCGTTTTGTATTACCGCAAAATAGGGGAGACAGTGCGTCGTATTGTAAGTAGGCTGTTTAGGTTTTTATGTTGGTAACGCCACGTAGCGCTCTGTATGAAAATCACTGATTGTGCTGTGTGCAGTCTGTGGCTGGTTAGCATTGTTGGAATATTCGCTATTGTAGTGTTGGGCAGTTGGATGTGAACAGCGCGTAGCGTTACGTAGTTGGAGGCGAGCCGCCAGCAGTGGAGGATGTGGGGAGAGAGATGGCAGAATTTTAAGAGCGGACGATCTGGACGTGTGTCCGCCAGAAAGAGTAAATTTGTAATACTGGGTATCATGAACTAATGACTTTTGAACATTATTAAGGTAAATACATTGTTTGTTCTCTATCAAAATATTTCATTTGCTGACTATGCCTATCAGTAGTTAGTGCCTTCAGTAATTAGAATCTTATATTTAGCTGGCAGCAGTGGCGCTCGCTGTATTGCAGTAGTTCGAGTAACGAAGATTTTTGTGAGGTAAGTGATTCATGAAAGGTATAGGTTATTGTTAGTCAGGGCCATTCTTTTGTAGGAATTTTTGAAAGTCAGATTGCATTGTGCTAAAAATATTATGTGTCAGTTTAGTGTTGATCAGAATAAGTAAAGAGAGTAATGTTTGAGTACGTTCAGTTTTGCTCAGCTGTTTGAAAATCAAATAACGTAGAGGTTTTCCAGCACTGTCATTTATAAATTTTTCTAAGGGGTGTTTCAGTATGAATGAAATTGAGAATGTACCTTATTCTCGGAATTTCGGAGAAGATTCTCAGGTTCAGATGGATAAAGCGAGTCGAAGAATATAACTCACCTGAGAATGTCCTCAGCTTGAGTAAAAGGGTGGAGAGTTGCTAAGCACTAAGAACATTCTCTGATTTTGTGTGAATAAAACTAGAGACGTGTCCCGAACTGAGCTCTGTTGCATACTTCGAGCTGAGTAAGTTCTGTTGAGATTACGTTTTACCGAGTTTTCTTTGTTTTTTTTTTCTTTTTCTTTTTACTTATAATGACAGAATTGATGTCGCTCAGAAAGCGAAAGAGATGTGCACATCCCGAAGATATACTGAAAGGCTTTATACAGGTTTAACAAAAAAAACCTTATTTGGCTGGAAAACTTCTTTCCCGTAAATCATGAAAGAATGGGAAGGGGGGCAGGGGACATTCCAAACGAAGCGAAAATGAAAACATTTTTATGCTATATATCATACCCAGGTTTTCAGATTGGTGTAAGTGTGGTGTCACCGCCAGACACCACACTTGCTAGGTGGTAGCTTAAATCGGCCGCGGTCCATTTAGTACATGTCGGACCCGCGTGTCGCCACTGTGTGATCGCAGACCGAGCGCCACCACAAGGCAGGTCTCGAGATACGGACGAGCACTCGCCCCAGTTGTACGACGACATGGCTAGCGACTATACGGACGAAGCCTTTGCTCTCATTTGCCGAGAGACAGTTAGAATAGCCTTCAGCTAAGTCCATGGCTACAACCTAGCAAGGCGCCATTAGCCTTACATAGTTTGATAGTTATCGTATAAATGTCTCAAGAAGAACGTTGTAAACCAACAAAGAATAAAGTTAAGTATTCGAGGAGCTGCATGCTTTTCTTATTAGCATTCAATAGTTATCCTGTTACAGACTTCACGCCAGTCGGCGTGTGTGTACGCGTGCCTTTCTTTCGGCTACCCGTCACTGTGGACTGGCTGCATTGTCAGTCCACATCAGTAAGAAAAGACATAATTTATACACCATACATCTGCGTCACTGACATTTTCAGATGTTCTTCATCATTTTTTCTCACAGCATAAATCTTATATGCTATTATGTTAGAAATAAGTAGGCACATTAGAAGAAGTACAACTGGTTTATTACAAACCTAGCGATCTGTTTCTCGTAACGGAACCGCACGGGCGACCGCTTAAGACTACGCTTGCCTTCTGCGCCGGACGCGGCAGATGACTCACACCGAGAACCTTCTGAAGAGGTAGTGAGAAAGAACTCCCTTCTCGGAGGATATCCTTCAAACTTTTTATACATGCGAAATTGAGAATTTTCTCAGAGAATGTTCTTTTGCTCTGAGATTCTTATACGGAGAATGTTCTTTTTCTTCGTGGTGTCGTTCGAAGAAAGGAATGCCAAAGCAAGATTGGCATCTCACAACGAACCCACAGAAGAGCATAGCCGCTGCATGCCGCACCGACGAATGTGAAATGTCGGCATAGCCACACACTCTAGAGCAGGCTTATCCAAGAATTGCGCCCGGCAGGCGCGCCCGCGCCCCGCGGGCGCCAGGCAGTGTAGTTCAGCGCCCCGTCCGCGACCGTGTGTCGCTAGTGTCGGCATAGGAGCGAGAGAGACAGCTGAGGAGCGAGTGAGACCGCACAGGACTGCTCTGCGGTGGACTGTCCCGCAGTCAGATCAAACGCAAACAAAATAACAGAGGAAGCGCACCTCTGTAAAAGAGGCCGATGAGCGGTAAAACAAGCAAACCATTTACCGTTTAGGTAACAACTAGTGTTCGTGTGGAAGAATTACTACGCAAAGCTTCAGACAACAATATTCCAAACAAGAATCGAAGAACATCTTAGTTGTTTTCTGACTCACAGGTTCATTCTAATAGTACTGCACATGCACACTCCTCATATGTACAATAGGCGTCTTCTGAAAAATATATCCGTTTCTTAAATGAACTAGAGTCATAAATATTCTATTTTAGAAATAACTTTATGTAAGGGATATAGAGTCTCATTCTTACTGTTAGCAGTTGCAAGTAAATATTTTTTGTTGCACTTCGGGCTACATCTCTTTGTATCCCTTTTCAGAGTTTAGAAATCGGATCCTTAGTTTGCTGTTTTGTACGTAATAATTTTAACCGACCAAGTTTGAAAACTTATTAAAAAATAGAATTAAGGCTATAAAGCTCTTTAATTCTTACAGTCACCATTGTTAAAGAAGACAATTAACATTTTACGCTTCTTTCTTTTTCGAGGAAACGGTTTTGTCAATGTTGGGTACAATATTCCCTGAGACTGATAACCTCAAAGAATTAGTCAAATTTTTAATCGCCAAGTAATGAACGGTTCTTAGTTTTAGCAAGCTTTAAAAGAGAGAAAAAGCGCTCACAGATATACGCAGACCCAAACGTTGAAAGAACTTAGGCCATGTGCTTTTGCAAAAGAGGATATTTTTCTCGTGGAAGACAGCTGTAAAAGTCATCCAAAGTTTTACACATGAGAAAGCGGTCCTTCAGGCGGATATCGCACTGCAGGTCAATCAGCTCTAGTTGAAGCACTTGTGAGACGTCCTATGCCGAAGGGAAAACGGGCGAACAAATATATCTAAGGCCGATTGAAGCTCACTTATCTCCAAAAATCTGTTTTCAAACCGTTCTTGTAATTCGCAAATGACTGCAACATAATCTAAAAATCCACATCTTCTTTAACGCTGTCTAGTGCAGGAAAGTGTCCACAATTCTTCTCGCGCAATTGTTTTTCCAACAAAATAAGTTTTTTTTAAATGCTTGAATCGTCTGCACTAAATCAACGACATAGTGATTTTCGCGTTGGAGTGAAATGTTCAAAGTATTTAAATGACCAGTAAGGTCACTCAAATAAGCCAAATTCGCCACCTACTTAGGATCACAAAGTAATTCTTCTGGACGTCCTTTCATTTCCAAAAAGAAGTTTATTTCGCCCCTCAAAGAGAAAAACCGATAAAGCACCTTTCCTCTGCTCAGCCATCTTACTTCGGTGTGCTAGGGTATGTCCGGGTATTCCACTTCGATATCAGCTAGAAATTCTTTAAATTGGCGATGTGTGAGTCCATGCGAGCGAAGATAATTAACCGTTCGAAGAACTGTGTCCATAACGGTTTTTATCTTGACAATCTTCGAACAAAGTGCCTCCTGGTGTATCAGACAATAGACTGTCACGAATAAGGAACAGCCAACTTCAGCCATTTTTGACGTCACGTAACTCAGAAATCCAGTGCGTATCCCTTGTAGCGCAGGGGCTCCATCCGTTGTTACACTGGTCAGGCGTTCCCATTTTAAACCCATTGACTCTAACACGTTTTCCACGTCTAGAAAAATATCCAAACCCGTGGTTGTGTCTTCTAATGGTATAAGATCGAGAAATTCTTCGGTGACACGCAGATTGTCGTTGACACCTCGAATGAATATGACGAGCTGAGATATGTCCGCAACGTCCGCGGACTCGTCAAGAGCGATAGAATGTGAAATGAAGTTTGCCGTTCTCTCCATTAACTGCTGCTCCATATCTGAGACCATATCTTCGACTCTGTGAGCAACAGTTTGAGGCGAAAGAGCTATTTTTTCAATTTTTTCCGTGAGGTCTGGTGGACAAATACAAGCCGCCGAGTCGACCAGGCAATTCTAGATGAGATTCCCAGCAGCAAAGGGTTTCCCTGCTTTTCCAATTCTCAGCGATCATTTGTAACTTGCGCACAAACTTTGCCCACCTGTTTCCTGCTAGTACCACGCCAAAAAAGAACATAAAATTAATTTTGTACAATCCTGTTTTTAAAACACTTTTATCACTTTAACAATTAATTGTTTCATTCATTGAAACTCAAATAAAAAACTAACAAAAAAGATTGATTTTAGATGCGTTTTCCCCCAGTTCCGCTGAAAAGGACAGCGATGTGGGGTCGCAAAATAAATTTTTATCTATTGCAATATTTACGTACAGCGGCATGGCGAGGCTCGGCGGGCGGTCTGCACGGCCAGCTAAGCGATACGGCTCGGCACTGCGACAACATACGAATTCGCCCGGGGCGCTGGCCGAGGGCGATCGCGGGCGCTAGCGCCCCAGGGACACAGTTTGGATGAACCTGCTCTAGAGCTTCGTTACGCCATCACAATAGCTCGTCTACTTACGGTTGAGCAGAGAAAAGCTCGGCCCAGTTCACAGTCACCGCCAGCGTATGTCTTAGGCAGAAATTTAATGTTAACATTATGTCAATTATATGTACTTCAAGCGAAGAGTATTTTTCATTTGTCTATATGAAATGATACTTAAATATTCAGTGACGGTTGTAAATACTCAGAACATTCCTGTGGAAATGGATTGTACAACCTAAGTAAAACTTCACATCAATATTTCAATAAAATGAGCTAATATTTTATGATTTATACTTCCCCACAGTCTCCTCCTGCAGTAGCCCAAAGAATCCACCCTTGTACCAGCGAGTGTATTTTCGTCCAGTACAACAATTTTATTCATACGACTGAGTGTCACAGATATAACACGCGAGTTGAAGTGACAACCATTGAAGCAAAGGCATTCATCGTCGTGGCGAGATCTTTTCACGAAATTTCAGTCTCCAGCTTTCTCCCACGAACTTGAAAATATTTTGCTGGCATCCACCTAAATAGGCACAAATGCTCGTCGTAGTAAAAGACCTGAAGAAGGACATGCGTTGACGTCGGTTTCAATCGAACAAGGATGTGCAAGAGTGGGTATAGTTGTGGATCCGTCAGCCACCGACCGCATTCTATTAAACAGGAATTGATTGTCCCGCGTCCCAGTGGGATAAATGTTTTAACGTGTGTGGTGATTACTTTTGAAAGAAACCGTTCCATGGTCCCCTTGTGGTGGGTGTTCAGTTTTCATTTGACCGTCCCTTATAAGAAAATCCACCTCCTAAAAAAAAAAAAAAAAAAAAAAAAAAAAAAAAAAAAAAAAAAAAAAAAAAAAAAAAACATTGGTTGGTTACAGTAACTACACACAACAGTCACAAACTACGTAACTCATATATTCAAAAGCGCTATTATTCTGGCACCCAGAACTAATTGTCTCTCTCGACTTCTTCTTTTTACACTGTTGTGGCGCGCACGTATTTCTTGGAACGTGTGCAAAGGGAAATATATTTTGACTGTTGTGCCCATGACATCATTGTCAGAAGCTTGGTGCAGTTGTTTCGTTGAAAGGTATACTGAGTTTACCAAGGTGTCGTTTTTGTTTTGTATTGCATCAAGTAGCTCTGTCCAGGGCACAATTTTTACGTAAAGGTGTTCGTAGAGTCTCACGCTGTGCTAGGGTGTGCTCTTGTATACTGTAATTTCCATAATCGTAATACAAAAGAAACCAAAATTTTACTCGTATTTCCCTAGTGTGCAAGGCTAGATAGAGTTTTGTTGTTTAAACAGTGTAGGAAAGGCAATCTGAATGTACCAAACGGTCGTATTTGCTCTTATCATTTCCAAGAACCTGATTAAGTAAGAAAAATTTTTCGGTCATAATCGATGAAGTTATAGCATAAAAGAGTGTTTAAGACGGATACATTCCATCAAGTACTTTTCTATGCAGTAGTGTTAGAACTCTCGTAAGAGTGTCTTTGAAGTACCGTTTTCTCTTATACAGGGGTGCAACAACTTAGTCTGAGAAAGGTGTGCCTTTACAAAGTTGCGTACAACGTCTACATTCATCCAGAAAGAAAAAAAATTGCTGTAGAACCCTAACATCCATCCTTCATGCAGCCGTCGAAAACAAGAAAACCACAAGCAAATCACCTCAATAAACAAAAACTTGGTATTTATCTTGGTAATAGTGAACAATTGAATAAAAATTTGGGAAAATAAAAATTCCGCAGAGAACTTCAATTTACGACATACGTAACCGTAATGCAAGCAATGTAACTCCTTTAATAACGTGCATATAACCATATTTCAAAGTATCGTCCACTGGAAATGTTGTACTTTGATGTTACAACATACAGTCCTTGATTAAGAGATGCATTTAATGTACACCTCTTAACACTATTGTCGTTTGACAACGGTTGTATAAAATAACCGAAACCGGTTCTTAACACTAAAAATCGTCTACAATTATTTTGCAGCATTACAAGACTGATAATGCCAAACTCTGCCGTATTTACCGCACTGTACGTCTCACAGGGAGTATTAAGAAACGGTTGACGATAACAGGGAAAGGAACACAGTAGAAGAAGAATGGGTAGCTTTGAGAGATGAAATAGTGAAGGCAGCAAAGGATCATGTAGGACTGGATTTAACTGACGAAAGGAGAAAATAAAAAAAATGCAGTAAATGAAGCAGGCGAAAAGAAATACAAACGTCTAAAAAATGAGATCGACGGTAAGTGCAAAATGGTTAAGCAGAGATGGCTGCAGGAAAAATGTGAGGATGTAGAAGCATATATCACTAGGGGTAAGATAGATGCCACCTACAGCAAAATTAACGAGACCTTTGGAGAAAAGAGAACGACCTGTATGAATATCAAGAGTTCAGATGGAAAACCAGTCCTAAGCAAAGAAGGGAAAGCAGAAAGGTGGTAGGAGTATACAGGGGGTCTATACAAGGGCGATGTACTTGATGGCAATATTATGGAAATAGATGAGGACATAGATGAATATGAGATGGGAGATATGAAACTGCGGGAAGAATTTGACAGAGCACTGAAAGACCTAAGTAGAAACAAGGCCACGGTGTAGACAACATTCCATAGCCTTGGGAGTGCCAACCATGACAAAACTCTTCCATCTGGTGAGCAAGATGTATGAGACAGGCGAAATACCCACAGACTTCAAGAGGAATATCGTAATTCCAATTCCAAAGAAAGAATATGCTGACTTGTGTGAAAATTAGAGAACCTTTGGTTTAATAAGTCACGGTTACAAAATACTGACATGAATTTCTTACAGACGAATGGGCTTTTAGAAGCCGACGTCGGGGAACATCAGTTTGGATTCCGTAGAAATGCATAAACACGCGAAGCAATACTGACCTTACGGCTTTGTATAGAAGATTGGTTAAGGAAAGAGAAACCTACATTTATAGCATTTATAGATTTAGAGAAAGCTTTCGACAATGTTGACTGCAATATTCTCTTTCAAATTCTGAAGATGACAAGGGATAAAATACAGGGAGGGAAAAGCTATTTACAATTAGTACGGAAAACAGATGGCAGTTATAGGAATCGAGGGGCACGGAAGAGAAACAGTGGTTGATAAGGGAGTGAGACAGAGTTGTTGCCTATTCCCGATCTTATTCAATCCCTATACTGAGCAAGCAGCAGAGGAAACAAAATAAAAATTTGGAGTAAGAATTAAAATTCAGGGAGAAGAAATAAACACTTTGAGGTTTGCCGATAACATTGCAGTTCTGTCAGATTCAGCAAAATACTTGGAAGAGCAGGTGAACGGAATGGACAGTGTCTTGAAAGGAGGATATAAGATGAACATCAGCAAAGGCCAAACAACGATAATGGAATGTAGTCGAATTAAATGAGGTGATGCTGAGGGAATTAGATTAGGAAACGAGACACGTAAAGTAGTAGATGAGCCCTGCTATTTGGGCAGCAAAATAACTGATGATGGCCAAGTGGGAAGGATATAAAATGTATACTGGCGATGGCAAGGAAAGCGTTTCTAGAAAAGGTGAATTTGTTAACATCCAGTACAGATTTATGTGTCAGAAAGTATTTTTTGAAAGTATTTGTATGGAGTGTAGTCATGTACGGAAGTGAAACATGGACGATAAACAATTTAGACAAGAAGAGAATAGAAGGTTTTGAAATGTGGTGCCACTGAAGAATGCTGAAGGTTTGATGGGTATATCACTTATCTAATGAAGAGATACTGAACAGAATTGTGGAGAAGAGGAATTTGTGGCACAACGTGACCTGAAGAAGGGATCAGTTGGTAGGACACGTTCTGAGGCATCAAGGGATCACCAATTTAGTATTGGAGGAAAGCGTGGAGGGTGCAAATGGCAGAGGGAGAACAAGAGATGAATACACTAAGCAGATACAGAAGTATGTAGGTTGCAATAGTTACTCAGAGGTGAAGAGGGATACTCAAGATAGAGTAGCATGGAGAGCTGCATCAAACCGGTCTTTGGACTGAAGACCACAACAGCAACAATAATAAACTTCCCTGCCCACAGTCATGTGCCGATGATGTAAAAATAACGATGGGTCTGAGCGAACGAGTTCGAATATCTTCGGGTTGTGGAGGTGGTGGTGGTGTAGGTGGGGGGGGGGGGGGGGGACGAGAGGATCAGATGACTCCTTCCCCCCCCCCCCAATCCGTTGCCCCTCGCTGGGTACGCCCATGACTCCAGTATCCCTCAGGCCCTACTGCTTAATGTGTAGCTCTGAAGTCGACAGAAAACATGGCAAGGATGTCGTCCGGATACGCAGTGTATCGGCATATGCATACCACCGGCATTAGTTCGCCTCCACTGCGGTAAGGAGGGTTTGTATGGCGATATCGTAAAAGGTTCGATCACTACTCACCCTGTGGGCATCCTCTAATGATCTTTTTCATTACTTTCCTTTTCCCTGCGAGGCATTCCACAGCACACCCTGTTCATTCTTTCCCTTATACAATCGTCTAGCTTCGTTGTTAGTAAGCTGTACACTTCTCTCTATACTATCTGAACAAATGTATAGTTGAAATGCATTTGTCAGTGTTACCATAGTTTTCAAAGGAGAAGCATGACTGTATCAATTTGAGATTTTATTATATTATGTTTCCTTACTTCTGTTTCCTCATGTGGAATTTTAATTCATACGAATCAATTTTTTCTGTGAAATACACCTTCAGTACTTTCAATATTATTGGTATCATCCTTATCTTATAGGTTTGAAAGATCTTCTAAGTCATGTACATCACTTACATCACTGACAATACTTCCATGATCGCCTTCGTCATCTTTACTTACGTCATTTGGTATGTAGTGCTAATGTTCGTCACTGGAATCACGGAGATCATCAGATTCTTCCACTGCTTGAAGAATTTCATCAGCCAATTTTCTCTTAGACATGTTGTAAGACTAACAGCTAATATGTTTTGTAGCTACTAGACAGCATTCAACAATGGAGCAGTATATTGCCGAAATGTATAGTCAACAGTGAAGCGAAGTAAAGAAATAAAAAACAAGTATGAAATGATTCTGGGAGAATCGACTCAGGTATTAATGGAATATCTTTAAAAACAATAAAGACTCTTAGTGTTTATCATTTATTGGAGCAAAACACGATGCTAGGAGAATATCTAAACGATGAAACCGCAGTACAAATATTTACGCCAAATAAAAAAAAGAGATACATCGTAATGAGTCTCGGATACTCACCGTAGGAGTTCTAGGGATAAGAGAGGTTGGTTTAGCGTGCCAGTCAAGGTGGGGGAGGTTGCCTGAGCGAGCATCAAACCAAGATCGTGTACTTGCAGCTCTGTGAACATTGTTGTTCTCATCTTGGAAGCATACTCATTACGAAGATGTAGAAGAAAGGGCAACATTTGGTTACCGAGAATGTTGAAATAAGCATCCTGTTCATTTTCCCGGTAATCTGAATTAGTGGGCCCAAGTTATGGTACGAAAAACACCCCAAAATTCACAGAAGCACCTGTGGCTTGAAAAATACCTTCCACACACTGTGAATTAAATGCCTCATTGTGCAGCCGGTGCTCTCGACATCTCGGATTATTTCAAAAGATGCAAATCGTGACTCGTCTGACCGCACTACACGCTTGCAAAAAAAATGGTTCAAATGGCTCTGAGCACTATGGGACTTAACATCTTAGGTCATCAGTCCCCTAGAACTTAGAACTACTTAAACCTAACTAACCTAAGGACATCACACACATCCATGCCCGAGGCAGGATTCGAACCTGCGACAGTAGCAGTCCCGCGGTTCCGGACTGCAGCGCCTAGAACCGCACGGCCACCGCGGCCGGCTACACGCTTGCAGGCAGTAAATGTCCAGTCTTTGTGTTGTCTGACCCAATGGACAAATGCAGCTTTGTGATCCTCTGTGAGCAATGGTCTTACGTGAGATACGTGACTCAAAGTGTCCTGTGCTTGCAATTCCCTTCGCAATGTTCTCTCAGAAAATGGTTGAGAAGAAATGGTTCAAATGGCTCTGAGCACTATGGGACTCAACTGCTGTGGTCATAAGTCCCCTAGAACTTAGAACTACTTAAACCTAACTAACCTAAAGACATCACACACATCCATGCCCGAGGCAGGATTCGAACCTGCGACCGTAGCGGTCGCTCGGTTCCAGACTGTAGTGCCCAGAACCGCTCGGCCGCTCTGGCCGGCAAGTTGAGAAGAACTTGCATCGCATGACAGCAGCCAGTCTTGTCGGATTTGAAACCGTTTGACACTAGCAAGGCGTTACACTCTCCTAAGGTCCCTGTCGGCTAGAATCTTTCTTACAACTGTTCTTAGTAATGCATGGCTGCAAATGATACACCATGCGTTGTTACACGTTCAAGATTCCGCGTTGATATACCAATCTCATTGACAGAGTGATCGTGAGCACGTCCAAACACAAAGTGTGTTCTTTTAAGTAGTTGTCTAATATTCCGTACAGTGAGCTTATACTGAGCACAACGTTATTATTTGAAGGACGATAATTGCGCAAATAGTATCGGGATGGCCCATTATAAATCTGACATCAGTTGGTTTGCATGTCAGTTGACAGTATAGTGGCTAGTTATGTTGTCACACTACTCTCGCTCCCAGAACTTTAGTTACTCACCCGAGATCTGCATCAGCCAGAATGTTCCTCATTACATTCACGTGAAGAAATTTCACGCAAGAGAGTTTCGGTAGAAACGCAGTACTTCGGAGAAACGTTGATTGACTTAAAAATCTGCTGCAGTTGTAAATAATGTATCTTTTTATTGTACCACTAGATTATGAGGCTTAAGGCCCGAGTAATTTATTAATACATGGATGCGTGGTGGGCGGGCTAGTCAATCATAAAAGATTAAATACACGTCTATACGACATATTGTAGCGTTGGTACAGGGAACGGCGCGCCTGATTCACCTGCCCGTCACGCATCCATAAATTAATAAATTACTTGGTGGTACCTGATGACAACTGCAGCTGAGTTTTAATGCAATTACCATGCTCCTCACTTGCGGATGTTCTTAAAATCAGATTTTACAGGGGTTTCTTCTAGTTCAACCTTCAATAGCTCATGAAATGGAAACCAAAGTGAAAATCAGAAATGTTTTATTTGCAACATTTAGCTACACCTTACAGTTACTTCTCTACGCAGTCGTCGCTTCAACTCAGACATTTGTCACAACGTGGCACCAACTTTCCAATGCCCTTGTCCTAGAAGGCAGTCGTCTGTGATGTCCGCCAAGTCCCTAAGCTCGTCTGCAACTCGTTGTCTGTGCCAAATGCTGCCCTCACAGCCAGCGGTTCCTATTGGCGAAGAGATGAAAATCAGATGCCAAGTCCGCGCATACGTTTAGTGATCAAACACTTCCCATCGAAAGCGTTGCAGGACCGTCTCCTTTGCGCCTGCAGTGTACGGCCGAGAATTGTCAGGAAGAAGCACACGCATGAGAGTGACACTATATGAACTGCACGAAATCTGGCGAGACATCTCTTCCACGGACAGTGACAAACGGGGAGACTCTTAAAAATGACAAACGTACAAAATAGCATTATAATGAAAAGCGAGTCTTTAAACTACTCCACTTCAGCACAGTCTTGGCTTTGTGTGCGCGTTCCACATGTTGGAACTACAGTGATCGTAAGAACCTGTTCCTTCTTTGCTCGCGGAGGACCTATATTCGCAGAGCCATTTCTTCGGAATGATTTACTTAGTCTGCATACTATAAAGCTTTCATTGTTTCTTTTGTTCTTGTGGTTTTCGCGCCGGTCGGCAGTTCTTACGAGTCTCCGCTATATTCACACTATTCCTTCCAGCATTAATGGATCGTTCAAGGTCACTTGCAAATGTACTTGTTATCGTGTCGTCGAAGAGCAGCTTGTTACTCATGTCGGCTTTTACATTTAACAGGTTGCCCACTGGGTATTTTTTTGCCCGGCTGCCATTGCTATCGGCAACGTCGTGTTTATCCTGTTTCACCTGAAGGTGCTGGCATTGACCCGGACTTTCCAGTTAGTCATTACACGAAATTGTGTGTGCGAGCGCGCGCGTGTGTGCATGTGTGTGTGTGTGCCTTTGTAGAAAGAGACAGAGAGAGAGAGAGAGAGAGAGAGAGAGAGAGAGAGAGAGCTTGATGGCGGCGACGAAGAGTGATAAGTCATGTTATACTCTTTGCAAAGGCATCACAGAGCAACAACGAAATAAACAACACAGTCTTTGTACTGGTATCATCTGCAGATTTATTGCAAGTTAAGCACCGTCTTATAATTCAGTTTCGTGAGATGAGATGCCATTTGTCACTCAGGTCACTCCCCATCATTAGATGCAGTCTGTGATTAAACTCCCTTCCTATCTCTCTATTCCATGGAAATCTCTTTCACAAATACACACACACGCTTATTCATTCTTGCTCTCTTAACCTTAGTCTACTTCCAGCCCATATGCAGCATAACACAAAGACACTACGCACGTGATACAGATACTCGTAATTTTTAATTTCAAACAATGGAGACCATTACCACAAGATAAATGAAAATTAAATCATACTATTCTTGTGTACAGCGGCGAATGTTCACTACGTGCCTGTGGTGAGCACGTTTGCTTACTGTTATGCGACAAGCGAACTCTGATGCTGGCCAGAGTGGCAGCCCCATCGTGTTAAGTGCGAATAAGAGAGAGAGACAGGAACAGGGATGTTGCAAAACTGAAATAACATGAGCGATGACACACTATACTAGAGCCAATCATCCCTAATATGACTACCGAGAAAGTATATAGGATCTGTTTTACGATGTTGCTCGGTAGGGTACGCTGGCAGTACCGACATACTTCATTTTTATGATAATGTCTTGATCTTCTTCAATCCTGAGAGTGAATTTTTCTTCTGATATAGCTTTGATATACGAAGTGTCATATCACGGTTTTCAAATTTCATCTTCTGTCTAAGCAAGTGGCGTCTAGCAGCCATCACACACTTTTTAACATTTGAGGAAGTAGTCCAGATCTTGGCTAGGATTTAAATTTGGGTTAGCTACATATTTAGTTCTGAGAGGAGCTGCAGCATAGTGGAACAAATGTAAAACAGCGCTTTAGGCCCCGTCAATAGTTCCGTAAGGCGGCCACGAAAGCGCATTGTCACATCCGATTGTAGTCAACATAACTCAGTTTCGAGTTCCGACCATGTTAAATTTCTGTATATAATCATTAACCATTTTTTCATACAGTTGCTGTGTTTACGAGTAGTCTTCTCTCTAGTACGTCATGTGAAGAGTAATCTTGGCTTTTAGAATATCTTTAGTTTTAATAGCTACTATTTTTTGTTGTTTTGTAATTGACCTGAAAATAGCATGGTACTAATAGTCTAAATTCGGGCTATGTCACCATATTTTTCGATAAACCACAATGATTTAAAAACAAAAATATGCCATATGTTTTCCAACTACTTTATAAAATAGTTCTAATATTGTATTGCATAAATAAATTGTTTTCATTCAATTTACTGATTTTTTCTATGATATTACATTGTTTTGGGATTAGCCCAAATACAGAGCACACCTTCAAGGTGTGTCAATTTGTTAATATTCCTTTTAATCCAAAATAAGAAAAACAGTGAGAGAATGTTACATTTCACCATATCAATCTAAAATAGAACACTTCAAAGTACTGTTTACTGCAACATTATTTCATTGATTTTCAAAAGAATATGAGTTATGTCTTAAAAAACCCAAATTTAGACCACTTCCTCTATCTTTCGCTTATCATGTAAAGATACGACAGGAGAAGCATAAAAATCTATTTTACATGATCTGAAACTAAAATATTTCCCGTGTTCTATCTAAAAGCTAACAGCATATCGATTTTGCTGTCGATAATACTGTATTTCACGGATAGCAGCCGGCCGGAGTGGCCGTGCGGTTCTGGGCGCTACAGTCTGGAGCCGAGCGACAGGTTCGAATCCTGCCTCGGGCATGGATGTGTGTGATGTCCTTAGGTTAGTTAGGTTTAATTAGTTCTAAGTTCTAGGCGACTGATGACCTCAGAAGTTAAGTCGCATAGTGCTAAGAGCCATTTGAACCATTTTGAACGGATAGCAACAAAATGCTTTTTGCAGGATGTTGTATTCTGAGTATGAAGAAAAAGATAGAGCCTATGAACGACGATTGACAGTGTTATTTGGTAGTAGCATTGACTCATCATGCAGTTCCGGATCTACGATATCTCCGAACCGGGTCAAAAACTTAACAGTGGCGCCCCCCTCCCTCCCCCGGCCCCCTCGAGCGTTTCAGATAGAACGTCAAAAATTTAAAAAAAAGTCGTTATTCAGAAATACGTTCATTTTGTATTCACGTCTTTCTGAAGAGTTTTATATATAAAACATATATGTTCGAGGAAATGTAAGACATGTTATTTGGTCTTAAGTGTGCCAAAGTGCAGTGCCACGACTCTTCACACAGCATTCTTCTATTTTCGTGTATATTTTGTAATGAAAGCCGCCATTAAACCTATATTCAGGACAGTGGAAATTAAAATGTCCTGTGGTGTCTCTCCTGCTCCCAGTCGGCCAGTTTGACTTCCTACCGCCCCCCCCCCCCCTTAAAAAAATCACAATTAATTATCTGTCACACGGAGAATAAGAACTCTAGAAAATTTGCACTCTTTATTGACTTTTAGCTAATAAATTCTTTTTTGTGTGGCATACAATTAAGTATAGGAAACGGAAAGCAGCAAAGTCAAGAGACAAGCAAGACAGTACACAATCCTTAGGTCCCAGAATTTTTTTCTCTCTCTAATCATGCTGTAGCTTTGCACTACGTGCTTTCCCTTCTGCGAAAGACTCCATTACCTTATGACAGTTCGTCAAACGTTTTGCTACATGAAAAATCAAAATGTCGTTTTCTTATACTGAAAAAAGCTATTAATACGAATAGTACAAGACTGGTGTGGTTTCTACAAACAAAAAGTTTCACGTTTCATTCATACACTCCAGTTTATCAAGTATGAGATCGAAAAGCAGTATTGCGAAACTTTTATATAAATTTGGAATCGTCATATTGTTCCATATAATTTGTGTGATCAACGAAGGGTCCCTAACGAATGGAAAAAAGCCCAGGTCATTCCTGTATTCGAGAAAGGTCGTAGGAAATAAGCACACAATTAAAGGTCTATGTCGCTGACGTCAGTCTGTGGTAGAACTATGGAAAATGTTTATGCTCAGGTATTATAATGTTTGTGGAGAACGAAAATTTCCTCTACATAAACCCACAGGGATTGCGCAAACGGAGATCTTGCGAAACTCAGCTCGCTCTGTTCCTCCATGAAATCCATAGCCCTGTAGACAACGGCGTTCAGGCAGATGACGTTCCTTGACTTCAGGGAGGCATCTGACAGCGTCCTGCACTGCCGTTTAGTGAAACAAATACAAGATCTCTAAGTATCTGACTAGCTTTGCGATAGGATTCAAGACTTCCTTGCAGACAGAACTAAACACGTCGCTTTTAACGGAACAAAGTTAACAGACGTAAAGGCAATTTCCAGAGTACCCCAGTGTAGTATGATAGGACCGTTAATGTTTACAATGTATATAAATGATGCAGTACAATGCGTAAGAAGTTCTTTAAATCTGTTCGCAGATCATGCGGTTGTCTATAGGAAAGCCGCAACACTAGAAGGCAGTATCGATTTGCAGGTGACGTTGGACTCGCATTTGGGAGGACGACGGTTCAAACCCGCGTTCGGCCATCCAGATTTAGGTTTTTCATGATTCCTTTGAAAAGGTATTACCGATTTCCTTCCCCATTCTTCACAACATCCGATCTGATGCTCCGTCTCTAATGACATCGATGTCGACGTGACGTTAAACCTTTCTTTTCTTCCTTTCTTCCTTTTCCTGTTTCCTTCCTTTTTCCTCAATGACCTGCAGAGGACTGATGAATGGTGCAGAGACTGAAAGTTGACCCTAAACGTTAATAAATGTAACATATTAAGCATACATACGAAAATAAATCCACTACTGTACCACTACACTATTGATGACAAATTGCTGGAAACAGTATCTGCAGTAAAATTTCTAGGAGTAACTATCCACAGTGACTCTAACTGGAATGTCCACATGAAACAAATAGTAGGAAAAACAGATGCTAGACTGAGATTCATAGGAAGAATCTCAACGAAATGTAACCCATCCACAAATAAAGTGGCTTACAAGACGCTTGTTCGAACGATTCTTGAGTACTGTTCATCAGTCTGGGACCTTTACCAGGTAGGACAGATAGAAGAGATGGAGAAGCTCCAACGAAAAGCGGCACGTTTCGTCACGGGTTCGTTTAGTCTGCGTAAAAGCGCTACAGAAATGTTCAACAATCTCCAGTGGTAGGCGTTACAAGAGAGACGTTGTGCATCACGGAGAGGTTTTCTACTGAAATTTCAAGTGAACACCTTCCAGGAAGAGTCGGACAACATATTACTTCCTCTCAGATACATATGTTTTTGGATGGGGTCCGCCTTTAGCAAAACACAATTATCCTAAACATGTTTCACTGCAGCTGCAGCATCTTCAGTCGACTTTTATTTCATGGCTGTTAAACATAAAGAGTGTTCTTCACTGTTTGTACACATGTAAATATTAGTTTTTAAAACTGTAAATTCAAATTTTTCAAGAACACGTCAAATTATGTATTCATACCTTTTTACCACATGGTGTGCTTTTCCTGAGGTATTATGTTTTTATAGTACTTGTTTTCTTTCACAGTTTGTCATCAGCAATCGTGTACAACTTAATGTAGACATGAAACATAATTGGGATAAAAAACAAAATTGTGTTTTGCTAAAGTCGAACCCGTCAAAAAACATATGCATTGTTAAAGCTAACACGAGTAAAGGAGCTTCAGCCTCAAGGTGAATATCCTCTCAGATACATGTCACAAAGTGAGCACGCCCAGAAAATGCGAGAAGTTGCAACTGATGCAGAGGCTTACCGACAGTCATTCATCTCACGTGCCATTTGCGAGTGGAACAGGAAAGGGGGGAACATTTAGTGATACCAGAAATACCCTACACCCGATAACGTTAGATAGCGTCAGGTAGCTTGCAGAGTGTGATGTAAATGTAAATCACCTGATGTTTGGACTCTCATGCTTTGTTTCATTGAAAACGCTCTAGCTTTCAGCTATGCCCTGCCATTCTTCCATTGTGTCCCTTTTTTGAGAAGGAACCGCTCTGACTTTCTTAATATGTCTTTACGACGAGTCCTACGATGGTTTTGACCGAGCTGGAACTTACTTGTATTATTCCTAGTATAAGGCGACAGGAAACTAATAGCAACTTTTTGTAGACCCATCCATAAAACACTTAATTCTTATTCTTCTTTGTCCTTGAAAAATAAATTGAAATTCCACTTACCACCACTTGATGACACCGAGCGAGGTGGCGCAGTGGTTAGACATTGGACTCGCATTCGGGAGGACGACGGTTCAATCCCGCGTCCGGCCATCCTGATTTAGGTTTTCCGTGATGTCCCTAAATCGCTCCGGGCAAATGCCGGGATGGTTCCTTTGAAAGGACACGGCCGACTTTCTTCCCTAATACGATGAGACCGATGACCTCGCTGTTTGGTCTCCCTCCCCAAACAACCCAACCCAACCAACCAACGCTTGATGTCTCCTATTACGTATTATATTGTTTGTCATCTTATGATACCTTACTGTTTGGAAACAACTGCCTGCCATAACCTATATCATCGCCATTTTCTCTCTTCTTCTTCTGGTCATCTCAATCAAATCACTGCATTGTCCTTCAACATTTTTTGTGTTATCGCTTGCTATGCTTGGACGACATGCTTGAACTTCATGCAGCTGAACATAGCTGTAACTTGTCTGAGGTGCAGAGAGCCTTCAGTGTAATCCAAAGAGCCTTAAGAATATTTAAATTCTTTATGTGGTCTTCTTTCAAAGTAAGTCTTTAGCTGGTTGCCAATATACGCTTATGTGGACTTTGTTGACTCCTTTTGCTCAGCAGACATGCCCGAGGCAGGATTCGAACCTGCGACAGTAGCAGTCACGCAGTTCCAGACTGAAGCGCCTAGAACCGCACGGCCACAGCGGCCGGCTAGACTTTGTAACAGAATCTGTCTATTATATCCTAAACCTATCAATTTTTTCCGTCTTTCCTAAACCTCATGACCCAGCAATAGATCATTCTAAGTTACTAATTACAGATACCAGCATTATAACGTAGAGTGGTAAAGATATTACTCATACGGCGGAAGATTTGCGAACGCATACCGTTTCAAAACTAGTGAAGCTTCGAAGTGATCACGAGGGATCATTTTAACAACATACATTTCAAGCCAAGTACAGCTAGCGCCATTATTCAACATTTATGCAGATGATAGAATGTATTGTGGAATCAGTGGACAGAATTATGAAGGACAAAACGTACGAGGACGTGCTGAAAAGTAAAGCCTCTGAATTTTTATTCTCTTCTCAATATGGACTGAGGTATTATTACTCCTCATGCGCATTACTCGGTCAGCTTTCCTCCTCTCCTGAAGCAAGTTGCAATCTTCTGTCGCAAGAGGGCTCCAAACTGTAGCGTTTAACATGGCGGTGTGTAACGGAACCATGTCGGCGCGTGAGAAAGAGCGTGCTGTAATCGAGTTTCCAACCACAGAGTTTGTCAACACCCTCTCCTTAATCATGACAATGCCAGGCCACACACGAGCGCTGCAGCATGTGCAACAATGCAGCTGTCACCTATCATCCTCCATACTGTCCCAAATTGACCCCATCCGATTTTAATCTGTTTCCAAAACTTGGCTTTGGTAGTGATGAAGCGGTGCTAGGACAGGTGATGTTATGGCTTCGTCAACAAAATCAAACATTCTACAGTGACGGTATCAACGCACTGGTCCCTCGTTGGGAGAAATGTGTTGGTCGCCAGGGCTACTATTTTGAGAAATAGATATGTAGGCATGAAGAATAAAGATGTAGAATATTTATAACATTTGTTTTATTTAAAAATCTTTAAGAGTTTTCACAAAAATGGTATTAATGATATGCCCTATAGTATTGTGGGTAACTCTGAAATATTTCAACGAGCGAGGTGGCGCAGTGGTTAGCACACTGGACTCGCATTCGGGAGGACGACGGTTCAATCCCGCGTCCGGCCATCCTGATTTACGTTTTCCGTGATTTCGCTAAAATCGCTCCAGACAAATGCCGGGATGGTTCCTTTGAAAAGGCACGGCCGACTTCCATCCCCGTCTTTACCTAATCCGATGAGACCGATGACCTCGCTGTTTGGTCTCTTACCCCAACCATCTGAAATATTTCTGTTTGCTGATGACACTGTCATTTCTTGTTAACAATATCAGTTTATTTCATAGAATAAGCAGCTTTCACTCAGTTAATACTCGCCAGAAATCAAGCCTGCATTTGGATCGGACTTCCTTAACTCTTGTACAGGAAGGTGTGCTGCATACTGCTGCCTCCATTTTCAATAAGCTACCACAAGAATTCAAAAATTTTAGCATTAATCCAGGCGCTTTCAAATCGAAACTGAAGAGTTTGCTCATGAGTCACTCCTCCTATTCTGTCGAGGAGTTCCTTGAAAGATTAAGCTCATTCTTGTTCTGTTGTTGATTGCGTTTGACGGCCGGAGTGGCCGATCGCTTCTAGGCGCTACAGTCTGGAACCGCGCGACCGCTACGGTCGCAGGTTCGAATCCAGCCTCGGGCATGGATGTGTGTAATGTCTTTAGATTAGTTAGGTTTAAGTAGTTCTAAGTTCTAGGGGACTGATGACCTTAGAAGTTAAGTCCCATAGTGCTCAGAGCCATTTGAACCGTTTTGTTTGCGTTTACTTAAACTTACGGTCTGACTTTTTTGGGTTCATAAACATTTTGTTTTTATCTGTTATCACTTTTACGTTGTAATTTCGTGTACTGACACGTTCCATGACTTTGGAGATTTGCTCCTCAATTTGGTCTTACGGAACTTGATGTCTAAATAAATAAATAAAAATTCGGAGGCATTACTTTTCAGCACGTCTTGTAGTTACGATTTTACTTCCATGATTCTTGTAAATGGATCGACATACTGCAGCAAGTAATGAGACTGTACAATCAAAACTATATTCTGGATAATGAGGCGCTACAGGCTTCGTACTTTCGTATTAAAACTTTCCACGGAAACAAAAACTCATCAACTAGTGTATCGTATGTATAAGCCGAGCGTAAAACATTTACCTGATTACAAAAATTTATTTCTAATGAACTATGCTAGATACAGCTATGCGGTTTGTTGGTAACCGTAGCTTAACTCATTACGTTTTTTTTTTTTTTTTTTTTTGTGAATGTGCTTACAAGTGTCTATGCTGTTTCTGCAATTTTTTTATGTCTACATCTCTACATGCGCATGTTGCGCCTCAACTGCAAGAATTTCAACCATGGGTAGTTTATCAACAAGATGGGGAGCCGCTTACCTGTGTGTCAGTTCTTGCAGATGAATCGACGGTCCAGAATCACGCCATCAAGGCCACCGCATCACCGTACAGAGCCCCTCATAAATTTTTTGGTTGGGTTACATTGAGGGTAAAGTGTTCAGTTCAGTGCGAACTACACTGACGAAAAAATCGCAGCACCAAAAAGTAATTAATGCGGAGTAATGAAATTTCAGGAACATATTTGTCTAGGTAATATTGCAGCATGACAGGTTAATGTAAGCATGAGATAAGCCATTACAAATGTGAAATGCTGGTACATTAATAACCGGTGTAAGAACGTTAAACGCTGTAACGTTAGGAGTATGCAGACGGGTAATTCGTCCACCAATTACCGAAACTGAGGAGGGCTTAATTTGCTTGCTGGGGTGGGTGTGAGTCGGCTGGACGAGGACCACACGCAGCCATCTCGCGCGTATTCAGATGCAGAGACGAGCAGTCACCGAAAACGGGTAAATCTCACCCTGGGAATTTGGACGGCTGTTGGTGGCGTTGCCTTTGTGCAGGTGACGATGCTCCAAGAAATTTCGGAGCGTCAGACAATCTTAAAGATGACTAAATAACAGCTCTTTTAGATTCGACACTAACTCATAGTCAAATATTAAAACAGAATTGAATACATCTGTGATCACAGAAAAATGAGGCAGATATAATGGCACAACAATAGTTCAATATCTTTCAAAGAACAGAAGTTAATATTTTACAGCGAATAAACATTTACACAATGAACCTCTGAATTAATAACGTTTAATCCCTTCACACGATTTCAGCTAACGGTATCTCAGATTATAGCATTGCATTATAGCTATCATCGCTGAAAGCTGCATAGGCACTGAACAGCCAAAACGTTATGACCCTGACCACCGCGAAGTTGGATGCTGCCGGGTGGCGTTGAGGGCTCGTAACGCGGCAACAAAACTATGAGCGGAGCAGACACGGTCGGGGGATCACCCTGGCGAGGATACGAGCTGAAAATGGGGAAGTCCATTGAGATGGATTAAGATGACAAAGGGTAGATTATTATTACGTACCGCCTGTGAACGAGCATCTCGAAAACGGCTAAGCTGGTCGATTGTTCACGTGCTACTGTCGTGAGCTTCTACAGAAAGAGGTAGAATGGCAGTGAAACTACCACTAGGCGCCAAATGGTTGGATGTCCTCGACCCTTCACAGAATGTGGGGTTCGGAGGTTTGTGATCTGCGGCACCTCTGCCTAAAGAGCACAATGCAGGTGCACCCACAAGTGTTTCAGAGCACAATGCTCATCGTACATTGTTGCACATGGAGCTCCGCAGTAGACAGCACCTACGTGTTCATATGTTGACCCAATGACATAGAAAATTACGATTTTATTAAGCACAGGACCACGGGGAATCGACCGTTGTTCGATGGAAAAGTGCCGGCTCTTCGGGTGAATCAGATTTTTGCTGCACTTGGTTGATGGTCGTCTACACAAACGCCGTCATCGATGTGAACTGCGGTTCGAAACGTGCACTGCGCCACGGACGCAGGCGGGTGGGAGCAATATAATGCTACGGGAGACATTCTCCTGCACTTGCATGGGACCTGAGGTAGTGATCTTACAGTTGAGAACAATCTGCATCCCTTGATGCTTGATGTCTTCCAGACAGCGATATCATCTTTCAGCAGTATAGTTGTCTGTGCCTTGGAGCCAGAACTGTCCTACAGTTGTTTGAGCAGCATTATAGTGAACTCAAGTTGATGGCTCGGTGACCAAATCCACCTGATTTAAATTCTATGGAACACATCTGGGTCTCTATCAGGCGCCATCACCGTTTGAGCAAATCAGCGGAGCGTCATTTAAGTGAATTACATGACCTGCGCGTAAACATCTAATGCCACATACTTCCACAAACCTACAAACAAACCGTCGGAAACCGGTACGCAGAATCATTGACGTATTTCGTTCCAAAGAAGGGCAAACAAGTTATTAAGCAGGTGGTTATAATGTTTTGGCTCAACGCTATATGTATCTATTTTATTTATTGATTTACAATGTCTTTTAAATCTGTTTCATCGTGCAAATGTTTGACAGAACATCTTATTCCCCATATTTACAAAGCATATAAACACAACAACGATACTTCTTATTGCCATACGTGTATAGTTATTTAATGACGAGTTTACTATTTAGCCAGTAACTTTATATATATATTGCTTAAAAAATCTGCTAATTTAAAAGTGGTCAGTAACATGTGCTAGCAGGCATATAACTGAACAGAGAACCAAAAGAAGCATCTGCCAAGAAGGCATAACTAATTGTTTAAACAAAATTTAACAATAATTCGTTGCCGTTTTACATCAGCGTACTTGCGCAAGAATACTGGCTTATTTATATAAGGACAAACCTTTATTTATAATTATTATAAGTCAGCTGAGTGTGTCAGAACGTCTTTTATTTAAATATTGTTCTAATATATTAGTTTAGTGCTAGAAAGCGGTCATGTTGAGTCCGACCATGTCTTTAGAGCTTAAAAACTATGTATTTTCGGTGGGGACGGCCTTCAGCCAATGGAAAATCAGACAGTAGCAGAACACTACAGGGGTCATGTGGAGACTTGGACTTTTCGAGTGAAAATCTCAAGAGAGGGATTCTGGACACTTTATGTTGAGTGCTGGAAGGAGGCAGACCTGCCTGTGGTAAAGAGAGATATTCGATCGTGGAGTTGTTTGATACTGGGTGGTGAATGGCCGCAACTATACTTTGACTTCTGAAGGGACTTCATATTTCAAGAGGTCTGAATATGCTCTAGAGTAGGACTCTAACTTTTGCCTCTTGATTTGCTGAATTGAGAATAGACAGAGAACGATTTACTATTCTTTGCATCATGTGTGTTAATTTGTGAATCAGCATGCTCAACTGTGAGCTGATTTCAGCTGGTGAATATTTCGCGTATTGTGATTTCGAAATGGACTTAGTTTTCATTATCTTTGGTTGCAATTTAAAATGGTTCAAATGGCTCTAAGCACTACGGGACTTAACATCTGAGGTCATCAGGCCCCTAGACTTAGAACTACTTAAACCTAACTAACCTAAGGACATCGCACACAGCCATGCCCGAGGCAGAATTCGAACCTGCGACCGTAGCAGCAGTGTTTCCGACTGAAGTGCCTAGAACCGCTCGGTCACAAAGGCCGGCAAGTTGCAATTTACTTTGGGCATTTTGCTACCAGTCTCATAACGCTCTCAACGTTACTTTACTGCATTTGATAAGAGTATTTTCTGTCTGTATTTCAACTGAATATAGTAGGACCTCTTCCCGTTTATTTGAGATGTCCTTTCTTGAGTAAACTTTATTCAACATAATTCTCTGTCATCTACATCAGTTACAGACATTAAAGTAGAACCCCTGTTATTAAATTATTAAAAAAAATGGTTCAAATGGCTCTGAGCACTATGGGACTTAACATCTGTGGTCATCAGTCCCCTAGAACTTAGAACTACTTAAACCTAACTAACTTAAGGACATCACACACATCCATGCCCGAGACAGGATTCCAACCTGCGACCGTAGCGGTCACGCGGTTCCAGGCTGAAGCGCCTAGAACCGCACGGCCACACCGGCCGGCTATTACATTTTTCATTTAACTTTTATTTTGTATTTCTGTGTACTTTGTTAACTCACAATTCTAGCCAATGCATAGACTATTTATCTGTAGAATCACAGCTACAGCTTATTATTTGCAGTGAATTAGCTGTGGGGCATACAAGCAGACGTGTGCGACTCGATCTTGTGCCTACATCGAGCTATTCTTATTAAACAGAGCCGTACATAGTTCTAGTAGTTATAAGTACGTATAACCACAGGTACACATGCAACTGGTATGGGAAGCTGTTTAGAGGAGCAGCTAGACTAGCAGTAACCGTTAGGTACCGTCGCAATGCAAGCAAGTGATTGTGCATGCAACCTGTTGTACAGGGGCCGAATGTCAGTTTGCGGAATTGAGTTCCATGGCTGTTGAACTTGGTCGGTCAATAAAGGGATAGTTAATGCTGTTTGTGGATGACGCTGGAGTTGTCATCCTATGATGTCTCATATGTGGTCGATTGGAGACAGATCTCGCCATTGAACAATACAATACGAGATATCGACAGTCTGTAAAGCATGTTGTGTTGCAACAGTGGTATGTGGACGAGCGTTATCTTGTTGGAAAACACCCCTTGGAATGCTGTTCATGAATGAAAGCTCAACAGATCGAATCACCAAGTGACGTACGAGTTTGCGGTCAGGGTGCGTGGGATAATCACGAGAGTGCTCCTGCTGTAATACGAAATCGCACCCCAGACCATAACTCCAACTGTAGGTCCAGTGTGCCTAGCACGCAGACAGGTTGGTTGCAGGCCCTCAGTTGCCTACTTCTAACCAATGCACGGCCGTCATTGGCACCGAGGCAGAACCAGCTTTCATCAGAAATACAACAGACCTCCGCCGTGCCCTCCAATGAACTCTCGTTTGAAACCACTGAAGTCGCAAATGGCGGTGAATTTCGGTCAGTAGGAGACACACTACAAGGCGTCTGGCTGTGAGCTATCCTTGAAGCAACCGATTTGTAACAGTTCGTTGTGTCACTGTGATACCTTCGATGCTCAAATTTCTGCTGCAGATGCAGTACGATGCGCCAGAGGCATACGTCGAACACGATGGTCTTCCCTCTAGGTAGAGCGACGTGACCATCCGCAGCCCGATCGTATTGCGACCGTACAACATCGTGACCACCGCTGCCAGTAATAATGGACAGAGGCTATATTCCTGCGGTGTCTTTCTACAATATCGCAGAAAGAACGTCCAGCTTCTCGTAGCCCTATTGCACGACCTAGTTCAAACTAGCGGAGGTATTAATAATGGAGGCTCTGTCACCTTAAAGGCATTCTTGACTGACATCAGCTCACCACGTCCAATCTCAAAGATAACTAACGCTCACAACCGTTATATGGTGTATTTAAAACGTGATTTGCAAGGTCATAGGGGCCCTACTAGTGCCATTCTTATGCAAATGGCGCGAAATTGAAACAGACATCATCTTTCAGATGTAGAAACATTCCTACCAACTTTCGTTTATTTCGCACAACTCCTTCTTGTTGTTGCAATTCTTTTACCAACAGAGTATTACGGCACGAAGACGAGATGCTGTAGAGGAAGTGACGGAAGAAATGTTGGCAAAGACACACAGAAATTGCGTATCGGCTGGACGCTTTGCGGGTAATGAACACAGTAGATGTGAAAGTGTATCACAAAAAATTTGCTGTGTTTAGCTACTTCTTGCAACAAACCACGTAGTTTTATCCAGTATAATCCATTGGAAATAAAAATTTGTAATCAGCGAAAGACTTTATGCTGGCCTTATATTTTAAAATTCAAGACTGTTCTGAAAAGGGATGTACGCACGAAGTACAAAGTTCATCGTAAGAATCCGCAAACTTACACATCAGTTGAGGTGGCCCTGTGGTTATGAAACGACTCTCATTCAATTTCAAATTCCCATGTGGCCTTCCAGATTTACGTTTCCTGTGGTTTCCCTAAATAGCTTAGAGCAAATGCGTGGATGGTTTCTATGATAAATTTTCCGTCCCTCCCCAACGTGAGCTCGTGCTCCATCTCTAATGACTCCGTCATCAACGGTATGGTAAATCTTTCCTTTCTTCCTTTTTTCACACAAATTTTCATTCTGCACGGGAAATATTTTTTAACTGGTTGTAGAACGATGAATTGCAGAGGACCAGCGATCCAAAGTGTATTTCTATGCAAATGTGGTCGGAAAATGATTGTTCGAAGCTTAAGTTTTCAGCCCTCATAAGACAGTTGGAAAGCTATATAATGAACACTGGATACAGAAAACACTTCAGCATCACCGTAGAATGCTCGTAAATAAACACACTATTGCTGGTTGAGGTTTTAATAATAAGTGTTTCAATAATCTGCCTATAGAGTTGCAGATACCCACATATCATTATTGCGAGCCTGAAACTAAATTCGTAAAACGATTAGCACTCGATGGCTGAAGAATAAAACCATTATACGAAACCTGTAAGCAGCATGACACTGCGTATGCATAAAGCAATAAAACCATTAATCGTGACGTTGCAGACCGCATACTAAACCATAAAAACGTAGACTATTTGTAATAGCAAAAACTCACGAAGCAGACAATGCTTTATTTGTTGTTCGTAAGAGCATGTGCGCAGAACTCAAGATCAGGGCAGGAACACGACATCCACAATCTCTAAAAAATAAAAATAAAACAAGGTCTTCGAAAAACCGGAGGTGATATAACAGCGAGAAGATAGTGGCACTAGTTCTACACGTTGTGAATACTTTCCTTATCCTGATGCTAGCAAAATAAAGTGCTTTAGGCTCACCTGGGACGGGCATCAGTAATCAAGAGCACCATCAAATCTGCGAATCGTGAGGAGAAGTAAACCAGGGAACAGAAATGACGCATTCCCACAACACTTTTACATAGTAACTATATCCCACAGATCACTCGCAAAATTTAAATACGTGAAAAAGCTCGACATAAACAGATCACATGACGCATCCACGTATAATATCTTACGCGCTGTAATGTGGATAAAAGCACTGTGAAACTGGACTCATTGTAAGGGAATTTGACCCACTGTGAAGCACGCTTTAAGTGTGATGACACAGTACGCTATTTTAAGGCACGCGGCGGTCTGAAACCTCCGACCTCACAATAATCTTTTACTGAGCAAGGTGGCGCAGTGATTGTAATTCTGGACTCGCATTCTAGAGGACAGCATCTAGATCTAGATTTAGTGTCGTTCCCCTAAATTGTTTATGGCCTATGCCGCCAGGTGGGGATTCAGATTTGTGTTCTGTGGAGGGGGGAGGGTGACGGTTCAGGTTTCGTTAATGACTCTCGTGCACTACCCCCTTCTCTCTTAATAAATATTACTTGGCGTCTCCCTCACTTAACGTGCCACAGTTGCTTACGATTTTGTTAATAATCGCAAGAAAATACATATAATGTTTTACTACACTATCCAGTCACACAGAGGTGACCACCTGTCAGAAGTTCGAATAACCACCTTTTGCAGAGCGGACCACTGCAAGACAAACAACAAGATTTAGTGAGGTTCTGGAAGGTACCAACTGTCATGTGTAGCCATGTTTACACCAGTGCCGTGGCCAGCTGCACATCTAGCTTGAGAATCCATGGCGCAAACAGCCCGATCGAGGTGGTCCCGCGGATTCTCGACTGGGTTTTAGTTCAGGCAGTTTGGTGGCCAGGGGAGTACAGTAATCTCATCCTGTTGCTTTTAGAACCACACCCGTACACTGTGAGCTGTGTTACACGTTGCATTGTCTTGCCATCAGACGCCATCGTGCCGAGAAAAAATAAACTTCATGTGGGGGTGGACATGGCCCTCAAGGATATATTCATACTTGTGTTGATCCATTGTGCTTTCTACACCGACAAAATCACCCAGAGAATGTCATGAAAACATTCCCCAGGCCATAACGCGCGCAGGGTGTTTGCTTTCAGACGTTTCACGCCGTACGTTCCCCCGGCGATCTGTCCAATGCAGCATAAAAAGTGATTCATCTGAAAAGTTCACCTGTCGTCACTTAGTGGACGTCCAGTCGCGGTACTGGCGTACAAATTCCAGTCTTCGTCGCCGATGAATATCAGTCAGCATGAGTGCATGAACCAGGCGCCTGCTTCATTTGCCCATACGCAGCATCGTTCGCTGAACGGTCGTTAAGCAGGCACTGTTGGTAGCCCCTTGGTTCATCTGGGCGGTCAGCTACTCAACACTTGCACGTCTATTCTCCCGTACACATCTCTGCAGTCGTTGTTCACTCCTGTCATCTCCGCTGCACCGTTTTCCGAGTTTCCCCGACACGCTGCATATACCCTCCATTGCTAGCGCTGACATCTGCCGTCTGCGAGTGGTTACTGCATGTTGACGTCTAACATAGGCGTGTAGTAATAGTAATAGTAGTAGTAGCTTTATTCATCCGTAGATCTCTTTTTACAAGGATATAGGACATGTCAAAGTATTTACAAGTTTAGACCAATTTAAAATAAGCTAATTCGTATACACATACATTTACAGACTTCTAGTTAGAGACAATCATTAGATTTACTTCTGGTATACAATACTTTTTTACAAACAATTTATTAAATAATGTAATGCCACACTGTTCACTCATATCCCACTATCAGTCACTGCACACACTATAAACACATTGTTTCATAACACTTAACTCACTACACATGCACACACACACATACAATGGTGATGTCAGGACCATTTTCTGTACCGCAACCTCCCATTTGTTATCCTGAAAAACTGAGTCAGCATCCCTCTATAATGAATGAGATGTTGAGCTCAGAAAGAGGAAGAGATGTAAGTATTGTGCTAGGCATAGCTCAGGAGTAAGTTTTTCTAGAAAAGAAAAAAAGAAGGAAAAAACAGTTTGAAGGTGTTATGTGGAATGTTGGATGTTTTATAATCATTATTATTTATTTGTACAATATTTTTTTACCAAACCCCTACTCTGTTTTATCTAAGTGATCCTTCAACGTATATAATGTATTGCATAACAAGTACTTTTTAACTGCCTTTTTAAGTAAGTGTATTTTTGCAATTTCTTTAATCTCTTTTGGTAATTTATTGTACAGTTTTATTCCTTGATAGCAAATGCAGTTTTGAGTTTTATGCTTATTTTCACTTGGTAAATGTAACTTGAATCTAGTTCTTGATCCATGGTCATGGACAGAGTTGTTTGTGCAGTAACTACCAATGTTATTATTGATGTGTGCAACAGACTGGTAAATGTATTCACATGGAGCAGTTAAAATTCCCAGTGTTTTGAACAGATCTTTACAATGACCTCGACTACTATTTTTGGTTATTATTCTTATGGCCCTTTTCTGGAGTTTGAAAATTGTGTTCATATTTTGTGCACTTGTTCCCCAAAAAGAATGCCATAGCTAGGAATTGAGTGTACATACGAATAGTATGTAACTAAAAGACACTGAATGTTACACACTGATGACAGGATTCTAAGGGCATAACCTGCTGATGACATTCAGTTTGCAATTACCTTTGTGTGTTCACACCACTTCAACTGAGAATCAATAGTCATTTCTTGAAATTCTGCGCTTGTTACACAGTCTATAGAGGTGTCATCTACATTTAATTTAACATTGTAATTTTCCCTCTTCAAGCTGAAATTCATGGCATTAGTTTTCTTTATGTTCAATGTCACTTTATTGTTTATTGACCAATCGTAAACTTCCTTGAGAGTTTCATTTGCTTTGTCTGCAAAGAGGTCTCTTGTTTTCTCAGTGACTATAATATAACTGTCATAAGCGAAGAGTAATACTACCGGAAAAGTCAGTGATGTATATGAGGAATAGTATTGGTCGTAGTATGCTACCTTGCAGAAGCGCTATATTAATGTATTTTGGTTCTAACAAGTGTCTTACTAAATGTTTAGATCTATTTGAACTATGTATTATCTCTACTCTTTGTACCCTGTCTGTTAGGTATGACCGAAACCAGTCATTAGCCACCCCTCTTATTCATAATGCTTCTAATTTATTTAATAGAATCACGTGGTCGACGGTATCGAACGCCTTAGAAAGTTCCAAAAATACGCCTGTGACACACTCATCTTTCTCAAGAGCATCAACTACAACTTTTGTGAATTCTACTGTGGCTGACTAAATAATAATAATGACTTCTAAATTGTTCGAAAAGCATTCATCTGAAATGCTGAAATTCGCATATCACTCGACTTATGTAAGAAAACAATACAAATACATTCTCATACCTTTGACAATGTCGTAATTTAGAGGATATGAAATCGAAAGTGCACTCAGCATTTTGAGTATTTTACATTCCGCTAAGATTGTGAAGACTATAGCAAAGCGAGCGTGTATATGGTGGGAAATGTTGTTACTTTCAATCGTTTCCACCTAAATTTGAGGGCCAGTCTTTCCAATTTTTTTCTTAGTTGAGGGTGATTCCGTTTTTGCCTTGCCTTTCTCAACGTCCTGCTGTTTGCACTTTGAATTACTCTGAAGACTAAACAATAGTAGTTTAACTAATTCTACTACTAGAGGGCAGTGTACGTATCTTACGATTCTTACATAAAGTGTTTATCCTATTTGGCCTCTTCGCCTCTCTGGGCTAATTCCAGAGCGATGGCTGTCCTTGACATGAGGAGCCGGGCCCTGCTATCTAGATCCACTGTCAGCTTCTTTTAATCCTTTCATCCCCATACATAATCATTATTATTCTACTCCATTCTACAATGAATAACATCATGGATGGAACATTAGTACTGTGGTGCATAGTATTTACATTATTCACAAAGCTATGATGGGACTAGTGCAGAGGCGACCATCTACAGGACCTATCCTGACATCCCCCTAGCCTGCCTGGCTAGGTGGAGTCAGCCAACTTCCACTTCCCCGCATCATACACTGTCTGACATTATCAGTTTGTGAGGCAGCATCACATCACCACGACGGACCAAACCAAAGGTGGAGAAAGACTGGATAATGTCCACGTTCCGCAGGTAAGTGTATTAAACCCTGTGTAGGAACGGAATATTTCATGGGTGGGGTTTGAGAGAGAGGAATTAGAGTTTTACAAATGTTGACCCAAATACTTTACTTTGTTTATTCTGTGAGTTAATGAGTTCACTCGTTAGTAAGTAGGATTTTTGGTTAGTTAGTTAGCTAGTCAGATGCTTTGTTTGATAATTAAAAGTTGTGTGGACTCATGACCATGAAACAGACAAAACTTATCCCAATCGGCAGAAAAAATTAATAACTGGGTCAACATTTGTAAAACTCTAATTCCTCTCTCTTAAACCACACCCTATGGGGAGAGAGGGACGGTTTTAGTTTTAGTGAATCAAAATTTACGAAGTAAATAAATATTTTTTATTCAGCCATAACCATTTTCCACGCAAAAAATTAGTACATGGATTTTCTTGAATTACTGCGCCAACTACCAAGAATCAGAACAAATGTTTAAGACAAAATGTAGGTAGTTTTTTATGTAGAATCTGATTCTGCAAGCTGGGGTGGCGGGCTAATTTTAGCACCAGCAGATGTCCCCATCGAAAATAATCAACTTTAGATTTTACACATTTTTTCGTTTGAAGCTCATTTTTCGAGTTATTCTGGTTTGTCAACATATATACATTGTGTTACAAAAAGGTACGGCCAAACTTTCAGGAAACATTCCTCACACACAAATAAAGAAAAGATGTTATGTGGACATGTGTCCGGAAACGCTTAATTTCCATGTTAGAGCTCCTTTTATCGGGCCCCATGTTCTTCCATCTACGCTCAACGGAGCACATTATCATGATTTCATACGGGATACTCTACCTGTGCTGCTAGAACATGTGCCTTTACAAGTACGACACAACATGTGGTGCATGCAGATGGAGCTCCTGCACGTTTCAGTCGAAGTGTTCGTACGCTTCTCAACAACAGATTCGGTGACCGATGGATTGGTAGAGGCGGACCAATTCCATGGCCTCCACGCTCTCCTGACCTCAACCCTCTTGAGTTTCTTTTATGGGGGCATTTGAAAGCTCTTGCCTACGCAACCCCAGTACCAAATGTAGAGGCTCTTCGTGCTCGTATTGTGGACGGCTGTGATACAATACGCCATTCTCCAGGGTTGCATCAGCGCATCAGGGATTCCAGGCGACAGAGGGTGGATGCATGTATCCTCGCTAACGGATGACATTTTGAACATTTCCTGTAACAAAGTGTTTGAAGTCACGCTGGTACGTTCTGTTGCTGTGTGTTTCCGTTCCATGATTAATGTGATTTGAAGAGAAGTAATAAAATGAGCTCCAACATGGAAAGTAAGTGTTTCCGGACACATGTCCACATATTTTCTTTTTGCAACACCCTGTATATATATATAAAATTGGCAATTTGTTAGTACTTCATTTTTACAAATATGTGATGCTACTCTTGAATATATTACTTTTCAAGAATTTTGGATAAAGCTGTCAGAAGTAAGATTGGGCGGTAATTGTTAGCATCAGACCTATTCCCTTTTTTATGGAATGGTTTAACAATAGCGTATTTCAGTCTACCTGGAAAAATGCCCTGTTTCAGTGAGCTACTACATATGTGGCTGAAAATCCTACTCATTTGTTGGGAACAAGCTTTTAGTACTCTGTCGGAAATGCCATCAATTCAATGTGAGCTTTTACTTTTGAGTGAATTTTCCTAATTTCAATAGGATTCTTAAAAATGTTTTCTACTTCTGACTTTTTGTCAAGGAACTTTTAATTGAGTTTGATATAAATATAGTCTTTCTCCACTCTCAGTTGCCCTGTTTCCCTTATAACAATATTCCAAATTGTTTCAATTTTATTATCTGATGTGCTTATCTCAGACATAATGCACATACTTCTGGAATTTTTAATAACTTTTCGTAGTACAGTGCAGTAGTTTTTATAATGTTTCACTGTTTTAGGATAATTACTCCCCCTAGCTATAAGATACATTTCCCTTTTCTGTTTATCAGATATTTTTATCCCTTTAGTAAGCCATGGCTTTTTACATGGTTTCTCACAATTATATTTCACTGTTTTCTTAGGAAAACTGTTTTCAAATATACTCACAAACGTATCATGATATAGGTTAAATTTTAAATTAGCATCATGTTCTCAGTACACGCCACTCTAACTGTTGGAAACTTTCCCTAAAATTTGCAATTGTTAAATCGTTAATTGAATGAATTATTTTGGAGTACTGTTCTACATTACTGTATGGAGCTATGCCATATACTTTAACTATCTGTGTATCATGATTAAACATACCATTCTTAACATGGAAAGTTTTTGTTTGATTAAATTTGTCTTGGTCTATGAAAACATTATCTACCAGTGTGCTGCTTTCCTGTACGATCCGAGTAGGAAAATCAATAACTGACATCAAGTTGAAAGAACGAAGTAATACTTCAAAGTCAAGCTTTCTATTGAACTGTTTGAGAAAATATACACTGTAATCCCCACAAACAATAATTTGCTGCCTTCGTCTGACAGACAGCACAACAAAGAATTCAAGTTTTTCAAAAATAGTTGAAAATTTCCCAATGGGGACCTGTACATGGCTACAGTTATTTGGTTTTAGCTCACACCCACATGCTTCTTTATGATGCTCTACACAAATTGTTTTAGTTTCCAAATTTTTGACACTACGATAGATTTTAAGATATATGGTAACTCCTCCTTTCTCTATAGTCTCTCTACTTACACGTGCTGAAAGCTTATATCCACCTACATTTACCATTTCTGTATCTGTGACTATATGATGTTCAGACAGGCATAGTACATCTAGTTCATCCTCAGTATCTAAATCTTGTTAACAAACAAGAAGCTCATCTACTTCCTTTTTTAATCCCCTGGTAGTCTAATGCAATATACTAACATTATTTTTCACTGTGCTTTTATGAGAATCTTGTGAGACATTAAAATTATTTTTCACTGCACCATTATGAGAATCTTCTGATATTTTAACATCTCTAGTAACTGTCTATCTGAGCTTCTCATTAAGCTTAATTTCAATCAATGTTGGATGATTAGACACTGATCTTAGCCTACACAAGAAGTACTCCCATGAGTTTCAGTACCCCCTCCCTCCCATAAAGATTTTGCTATCATCCCAGCCAGTTTACCCTTCCCTTTCTTACTGAGATGTAGGCCATGTCTTGTGAAGCCCCACCTACCAATATCATCAACAGGAACCAAACCTATGCCTGGCACAGTAGCCGCTTGAAGCAGCTGATCAAGCTCCATATTGACCCTCCTGACAGAACTGTTCAATTGGGGCCGATCATAGCGCATGAAAGTAGGAACAAAGCCAAAATCTGTATGTGTGGAATAATTGGGTCTACTGCTGGATGTTTGTGTCGCTCTGGCACAATATTTCGGCCACATAACTCGTTGCCTTCTTCAGATGCTACCTGAGACTGACATATTGGAGGATCTTGTCCAGTACTTATGCCCAGAGAGCGCTGGGTGGTCCCTCTGCCGTCCGCACCCGCCTGGCGCTGCCTGTAATGAGTTGTCTCTTCCCCGGTGCTCCCTCAGACGTCCGCGCCCGACTTGGTCGCCATCTGTGGCAACTGTCTGAGGCCCGTCCTGTGTTGGGCGTTCAGTTCGCGGTCCGCGGCAGCCTGGTGCTGCTCCTGAGGTTTTGGCCCTTCCCTGGTGCTCCCACGGACATCCGCGCCCAGCTCGTCCACCATCTGTGGTCGTGGCAGCTGTCTGGGTCCAGACCCAAGTTTGGCGTTCCGTTTTTGGTTCGCGGCCGCTTGACGCTGCTCCTGAGGTGTTGGCACTTCCCTGGTGCTCTGACGGAAGTTGCTGAAGGAGACAGGTCTACCTGAACAGGTCATCAAGGAGCTTCATCCCAAAGCACCTGTACCACCCAGACTCTATGGACTCCCCAACGTCCACAAGGAGGGGGTCCCTCTTCGACCTATTGTCAGTGACATCAGCGCAGCGATGTACCTCACTGCACAATACCTGAATAAGATATTGGCACCATATGTGGGCAAATGTGCACAGCACATTCGGAACTCAGAGGACTTCCAACAATGGTTAAGGCAGCTACACACCATGGACTCTGACATCATGGTCAGTTTCGATGTGATGTCGCTCTTCACACGAGTGCCACTCACCGATTCACTCAATATCGTTGGAGAGAAGTTCGATGGTGCCCTGCTCGACCTGTTCAAGCATGTACTGCCCTCAACACATTTTCTTCACAGGGTCAATTTTATGAGCAAACAGAAGGAGTGGCCATGGGCAGTCCTTTATCACCAGTGGTAGCCAACCTTTCCATGGAAACGTATGAAGAGGAGGCACCTTCATCAGCCACTTACCAACCCAAGTGCTTTCTTAGGTATGCCAATGACACTTTTGTCATTTGACCCCATGGCAGGGAGAAGCTAGATGACTTTTTGGAACATCTAAATTCACGCCACCCAAGTATAAAATTTACTATGGAGCTAGAGAAGGATGGACAGCTCCCATTCTTGGAAGTCCTGGTCAAGAGGAAGGCAGATGGCACTCTGGGGCACAGTGTGTATCGTAAGCCCACCCACACTGATTTATACCTTCAAGCCAGTAGCTGCCATCACCCAGCACAGAAGAATGGAGTCTTGAAAACATTAGTTCACAGGTCTCGGGCTCTGTTGGATATGGAAAGTCTGGCCACAGAGATAGAACATCTACAGCTCGTGTTCAGCAGAAATGGATACTCCTCCACAGACATCCAAAGGGCAGTTCATGCTACCAGCCAACCACAGGGTACAGAAGAGGAGCCAGAGGAGGCGAAGAAGGTGGTATACCAGCCATATGCTGGACCTATTTCTGCAAAGATCAGCAGAATTATCTCAAAATATGATATAAAGAGTATCTTCTGTCCACCCTCCCAAATTGGGACAATGCTAGGGAGTGTGAAGGACGACCTGGGGATAAGTAAACCAGGCATTCACAACATCCTGTGCCAGTGTGGAAAATCATGCATTGGCCAGACAACCAGGACAGTGGACGTCAGGAGCAAAGAACACCAGAGGCACACCAGACTCGGACAGGCAACCAAATCTGCCATAGCGGAGCACTATCTGGAGCTCAGTCACTCAATGGACTACAACAAAACCAAAATTGTGAGACAAACTCCAAGATTTTGGGACAGCGTCATAACGGAGGCCATCGAGAGCAAGATCACAGACACCCAAATAAACCGAGACAGCGGTTACCAGCTCAGCTCGGCGTGGATTCCAGCTCTGGAGCTTATCAGGGTCCAACGAAAGGAACCAAGAAACTCCTCAAGAAGTAGTAACACCGCAGGAGCAGCGCCAGGCGGGCGCGGACCGTGAACGCAACTCCCGACGCAGGACGGGCCTTTGACAGCCACCACGACCGCAGATGATGGACGAGCCGAGCGCGGACGACCGTCAGAGCACCAGGGAAGCACCAACACCTCAGGAGCAGCGCCAAGCGGCCGCGAACCACGAACGGAACGCCAAACGCGGGTCCGGCCCCAGACAGCTGCCACGACCACAGATGGCGGACGAGCCGGGCGCGGACGTCCGTGGGAGCACCAGGGAAGGGCCAAAACCTCAGGAGCAGCACCAGGCGACCGCGGACCGCGAACTGAACGCCCGACACAGGACGGGCCTCAGACAGTTGCCACAGATGGCGACCAAGTCGGGCGCGGACGTCTGAGGGAGCATCGGGGAAGAGACAACTCATTACAGGCAGCGCCAGGCGGGCGCGGACGGCAGAGGGACCACCCTGCGCTCTCTGGGCATAAATACTGGACAAGATCCTCCAATACGTGCGTCGCCTGTCCTCGCCGCCAGTGGCAAAGGCGATGAGGGGGGGGGGGGGGGGGGCGACGGCGCGACGCAGCGTGTGGGAAGACGGCGGCAGCTGGTCCCGACATCGACTCGGCCCCATGCATTTACTCAGAGCCGTTTAGCAGATGCATGTTTTTTAGAGCAGATGCATGTTTTTAGAGTCTACTTGCGGCATATGTGTTAGGCTGGGGTCTTTTTGCAATATGTTAATTCCACCGCCAATCTGTGCCACTGTAATCAGAGCAAGACATCTTGCCTGATGTTCGTGGCAGGGGAAAGCTAGTGCTTTCAACTACCAGTCACATGTTGGCACAGCCGTGTAAAGTATGGCAGCACCTGACGCTTTGTTCAGGGATTACCATGACTTCCAATCTGTGCAAGGAATGAGCTGGCACTGTGTGCATAGTAATGCATCAGGCAGCTGGCGTGTGGGTGTGTAATGTCCTGCTGGCACTGCTCCCAACATGTCTGCAGTGTAGTCAGTGTGCAGACAGCAACAGAAGGTGTTTTAACAGAATAATTATGTGCAGTGAGCTATGCGACATTGATTTCATTATGTTATTCCTTATGCAATCAGGATAAAGTGATCAATTTAATTACTTCTTTTCGATGTATTTTACAAGACCTGCAACTTCCAAAACAGCAGAGGATGGTGAGCTTTTATCATCAAATAAAAGAGTGATCCAACCCCTGGGACTTGAATTTTATAATTAAACAGTACATCCTTTGCTGTGTAAATGACATTGATCTGAATTTCCTGTCATGAGATCCTTCTTCTCCAGCACATACCAAGTACTTTTCCTACCAATTTTCAGATGGCAAACGGAAGGGGGAGTAGGGGCGAGAGAAGAGGGCTGGGGGTTTCCCAAAGGGAGAGGGTTTATTAATTAACTAATTGTCAATTAATTTGCTTTCAAAGGTGTGGTTGTATCAGTGAGGGGATTTCCCAGAGGGGTGGGGGAGGAGGAGGATGGGGAGGGGGGAGAATTCTCAGAAGGGCTGATTATCCCCAGGAGGTCATAAATCAACCCTCAGAAGATCGTAAATTAATTAGCATAACAATGGGTTAAGGGCAGGGGAGGGTGTCATAAATCAATAAAGTTTGCCTCTGAAAGTATGCAACCTACACAAGCAACGTGGCATACTATCGCCATTACCCTACTACTGTAGTTGCTCCCACCTGATTGGAATAATATCAGAAGCTCAGCCCACAAGTCGTTCCACACAGGCTAGCTCTCACTCATGCTGCTGGAAAGTAACCTATGCTAAACACATCCAGTAATTTCCTTGAATTCCTGCCATTTGTGAGACTCTTAGTTTTTATAGTGTTTTATTCCACAAAAGTTGGTTGAGAAATATGGAAATTTATATACTATATCTAGAAATATGAACACCTTTAGTAAAAGTTTCTTCAGAGTGGGGGCCAGTCCCATGACCCCAATGAGCACCCCTTGGATCCATGCCTGAATGCCAGGATGATTCCATTGAAAGGGACATGGTCGATTTCGTTCCCCATTCTTCCTGTAGCTCAGCTCTCTAAGGACGTCGTCGCCGGTGGGATGCTACTCCCTAATATTCCTTTCTTCCTCATTCAGAAATGCGTTAAAGTTGACAACGTGTTTTAAACATAGGAACACAACAGGATTTCAACAAGCATTTTTGCTGATTCTTCAACAATGTAAATAATACACAAGAACTGACCACATAGGCTCGCAGGATGGGACTCTTTCACAAACGCTAAGCCATCAAGCGCTGCTCAAAACTTCGGGCATAAACCCTGCTAGTGTAAGGGGCTGGCGTTATTTAGGAACAGTGAGCATGTGGTACCTGGGAGTAGCAGCAGTGCCACCCACCCATTAGTTATGGATCAAACAGTCTCAAGTGCTTTCTAATTTTTTAGAGTGCTCTGAAGTAGTCTACTGGGAAATTTACAATCAGGTATCTGCTTCCTTCTACACTTGCTATCAAAGTCGAGATTAAGACAGAGGTCAACATCTGCAGCATAGTCGATAGAACCGACTGTGGCCCTTTGGTGCAGAGCTGAGTGGAGGGTGTGAATCAGAGGCTCAGGCGATTCTGTGACCGTGTAGGCTGCAGATTACTTGACTTGCGCCATCGGGTGGTGGATTTCCGGGTTCCGCTTAATAGGTGAGGAGTCCACTACACACAACAAATGGCTACACGGGCAGCGGGGACTGTGTGGAAGGGACTGGGCGTCTTTTTTTAGGTTAGAGAATCTCAGGAAACCACAGAAAGGGCGTCCATCTAAAAGGGGGCAAGTAAAACACAGTAAGGTAGTTGCAGAAACGATCGATACTGTAGTTGTAAATTGTCGTAGCTGTGTTGGGAAAGAACCAGACCTCCAAGCCTTAATAGAAAGCACTGAAGCCCAAACAGTTACAGGTAGGGAAAGCTGGCTACAGCCTGAAATAAGTTCAGCCGAATTTTTTTCAAACGACCTAGCAGTGTTCAGAAGTGATAGATTAAATACAGTTGGTGGTGGAGTATTTATTGCTATCAGAAGTAGTTTACCTTGTAGTGAAACTGAAATAGATAGTTCCTGCGAAATAGTATGGGTAGGTGTGTTATACTTGATAATTGTACTAAACTATTAATTGGATCGTTTTACCGAACCCCCCGAATCAGAAGAATAGTTGCTGAACAGTTCAAAGAAAACCTGAGACTCGTTTCAAATAGGTACCCCACTCATACAATTATAGTCGGTGGTGACCTCAATCTACCCGCAATATGCTGGAAAAATTATACGTTTAAAGCAGGTGGCAGGCATAAAACGTCATCCGAAAATGTACTGAATGCTTTATCAGAAAATTATCTCGAACAGTTAGTTAATGAGCTTACTCGAAGCATAAATGGTTGCGAAAGCATACTTGACCTCTTAGAAACAAATAATCCTGGACAAATAGGGAGTATCATGACGAATACAGGGATTAGCGACCACAAGGCAGTTGCTGCTAGGCTGAATACTGTAACGCCAGCAACCATCAAAAAGAAACGCAAAGTACATTTATTCGAAAAAGCTGATAAAAATGCTCTTAACGTCTTTTTAAGAGACAGTCTTCACTCCTTCCGATCTGATCACGTAGGCGTAGAAAAGATGTGGAATGATTTCAAAGATATCGTATCGAAGTCAATTGAGACATATATACCACATAAATTAATAAGTGATGGTACTGATCCCCATGGTACACAAAACGGGTAAGATTGCTCTTGCAGAAGCAATGAAAAAAGCATACCAAATTTAAAAGAACGCAAAATCCCGAAGACTGGCAAAGTTTTGCAGAAGTTCGAAATATAGATGCTTTTAACAATTTCCATAACGAAACCATGTCTCGGAATCTGGCAGAAAACCCAAAGAGATTCTGGTCATACGTAAAGCACAGCAGTGGAAAGACGAAATCAGTACCTTCACTGCGTGATAACAACGGGGAAGTTACTGATGACAGTGCCACTAAAGTAGAGTTATTAAACACGGTTTTCTGAAACTCCTTCACCAAAGAAGACGAAGTAAATATTCCTGAATTCCAATCAAGAGCAACTGCCAAGATGAGAAACATAGAAGTAGATATCCTCGGCGTAGCAAAGCAGCTTAAATCACTTAATAAAGGCAAGTCCTCCGGTCCAGGTTGTATACCAGCCAGGTTCCTTTCAGAGTATGCTGATACAACAGCTCCATATTTAGCTCACAGAAAGTTCCGCACCTAAAGACTGGAAAATTGCTCAAGTCACACCAATACCCAAAAAGGGAAATAGGAGTAATCTGATGGATTACAGGCCCATATCACTAATGTCGATTTGCAGTAGGATTTTGGAACATATACTGTGTTCGAACATGACGTTTTATTGACAGATAGCACGGATTCAGAAAACATAGTTCTTGTGAAGCACAACTAGGTCTTTATACTCATGAAGTACTGAGTGCTATCGACAGGGGATGCAAAATTGACTCCATATTTTTAGATTTACAGAAGGCTTTTGACTTCGTTAATCACAAGCGTCTTCTAACCAAACTGCGTACCTATGGAATATGACCTCAGTTGTAAGACTGGATTCGTAATTTCCTGTCAGAAAGGTCACAGTTCGAAGTAATAACCGGAAAGTCATCGAGTAAACCAGAAGTAATATCCGGTGCTCCCCAAACAAGTGTTATAGGCCCTCTATTTTTTCCGATCTATATTAACGACATAGGATACAATCTGAGAAGCCCTATTAGACTTTTTGCAGATGATGCTGTCATTTACCGCCTTCTAAGGTCATCAAATCACCAAAACGAATTGCAAAATGATTTAGATAAGATATCTCTATGGTGCGAAAAGTGCCAATTGACCCTGAATAAAGAAAAGTGTGAAGTTATTCACATGAGTATTAAAAGAAATCCGCTAAATTTCGATTACGCGATAAGTCACACAAATCATAAGGCTGTAAATTCAACTAAATACTTAGGGATTATAACTACAAATAACATAAATTGGAACGACCACGTAGATAATGTTGTGGGTAGAGCAAACGAAAGACTGCGATTCATTGACAGAACACTTAGAAGGTGCAACTGGTCTACTAAAAGAGTTGCTTACACCACGCTTGTCCGCCCTATTGTGGAGTAATACTGCGCGGTGTCGGATCCGCATCAGGTGGGACTGACGGATGGCATCCAAGAAGTTCAACGAAGGGCGGCACGTTTTGTACTGTCGCGAAATAGGGGAGATAGCGCCACGGACATGATACGTGAATTGGAGTGGCAATCATTAAAAGAAAGGCGTTTTTCGTTGCGACGGAATCTTCTCATGAAATTTCAATCACCAGTTTTCTCCTCCGCTTGCCAAAACATTCTGTTGGCACCCACCTACATAGGCAGAAATTATCATCACGATAAAGTAAGAGAAATCAGGGCTCGCACAGAAAAATTTAAGTGCTCGTTTTTCTCGGGCACCGTTCTAGAGTAGAACGATAGAGAGCGAGCTTGAAGGTGGTTCATTGAACCTTCTGCCAGGTACTTTGTTGTGAATAGCAGAGTAATCACATAGACGTAGATGTAGAAAGTCGGAGAAAAGTTCGAAACATGTCACTAACTGTTTAGAACATGACTGGTCGTGATTTTGTTCCCGTGTTTCAAAAAGATTCAACAGATTGCAGAAGATTACGAGTATATCGTTGTATCGTCTATTCGAATGAGACAGAAACTTGGAGAGAATTTTAACTCACATATGTGACTACAAAGTTTTTATTTTCAAAAGATTCATCCGCTTTAAAAAGGATGTATTTTTTACATGCATGCACACACTATCTTTGGGGTACCTTTGACAATCCTTCTTTAGGATAAACCTTTTCATTTAAGATTCACAGATGCTCAATGCACCCTCCATCCGCCGCACGAGGAAGAGCGCGTCTGGGGTGAAACACGAAAGACGCTGCAAAACATGCCAGACATACACTCGAAGAATGCATTATTCTCGGTTGACACAACTAACAAACTTCTGCAGTAAGTTCAAGACTGCTCATTGCGCTCTACTTCTTGAATGGGCTCACAGGTTCGAGCTGTGGCTTTCCCCTCACGTAAGCAACCAATGTCTTGGAACTGCTGGTGGCACCGTCGAATGCTTTGAATGTAGGAGCAGCAGCGCCGTAGTCCCGAAGAAAATCACATCTTACAACTATAGTTGAATTGCACTTACAGAAACAAAAAATGCAAAACTGTTTTTCTTGCGATCTTATCACCATCTCGACAAGGTGCACATTGGGTAATGAAAGAGCACACGAACGAGCTAACTGCACCAGGGAAACCCCTACCCGAAACCATATGAACCGGAAACTTAAAACTAACATCAAGTGAGATATTTAGATTCCTTTTTCAAAATGGTTCAAATGGCTCTGAGCACTATGTGACTTAACTTCTGAGGTCACCAGTCCCCTAGAACTTAGAACTACTTAAACTTAACTAACCTAAGGATATCACACATACCCATGCCCGAGGCAGGATTCGAACCTGCGACCGTAGCGGTCGCGCGGTTCCAGACTGTAGCGCCTAGAACCGCTCGGACTCTCCGGCCGGCTTCCTTTTTCAAGACAATCGTAATGAACTGAAGGGGTTTGAAGGCCACCGAAGTTGGCACATTGGAGTTTCCTCAGCGCTTGAAAGATATGTACTGCCTGACAAAAAAACTTAAGCACGTCCACCAGGGGAGGAGGAAATAGTATGGAACTTCGAGGGTTCGTAGGGTATGTGATGTTACTTCAGTGATTACAGAATCGAGTCAAATTTACAAAGAATTTCCCAGTATGAGCCCATTTATCGGTATTAAGTTGCTTCCCCTCTCCATGCACTGATTCGGCTGAGAAGGATATCACAAAGCTGTTGTTAATTGAATCAAGCTGGTCCACACTTGTTATAACTGGTTATTGCCTGATATCCTAGATATTGGCACTAAGACGGAGTTGACGTTCGAGATAGTCCTACACATGTTCCATCCGGGACAGATCTGAGGATCTTGCTCGACACGGGAGTACCTCAGGATCATTCAGACAGTTCAGAGAGACGCGCCATGCCTGGATGAGCATTATCCTGCTGAAAAATGGCACCATGATACTGTTGCATTTGGGGTAACACATGACGACGCAGTATGCTCGTGACAAACCGTTGTGCCGTCAGATTTTCCTCAGTCACTACCATTCGTGTCTCGAAGTCATACTTGATGGATCCCCACACCATGGCGCCGGCAATAATACCGCTACGCCTCTCCAAAAAATTGGAAGAATGTGATGTCTCCCCAGACTGCCGCTACTTTTGCCGACGATGGTCATCCAGGGTAGTGCAGAACCGCAATTCATCGTGGAACACAATGCTATGTCTCTAGTTACCAGTCTATGCTACCTGGTCATGGCACCACTTCAGCCAGAGTCCTTTATGTTGCGGAGTTATCAGCAACCTATGTGTGGGCCGATAATACTTTAGACTGGCTGCTGCTAATCTCCATAGAATGATCCGGAATGACACAGAATGTTGTAGGGAGGTCATTACTTGTTCTCTGGAGGCTGGCGCAGATGTGATGGGATTATGGTGTGCTTGCAGCACGATATAGTGATACTTTCTTGCGGTTGTCAAATATAGTCGACCGAAACCTTGACGATGAATATGACTGCCCTCTTGTTCCCATACAGACCAACATTGGGCCATTGTAAGACGCGAGTGCCCCAGAAACCCAGATATTGTACGATTCGACCAGTTAGCTAAATAGAGACTGGCATTGAGGTCCCTTTCAATCGCTGTCAGATTCTCACAACGCTGTCTCACATGAGTTCGTAACAACATACTGTCCTTCACAGAGATCAATCAACATGCAGTGTTGTTCACGTCTCCTATATACCCTACCAGGACAGGTAACAATACTAAACACGAACGTCAGTAATACACAGTGGATGTCATTCTACCTGTCACAGAGAGTACCAACTTTAATAATTTCCATACCTGCCAATGGTGTGTACCTGTACCCGCCATCCAACCATGTGCTTTGGGTGCTTCACTTTTTTTGTCACGCAGTGCCTTTCTTGCCTGAAATTTTATGTGAATGTATTGGACAACTCAGGACGAAAAACAAGGAAAAAAGTTGCCTTTCTGTCTAGCCGACACACACGTTACAGCGTATGCATTCTGCGTAAAACAGCTTATGAACCTCTTTGAAGACATGGAACGTCATTCAGGACTTGATTCTGGTATGACGCACTACCGATGACTGCGTATACATACGCAATGTGGGGAAAAAATTAATACACCTGGAAAGACGACGACGATTTTGATCCGATGACGGCATACGCCAACCAGAATATAATACATGTATTGATAATGGTTTCAATATCTTCCACCAACAGACCGCGTAATGCCATTGCTTCCAGAGCGCCATCTGTGTCTATGGAATGCTCACAGCCAGAAGACTCAGTGTGGTGCAAACGCGAGAAGTAAGCAGGCAACCATGCCACAGAGTTGCACTTTTGCTTCGTACAGCCCACTGAGAAAGTTTGAAAGGGGTGAAATTGTGATCTTCCGCATCGCGGAATGGTTCATTCAGGGGAATATAACACAAATTGGACGTACTGTATCAGTTGCACGACAGTGGTGGTATCAGTTGTCACATAAACATTCTCACACGCTTAGAAGAGGATTTGGACGTCCATACATTACATGCGCCCGCCAGGATTGTATTGCGAGGGCAGCAGAGGCAGATCGTACAGCTACCACAGCACAGATAAGAGGGCTTATGAGCCCAGAGATGTCAACACGAACAGTTGCGAACCAGTTATTAGCAATGAGACCTCCATCTCGTCTTCCACTCACTCCACATCATCCACGTGCATGGCTCGACTGGTTCAAAAATGGTTCAAATGGCTCTGAGCACTATGGGACTTAACTCCTGAGGTCATCAGTCCCCTAGAACTTAGAACTACTTAAACCTAACTAACCTACGGACATCACACACATCCATGCCCGAGGAAGGATTCGAACCTGCGACCGTAACGGTCGCGCGGTTCCAGACTGTAGCACCTAGAACCGCTCGGCCACTCCAGCAGGCGCTCAACTGGTGCCGTCAGAGGATCACTTGGAAGATGGACTGGCGCGCCGTGGTCTTCAGCGATGACAGCAGATTTTGGCTGTATGTGGATGATGGTTGTTTGGGCATATGGTATAGACCTGGTGAACACTGTCTCATAGATTGAATTCGTCAAAGGAACACAGGCCACACCCAATTCCTTATAGTCTGGGGTGCCATAAGCTGCAATACTTTTTCACCTTTGGTGGTTCTGGAGGGGACAATAACCAGCTCTCGGTACATGCAGAACGTTGTTAGACTCTTCCTTTGCCGTTCTTGCAACAGGAAGGTGGCGTTTTGTTTCAGCAGGATAATGCTTCCGACGCACTGCCTGTGAAACGCAACGTGCTTTGCTAGACGTGTAGGAACTTCCCTGGCCAGCACGCTCTCCGGACTTGCCTCCAATCGAGCACATGTAGGGTATGATGGGACGAGAAGTGACTTGTGTGGCTCGTCGACCATCAACTCTTACAGAACTACAGTTCAAGCAGGCATGGCATAAGGCATCCCAGGACAGTATTCGCCGTATACATGATTGACTGATGCCAAAGTCAGCGCCTGCATTACCACCAGTAGAGGCTACACCATATACTAATAAGGGTGTTTCAGCATGAGTCCCACATGGCTGCTACAGTCGCAAGTTCGAATCCTGCCGCAGACATGGATGTGTGTGATGTACTTAGTTAGTTAGGTTTAAGTAGTTCTAAGTCTAGGGGACTGATGACCTCAGATGTTAAGTCCCACAGTGCTTAGAGCCATTTGAACCATTTGAACCAGCGTGGGTCAATACCTTGTATCTCAGAACTTCTAGTACTGTTGATCTACGAATGCAATCATTTCGTGCACTCCATATGCACTCTTGTAACAATAAATATTGAGTTAACTGGAAACCTCTAAAAGGGTGTACTAATTTTTTCTGGCATTGAGTATATCTCTCCAGAGGAAAAAACGTATCTTACTGACATGCATGTTGAACATTGCGCATATGTAGGCGAGCTACTAGGCTGCCCAGTATTGGTATGAGTTAAGACGAATTTATTGTATGGCTGAACACTAGAAGGCCTAGAACTCGGGGCGCGCGGTAGTAGGTGTGACTAGGTGACTGGTATGGGCGAGTCCAGGTACAAAAATGAGCAGAGTCGCCAGACATGGGTAAATACTAAAACTGGGAATCTCTATGCCTGTTACTCGCATAGCCTTTGTGCAGAAGATGCATCAAGAATGGCAACTGACAGACAACCTGAAAGATGGCTTCTTACAGTTCTTTGAGACTCCATAATAACTACAAGTTTTAAAGCAAATCCGAGTACATTTTCGATCTCAGAAAAATGAGGCACACCAATAATACAACATTAGTAGTCAATGTCTTTGACACTACAGAAGTTAAAATTTCGCAGTGAATAAACATTTTCACAATGAAACTCTGACATAAAAACTTTTAAACGCTCCACGCAATTTCAACGAACAATATCTCAGATAATAGCATTGCACAATATCTATCATACCTGAAAGCCACTCATCTGTATGCGTTTTATTTATTGATTTATGATGTCTTTTGTATCTTTTTTATTATGAAAATGTGTGTCAGAACATCGTATTCTCCACAATTACGCAGCAAATGGATACAGGATGAATATCTCACATATTGATGTACTTCTGTATGCATTTAAAGAACAGTTCACTATTTTGCCAGTAGCTTTATTTAAATGATGATTGTAAGAGCTATTAGTAATTATGCTAATTTAAGAAGTGGTCAGTTGCATGTGTTAGCTGACATCACTATTGAAAAGAGTGAAAAAAGACATTTCTGACAAACAAGTCTAAATAATTTGTTAAATAATATTAATGACAATTCAACAACAGCACAGTTGCACAAGAATACTACCTTATTTATTTATGAGAATCCCTTTACATGTAATTATTGAGAATGATATGAATGTGACCGAATATTTATAGCATTTCTTTATTTAAATATTGTTGTGATATATTAGTTCAGTCTGGGAAGCGGTTACGTTGAGTCAATTCATACCTGTAGAACTTAAACAGACAGTAGAGGAACCCTATGGGAGAATCGCGTGGAGACTGGGACTTCTTGAATAAAGACGGAAGGTAGCGATTCAGGGTACTTGGAAGTTCGTTCTGAAAGAACGCAGACCTGCCTGTGAAATCAGGTGATACTTGATCGAGTGGGTGACAGATTCTGGGCGGTGAATGGCCATTACAATACTCTAATTTTTAATGGGACTTTATATTTAGAGGGGTCTGATTGTGCTCTAGAGTAGGACTCTTAACTTCTTCCTTGTATTTAGAACCTGAGGAGAGACATAGTATGAGTTTCTGTTCATCATCTCACATTTGTTATTTTGTAAATCATCATGTTGAACTCTGAACTGTTTTGGGTTGGCGAATTTTCGTGTATTGTGGTTACGAAATGGTCTTGGTTTTCACGTATCTTTGATGATATGTAGTTTGGGGATTTTCCTACCATTCTCGTAACGCTCTCAGCATATCATTTCTGCATTTGATAAAGGTATTTTATTGTCTGTATTTTAACTGAATATCGTAAGACCATTTCCCATTTATCTTCGATGTCCTTTCTTGAATAAACATATACAGTATAATTCTCTGTCGTCTATATTAGTTAAGGACGTTGGAACAGAACCCTTGTTATTACATTATTCATTTGATTTCTATTTATTGTTTCAGTACATCTTATTAACTCGCAGTTCTAGCCATTATATGAACTATCCCTTTTAAATAGAGCCATACATAGCCCAGGTACCTAAAGTATGAAGAATATGTGATTTAACGAGCATTTCGCTCTCATTTAAACATATGGCCGAAAGAGACAGACTTCCTGTCGTCCAGGACCGTGTGCCACAAAGAGCGCAGATTCGTCACGAGATGGGGAAAGTTTACGGGCGTCTATTGTGCTGAATGAGGCCAGGCTGATCAGGCCTACGCGCTGTAGCGTGCGAGTGAGACAGACGAGAGCCTACGTCATAGGGAAACCCCGTAGAAACCGTCTACGGCCAGGGAGACGTAGCAGTGTTAAATATGGCGGACCTAAGATCGGCCATAAAGGGAAACATTTATGAAAACCATTTAATTCTGTAGTTACTCACGGAATGAAGCCACAGTAATTTTAATCTACCATCCTCCATAAATTTTCATGGTGATCCCAATAAAATTTTAACATTGATCATATCTCTAATAGTTTAGGATTTAGCGTTATAGTGAAATTAACAAGTTTTGTAACAAAGACCTAAATGCTAAAATCTGAACGTTTTGCTCGATCTTAACGATCGGCATTTCATATAGAAGCGTATAATTAAAACGACAAATGTTGTAAATATCAACTCTGTAACTTTATTTGTTTGAAACATATAGTAAATTTAAATTATCAGCATTTTCAGTTAAGCATCAGATCATTTGCTATTAGTTTGCTTTCTGAATAAACATAATTCTAACCAAATCGCAACTGTGTGGCCTACATCATTTGGCCTACATCATTTATGGGTCGTTAATTTAGTTCCTGATATTACAATTACTGTTCTTATATGTTATATTAACTTTGTATTTCGCAAACTTGCCATCAGCCAGACAATTTAACCAAAGGGTCGCAAGTGACTAATTTAGGGCGTGTAATGCCACACGTGCGGTTCAACCCCCAGACGAGTTTGAGCCAAGGCATTTCAACGAAGAAGAACCGCATGTTAGCTCACAAACAGCAGGTAAAGAAGCAACTGGTTTGCTCATATGGGATGCTGTTTGGGAGAACAACTACACTAGCAGTGACCGTTATGTACTGTCGCATCGTTTGGAAAATACCATGTGGTTTTTTTTATCTACTGCAGAACGATTATTATTGTTACAGTTACTTGATTCTGGAGTTAAGCTCGCACTGTTCCGTTCATGTGGGTAAACAAAGAATAGTAGGGCTGGGATGGTACAAGTGCACTACTGCAGTCTGCATTGCTGAAAGATTTGTGATGACGCCTTCATGCAGACTTAACCTCCAGCAATCGAAGGTAAATTTCCTGTATACAAAGCGGGGAGAAACTAAAAAAAATGGCTGGAAACTCAAAATAATCTAGAATGTACTACAGGGTTTTTCCCACTCCTCTGAAGTCACTGGAAGTAGACAACTTTTCCTAAGTCAGTGAACCATAGATCTCGCCATTGTTGGGGTGGCTTGCGCGCCTTAGCGATACAGACGGCCACACCATAAGCGCAACCACATTGAAGGGGTGTCTGCTGCGAGGCCAGAAAATTTGTGGTGCCTGAATAGGGGCAGCAGCCTTTTCAGGGGTTGCAGGGGCAACAGTCTGGATAATAGACTTATCTGGCCTTGTGATATCAATGAAAAGGGCCTTGTTGCACTGATACTGCGAACGGCTGAAAGCAGGGACAAACTACAGCCATAATTTTTCCCTAGGGAATCCAGCTCAGCTGTATGGTTAAACGATGATGACATGTCCGAAAGTACAGAAAGCACATACACTGCTGCAAAAAAAAATTAGCACACCCTTTTGGAGACTTAGCATTTACTCAAGATTTATCATTCAACGGTGTATATGGGGTACATAAAATGATTACATTTACAGATCAATAGCACAAGCAATTCTAACGTACCCAGTATCGATCCTTGCTGAAACACTCATAATAGTACGTGGTGTAGCCTCCATGGGTGGCAATGCAAACGCCGACTTTGGCAATCAGTCGATCATACAGATGGTGAAAACCGTTCTTGGACACGTTACGCCACGCCAGATCGACCTGTTCACGTTGTTCTGTAAGGGTTGATTGTTGATGAGTCGCACGAGTCACTACTTGCCCCATCATACCCCACATGTGATCGACCAAAGACAAGTCCAGACGACGTGCTGGCCAGGGAAATTGCTGCAAGTCTGGCAAACGATGTGAGGGTGAACATTATCCTGCTGAAACAAACACATCACATTCCTGTTGCAAGAACGGCAAAATAATGAGTCTAACAGCTTTCTGCACGTACCGAGCACTGGTTAGCGTCTCCTCCAGAAACACCAAAGGTGAACAAGTGTTTTAGCTTGCCGAACCCCAGACCATAAGACCTGGGATGGAGCCAGTGTACTTTGGACGAATACACTCTATGAGAACAGCGCTCAGCAGTTCTACGCCATACGGACAAACGATCATCACTTGCGTTCAGCCAGAATTTTCTGTCATCGCTGGAGACCACTGCGGAACATGCCATCCTCTGACAGCAATAGTCGAGCTGTGCGCTTGCATGCTGTGTCATGAGTGGAAGACGGGCTAGATACGTGTGTACCCGTAGTCCCACTTCTAATAATTGGTTCGCAACAGTTCATATTTACACGTCTTGGTTCACAATCCCTCTTTTCTGTGTTGTGGTAGCTGTGCGACCTGCCACTGCTGCCTTTAAAATACGACGATCCTGACGAACATCTGTGCTGTGTGCACGTGCAGAACCTCGTGTGCGCGAGAGAAAATGTTCATATGACTACTGATACTAGCATGGTTGCACATCAGATGCAAAACGTCGATCTTGCGTGGCAGTTCTCCGAAGGGACTATTCCGCCACTCGGAAGGCCACAACTTCACCCCTTTCAAACTCGCTCAGTTGGCTGTAGGAAATACGAGTGCGGCTCCGTGGCATGGTTGCCTGTTTGCTGCGCACGTTTGCTCTACACTGAGCCTTCCGGATGTGAGCATTCCTTATTGAAGGGCAGATACAAATGGCGGTCAAGTAGCTGTGTCACTATGCTCTCTGTTGGCAAACCATTATCAGTACATCTGCTTTCCCCAGGTGGCATATGCCATCATCAGATCAAAATTGACGTCTTCTTTCAAGGTGTGTTGAATTTTTTCCGGCACTGTAAATAATTCAGGCGATGACAACCAATGATCCCTTCAGTGTGGAAGCACACCAAGCTTGAGCTCTTATGGGAACTTCTAGATCCACGTATAATGAGGATAACAGGCAAGGGGTCAAACAACAGCGGCGTGTGGATAAGTAACAATTACGGTCTAACAGGCGGCGTGCTAGGGTAGTCCGTAAAAATGCGATGACCAATGTGTTCCGAGGGTGCAGTGGTCAGTGGATCTATTTAGTAAGCAGGAAACCTGGGTTAAAATCCAGATCGCGCAGAAATTTCCAACTTTTCCTACTGATTTAAATCAGTGCCACTGGCAGCTAAAGTCTTTAACTCCTTTGCGTTTTGATTCATCGTGGGTACAGGATCAAGTTGGTGTCTGTTCTTTCAGTGATGTCCGAAAGTACAGGGATCACATATACATTATTACAAGTTTATATGCCAACTAGATCTGCAGACGATGAAGAGACTGAAGAAATATATGGTGGGATAAAGGAATTAATTCAGATAGTTAATGGAGAGGAAAATTAAATTGTGATGGGGGACTGGAATTTGATAGCAGGAAAGATAAGACAAGGAAAAATAGTATGTGAATATGAGTAGCAGGGCAGAGAGAACATCGCTCCACATTGCGGGTTGCCTACATTCAAAGGAGCATATATTCAGGGTCAAACTTATTGTTCTCTTTTGATTGACAGGTCCTTAACCTGTTGTTCTGATAAGTGGATTTTGACCCCCTGAGGATAATTTGTCCTTCTGAGAAATCCTCCCCTACCCCTCCCACTCCCACTACTACTTCCCCTCCCCCTCCTTCACCCTCACTCCTCTGGGAACTCTCCTCGCCAATACCTGCACACTTTTGATATCAGTTTGATTGACTAATTAATTACACCGATCAATTAATTAACCCCCCCCCCTCTAGCAAACCCCAGCCTGACCTCTCCCCTCCCCCATCTGCAAGTTGGCTGGAAAGATACTCAGTTGATTGGCCATTTGGCGGGAAATTGATTGCAGTGTATGCAATATTGATTAAACAGCTCCTGGTTGACAAGGCAATGTGTGGATTATTGTTTATTTAAACAATTCATGGGCTTCAAGCAGTGTTTGGGATATAGTTTATTTATTTAGCTATAGAATTTGTTGGAAAATTGACTGCAGTGTATAGACTACAATTTATTTAAATGATTTGTGGGTGACAAAGCAGTAAGGAATATTTAAAAAATTGCTGCGCTTTTTTGTTTCGATTACACAGGGAAACCCTGAGAGGGCTTAGCTTATATTTGCTGCTGCAATCAGGAACGTTAAGGCACTTATTTTTTTTTATTTTCTTCACTTTTAGAAGCACATTGGTGTCTAAGTATAGACAGGAAAATCAGAACCTCCTGGGGATGACCAGCAGCCAAACTGTGATCGCGTAGCCGGCCGCTGTGGTCGAGCGGTTCTAGGCACTTCAGTCGGGAACCGCGCGACCACTACGGTCGCAGGTTCGAATCCTGCCTCGGGCATGGATGTGTGTGATGTCCTTAGGTTAGTTAGGTTTAAGTAGTTCTAAGTTCTAGGGGACTGATGACCTCAGATATTAAGTCCCATAGTGCGCAGAGCCATTTGAACCATTTCAACAATTCGTGAAAAAAAAAACATAAACAGAATTCGAAGTACTGACCTACAGACTAGAAAAGTGGCTGGAATCTTTGGTGAATTTTCGATGTCCCACGAACGCTGGTCTGGAGATGTTCTAAAGCCAAAATGGCGGTTGGGGAAACAGCATTCCACCTGTCCAAATCAGATGAGGCTGGTCTGTTTGATCTTGTCTCTGAACACTCGAATAAAGAAGACATTATGTCACTCTCTGACGTCACAGAACTTTCTGTAAATACATTGCTCAGCCCCCGCCTTGTTCGAACTGATCTGTAGAGACTCTTACGCCCCCCCCCCCCTCCGCCCGTACAAAAAGAAGTCTTGTGACCCTCTTACGTCATGGGAGTTCCTGTGAATGGAGCATTCTAATGGGTTATTACTGAGTTTACCAGCCAAATTGCTGGTGGTGGTGTGGGAGCACTGTTTGCCACTTTCTGCAGCTGCACAAATAACGAGAATTCCAACAACAAGCTATTTTGTACAGATAGAGGAACATACAATAGTCACCCTGCAGAAGTGGTCTACAGACCATGGTTGGTTGGTTGATATGGGGGAAGGGATCAAATAGCGAAGTCATCGGTCCCATCGGATTAGGGAAGGATCGAGAAGGAAGTCGGCCATGTCCTTTCAAAGGAACCATTCCGGCATTTGCCTAAGCGATTTACGGAAATCATGGAAAACCTAAATCAGGATGGCCGGACGTGGGTTTGAATCATGTGAAGTGTGGTACAATAGCCACCGTTTGGGGTCTCCTTTGTGTGTGTCTATTGTCAGGGAACTGCCACGAAGAACAAAACCGCACAGGATCATGTACGTAAAAAACAGCTACCTTGGACCGGATATCGGTCTCCTTTGATCTCACGACCCCCGAACAAAGCATCAAGTGACAGCATTCTGTTGATCGGGAAATTCCAGACTCGCTTTCTGTCTCTCTCAAGAAGCCATTCCCTGCCCGTCTGTGTGAACCAACGTCTCTAAACACGCAAACGGAGGCTTTCATCTCTACTCAGAATACTGTGTCCCTATTGGATAATGCTGGAGAGAAAGGGAGGGCTGACGCAATTTCGATATCAAAAGTAGAGTTAAATAACCCATTTGCACTATCCTATCAAATTAATTGTTTAAAAATTTACATGAGTCAAGTAGATAGCTTAAAACACTCACTCCACCTTACGATGGTCCTTCTTCGTAATAAAACATACTTCAACGTTTGAGCGTTACACGCAAACACTATGTAAATCCGCCATAAATAGATCATCTTGTATGCACCTACGTTTGAGATCACAAACACCTTCCTCCACCACAGAATTTCCACTAAATATATCAGGTGGAAGAAATCCAACCAATCACGTAAACTCGTGATCGTGGAGACCGCGTCATCTGACGACTGCCGTGGTCGCGCAATCGTCCGCCGTCAGGGACAACGTACCACCTCATGAGCATCGGTGAGCAGAGAGACGCACACGTATCGGCTATGCCGGCAGCCACTTGCCCATTCCCAGACATTCACACACCTGCCACACTTAACACTCAGCGGTCGCAGAGTCACCAAGCAGTCAACCGATCAATTTATATGGGTGGAATAATCGTCCAGCACAAATACCGGTCATTTTGAATCTCGTCACATAACACACACGTCCGCTTCTATCTCCGCTTACACAGCACATAGCACGTGTGCAGGTTCAGACAGGTTGGCGCATTCTTTGTACCTAACTTCCTGTCACAGGCAGAGATCATCCATTACTTCCGGTCGCCGACTCCTCGACTCCTCATGACCACTCGTGCCGCCAGCCGCAGCGCACTGCGATACAGACTGCTGTAGCTTGGATGTATGCAGTAGTTCTAACCATTTCCACCCCGACATAGATGCCTTCCCCCCCCCCCCCCCCACCCCCCTCCGTTTAAGAAATCCACTTTACCCAACGCGAGATAGCGATTAGCGATATTGTTGACCATACACCTGGAATTTCTCACGCGAATGTAGATTTCTCCATGTTATACCAGACATTTTCGAACACAAAAGAAATCGGGACATGCACGCGTTTTCATTCCACTAAAGAATCGTTCCTTGTTGTGATATTCCTGTAACAGTATGGCATAGGCAACATTTCCTGTAAGTATTTTCTCATCAGGTAGAAAAAAATCTGTTCTAATCATTTTAATACCCGTTATGTCTTTCATGACAGGACTAGAATATTAAACTCGTTTTTGGCTCATGGTGGAGTGCTGAGATCTACCTCTGTTACAGGAACCCCCTCACTTGCGAACCCCGTAAGATAAGCAAATGCCTCGCCAAATACGAAGTCTCTTAAGTTACAGCAGAGGCAAGTTGTAAACATCAGGCTTATAGAATGAGATTTTCACACTGTAGCGGAGTGTGCGCTAATATGAAACTTCCTGGCAGATTAAAACTGTGTGCCCGACCGCGACTCGGTACCTTTGCCTTTCGCGGGCAAGTGCTCTACCATCTGAGCTACCGAAGCACGACTCACGCCCGGTACTCACAGCTTTACTTCTGCCAGTATCTCGTCTCCTACCTTCCAAACTTTACAGAAGCTCTCCTGCGAACCTTGCAGAACTAGCACTCCTGAAAGAAAGGATATAGCGGAGACATGGCTTAGCCACAGCCTGGGGGATGTTTCCAGAATGAGATTTTCACTCTGCAGCGGAGTGTGCGCTGATATGAAACTTCCTGGCAAATTAAAACTGTGTGCCCGACCGAGACTCGAACTCGGGACCTTTGCCTTTCGCGAGCAAGTGCTCTACCGTCTTTTTTTTTTAATTTAATTTTTTTTATCCAATGTCAGGCTTACCACCTTTGCTGACATACATTTTGTTGTACTATCGCATAAATAGTGCCTACAAAGTCCATATGTTGACAAATAGTGGCTAATTAGAAAATTAATTAATTAAGGAAATGAATAAAACTGAAAATGCCCAAATGAAAGACATGAAGACATTGCGGATAGTACAAATACAAAAGGAACATGCTCCTGTAGCAATGAAATGAAATTCGTGTCGGGGGCGACACCTGCTCACGACCCGACGTTCGATAGAGCAAGAGAGCCATCTATCGACTCGTTCTCCAGACGTTGGTGTAAGACTGGGTCGTCTTCTCGAAATTAAACTAAGGGTCCGTAAGTGTGCTCGATGTCTATCTCGGCTTCTTCGTCTATCTCATCTCTCACCCGTCCCACCCCATCTGGCCGGCGGGTCGGTAAATGTAAGTCGCAAGTAATTAGCGAAGTCTTGCCTATATTTCTTATGCTGTTGCAGCTTCGTGTGTCCATCTAGGTGAAAATGCCAAAAATCAATTTTGTCCTTTTCCGATTCGTTGTACACGTAGCCCACCACCATTCCCCGCACCCATGTCACTGCATTGGTTTTTTGGACCGGGAAATAAGATTCTTGGGGGAAAAAAAGTGTGTCTGATGAAATTGTGTGAGGGGTGGAGCGTAACAGGAACGCCAATATCTGTTGTGCCAAGTGCCACACTGGAGCCGTCCCACTACATGCTAAACGATGTTCATCAGTGTCCACTGTTGCGCAGCCTAAACATAGTGGAGTGTCTGCCAAATGAATCGCGTGCCGCCGTTGATTCGTTGCGAACTTCCTATTTATCACCACATACCATGTTGAGCGTACCGACGTTGGGAGGTAAACGTTCCGTATGACGCGCCATATCTGTCGCCAGTTTTTGTCTGGGTACTTCTTTTCCAGGGTATTCCTGGGGCACCGGCGCAGTAAGAGTTGGTATACGTCTCGCGTCGTCGGTAGTCGTGCTGTTGGGAAGGAATCTCTGACATAGCTAAGCTCCAAAAAAAAAGACTTGAAATGTGACAGCTTCGGTGAAATATGGTCCACATTGACTGGGGGCAGCATTGATGTGGGCGCTAGTACATCGGCCAACGCACCTGAGATATTGCGAAATTGACCGCGCCACTGTCGGAAAATCGTACTGACGAATAACGCCCGTGCCTTTTCATATACGTTCACTAGACCAAGTCCACCCTCTCCAGGTGGTAGCGTAAGCGTTGTGCGTCGGATCTTAAACAGGTCTCCCACACTCACGTAGGTTCCGAAAGTTGCTTGTATCCGTGATGCCTTTGTGCGCGTTAAAGGCAGGACATGCGCTACGTGAGTGAGTCTCGGTGCTAGGTATACGTTAACATAGGTCACCCTCTGAATCATATCCAACGCTCTTAATTTCTGTAAAAGCACCATTGTCCGCATCAGCTTCAATATGCGTCGGTAGTTATCCGCTGCTGTCCGCTGCACATCCGTGTGGAACGTAATACCTAGGCATTTTATGGTCTTAACTAAGATGAGCGGGCCTTCCTCCCCCGGTTGTAATCCTCGACCGACATTCATTCGGCGTGATTTTTGTAGATTAAGCACGCTTCCTGCCGCCATCCCGTATCGCTGTATCCATGCCAACGCCGTACGTACTTCTTCGCCTGTCCGTGCCACCAGCATCACATCGTCAGCATAAGCACGGCAATGAAAGGTCAGCTGTGGCAACGGCACTCCCTCCAACCGTCTTCGGAGACCATATAGACAGGGTTCCAAAGCCATTGCATAGAAAAATATCGAAAGGGGGCAACCTTGACGAACTGACCGTGAAATAACAATGTAGTCAGTGCCCCGCCCATTCACCGAGACCTTTGATCGTACGCCGTGTAACAGTCGCATGATCACTAGGATGAAGGCCTGTGGGATCCCCAATCTGCCCATCACCGCATGCAAAAAGGTATGATCCACTCTGTCGAACGCATGATCGAAGTCAATAGCGACGAGTGCCCCACGCACTCGGCATGCCGCTGCTAATGCGATGATATCTCGGTAGTCACCGAGCGCCGTATGTACGTTACTCTTACCGCCGAGGCAAGTTTCATCTATGAGGAGTCTATCAGAAAGTGAAGACCGCAGGCGAGCCCCAAGGATGCGCACGAAAATCTTATAGTCGCAGTTCAAGAGAGTGAGTGGTCTATAATCTCCTGGATTTCTGCCACCGCGTGGTTTGGGTATTGGGATGATGATACCCTCCGTGAATTCGGCAGTTATCTCAGTCTGCGGTAACAGGAGTTCGTTGTACATCTGAATCCAGGTTCGTCCCATGAGGTATGCAAAGGCGCGGTAAAATTCAATTGGGAAGCCGTCCTGTCCTGGGGACTTGTTCGGAGCCCCCCTGGCAATTGCGTCTGTCAGCTCGTCCTCTGTTATCGCTGTGATGAAAGTCTCTGCATCCAGTGGTGGTCCTCTATCTGGCATTTCCGAGATGACATCATGTAGTGTCTCGTGGTTCACATGTACAGGTCCATATAACTGGCGGAAACAGTCGGTAAACACATGCGCAATATCACGCTGGTGCACAACTTGCTGGCCAGTTTCAGAGATTAGTTCCCTGATCAATGTCCTGCGTCGTCGTTGGCGTTCACGTACTACGTGGTGCATGGAGGGGGTTTCGGCAGCAACTGTATCCGCCAATCTCGCCCGGACCATTATACCTTCCATTCTTAGTCTCGTCAGCTGTAATAACTTGGCTTTTATCCTGCGTATGGCCGTGTGCCTTTCCGGCGATGGTTGTTGGGTCATCAGCTCCCTCAGGGCTGTAAAATAAAAATCAGCCGTCGTGCGGTTCCACTGCGATTTGTCCTGCCCGTATCGTATCAACGTTCTCCGTAACGTTGGTTTTGTGCATTTAATCCACCACTGGAGAACCGAGGTGTATGCTCGTTGGCGGCGAACGCAGGTCTCCCAGGCCGCCTCTATCGACCGGTGACATTCAATGTCACGTAAAAGTGCACAATTAATTTTCCAGTGACCCTTACTCCGCCAAATCTTCTGACGCGTTAGTGAAACCGTACAGACGTACGCCATATGATCCGTAAAAGCCGCTGGCCAGATTTCGGCATCCAGTATCGCCGTCCGTAGAGCTCGTGTCACATACACTCTATCAAGTCTACTCGCCGAGTGTCCCGTGACAAACGTATAACCCGGTCTGTCACCATGCTGCAGTTCCCAGGTATCCAGAAGCGCCATTTCGGTAATCAACGCACGCAGTTCCATGCATGGCACATAATGAGGTACTTGGTCCTTTTTGTCGACGACACAATTAAAGTCGCCGCCCACTATATAGTTATCATAGCGTCCAGCGAACAACGGTGCTATCTCTTCGGTGTAAAAAGTCGCCCTTTCTCTTCGTTTTGTGGAGCCAGATGGTGCGTATAAATTGATGAAACGAACGCCGTCGACAGTGATCGCTATGCCACGTGCCGAAGGGAGAGACCTGACGTCCTCCACTCCTATTCCTTCCCTGGTGAGAATCGCCACACCGCATCCACTTTCATCGTGCACTGAATAATGTGCCTCGTAACCGTAGAACTCTGGCGGCGATGTGAATCGCACTTCTTGTAGGAGTACAATATCCACGTCCGCAGCGCGTAACATATCTTTCAGCATTTGAATTTTAAGCGGTGTCCGTATGCCATTAATGTTTATCGTGGCAATGCGGTACGCCTGGCTTGTGTTCATCAGTTGTAGGGCGGTGTCATTAAGCGTCTATCTGCACCCCCGGCGCTCCCCAACACACTAAGTTGTTCAACATTTCCCGACCCCTCCCGGCCTCTGGCCAGGACTATCCTCAATCGTCGCGTTCGTATTTTCATCCTGTTCCTGTTGGTCCATTTCTTGCGTCCAGTCCCCCAGCATATTTCCGGAACTGGTCGAAGGATGGGAGGCAACGTTGTCATCGCTCTGATGTTGGACAGTTGTCATCTCCACTTCCGCCTTCTGGTCACCAGAAGGAGAGTTCAAGTTATCGTCGCTGTGTAGTTCCTGCATCGTCATCTCGGTATCTGTTGAATCCACTGGTCTCAGGTCGATACTGTCGTTGTCGTCCACTGTCCCCTCGGGACTATGGCTATCGTCAGCAGAAGTCAGTCGACGCTTCTTTCTTCTCTTCGGCGAACGCTGTTTCCGTTGCCTTGCTTCCGCATCGGCTGTTTGGGTTGCGTATCCTCCGTCTTGGGCCTGACCTATCACGCTCTCGGTGGAAGCACTGGCAGCCACCACGGATGAGCCTGGAGCGGCCGTCAGCTGCATCTCTTGTGTGGTGTCCTGTGTCTGCTGTGGTGGAACCGGTGGTCGGAGTTCCAGTCCGTTGGTGTCCATGTTCTCTATAGGGGGCAGCTGCTGGTGCCCATCGGAAATCTCCCTCACGTCGCCTCTCAGGGCTTCCACAAAGGTCAACGGTAAGACAGTCGTCTGTTGTGGCGCCTGAACGTCATCCCGTGGAGTTTGCACTAAACGTCGCTGGAGGCATTCCGAGCCGACGTGACCTTCTTTCCCGCACCCCGAGCAAGTGCGAGGTTGCCCATCATAGATTATAATCGCTCGACAACCTCCTATGTACAAATAAGAGGGGACGTGCTTCCGCAGTTCTATCCGTATTTGTCTCACCCCATTTAAAACGGGGTACGTGGTAAAACTCGTCCATTTTTCGGCCACATGGGACAGAACTGTACCGTATGGTCGAAAGGCGTCGGTAACAAGTTCAGACGGGACCTCAAACGGAAGTTCGAAGACTCGTATAGTGCGGATCCCCATTCCCGCGTGATCGACTGTAACCGCACCAACATTCCCATCGGCATGACAGAAACGATACCCGTTCGGTGATCGTTGTAGAAGTCTTTCGCAAGCAGCCTCGTCAACAAGCTTGACATAGACGACGCTTAAAACGAGCGATAAATTGATTCCCACGATTTCCTGTGGATCGATTTTTACCTCTTCTCTAAAGAAACGTTCAATCTCGTGTGCCTTTGGTCGTGTATAGTCGTTCGCAAAGCTGAACTTCAAAGTCGTTTTTCTGAACGAGTGTGCCATCTCGTTCTAGACTCACAACACGGCACACGCGAAGCTGCTCCGGCGTAAAAAAACAGGCGCGCGCACCACAGCGCGGCCGGCAGGCAACACGGTCCGCACTGTGTCACTGCCGAAGGCAGACTCCCATCTGAGCTACCGAAGCACGACTCACGCCCCGTACTCACAGCTTTACTTCTGCCAGTATCTCGTCTCCTACCTTCCAAACTTTACAGAAGCTCTCCTGCGAACCTTGCAGAACTAGCACTCCTGAAAGAAAGGATATAGCGGAGATATGGCTTAGCCACCGCCTGGGGAATGTTTCCAGAATGAGATTTTCACTCTGCAGCGGAGTGTGCGCTGATACGAAACTTCCTGGCAGATTAAAACTGTGTGCCCGACGGAGACTCGAACTCGGGACCTTTGCCTTTCGCGGGCAAGTGCTCTGCCATCTGAGCTACCGAAGCACGACTCACGCCCGGTACTCACAGCTTTACTTCTGCCAGTATCTCGTCTCCTACCTTCCAAACTTTACAGAAGCTCTCCTGCGAACCTTGCAAAACTAGCACTCCTGAAAGAAAGGATATAGCGGAGACATGGCTTAGCCACAGCCTGGGGAATGTTTCCAGAATGAGATTTTCACTCTGCAGCGGAGTGTGCGCTGATACGAAACTTCCTGGCAGATTAAAACTGTGTGCCCGACCGAGACTCGAACTCGGGACCTTTGCCTTTCGTGGGCAAGTGCTCTACCATTTGAGCTACCGAAGCACGACTCACGCCCGCTTCTCACAGCTTTACTTCTGCCAGTATCTCGTCTCCTACCTTCCAAACTTTACAGAAGCTCTCCTGCGAGGAGAGACGCGAACTCGGGACCTTTGCCTTTCGCGGGCAAGTGCTCTACCATCTGAGCTACCGAAGCGAGGAGAGCTTCTGTAAAGTTTGGAAGTAGGAGACGAGATACTGGGAGAAGTAAAGCTGTGAGTACCAGGCGTGAGTCGCGCTTCAGTAGCTCAGATGGTAGAGCACTTGCCCGCGAAAGGCAAAGGTCCCGAGTTTGAGTCTCGGTCGGGCACACAGTTTTAATCCGCCAGGAAGTTTCATCAGGCTTATACTATGTATCAGTTTATTAATTCTGTAATATATTTGATTTTATTATGATTATAGTCTCTCCCTGTGCAGGTGGGAGATTGAAACTTCGTTAAAAGATATTGCCACAATGAAAGAAAAAATTGCCTGATTACTGCTCCAACTCAAGAGTTGTATCCGTGGTATCCTAGTCATCGCTCACCCACCAGTCGGCACGTCATTGATATCAAATTGATAAGCTATTGATTACATTGATCGTGAGAGTCACTTTGCATTGCAAGTATTTTTTTTCTTTCAGCAACCGGGTTACACTCACCAGGTAGCTCAAATGGGGATCCATGGGGGGGGGGAGACGATGTTCTTTTCGAGTAACACTATTGAGAACCGACATTTGAAGCTGACCGCAGAAGGATTCTACCACTGGCAACATACATTTCACGTAAGGAGCGCGCTATTAAAAACACGATTACAGGGACTATGTTACTGCCACCCTGCATAAAAAGTGGTCTTGGTTCAACAGTCACACATAAGAGTCACTGATAGTGCTACGCTTTCTGGTAGAAATTTTGTCTGAGATTTGGAATCAGGTCTATCCATTCAACGACATACTTTCATTGGATCTATGGAGACGTCTTTTAATGATTACAGCCACTGGAGAATCATATTTGTGCCACTCTCATATCTCGAAACGTGTCACCTTCTTAAAATCTATCAGCTAAGAAGCCCTGACAGCAAAACCTAAGTGTGGTTTTTCAGACAATCCCTCTCCATCTTGTAACTGTTCCTCAGTCTCTGCACCGCGCTCCCTGCAGCTTTGTCCACGTGATCATTCCAATTTAAGTTGGAACTGAACGGAATTCAGAGAGCGTTATATCTAAGACTTTCTCTATCCTGTGGAGAAACAGGGTGAGCTGAGTTAATCCGACAGGACTGTGTTTTGATCACTCAGTGGAAATGGGAACGTGTTGTTGTAACTCTGCAGGCCATGTACAATATGTAAAACCAGCGCCAACCGATGTTTTCTCCTGAAACTCGAGGTTGTAGAAAAGACCATACGAACAGTTACATTGGTGTTTCTTATCAGGTAAATTAGGAACACTCCACGTCATACAGGAACTGTAAGAAGGAAGAGGATTTCCCTCCTCCATTGGGGTGCGTCTCCAAACTACATATAGGTACTGCTGTCCGAAGGAGTTCTGCGTCTCTCTGGGTGCATTCATTTCCATCACCCAAACATTCTCTCCCTCCTCATTATTTTGTACCATCCAATAGTGAAAAACTACGAACTATGAAAGCACTGCTCGCATCACCCTGTAGAGAACTCGATAAGATATTACTGCATCCCTATCTTCCGATATATTGAAGACATATATCATCTATGTGTTGGCATCGAGTATATGTGACGATCCTATAATATAGACAGGTATTGGTCCATTGGAGCAGATAGCCTGTGATCGAAGGTGCTTCCACAGACCAAGGTAAAGTTTCGTCACCTGTACTGTAGGCGGACAATATCCCAGAGACTATCAAACGTAAGAGAGGGCCCTGTGTTGTTCTTTCATAAGCAGTCTGATGCTTTCTTTTATTCTGCTGTAACACATCTGAGCAGTATATGACTAAAACTTTGTACACCGAGATCATTTTGTTTTTTCCACCGTGTCTTCAAGATCTGTGTCAGGTGCTAAACCGCCATTAACACGTCTCGATGCATTGTCTCTCACTGAAATTGAAAGGTGGTCATCCCACGGTGTAAACTGTGGTGCTCCAACAACACACAGGATGACTGACATAAAAGACAAGGCAGTGTTTCATGTTGACAAAAGTGTGGAAAGCATTGTGACATATGTAAACTGGAAGAGTTTGCAGAATTTTGGAGTGATTCCAAACATGTGTTCTGAGATGATTGACGATCTCTACATTTAAAGTCATCTTCGATTTGGTCGAAAGCTCTCATACATATACTACTGGCCTCCACATTTAAACTCATCTTCCACAGTGATGTGGTAGAAAATGCCTAGGTTTTCCATTTCTTCTGATTCCTCACAGTGCAGTCATGTACACGATCACTGTTTCTGCAGTCCAATCCCAAAATGTGCTGCTCCCACCAAGAATCTATCCATATCAAACAAGTGTTATCAGTCAAGTATTATGTGGTAATCAACAGCTTACCAGTGGACGCATCTCCCCGCATTGTCTTTGACCAACCATCCCCACAACATTGTCCTCTATTTAATCTGTAGCTGAACAGAAATATGAGGGTACTAACCCACTACATTCCACGTCTCGTAAAGGAACAGAACGAGCTGAGTCCGTATCTACTGTTCAGTAAAGGCTGATCTACACCAGTCTTACCCATGGAGCCAATCCATGTGCACAGTATCTCTCCAGATAAGCGCATGTCGAGGAAGTTAGCACCCTTAATCGTTGTACAGAAGATACTACAGTGTTGTGATGATATAACTGACGGTTGAGAAGAAACGTGTGTTTTATGCATGATGGAGCTCCAGAGATTGTAGTTTGAAACATTTTACGTGAATCAACTGTGTCATCAATTCTGAAGTATTCTTCCTGTGTTTAGTATTCATATCAAGAAGATATTGGAAAGAGAGAATTGATCATGGAACATAAACACATGCCAAAGGCTAAACACTTCTGCACTTAAACAGGCTATAATTCTAGAGCGGTGTGGTTTGCGACCTATTAGTTGTGTGGAATGCAACAGTTCCAATGTAAGAAATATATTTCGAGCGCATGGAATAAGTTCTCCCTGGATGTTCCTCTACGACAAACTATGGTGACAAGCTGTTAAGTGATAAAACTACTACCTTGCACACCGCAGAAAACGTCAATTTCTCGTAACACAAACACTACATAGATTTCCAAAGGCGTATGACGCCTGCTGTTTACGAAGTTCAAGCTCGATTATGTTTCGGAAATTATGATATGTTCACTACAGTCCGCGGGATGGAGATTACGTGGAAAAATAGGGTGTGTGGATAAAACAACATTCTTTCGTGTGTGTAATTCTCATTATGCTCAATTAAGAATTGTTGAAAAAAAATGCTGTGCGCTACTTTATGGGCAACCCTCGTACTGGCGCATCTCATTACCTACTAAAGAATCTTAAGACTTGCCCTCTCCCCGATGAACCACATGCATACATTTTGTGTAGGACGAACCTGAAAGATATAGTAACAGTCGTTTCGTACCTATATGAAACTGAAGACTCGATTTATGTCCAAAATGTTACAGAGAAATGTAGTAATTAGCACACATCTTCGTTCGTCTAGAGTGGGATGCTGAAATAGGTTTTCCATCAATGAACATGATACATCACACATGTGTTAGAAGCTCTCTGCTGACAGTGTTGTGGAGATGTTTTCTGTTAACGATTGCCGGTAGATAGTGCTCTAAGTCATCCACAGAACACGCAATTGCATACAAGTCGATTTATTTATATTTATTTATTTATTTATTGTTCCGTGGGACCAAACTAAGGAGAAGTCTTCATGGTCATGGAACGAGTCAATACATGAAATTATAACACGATATTAGAAACAGATAAAATGAAATATAAAAAAAACATATTCAGGTGACAAGTCGTAAGTTTAAATGAAAAAAATCAACAATGTAACACTGGAATTTGCCTAATTTTTTAGCTCTTCCAGGAGCTCCTCGACAGAATAGAAGGAGTGAGCCATGAGGAAACTCTTCAGTTTAGACTTAAAAGAGTTTGGGCTACTGCTAAGATTTTTGAGTTCTTGTGGTAGCTTATTGAAAATGGATGCAGCAGAATACTGCACTCCTTTCTGCACAAGAGTCAAGGAAGTGCATTCTACATGCAGATTTGATTTCTGCCTAGTATTAACTGAGTGAAAGCTGCTAACTCTTGGGAGTAGGCTAATACTGCTAACAACAAACGATATTAAAGAAAATATATATTGTGAGGGCAATGTCAGAATTCCCAGATTTTTGAATAGGGGTCGACAAGAGGTTCTCGAACTAACACCACATATAGCTCGAACAGCCCGTTTTTGAGCCAAAAATACCCTTTTTGAATCAGAAGAATTACCCCAAAAAATAATACCATATGACATAAGCGTATGAAAATATGCGAAGTAGACTACTTTTCGTGTTGAAGTGTCACTTATTTCAGATACTGTTCTAATGGTAAATAAAGCAGCATTTAGCTTCTGAACAAGATCCTGGACATGGGCTTTCCACAACAGCTTACTATCTATCCGAACGCATAGGAACTTGAACTGTTCCGTCTCGCTTATAATATGCCTATTCTGTCTGATCAAAATATCGGTTCTTGTTGAATTGTGAGTTAGAAACTGTAAAAACTGAGTCTTACTGTGATTTAGCATCAAATTATTTTCCACAAGCCACAAACTTATTTCATGAACTACATTATTTGTTACTGTTTCAATATTACACACAAGATCCTTCACTATCAAGCTGGTGTCATCAGCAAACAGAAATATTTTTGAATCACCTGTAATACTAGAAGGCATATCATTTATATAAATAAGGAACAGCAGTGGCCCCAGCACCGACCCTTGGGGAACGCCCAACTTAACAGTGCCCCATTGGGACTGAACATCACTACCACTCTCAATATTGTGTAGAATTACCCTCTGCTTTCTGTTCTTAAAGTAAGAGGTGAACCAATTGTAAGCTACTCCCCTTAATCCATAATGGTCCAACTTCTGCAGTAATATTTTGTGGTCAACACAGTCAAAAGCCTTCGTTAAATCAAAGAAAACACCTAGCGTTCGCAAACTTTTATTTAATCCGTCCAAAACCTCACAGAGAAAAGAGAATGTAGCATTTTCAGTTGTTAAACCATTTCTAAAACCAAACTGTACATTTGACAGCAAATTATGTGAATTTAAATGCTCCAGTAACCTCGTATATACAACCTTCTCGATAACTTTAGCAAACACCGATGGCATAGAAATAGGTCTAAAATTGTCAACATTATCAATGTCTCCCTTTTTATAAAGTGGCTTCATTACCGAGTACTTTAATCGGTCAGGAAACCGACCACTCCTAAAGGAAAAGTTACAGATATGGCTGAGAACTGGGCTAACATACATAGAACAATACTTCAGTATTCTGCTAGATACCCCATCATATCCATGAAACTTCTTGGTCTTTAGTGATTTAATTATTAACTCAATCTCCCTCTTGTCAGTATCATGGAGGAGCATTTCAGGTAGCAGTCTCGGAACACTTTTTTCTAAGAGCGCTATATGATTCCCTGTTGGGACTAGGTTTCTATTTAGTTCACCTGCTGTATTCAGAAAGTGATTATTAAATACTGTACATATATGTGACTTATCAGTAACACGGACATTCCCACTATGCACTGATTCTATATCTTCGACCTGTCTCTGCAGACCAGCGACTTCCTTTACGACTGACCATATGGTTTTAATTTCATCCTAAGACTTAGCTATTCTATCTGCATACCACATACTTTTTGCCTTCCTAATAACATTTTTAAGCACCTTACAATACTGTTTGTAATGGGCTGCTGTATTTAGATGTTGACTGTTTCTAACGTTCTGATATATTTGCCACTTTGTTCTACAAGATATTCTTATCCCTCTAGTCAGCCACCCACGCTGCCTGTTTGTGCTAGTACCCTGTTTTAAACGTTCTAACGGAAAGCAACTTTCAAAGAGCATGAGAAAAGTCTTGAGAAAAGCATTATATTTATCGTCTACTGTAACAGCGCTATAAACATCTTGCCACTCTTGTTCCTTTATAGGGTTTACAAAGGTCTCTACAGCAACTGGATCAGCTTTCCTGAACAGCTGATGACTATATTTAACACGTGTTGCAGCACAAAAATCTTTTAAAGTTAAAATTTGTGCATCATAATCTGAAAGGCCATTCACCTTTTTGCTAACAGAATGCCCTTCTAGTAATGAAGAATGAACAAAAATGTTGTCTATGGTTGTTCTACTGTTCCCTTGCACTCTCGTTGGAAAGAATACGGTTTGCATAAGATTATATGAATTAAAGAGGTCTACCAGCATCCTCTTCCTTGCACAATCACTTATACAATTAATATTGAAGTCACCACATATAACTAACTTTTTGTATTTCCTATAAAGTGAACCAAGAACCTTCTCTAGCTTTAGCAAAAATGTTGTGAAATCGGAGTCTGGGGGTCTATAAATAACAACAGTTAGAAGTTTAGCTCCGTTAAATTTAATCACACCTGCACAACATTCAAACACCTTTTCAGTGCAGTACTTTGAAACATCAATTGACTCAAATGGGATGCCGTTTTTCACAAACATGGCTACTCCCCCACACCGCAAAGAGCTCCTAGAAAAGCTGCCAGCCACCCTGTTTCCTGGTAAAGGAAGCCTCCGAATTATCTCCTTATTTAAGAAGTGTTCAGATATACCAATAATTTCAGAGTCAACATCTATAAGCAGTTCACTAACTTTATCTCTAACACCTTGCATATTTTGATGAAATATACTAATTCCCTCATTACTCGGATACCTAAGCTTTGTCAAAAGTGGTTCCCTTGTTAGAGAGACTTCCCTTAAGCAGGAATACCTATCAGCTGACTTCAATCTAAAAAAGGTGCAGCTCTAACACCCACTACTGCAGGAATTTTCCCATGAGTGATCCCACCAACCCCACCTATGCTGTCACCTATAAGCTTTGCCAACCTCCCCTTCCCATACCTGTTGAGGTGCAGGCCATATCTAGTGAAACCCGTCCTGCTGATAGACTCCACCGACACCACTGAAATGTGACCCATGCTTTCTGTCATCAGCGCATCCCCAAGTCTCATGTTATTATGCCTGACGGCTGTATTAAGATGAGGCCGATCGTGACGCTGAAACAGTTCCACGAAATGCACATTCGTGTTGCCAGTCTGAGTGGCTATCTTTTCCAGGTCACCATCTATGTTATACTCCCCATCCCTATCAATACTATTACCAGCCCCCCCACAATCACTACCTGATCCTCTTTAGTAAAATCCCTACATAACCCCCCTATGTTAACAGTCACCTGAGCCAACCCTGCATTAGGCTTCACAATGCTGGTGACCTGGTACTCTCTCCCCAGCACTTCCTGCAACTGCTGGCCTACACCTCTGCCATGAGAACTACCTAACAGCAGAACCTTCTTCTTCCTCTTCGACTTTGCAACTGTTCTAGGCACAGTAACTACTGAGCCTGCTGCATACTTCCTAAATCTACAGCTACCAGAGATTCCTCTCCACTAGACTCTGACAGTTGGTCATATCTATTATAAACACCAATAGTAAAACTATCTGAAAATCTTCTTCTCCTAGCAGATCTCTTGCCAACAGCCAGCTCCCATTCCCCAAGCCCCTTCTCCCTCCTCATCCTATCTAGCTCCTCCTGTGCGTTTTTCAACTGCACCTGAAGGGCACAGATCTTACGCTCCTGCTCCTCCATCAACTTACTCTTGCTACATAACCTGCAGTTCCAGGAGAGGATCTCACCAGAATGCCCACTGGCTTCCCCACTGCATTCCCCCCAGTGAAAATACTTCGAACAAGTCTCACACCGCAATCCACTACTCACGAACCTACAGCAAAGCCCACGCTTCCCACTCATGGTAAAATTTTACTTTTTCCAAGTTCCGCTACTACAATAAGAAGATGTTAAAAACCTGACTACAATAATCACTAACTTACTCTACAAGGGAAGTAACTACTATTATTAACAGTATTAATAAACAACAAATGTGAATATAACAAAAGACTAATACAGAAATAGAATCAAACGTCTAATGACACAGTAACGAAGCTGAAAACAGTTCCCAAAAGGTTCTTCTGAAATTATTTCACCAGAAAACACCAAGAACACCGGTTGAAGACTACTAAAGTTCCTAAATAAACCACTATACACGAACAATTAATTAGTACTTCGCTTTCGATGCGCCGCTACAGCTGCAACTGGTCAGCGTGGAATGTAAACGCAGGCAAGAGGTTAAGTTGCTCAATACGAAATACTCACAAATATCAGGTCACAACACAAGAAAGGCAGAGGTGAATGAAGAAACCTCTAATACGTCACTTATATAGTAAATATTATCACAAAACCCGTTAAAATATGTATCTGAAACCTAAAAATATATGAAAACTTAGAGAGCAATTTCACACGCAGTCACTCGCTTATGACGTCACACCAAAGACCGCAAAGATCGCAAGTTATACCACACAACTTACGCACGCCAAGACAACAACGGAAAAAAATTGTTAAATGCGTGATGAATGACCTCCCCCTCTCTAGACCGCATCATCAGTCTATCATTAAATCATACCTCGTTGCAACATGTCTCAGCCGAACACTCCATCTACTTTCTACCATCCTTTAACGCAGATCCATGTCAGTTTAGAGGCAGATGGTTCTGTTTTCCAGGAAAACATCAAAGACAGAAATCGGCTTCCATGTGTCACTACTACCTCAATAGATATCCAGTAGAATGTCGTTAAAAAACTACACAGTAACTGTCCTGCAAGGTATTTATTAGCTGACACGGTATGGTTGTGATTGGTGGAGAGTACAGAGAAGCACATTGTAAACACTGATTGTTAGGTTTTAAAACACCTAAACAGTCTGGCACAGGGTGAAACACGTGATCCATTCTGTAGTTGTACATTGCAATCACCCCAGATGACGATACAACGCTCTTTAGCTAAGGATACTTTATAAAAACTTATAAGGCAGTTGCCAGTAACTTTGCCTTCACATCTGGGCTTCTTTACATTTGGTAGTCATCGACATTAAATATTCTATTCTAACCGTCTTATCGCTGTCGACGAAAAATTACTGTTTCCGTTGTTCCCAGTGCTTCATGTCAACCCTTTCTCTTGTTCTTAGTGCAATATACTCGTCCCCATGTACAAGAATTTTCCAGCACCAAGCTGAAGACATGCAAGTACTCCTTCATTCCCTCTCGATTTCCCCAGAATTTTGGAGTATTTTCTCTCAGTTTAGACGTATTTTCTGTCATTTTTCGTATTTTTATCGATTTTATGTTGAAATGGAAGCACCGGGAACGAGGGAAACAGTCATGTTTCGTCTACAGCGATAAGACGGTTGGAATAGAATGTTTAACCTGGATAACCACCAAATGTACTTTCCACCAATCATAACCACGCGGTGTCAGTTAACAAATAACTTACAGAATGGTTGCTGTGTAGTTCTTTTTAACAACATCCTGTATTGAGGCAATAGTGATACATGGAAGCTGTCTGCTGTCTTTCGCCGGAAGCAATGGACGAGCACTTCTAGGCGCTTCCGTCTGGAATCGCGCGACCGCTACGGTCGCAGGTTCGAATCCTGCCTCAGGCATGGATATGTGTGATGTCCTTAGGTTAGTAAGGTTTAAGTAGTTCTAAGTTCTAGGGGACTGATGACCTCAGATGTTAAGTCTCATTGTGCTCAGAGCCATTTCACTGCTGTCTTTGATGCTTTCCTGGAAAAGAGAACCATCTGCCTCTACAATGTCATGGATCTGTGTTAAAGGATGATAGAAAGTAAATGGAGTGATCGTTTGAGAGGGGTTGCAACGTGGTATGACTCAATGGTAGATCGAACCCGGACACACTTGCATGGGAGGCGAGCACGTTACCACCGAGCTAAGCAGGTGGACAGTTGTGTGGTATAACTTGTGATCAACTTGTATACAATTACATGTTCTGTGGATGACTTAGAGCGCTATCCACCTGCAATCGTTAACAGCAAACGTCTCCACACCACTGTCAGCATAGGCCTTCCAACACATGTCTGATGTATCATGTTCATTGATGGAAAACGTATTTCAGCATCCTACTCTAGACGAACAAAGATGTATGTGAAGTGGTCTATTTCTCTGTCACATCTTGGAGTCTTCAGTTTCATAAAGGCACGAAGCGACTGTTACTATATTTTTCATGTTCATCCTATCCAAAACGTATGCATGTGGATCATCGTGGAGAGGGCAAGTCTTAAGATTCTTTAGTAGGTAATAAGACGCCCAAATATTCTCGTAGAAAGTCAAACAGCACATGGGTATGTCAACGATATGACCATATACGTGTGGAAAACTGTGGAAAAAATATTAAAAATGACACAAAATCGGTAAAATTCGAAATAAGCCAAGCATAATCAAGAAAAATTTATGTGAAATATGTGAAAATTGAGGGAAATACGATGAAATATGTAAAATCGGAAAAAACCTAGTAAAATTACAGAAATTGACTGAGAATACATAAAATTAGAGAAAAATAGCATGAAATGAGTACTGAGCAAAATAAATAAAAATGCGTGTTCTGGAGGAGCAGAGTAGATTGTTGCTACATATGCGCCTTAATAATGGAGAGAAGAGGCATTCTAGTGACGTAGCGTCAAGGAGAAAAGGCAATATTATCCTGCACATGAGCAATACAACCTAATATCGGACCATGACTTTTGTGTGCAAGACGAAGGTTTCAAGGGGCGGTGGTAAACTGTGGTAAGACTGTTACATCTTCTATGGCTACTGATTATAGTGTTTATTTCGTCATAAAATGTCACTGTTTTTTCACATGCATTTTCGGCTGCCTACGATCATCTTATAGGACTGTTATGAACATATCATAATTTCCGAACCATAATCGAGCTTGAAATTCGTAAACAGCAGGCGTCATACACCTCTGGAAATCTACGTAGTGTTTGTGTAACGTAGAATTGATGTTTTCTGTGGTGTGCAAGGTAGTGGTTACAGTTTGTCACAGTAGTTTATCGTAGAGAAACATGCAGGGAGAATGTATGTCATGTGCTTGAAATATATTTCTGACATTGGAATAGTAACACTGTTGCATTCCACACAACTACTAGGTCGGAAGCCACACCACTCTAGCATTATAGCACGTTTAAGTGCAAAACCGTTTAGCCTTTGGAATGTGTTTATGTTCCATGATCATTTCTCTCTTTCTGATATCTTCTTGATATGGATACCAAACACTGGAACAATACTTTAGAATGGACAGCACAGTTGATTCATGTAAAATGTTTCAAACTACGTCCGTCCGGAGCCCCATCATGCATAAACCACATTTTTCTTCTTTACCATTAGATATATCATCACAACACTCTCGTATCTTCTATACAACGGTAAGGGGTGCTAACCTTCTCAACATGCGCGCATCTGGAGAGATCTTGGGCACTTGCATGGGATCCGTGAGCAAGACTGGTGTGGAACAGTCTTTGCTGAACAGCGGTTATGGAATCAGCTCCCTATGTTCCATCTCAAGACATGGAATGTAGCGAGTATAGTACCCTCGTACCTATGATCAGTTGCAAATTAAATCGAGGGCAATGTTGTAGGAAGGGTTGGTCGAAGACAATGCAAGAAGTCTTTCCAACTTTGTCCTAAGAACACGAGAATGTTGTGTGACTCCCATCCACATAAGGAAAGATCGACAATCGTAATCGTAAATTAAGCACTATGATGGAAGTGCTAGAAATATGTAGATAACCTAACTGTATCGATACAGGACGCTGTCTAATATACTTTGGTGTATATTTTGGATAATTAACCATGAATGATCTTACTGCACAGTCATCTATCTACATAATACATGTAAAATATTGAACTGGTGATTTAGCAATGATACAGGTATTGAGAAGCCTGCTGTCGTTTCATTGGTCGTAGTTGAAATTACGGAAGAACTGGTTAAATTGCTAAGACTGACCATACTATCAACATTGCCCATATCAACAGTGTCTTTTCCGTCCCGGTCCGCCCCGGTAGCTGAGTGGTCAGCGTGACAGACTGTCAATCCTAAGGGCCCAGGTTCGATTCCTGGCTGGGTCGGAGATTTTCTCTGCTCAGGGACTGGGTGTTGTGTTGTCCTAATCATCATCATTTCATCCCCATCGACGCGCAGGTCGCCGAAGTGGCGTCAAATCGAAAGACCTGCACCAGGCGAACGGTCTACCCGACGGGAGGCCCTAGCCACACGACATTTTCATTTTTTTCCGTCCCATTTGTCCACAGGTACACTATTGATTACCACATAATGTTCATTGATACCACTTGTTTGAGATGAAGAGAGTCTTGGTGGGAGCAGCACCTTCTGGGGATGGCCAGCACAAAACAGTGATTACATACATGACTGCACTATGAGGAATCAGTAAAAATGGGACACCTCTGCATTTGCTACCACATCACTGTGCAAGATGAGTTTAAATGTGGAGGCCAGTAGTATATGTATGAGAGCTCTGGACTAAAGACAAATTTTTTTGAAGTTTCTCAATATTAAATCAAAATTTTTGTTTTGTTGTTTCCCCCATTTTAAAATTTATCTATACCAATGAACGAAATTACCATTTCATTTAAAAAATAAAAAAACAGTACATATTTTCCTTTATAAATAAGTTCTGTCAAACATCGTGTATCTATACAAACAATTGAAATTTTCGTTTAAGAACACAAAGATAGATTTCAACTGTAAATGTCTATTTATTTTAAAAATCTAATTCCCTTTCTGTATAAATAAAGGCAAATCAAAACATACTCCAAAGCTGAGCTATTTCAAAACTTAGAAAAGTGTTGTAAAAAAAATCATGGATTGAGTTATAGAGGTTTAGAAAATTAATGTAAATAAAATGGCTATTCAAATGTAGCTAGACAAGATCACTTAGAATTTATTCGCTATTTTAATGTGGAAGAAATGAAGAAGAGAGAACTAAGATACAAAAATAAGAAAGAACTTCGATCAATTTGTAAAACAAAAAATTTAAAGAATTTTTCTAAACTTAATATAGAAGAATTAGTTGAACTTATTGTCAATCCTAGTGATAATATTAATAAGAAAAGTAATGTATTGAATAAGAAATCATAAGAGGCTCTTCGTAAAATCAGTAACACAAAAAATTAAAAAACCTATTCTAAATTTAAGAAACAACAATTAATGGATTTTATTATAGATCTGAGAGTAACATTAACAATATCGATAGTGAAAATATTTTCAATGCTTCTAGTAGATAAATATCAAGAACTTAAGAAAAAATATGGAAATATTTCAGGTTATAATCTTCTAGAAGATGACGAAATTAAGGAAGAAGTAATCACTAAATTTAAGAATATGTTAATATGAAGAAGAGAGATTAAAGCTAAAATTAAATTTTGTTGCAATTTTAAAAGCAAGACGAAATACAAGAATTTAATTTTAAAACAAGTAATTATGTTTCATTAAGAACAATTAATTTAGAAGATTATTATCAGAAATCAATCAATAAACTATTAACTGAATGAAAGATATGCAAAGAAAAAATCTGGTTGATCTTTATTTTATATCAATGGTTTAGAGTCAAGTGTTAATATTCACAAACCAATTTCTCGTTCTTCTCATATCGATTTACCAAAAGAAATTAAAGTTAAAAAAGCTGTAATTGATGTAACAAACACAAATCAAAAATGTTTTCTTTATTTAATAAACTCAGCTTTGTGTCCAACAAATGCTCATGTAGATAATTATAAAAATATGGGTGTAGAATTAGATGAAATTTCTGAAAAAGAGAAAATTAATTTTCCTGTGCAATTAACAATACTCCAAATTTTGAAATGAAGTCAAATATTTCAATTAATGTTTATGCTTATGATGAAAAATTTATTGTGTATCCTCTTCACCACACAAAAAATAAACGAGAAAAACTTGTTAACCTCCTTTTATTTCTAGAAGGAAATGATTCTCATTATTGATGGACAAAAAATCAATCTTGAGTAATTAGTTCACAAATAAATGAACACAATAAAAAAATTATTCTTGTGATAGATGTTTAAGATAGTTTTATTCTCAAGAAGAATTAGCCAACCATGAAAACGATTGTAAAGAACATAAAGAAGTAAAAATAGATATGCCTGTAGAAGGTGAAAAAATTAAACTGAAAAATTATAATAATTGTATATGAGTGCCTTTTGTAATTTATGGAGTTTTCGAATGTATTTTAAAAGATGTTAACACTTGTCAACCAAATCCTGAAAAAGCTTATATTAATAAACATCAAAACATATTCCGTTTTCATTTAGTTATTATACCAAGTATTCGAAAGTGACGACCCAGTATTCACACTTCAAATAGACCAGGAGGTTACATGACTTGTAGCCCACCCACACACCACACATAATGAGATCAGATGTACTAGCACAAACGAGATGAAATAGGCTATCAAGCATTCCAATGCTAGAAAAGCCCCTGGTTCCAATGGCATTCAAAACTGTCTCCTCCATGAGTTCGCAGATAGAGTCATATAAGACCTTACACACAAGACGAATGCCATCTTACAACATGATCACTTCTCTGAATTTTGGAATGTGGCTAAGGTCCTGATATTTAGGAAGCCAGGAAGAGACCACGCCCTCCCACAAAATTAGCGACCCATTAATTTGCTGTGCTCGTTCAGCAAGTTTGTTGAGAAGGTAATACTAAAAAGCATCACTATGCAGTGCATCGCCAGTTAGACTCTATGATCAGAGCAGTTCAGCTTTAGGAATAACCACTCAACAACGCAACAACTCCTCCACATAGTTGAACGTATAACATATGGCTACAACATGAACAAAGTCACAGGTGCTGTGTTTGGAAAATCTTTCGACCATCTTTGACACAACAGCCTCATATGCAAACTAAGCAATGCTGGTTTCCCTGACGGTCTCGTACGTCTCGTACATTCATATCTCACCAACAGATGTTTCAACACTGACACGCAGGGCAAACAACCGACACGATATGGTATTGAAGTTGGAGTACCCCAGGGAAGCATACTGGGGCCCATCTTGTTCAACCTTTACATTAACGGTAGAGAGACAGCTTGTAGGTGGTTCATTGAACCCTCTACCGGGTACTTTATTGTGAATAGCAGAGTAATCACGTACGTATAGATGTAGGTGTAATGGTCTCCGAGCAACACAAAACACGACGTTCACCATCTACGTAGATGACACAGCCAACCTTGCGCAAGACTGGAAACCGTCGAACATAAATTCACGATTACAGGCAGCATTCAGAACTGCCGAGCCTTGGTTCAAGGCGCATTAAAGTAAACGTCGACAATTGCGAAGCAGTTATGTTCACACACAGACCTAAGCTACTGAGCAAACATCAACATTGTAGGCAGGTGACACTACACACACGCCCAATATGTTTCCGAGAGAAAGTTAGATACCTCGGTGTCTGGCTGGACTGGAGAATTACAAGGGGGGACCACATAGAATACATTGCCAACAGAGCGCACGTAAGGCTCAGACAACTCTACCTGATAATCAACAGGGAAACTACACGAAACAGGAGGGTATCGAGGTCCATACACATGACACTGATCAGACCTCTGATGACATATGCAGTTTCTATATGCCTGCACCGCCTGCATGTCATATAGAAAAAAGTGCTACATATCATTAGCAACGTTCCACGTTACACTCGCACTACAGATATTCACAGTGAATACTGTCCTGAAACTCTCAAGGAAGTATTCAAAAAACTCGCCTCACAACTGTACAGGAACTTGAGACATTCGAACAATCTTTTCTTCCTTACTCTGGGGAACTAAGATCACGACCACAGATGGAAACATAAGCGATCAAAGACACTGATACCTAGGTCCTAACCACCTATGGCGAGCTAACACACACTCAAAAGCGACATTGGCGAGCCCATGCACATAATCAATACTGACTGGACAAGCCAGCTGCTATCACAGCTGACCAAGAGATAACAGCAGGGAAGCCAATAAACTCGCACACTAACGCACAAACAAACCGCCAACATTACCCCGCAATGTGCATCCGGTATATGACCTGTCAGACACTAACCGATGATGAACTCAACTGTTACAGGTATGCTGATGCTGGCCGAAAACCAAGAAGGCAACGCCAGAACCCAGCTGTCGCTGCTGAGTGACAAAGCCTCTCAGCATCAAAGGTTTCATTTGGATGATGCCCACTACTAACTTACCTAACCCCTGCATGATCTATTGCAAATAGTAAGCAGTCCACTACTGCTCGTACTACCAAAAACGTTATTTTCCCTCGGCTCTTGCCTTGCCACTTTTTTTCCTCTGTATTCAACCTTCGACCCCATCCATCTCCAGATGAGCACATATTAATGGTTAATCATAACCAGACATATACAAACATCGCAGTACTCATATCCTGCAAAGACCTCACTTATTGAACACTAACCACTATGCAGAGATGGCAGTAGAACTTTTCTGTTGGTCATCATGCCACTGTGGTCATGGAGGGGCTCAACTCTAAAAAAAAAAAGATGAGCCTGTGGACACATTCTATAAGTATCACACAAAAAAATTATGCATGTACTCAAGTAGAGAGAGAGAAATGCTTACATAAAAGCTTTCCCTTTGGCTGAATCACTCCATATCAGCCTCAATGTGCATCCCAGAGCCTCTGCTATGTACATGCACTCATCATGAGTGTTCAGCCTTTGTGCTGGTGCGGCCAAATCATCATCTAACAGAAAATGGCTATCATCAGGGTCTTACTGGATCACAGGGTCCCGGGTTTGGTTCCCGGTCAGGTTGGGGATTTTTTCTGCCTGGGGATTGGATGTTTGTGTTGTCCTCATCATTTTATCATCATCATCATTTGTGACTGTGACTGTGAAAAAATTGGACTGTGTAACAACTGAGACTTTGTACAGGCGTTGATGATGACGCAGTTGAGCGCCCCATAAACCAATCATCATCAACATCAGGGTCTTGAAATGGTATGAACTGACTCACCTAAATGTACTGATCCATGGCATGTAAAATGCCTTGCATCTGGCCCACTAAAACAAAAACAGCACTTGTTAAGTATACACGCACAACAGCACATAAGGAAATAGAGGTTCATATTACACACCATCATCATCTTCAGGATGCTGGAATGGCGAGGCCAACATGCCTATACAACGATTAACGTCAAGACCTCAGCCCTCTGATGATGGTGAAACTGAGAACTAACTCAGAATACCATTATTCATCGATCCTAAAACAACAATGACACTTAGGAAGTAAAATGCGAAAAACGTACACTCACATACACATACACATACGTTACTCACCCTGAGATGGCTGGGTAAGCAGGGCTATGCACCAGTTAACTTGATAGTTCCTACTCTCTTGACACTGTCGATGCAGTGAACAGAGTGGATAGCGAAAAATCATAATTCAACGATCCTCAAAAATTTCAGTCGATGAATATACATGTACATACAGACACTTGCACATATAGAGAGCTTAGTATCTGCACTAGTGAATGTCCTGATGAAGGCAGATGAGCAGCCATGGGGAGGACAGTGGAGTAGTTGAGAAACCTGACATGGGTGGGGGGGGAGGGGGCGCACATGGGTGCATATAGGCAGACTCGCTGGCGAAAATGTGAAAATGTTTACTTGCAAGTGCCGGCCGGAGAGGCCGAGCGGTTCTAGGCGCTACAGTCTGGAACCACGCGCCTGCTACAGTCGCAGGTTCGAATCCTGCCTCGGGCATGGATGTGTGTGATGTCCTTAGGTTAGTTAGGTTTAAGTAGTTCTAAGTTCTAGGGGACTGATGACCACAGCAGTCCCATAGTGCTCAGAGCCATTTGAACCATTTTTTACTTGCAAGTGGCTATAAGCAGAGCAGGCCACTCTCCCTGTGGGGTTGTGTAATTAGTAATTAGCCACTCATGCCAGCCGTGTGCTGAGTATAGTGTTGTGTGCTTATCTATGTGGGTTCAAACATTCCTCTTCCTGTAGCTCAATTTGCATGGTGACTTCATTCCACTCATGGGGTTCTGTTCCCCAGTTGTACTGAGTTGGTATGTGAAGTACCTGTGACAACTGTGCTGAGTAGCTGCATTGTCACGCCTTCTGCAGATACTAAAGTGGCGATGAAGAACATTGTTATGCATGAGGATCCCCTAGTTTTTTTCTTTTTCTTTCCCTGTTTTCATAGTATTTGCTTTTTCCAACCATAGACTTGGCGTCTAGCAGAAACAGTTGCACCTACAGAAGGCGCAGCAGGCAGCTGCTGAAGTAGCAGCAGCAACAGGAGCAGATGCAGGCGCTGATAAACCAGAATGCAGACTTGCTTCGTGCCTTGTCTCACCAACGGGGGACCAACCACCTACAGGGCAGTTTCTTCTCCACCCCCAATGCTGTTTGCCGATTTCGATCAGTCCATGGAAAGGTAGGAGAATCTCTGCCAGTTCTTACTGCACTGCCAGGTAAAGCATACTATCGATCTAGCTGATAGGGCCACCTTTGTCAGTTGCGAATGCAATGTTTTGGCCATCAAACCCATATGGTAGCGATGGAGTTGCAGTGTAACTGGGACCACAGATGTCCTCGGCTCTCATATGTGATCTGTATCAGTAATTTGCAAGGCCTCCAGCGCAAGTGTCGTTTCGAGTGTCCAAAATGTGCTACCTCTGATACACATTCGCTAATTTGATTATCTAGTTAGCTCCTCATCTTGAGGATCAGATTAAGATGTTGCGTTGTCTGATCCTTCTTTAGCCGACATTGACCAAATTTCAGAATCGTATGAGCTTATGGCAGTGGCTTGGGATGTTCTTTCAGACAATTTGTTGGTGGCGCAATGAGGATTGCATGGTCAACAACCCCAGCGCCCTGTATGGTACCACACACAGCCTCACCTCCCGCCATGACTCAGTGTATTGTCGTCAGTGACGATTCAAGTGCAAAAGCGTCTTGACGCTGCCCGTCTTCACCCACGACAAACTTCGCAGTTTCGCGTCGCAGCGAATTCTGAGCCCTCGTCATCAGTCTCCTTCTGCTCGTTGGGCGAACCAGTGGTCTTGCCCTGACTGCCATTTGTTGCATGATCGCCCAGACTGCCCACACGTGGAGGCCATGTGTGGCTTATGCCATCAGATAGGACATCTGGAAACAGTTTCTGACACTCAGTGAGCAGCAAGGCACCCATCAGATGCTCTGGTGTTTTCCCTGGACTGGGGTTGCCTCCAATGCCCCACACATCTCAGCTCAGCTTGCCGACTTTTATTGTGCATGGGTAGCCGGTTAAATTTCAAATGGAGATGAGAGCTCCTGTTAGCCTCATTAATTTGGATATGTACAGGATCTTTAGATGCCCTGATTTGAAACAGCCATTGCGTAAGATTGTGCCTTTTAGTAAACAGTAGATTCCCGTGGAGGGGCAATTCTCCATCAGTGTATATTACAAGAATGTTGAATGGCGACTTCCGTCGTTTGTGATCAATTTACTTTTGGCGCAAAATATCTTTGGGTTTGATACCTGTTCTATTTTCGGTTTTCAGCTCATTGACCAAGTGAATTTAGTGTCAATCCGTTCCTTTTTATGATTTGGATTTCTTACTGTGGTTCTACGGCCTGCTGTTTGAGAATACCTTGGGCTGGGGAAAAAATTTCTTGGTACATGTTTCTCTTAAGTCATCAGTGGTCACGACATTTTTTCGCCCCCATCCTATTCCCTTTGCCATGTGCAATATGGTAAAGGCTCAATTGCAGTGTTGGCAGGATCGAGGTGTCATTTCTCCTATTTTGTTAAATCAGTGGGCCAACCCTTTGGTGGTGATTCAGAAACCTGACAGTGCCATGCGCCTTTGGAGCAATTTTAAATAGACTGTCAGTGCCTGATTTGTCATGGCAGGCGGGCTTGCTGACGAAGTTGTCGGGGGTCTAGTATTTTTCGCATATCGACTTGCATGATGCTTAACTGCAGTTGCTACTGGATGCTGTCTCTCAGACTACCCTAGTCTGCAACGCCCCCTTTGGGCTTTGCTAGTTTAAATGCTTGCCATCCAGTCAACTTCCATTGTAAATGTTGTGTCTAGACAAGACAGCCTAGACACAATGAGAGGAAGCCGAAAGGCACGTGCTAAGTTAAAGCAGGATGGCGTGAGGTCTGAAACAGGTTACGTAATGAATCTTATAAAGAAAAGTACGTAGCTTCTGGAATACTTAACTTTAATCCATCCTTTTGGTACATCTGGAGATTGTGGCGATACAAGTGAGACTCTTTAGAAACATGCAATGTTACTAATGGCGCCTCGCTAGGTTGTAGCCATTGACTTAGCTGAAGGCTATTCTAACTATCGGCTCGGCTAATGAGCAATGCTTCGTCCATGTAGTCGCTAGCAAAGTCGTCCGTACAACTGGGGCGAGTGCTAGTCCGTATCTCGAGACCTGCCTTGTGGTGGCGCTCGGTCTGCGATCACACAGTGGCGACACGTGGGTCCAACATGTACTAATGGACCGCGGCCGATTTAAAGCTACCACCTAGCAAGTGTGGTGTCTGGCGGTGACACCACAGTAAATTTAATGCTAGGATGAAGACATCTGCAGTGGTCCAATAATCTGTTGAGAGCATCACATTCAAGTGGTCAAATGAAAAAGGTATCAACTATGGTCCTCCAGAAGCATGTTGCTTGCAAAACTAAAGTGCTCATTACCATATCCTCGAAGTTCTCCACAAAAAAAAATTGATGGTAGTGCGACAAACCGGGATCTGGGCCGCTTTATTACTATGGGTTACATACATTCAGGGGCAAACTTGATTGATTTATGGCCACCTTCCCCTCTCTTAAACCTATTATTCTGCTGATAGATTTATGAACCACTAGGGGCTCATTTATCACCCTATGGGGATAATCTATCCTTCTGAGAAACCCCCTTCACCTCTCCTCCACCCCTGTGGACACATCCAGCCCTCCCCCCTCCCTCACCAATACAAGCACACTTTCAGCCCTGAATTATTTGAATAGCCCCTTCCAGCTCTAGCAATTTGATTGACTAATTAATTAAATTGATCAATTAATTGACCCCTCCCCTCCTACCACATCCTCCACTCCCCCCTCCCTTTTCCAATATGGAAACTGAGGAGAAAAAAGACTCAGTTGATCGGCTATTTGGCGGGAAATCGATTGCAGTGTATGGCATATTGTTTAAGCAATATCTGATAGACAAGTCAATGTGTAAAATGTTGTTTATTTAAACAATTTATTGGATAGAAGGTGGTGCATGGAATATATTTATTTAAAGAATTTGGCAGGAAATCGATTGCAGTGTATGGAATATTGCTTAAGCAATTCCTGGCAATATGTGCAATATTGTATGTTTAAACAATTTATGGGATACAAGGCAGTGTTTAAAATATATTTTACTTATTTATTTAAGGATTTTGTTGGAAAAATTGCTGCAGTGTATAGAATAGCGTTTATTTAAATATTTTGAGGTGACAGGGCAGTTTGAAATACTTAAACAATTTCAGCACTTTCTTTTCTGGTGACATAAGCTATGACATCCACATAACTCACCGAAAGTAAGTGCACTGTTAAAAATCTTTCGATTGCAAAGTATATGCTGTCTGCTGGGCTGCAACATATGCCAACTGCCTCACACACTCTTGCACATGCAGGCCCTGTGACCACTGCCAGCTGCCTGACTAATTCAGGCTTCAGGTGGCAGCAACCCTTTGGTACTGACACCTGAGAAATTCCTGTTGAAACACATGCTCGCCCTCTCTCCTTCTTTCTTCCTCTCTCTCAACTGGTTGGTTCCTTTTTGTGTCTACCAACTATGCAAACACGCACAAGCCAAGACATCCCCCTCTCCCCTGTCCTCTCGTCCATCTCCTTCTCCTGCCCAACTCGCCACTCATGCAGGCCTGGTGCTGGAAGTTGGTACACCTCTTTGTTTTCACACTTACACTGATATGGAAACCTGCCACAGATAGAACCCATATATTCAAGAAGAAGTAGGTAGCATCTGTCATGTGTCACACTAACTGCATATTTGTCCTGAACAAAGTAGTGGACATCTGGTAAATGTCCAGCTGTAGATGTCTTGCAAATATAGACTGACTGATTAATTAAATCGATACCCTTTTTATGGAACCAGTTTTTCCTTGCATGCTAATGGTGGACACTATGACCGGCAGGATACGAATCCCATTACTGCCTGGAAAATTTTGAAATTTTATAGTCAGTTCCTATGGTACCAAACTGCAGAGGTCATCAGTCCCAAGGCTTACACACTACTTAATCTAACTTATACTAACTTGCACTGTCAACACACACACACACACACACACACACACACACACACACACACATATCCATGTCCAAGGGAGGACTCAGACTTCCGATGAGGTGAGGTGTGCAAACCATAGCAAGGCACATCAGACTGCGCGGCTACCCTGTGCAGCACAACTGCCTGCGTTCCTAACCATCACAAGTAGTATATCTATGCTGATTCTGAGGCAAAGAGCATATTGATTAAAAATTCCAAGATACAAATTAAGATTTTTGTTTCACTGTGTCCCTAAGCAAAAATTTATCAAATTTCATTCAAAATTTTAAATTCTATTAAATTTTTTCTTTATAAATAAGCCCACCAAACGTCTACTTTCTATGCACACAAACGAAATTCACAATTATTTAAATAATAAAACTCTAATAAATACTTCTCTTTATAAATAAGTTTGGTCAAACCTTGCCTGTCTATATTAAAATTTAAATTAAAAAACTCAAAAGTACATTTCAACCATAAAAGTTTTAATTTTTGAAAATCTGAATTATAGCTATATAAATAAAAAACAAAATGTACTCCAAAGCTGAGATATTTCAACACTTAGAATATTATTGTAAAGGAAAATATGGATTAAGTTGTAATGATTTGGAACAGTATTGTAAAGAAAATTGTAATTCAAATGTAACTAGACAATGTCTCATAGAATATTTGATTGCTTTAATAAGAAAGAAATGAAGCAGAGAGAACTAAAATATAAAGAATAAAGGAACATCAATGAATCCGTCAAACAAAAAATTTAAACAAATATTCCAAAGTTTGTTGATAAAAATTATTCGATCTTATTCTAAGACCTATTCATAATAAATTCAATAAAAAATCTTTAAAAGATCTTCATAAGTTTAATAATAATGATAACTGCTTGTGTAAGGAGTCTTTCAATTATCTCTGTAAAACCTGTGAAACTAAAAATTTAAAAAATTGTTCTAAACTTAATAAACAACAATATTAGTAATAATAATGATAATGATAATTATTTTCAAAAGCTACTAGTAGATAAATATCAAGACATTAAACAAAAAATTATCAAAAATTACAATGTATCGATATTCTAGATTGTGACCTTTTTTAAAAAAACACTTAAACGAATTTATAGAAAAGCATCTGGTTTTAAATCATGAATAATAACTTATTTAATTAATAGAAATCATAATGTTGTTGAACCACAAGGATTTTTAATGGAAGTAAATAAAAGATAATCACCAAATTAAAGAATATTTTACTACAAAGAAGAGCAGTGAAAGCTAATATGACATTTTAGTGTAGCTTTAAAAGACAAAATTAAATTAAATTATTTAATTTTAAACTAACTAATTACGTTTTATTAAGAAATACTGATTTACAATATTACTAACAAAAAACAATGAATAAACTGTTAACTGAAATAGAAGAAATGCAAAGGGAAAATCTGGTTGGACTTTATTTTGTATAACTAGTTAAGAATTAAGTGTTAATAGACACAAACCAATTACTGGTTCTACTTAGATCGGTTTACCAAAAATAACTAAAGATTATAAAACTGTTATTAACACAAAAACAAGATCACAAATTTTTTCTTTATTAAATGAAGTCAGCTTATATCCCACAAATCATGATGGAGAAAGAGCTAATAAATATAAAAATATTGGATTAGAATTAGATGAAAAAGAGAAAACTAATTTCCTTGTTCAGTTCACAGATATACCAGAGTTAAAAAAAATCAAATACTTCAATTAATGTTTATGCAAATGAAGAGTATGAAAAAGAGAAACACTTATTGTATATTCTCTTTACTATACAAAAGGTAAACAAGGAACACCTGTTATGTCTTCCTATAATTAAAAGTGAAAATAATTCACATTATTGGTGATTAAATCTATATATAATTTACAATCACTTAAAAAGATCATACCATTTATCCTTGTGATCGCTGTTTAAGATATTTTTATGCAGAAGAAATATTAAAACATCACGAAAACGATTGAAAAGAACATAAAGTGGAAAAATTAGAATTGACTTTCAAGGGTGAAAAATTGAATTCATGAATTACAATAATTCATTAAGGGTACCTTTTTAAATTATGCAGATTTCGAAAGATATCAACATTTGTCAACCATGTCATGAAAATTCTTATACTAATAAATATCAGGAACATTTACCGATTTCGTTCAGTTATTATGTTAAATATTGTAATGGTGATAATAAAAAATCTGTTACATATACTGTTGAAGATGCAGCCAAAAATTTCGTTGAAATGATAAAACAAGAATCTAGAAAAATGGCTAAAATATATCAATGGAATTTTCCAATGATAATGAAAAACAAACTATAAAAATTCAAAAACCTGTTTTATTTGTGAAAACGTGAGCAGTAAAGCAGAAAAAAAGAGATCATTGACATTTATCAAGAAGATATTGAGGAACTACCAGCAAAGATTGTAATCTTAAGTATGAAAATCCAAAATTTATTCTATTTTATATTCATAATTTACCAAGGAATTAAAATCATAATAAAGAGATGCTATTCCAAACAATGAACAAAAATTTATTTGCTTTAGTAACTATACTAAAGGTGGAATCAATAAGATTTTTAGATACATTTAGAATTATTGTTGCAAGCATTGGTTAATTATACTCTTAACTAAACAAAGAACAATTTAGAGAAACAGAAAATTATTTTAAAGATGAAGAATTTGATTTAATGATTAAAATAGGTGTTTATACATATGAAAATTTAAGTTGTGAAGAAAAATGGCAAGAAACAAATCTGGCAAAAAAAGAATGTTTTTATCTGAGAATTAATAAACCTATTTTAAAAATTTAGATATACATGACTGAATAAAAATCTAATGTTTTAATGCTATCAGATATTTTTGAAAATATAGAGATACTTGTATTAAACATTATAAACTTGATCTATCTTGATATTTTACTCCACTAGGATTATCTTAGGAGTCTATGTGAAAATGACATAACTTAAAGTAGATTTATTAAATGATTACAATATGATATTAGTTCTTGAAAATGGAGTTAAAAGTGAAATTTCTCAAAGTATTATATTATATGATAATCACACATAAAATACATGAAAAATATAGAGCCAGGAAAACAATCAAATTATATTGCCATTTACACACAAATAATTTATATAGTTGAGCAATGCCTCAGTTTTCATGTTGGTTAGTACCAAAATGTCAGTCGATAGTAAGAATGTTTATATTTTCAAGTCGATTTAGAAATTCCAAGAATATTACATGCCTTGCATAAAGATTTACCATTATCACCAGAAGAAGAATATAAATTGTTAACAACATTAAGTAACAAAGAAAAATTGTTTTACATTATTGTTCCTTAGACAATGGTCAAATCTTGGATTAATATTAATGAAAATTCATAGAATTTAATAATTTGAACAATCAGACAGGTTCAAGAAATACTTGATTTTAATACAAAAATGAGAAGAAATGCAGGTAAAGAATTTGAAAAAATTTCCATAAATTAATGAAAAAGTCAGTATTTGGAAAAACAACGTAAAATATTACAAATATAAAAAATATTAACATAATACATGATCCAAAGAATATGCAAATTATATTACAAAAGCAATTTACGAATATACTAGTACATTTTCTGAAAAAGTATTAGCAGCTCATATGAAAACAGTAAAAACAACATCCAATAAGCAAATATAATTTGGAATGAGCTGTCTACATCTTTGAATATAAAAACGTACGATTTTGATTACATTGCTGTTAAACTAAAATTTCGTGAAACATTAACTTATATTATATGGATACTGATTACTCTATTTGTGATTTAAGATCTAAAGGTTTTTTGAAGATATGAAATCTATGATAAACGAATTCACCACAAGTGAATATTCACACTATAACATTTATGAAATTCTCAAGTAAATAAGACAGTCTTTGGAAAATTCAGAGATGAAAAAGTTGAAAAATTGTGTTACAGCACTTTAGGTTGATCGCAAATGTAGGCATTTAAAAACTGTTGTAAAAAGCAAAATTAGTTTTGCGGAGTATAGCAATTGTTTAGGAAACACAATAAAACAATATAGAAAAATGGTTTTTATTAGATCATTTAAACATAAATTGTATTCATTTGAATGTCATCAAATCGTTTTGAGAGTCCATGATGATACATGTGTATCTACATTACTATTTGATCATTATAAATTAATCCCAAGTAAAGCAATAGGTCATGACAATGATGTTTTAAGCATTGTCATAGAAGCATTAAGCATTGTCATAGAAGTATAACTAAAATAAAAAATTGATCTGTCTTGAATATTTTCTCATTGTATGGTAATTTTTATGTTTTTCCAAATATATTTTACAATTAAATTTTTCACAAAACATTCAAATTTCTGATAATTTCTTTCTTTAAGTTTTTGTTAATATATTGGCATAGTCTCTTTTTTAGTTGATATTGGTCACAGTTAGAAATATAATTAAGAGGAATTTTTTATTCCCTTCTTACATATCATTAATTATTTTTTTGGTTCCAGGACTTTTAATTGTTAATATTCATTTAAACTATTTTCTTTTTGCTGCTTTATCATAAAATCAGTACAATCTCTTTTTGAAGAAATATTCTGGTGTGTTATTTTTTTTATTATGAATTTCTATTTGTTGATTGCGCAATGGACAAATAATTTTATTTTCACTTCCCCTTAATAACCAAAAAAATTTTTGGAATTTAAAAATAGAAATCTATTTAAGTTATATTATATATAAATAGAGTCGCTTTTAAATCTAAAAAATAAGAAACTTACATACAACCACAATCAAGTTTCAATAGTCATTGATGAAAAAATAATCCTTGGTTTATGGCTAAAGATGTTTGTAATATTGCTGAATAGAATAGAGCTAGACAAGGAATTTATTCTCATATGAAAGAGAAATTTAAAATTTATGTGTTACAACTCATGAAGGTCAAAGAAATCGTTTAAATAAAATTAAGGATGGTTATATAAAAATATCAAATGAAATGTAAGATCGAACTGTAGAAATTTTATGAGTAGAAATAAACAAATAAATAATTTATTACTAAATGTTGTTTCTCAAACAACTGATTGAAATATAAAGCCAATGTTTGTTATTTTAAAATTATAAGATTTTAATTATGATGGTCAAAAAATTCACAGAATCAAATACATATTATACGAAATAAACATTTAACTTGAGAAAGATGATTAAAAAATAATTATATACCAAATACAATAAATTTACATCATCACGTGAAAGAAGGTGTCAGAATTATTTGTCATCAAAAGTGTTTCAATATTCTGGACAATTATACATGAGAAAAGTTATATGATGATTAAACTATTCTTACAATCGTTTTTTATGATATAAATCTCAATTTCAAGTAGTTTTTTCACAATTAAATTCAAATAACATTTATAAAGATTTATATATGCATCTTATATACAAAATTCATCAAAACAGTCTGATTCCGTTAATACTTTCAAAATTTTCAAATAATTCTGACATTAAAACTCTTTCAAAAACCTTTATTTGAATATCAAAATATGCTCTATCTTCTTTAAGGAGACAATAAGCAGAATCAGAATTATATTCAATACCAAACCTGTATAAACTTGCTATAAGTAACTCTATATATAAAATAATTTATTAATATTTTAAAATATTACATTACTTTTATTTACCCACCTCTTATGTCACTTGTCAAATACCAACCATTTAAGATATACTTTATTACCTTTCTTATACTAAACTTTTTCAACAAGAGAATCATTAAGAAAATGCGTTTTATGAGTTCTTGCTCATCCAATTTGCCTCTTATTGATTCACCATTTACATTATTCAATTTATATGTCATTGGATAAGAATCAATAATATCTTCAATTTCAAAAATTTTTTGGCGAGCAGTTGCCAATATAGCGTTCTTGAAAAATTACTTTATCACTAATTTTATATTTAGCATTAGTATTAACATATTTATAACAGAAACACTTTTCAGTAAGATTTTTCCATTTCTTTGTTTAAATCTGTTGGCTACATTTTTACTGTTGAATTTTTTGTGTTAGAAATACATCAATCAATTTAGAAACTAGGACAACCCATAAATAATTAGCTTGAGGAGAAAATTTCTTCCACAGTTATATTCTTTTCAAGTTATATTACATTGTTCAATGGCAGACGATGATGAATGTTGAAATCTTTATTAATTCTTGAAATTCTCTATTATACAATTCTTTTCCATTATCTGTTTGTAAATTTTATGGAAATCTATTTTTAGATATTTTTCGGACGAATCTACTATATTTTAACTGTTTTATCTTTAACTGATATAGTCCTAACATATTTAGAAACAGTTAATAAATATCTATATCCATTATTTTATTTGAAATGCATTTAAATTTCCTAAAACCCATTTCTACTAAATGAGATTGCCATAAATGAGCTATTCCAAAAGATATGATATTTTTAAAAAAATTTCTCTTAGTTTATGTAATTCATTAATAACTTGTTCACGATTATATAATCAATAACCAAGAAAATTTATATTAATTTTATTCTTTTTATATTTACTTACTGTACAAGGACCTTCAATCCTCCGTCTTCTATTTTTATTTGTCACTCTTCAAGAATTATATGTTTACGCAAACATTTTATGTTTCAGACAGTAGATATGGTTATGATTGTTCATTTATATAGAATAAAATGTTTAATTTAACCCACTTTTTTGTCTTCATTTGGTTGCCACATCAATTCAACAAATAAAATTATTTTTACATCTACTGCAATTTTAACAAAATAGTTTTACCTTACAATTAGAAAACGTAATTTACGCGAAATTTTTATTGAAATGATGGCACCAGTTACATGGTAAATTTCATCAAAAACATTTAGTACAACACCAAAATTGTTAAAAGATATTTTTATTTATATTTAACAACAGAAACAACCTTATTAAGAATACATCCATGCTCGGAATTGTGCATGTTTTTTTCACTGCCAGTCACAAATGAGAATTCAATAACTAGTTTATAACTGATTTTATCACATTGAAAGGCCTTAAGATGTGTAATAAAATCGTCTAGTATTAAATAATCTGATGGAAATGGAAATGTCGTGTGGCTAGGGCCTCCCGTCGGGTAGACCGTTCGCCTGGTGCAGGTTTTTCGATTTGACGCTGCTTCGGCGACCTGCGCGTCGATGGGGATGAAATGATGATGATTAGGACAACACAACACCCAGTCCCTGAGTGGAGAAAATATCCGGGGAATCGAACCCGGGCCCTTAGGATTGACAGTCTGTCATGCTGACCACTCAGCTACCGGGGTGGACAAACAATCTGATAATACTTTAGTATTTCCTTTCTGTATGGTATTTACTTACTTCTTCTTTAGTATTATAATTGTTGGCCTGTCTTAGAATACATGTGCCTGTGGATTTTGTAGTAAGATTTCATAACACATTCTGTAAATATCGTTTGTTCACTACATCTCTTACGACTACTGGATCTTTACATTTGCAATACTTCTAGTTTTAAAACCAGTATAACATCAAGTTAATCTAAAAAAGAAATTAAATTCTTTGGTTGGTTGGTTGGTTGTTTTGGGGAAGGAGACCAGACAGCAAGGTCTTCGGTCTCATCGGATTAGGAAAGGACGGGGAAGGATGTAGGCCGTGACCTTTGAAAGGAACCATCCCGGCATTTGCATCGAGTGATATAGGGAAATCACAGAAAACCTAAATCAGGATGGCCACACGCGGGATTCAACCGTTGTCCTCCCAAATGCGAGTCCAGTGTCTAACCACTGCGCCACCTCTCTCGGTATTAAATTCTTTCTGAAATAGTTTGATTACTTTAATTATTTTTGAGTCTACTGATGATTGAATATTTTTGATTGCAAATCTTCAAATTCTGAAAATAATTCATTATCAGTTTTTTGTTGTAATGATTGAAAATCTCATATGTTTTCTAAACCGTTTTTGAGTGTACCATGAAACTAGTTCCAGAAATTCCATTTAGTAATTTTAAAATACCATCACAGTAGGATGAAATTGTATGTTCTGGGACAACACGACAATTTTATATGATAAAAAAATCTCTCATGACTGCGTCACTCACAATTTTCTTATTTTTCACAAAATTGTCCAAATCTTCCAGAACATACAATTCCATCCTACAATTTCTTTTACCTAATAATATACTATAATATAATATAATAATACAGTAACAGCTATAATAAAAAATCATGTATTTTACATACATTTTCCATAGGTGAACGTAATAAACTTACAGTAAAAATAAATGTACAAAATTATTTACTTTCAGCTTTAGTAGCCATAAGATTATTATGAGTTGTTGCTTCTAAATGTTTTTTGAAGGAACATTTATTTACAGTTCTGCCAGATTTACAAATAACTTTAATTTTATTAAGTTCCTTATAGCATTCTTTACATGCATATTTATGTCCACCAGTTCGATATTTATATTTATAAAATTCCTCAATACCTTTTTTAATCATACAACACAGTCTTAATTGTGGCTTGGCACAGAATAAAGATGACTTTAGCTGTTTTTTAGTGTTGTCCATTTAAATAAATAAAAGTAATGAAAAAAATAATTTCTCATTGTGAACATAAGTAAATTAATTAAAATAAATTAGTTCCAAAAGGTAAATTATATTAAAATTTATAGTTTTTATTTTTCTATTCTTCTTAAAATGTTTCAGAAATGTATATAAACATGAAGTTAACACTTTAATAAATTTTTGAAGTTTTTCATTCATTTATATAGAAGCAAATGTTAATAATTAAAAATTTTCAGTAAGTAGTCTGTGTTGTGCATCACATATAAGATTCTTTTTACCATATATAATTATATAAGCAAGTGTATCATTAAAACTTGCACAAAGTTTCATAGTTGTTTTCTATGTAGTTACAACATTCTTTCTATGTCTCATATTAATTACATAAATTGGATAATTGTTTACAAAACTAAATGGACTAATATCAACATCTGATATTAGTAAAGTAATTCTTTTAAAATCTAAAAATGCATCATATGCATTTAGAAAATTATTTGGCGGATTAGTATACAACATTACTTGAGGAAAAACGTAATTTCTACCATTTTTAATATATATTTTGTTGTTTAACGTGGTCAAATAATGACAAATCAACTAAGTGATTATTTTTACGATTTGTCTGAAATACAACAAATACAAAATGTGGCATATCATATTCTGTAGTGTTATAGTGATTTGTAATATCAAGTTCAAAATTATTTTTACCAGATAATCCAGCAACTTCTTCTGTTCGAAGCCCATAAAAAGAATTGGAACTTTAGGATTTTTAATACTATTTTCTCGGTGTTCAAGTTCGTAATTTGGTTCATATTTAACATCAGGTACACGAATTTCCATAGATTCTATAACAATGACACCTTTACGTAATGTATCTTTTATTTCAATTCCAGCATCATTATTATCAATCCAACATAGAATTACATCATCAGAAGGTGAACTATGTGTAAAAATTACAGTTAAATATCCTTCCCAAGATAATGTTTTTATGTTTAAAATATCCAACAAGTAATGATAATAGATAAAGAACTTCATTTGTTTTACTTCTTATTTTTCCTGTATTAATTATAAGTCTTTCTAAACTTATTTTGTCAGTAACAGATGAAGTTAGATGTAGTAAAACAGATAAAGTAATATATGGATGCTCAATTTTAGATAGAATATTATTCCGCTTTTTATTGTTACAAAGTCAAACAATTTAGTTTCATAATTATCAATCAATTTTTTATTTGATTTTCCATAATAAGTTAGATAATCTGTTCCATCATTTTTAATAATACTAAAATTCATGCACAATTGTGCAGTATTTGGATGAAGCCAACAATCGCCTATATTTATTTCAATTTCTGTATCTTTGTTAGGATAATTTAAAATATTTTTAGTTTTCTCATTCACAGGGAATGAATAGAATTGATAACTTTCAATTTTGTTCACGATTTATTTAGCAATTATTTACTAAGGAGAAAAATTAAGTTATTTCTGAAACAAAAGTTACAGTAAAACCATTAAAGTACATTAAATTATCATTTTCATCAGTTATAGAAACTTCTAAATTTTGAATGGTATCAAAAATAGGAACATTTAGAGGATATTTTTGCCCATAAATTCTTGGTCCACCAAATTCGGCATTATGTTTAAATTAAGCAATCATATTAGTTTCTTTATGAAAATGATTTTATGTTTTACGTACACTCCATCAGCAAGATTAAAATTTATATTTATTAATTCAAAAGGAATTATTTTAGGAACATCCTCAGCTACAGCTTTTTCATAAGGTAAATTTTTTAAATATACTTCGACAAGATGACACAAATTTATATCATATTTACCATGAGTTTGTAGGTGGAGATTTAAAGTTTCATAATTTTAAAGAAATGTGTAGTAAATGCTGGAATGATGAATTCGAATCTTTAACAAGAGACATGACTAGAAAACCAAATGAAGGGAAATTTAGAAATAATATACAACATTTCTCAACAATATAAACATTAAATAAAAACATAAACATTAATGTTAAACATAAATGTCAAAATGTTAAACTTCCAATACTATCTTCTAAACCCATATACAATTTTTTATCACTTTCAGTAGTAAATCTGTTTAAAATTTCATCTGCTTTAATATGTATATTGCGTTTCTCCGAATGAATAATTTTTTTAAAATTTTTTAAATTAAATTGACCTTCAGGAATTTCTGTTGTTTCACCACCACAATAAAGTTTATTATTTCTCGATGTAATGGTGTTAAAAAAGTTGAATAAAAACCAACTAGTGAAATTATCACGCATTGGAGCAGTTAATTTTTTCCTAAGTAATGAATATTCATCACTAAATTGAAAAGTGCGGCTCATTTATTACTGAAAACAGTTGTTAATAAATGAATCAAACCGGTTGGAAACCTAAAGTGAGAATTCCAGAAAAGAATTCAAAAAACTAACATGGTAATCTTTTACAAAATCCTATAAGATGTGCAATAATTGCAACAAGTGGTTGTGGTAATACAACATTAATTAATGATAATTATGTTTTAGCTCCAGGTTGGTTAAATTGGAATAAAATTAAACATTTATATATCTCTTCAAAAAGTTTAGATCAACCAAAATATCAAGAATTTATAAAACAATGTAAAACAAATGAAGATAAAGTTAATAAACCAATTGTTAGTTTTATTGAAAATAATGAAGAAATTATTCCATTAGATAGTTCTGAAACTAAATTCACTTGTATATGATGATTTCATTTTAGGAAATTAAGGTATTGAAGGAGAATATGTTACTAGAGGAAGAAAGAAAGGAATAGATTGTTTTTATTTACCTCTAACATATTCAAAAATACAATAGCAGTAAGTTAGAGACAATTAAAAATTTTAAAATATAATTCGACTAGATGACACAAATTAAAACATATTTACCATGAGTTTTTGTTGTAGATTTAAAGTTTGATAATTTTAAAGAAATGTTGAAATAATGAATTTGGATTTTCACAATAGACATGACTAGAAAACCAAATGAAGGTAAATTTAGAAATAAAATACAACATTTCTCAACAATACAAACATTAAATAAAAACATAAACATTAACGTTGAACATAAATGTTAAACGTAAATGTTAATCATAAGCATACATGTTGAACATAAACATTAAAAATAAACATTAAACATAAACGTTAAACCAAAACGTTACACATAAACGTTAAACATAAATTGTAACATAATTAATGTCTTTCTTCCTTAATAAATGTTTGCAAAGTATGATGAAGAAGTTGTCAAGCAAGCTAAACAAAATAGAAAGAAAGCTGAAGAATTAAAAGAACAATTTAAGCTTTGGAAAAAGTAAGCAAGAACAGAATATGAAAAATAGAAAAAGGAAGATCAACCTGTTATTGATGCTATTGAAAAACTAAAACAAGGTATTGTAGGTTTAGGTGACAATGTTTTAAAATCAATTGAAGAAAAAAGAGAAATTGAAAAACAAATGACTCCATATTGTCATCAAATAGAAAATTTTTTAGACTTACCACCAATTAAACCATTAACAGAGGGGTCTGATGATGCTCCTGGAAAGAATGAATATACGTTAAGTGAATCAGAATTTCAAAATGTATTAAGTAAATACCTAGAAGATAGTGAAAATAAAAAGATAAATGAAAGGAAAAAGATAAATGAAACTAAAAGATAAATGTTAGTGAAAGCATGTTACAGCATATTAATCATATTGAAGATAAGGTATTTGGTTTAAAACCAGTTGGTATGTTTAAATATGTCGGTAAATTACCTGTTGAATTTAATGGTGATAAACTAAAAACTCGTGATGAAACATATGACAATACAGATGTATTAATGATACTTTTAACTGAAAAACAAATTACAATGGAAGATTTAAATAAAAATTTTGATGCTGTAGATTTATAACATTATGCAGATATATTATTTAATTCAGGAGCATTATATTCAGATAATAATCAAAATAAAGTAAGATCAAGTAAAGGTAATAAATATAATTATTTAATAAAAGAAATTGTTGACATCTATTTTACAAATTTTAAAAGTTGAACTAAAGTTTCTTCAGAACCAAGTTCTCCTGAAAAACAACAAAGAATTGCAGAAGGTTTAATTAAAAAGTATACAGATAAAGGAATTGAATATGTTTGCATGATTGATGTTAGACAATTAATGGATTGATTAGCAGTTATTCATGGTGAAGAACTTGCTCGAAATTAGAATTATCATAATGAAAAAGTTAGTATTGCACAAGTGTTAACAAATTAATTTAGTGATTTTATAATCGATAATCGAAAAGGAATTCCTTATTTAATTAGATTTTTTAATAATATTCTATGTACATTTTGGAAAAGTGATAAATATAAATAAGAATTAGTAAATACTTAAATTATCAAATTACCATTTGAAATGCATCTTCCAGGTAATAATTATTGTGGTTCAGGTACCAAATTGGAATAAAGACTAGCTAAAGGTGATATAGGTAAAAATCCATTTGATGAAGCTTGTAAAAAACGTGATATTGCTTATACAGATAATGAAGACTAAGAAAAAAAACATTTGGCTGATAAAGAACTTGAATTAGCTGCAAAAGAAAGAATATATGCTTATGATGCTTCACTTGGTGAAAACGTTGCAGCAACAGCAGTTAGAGGAATAATGTATGGAATACGAAATTTAGCAATCGGAATAAATGATGATGAAAATGGTTGGAGAATATAAATTAAAAAAAAATCTTTATTCAATTTTTAACTGTATATGTGAATAATTTTACAATTGATTGTACTTTACTACCTAGTGACAAAACAAAGACAAAGGCAATTAAATTAAAGTTAAATAATGAACAAATAAATGCAACTGAACCATTTTTAACAGATGTTCAAAAAAGAAAGAAAGAAAAGAAAGTTACGGAAGTTTACTTATTACATTTAGTATTCCCGTTGTTAAAAAAATTATTGAATATTCAACAAAAAAGAAAGATGGTAAAAGGCTAACACAACATGAAACCGGATTTTTACCACTATAATTAGCTGCATTACCTTATTTATCAGAATTTGGTTCTTTACTTGGAGGATCTGCAGAAATTTCAAATGCAGTTATAAATAAGAAGGAAGCTGGTAAAGAATTAGACTTACAAAAACACATGATTTAGAAATAGAAAAGAATACTGGTAATGGAATAGAGAAAACAAAAAATTTCGAAAAAGTAATTGATAAACATTGTAATGCATTAAGTAATTTGATATAGAAGAACTTACTAAACAATTAAAATTCAAAAACTTTCGTGGTTTATACATTGTTGATGAATTACCAAATAAGCCATTAAAATGAATTTGGAATAGTAAATTTAGATACATCTGCTAATCCTGGTACACATTGCAATTCTTATTATAAAAAAATAACAATGTTGTATTTGATTTGTTTGGTGGTAATATACAAAGTTATTAGTTAATTACTTAGTAAAAGGTGAATTGGGTTACAATACAGAAAGAATACAAATTTTGATGAAGTATTTATGTTTATACATTTTAAAATTACTATGTGATAACTGTAATTTTAATGATATTTTAAATTTAATAAACGGACATTTTTGGAAATAAGATACATTTATTTAAACAAAATGAAAAAGTAGTTAATTCAACTACGTTGGATTTAGAATAAATCGAAAAAATTGAATAAATTGAAAATATTATTAAACAACTACAATCATCGATAGAGCCAAAGATAACTAATGCAATTAAGCAGTTTCAAAAAGAGTTTAATGGTATTTTTAAAGTAACTAAAGGATACATTTGTCTTAAAAATAGAAGACTTGCTAATGTCAATTATCCAATTGATGCAAAAGGTGTAGTTAACAAACATTATTTCGTTAATGAACTATTAAATTTTGTTGCAATACCATAATATTCAAGTATTTTAACACAATTTAATAACTGTCTTAATAAGGTAGATTATAACTAGATTTGAGCAGATTTAAACAATATTCTTTCAGTTTTAAAACAAAGAAAAGGTATTATCGTTGGTATTATGGCACATAATAATAAAGAAATAAACGATATGGAAAGAAATCTTATTATTGTATTAAAGAAAATTGACTCAGTAGAAAGTCATGTTAAATCATTAGAATAAGAAATTAAAACATTAGAATTAGAAATTAATAAAGGCTTACATAAGAATGAAGGTGAAGATTTTCAAGAAATAGAAGATATAACGTTGTTAGATAAATCATAATTATAACTAATAAATTTTTGAAAATGTAATATATTTTTTATCTATATAAATCGAAAGTCATACTTCAATGTTTATCATATTTATTGTTTAATTTGTAAAAAGTTAACTGATACACATAATCCACATAGAGTAACAACTAAAAATGAAAAACAATGAAATGAAAGTTTTTGTACAATATGTAAATCTAAAAAGAGTAAATTTCTTAAAAACATTTTGTAAGAGCTGGTAAAGTTTTAAATAATATTTGTGAAAACACAATAAATTAACTACATAAACAAATGAGGAGGAATCTAAAAGAGGAAATGTCATTTCTTTTAGTATAGTTGATTTATGTCTAGCTGATTTAGTAGCGATGGATTCAGGTAATTTAAAAGTATTTCTAAAATAAATAAAGGTTATAAATATTTATTGACTGTTATACATGTCTTATCGAAATTTGCTTGTGCTGTTCCTATTCAAGATAAAACAGCTAAAAATATATATTTGATCCATTCGAAAACATTTTTATAGATAGAAAGCGACATAACTTACAAACAGATAATGGTAATGAATTTTACTATGAAGAATTTAAAGAATTATTAAAGAAATATATTATTAATCATAATACAACTTTTTCAGAAGTAAAGGCTGATCGATTTAACAGAATACTTAAAGAAAAAATGTGGAAGAACTTTGCATTACAAGGAAATTATAAGTGGATAAATATAGTTAAGGATCTAATTGATGAATATAATAACACAAAACATTCTACAATAACAATGAAACCAATAGAAATTAATGAAAATGATTTAAAAATATGTAACATTATATCTAGTCACAGACTAAATTCTCCTTCAGCTGACACTAATGAGGAAGCTAAATTTAAATAAGGTTCGAAAGTAAGAATTAGTAAACTTGAAGACCTTTTTTAAAAAGGATATACACCTAATTAGTCAACAGAAATATTTGACATTGAATTAAAACATATTAAAGGAAATTTTTATGAACACGAAAAACAGAAAACAAAATATCCAGATGTATGATTAGTGGAAAAAGTTTTAAAAAAGAAAGATAATAAAGTTTATGTTAAATGGTTAGGTTTTGATAATTCACGTAATTGTTGGGTAAACAAAGATAAAGTTATCTTATAGTAGTTCAGTTTGATTAAGGCTAATTATTTCAAAAATCACTAGTTCTTGTGTATAGTTATATTGAAATAGTACATATAACAGGCAATCGTCGAATTTTCTTTCATTCTTTGATACACATTTATTGAATTAGGATTATAATACAATCTGAATATTTCTCCATAATTTAAATGTCTATCTTCGATTTCATATATTCGTTGTGTTCTAACGACATAATAGTTATAGTCACATCAAATAATTTTAAAAGAATTAATGTTGGTCTTAAACTGTCATCAGTTGTTTCAGGAACTACATGTGGTAATAAACTATTTACTTCTTCATTTCTTTTACCTATTATTTCTGAAACAATATTAACTGTTTCTCTCAAATTTTATGTATGATCATCTTTCATTTTAATTCTATCATCAGTCATTTTAATTCTGTCACCTATCATTTTAATTCTATCATATTTTAATTGAATTATTGTTGTGTTTAATTTATTCAGTTCTAGTACTTATTGTATACGATTACATTTGTGTTTTATTTGATATTTATAAGCATCAATAATCTCTTTCCTAATCTTATATTCGCCATGTTTTGTAATTGATGGTAAAACTTCATGAGTATTTTTAAATTGTTTAGCTTCTTCTTTTTTTGATTTTAAAATTAAAGAATATAATTCAGATTCACTAATACATATTGAAGATTTTTCATTAACTCTAATCTCAGGTAATTTACTGGGTTTAGATAAATGTTCATATTTTACTTTATCATCAATATCAACATGTTTTCTAATTGAATCGTCAGTATCTTTATACTCTAATATCAGTGCAACATCTTTTGCTTTAAATCATGGATTATTTTCTTAATCAATATTCATGAAAACTTCTTTATTGTTGTATGTAAGCTTCTTGTTAAACAGATTTGCAATCGATTCCATTCAAGAAAATATTTTCATTAGTTTTGAAAAACTAAATATTGTGCGTAATTTGTAGTTTTTTTATTTATGATTATACTAAACTGGAGAATTTAACTTGTTTATAAATCCAGTTAAAAATTATTTTCTTATAAATGGAGAACCACAATGAAATGCAAACTAAAGTAAAAGAAACTTATCTACTAATTCAGGTCGTTGAAAATCTTATTGATTGTCCTAGTTGTTTAAGTGACGAAAATAATAATCTGTTTGTTAAAACACCATGCAATCATATTTGTCATAAAGAATGTATTGACGACTGGTTAACGGGAAAAGAAATTTGTACTATTTGTAGAACTATTATAAAAAATAAAGTATCAGACAATAACGAAATAATTGATATTATTGCTATGTTTGATGCTCAAGATGAAGCAGCTAATTACAATGTTGATTATTGGTGATGATTACTTTTAAAATAATTTTTATATATAATTTCAAATTACAAAAATTTACTTTTTTGCAATTCTAATAAATTTTTTCTATATAAATGGAGCACATTCAAGTTCAACAAGATTTTTCTGTGAAAACTAAATTTTATAAATATTGTAATACAGAAAAATCAATCCATAATTTCACTTTACAAAAGTATATAAAAGATGGTTATAGAACTATATATAGACCATGTTTAAATAAATGTCATGTAAAAATTACAATAAAAATCGAATTCCTTGTGTATGTGGAAAAGGCATTTCTAAATATTATTTCAAGGAATCTCTAAAATGAAATCCATGTGAAGAAAATACGATAACGGAAAATGAATCTATAATGAATAATGAAGAAGTTATAATTGAAGAAAAAAAGGAAAGAAAAATTTGTCAAGAAATTATAGATTTAAATTGTTTTTATATAAATCCATCACATTAGGATAATAATAAATGTAAGAAATGTACCTTGGAATATATTAAGAATAATAAAGCTTTAACTTTAAATAATAATCCTTTATGATTAATTATCAATCCATTAACATTTTTATTTAACAAAAATAATTTTTAAAAATTAAATGAATTTTTTTGTAATAAATAGAAGAGGAAACTGATTGTTAAACTAATTGTCTAAATATTAATTGATGTCAAACAAAATAATAAACTAATTGTTCCAAAAATAATTAGTTGTTAAACTAATTGATTAAATAACTACTTCTTAGTTATTTATTAAATAATAATCCTTGTCCATCTATTAGATAATTGTCATTTTACTAAAAAAATATTTTTTAAAAGTCTAATCAAATTTTTTTGTAATAAATAACAGTTTACTGTTGTAAGACTTCGTGAATTTTGTAGAATAAATAATTTTCGAGGATATTCAAGTTTACGTAAATCTGATTTAATTAGATTTATTATTATTTATCGTTCAATTATTATTAGTAACATTCCAAATATTGTTATTAATAATACACCTGTAGTAAGTGAAAATAACACAAAATTGTTTAAAATAATACGTCTGAAGTAAGTTAAAATCATAAAAATTATTAATTTAAGGAAGTAAAGAGTATAAAAATATTGTTAATATTTATATACCTGAAGAAGTAAGTGATAATCAAACAAATATTGCTAAAAATAATAAAGCTGAACCTAGTGTAAATATTTGGAAAAGTTACCATTTTATGATATTTACAACGTTTTTCTAACTAAGGAAGATACAAGCATTAAGAGGAATATTTCCATTTTCTACAAATATTTTTCAGAAACTAAGAGAGACAAAAACAATTAAAGATTACTTAGTTGAAAAGCCATATGGAAACAGATTACAAACTATAAATTTAGAAAATAATATGGATATACTTGATCCTAATCATTTCTTAAATGCAGTAAAAACAAAAAATTGAAAATATTTGATAGTACATCATAGTGTAAAGTTAAATTTTAATTTATATTCTGAATATAAACCACAAACAGATGAAACAAATGAAAAAGTTCAAGAATTTGGACAACACCAAACTACAGTATTTTAACAGAAAGATTTCAATAAAAAATTCATACATCGTAAAAGACATAGTTTAGAAAAAATATCTATATTTCAAGCACAAGGATCATGATAGTCATTAAATAGAATAATGGGTTTACAACTAGCAATTGACAAGTGTGTTCCACTAAGAGGATCAACTTACTTTGACATACCAGATAATATTAAAAATAAAAAAGCATGTGTCAATGTGAAAATTAATTATCAAAATTTTTTTTTGGTCTATAAAAACAGCTTTGTTTCCTGTAGATGAACATCCAGAAAGAATAACAAAATATAAAAATGTTTGTCTTGATCTTGATAAAAAAACTTGAAAATATTGAATTTCCTGTATTAGTTGAACATATTCCAAAAATAGAAAATATAATTAATGTATCTCTTATTGTTTATTCATTTGATGATGTAGATGAAACTTATCGAGTATATCCATTAAAGATAACAAAATCTAAAAAGGAAAAATATGTAAATCTATTTTGTTTCAAGGAAGATAGTAATTCAAATTATTGCTATACAATGCATGCATTGCTATACAACAAATTTATTTATACTTGTATCAAGTCAAATGACATGCTGAAGTAAAATCTATTTGTGATTTATGTTCATTAGATTTTAATAGAAAAGAAAAATTAGATGAGCACACAAAAAATTGTTTATCTAATAAACCATTAAAAGTTGAAATGCCAGGTGAAGAAAATTTATATATTTTCAAAATTATCGATTTACACAAAAAGTTCCATTTGTTATATATGCTGATTTTGAACGTTTACTTTTAAAAATGGATAATTGTGAACCAGATAGCGAAACACCATATACACTGAAATAACAAAAACATGAACTGAATGGTTTTTTATCATATTATATATATATATATATATATATATATATATATATATATAATAAAAAACCATATATATATATATATACGCAAATTATTAAGATCCTGTTGTTTATAGAGGACCAAATTCTCATAAAAATTTATAGAATGTATAAAACAAGATGTTGAAGAAACTGGAAAGAAATATTCTGAAATTGAAGAAATGAAACCACTCGATCTTGATGAATACAAAATGTATCTTAAATCTACAGTTTGTACACTATGTAAATGTCCTTATAAAAAAGATTATTTAACTGGAAAATATATACAAATATATATACAAATAATTCTAATTATTTTTTACTAAATAAATCACTACTTGTTTTAGTATCTTTCTCTTAATGAAATAGAAACAAATTTTATGTCTTTATTCTTATAGCAACAAATCCAGTGAGAATCAGTAAGATCAGAAGTATCTCAATTTATTATTCCACATTTAAACTTTTTGGTGTATCAGGTAATTCATCAGTCATGAAAAAGTAAAGAAAATATTTAATTATTAATTCTTTGTATAATTCTTCTATATCAAAATTAGATAATCGATTACTAAATTATTTGATTATTTCTTCAAAATTTATTTCTATTCCCAGCTCAAGCAGCATTAGAATTGCAGCTACTTCCTTTCTTTTCCATTGTAAAAAATATGTCTTTTTTGTTCTCCTAATCCTTTATTACTTTTTTATTAATTATAACAGTGTTTGAAATTGCTGATGATCCACCAGCTAGCGAACCAGCAGTACATAAATATGTGTACACTACCCATAGTAATTCCACCTTGGTGTTTTGTTTCTTTTTCATAAGGTGCACAATTACTTTTTACAATGCATATGGATGATGTTATGAGTAAATTAGCCTCAGTTTTCATATCTCTCTGTTTTTTAACATCAGTTAAAAATTGATCAATACTACATAGTTGATCATTATTGGCCTTAATTTTAATTCCTTTTACTTTAATTTTTCCACTAGGTAACATAGTATAATCAATTCTAAACCTATTCGATTATCTGGCTTAAAATTTAATAAAGAATTTTTTATAATCCCCAATCACTATCATCCATGCCAAAACCCATATCTAATTTTCTCCTACTGTACATTTGTCCTCTCACTGCAGCTGAAGCTATTTTTTATCCTAATGAAGCATCAGAAGCATGCAGTCTTTCTTTTGAAAATAATTGAAATTATTTGTCACCTTTATATTTTTTTCTAAGTCTTCATTATCTCTGTAAGCAGTACCACGATTTTACAAGTTTTATCTAAAACCACTAAGTTTATTAGTTAACATTTGAGTTATTTCAGGTTTTTCATTATGATAATCTTAATTTCCAGCAAAATTTTCTCTACAGATTACTGCTTAGCTATCAATTTATCGATGAACATCATTCATCCACACATATTCAACTATTTTTTCTGTATATTGTTTTAGTAAATCTTCACCAACTTTTTCAAATGAATCATTAACATTTCTTTCTGAAAACCTAGGAACATTTGCGTTTATCAAATAATTGTAATTATTTTCTTTCCTTGATTTTATTTTACTCTGATTATTAACGGAATATCCAGCATTTGAGTAATATAAAATTCTAACATAATTTAATAAATTAAGAGAATCAAATTCCTTACCTAAATCATCCATAGTTATTTATTTTTTAGTTAAGAGATTTATTAATCCATCTGTTCTTCATATCCTTTTTCTCCAATTTTTAAATTTATCACCATTGAATTCTACTGGTAATTTACCAATATATTTAGAAGTACCAACAGGATAAACTTTATCTTCACAATGATTGATAAATTCTAACATTTATTTTTTTAACATTTTTGCCTCTTAATTTTGTTATTTCTTCCATATGATTCTGTAATAATTTATTTATTTCTTATTCACTTAATATATAGTCTCTTTTATCACTTTCCTATTCTTGATATTTTGGTTGATCTAAACTTTCAGAATAAGTGTACAAATTATTAATTTTTTTCTGATTTAGGCATTCTGTAGCTACAATATAATTATTGATAATTAATGTTGTTTTTTGACAACCACTTGGTACTATTATTGCACTCAAATTGGTGAAAGTTTCCCACATTAATTTTTTAATAATTTTCCCCAATTAATATTTTTGGTTCCCAATATGTCATTTATTTGCATCAACTTTATTAATATAAACGAGTAGATCATTTCAACTGAGTGATATTTCAACTGTTCAGTTAAAAAGACTGTGTAAGTAGGCTGTTTATATTTTCTTATTGGCAATGTTACGTAGCACTCTGTATGAAAATCACTGGCTGTGCTGTGTGCGGTCTGTGGCTAGTCTGCATTGTTGTCTGCCATTGTAGAGTTGGGTAGCTGGATGTTAGCAGCGCATAGCGTTGCACTGTCAGAGGTGAGCCGCCAGCAGTGGTGGATGTGGGGTTTTTTGGAGTTTTGAAATTTGTAAGACAGGATGTCAATTATGTCTATTAAGGTAAATACATTGTTTGTTCTCTATCAAAATCTTTCATTTGCTAACTATGCCTATCAGTAGTTAGTGCCTTCAGTAGTCTGACTCTTTTATTTAGCTGGCAGCAGTGGCGCTCGCTGTATTTCAGTGGTTCGAGTAACGAAGATTTTTGGTGAGGTAAGTGATTTGTGAAAGGTATAGGTTAATGCTAGTCAGGGCCATTCATTTGTAGAGATTTTTGAAAGTCAGATTGCGTTGCACTAAATAAAATATTGTGTGTCAGTTTAAGCACAGTCTTGTATAATTGTTTTAAGGGGACGTTCCATATGTCGACCCTTAGCCGAGGATACCTCACTGGAATCTTCTGATTTTTCTTCTAGCTTGTGTAATTAGTGTAGCTTTTGTTTATTGCTAGCACATAATTATAGAGAGAATTTCCTTTGTAGTTGTAGTTATTCATTGTTGTACAGTAAAACAGTTGTGGCATGCATGTAGATTTGCACCAAGTATTTCGCAGCTGCGCTTGCAATTAACTAGATATTATTTTCAAAGCTATGTTAATGTGTTTTGTTATTTTGCTCTTCAAATTGTGCTTTTCTGTGTTGTCGTGCGAAATATTGTGACAATAATGGCGTGTGAAAAACGTAATACTAGGCTTCAAAGTAAACTGAGAAATGACAGTGAAGACGAAAGCAGTGTGTTAGCGCCGCAGAGTAATGAATTAACTAATGTTCAAAGTATAACTTGGTAATTGTGTATAGGGAAGTGGAGCAGGCTGCAAATAATGGTGTAGGCAGTGAAGCAATTAGTGAACAGGGAAGCATTATCGATCGATCGGTCGGCAACAGCTCGCCTCAGGAATCTGAAATGACAGAACACAATATTGCAAATACTGTAGACTCAGGTTTTGGGTCCTCACCGTTTTCTCAAATGACTCAAGACACATTTTCTGCTTGTCAAAACGTGAATGTTGCCGGTGAAAATTCACTGCCAAAAAGCATAGAGAAACACATTCCAGACACTAATACATTATTATTGCAATTAATGCAGCAAATGAAACATAATCAGACACAAACACAGCAACAGTTAGACACAATGGAACAAAATCTTCAAAAGTTAGACACAATGGAACAACACCAGAGACAAACACAGCAACAGCTTCAAAAGTTAGACTCATTGGAACAAACTCTTGAACAAACACGTGAAGATTTAACTACTGAGTTACATAAAATCGAATCGAAATGTCAAAAAGTCTGTAACGACGTAAAAACACAAATTTGTGAGCATTTCCAACCTATTTTTTCGCGTCATGAAAATGCATTACAGAATCACGAAGCAGACATAAAAGAACTGCAAACTATTGTTCATGAAAATCGTGACACCTTGCAAGCCAAAATGGCTCAGTTGCATCTACCGATTCGGTTACGCAACTTGCAAAAACTCAGGAAAACTTAAAAGACACAGTAGATACGATTTCAACACAAATGGACACTCTGAAACTTGGTTCAGAAAAACACACAGAGGATATAATTTCACTATCGGATAAAGTAGCCGAACTTTCAGATCAGTTCACTAACTTATCTACAATGGTAGATGATGATCTGAATGACACAAGACCTGTAGCCTTCACTGACACTGAAGAGTATGAACAAATTAGAAAATTCAAACAAAATCAGTATCAAATTAATACGCAACACCAAAGAGAAATCTGGGAAGCACAAGATCAGCTGACACAGGTAATACAAGAATTACATATTTCAGAGGACACTCGCGCCCCAATACGGGAAGAGGGACATAGAAATACGGAACAGCCACAAAATAATAACACAGCGCATTTCGGAAATTATGAAAGAAATTGGCAAGGTGCACCGAATTTTGAGATGGATCCGCCGAAACGACGTAACAATGACCGACATGCGACTCGCCGGCATGATGATTTTGACTATAAGCTGTTTATTACTACACGTAAATTTAAAACATTTAAGAATTCTGACAACGACATTCATCCACAAGCGTGGCTCCATCAATTCTCTCATTGTTTTCCTCCCAACTGGTCATTAGAGCATAGATTAGAATTTATGTGTGGCTACTTAGAGAATGAACCAGCTGTGCGAATGCAATCAGTCATTCACGATAGCCACAGTGAAGGAGAACTTTATCATGGGTTCCTCTCAGCATATTGGTCTCAAGCTACACAAGACCGAGTAAAACGTAGCATCATGATGATGAAACACTTTGAACAATCTGAATTTTCCAGTCTTGTCAAATATTTTGAAGACATGTTGCATAAGAATCAATATCTTTCAAACCCATACAGCCATTCAGAACTCATCCGCATTTGCTTAATGAAATTGCCTAAACGTTTAAGAAATATTATCTTGGCAGGGCGTTGCAAAGACGACATTGAAGATTTCCAGGGACTCTTACAAGAATTAGAAATTGACACAGACAGTCGCGGGATGCAAAAACAGGAAAACAATCACTACAGGTCACATCCGTCACAATTCCGTGACGACAGAAACAATAACTGGACACGACAAGTCTATTCTTACAACGCAAATCGTGACCAAAACAGACACCACCCATATGACAACCACTGGCAGAGTAATAATAGTTACAGAGAAAGATCGCATTTCCGTAGTAATGAATATGACAGAGATTACCATAGAAACAGACAATATGGGAACAAAAACAATCATTATCAAGGGAGACAGAATAACTTCAGACGCAACAGTTCAGCTCGCAGTTACGATTCAGGAAGAAATTCCCCACCACGTGACCGGCAAGAAAGAAACTATGGAATCTACCGACATGACGACAGACGATATAATCGTAAGGACAGACATGAATTGCATCAGAACTGGCAAGCCTCAAACAGGGCAGGGACTTCTCATCAAGGTGAATTTGTAGAAGTTAGGTCTCCTAATCCCAATAACGACGCACGCCAACGAAGAGATAGCAGACAATGACCCACACCGCAGGCAGCCACGTGCGCCAGTTGGCTCAGAGAAAATAACATAGACGCTAACATTGAGAAAAATTCCAGTATTCTTTACCAATGTATACCGTATGATATTTGCGTTCAAGTTGAAACTCTGTGTACTAGGAAGAGTAAAGGTTTATACCACATATCACATGTAAAACCGTTTATTGAAAGATAATCTGCTTTTTAACTTTGTCTTTGCCATAAAACTTTTCACTTCACATTTCTAGTATGCATTGTCAGACTTAGAAACTGTTACCATGCAACAATGTTTGAAGTTAAATATCCAGTCAAGAACCAAGAGAACTTATTTAAACAGAAATTACGAACGCCTTGTTATTGGGAACAGAGGACACAGTGTTATTGTGTGTGTACATTCTTGCTTGTTAGTTGCACGATTACGTAACGACTATATGGCTCACATACTTAGAACATTTACCAGTACTGCTAATGAGATTTTAATGAAACATTTGGGTTTACTTGAAAATACATTCTGGATTTAAAGTACTTTCTGTGAGATACCAGATGACAGCTACACGATTTTATCACGACGCTACTAATGAGTGACAATATACAATGTTGCTTTTGCAGCGTTTCTGTTTTATATCTGCACAGTTTTTCTGTATTATTCTCGAAAGTAAAACATGTTTTAGTAGTCACTTTTGTGGTATAGCTACAATGAGACTGCCTTTTCCGTAGTACAACAATACATTACAGCACAGTACTTTCATCATCACGGCAATAAGCGTAATAACTAAGATATCTATACGCAAAGCATTTCACTTTTGTTTATGATGAGGTAAGTACATTGACTTCTGCAGAACTTACCTTACAGAGGACGATAACTACGACACTTGGCACATTTTTTACCCTTAAGTAATGACAGAGATTACGTTACAACAAGACGCACAATTTAGTGCGGCAGTACACGTATTTGAGTGATTAATTTTGTATTTAAAACATTTATTTTTAGAGATTTTTGAATTACAATGATACAAAGGTTTTCCGTGATACATTTCATTCCATTGCTGTAATCGGTAACACCTGAGGATATAATTACATTAATCCTCATGGGGGTACACGCTTACTTTGTGTACCATGTGTTTGGCAAGCACAAGGAGCCCTAGCTAATATGGTATTTGCTTATACAACTTTACACATCGGTACCATATTTCTCTAACACATAAATTACACAGCTATTTGATCATTTAACTGAGAGAGACAAACATGTTTTTTTACTACGTCAGTGACTGATGTTTACGCAATTACACAGTTGGATAACTTCACACTTATGAAATTGTATTTTGTCTGTACTTTGTGAACTGTTCATATTTTTTCGGAACCATTGTGATATTACGAGAGCTTTGAATGGTGTATTTGCTATGGGATCATGATTTTTAAAGTACATTTGAGGTAGATAACACTATTGAAACGAGCAGAGAATTTTTCTTAGGTCTTGAAATTATTGAAAGAAGCTGTGACGATTTTGAGATGTGATTGATCTGTTATAATGTTATTATTACGATGACGATGTGTATTATGCCATCGAGGTATGTTTATGATCAATAAGCTGATGCTGTATGAGGAATTTGATTATGCTACATATCGGTTATGATGAAATATTGTAGAAGTATCGACGATATGTATATGTATAATAAGGTAAGGAATAATGAGTAGTGGTTAGGGATTCTGATTTGTGGAAAAGGTTGTTGGAAACCAAGAATCGTACTTTAAGAGTTATGAAATGTGTCTAAATGAGTGAATGTATCACAATGCCAACGAATATTTTTTGGACACTGTTATATTTATAGGATTTTGATTCTACACATTTGTAACGCAAATTCTAAACCTGTGAATTTTTTTATATGAGACTGCCACTGTAGCGGAAACTGCTGTTGTAAATATTTCAGTAAGAAAGTTAAGTGACCACCTGCACGTAATGCGTCGTGGGCAGCCAGCTGCGCGAGTTGCCTGGAAAAATGCATTAGTGTGTACCTTTCAGAGGCACAGGTAGAAAAAAAAAGGGGCCATTATCCTCGCTATTGACATTTCTTTGTCGAAAGCATCGCAAATACGACACGCTCAAACTTGAAAACATATAATTACACTGTGGAGCTCTTAATTTATGATATTTACTAAAATGCCTAATGAAATGATGAGAAACATTTTACATCTATTGTTTTCCTAGTTGAGAGATTTGCTCATTTTGTTTAATATCTAGTTTCTAGCTGCACTGCAGCATTGGTTAATATAGAATGTTATAGATGTACTAATAGAAATATTTTGTGTCTATAGATCCAGTAAATACTAATTTTGTAATATACTTCCCAAAAAATGAGGGAGCACAAAGACATTTCCCTTCACACGAACTGCATACATAATTTACTTTTCAAGTACTTGGTAATTTTTATGGTAGAATAAGTTGTGGTGCACCACTTTAATTATATAGACATGTGAATAGACATTTCCCTTATCTGCATTGTTGTCTTTAGTGTAATATTTTTTTCTGCTTGAGCTATGTCATGTTTAGATATAAGTTACTGCATTTGCTGCTGCTGTTTGCGAGGCATAGTGCTACTAAATTTCACTTTACATTACTCTGTTAAGCCATTTTTACTACGAATTTATTTTTCTTGTTTGCTGCACATTGCCTTATATTAGTTGTAATATTGCAATTGCTTTGCTAATTTCTATAATGCTGCTTGATTTGCAAATCTGCATTTTTTGTCATTGCTGTTTGTGTTAATTGTTTTGTGCTGCTGCATTGCCTCGTTCCTTAGTTTAGCATCTGAGCTGAGTAGATTTAAGTTAGCTTAAGATGGGGTGGGCTATATAAGAGAACGAGTTGTGATGAATTGGAAGAAATGTATTGAGAAGCTATAAGAAAATAGTTTGGCCAAAAAAAAAATAGTATTTTCAAAGAGGACATGAGCAAAAAAGTAGGGTTTAGGGACAACAGGTTTAGGTAGGATTTTCTTGGAAATAAATAATAGGTAAGATAATTGAAAATAAATGAGGTAAGAAATATGTGAACATATAAATACAGAAAGCATGCTTGGATAGGATTTTTTTGGTGGAAACAAATGTTGAAATAAGACAAAAGATCTATGGAATGAAGTTTTAGGTTGGACTGCAGTACCAAATGTCACACTGAAAACAAACCCTGTCCTGTATTTTTGTGTTATTACACTATGTGAATTTGTGTATTTCCTGTCTTTATGTGTTTAGCTGATATGAGTTACATTGTAGAATTTTTCTAATACTATGTTATTTACTTTGTAAAGATGTTTAGACATTATTTATCTGTTCTGTTTTGTTGCTCATATGTGAAGTTGATGTTTCAAAAGTTATTCTGATCTTTACGTATGTACTTATGTCATAATTCTTGTAACAGTGACGTGTATGTTTATTTCTATTCTTTTATAAAGCCTGTTTCACTACAAATGCTATCTGTACTATTATGTTCTTTAATGATGTATTTTGTACGTTTGTTATTGTATTCTTATCTTATAAAATTGTAATTGATACCAGTTAATCATATTATTAACTTGTAAGTTACATTTCACTGCACACGTTTCTGTTGGTCATAGTATATGGACAATATGTGAGAAGTAGGGACTGATAGTGTTTGCACTTGTGTTAATAATTCAGCAAGGGACTGGATAACAGCATTGCTGGTTCTAAGGACAATTCCAAAAACTTTGTGAGTGCACAAGTGGTGGTTATGGACTTGCTATATTATCCGCAAGACTCTTCAATGGTGATTGTGCACCTGCACAGTCACAACAGAGGGCTGCTGGCCATCTCTACAAGGACTACAGTGGGTCTGCATCTTTGATGACCCACCAATACCACAATCTCTACAAGGACTACAGTGGGTCTGCATCTTTGATGACCCACCAATACCATTATTTCTACAAGGACTGCAGTGGGTCTGCACCTCTGGTGGCCCACCAATACCGTAATCTCTACCAGGACTACAGTGGGTCTGCTCTGTGATGACCTGCCTACCAATATTCTTCAAAACTTCGAATGACTCGGCTGTGGGTTTTCTCTGTTGTGACCCATTGTCTGCATGTCGAGAGTCAGCACTGTCTTTCCGTTAGAAGGACAACACTACTTCTTCAAGACTGCATGGAAATCCACTACTTCTGTGTGCATTTTCTTTTAGAGCTCAGACTTTGAGAAAAACATTGCGACTTTACTGTGATGAACGATCAGGACTGTCTTTATGGAATGTGAGAAAATTTTAGCTTTTGACCAACATTGTATCAATATGTGTGTGCATTTGATTTATTTGTTATTGTAATTGTGAAAAAATTTTAACAAATATGTATTGGCCAGTGCCCAAAACAACTTGTAAAATTTTTTGTGGGGAGCATGGGGGCTATGTAAGTAGGCTGTTTATGTTTTCTTATTGGCAACGTTATGTAGCGCTCTGTATGAAAATCACTGGCTGTGCTGTGTGCGGTCTGTGGCTAGTTTGCATTGTTGTCTGCCATTGTAGTGTTGGGCAGCTGGATGTTAACAGCGTGTAGCGTTGCGCAGTTGGAGGTGAGCCGCCAGCAGTGGTGGATGTGGGAAGAGAGATGGCAGTGTTTTGAAATTTGTAAGACTGGATGTCAATTATGACTATTAAGGTAAATACATTGTTTGTTCTCTATCAAAATCTTTCATTTGCTAACTATGCCTATCAGTAGTTAGTGCCTTCAGTAGTTTGAATCTTTTATTTAGCTCGCAGTAGTGGCGCTCACTGTATTGCAGTAGTTCGAGTAACGAAGATTTTTGTGAGGTAAGTGATTTGTGAAAGGTATAGGTTAATGTTAGTCAGCGCCATTCTTTTGTAGAGATTTTTAAAAGTCAGATTGCGTTGCGCTAAAAAAAATATTGTGTGTCAGTTTAAGCACAGTCTTGTATAATTGTTCTAAGGGGACGTTTCATATATTGGGATGTAGATTGTTCGGTTGACTACTTCTGCACATTTGCTTCATTTATTTATTTGAGTGAAGATCGATTGTGGTGTGTTGGATACACGCTTGTCTGTTCTCTAGACCTGGGACAGACCTTAGTTGACGTGTAAATTATAGCCAAGATCTCAAATATGTTGCATGACTGAGACCGGTATTCGAGAGTGGAAATATTATTTTGCGTATGTTTCGAGTTAGTCAGTGGTTTACAACATGGTGCACATAGATAAAGTTCGGCTTTTGTAGAGAATTAGTTTGAAGTCTACATCTTGGGAATTATGATGAACTAGTGATTGGTAGGGTGTAGCCTAGTGCATGATATTGAGAAGTACAGCTAAAATGGTGTAATGTTATCGAGAAAGTACATGTCTTCTTGCAGTCTATGAGTCTGAGGATGTTTGTAGAAAAGCGAACAGACAAGGAAGGAGAGACAGTAAGGCGTTTGTGGTGAGGGGGAGCGATACTGAATTTGTAAAAAGAGTTCTGACGGTGACTTAGGTCTGCTGAAGTAAGAGGGAAGATTAGCTCTGAGTGTCGGGTCTGTAGAGAGAAAGAGCAGGTTGATGGTGCTTTCCTATGATTGGAGAGCATTGCAGTATATAGACGCTGTAGGAATAGGATATTTTTTTCGCATGCTGTAAAGATATACTGGATAAGTGCACTGTTTTGTGTCAAATGTGTATATACTGTATTGTAAAGTTACAGCGGTTTACATTGTGTAGCGTTTGTATATATTGCATTGTAAAGTTAATATTGTTTATGTTATGTGATGAATAGAGAGGAAGTCGTAAGGACGGTAGAGATATTTCCAGAGTAACAGCGGTCAAGAGAGTGTATTTCCGATAGTTAGTTCGTTGTGGAATGCCAATCAATTGAGACTGCGATCATAAGATTTAACTGTAAGTATAATGACATCAACGACTCCGATATTAGAGAGTGCGAATATCATTTTTTGGTCTGTTTGTTTCTAGTTACTCAGTGGTTTACAGGATGCTGTACTTAGAAAAATTTTGGTGTGTTCTTGTAGTCTATGAGTCTGGAGATGTTTTGTAGAAAAAAAGCTAGCAGGCAAGGAAGAAGAAGAGACAGTAACGCGTTTGTGTTGAGGGGAAGCGATCGCCGAATTTGTGGAACAGTTCTGGGAGGGACTTCCGTCCGTTGATGTAGAAGGGCTCTTTACCGCTGAGTGTCGCATGTTTAGAAAGAAAGAGCAGGTTCACTGTGCTTCCTTAGGAATGGAGAGAATTGGGGCATGTAGTCGGTATTGTAAAGTTACTGTGTCTTACAATGTGTAGGGTTTGTATATAATGGATTGCTCATGTTATGGGATGAGTAGAGAGGATGACCGCGCGTGTGTGTGTGTGTGTGTGTGTGTAGATTGAGGGGGCTGTGGAGGTAATTTAGCGATCTCTGTAAAAGTAAGGAAGTAAGGACAGAAAGCCTCAGAAAGAAAAGCAGGATAGTACTTCGATAACAGGTCCTTAGGAAATTAGGCCAGTAAATTCGATAGGAAGGGATAAGAATGATTAATCGGTTGTGCTGGGATATAGGAGGGTTGAGAACATTTGCGTATGTTGAGAGCTGGAAAGGTAGGAGGTTAGGAGCTCATTCAGTATTATTTAAGTGAACAAGTTCTATTAGGGTAAGAATTTGAATTTACAAATAAGCTGAGAAAACACGAAAGCGAGCGTTAACTATGTTTGGGGGGCACTATACAATTTTGGAGAGGTTGACTGGGCTCTTATTTTTTTTTTTTTTTTACATTGTCAGATGGTCGTTTTAGATGTGAGGGGAGGGAAGCGCTGGGATGTGTGCGGACGGTGTGTGTGTGTGAACTCGCTCTCGGCTATTCTGACAACAGACGTGAAGGTGGGGATGTGTCGCAAATAGGCCGGCAAGCAATGGAATGCGGCCTTAACATGTATGTTGGACCGCACTGAGTTAAATGGTGACAGACGACGCGCGCGGCCTGGCTTGGATAGGCACATTCGGCGTGTAGGTGATATGAATTTCTCAGGTGTTAGGTGTGAATGCGGCTGCCATCAAGTCATGTTTGAGGGGTCGAACAGAGACCTTTGAGCGAATTGAGAGCTGTCGGACGTGTGACTTAGTGTGGGACAGGTTGATTGCGCGCGTCTGTTGAGTTATTTTGCTATGCGTTATTTGGACAGATTACGAGTACTGATGGTGTTTATAGTTATGTGTACTGCATTGTTTAGGAGCAGTTTGATATTGTGCACTGAAATTAGGAGCTGTTTGCGTGTCTGCCGACTGTGCAACATGACACCAGGTACATCAAGGCGAGTGTTTTTTGTATGAGAGTGATAGATATACTCGATGCCTAAATAAAATGTACGTTAAGTATTTGTGGGACGATATAGAATATGAGAGAGTTCGAGTTGGTTCTTATTTTTTCTACTTGGAGGTTTTGTTAGATCAAATTGCTGAGGCAAGTAGCTACGAGAGCACGAGGGATGTGATTGCAGCATATCTCCGTCTCTCAGCGGTTAACTACGGGTGGGGCGAGCGGTGTACTCGGCTTAGGTACTGGGGGTGTGCTCTGGCCATGTCCTAGACCGTGTGGATTGAACAACAGTATTCGGGTCATAGTTTAGCTAGAATATTTACAGAGGAGTATGTCCGACGCGAGTATAAAGGTTCAGGCTGTGACGTGGGCGGTCTCGCCCTCGTGGTGTGTGAGAGATCGTTTGCCACAATTTTCTTGTGTTGGTAGCAAAACACAAACTGACCATCAGAATTCAAGCTTGGCTTATTTGTATAGACAAAATGTGATATAAGTTAACGTAGGTTAGTACAGGTTAGTGCACATTAGTAAACGGAAGTACATATTGGTACATGTTAGCCAACGAACATGGGTCGGTAAAGGGACGTGGTGGTCGGTAGGGACTTTAACTATTTCATTTCAAGTCCAGGTGGGCGTGGCAGTGGCGAAAATTGATTCCAAGTCTAGGTGGACGTGGCAGTTTTCCACATCAGAGAGGTTAATTAATTGATCAAATTAATTAAGTAGTCATGCGAACTTTGTTATATTCACTTGCGGAAGTACTAAGCTAGGTGCGCGCAATGGCTCATGTGTACGGATGTGTGTTTTCGTGACGATCTTGGATTGGGTAAGCGCAGAATATGGATTGAATAATGAGAATCGGGTGATCAATTAACTTAGCGAGGGACGTCGTGGCGAGCGCATGTGCTGGACAACCTGTTGTGACGTGATGGAGGATTTCACTCTCGAGCAAACTTTGGCGCCAAACGTGCGGCAGGGCGTTCTTTGTCGACCAGGTGCTGGATCAACCGACCAACCGTTATGAAGTCGGCAGGTTCCAACCTGTCCAGCGAACAGCTTTGGCGCCAACTGGTCGGTGGGGGCGGACTCCACTGTCCACGAAAACATGTTTACATCGCTGGACCACCGGGGGCCTGCGACCCGAGTCGGCGCCAGTAGGCAGTGACGTGAGCGGCCGCTGGACCGGCAGTGGGCGCGGACGCATCAGACGGCCGTCACGTGAGGCGACCGCTCGCTTGCCGGTGGCGCGCGGTCCGGCACGGGTCGGCGACGACCATATGAACTAATTCAGTTGGACTGGAGGCTTCGTGGCGACTGGACTGCGATCTCTAAGATGTGTACTAACTCTATTGGAGAACAAGTGATGACGGTACTGTTTGAAATAAAGACTTCAGTCCTTTTCCCACGAATTCACAGCAGGTGACATACGTTAGTAAAAGTGCACTTCATTAGTATTTGACACGATTTTCGTAGCTTAGGAGTGAAACAACAAGTGAGGGCGAAAAATTAAAACTTCGAAGGATGAGGTGTACTTAGGTTAGTGAACCTGGCCCAATTGGTCTCTTTCTTTTCGTAGGTGTGACAGATTATCGTGTTTGAATTTGAATTTGTGAGAGATTTTTTGTTATGGAAGTAAGGGAATTGGCTTTCTTGCTGCAAAAATCAACCATCTTCAATAAATAATAATAAATCATAATAAATGCTAATAAATAGTAGTAAATGATAATAATAATAAATAGAAGTACGGTTTTCCAGAGATTATGGAGTGTGAATTTGAACATGGTACGATTTTCTATGTTAGTGGAGGTAGGCCAGTAATAATAAATAATAATAAATGATAATAAATAATAATAAATAGTGGTAATAAATAATAATAAATGATGAATGATATGAATAATAATAAAGACAAGTACGGTTTTGCAGGCATTATCGTTTTGGAATGTGAATTTGGCGTGAATTTTCTCGTGTAGGTAGGCCAATAATAATAAATAATAATAAATGATAATAAATGATAATCATTGTTCATAAATGATAATCAATAATAATGAATAATAATAAAGACAAGTATGGGTTTGCATGCATTATCCTGTTGGACTTGGAATTTCGCGCCTATTTTTTCTGGAGGCTCAGGTTAGTGGATGTAGCCCAATTGGTCTATTTTCCCGCCAAAATTCAAAATTCCCGCCATTTTTTCTGGAGGTTAGGTTAGTGGACATAGCACAATTGGCCTATTTTCCCGCCAAAAGCAGCCATATTCGATGACGTCATGCACTGTTGCCAAGTCTACATGCCGCCATCTTGGATGACGTCATCGCCGCCATCTTGAATAAATTTGGCAACAATGGAATGTGGGGCTGCACTCTCTTAGTCCCACTACTCGTGGTAGTTGACAGGAAATCATCTCGTGAAACTGAAGTTATATCCAGGGTTCCCCAGAAAAATTTATTGGCCCTCTGCTGTTGGTAATCTTTATAATATGATTTGAGAGACAATCTGAGCAGCTTTCTTACATTGCTTGCAGATGATGCCTTCGATTGCCGTTTAGCAAAATCATCAGAAGATCAAAATGAATTACAAAATGATTTGGACAAGATATCTGCGAGGCGAGAAAAGTGGAAATTGATCCTAAAACTGTGATGTCCTCCATGTGAGTAATGAGAACGTTACGTCAAATTTCGGTCGGTCAATAAATCATACAAATTTAAAGGCTTTCGGTTGCACTGAGTACATAAGGATTACAGTTAAGATCAAATTAAACTGAAATCCTTACAGAGGAAATGTGAGGAAGACGAGACAAAGAAGGTGTTTTACTGGCAGAACACTTAGAAGGTGCAACAAATCTACTAAAGATACCGCACACACCACGCATTTCTGTCCTCTTCTGGAGTATTTCTGCGTAGTTATGGGATCTTACCAGACGGAGCACATCGAAAACATTGAATGAATGGCTACTTGTTTTGTATTATCACGAAATAGATGAGACAGTGCAATGGATGTGATAAGAGAGTTTGGGTGGCAATTATTAAGACAAAGACTTTTTCATTTTCTCGTCATGATATTTCAGTCCCAACTTTCTCCTCAAAATTCCGAACTATTTTGTTGACTCCCATCTACAAAAATTAAATTTGTGGTAAGGTCTTATGGGAGCAAACTGCTGAGGTCATTGGTCCCTAAGCTTACGCACTACTTAATCTAACTTAAACGAACTTACGCTAAGGACAACACACACACCCATGCCTGAGGGAGGACTCGAACCTCCGACGTGGGTAGGGGGTTACCGCGTGGACCACGACAAGACGCCCTGGACAGTGTGGCTACCCAGTGCGGCCCCATCTTCAAAGAGACAAATGACCATCACCATACAATAGACAAATGAGAACTCGCACGGAAGGATGTTGGTATTCCTTTTTTCCCAGGTGCTTTTCGAAAGTGGAACGCTAGAGAAATACTCTGAAAGCACACTGTGCAAACACTTACGTCTGAATCGCAGAATAATAGTCTTGAAGTAGATGTAGACTTCTTTCCACACTGACACCCAGTCACGGTACGATTCAGATTGCAATTTCCGACAGTGGTTCAATCCTAACTCGGAAAATATCGTAGACGTAGTGCGACTATAACTCTCTGAAAGCACTTCGCAAATCTTGGAGAATAATAATCAATCGGGATTGTCAGAAAAGTTCAGTTTTCTAGGGAGATGCTGTACATCTTGAGACAACAAAGGCATAAAAAATATTTATGAAGAACATAACCGTTTACCTTGAGAGTGGCGAAATGGTATTTGCAGTCGAGGCATGTACATTTCTCAATCATCAGTGCCGTCCTGAAATCAAGGGAACGGTGGAACTGCCGGTGTCGCCGAGGCTGTAGTTGACAGAGCAGCCGGTTTTACTCCTTTCGGGCTGTGAACTGTCGAAAGGAGTATTTGCTAAAGCTCTTGTTCCAGAGCAACCATCTGATTATGCTGAATAGCTAACTGATGCTGTAGCTGTGTCAGCTGCGCCACAATATTGCCTTATACATGATATCTACACAGTGAGTCCTAGATACCAGCTCGAATTGTAACAACGTGATACACGTCTCGTTTATCTAATGTAATGTACAAGAACAGTGTTGCATAAAGTTCCAAGATGCTACTCCAGGTGGGTGTAAAATGAATGTGCGCGATGGATAATACTGGATGCGAAAATCAAGATTTGGCTCCGTCGGACTACCCCCTAAAGCAAATCTTAGGATCTCTCAATTGTGATATTATTTCCTCCTTCCTGCCGTTTAACATATAAATTACTACATAAACATAAATGAATGGTTAAGGGAACTAGTAAGTACAAAATGATAAATGTAGTTTCTGCTTATACATTTATTGTAGATTAAAAACCCTTTTATATATTACGAATGTATATATATATATATATATATATATATATATATATATATATATATATATATATATATCAACGTCGAATGGACATAAAGAGATACGAATGAATTTTGTAACTATATTACTTTTGAATACATTGTGGGAGTGAACAGTGATCAATGTTGTTGCAAATATTTACTATCAAAAACGGTCTTGATCACAAATTATTTATTGCGGTGACCAGTTTCGACCACAACTGTTGTCATCTTCAGGCAAATGAGTAAGAACCTCCTTCTGGTGGTAAATCATTACTCAATGATTTACCACCAGAAGGAGGTTCTTACTAATTCGTCTGAAGATGACCACAGTTGTGGTCGAAACCAGTCACCGCAATAAATAATTTTTGATCAAGACTGTTATTGATAGTAAATATTCTTAACTATATGATTGACCAAATTGCCCAAACCTGCCCCCTTTTTATAGTTACGCGATCTAATACAAATTACGCGAGACGACAGACATCATCTACGTTCCAAACACTAGAAGACAATACTTTCAAAGATGATCTACAGTGGTGTGCAATCTCAGTGGAAATAAAACTTACGTGATCACAGCTGTTTCGCTTTATAGACCTTGAAACGTCCCCTTAGAAAAATTAACGTATGCCTGTGCTGATAAACCTCTTACATTACATGATTTTCAAACCGCAGAGCAGAACTGAACGTACTCAGACATTTCACTCTTTACCTATTCTGTTCACAACTAAACTGTCACACAATATTTTCAGCCCAACGCAATCTGACTTTCAATAATCCCTACAAAAGAATGGCCCTGACTAACATTAACCTATACGTTTCACAAATCACTTATCTCACAAAAATCTTCGTTACTCGAACTACTGCAATACAGCGACCGCCACTACTGCCAGCTAAATAAAAGATTCAAACTACTGAAGGCACTAACTACTGATAGGCATAGTTAGCAAATGAAAGATTTTGATAGAGAACAAACAATGTATTTACCTTAATAGTCACAATTGACATCCAGTCTTACAAATTTTACTGTCTCTGTCCAGGTCATCCGCTCTCAAAACTCCGCCATCTCTCTCCCCACATCCACCACTGCTGGCGGCTCACCTCCAACTGCGCAACGCTACCCGCTGTTAACAGCCAACTGCCCAACACTACAATAGCAAATTCCAACAATGCCACCCAGCCACAGACTGCACACAGCACAGCCAGTGATTTTCATTCAGAGTGCTACGTGGCGGTGGCGTTACCAATATAAGAACCTAAACAGCCTACTTACAACCTAATAAGCCGAAGCAATTAGCAATATCACCATATGTACTGCGTACGGTGCGTCGGAGTGATGGTTCTCGTACACGTCTGCGACGATAGAAGAACTGCAGCCACAAAATAAAAAAACTCTTTCAAACACAGAAGGCGGACCTTTGACTAGTATCATCCAATACTGTCTTCTCCTCTCTGTGTTCTACAGACAACAAACGCGAGCTTTTCCACCCAGGGCCTGAGTTACACCTGCCGTTTCATTTCCACTGGCGTTCCAACCTCTACTAGTATAGGCAACCATTCGTTACGCCGTTTTGATAATAAAGGCACCCCATCACCTTTCATGCAATAAGCCTTAACAACTATTTACAAGGTGTATGTGAAAATGTCAGTCTTCTTTAAATATTCATATATACGATGTAGAGCCTATTAGATGATACCTAATTGCGGATGTAAATAACGGCAAAGTATGTAGATGAGTGCTTGTAAGATGTGAAATTATAGCCACCTTACAAAGTAATAATCCAGTGCACGGAACCAAGTGTAAGCGTAATCATTGATGACGCATACGTCAGAATCCGACCAACACAGGAAACCGTACAGGTCCTTGGACGTAGCAAAACTCGTCGTCGGAGAAGCGGCCGGATCATGGCTTATGACAAGGAAGCATGAGTAAGTCATTCACGTTTTCAGGAAAAGTATTCAAGTGAATGTAAACAGCTATAGACTATGTAAGTGCCGTCATTCTGTTGTAGAATTCTGCAACGCGTATTATGCTGCAGCCCAAAAAGCTCCTTTGTAGGAATCAGCACGTCCTAACGAAAATATTACCTGCTGGCCCCTGTGGCCCAGTAGTTCTAGGGACTTCAGTCCGGAACCGCGCTGCTGCTACGGTCACAGGTTCGAATCCTGCCTCGGGCATGGGTGTGTGTGATGTCCTTAGGTTAGTTAGGTTTAAGTAGTTCTAAGTCTAGGGGACTGGTGACCTCAGATGTTAAGTCCCGTAGTGCTTAGAGCCATTTGAACCATTTGGAAATATTACGAGCGTACAAAATGTCAGGCCAAATTTTGGATTGGAATGAAGAGTTGTCTAGTAAACAGAACATTGCACTCCGTTCTTAGCGGATATAATGTACCTGCAAGAAAGTGTTTAATGATCATTGTTGTTCAATATATAAATTATACGTCGTCATAAGCATTATGAGCCTGTTCGCGACTCATGCTGTCATAGAAATCGTAGTTACAGCTTTGAAGAATTGTAGAGAAATGAAGGAGGACCTGTAGAGAATTGACAGTTGGTGCTGATATTGATAGTTGAGCCTAAACACAAATAAATATAACGTATTGTGCAAAGACCAATTACTATAGCACTACTCCAATGTCGAACAGTCATAGGAAACAATCACAGTCATTAAATATCTAGGAATACGGGAAAGGGGCGATTGAATTTGGCGTTACCACATACAACTAATCATTGGAAACGCAGATGTCAGACTGAGATTCGTAGAAAGAATACCCAGAAATGAAAACCAGCCAACGAAGGAGCTGTTGCTGCTCTCCTTGGGACCATTTAATGGTAGGATTTATAGAGGAAACAAGCAATATCCTAAGAAGAGCAGCTAGGTCTGTCACGTGTTCATTTAGTAAGCGAAAGCGTCACGCCGACGTTCATCCAGCTCAAGAGACGGACGTTACAAGAGAGGCGTTGTGCATCACGGTTGGAAATACTGTTCAGATCCCGAGAACATATGTTCCTAGATGCGCCAATCAACATATAGCTTCCTCCTATAAGAAAGCGAGGAAAAGGTAGTGGCATGCAAAGTACCACACACCGTAAGGAGGCTTACGAAGTGTATACATATAAATATATATGGCACTGTAGATTACATGACAAAAGATTTAATTACACGCTCCTTACAGGGATTGTAAACTTTTGTTGTGAATGCTCCGTCACTCAAATAGGTCAACTTCAGATTGCACTGGCGTCACACAAAGAAGTCAGCATAATTTGATGCTGGTAGGGTTGTGAAATAGTCATTCTCGGTGAGCAAAGGTTTCTCTATAAACATGACGTTCGAGGGCGTTACCTTGCTTGCACTAGACATTCATATGTGTGTTATCACAACGTTCCATACAGTGGTGACGTCTCGTAAATCGTTCAGGTCCAGGAAATGTCGTAAGACCATACAGAATATTCGATAGTTGACCAGATATCATAATGAAATTTAATGGGACATCTAGGGATTCCATACTACATGATGGTGTCGTTGTTGGCGGTATTCGATCACACTGAAACCAGAGCATGGATCAAAGGTCGTAAGAAAATTAGTTGGAGACTGCAAGTCTTTCATCTACTAGCCGATCGTCGACGTAAGAACACACAAGGAAAGAAAAAGAAGAAGGATGTCTATCAAGGCATTATTTCAAGAGTCAGAATGAAGAAAAAGCAGTCACTGCTTTTAATACATTCCCCTGTATCCAATGAGTAATGTGTACCCACTTGTATCCTGGATAACAAAAAACATTTTGCTTTCTATAGATCAACTAGAGAACTCAAAAAGATAAATGGATACGTGAAGTTATTGGGAAATAATGAAGTGAGTGGATCATCATAGCTATAATAGACACATTATCATGATCCACTACGGAAGTACAAGTCTATATGTCTACTAGCTCCACAAGTGATGAGAGATTAAAAGAATGTTTGATTAGACAAAAGAAATCATTCAGTAGGTAAGCAGAGAGGGAAATTTATTTTTTTGTGGAAGGCAGGAAATTGATAATAGGAAAAGAAAGAAAAGGAATGACAGGAGAAGACACGGACTGGAAGAAAGGAACGAAAATGGAAACTACCTCGTAGATATTTGCACAGCCTACAGTTTAATCTTTGCTAACACTTGGTTGAAGAATCACGAAGAAAGGTTGTACACGTTCCAGAAACTTGAAGATACCAGACCGTTTCGTATAGATTATACAATCGTAAGAAAGAGATTTATAAACCGTATTTCAAACTGGTAATAAGTTATGAAATACTTATAACATTGAAGAAACTACAGAAAGGTAGTAAATTAAGGAGATGGGACCTGGTAAGTTAAAGCAACATGATGTTACCGAGGGTCTCAGAGGGAGAAATAGGCAACGACTGACTGAATTAGGCGAAAGAAATAGAAAAGAAGAAGAATGGCTAACTTTATAAGGTGAAATAGTGAAGGCAGCATACTAACAGCTGGGAAATAACCAGGTCAAGTAGGAATCCTTGTATAACACACGAGATCTTAAATTTAATTCATGAAAGGAGAAAATATAAATATGTAGCATGAAGCATGTAAAATGGGTAATATGTGGCGTCTAGTCTACAAACTTTTGTAGACGGCTCTTGAAAAAATTGGGGTACGGCCCACAGCCTCACAGTATGTTTACTACAATTTGAAGTCTGTTTGTCAACAATCAAGACCAGTGCGAAACCATCAGTAACATTCACGAATCTAAGGCTGTAAAGAGAAATGACTTATGCTATCCTTCAATTAGCCATCGAGTATCACAAAAAGTTGTGAGGCAGTTACCCATGAAAATTTTTTACCACTTACCCAGTGATGGGAAGACTCTAATATATACTACAATTAACTTCAAACACGAACTTAAATCATACATAACTGCTTGACAAGTCCTTCTACTCCTTAAATGACTATCTTAATGTGTAATACTATGGTCTCTCTTTCTCTCTCTCTCTCTCTCTCTCTCTCTCTCTCTCTCTGTGTGTGTGTGTGTGTGTGTGTGTGTGTGTGTGTGTGTGTGTGTGTGTGTGCGTGTGTAAGTGTGGGTGGGTATGAGTGGGTGGGTGGGTGTGGGTGTATGTGTGTGAGAGAGACTGTGATTTTGCGTAGAGTTAAGTATAATTTACGTCATGAAAATAAATTAAACGTAGCTTAAAGTTAACACAAAAGACGATCGTATAAATGTTGTGAATGTTGCCATAGATTTCACTGAGGGATTCTACTACATTTGCGAGCCAGTTGACATGTTCCACATCACTGTGAGAGATCACAGCGACCATAAATGCTACATACAAATAACTAAACTAAAATTTCAAACAGTGCGATACGTCGTCCTTATTTTTACCTCGTTTCTTTGTTAGAAACGTTAGTGCAAACTTTCTCTTGTGTTCAATTAAGTTGAAACGTCCCCTTGGAAAAATTTATGAATAACTGTGCTGATAAACCTCTACATTATTTGATTTTCAAACAGCTGAGCAGAACTGAACGTACCCAGACATTTCACTCTTTACCTATTCTGATCAACACTAAACTGACCCACAATATTTTTAGCGCAACGCAATCTGACTTTGAAAAATCCCTACAAAAGAATGGCCCTGACTAACAGTAACCTATACCTTTCACAAAGCACTTACCTCACAAAAACCTTCGTTACTCGAACTACTGTAATACAGCGAGCGCCACTACTACCAGCTACATAAAAGATTCAAACTACTGAAGGCACTAACTACTGATAGGCATAGTTAGCAAATGAAAGATTTTGATAGAGAACAAATAATGTATTTACCTTAATAGTGTTCAAAAGTCATAATATATATAGCAGTTCATGACATCCAGTCTTACAAATTTACTGTCTCTGATGGACACACGTCCAGATCATCCGCTCTCAAAACTCCGCCATTTCTCTCCCCACATCCACCACTGCTGGCGGCTCACGTCCAACTTCATTTAAAATTTCTGCTAGATTAGATTAGATTAGATTGATACTAGTTCCATGGATCATGAATACGATATTTCGTAATGATGTGGAATGAGTCGAATTTTCCAATACATGACATAATTAGGTTAATTTAACAACATACTTAAGTTAATATAACAACTTTATTTTTTTGTGTTTTTTTTGTTTTTCTTTATTTTTTATTTTTATTTTTTTTAATTTTTTTTAAATATTTTTGTTTTTTTCTTTTTTTTCTTAATTTATATCTAAAAATTCCTCTATGGAGTAGAAGGAGTTGTCATTCAGAAATTCTTTTAATTTCTTCTTAAATACTTGTTGGTTATCTGTCAGACTTTTGATACTATTTGGTAAGTGACCAAAGACTTTAGTGCCAGTATAATTCACCCCTTTCTGTGCCAAAGTTAGATTTAATCTTGAATAGTGAAGATCGTCCTTCCTCCTAGTATTGTAGTTATGCACACTGCTATTACTTTTTAATTGGGTTTGGTTGTTAATAACAAATTTCATAAGAGAGTATATATACTGAGAAGCTACTGTGAATATCCCTAGATCCTTAAATAAATGTCTGCAGGATGATCTTGGGTGGACTCCAGCTATTATTCTGATTACACACTTTTGTGCAATAAATACTTTATTCCTCAGTGATGAATTACCCCAAAATATGATGCCATATGAAAGCAATGAGTGAAAATAGGCGTAGTAAGCTAATTTACTAAGATGTTTATCACCAAACTTTGCAATGACCCTTATTGCATAAGTAGCTGAACTCAAACGTTTCAGCAGATCATCAATGTGTTTCTTCCAATTTAATCTCTCATCAATGGACATACCTAAAAATTTGGAATATTCTACCTTAGCTATATGCTTCTGATTAAGGTATATATTTATTAATGGCGTCATACCATTCACTGTACGGAACTGTATGTACTGTGTCTTATCAAAATTCAGTGAGAGTCCGTTTACAAGGAACCACTTAGTAATTTTCTGAAAGACACTATTGACAATTTCATCAGTTAATTCTTGTTTCTCAGGTGTGATTACTATACTTGTATCATCAGCGAAGAGAACTAACTTTGCCTCTTCATGAATATAGAATGGTAAGTCATTAATATATAATAAGAACAACACAGGACCCAAGACTGACCCTTGTGGAACCCCATTCTTGATAGTTCCCCAATTTGAGGAATGTGCTGATCTTTGCATGTTACGAGAACTACTTATTTCAACTTTCTGCACTCTTCCAGTTAGGTACGAATTAAACCATTTGTGCACTGTCCCACTCATGCCACAATACTTGAGCTTGTCTAGCAGAATTTCATGATTTACACAATCAAAAGCCTTTGAGAGATCACAAAAAATCCCAATGGGTGGTGTTCGGTTATTCAGATCATTCAAAATTTGACTGGTGAAAGCATATATGGCATTTTCTGTTGAAAAACCTTTCTGGAAACCAAACTGACATTTTGTTAGTACTTCATTTTTACAGATATGTGAAGCTACTCTTGAATACATTACTTTCTCAAAAATTTTGGATAAAGCTGTTATAAGGGAGATTGGACGGTAATTGTTGACATCAGATCTATCCCCCTTTTTATGCAAAGGTATAACAATAGCATATTTCAGTCTATCAGGGAAAATGCCCTGTTCCAGAGAGCTATTACACAGGTGGCTGAGAATCTTACTTATCTGTTGAGAACAAGCTTTTAGTATTTTGCTGGAAATGCCATCAATTCCATGTGAGTTTTTGCTTTTAAGCAAGTTTATTATTTTCCTAATTTCAGAGGGAGAAGTGGGTGAGATTTCAATTGTATCAAATTGCATAGGTATGGCCTCTTCCATTAACAGCCTAGCATCTTCTAATGAACACCTGGATCCTACTATATCCACAACATTTAGAAAATGATTATTAAAAATATTTTCAACTTCTGACTTTTTGTTCGTAAAGTTTTCATTCAATTTGATGGTAATACTGTCTTCCTCTGCTCTTGGTTGACCTGTTTCTCTTTTAATAATATTCCAAATTGTTTTAATTTTATTATCAGAGTTGCTGATTTCAGACATGATACACATACTCCTGGATTTTTTAATAACTTTTCTTAATATAACACAGTAGTTTTTATAATTTTTGATAGTTTCTGGGTCACTACTCTTTCTTGCTGTCAGATACATTTCCCTTTTCCGGTTACAAGATATTTTTATACCCTTAGTAAGCCATGGTTTGTTACAAGGTTTCTTACGAGTATATTTAACTATTTTCTTGGGGAAGCAGTTTTCAAATGCATTTACAAAAATGTCATGAAATAAATTATATTTTAAATTGGCATCAGGTTCACGGTACACCTCATCCCAGTCTAACTGCTGTAGGCTTTCCCTGAAATTTGCAATTGTTAAATCGTTGACTGAACGTACTACTTTGGAGGACTGTTTAGTATTGCTGAATGGAGCTATGTCATATATTGTAACTAGCTGTGCACCATGATCAGAAAGACCATTCTCAACAGGCTGAGCATTTATCTGGTTAAACTTATCTTGGTCTATAAAGAAGTTATCTATCAGTGAGCTGCTATCCTTTACCACCCGAGTAGGAAAATCAATAATGGGTGTCAAATTGAAAGAACCGAGTAATACTTCAAGGTCATTTTTCCTATTACCCTCTTTCAGAGAATCTACACAGAAGTCCCCACAAATAATAATTTGCTTCCCCCTGTCTGACAGATAGCACAACAAGGAGTCCAAATTTTTCAGAAATAGATGAAAATTTCCTGATGGGGACCTATATACAGTTACAATTATAAATGTGCCTTTATTTAATTTAAGCTCACAGGCACATGCTTCTATATGTTTCTCTACACAAAACTTTTTTGTTTCTATACTTTTTGCACAATGATAACTTTTGACATATATGGCAACTCCTCCTTTCTCCATATTTTCTCTCATTACATGTGCAGAGAGCTTATAACCACTTACATTTACCTTATCCATATCAGTAACAATGTGATGCTCAGACAGGCATAGTATATCTATTTCATTCTCAGTTTCTAAATCTTCTAAACAAACCAGAAGCTCATCTACTTTATTCTTTAAACTCCCAATATTTTGATGAAATATACTTACATTATTTTTAATTATACTTTTATGAGAACCTTTCCTTATTCTAACATTTGCAGTACTCTCCTGTCTGAGTTTCTCATTGTGCTTAGGCCTAGTTCCTATACCAGTGGTCACATGGTGTTCAGAGAGGCAGATTATGTCACTTGGGTTGGGTGACTTTAGTTCATCAATGCAATTACCTAGGACTGAGATACAACTTGGTGGAGATAAAATTTCTGGTGATTGGTGAAAATTTATAATTGATAGCTGTGATTTGCGATCCAATGTGCTAGAATTGTGCTGTTTAATTTCTTTCCTAAACTGAAGATTTGTTTCAATCCTGACCTCTCGTAGAACTTGACATCTTTCTGTCTTACCTATCCTAAAAAAAAGTGCTGCTCCAACACCTGTAACCACTGGTATTTTACCATTCATGGCAGTGTCTCGCCCCCTTAAATTTCCTGCTATTACCCCAGCCAGTTTCCCCTTCCCTTTCCTGTTGAGATGTAGGCCATGCCTGGTATAGTCCCACCTACTGAGATAATCAACAGGAACCACACCAATATGAGCCCCCGCACCTGACCCAAGCAGCCGTTCCAACTCCAAATTAACTCTCCCAACAGAAGAGTTCAAATGAGGCCGGTCATGGCGTCTCAGGACAGATACAAATTCAACATTGGTGTGTCTCGATGCTGACGCAATCTTTACCAGGTCACACTCTATACTGTACCCAGGATCTCTGTCGATGCTGTTCCCTGGCCCTCCCACAATAACCACGGTGTCTTCCCTGGTAAATCCTTTACAGAGTGAACCTAAATCCTCTGTCACCTGATCCAGACTAGCACTTGGTTTGAAAAAATTTGTGACCTGGTATTCTGGTCCTAATTCCTCCTGCAGAAGTTGGCCTACACCTCTGGCATGAGAAATGCCTAACAACAAAACTTTCTTCCTTTTCGATGACTTTCCTACATTCTTTTTCAATTTCCTATTGAAAGTTTGTTGTGTCCTGTCTACACCTACCTCTGCTTGAGGCTCATCAGTTTCTAACTGAAGCAACAGGTCAAACTTATTTTTGACATTCACCACAAAACTGTCAGACTTAGTTCTAGGCCTGTTCCTTTTGCTACCTCTCTTTGCCCTTCTCCCTCCTTAACCTGTCCAGATCTTCCCTAGCCCGATCTAGCTCAGCCTGAAGGGCAGCAATTTTCCCCTCCTGTTCCACTATCTTCCTATCTCTGCTGCAAATCCTACATAACCACTGATGAGCCTGATCCACTTTCCCAACACCCTCGCCACTGCAGTCCCCCCAGTGAAAAAAACTACTGCATCCATCACACCAAACCCCGGAACTAACAATTCTACGGCAAGTCAGGCACTTCTCACTCATGGCAAAAATAATACTTTAGCTAGAATAAATCAATTAAATTACCGAAAATCAAAAAAGACGTTACAAGAATTAAGCCTATTCACAAATGTATATAAGCATGTTTCTGATTTAAAATTCCGCTGTTTTTCTGAGATCTGTATTAAAACAACGAAGGTATACGCTATTTATTATATATTTCACTCGATGGAATGAAAAAAGGATAATTAAACGAGATACTTTAACTTTGATTCTCCAAAAACGTTACGAGAATAGGCCTATAAACAAATGTATATAGGCAAGTTTCTGATATAAAGTTACGCTGTTTTTCTGAAATCTGTATTAAAACAATGAAGTTATACGCTATTTACGGTAGTTTACTTATTTGTTACCGAGAAACTAGTTAAATTACCTTGAAACAAGAAACAAACACGTTTACAAAATTTAAGCCTAAGCGCGACTTCGCGAAATTACGATCTTTTCGTGTTTTCTGAAAAAATACGCAAAGAAAAGTCAAACCTTTAACGGCAAGACTAAACGATACACTAATGCACGTATTTAATTTGTTGTCAGCGTTAAACTAAATTATATTCCTGTCTAAATCACTTAACTTTCTGGAAATGGTTTCTGGCGTCACTTACTCGGCGGCCATCTTGGAACAGAGTATGCTACGTTTTAGTAAAACAGAACAGCGTTTACACGATTCTGAGGCAGTATATGCGTTTTCATGTTTAATTGTTCGTGTAGGTGTTGTGTTTCCAGACTGAATACTGGTAACCAGGCCAGTATTCGTTCAACGGCTATTGTAAAACGCCTGAAAACCTCACAAAGACTGGAAAGTATACCAGATCCCCTGACGGATTGGATCTTGATCTGAGCTAGCAGCATAGATCGAATATGAAATGTAACTTTACTATTAAAACATAATACACGTAATGGGACACAACGCGAACGTTCGTACTAAAATTCCTAAGTAAAAAAAAAAAAACCGAGGGAAATTACAGAACAACGTTTTGTAAAGTTCAGTTGTGTCTGTTTCGTGCTGTTCATTAACATGTATGTGGTATGTGATACTAAAACATTGTGACATATCGATGGAGAACGCGAGCCATGGGGAAGGACATCGAGGAAAAAAAACATTGTACAATGATTCATCTTTATTGACCCATCATAGTGCCAGTAAACAGGTGCTGCTTCTTGAACGAGCATAGTGTCGACGAGGCATCAGTTTCTGATATTCCTTCCATCTCTTCGATTTTGTGAATACTGAATGAAATCTGTGAGTGGCTATCCATCAGGCAGCTTATAAGCACGAAAACGCGATAGGAGTTTTGTTTTCTAGAAACAGAGAATCTGCAACAGTTCTTTTCCCAGAATCATTTCTCAGAATTCCATCTAATTTGTTCTTAACCGTGGTCATTTCTCAATTTCCGACACTAACAAGTGCGTTTTCGTTACCCAGGAAGGTCAGCAGCACACTTATTGCTTGTGACACAATATTCTTCTGTCGCTGTAGGACGCTGGATCATCGTTGTTGATGTCGATATGTAATATTCCTTTTTCGCCTTTACGAACTACGAAATAGACCATAAAATCGCATTTTTTGTTATTTACAAGGAATAAAATTGTATCTAAGAGTACTTTTGCCCAGCACCAGGTTTAAGCCGTTTCATGTCACTAATATTTATTTTCCTCTGCCGTCGCACATAGCATACACACAAATGTAAGTTTGCAACATCACCTTCGGCTAGTTTCACTCTTGGTAATGCAATATGCTTGTGGCAGGGCTGCAGGTAACACGATCTCCAAACTGTGCTGTATCAAAAATCTTAAAAGCCCGAACAATAGGCTCTACAGGTCCGCAGCAAGTCGACGGCTCTTAGGAGTTCAAAGCAGCGCAGGCGCTAAAAGTCTTGTCGAAAGCCCGCCGCCCTCCGACACCCCTCCCTTACAGCGCCACAAGCCGTTCTTTCTGCGGTACTACAGCCACGAGTCATTCACAACGCTGACGGATAAAAATGCTATAGGCTAGTCAAAGAACGCAAGATAGGGTGAATATAGGCAAAAATAGTGTAGTTGCAATTTTTTGTACAGTGGTGGGGGGGAATGTAATAAACAACACACTAAAAATCTGCACCGGCGGGGTGTGAGCGTGGGTCTTGGAGGATGAGGGGGCCGTTTGAAGGTCATTTGCTTATGTTTTTCTTTAATAAATGAGAAACCGAGGCTTCTAGCAAAAATATTTCGCAGCACAAAATCAGACTACATCAAATGTAAGTGCAGCAGAGCCGAGTTAAGGGACCAGGGAATCCGTGCGACACATTCTCTCTTTTATAGTTTTAAATAATGGCAGTATTTGGAATAAGTGTAGTCGTCGGGATGAGGATGTTGTCAGAATGAGGAGAAAATATCTTTAAAAATCAACCGAACGACTTGAAATAATGATCATGAATTTATGATACATCCTTGTATTATAGATTTCCATGTATCCAAAAATGTATTTTCATTCGGAATATTTGTCCCAGCTTGTACGACGGGCAGAGATTCTCAGTAGGGCACATAACCTATTACTGTAACTCGACAAATATTTGCAATTACAGTAAGCATCTTAGGCCGTAGTAACAATAGGTAAATCACAATTCAAGGCGACAATGTTAAATACACTTGTTGTTTCGGAAAGTATATTCATTTTGAAAAGTCAGAAATAATGGACTACAGCAGTGGTCACGGTTATTATCTACGACAATGATGTATAAAAATTATACAGTTAATAGGTACTTTAAAACAAATAAAACGGTATTTATAATAAGACAATATGAAAAGGAAGTCTTTTATTCGTGATTCATAACTTAGCTTTCTAAAATGTATGTTGAGGGTGACAATTATTGAACTACGTATATTAAAAAAAATCGTCATAATATCTGATCGGTTTGCGTTTGGATGTTCAGTCTGCATGGTTGGCTGCGGGGCATGATGGGAATTAGCATTCGCATGATGGTTTGGTTTAGCGAAGAAGTCCACTTTCATTTGGATGGGATTTTCAGTAAGCAAAATTGGCGCGTTTGGGAACAGAATCCGCATTTCGCGATCGAGAAGTCTCTTCACCGTGAATGGGTGACTGTGTGGTGTGCAGTGTCCAGTCAAGGAATAATCGGTGCGATATTCGGTGATGGCACGGTGAGTACCGAACGGTACGTCAAGGTTTCGGAAGATGATTTCATCCCCATTATCCAAAGTGATCCTGATTTCGACAAAATCTGGTTCATGCAAGACTGAGTTCGACCCTATCGAAGAAAGATAGTGTTTGATGTCCTGGAGGAGCACTTTGCTAACCGCATTCTGGCTCTGGGGTACCCAGAGGCCACTGTCATGGGCTTCGATTGGCCGCCATATTCTCTGGATCTGAACACAAGCGATTCCTTTTTGTGGGGCTGTAGTGAAGACAAGGTGTACAGCAATAACTCCAAAACCATTGCTGAGCTGAAAACAGCCACTCTGGAGGTCATCGACAGCATCGATGTTCCGACACTTCACAGGCTCGTGCAGCATTTCTCTATTTGTCTGTGCCACATCATCTCAATGGTGGCAAGCATATCGAACAAGTCATAACCCAAATCCGAATATCTGTAGTTACTTTTACATGTCGAATAGTGTGTGCACATTGTAGTTTGTAACTAATTTCAGTTTTCTTTGATGTACACTGAAACGCCAAAGAGACTGCTATAAGCACGCGTATTCAAACACACAGATATGTAAACAGTCAGAATACGGCGCTGCGGTCGGCAACGCCTATATAAGACAACAAGTGTCTACGGCAGTTGTTAGCTCGGTTACTGCTGCTACAATGCCATGTTATCAATATTTAAGTGAGTTTGAACGTGGTGTTATAGTCGGCAAATGAGCGAGGGGACAGAAAATCTCCGAGGCAGCGATCAAAGGGATTTTCCCGTACGACCATTTCAAAAGAGTACCATGAATATTAGGAATCTGGTAAAACATCAAATCTCCGACGTCGCTGATGGAAAAAGATTCTGCAAGAACGGTACCAACGACGACTGAAGAGTATCGTTCAACGTGACAGAAGTGCAACCCTTCCGCAGATTGCTGCAGATTTCAGTGATGGGCCGTGAGCAAGTGTCAGCGTGCGAACCATTCATCGAAACATCATCGATATGGGCTTTCGGAGCCGAAAGCCCACTCGTGTACCCTTGATGACTGCACCACACAAAGCTTTACGCCTCTCCTGGGCCTGTCAATACCGTCATTGGACTGTTGATGACTGGAAACATGTTATCTGGTCGGACGAGCCTAGTTTCAAATTGTATCTAGCGAATGGACTGTTCGAGCTGGCGGAGGCGCTGTAATGATGTGGGGAGTGTGCAGTTGGCTTGATATGGGACCCCTGATACGCCTAGATACGAGTTTGCCAGGTGACACGTACGTAAGCATCCTGTTTGACCCCTTGCATCCATTCATGCCCATTGCAGATTCCGGCGGAGTTGGGCAATACCAGCAGCACAATGCGACACCCCACGCTTCCAAAATTGCTGTAGTGTGGCTCCAGGAACACTCTTCTGAATATAACACTTCCGCTGGCCACCAAACTCCCCAGACATGAACATTATTCAGCATATCTGGGATGCCTTGCAACGTGCTGCTCAGAAAAGATCTCCACCCCCTCGCACTCTTCCGGATTTAGGGAAAACCCTGCAGGATTCATGGTGTGAATTCCCTCCAGCACTACTTCAGACATTATTCGAGTCCATGCCACGTCGTGTTGCGGCACTTCTGCGTGCTCGCGGGGGCCCTACACGATATTAGGCAGGCGTACCAGTTTCTTTGGAACTTCAGTGTAATTCAATAATTGTCACCTTTTTGAAACTGGACCTCCATGATGCCCCTTTGCCTATGATAGTTAAAGTCTCTTTTTATGTTCAAATTTTCCACAAATAGTTTTAGTGCAAAATCCGCACAAAATCTCAGAAGCCGGCTATAAAACCATTCTAATGATACCTCATTTATGCCTGTTCGATTAGTATGTTTTAGGAAAAAAGGATGATGACTTGAGGAACAGTATATATGATATGATAAATTGTATTCTGGGGATGTTAGAGGATTGGGAAGGGGGAGAGGGCAGAGAGGGGCAGGTGGATAATAGAACCACGAGGGAAGGTAGGTCGCCAGATTGTGGTCGCGCACTTTCCTCCTTTATAGTTCTACATTCTGAAGAGCGAGAAGGTGATTTCCCACTCTATCTACACCACTAAGTCACAACAGATTGTTTCATGAAGTTGTAATGACCCTCTGCAGTGCGTCTTATGACGAATCTGCGCCACCAGTGATCCATAAGGCGTGCTGCGGAGGGTAAGTGTAACTTTGTGAAACTCCGTGTAGTTGCTTCTTGTGACGTAGTGGGGTAGACACAGTGGGTAGTCAGTTGCTCGCTCTCCAGTTTGCAGACCTATGAAGGAGGGAAGTGCATGACTACGATCTGACAGCCTGTCTTCCCTCGCACTCCTACTTGCCACCCCTCCACTCTGTTATATCCCCAGCACACAATTTATCCCTTAATATGGCTCTACTGCACGTAGACATATTTAATATTTGTTCTTCTCCCGTTTCATTTAACAGTAAACAGTAATTTTGTACCACTGAAACACAACTTTTTATAATCAGCAGTTTTTCCATATCCTGAAACGCGCAGACTGTAAGTCCCAGAGAGAAAAATGAGTAGGACCTTTATTATAGGATATTTAAGGTAGTCTAATTTTGTACTGGGAAATATTTTCATTAGAAAGTCACTACTCCACTACAACGCTCACACTCCACTGGTAGAGATTTTTATTTTTCTTCGTTCACTGGAATACTAACGAGTTTTGGTTTTGCGTGAAGTCAGTAAACGGATCAAAATTATATACAGGGCGGCGAAAAAGACATTCTGACATTCTGATAATAAGGGCAGAGCAGACTAGGAGACGTCGAATCGAGAATTATTTTCCAAACTTTCCAATTAATCGTGGTCGGAAATATACCACTGTAGAGTTACGGTCCCCATTGTAGAGTTTCCGGTCCCCAAATCCGATATTTTAATAAACTAACCCCAGAAATAATTAAAATAATAATTATAGCGTTATGAAATGTAATAAATATTAATTGTATTAATCTAAGTTACTCTGTATCAATAACACTTTTCATTATTTTGCAATCCTTGCTCATTGGTTTAATAAGGCGAAGAGTATTAGAAAGGTTTTGAGTATCCTATATTTGATTTCCAACATTTATTGGTGGTATATTAGTTTTATTTATTTATATTACAGGAATTGCATTAAATGAAATATTTCAACCTAAATATATGACTACGGGTGTAATTTAGCAGTGCGGTTTTGTCCGACTACTATCTTAACAAATCAAAGGCATTACGATACTTTCAGCGTAGATGATTTAATAGCCAAGATCTATCCAGTGAACATCACAGAAAATTCGCGTCCAACTTAACCAGTCGTAAATGGAAGATAAAAGTTTGCCTAGCTTTTACTGTTCAGCTGATAACATTACCTTCAACTAATTTAATAATTGGGCTCTTTAGAAAAACGTGTATAAGCTGAGGCAAATTAGTTTAAATGCACATATTTCCATCGATTGGCGGTCGTGTTACGGTCATAGCCCCACAGCGGTGTATTTCCGACCTACTGTTTATAGGAAAACTTTTCTCTCTATTCGGTGTCCCTTACTCCACTCTTGCCATTATCAGCTTGTTTTTATCCGCCGTGAGTACAGTGTCTCTCTGATCACAATGTAACATTGCAAGGTGCTTCATACACAAACAATATTGGCTTTCAAAGATATCCTATGTCTAGATATCCCTTAACTATCAATGCCTGAATTTACATTAGTATCGATTGAGATCGCTCAGTCTAAAAATGGGGTATTTTTGTGTGCATGTTGTCATCGAGTCGGTTGTGTATGTCAATTGTGTAGTAGTCGTAAGTATGAGGAGATGAGTTCTTGTAGCTAAGGCATCTTTAGGTAAAAGTATTTTTAAATTAATTAGCTGTTGCTAAAAGTTTTTAGTTTTCAATGCGGCGCCTGTACGCTAAATCATGAAATCTATCACTTCCTGTTTCACTCTCAAATGGAGCGATGGAGAAATGGTTGCCTCTATGCCTCTGTACAAGTGCTTATCTCTCTTATATTGCCAGTACGGTCCTAGTGATAATAGTAGCCAGACCGCACTAAAATGGAGGATCATAAATAGAAGACCGAAATACAGGGTGTTTCAAAAAGATTTATCCGATATTACAAGACTACACTATTTGATCATAACTATCCGGAGACCCATATGTATTGCGGAATTGATCACTATATGTCACGAGAGGCAGATGTGTCAGTATAAAATGAGGCGGGGAGTATTGTGTTGTCAGTAGAGAAGCAGTAACAGAAGAGTGGGTCGGTCAGGAGCAGTGGAGTAGTAATTAGATATCACCTAAGTAACAAATGTATCACAGACATTTCAACACTTATAAAGCTGCCCATATTGGCTGTTGGTAATACCATTGTGAAATGGAAACATGAAGGAACAGCCACATCTAACCCGAGACCTGGCAGACCTCATACACTGATGGGCAGGAATCGTCGAGTATTGCATAAGGTGGTTGTAAAATTCAGCAGAAGGAATCACTCATGAGATCCATAGTGATACCAGCAGTCTAGCTAGCACACTGACTACACATAGTGAGTTTAAAAGTGTGAGGTCCAGTGGTCAAGCAGCTCTTCATAAGCCACACATTTCTGTATTCAATAGTAAATGACGCGTGAAGAGAGGCAAAGAGCGACGCCACTGACCAGTGGCTAAACGGAAACGAATGATTTTTAGTGACGAGTCACGCTATACCATGCAGCAATCCGATGTAACCGTGTAAGGTGGCAATAATTTCGCACCTTACAAGAACTCATCCACGTACTTTGCCGTGAGCTACAAACACAATTAGGTACCAAGTGATAGGTTGGACATCGTATATATGAATATATAAAGGAGACTAACATTGTCACGTACGTCTTGTAAATAATTGTTAACGCTTATTGCATGAAAGGTGACGGAGTGTCTTTGTTATAAAAACGGAGTGATGAATGATTGCCTATACTAGTAGAGGTTGGAACGCCAGTGGAGATGAAACGGCAGGCAGAACTCAAGCTCTGGGAGAAGGTCCGCACAGGAGTTGGTCTTGCTTAAACACAAGAAGTAGCTAGACAGACGTCGTGGCACCTGAGCTCTTGAGCACAATAGGGTGACGGCCGACCGCTATTGTAGTACGGGCCGAAAGGATAACCGGATAATATTTCCGAACGCTGAAAATCTTGGAGGCAGGTGAGAGGAACGGAGAAGCGGCACCACGGAAACCACGTAGGCTGTCTTATTTCCAAGGATTTTTACTCAGAAACGTACTATTGTACGAGTATAGGTTTTTCCTCGCAAACTTTCCGCGCTGGACGACAAAAGACTAAAATATGATTGGTCGGCTTTCGGAAGAATCTGTAGAGAGGGAGAATATGATTCGTTTAGTAATAAGAGACCTCCCAAGACGAGTGTCCGCCCAGGCGATCAAAACAGATTTGACTGCCCAGGGGTACGTCGTCAAGGCGGTCCAGCAGATGGGCAACATCAACAGCAAGTGGCCACTATACAAGGCCACACTCCCGGACATCCCCCAGAACAAAAGGGAGATAAAAATGGTTTTGGCTGTGCCTGTCACCACTGAACCGCTGCGCCGTAAGAACAAGACGGTGCAGTGCTTCAGGTGTCAGGGCCTGAATCACATCGCCGCCTACTGCACCATGCCAGTAAGGTGCAGGCCACGACACAAGAACATGTACACTACTACACACGGACCCACAAATAAGGTGCGTGCTGTGTGGCAAAAACCACACAGCGGGTTACCAAGGTTGTGAGGTCCACAAACGACACACACAACAGGCAAAGGGCGCAAAGGCCGCCCCCCACACACACACAAACAAAACACCATAAACCCACCCAGACACACAAGAAAACAAAACATGACAACACACATAGACAAGGCCTGGGTAAAACCAATGCAGGACACACCGAGGGCGACTTACGTGGAAGTGGTTTCTCCTCTGAGGAACCATGAAAGCGTGGCCCAATCATCACAACACCAGACACTATCACGACAACAACACCGGGAAACACACAGCAACAACGACCAGGTCTTCCATAACGGAGGAAGCTCTAGGGAACCCCACACACACTCCCCCCCCCCCCCCCCCCCCATGGATCAGTTGTTAGGCGTAATGGTGCAGACCATGAACCTTGTCATGGAAATGATGAAGGAATTCAGGGAAGCCCAGAAGCAGAACACACAGATCCTCGTCGCCCTTCAGGCAACAGTCCAGCAGTCGCTCCCCTCTGTGACTTCCTCAGTAGTATCAAAACCCCATCATGAATAGACGACCGAATATTCAAGGCCTGACAATGTGCGTCTTTAACGCAGATGGCATTGTTAATCAAGAGGTCGAGTTCAGAGAACTCATGAAGGAGTTCTCCATCGACATATGTATGATGGGGGAAACCCACCTAAAACTGGGAATAAAAGCGACAGTTCCCAACTACGTTAGCTACCGTAAAGACAGGCCAAGCCAAGGCGGGGAAGTGGCCATATATGTAAAAAGAGGGATCCCCCACCACCAGGTATTCTTACCGGCTACCAACAAAATCGAAGCAGTGGCGGTGGAAGTAACCACTGCCACTGGACCCCTAACAATTGTTGCAGTCTACCGACCCCCACATGACCAGATAGATGAGGGAGACATAGCTGCTCTAGGGCAAATTGAAGGCAAACTCATAATAGGGGGTGACTTCAATGCCAAACATCCTGATTGGAATTCAAGAATAACCTCCAGAGCTGGCGCCAAACTGCAACAACTAGCGCGCACCCACCACTTCGAAACATGGGGTCCAGTCGAGCCCACACATTTTCCAAAAAATGGAGGCAGGCCCGACATGTTAGACATATCTCCCACTAGGAGGATCGCAGGGTTTGTGGCCGCAAGGACAATCAACAGAATGTCCTCCGACCACAACCCAGTGATTCTGGAGGTCGATGTGGGAGAATGGGTAGCACTCCCACGGTACCAGACGTCGTACAACCGTACAGACTGGGAGCGATACCAAGAAACTGTCGCCTCTGATATCGCTCGCGCTCCGCCACCTACTGCCGAAACAGTAGAACAAGCGCTACAAGACCTAACAGGCACCATCTTGCAGGCAGCGGAAGAAGCCACCCCTCCACAAAGGGATGGCCCACCGCCGCAAATACAGCTCCCGGAACACTTGCTAGCTCAAATTCGACATAAGAACAGAGTGGCAAAAGAGTGGAAGATCACCAGAAATCAGGCCACCAGGAGGCTGCTCAATCGTCTACTGAGAGAACTGAAGTAGCGCTCAATGAGCACAGAAACCAGCAATGGCAAAACCGCCTCACAGCTCTCAAAGTAGACGATCATACACTATGGCAAGCGACCAAACAGTTTACAAAAAGACGCGATAAGATGCCGCCACTGCATGGCGAGCGGGGACTGGTCTACAGCCATGCTGGAAAGGCCAACGCCCTCGCCGACTCCTTCGAGAAGCAGTTCCAAGCGGCAGAACCCCAGGATGAAGAGCATGAAGAGGTAGTCAGTCGTCAACTGACTGTCTTCCTCAATGCCGAGGAGGATCCAGAGGACGAACCCATACTTTTTGCCCCCGAGGACGTGGCAAGAGTAATCAGGTCCCTCCCTACAAAAAAGGCACCAGGGTACGACAGTGTCACTAATCAATTAGTCAAAAATCTCCCACCCCCAGCAATCACACACCTCACGAACGTCCTCAACGAGATAACTCGATCCCGTGTTTTCCCAGCTTGCTGGAAACATGCGGAAGTGGTCGCGATACACAAACCAGGGAAAGACCCTCTATTCCCGCAGCACTACAGGCCGATTAGCCTCTTGCCAACTCTCAGCAAGATCTATGAGCGCCTCCTGCTAAGACCCATACAAGAACATATTACCAGAGAGCAAATTCTGCCAGATTTCCAATTTGGGTTCCGGCAGAACCACTCTGCCCCACAACAGGTCATCAGAATGGTTGAAGCAGCCACAGAGGGCTTCAACCACAGAGGCTACTGCGGGGTAGTGCTACTAGACGTAGCCAAAGCCTTTGATTCAGTATGGCATAGAGGGCTACTCTACAAGTTGTACACACAAGGGTTTCCCGGGAGCATAGTTCAGCTGATTAAGAGCTATCTCACGAATAGGACTTTCTCCGTCAAAGTAGAAACTGCCACCTCCACTAGAAGGCGTATTCGTGCTGGGGTGCCACAGGGATCAGTCCTGGGGCCCGTATTGTACAGTTTGTACACTGCGGACACTCCAACGGCCCCCCTGGTGCACACTGCACAGTACGCTGACGATACAGCCTTCTACACGAGAAACGCGAACAAGGACCTGGTCATCCGTAGGCTACAAAAGGTTTTAGATGACACAGAAACTTGGGCCCGTCGCTGGCGCATCACCATCAACTCTGAGAAGACGCAGGCAATGCTGATTACCCGCAGGCTCGGAAGGCGCGAACCTCCTCAACGTCCCCCCCTCCACCTTCACCTAAACGGAATCCAACTCCCCTGGCGCAGAACCGCCAAGTACCTTGGCGTAACCTTGGACTCTCGTCTTACGTGGAAACCCCACATAGACGAGGTCCACAGGAAGGTCTGCGCCAGAATGCTCATCCTATACCCTATCCTGAACACAACCAGCTCCCTTCCCTGCCCAGTAGCAGTAAATGTGTACCAGGCCCTGATCCGGCCAGTAATGGAGTATGTGTGCCCTGTCTGGGGATACGCGGCAAAGCAGCACCTGGACAAACTCCAGAGGCTGCAGAACCGCGCCCTCAGAAGGGCACTGCGTCTACCTCTTGGATTCCCCACAGACGACCTGCACGCCGCAGCCGAAATCCCACTCCTGAGAGAGCGTTTTCAGGACCTGGCAAGGGCCTTCTATGAGGGTTCTTCCAGCAATCACACACCTCACGAACGTCCTCAACGAGATAACTCGATCCCGTGTTTTCCCAGCTTGCTGGAAACATGCGGAAGTGGTCGCGATACACAAACCAGGGAAAGACCCTCTATTCCCGCAGCACTACAGGCCGATTAGCCTCTTGCCAACTCTCAGCAAGATCTATGAGCGCCTCCTGCTAAGACCCATACAAGAACATATTACCAGAGAGCAAATTCTGCCAGATTTCCAATTTGGGTTCCGGCAGAACCACTCTGCCCCACAACAGGTCATCAGAATGGTTGAAGCAGCCACAGAGGGCTTCAACCACAGAGGCTACTGCGGGGTAGTGCTACTAGACGTAGCCAAAGCCTTTGATTCAGTATGGCATAGAGGGCTACTCTACAAGTTGTACACACAAGGGTTTCCCGGGAGCATAGTTCAGCTGATTAAGAGCTATCTCACGAATAGGACTTTCTCCGTCAAAGTAGAAACTGCCACCTCCACTAGAAGGCGTATTCGTGCTGGGGTGCCACAGGGATCAGTCCTGGGGCCCGTATTGTACAGTTTGTACACTGCGGACACTCCAACGGCCCCCCTGGTGCACACTGCACAGTACGCTGACGATACAGCCTTCTACACGAGAAACGCGAACAAGGACCTGGTCATCCGTAGGCTACAAAAGGTTTTAGATGACACAGAAACTTGGGCCCGTCGCTGGCGCATCACCATCAACTCTGAGAAGACGCAGGCAATGCTGATTACCCGCAGGCTCGGAAGGCGCGAACCTCCTCAACGTCCCCCCCTCCACCTTCACCTAAACGGAATCCAACTCCCCTGGCGCAGAACCGCCAAGTACCTTGGCGTAACCTTGGACTCTCGTCTTACGTGGAAACCCCACATAGACGAGGTCCACAGGAAGGTCTGCGCCAGAATGCTCATCCTATACCCTATCCTGAACACAACCAGCTCCCTTCCCTGCCCAGTAGCAGTAAATGTGTACCAGGCCCTGATCCGGCCAGTAATGGAGTATGTGTGCCCTGTCTGGGGATACGCGGCAAAGCAGCACCTGGACAAACTCCAGAGGCTGCAGAACCGCGCCCTCAGAAGGGCACTGCGTCTACCTCTTGGATTCCCCACAGACGACCTGCACGCCGCAGCCGAAATCCCACTCCTGAGAGAGCGTTTTCAGGACCTGGCAAGGGCCTTCTATGAGGGTTCTTCCAGATCCGGAAACGCGCTCAACCACTCCCTAGGTCGGTACGACATGTCCCGCGATAAGCACAAGCGCCCTATGACGATCTTCGACGACTAAGTCGAAGAGAAAATCCCAACACCCAATCCCTAATCCAGTTCCTTCCCACATAACACCAATTTTCTCGCCTACCTCAGGCAAGTACCAGACACACTCACAACAATCATCACATTATCACAGACACCATAAAAAAATGGTTCAAATGGCTCTGAGCACTATGGGACTTAACATCTATGGTCATCAGTCCCCTAGAACTTAGAACTACTTAAACCTAACTAACCTAAGGACAGCACACAACACCCAGACATCACGAGGCAGAGAAAATCCCTGACCCCGCCGGGAATCGAACCCGGGAACCCGGGCGTGGGAAGCGAGAACGCTACCGCACGACCACGAGATGCGGGCAGACACCATAAAAACTATAGAAAAATCACACACACACGTTCACAGGGGAGTAAAAGCCGAAAGGCTACAAACTCCCCCTCACACTTCCCCTAAGAGGGGAAAGTAATAGATGAGAGCAGCAGCTATGATTCGTTTTCGGAATTACGATGGTGGGGAGCCAAGCCTTGCTGGGAAGCCAGCGCTGGAGAGGTGAGATCTTCCATTCTGAGCACCCGTGTGTGACGGTCGCTCGATAACAGCTTTTGTTGGTACAGACGGACTTGCTGTCTTTGCTCTCAGGAGAGTTTATAGTTAGAACAGTTAGGCACTGTACTGTTGCGAACCTAGACGATTTTGGACTTCACGTCTGGGTTGGAAGTCGTCGTTGAGTACGCAGAGTTCAGTAATTGAGAGCACTTCCTTTGCCTATACTTACGTTGAGACGTTATCTGAACTCCGTCCTTGTGGCTGGGAGTTCGCGCTTCTCGTCTGTAGAATACAGAGAAGAGAAGACGGTATTATTCAGAGGACCGCCTTCTGCCGTCCTAGTGTTTGAAAGAGTTTATTTGTGGATGGAGTTCTTCCATCGTCGCAGACGAGTACGAGAACCATCACTTAGACGCATCGGACGCAGTACATACGGTGATATCGCAAACTGCTTCGGCTTATTCGGTATTAGTCAGAGGACCGCCTTCTGCCGTCCTAGTGTTTGAAAGAGTTTATTAGTGGATGGAGTTCTTCCATCGTCGCAGACGAGTACGAGAACCATCACTTCGACGCACCGTACGCAGTACATACGGTGATATCGCAAATTGCTTCGGCTTATTAGGGCTATAAAAGCTAAACAGCTGTGATCACGTTAATTTATTTCCACTGAGGTTCCACACCAGCGAAGATCATCTTTGAAAGTACTGTCTTGTATTGTTCGGTACGTAGATGATGTCAGTCATTTCGCGTTATTGATATTAGGCCGCGCACTCATAATAGGGGGCAGAGTTGGGCAATTGATTAGTAATTTTACTTAGGAAATGTAAACTGTGTAATATAAAGGTTTCTTTTTATTCTACAATAGATATATAAGCAGGAACCACGTTTATCATTTAGTAGGATTAGTTGCCTTCATCATTCATTTATGTCTAGATTGTAATTTATAGAATTAAGAGATCCTAAGATCTGCTTCAGGGGGTAATCAGACAGGGCCAAATCTTAATTTTAGCCTTTATTATTTTCCGTTGGGCACATTCATTTTACACCCACCTGGAGTGGCATCTTGGAACCGTTGGGGTCTGGTGAACACGTAGAGTACGTTACCTGCCATCATGTGCAGCGTCAGCAGTGAACTATGGAGGAAGTGGTGTTCGGCATGGGAGGCTTTTCGTGATTAGTCTGTGGTGCCCTTACTGTGCATACGAAAACGCTAAATGCTGAAGGATATTAATACATTTTACACCATTTCGTACTGAGTACAGTAGAAGAACAGTTCAGAGACGATGATTGTATCAGCATTACGAATCACCCTGTCATAAAGCAGAATCTGTGAGATAATTCTTTGTGGTCAGTAAATTCCTGACATGGACTGGCCTGACCAAGAGTCACGACCTGAACCCAATGGAATGTCTGGTTTGTGTTAGGACGTCGAGTTTGCTCCAGACCTCACCGTCCGACATCACTACCGTCTGTGGTTTCGACTCTTGAGGCAGACTGGGCTGCCATGTCTCCACAGACATTCAGACACCTCGCTGGAAGTGCCATCAGCGGTCCAAGCCGCCATAAAATTAACCTTGAAGCTAGCTGTAAGTTGATAGTCCATGCAGTTGCCGGTAGTGTCACCCTGGAGCAGCTAACGCACTCATTCATCTGGCTTTTTCCACAATTGCTAGAACATGTACGAGCACTACCGCACTGGCACCTACATGTAAGACTATTAGTTAACATTAAGCTCCCTCAACGATGTATCGCACGCCTCTGAACAGCAGTGAATGCATTAATGCCAGACGAGCACACAAAATTATGGTATTAGTTTGACAAGCATATTGATATTTTTAGTGCGTTCGGTAGACAGCTCATTGAACATTTATGAAAAGTAAATACAACTTTGTTCCTAAAAGTATTTGTAAAAATTACCTAAGGTAATCCGTGCATAAGTATTAAAGATATACCATCGCTGAAGCTAGTGGTTCGTCTGAAAATAAAACTTCATATTTCTATACATTAAGTTAAAATTTACCCCTGATTCCTGTCTTCATTCATGCGAAACTATCTTGAAACACTGCACACTCAATTCGGTTCAAAATGGTTCAAATGGCTCTCAGCACTATGGGACTTAACTTCTAAGATCATCAGTCCCCTAGAACTTAGAACTACTTAAACCTAACTAACCTAAGGACATCACACACATCCATGCCCGAGGCAGGATTCGAACCTGCGACAGTAGCGATCGCGCGGTTCCAGACTGTAGCGCCTAGAACCGCTCGGCCACGATCTTCTATGACTGTTTCATTGCTGAAGATTGTAATACAGTAGTAGGGGGCAACCAACGTAAGGTCACACTGACATCATCCAATATAGCGGCCGTGACGTCAGTTGATGACGTGAGTACGCGACATCACGTGACGTCAGCTGATGACGCGATTGACGTCATTCGAGATGGCTGCCATGACGTCAACTCATGAAGCGAGTACCGTTACCCAAGATGGCGAGAAAGTATCATGCTCCCCCTGGTGGGAAATTTGAATTTTTGGAGGGAAGATACGTCAATTCGGCTACTTCTACTATGCTAAGAAAATGGTGGGAAAGAAAGGCCACTTGGGCTACCTCCACTAACCTAAATCACCCAACCGTCATCTCTTCCTAGGAACTGGGGGGAAAAGGACTCGGCCTGTGCTGGACATAAGTCTTTATTTTCAGTCTTTATTTAAACAATTACAGGCAGTACCACCATCAAATGTGTTCGCCATGGGGTCCTGGCACGTCATCCTCTTGAAAAATGGGCGGGAATTTCGAATTTTGCTCTAAGAGCTTACTCCTGCAGCTGAGAGGAGTTATTATGGTGTTTCCCCCACTAGAGGCTGGTCATTACGTCATTCAATTCGAATATAATTTGTTTAAATTTGTATAAATTTGTTGAAATTTACTATCCACCTACAGCATTAGTGTTGTGTCACCGCCACAATAGGCTGAGATATCAGTTGTCGGTGTGGAACGAGCATGATACTGGCAGAGGGTATTTTAATAGCTGTATTACATGCACTCAATCAGCTGAGGAATGGAAAGAGCATTAATGCTTGAACATATGAAGAGGAAGAATACAGTCCTGCAAATAAATGCTTTGCATTAAAGATGCATTTCACAACGCATGGAAACATCTGTCCTTGCTGGAATTGTCTGTCATTTCTAAAACCTACATATAAGCTCCCACCACACAAGAAACAACTGCCTCCAGTCCACCAGACCAAAGAATTGAGGTAGTTGGCGAATTCACCGCTAGAGGGCACTGCGATAGGTCATGTGATCTTGCAGTTCAGTCCACAGGAGCATGGCATCATGATGACGTCACGTGTTTTTCTCAGCTGCATGTCTGCCCCAGCCTCCCCATTCCCCCGGCAGTCTGGAGGGGAAAACTGGCTGGAAATGGAATCGGCCTGTTCTGGGCTGCTGGAGAGAGGAATGGGTGTACTTTATTTATTGCTTGAACAATTTATTTAGGGGCGGATTTCACCTAGTTTATTTATTACGCTGATGCAAAACACTCACCCTGGCGTGCTTGGGGGTCACAATATACAGTTTACAAACCCAGAAACTACTCGTAAATAATGTATTACCCTAATGAGCAGAGACGCAAACAACATGTAAATTACCGAAATAATCCAGTACACAGTATACAGACGCTCAAACTACTCGTAGATCACCGAAATAACACATGCAAACATGCTCACAACGCTTAAACACCCGGAAGTAATTCAATGCACAAACACTCAGTGCACGTAAAACCGCAACTTGTCAGCGACTCGAACTTTGATTCTACTGGATGGAAAGCCTAAGTGCATCCCCCTAATACATGGAAACTGTCCAGATGTGGGAGAGGAAGGCTAGGTTAGTGTACTTTATTTATTTTGCTCGGGAAACTATCGCAAATATCCACCCTAATTACGTAATCAATCGCAAAGATCGGCCCTGATGACACAACTTTATGCACAGTGCTTCACAAGGACGGCAATACTTCTCAAAAACTGACAATACCAAACAACTGGTGTTATCCTGCTGGGATAAAATCTCGCAGTACCACTCGAAACCAGTGACAGAAACATTCAAACTCTACCCTACACCTACAAGCTATGGGGGCGGGGGGGGGGGGGGGCTGGAAAGGCTGGGGTACAAGATACAATCTTTGTTCTTTTTGGTGGGAAATACGTTCAACTGACTGGATTCTGGTGTTGGACAGAGAGGAGTTTAAAACACAGTATTGCCTCCAAGCACATAGCATCTTTCACCGTTTGACATCAGTGTTCACTGCACACGCCTACTAAAAATCAGGCTACAGCCCAGCTAACCGAAGCCAATACACGCTATCACAGTTGACGGAAGAAAATGCGTCATAGTTATAATTACACTTCGAAATTGTTGCGAAAAAAAAAACAGTACTCATATTGAACTGGTCATGTACAAGCACAAACTACCAAAAATAATCCTAGGGGACGGAGCTACTCAGCCGACAGCCTTGCAGCCCATGCCGGCCGCCGCCTGCATCGATACGATTGCGCTTCGCCAACACAAAAGCAAGTATAAACTAGGAGATAAAAGGGGCGGCTTTCCCCAAGTGCATCTTGGTCATCTAAAAGTATAGTGGCGCAGCCATCCCTAGTGGCTAGGAGGCGGCGCTGTCACAGACTGCCGGCCGAAGTGGCCGTGCGGTTAAAGGCGCTGCAGTCTGGAACCGCAAGACCGCTACGGTCGCAGGTTCGAATCCTGCCTCGGGCATGGATGTTTGTGATGTCCTTAGGTTAGTTAGGTTTAACTAGTTCTAAGTTCTAGGGGACTAATGACCTCAGCTGTTGAGTCCCATAGTGCTCAGAGCCATTTGTCACAGACTAGACAGGTCCCCAACACCTCTCGTTCTGGAGTGGAAAACACTTTTGTTTAACGTCACGCAGGACACTCCATCAGGGACCGGACGAGAGCCATAGTATCGTAGAGAACTCACCTGCCATTCTCTAAGGGATTATTTAACATCATCTCGACTCATATAATAAAGCAACTATTAAAAAAACATTCGGAACAATAATAAATGTCCTCTTTCCACAAAAATAGACAAAGTCAAGTTTCATTTAGTTTTATGAGCAAAATCGGTATAGTTTTTTTACGTTTGACTCAGAAACGTATCACGTCTCCGAAGACATTTACGGCAAAACTCGAAAAAGAAAATAGAGGAAATCGGTATCTCCACTCGCGAATACCAACATCAGTGATGTAGCAGATTCCAAATCACTCCTATAATTTACAGAGTCAAATAAGGTGTTTCTCATATCTAGAGAATCAGCAAACGTGTCTTCCGCCTGCTAGATGCACACACCACAATCTCTCAACCAGGTAAAGATGTGAAATTCAAAGAAGTGGCCAAGGCAACAATTTACATGGGAGGGAATAATCCATATTGAATCTTCTCAAATTTCCACTTGATCTTTAAAGCTGTCCAACACATACTAAGTATGCGGCCGTCTAGAGAACTACACGGTTAAGTCAACTACATTCATGCATTGCAACAGCCCTTTCCATTCGGACGGCCCCTACCGTTGGCAGGAAACGTGAATCATTTCCGCCACAGGCCACACATAGACAGAATCATCCTACGAAATCGGTCACATATACATTTGATCGCTATACTTACAATTAAATGTTACGATTGCGGTTTCAGTTGAATGACATTCGAGAATGAGCGAAGTATAGGAAACACACCCTGTTGATGGCTCTGGAAATAGAACTATCTGTACCATTCTTATGACTTGACATACGCTTCCCTTTGCTATCACGGTATTCCACGTCAAATCCATACCTTCCTTACGAATGGACATAGTCATCTTCTTTGCATATGTCGGAACTCAAACACATAATTTATAAACCTGATGCCCATGACGAATATATCACACATCCCCTACTACTAAGTCTAATACGACGTCAATAACTGATTGCTGGCGATACGAAATAATACTGACCGAAAATCAACGATTGGTTGGCATGTTTCATAAATTTTTCTTGCAAGTGGTACCACTGTGTCTTAGAAAGAGAGGCATAATCGTCTTCCAAACCGTCAGATGTTAAAAAACACAACCATATTACCATCACAAGCGGTCTTGGTTTTACAGGTGCATACAAGTATCCATGTTAAAAGCTATACTGGCTTTATAAATCGAGGTATGACATTGCCTCTCAGTGAGGTGGCTTTTTGTCCAGACAAATACCGTGACACTGAATATAGACGGTGATTGCTGGAGTATATAGTATCAGACCAATAGTGCAGCTACACGCCACCGACGGTGCAACCTCGTAATAAAATTCCCCAATTTATTTGCAACTCCCTCAACCCGCCGCCGCTAGATATTTCTCCAATATTTGTAACGCATTCTGTCTCGATGTTATGCCACAGATTTGGTGATATATCGACTGGGCTGTAGGCGATGGTTGATTGAGAAGGATCACAAACAATAGACGGCGTGGCTGGCTCTGAGCACTATGGGACTTAACTTCTGTGGTCATCAGTCCCCTAGAACTTAGAACAACTTAAACCTAACTAACCGAAGGACATCACACACATCCATGCCCGAGGCAGGATTCGAACCTGCGACCGTAGCAGTCCCGCGGTTCCGGACTGCGCGCCTAGAACCACTAGACCACGGCGGCCGGCTAGACGGCGTGTTGATTGAGGTCATAAGAAATGTACACCAGCTTTTCAGATCTCTAGTGCTACGCTGTCCTCTAGAAATGCTGTCTGGGATTTCGAATCAAGTCCCCCCATTCAAGCACACATGCGTTGGATCCTATTGAGAAGTCCTTTAATGATTGTAGCCACTAGTGAATCATATTTCTGGCACGCTCATATCTTTCTCGAACTTCTCTGCTACAGTAAAATTCCAACCTCGTTTTAGGTAGTGCCCAAGCATCTTGCAATTGTTGCCATTTCTGCAGCTTTACGCATGTGAACGTTCCTATTTAAGTTGGAACTGATTAGGAGTCAGAGAAAACTATATTTACCACCTTCCGCAACCCACGTACGAATAGGCTAAGCTACGTTACTGCAACAGGACTATGTTTTGACCATTCGATGGAAACGGGAACTGGGAGAAGGACAAGGATTTTTGCTGCTGCACTGTGGTACGCCCCTAAACTACATACAAGTACTACAGATCCACGCCCATTCACATCTACCCCACTCCCCCCAACATGCTATCTTTGTTATTCTGTACAGAGAAAAATTACGAACTATAAAACCTCCACTAAATTCATCCACTAGAGAACTCATTAAGAATTTTACTCCATCTCTCTTCTCACATATATCAAAAACAAATACCGCATGCATGCAGACATCGAACACATGTGACGATCCTATTATATATACAGGTATTGATCAACTACACAGACCAGCTTAAAGTTTCATCAACTGTACTGGAGGAGGATGATCATATCCCGTGGACTATACTGTAAGTTCCAAGAGATGCTCCCTGTGACCCTGTCTCGTTTGAAACATTGTTTTTTTTCTGCTCTAACACGCTTTGTACACTGCCAAACATTTTGCTTTACAGTGCGGCTGGTCTCGGCGGAGGTTCGAGTCCTCCCTCGGGCATGGGTTTGTGTGTTTGTCTCCTTAGGATAATTTAGGTTAAGCGGTGTGTAAGCTTAGGGACTGATGACCTTAGCAGTTAAGTCCCATAAGATTTCACATACATTTTGCTTTTTCCGCCACAACTCCGAGGTCTGTGTCAGGTAGCAAACTGACATTAAAACATTCTGATCCACGGCCTCTCGCAGAAAACTAGATGTTGCACTGTGAAAATCATGTTGTTACTGCTGCTACCATAACACACAACACACAGTGGATGATTTTAAACAAAAGTCAATTACAACATAAGGAAATTGGAAGAGTTTTGCGGCTTTGTGGAGAGTTTACAAACTACAGTCCGAAGGTGATTCACGACCTCCACATTTAAGCCCATCTGTCACAGTGACAGAACAGCTGATGGCTCTGCATTCCGTTTCGAATGATTCCCCGTATTGCAGTCACGTACGCGATCATAAAAAAAATGGTTCAAATGGCTCTGAGCACTATGGGACTTAACGTCTATGGTCATCAGTCCCCCAGAACTTAGAACTACTTAAACCTAACTAACCTAAGGACATCACACACAACCATGCCCGAGGCAGGATTCGAGCCTGCGACCGTAGCGGTCGCGCGCTTCCAGACTGTAGCGCCTAGAACTGCTCGGCCACTCTGGCCGGCTACGCGATCACAGTTTGGCTACTGGCCATCCCAGGAGGTATAGCCCCTCCACAAAGCTCTTTCTCCAACTCAAACAAGCCTTGTCAGTCAGTCATTATGTGGTAACCAACACTGTGCCAGTGGATGGATGGGATGGAAAAGACACCGCCGATGTACTGAAATAATAAGCATTTAATTGCAGGACTGTATTCTTCCTCTTCATATGTTCAAGGATTAATGCTCACTTCCATTCGTCAGCTTAATGAGCGCATGTAATACAGCTATTAGAACACCCCCTGCCAGCATCATGCTCGTACCACACCAACAACTGAAATCTCAACCTATTGTGGCGGTAACACAACACTAATACTGTAGGTAGACAATAAATTTAAACAAATTTCAATAAATTTAAGCAAATTCAATGACGTCATGAGCAGCTTCTAGTGGGGGCAACATCATACTAACTACCTTCAGCTACAGGAGTAATCTCTTAAAGCAAAATTCGAAATTTCCGCCCAATGTCCCAGAGGATGACGTGCCAGGACCCCATGGCGAACACACTTGATGGTGGTACTGCCTCTAATTGTTTAAATAAAGACTGAAAATAAAGACTTATGTCCAGCACAGACCGAGTCCTTTTCCCCCAGCTCCTAGGAAGAGGTGGCGGTCCGGTGATTTAGGTTAGTGGAGGTAGCCCAAGTGTCCTTTTTTCCCACCATTTTCTTAGGTTAGTAGAGGTAGCCCAATTGACGTATCTTCCCTCTAAAAATTCAAACTTTCCACCAGGGGGAGCATGGCACTTTCGCACCATCTTGGGTAACGGTGCTCGCGTCATCAGCTGACGTCACGGCAGCCATTTTGAATGGCGATAATCGCGTCATCAGTTGACGTCATGTACCCGCGTCATCAGCTGACGCCACGGCCGCCATTTTGGATGACGTCAGTGGGGCCATACATAAGTTGTCCCCCTACTTATGTTTCCTTTAAATCATCGTAACAGTGCCGAAATCGTAGAAACTTAGATGAATTAGCGTGAAATAAAAAAACCAGTTAAAATCGCTGGACAGAGTAATGGCAACTTAGTTTAAGGGAGTACCTGGACAGTTTTAAATATATTATACGAAATAACTTGCAGCCTTATAGCGGATTTTTTTCAAAGGTTACTCAAGAAAGGAGGCTTTCCAACACCAGCAAATTGTAGCAAAATGAAGGAAGACCAGCAGGCGATCGATGCTTCGTATAGGAACTGGCAGTTGACCCTAGAAGTACACGCATCACAAAAAGTTTAGCATCACCTTGGTTCCGAGAGTTCCGGAAACAGTACAGAAAACTGGAATAGAGATCAACATAAACACCATTTCCGCTCTTTTTACTGCTCATCAAAACCACACATTGCATATTGTACCACCATACAGCGAGGTAGTGGTCCAGATTGTTGTACACACTGGTACCTCTAATACCCAGTAGCACATCCTCTTGCATTGATGCATGCCTGTATTCGTCGTGGCATACTATCCACAAGTTCATCAAGGTCCAGATTGTCCCATTCCTCAACGGCGATTCGGCGCAGATCCCTGAGATTGGTTGGTGGCTCACGTAGTCCACAAACAGCCCCCTTCAATCTTTCCCAGGCATGTTCGACAGGGTTCATGTCTGGAGAACATGCTGGCCTCTGTAGTCGAGCGATGTCGTTATCCTGAAGGGAGTCATTCACAAGATGTGCACGATGGGAGCGCGAATTGTCGTCCATGAAGACAAATGCCTCGCCAATATGCTGCCGATATGGTTGCACTATCGGTCGGAGGATGGCATACACGTATTGTACAGAAATTAAGGCGCCTTCCATGACCACCACCGGCGTACGTCGGCTCCACATAATGCCATCTCAAAACAGAAGGGAACCTCCACCTTGTTGCACTCGCTGGACAGTGTGTCTAAGGCGTTCAGCCTGACCGGGTTGCCTCCAAACACTTCTCCGACGATTGTCTGGTGTGTTATACTCGTATTAATAAAAAAAAAGGAATATTTAAATGGAAAAAATTAAAGGATGCTACAAGTGCACCATTAAAAATGTTTTGCTTGTACGAATTTAGGCTATTCTGACTTCTTCTCTTACATTTCAGTTGTAGATGCAGGCAGGACACCAATGCGTGTCAAAAAATGAAGAAAATCCTCCTTACTTGGCTCTTCTTCACTTCAATAAAAATATTTAATACTGATATCAAGTCTTCTCTTATTCCGGAACATATGTGACACAAAACACTCGTAGCCCGTCATACTCCGAGCAGCACATCTTAACAGAACTTCTACAAACGAGAGAGTGAAAAAACAAAATCATGTACAAAGAAAAATGAATGATGGTTTCTTTTTCATTTGCCTGCGGCTTACCGCGAATTCATAATTAATGTCTTTGCCAACACTTATGGTTGATCGCTATTTCATTCATTTTTTTAAGTAATTTTAACCTTACCATTTCCAGAGCGTCTTTCACCATGTACCTACACAATTGTCCCCACACTGTACGTTGACATGGTATGGAGACTTACAGTGTTTTTTGCATGTACCTATTTACATTTAGATTTGCCAATAGGGGTCGACGCCCTTTATTTGTCGGCTTCTCTTTTATTTAACGGTATGGATATGCCAGGTTATCCCATGTATGTTAAAGTTCTACAAGAAATTGAAAGATTATACACATAATATTGTAAGTAGGCTGTTTGGGTTTTTATGTTGGCAACGCCACGTAGCGCTCTGTATGAAATTCACTGACTGTGCTGTGTGCAGTCTGTGGCTGGTTGGCATTGTTGGAATATTCTCTATTGTAGTGTTGGACAGTTGGATGTGAACAGCGCATAGCGTTGTGCAGTTGGAGGTGAGCCGCTAGCAGTGGTGGATGTTGGGAGAGAGAAGCCAGAGATTTGAGATGTTAATTATGATCAGACGAGCTGGACGAGTGTCCGTCAGAAAAAGGAAATTTGCCAAACTGGATGTCACAAATTATACATATATATTATGACTTCTGAACACTATTAAGGCAAATAAATTTTTTGTTCTCTACCAAAATCTTTCATTTGTTAACTATGCCTATCAGTAGTTAGTGCCTTCAGTAGTCAGAATCTTTCATTTAGCTGGCAGTATTGGCGCTCACTGTATTGCAGTAGTTCGAGTAACGAAGATTTTTGTGAGGTAAGTAATTCATGAAATGTATAGGCTATTGTTAGTCAGGGCCATTCTTTTGTAGGGATTTTGAAAGTCAGACTGCGTTGCGCTAAAAATATTGTGTGTCAGTTTAGTGTTGATCAGAATAAGTAAAGAGAGAAATGTCTGAGTACGTTCAATTTTGCTCAGCTGTTTGAAAATCAAATAACGTAAGAAGTTTACCAGCACAGTAATTCATAATTTTTCCAAGGGGACGTTACAATGTGATAGTTCATTACATATTTGAATTCAGCGCGCTGACAACAATGTTCAGTTTGCTTCGACCTCTCTGCCGGGTTTCACGCTTGCACACTATCGGGTTTGGCGGCTAAGCACTATTTGTTAACGGTCAACATGCTAGTTACTACCGTCGCACGCGCGTGCACTCGTTTTCTTAGTGTCGCTTTCACAGTGAGTGTCACACTTTCACCTGAGTATCACATATTGAAGAACTGCCGTGGCGCTTGTCTTCATTCTGAGTGCAGTGGGTGTGTGCTTATTGTTCAAAATCCGACGCTGTGGCAGAAGATCCACATTTTTACGGCCCGGGCGTCATTAGTCCCCTTCGTACTCGCATTTTCAGCGGAGAGATCCTGGCCAACAGCATCCGTCGACGAGGTAAGTACTGTCTCGAACAACTATAGTTCACTTATTACTGAATCAAGCGTCGTGAGCCACAATACTCAGAAATTATTTCGTTGCACGCGTATGTTAATGTCACCACACTTGACCATCCACTTATTGAAAGACACATATAGCCATCCAAAAACATTGTATAAATTGCTTGACTTTAAAGTCCATTCCTTCACATGGAGTTTGGTTTCCAAAGAAAATTCGTATAATTATTGAGTTACAACAATGTACACTTGATAGCAAAAAAAGTGGGTTGCTGCCGAATACAACCAACATAACGTAGCTGTGTTGCAGGTCCTCTAAACACCAAAACCCCGTGGGGTACAATCGTTTGACTACACACAATGGGTACCGCAAGAGACTACTAAGAGACCAAAGGTCTTTATGGCAGCCAGTCTAAGCGTCAACTAATATCGTCATACAAAACATATTAGAAAACACGTTCTTAGTGATGAGACACCCCATAACACTCATATACTAACCTTAATTACAACAAGTGACATGCCAAAAGTTCTGTCTGAGAATACGGATTATTTTAAATATATCATACAGTAATCCTTAGTCAAAATTAAATACTTGAGACAATATATGGAGTTACAAAGCTGTACGGCAATTGGAAAAAAGTTTTTCGTTCTCTAAAAGGTTTTCCATCCACATGCTGAAGGTCGCTCAACGGCGAGTGGCTCTGGAAACAGGATATTGGACGAACCAGTAGAAAAACGCGATTAACGGCAACAAGCACAATAAGGAAATCTCAACATAAACAGCGAATCACCAGTAATATCATTGTTCTCGTAACACATCAACAGCTACGTGTACACAAATTTGAACTTTAATGACATGATCAACGTCGTCGTTCTGGACCTGGATTCAAACCCAGCACCTATAGCCACTACTAACTAGGCTAAGCGTTGTTTGTGCCTTGCTGAGACCTGATCACTAGGCATAAAGAGACGTGAAGTATAGACGTTTGCACCAGTATCAGTTATCAGTTCAGATCCTGAAAATAAATGACGAAAATGTTTGCACTGAACTGGGAATCCTGTCATAACAGTTACCGTCCTGGGAACTACCCCCAAAAACGTTTTATATGGTGTCACTCACAAGGAACAAGGTATGCTCATGTTTAAAATTGAAATGCCATCATATAAAGCTTGTGACAGGGATGCAAACTCAGCACCTAATCGGATTGTTAACGAAGTACAGTCATGCTCAAAAGTATCCGAACGACCTGGATTGCATTTCGTCTGATTCCCATGCAACCCACATAACGCAGCTGTCTAGCAGGTCCTCTTATCGCTCCTTGATACAGTTGTTTGACTATTGAAAATGGTTCCAACAAGTCACCACTAGAAAACACTGTTCTGCATCGAAATAACTCAGGATGTAAAGTAATACCACGATACTACAAATATCAGGGAACACCTCATCACAGATAAGACTGTCCTTAAGGCTTCTAAGCTCGCATTTATTGCAATAACTGACATACCTGAAATGTTAGCACTCTCATTATTACGTCAGATAGGTAATGCACGTAGTAAGTTCGTCGTATTCATGATTTCCTCTTCAAAGTAACATACCATACTTGTTATTTAACACAAAATGTCATTAAAAATTAACGTTATTCACGAGCAGCTAGTTGAGAATATTTATCAACTTCAAATGACACGACGAACCGACTCGTTCTGCATATGGATTCAAACCTAGGTAATGCAAACTAGGATTTCGTGACTGGCCGAAATTAACAGTCATTCCTGACTAGGCATAAAGAGAGTGATATACCTCGACTTTAGACAGTATCAGTTAACAAATATCAACTTTAAATTACATGACGTAAACATTTTTAACGGTCGCGAATTCCTACCCAGCATCTATTGTCTCTGTTAACGAACTACGAGAGATCTTAAATACTGCTTCTTCACAAGTAACATACTTGAAATGCAGTGAGGTAAAGCTTTGTATTGGACAGGGGTTCGATGCCAGAACCTAATCGGATTGTTATCGAAGCACAATCAACATTGACATATCGGATTTTCTCAGCAGTAGCTAGATGTATTAACTGAAATGAAGAGACGAAACACTAATTTTTTCCTTCCCAGGACTCCAACCCGGCACGTATCGCTGTTATATTCTAGAGAAAAGGAACGTTAAGTATGGGTTTGTTACACCAGCAGTGAAATATGAGCATGTTTGAACTACAAATAATATGACAAATAATTCAGTGCTGACTAGGAATCGAACCCCACACATATCGTTGTTGACTACACACAAAGAGACGACATCTAACGAATTTTTCTCCACCAGCAGCACGGAATAACATCTTTGAACTTACAGTAATCTCGCAAATAGTTCTGTGTCTCACTGGGACTCAAAAACGTCAGATAACGTTAGTGTTGACAACGAATGAAATTGCATTAAAAATAAAAATAATTATCTAACAACAGATAGGGGTTCTCATGCTAGAGCTTGATAATATATAATGAAAAGTTTAGTGCTGGGCCAGGATTCCATCCCATTCATGCGCAATATGTGGAGATGTTGAGGAATCTACAGTTTTGAACAAACAACAAGTTGTGGTCGAGATGTATTGTCACGAAGGGATCAAATTCTGCGCCAGGGGCGATCTGAGATGCATTCCCAGTTCAGAACCAATTTTATCGACATACAGAAGCTCAAATAAAAGACGGAATAAGTGTCCCTGTGACCATACACAGGGTTTGTTTCGTCGCTAGAAATAAATAACTAGTATAAGAAAGGTTACTGGTCATAGAGTTTCTACATGTCGCCACTCCTTACTTTATTGTGGTTCCACCTAACGTCTACTTGATAGAGAAGGAATATCTTGTTTAATGTGATTTTCAGACCACAATGCCATTATACCTTCTTCACTTGGCGTAGCCAGAAGAGAATAGAATCTGCCTCTCCCCATCAAAAAACATCGGCAGGAGTTGGAATCGAACCGAGACCAACCTCATATGAAACTATCATCAGTCCAACAGACTACCAAAGCCTCTTCTCTATGACTCATTTCTCTATCATAACACCGTTGCGGCACACAAGATGAGAATGCTGACACACAGGTATGTAGTGGTTTGCAGCAAGTCAGTACATTTATTTACATGGTTGAACGAATCGCCATGTACTAGCTGCCACGGCTACCCAGTGCATAAATTCGACTCTATCTTGTAATCACCGAAATAATATCATGTAACTGCCACCTACACAGCACTGCCAACAGTGTAGGATGCAGAAATTTAAATAGGAAGTGTTCCTTTCCATTTGAACTACTCTATTGCGCTATCTGTTTGTTGAAACCATCGTGCAGTGCTAAAGAAATGCTGTAACTGTCTGTCTCCCAGAAGTCTATATCCGGCCATATGGATTATCTCACAGCACTGTGGAATGCCGAAGTTCTGGAGGAACTGTTGTTGACTTCCAGAGGTACAGTAGCTACGTCACAGCTAGTAGCGTACCGGTAAGCGTCGCGCATTGTTGATAAGACGTCACGTGTTCTATTACATTCGCTACTACATTTTTTTAACGCAATTCTGCTGTCTGCTGAAGTTAACAATTTAATGGAACTTTGAACATAATTCTCTTCACTTCTCAACCCAAAATAGTCACATATGGAAAAAAGGCTAACTTCTGCGTCATTTTGTTCTTTTCAGGTTTAATAGACGGCCAGGCAGCAGTTGCGTCTCGAAGCTTTTGTATTATGTATGGGGAGAGCGCATCGTGCCAAAATAGTCAGAAAAGTATTTTCTACGTTAGATGTCGTCTGGTAGTGGTATTTTATTCTTCTTCAAACCTTGTTTGACAGCTTTAACTCAGAACAAGTTTTCTACATGCATGTAATCAATAAACTGCATGTGCCTTGTCAGACTGTTATAGATAACATCAGAGAATTCGCATATATCGTTGATGATTAATTTCTCTCTCATGTTTAGTATTGTTTTAACAACACTAAGAGAAACCTTACGAAAACTGTGCACTGTATTGTAAGAAATGAAATAAAACTACCCACGATAACCTTACGACGAAAGTAAGTCTGTTTTACAAAACTGAGTATCTGTACACAAGCGTGCATCTATCTGCACGAATTAATAAAATACTACTCACTTAGATTTCGATTGGGTCTGTGTTTAAATGGTATGCTGTGTCGTACTCAACAGGTATGCAAATGTGGCATTTCATAAATAACGTTACGTATTCCTAGAAACCCAAAATTTGCTTGTCAGCAGCGGAAAGAGGCGTTACCTGTTGTGCAGCATTGTAAGTTTTTCACCATTGCACTATGAGCTGAAAGTGTTTTCTTACGATTTGCTTATCGATGTTTGATCTGACTGCTTGCAGCTCTTACACAGAAAGGATAAAAATGTTACATTCAGCGAGGCTGGAACCGCGAACCATAACAGTCGCGTTTCCACAGGTCAGCACGTCAACACAGAGCTAGCGGATAGATATGGTTTGCGCCTTCCTCTTACGAGAGTAATAGAGACTAGAACTCGTAAACCGCTATTTACAGGACGAGATTAGTTGCGTTTGCTACGTTCAATGACTTTGCTGGGCTGAAAACCGTAAATTTACAATCTTCTGTTACACCTCAAGCGATAACAACCGCCGGCCGCGGTGGTCTCGCGGTTCTAGGCGCGCAGTCTGGAACCGTGCGACTGCTACGGTCGCAGGTTCGAATCCTGCCTCGGGCATGGATGTGTGTGATGTCCGTAGGTTAGTTAGGTTTAAGTAGTTCTAAGTTCTAGGGGACTGATGACCCCAGCAGTTGAGTCCCATAGTGCTCAGTGCCGTTTTTTGATAACAACTGAAGTTATTCAATGGAAATGACACGAGAAATCAAGTGAACTTTGAGGCTTAATTCCGTGCACACCAGGAAGTAACTCGTCGATCACATAGTTGCCAAATATACCTTGCCTTGTTGCCAAATCTCAGTTACATTACCAGCAGGAAGAAGACGAACCGATGTGATCCTACATTGGGCTGGGAAGTGACTATAGCTGACGTCTCAAAGACGCGGCTGCGACGGCCTGGAATACGTAATCCGTCTGATTCACATTTCTGCAACTAGGTTTAGGGACTGGAGCTTAGTTGCTAATAATACTCAGAACTGGCTGCTACTAAGCATCATAAATCAGTAACTCTCATAGTTGTTTTTATATTTCTTTCGTAACTGTACTCAAACCTAAGAACTCATTCACGGACGTTTTCGTGCCTCGCCGATAGTCGAGCACAACAAACAAATAAAAATAAAAAGAGAATGTGTGTGTGTGTGTGTGTCTGTGTGAGAGAGAGATAGAGAGAGAGAGAGAGAGAGAGAGAGAGAGAGAGAGGGAGAGGGAGAGGGAGAGGGAGAGAGAGAGAGAGAGAGAGAGAGATTGAGAGAGAGGGGGGGGTAAAAAATTGTTGTAAAGAAATTGAATACTAGTATGTAAAGAAATCTTTCATTAAAATGACTCGTTCCACATCATTACGAAATGTCGTATTCATGATCTATGGAACAAGTATTAATTTAATCTAATCTAATCATATCATATCGCTGACTATCCATGAAGAGTCATGAAGTACCGAAATTTTCGCCTATATCAGTAACCAAATCTAAACTTGAAAATAAAAGACGACAGCTTTTGTAATAATCCGGGACTCCTATCAAGACCTTTTCATCCCTGTTAAGTAACCATGAAAGATGTCTAATATACCTCAATTCAGAAGTATCGAAGTGTGTATGAATTTAAAGATGAAGCACATGATGTGAAGTTCTGCGACGGAGATACGAACCCAATACGTAATCGGATTGTTAAATAAGTAAAATCAAATGTTACGTATCGGTTTTTCTTGCCAGCTGCTAGGTGTTTAATCTAAAATAAGGACACAAATTTTTGTGCCTGAGCGACAATCGAACCGCACTCCTATCGTTCTTCTTTATTGTCCACGAATATTGCTTAAGTATCAATTGCTTACTCACCAACAGTAAGATGTGTGCGTGTTTGTCTATAAATTGTTGGCAACATGAACAGACATTAAAAATGCACGTTAATTTTCACTAGCCGGTGTGCAAGTGATAGGGCTTGAAATGAAATTATGAATATTTTTGTACTGGATCAGGATTGGGACCTACATATTTACCATATTAACAGAATCTTCCGTCGGTTCTTGGTAGAACAACATTATAATAATAAATGAAAAGCACCAGTTTGCTTTTGTTCTACAATATTATTTTTATTGCTAACCGGTTTTCGGCTTACAAGGCCATCTTCAGGCATTTACTGAGTATTATCACCAAAGAAGTTAAATGTTAGCAGACAACACTGGAAGAGAAGTAACACATCTAGAGTGAAGTAGAAACATACAGTGAGTAACATCTTTGCAATGAAATAGTAAAAACTGAACAGTACATAAATAACAATGGAGTTGACAGAAAAACATTTAGCACAATATAAGAATAACATGCCTACATAACGGTATCTATTGATAAACAAAACTATTGAAATAAGATAAACTTAGTACTAGGCAAGGCTGCATCAAGAGGTATGAAACATGGAGAGTGATACACAACCAATTAAAAAAGAAGAGACAGTTGTCAATGTAAATACAGAATACACGAAGAACTTAAGCTATATCAATACGATAAACAGAAATTAATAAATGCAGGAAAATTGAGGTGTTTGAGGGAACCTACAGTTTGAGACTGTGGTGGTACTGCATTTTAACATTAACTTTATAATCAAAGCAGTGGCTGTATACCAGTTATGTAGGCATGTTATTCTTATATTGTGCTAAATGTTTTTCTGTCAACTCCATTGTTATTTATGTACTGTTCAGTTTTTACTATTTCATTGCAAAGATGTTACTCACTGCATGTTTCTACTTCACTCTAGATGTGTTACTTCTCTTCCAGTGTTGTCTGCTAACATTTAACTTCTTTGGTGATAATACTCAGTAAATGCCTGAAGATGGCCTTGTAAGCCGAAAACCGGTTAGCAATAAAAATAATATTGTAGAACAAAAGCAAACTGGTGCTTTTCATTTATTACTACATATTTACCTTTGCAGGAGACCTAGAGAAGACTGCAGTCTTGGGAAAAGGAATGAAATGATTGAATTATACTGTTCCGAGAGATTCAGATCCTCGAAAGAGGAGATACGAATTCGAATCACAACCCAGTACCAAATTTTTCAACGTCTCTAGTTCAATTAAGTACAAGTAAAATAAGAGCCCTGTTCCTTTAGACGGCTATCAGTTCATCAAATAAAATAAAATTTTCTAATATAAGTAAGTTTACTGGTGAAAGTATTTCTGTTTACCCTGACCTCCACCTATGTCATTTTCCAACGTAAACCGGCTCTGCCCAGTTAGGAATGAAGGAACGTGATGTTTAATGCGGATTCTGGATTATAACAGCTTTCTCTTGAGGTTACCGGAGGTAACGTAAATCTGTTTGTGCCTCTTAAAAGTAAATGCCTGAAGCCACGCATTGAACTTGTGATAGTTCGTTCCACCAGACCATTGTGGCCACATTTCTCAGCCCCAGGAGTGTGCTGTAATGGATGATGTGCTTAGCTTACTAAACTAGTCACGGTGGAAGAAAACGCGAGTCTATTAAATGGTTAAGTAGAAGCAAGCTTCTGACGTGGAGATTATGCTATTCTCATGTCAGCAGGATGTAAAGACTCTTCTAGGCGTCATAGCCTCGATTTGAAGCTATTTTGAAATTTTCACTAATTCAGGAAATTTCTTAGTTCCAGAAAATCCACTGTGAAGTGTGAAGTTACCGGATAATAATCACCGTCATTATTACTATCATTTTCTTCATACCGCTGCTGGAACACATGTGCTTGAAGATAATTTAAGTCCTTTTGGTCATTATAGAAGTAGTTGCCCAAGAACAAGTTCTTTCCCTGTCTACGGAATCCTTTTCATGTTAATATGAAACATCAGCAATTACTCGTAGATCACATTAAAACTAAAGTAATTGATGTAGACGTTACTTGATAACGAAAACGCGCTGCCTTTCGTCATTTAATTGCGCCTAGAAATGGCTGTCGAATACTGCCAAACCAAAAGCCAAGGGATCTTACTGCCTTCCAATATACATCGCTGTCGGTTCTTCCAAATGATTTGGTAGACGTGACCTGTTTCAAGTTGTGTATGACACAGAACGTTTTATAAAATCAATTGTTTTCCTTTGCAATAAACAGAAAGATTTTCATTCTAAGTTATCCAAGTCCAAAATTTTCGCAATATTACTTCAAATTTAATATTCGCTTCCATAATGTAAGGAAAGTATTTCACAGTTGCAAAACCCGCATCCGACTCACTGTCCTTACACTTAGTCGCTGGCCATAAATTCTAGCTCGAAGTGACGCCAGTTTAAGTAACCTAATGTAGCGAAAACTGTTTGCCAATGCTCTTTCTCACCGGAAAATATACAATTCACTCATTGGGCTCCATAAGTACACTATAACAGTAATTTATGTGTGTATGCAATGCATACGGATTGTAGAATTTAGTGGTGCTCTCTCTTCCACTTCTGTGTACAACATGCCTGACCTAAACAGGCCCTTTATCATTACAGGCCCTGGGCGGTGCAACATCATATTGACAAAAGTAATGTGCTTATACTGACAACCTCATTGTTCGTTTTACCCGATTTTGTAATCATTTAAGTAAAACAACATGACCTTCGAGTGGGAGACATTTCGTCCCACTTTTCCTTCTGTGAAATTTGTCAGTAAGCTTTTTGCCTTCGAACCAGCGAAATGCGGCAGAGTACGGCCGGTAAACGATTTACAAACCACGATTTAGTGCCGTTAACACGATTTCTTTAAACATTGGCGTAGCTGAATGAATTTAGTTTCTTCTTAAATCGTTTTATGCAGCAACGTTCACAGATATCTCAAATAGGAAAAGCTCTTTATCCAGGTACGAAGGTTGTAAAACAAACTTCCCACAGTTTGTGTCAGGTTGATCTTTTCGTCTGAAAGCACTGCGTAAGTATTTTGCGTAAGAGGTATTAAAGAAGTGTTTCTGTAGCTGTGGGAATCATTGGTAGAAAACGAGTTTCACTCCAATGGGTACAGTACTGATAAATATTCAAAATGATTATCAACCTAAGTCTGCGTTCATCCACAAACAGAGGCGTATTTGTAATATTGAAGTTAGACTAGGTATCCTTGTCTTTCTTGAGTGGGCATTGGAAGGCGTTTACACACACGTATACGAGGGTAATCCCAAAGGTAAGGTCTCCTAAGGGACACGCAAGTGCCAACACAGGCACAAACGAGAGATCCTTAATTGTAATGGCGAGCAGAAACCACAGTGTTGGCTGCATGGTGGCAAGGTGATAAAGAGCAAGGCTATGAATACGGAGGTCTTAGGTTCGAACCCTCACCAGTCCCACGATTTTTATGTGCCGTTTTACACATATTTCCCCTGGGGCAGTGTTTGTTGATGTGAAAAATGCCGAGTTGCACTGTGGTCCGAAAGCTACGTAAAACTGTCGGTTCCCCTATTAACTGGCTAGGTAAGTCAACTCAAAGGTCGGATGAAAGCAACAGCATACCACCTCCAACAAGTCCGTGCCTATTAAAGCACTGTGGTGTTCAAATCACTCTTGCGACTGATGACTGCTTTACTTTCTATGGGTTCCAAAACTAATGATCTTCGGGTTATTAACATTTTTGTGTTTTCATGCTGTAGCTTTGATACCAGTAAACGTAAGTAACCGGCCGAGCACTGTCACCGTTCGAGTTGTCAAGGTGGTAGACGACGATGCTGTCGACCCCAGTTACAATTTTGGTCATGGCTATGTTTCAGTCGAATACCTCTATGGGCCTTTCTGCGTATTTCAAGATATACTTTTATACACTTGGTACGCTTCCAAGTTGATATCTGATAGAGCTGTATTTAGCAACATGAATCAGATAAGTTTTCCGTGCAATATATCGGACTACACGTCAATGCAGCGAGATTTCGTTTGTGTGTTGCGCATGGTGCAAGAAATATTTGTGTTTTGCTTGCTTCTGTGATAGGTTTCACCCCATAGAATGCGAGCAAGCTCACGAATAGACTGTCAATAACTGGAATTACGCAATAACACACTTAAAAGTTGTATTTTTGCATTATGTATCCCGATGAAAATAACTGCAAACAGGTTATATGCCTACTTGCTTATTATCGCGCTTCTCGATGCTTTCCTCAAAAAATTAAAATAAAACTAAAAAGAGACAGAGAGACAGAGAGAGAAAACAGAAATGTATTTCAAATATCAGCTCAGTGACGCCATGTTCGTCTCGTGATGTAAAGCAAGGTTAGTTAATAAGTATATCTCGCTGTACTAGCGATATGTATGGCTACAGGGTTCTTTGTTTTCTCTCTGCAAACAACTAGAACAGAATTCAGTAACAAAGTGGTAAGAACACCTACTCAGTGCGCCAATTAAACACTCAGCCATTCTTGGTTATTTTGTTAATCGTCTGTAATGCAGTAAACATCCTTGATTATTGATTTGTAGTTACTACCATTGTTATTGCTATTTGTCACCCCACAACAGCTTTCCTATCACTCATTGCCGCCGATGCACGTAATGAATGGATCAGGATGAATGGAATGTGGGATGTTTCGTCACGGAGAATATACGCATTTATCTCGGCGTCTTGTGTCAGGATAATATGAAAATCTCGATCAGAAAAGACGACAATAACACCCAACTATTTCTGTCCACCTAACACCATGACGACAGACAAATTGGCATCTCACTGTATTTTGATTATAATTCGTTAGCCTTTTTGCGACCTCATTTTCATACCTCGTGGGAGTAGGCATAATATTTTGCTTTTTGAACACCGAACAATAACTCACAAAGATAGTAGATGGAAGGATACAAAGAAAAAATCAGACTCATGGGTGTGGATCCAGTTCATAATAAGAAGACTAAACAAGAGGGAAACATTACGAAAGCAATGAATACTCTGGTTAGTATACATTATTTGTATAGATCTGAAGATGAAAAAGCGCAGATCTCCACAGTGCCCGAATCTGCACTTTGCTTTCTGTCTTAATGGGCATAATTTTTAGTTTCTTCTCTTTTGAATTATCAAATGAATTGATTATTACGTGGTACAGAATAATTAGGTAACTGTGTTTCTTACAGCTTCCATTCGCACCAACATTTTTCTACATTCTCGTGCATTTCATGAAATTCTACTTGTATGATCACAAGACTGCACATAGATGCAATCGATTTCGAGGTACAAAGTGTTTGTTATCTTACTTTTCGTGACAGGTTGGCAAAGTTGAATTCCAAAGACTTTTTATTGTACTAAAATAATCTTTTGTAACAAAGTAACAAGGTAAGTGTTTTATTCGTATATATTTTGTGGGAAACTGTAATCGTGATCGAAGATTACACACCTGAATGTTTGACACAGCTGGTAGGAGAAAACGCTGCATATTAACTAAACCCCGCGCCTCCTTTCCGTATTCTCCTATGACACGAGCACAGGATTCCCCTCCTATAACGCTACAGAGCTTCTCCTAGCATAGCTGAGAATTGGCAACATCGTCACAAACATTTGGCAACTCTGTGACAGTGCAATCACTTCCACGTATGGTACTGAACTGACTCGCTAAATTCACTTGATATTCCCTTTCCATTTGAATGACTCGTGGTATATAATCCTCATGTAAACTAAGATACTGAGACAGAGATTTCAATTTTTGGCTAAATAAATGCTATTCTTCACACGAGTGACAACTCTTAATCTCTTTCACGATGCGTTATGAGGCTGAGCGACCAATACCATGACGAGAGTGGCGTACTGGCAGCAGTGTGTCCGTAGACCCGTGGTACCGTCCGTGTCTCGTGTTCCAACGGTTAAAAACATCGTCAGTTCTAACTGTGGTAGAGGCAGCGCGTGCGAGCTTTTTTTGTGTATTTTTCATGGAGCAGCGAATTCTCAGAAAAAATTCTGTAATAAAATCAGAAGAAAACCTTTACACATCAAATCCTCTTGGCAGCTCGACTCAGTAAGTTGTGTTAATGGTCGTAGATCTCGGCTTTCTGACTGCCAAGCTGCTATACAATACAAGCGTCTCTGAAGAAATTCGAATCGACCGTCAACGACACGAAATTCAGTAATGTTATTCACTTAAGACTCCCATGCCAGGGTGATAAGTATGAAGGAAATAAGTTAATTAGCAAATCGCAAGAAAATACTTTCAGCTCAAAGTGCAATGGTGAAAAACTTACAATGCTGCACAACAGGTAACGCCTCTTTCCGCTGCTGACAAGCAAATTTTGGGTTTCTAGGAATGCGTAACTTTATTTATGAAATGCCACATTTGCATACCCATTGAGTATGACACAGCATACCATTTAAACACAGACCCAATCGAAATCTAAGTGAGTAGTATTTTATTAATTCGTGCAGATAGAGGCACGCTTGTGTACAGATACTCAGTTTTGTAAAACAGACTCACTTTCGCGTAAGGTTATTGTGGGTAGTTTTATTTCATTTCTTACAATACAGTGCACAGTTTTCGTAAGGTTTCTTTTAGTGTTGTTAAAACAATACTAAACATGAGAGAGAAATTAATCATCAACGATATATGCGAATTCTCTGATGTTATCTATAACAGTCTGACAATGCACATGCAGTTTATTGATTATATGCATGTAGAAAACTTGTTCTGAGTTAAAGCTGTCAAACAAGGTTTGAAGAAGAATAAAATGCCACTACCAGACTACGGCTAATGTAGAAAATACTTTTCCGACTATTTTGGCATGATGCGCTCTCCCCATACATAACACAAAAGCTTCGAGACGCATCTGCTGCCTGGCCGTCTATTAAACCTGAAAAGAACAAAATGACGGAGAAGTTAGCCTTTTTTCCACATGCGACTATTTTGGGTTGAGAAGTGAAGAGAATTATGTTCAAAGTTCCATTAAATTGTTAACTTCAGCAGACAGCAGAATTGTGTTAAAAATGTAGTAGCGATTGTAATAGAACACGTGACGTCTTATCAACAATGCGCGACGCTTACCGGTACGCTACTAGCTGTGACGTAGCTACTGTACCTCTGGAAGTCAACAACAGTTCCTCCAGAACTTCGGCATTCCACAGTGCTGTGAGATAATCCATATGGCCGGATATAGACTTCTGGGAGACAGACAGTTACAGCATTTCTTTAGCACTGCACGATGGTTTCAACAAACAGATAGCGCAATAGAGTAGTTCAAATGGAAAGGAACACTTCCTATTTAAATTTCTGCATCCTACACTGTTGGCAGTGCTGTGTAGGTGGCAGTTACATGATATTATTTCGGTGATTACAAGATAGAGTCGAATTTATGCACTGGGTAGCCGTGGCAGCTAGTACATGGCGATTCGTTCAACCATGTAAATAAATGTACTGACTTGCTGCAAACCACTACATACCTGTGTGTCAGCATTCTCATCTTGTGTGCCGCAACGGTGTTATGATAGAGAAATGAGTCATAGAGAAGAGGCTTTGGTAGTCTGTTGGACTGATGATAGTTTCATATGAGGTTGGTCTCGGTTCGATTCCAACTCCTGCCGATGTTTTTTGATGGGGAGAGGCAGATTCTATTCTCTTCTGGCTACGCCAAGTGAAGAAGGTATAATGGCATTGCAGTCTGATAATCACATTAAACATGATAATCCTTCTCTATCAAGTAGACGTTAGGTGGAACCACAATAAAGTAAGGAGTGGCGACATGTTGAAACTCTATCACCAGTAACCTTTCTTATACTAGTTATTTATTTCTAGTGACGAAACAAACCCTGTGTATGGTCACAGGGACACTTATTCCGTCTTTTATTTGAGCTTCTATATGTCGATAAAATTGGTTCTGAACTGAGAATGCATCTCAGATCGCCCTTAACGCGGAATTTGATTCCTTCGTGACAATACATCTCGACTACAACTTGTTGTTTGTTCAAAACTGCAGATTCCTCAACATCTCCACATATTGCGCATGAATGGGTTGTAATCCTGGCCCAGCACTAAACTTTTCATTATATATTATCAAGCTCTAGCATGAGAACATCTATCTGCTGGTGGTTAATTATTTTTATTTTTAATGCATTTTCATTCATTGTCAACACTAACGATATCAACGATATGTTTGGGGTTCGATTTTCAGTCAGCACTGAACAATTCGTCATATTATTTGTTGTTCAAACATGCTCATATTTCGCTGCTGGTGTAACAAACCCATACTTAACGTTCCTTTTCTCTAGAATATAACAGCGATACGTGCCGGGTTGGAGTCCTGGGAAGGAAAAATTAATGTTTCGTGTCGTCATTTCATTTAATACTTCTAGCTATTGCTGAGAAAATCCGATATGCCAAAGTTGATTGTGCTTCGATAACAATCCGATTAGGTTCTGGGTTCGAATCCCTGCCCAACACAAAGCTTTACCTTACTGCATTTCAAGTAAGTTACTTGTTGAAGTAGCAATATTTAACATCTCTCGTAGTTCGTTAACAGGGACAATAGATGCTGGGTAGGAATTCGCGACCGTTAAAAATGCCAAGATGAGAAACATAGAAGTAGATATCCTCGGTGTAACAAAGCAGATTAAATCACTTAATAAAGGCAAGGCCTCCGGTCCAGACTCTATACCAGTCAGGTTCCTCTCAGAGTTGCTGATAAAATAGCTCTATATTTAGCAATTATATACAACCACTCGCTCACAGAAAGATCCGTACCTAAAGACTGAAAAATTGCTCAAGTCACACCAATACCCCAAAAGGGAAGTAGGAGTAATCCACTGAATTACAGGCCTATATCACTAACGTCGATTTGCAGTAGGATTTTGGAACATATACTGTATTCGAACGTTATGAAGTACCTCGAAGAAAACGATTTATTGACACACACAAAAAATGGTTCAAATGGCTCTGAGCACTATGGGACTTAACATCTATGGTCATCAGTCCCCTAGAACTTAGAACTACTTAAACCTAACTAACCTAAGGACAGCACACAACACCCAGCCATCACGAGGCAGAGAAAATCCCTGACCCCGCCGGGAATCGAACCCGGGAACCCGGGCGTGGGAAGCGGGAACGCTACCGCACGACCACAAGATGCGGGCTATTGACACACAGGCAGCACGGATTCAGAAAACATAGTTCTTCTGAAACACAACTAGCCCTTTATACTCATGAAGAAATAAGTGCTATCGACAGGGGATGTCAAATTGATTCCGTATTTTTAGATTTCCAGAAGGCTTTCGACACCGTTCCTCACAAGCGTCTTCTAACGAAACTGGGTGCCTACGCAGTATCGCCTCAATTGTGTGACTGGATACATGATTTCCTGTCAGAAAGGTAACAGTTTGAAGTAATAGATGGAAAGTCATTGAGTCAAACAGAAATAATATCCGGCGTTCCCTAAGGAAGTGTTATAGGCCCTCTATTGATCCTCATCTATACTAATGACATAGGAGACAATCTGAGTAGCCCCTCTTAGATTCTTTGCAGATGCTGCTGTCATTTACCATTTTGTAAAGTCATGAGATGACCAAAACAAATTGCAAAATGGTTTAGATAAGATATCTGTATGGTGTGAAAAGTGACAATTGACCCTGAATAAAGAAAAGTGTGAAGTTATTCACATGAGTACTAAAAGAAATCCGCTAATTTCAATTAGGTGATAAGTCACACAAATCTGAAGGCTGTAAATTCAACTAAATACTTAGGGATTACAATTACAAATACCCTAAATTGGAACGATCACATAGATAATGTTGTGGGTAGAGCCAATCAAAGACTGCGCGATTCATTGGCAGAACACTTAGAAGGTGTAACAAATCTACTAAAGAGACTGCTTACACCACGCTTGTCTGCCCTGTTCTGGAGTATTGCTGTGCGGTGTGGGATCCGCATCAGGTGGGACTGACGGATAACATCGGAAAAGTTCAAAGAAGAGCAGCTTGTTTTGTATTATCACTAAGTAGGGGAGATAGTATCACAGACATGATACGTGAATTGGAGTGGCAATCATTAAAACAAATGCGTTTTTCGTTGCGACGGGATCTTCTCATGAAATTTCAATCACCAGTTTTCTCCTCCGATTGCGAAAACATTCTGTTGGCACCCACCTACATAGGGAGAAATGATCATCTCAATAAAATAAGAGAAATCAGGGCTCGCACAGTAAAATTTAGGTGCTCGCTTTTCCTGCGTGACGTTCTAGAGTGGAGCGGTAGAGAGACAGCTTGAAGGTGCTTCATTGAACCCTCTGCCAGGCACTTTATTGTGAATAGCAGAGTAATCACGTAGATGTAGATGTAGGCGGTGTCTATATTTACAAGAATTTAGTTTCGAGATCATTTATATTAAAGGAAGTCAGAATGTTATTGCCGATGCCTTGTCTAGGTTACCACAAGGTTTAGAGGAATTTAGTGAATAACAAAGCAAGATGCAGAAATCAAAACGTTATTAATGCAAGGTACAGCACAACAGTCTGATTACCATAAACTTTGTAAGCAAATGAAAATTATTCAACAGCAAGATCGCAGATGGAGTAAAGTCATGCAAAACCTTACGCAAGATGAGGGTGGAAAGGCAAGTAAATTGTATCAGGAGCTCAAGGGCGTTTTGTTTCATAGGAAACATGAAAAATCTGATCAGTGGTGTTTGTGTATTCCTGAAGATTATATCGACGAATTTATAAGACACACACATTACGTATGGGGACATTATGGAGTAGGAAAGAGCACTGAAAAAAATTACAACACTTTGTTATTTTTCAAATTTGAGAAGGCGAGTCCTGCAGGTATTAAGAAAGTGTGCAATTTGTCAAAAATAAAAACAGTCCAATGCGTCAAAATATACTGAGCTACACCCAATACTCACAAAAAACCCTCTAGATATAGTATCCCTGGACATAGCTGGTCCATATGCAAGAAGTAAAGGAGGAGTAAGATATGTTGTAGCACTATACGATATTTTCTCGAAACATATCAAAATGTATGCCATTAAAAATGCAACAGCCACAAATGTCAGAAAATGAACTGAGGGAGACTATTTGAAAAGAGTAGGTAAACCAAAGGTACTACTAACTGGTAATGCTTCATATTTCGTTGGGCGAAAGTGGAAACAATTTATGACCTTACACGGCATAAAACATGTATTAGTAAGCTTTTTTCATCCAGAAGCAAGCCCAGTAGAATGTGTCTTTAAAGAATTTAACCGGTTTATTAGGACATACAGCCCTCACAAACACACAGATGGGTAGAATACGTAACTCCTTTCATGCAAGTTGTCAAAACCTCCCACATTCTTCAACAGGTTTCACACCTAATGAACTGATGTTCCGGACAAAACAAACGAATGAGTGGGAGTCACCCATACCAAAGGTACCCACTACAGAAGTGACACTACAAGACAAAATCAAACAAGCCATTGTTACACTAGAAAACAGGGCCGAGTATAGAAAGAAAATTTATCATAAGAAACTGAAACGAGTCACACAATTTTTTGAAGGGCAGTGACTCCTTTTATGGACGCACCCTAAATCGAAAAAAAATGGCAAACTGAATAATAAGTGGCAATTACACTGTTCAGGACCATATACAATTTCCAAAATGCCATACCCTGGGACGTATAGATTAGCCTACTAGAAAACAGGGAGAGACAAGGATACAGAAGATATAAAAGCTTTGATAGAATAATGAATCTAGGTAACACTTTTTCTTTCTATCACAAGATAATTGTACATAGTGTACATAACTCTAATTGTAATTTTTCTTCTGGAGTGTATTTTAAGATAAAGTAATGTGTATAGTCATAAGTAAGTCTTTCGATTTGTACACGTAAGCATAAAATCAACAGCAATGAGAAGTAATACACCGCTTCATGAGAAACGAAAGTACAGTATAACCTCGTTAGCGCGAACTCGCATAAGACGAACTCGCGGTTAACGCGAAAAAAATGTTGGTCCCACCAGGAATACATTAGTTCTCATGACATGGTTTATCAGTTAACACGAATTTCGGTTAAGGCGAATTACGAACTCTGTTTCAGTTCCTAGCGTAATTAAATTTCACTTTAACACAAACTTCCGACCTTAGAGTATTCCAAAGCGTAATTTTTTTACGAAATGAATGTAGCAAATGTAGCTACAAAGCTAATTATACTTATTGTTGACTCGTTTTTAACGTATTGTAGGTCGGTAGCCGCGATTATCACCTCAACAGTCAGCGTATGCTGTACATTGTAAGACATTCTATAATGTGTGCAGCAGCATTTAGGAACGTACTCAGTGCCAGATTTGACAGGTTTTCTGTTAGTCGTAACCGTATCGAGTTGGAATACTGCATAAAAACTACAGTTACAACCGGTACCGTAGCACGCGAAAATGGCAAAGAGGAAACAGACAGCTCTAAACGTACAGTTAAAGCTTAAGATTCTAGATGAAGTGGACCGTGGTACCAAGAAAACAGCTATTGCAGAGCAGTTTGGAATACCTAAATCGACTTTAACTACGATTATTAAGAATCGAGAAAAAATTATTAATGCTGCGGCATCAGGTTCTGGAAACAAATCTAAACGACTTCGTACCACCGCCAAGTATGAAGACATCGAGACATTACTGCTAGTATGGTTCAATCATATGCGTGCATCTAACATACCTTTAACTGGCCCTGTGATTCAGTCAAAAGCAAATGATATTGCTAAAGATATGGGCATCGAAGACTGCCGTTGTTCTGCTGGTTGGTTGTATCGGTTCCAAAAGAGACTTTCAATTTCATCTGTACAAATTTGAGGTGAAGCAAATAAAGTTGATGAAGAAAGTGAGAACAGCTGGTTGCATGAATTCAACCGATTGAGGGAAAAGTATGCCTCGTGTGATGTGTTTAACGTGGATGAAACTGGATTTTTCTACAATCTTTTTCCAAATCACACCCTGGGGATAAAAGGTGATAAGTGTCACAGTGGAGCACGAAACAAACAACATGTGACTGTTGTACTGTGCTGTAATGCTGACGGCAGTAAGAAGTTTCGTCCCTGGGTTATCGACAAATCCGAGAAACCACGTTGTTTTAAAAACGTAAATATGGACACTACACCTTGCATCTACTCTCACCACAAGGAAGCTTGGATCGATGGCACATCATTTCGCAAGTGGCTTCTTCGTTTCAACAGTCGAATGGTTGCTCAAAATAGACATGTTCTTCTTACATTGGACAGATGTACTGCCCATAACGTTCATGATCTGAACCTATCCAACATAAAGGTTCAGTTTGTTCCACCCAACGCCACAACCCACCTTCAGCCTTTGAATCAAGGCATAATCTCTCTCATAATGAGAGCTTATCCTAAGCGACTTGTAAGAGCTGCAATTCGTGCTGCTGAAAACAATAGTGCAACCCCAAATTGGAATCTGCTTGACGCAACAAAAGCCATCGCAGCAGCCTGGAACTCAGTATCGCCACATCATATAGGGAAGTGCTTTAACAGAGCTTGGAGACATAGCAACACTGAAGATGTCCACGAGTTAGAATATGACGCTTCACCTGATGAATGGACAGGTCTGCATGACGTTGCGAACCCTGGGATTAGTTTCGGAGAATTCGTTAGTGTAGACGACGATGTTACCGTTATGTGCTTCTGTGGAATCGGATGTGCCCAAAGCTGTGAACGAGGTGCAAGAAGGGCCATCAGAAGAAAGTGAAGAGGAAGAGAATACAGATACCATTCCACCTACCCGTCAGGAGAAGTTTACAGCCTTGGACTGTTTAGAACGGTTCGCTTCAACATCCGACGTCACTGCTGGGTTTACGGACGCTATTATTACAATTGGTTGTGAAGTTACAAAATATTATCGTTCCCATGAACGTCAGCGGACCATGACCGAATTTTTTCCAAAAAAGTTCAAATGGTTCAAATGGCTCTGAGCATTATGGGACTTAACATCTGAGGTCATCAGTCCCCTAGAACTTAGAACTACTTAAACCTAACTAACCTAAGGACATCACACACATCCATGTCGGAGGCAGGATTTGAACCTGCGACCGTAGTGGTCGCGCGGTTCCCGACTGAAGCGCCTAGAACTGCTCGGCCACAGCGGCCGGCTCCAAAAAAGTAACGTACATAATTTGCGAGTACTTGTAATTTTGCAATAACTTTATAGTGTTATAAGTCTACAATAACGTGATTGATAGTGTAGTGTATTACACATTAGTGTACTACTGTACATGTTATCTTATTAAAATCTGTGTTTTTCACTTAACACGAATTTTTTTAACACGAACTCCTGATTTTTCGGTCCCTTCGGATTCGTGTTAACGAAGTTTTACTTATAAACAAAATTAGCTTACGGCTCAGCAGTTCGCGCTTAACAATATACGCTGACGTCAGTGGTAGGAGATGGGGCACTGTCCTGTGCGTATGCGCGACAGACTGGCAGAAGGCGCAACCAAATAGGAATACGATATGTACGTGTACCTAGTTAAACACAGAGTAAACGGAAATACTAAGCAACTGCATCTACTGTCTAAGAACTAAGGAAACTATTGATATATGAATACAGAGATTTAATTAAATACTAAGCTATATACAACATATTTACAAGCAAAAGGAAGCATTATTAAAAAATAGACGAGACGTGTGAGCTAAGGAGAAACGACAAAATACCATTAGAAATGACAATTAATTTTCTTTGCAGGGAAAATGATGATAATAGGTAACAGAATACACGAATGTCTATGAATTTAAACAAAGTATGGAAATATCTGCGGACGGATGTAATGACCAAATGTATGGAAATATCTGCTGATGGATGTAATGACCAAATGTATCAGTGGCCACCGAGGCACGTAATGCAATTAGTTTTAAGTTATTTCTTTCAGCGATCGGTGCATCGTCACGGCGCAGAAGAAGAGAATTATGTCGAGAGTAGTAGGTACCAAATAAAGAAACGGGCCGCACCTCGAGTTATAAGGGTATTTAGTTATAAGGATATTTATACAAATGTCATAAGACAAATGAAAAATGAAAATATGCATCGACGCAGTACATCTCCGTGACATTTGCCAGTACCTACTCGCTGCAGGGTACACATAAACATTTAAGCATGTGATTTTACAAAAACCAATTAATTTTTTTCGTGTCACAGAAAAACTTAAATAATGACTTTTTCAGGTATTCGAGAAAGATAAGTCTACGATGGTTGAAACTTCTTCATATTTCCCACTAAGCTACATGTGAATCGAAGTAAACAGCTCTAGTGCATGAAGAAACAACATGATACTATGTGAATGATTAGTTAGTACACATTATTTCCATGAAATATAAGTTCCTTGGCAAATAGTCCATCATTTTACGAGTAAAATTTCCTCATAAATCCTTGAACCAGTCGATGAGTATTTCCTTTCTTCCCTCCCAAACATAGGAGGCGGCGCCAAGTGTAGTTAGGCCAGCAATGCGTAATGTTTTAGTCCTATTTCGAATGCTTTTCTCCCTCCTCTACCTAAGTAAGTAATTTATGTTAGTAATATAAGCAATGGATGGAATGTCAGCCATAGGTATAAGCGAACATGTTATATACACTCGACAGCAAAAAAAGTGGGTCACCCCTGAATTCCAACATGTAGGCTGCATCTGAATGTATGCAACCAACATAGCATATCTGTGTTGCACATAGTCGCAACCCTCCACAGTACAGTCATTGTAAGATACACAATGGGTATGCTAGAGACTACTAGAGAAGACCAGTCTTTATGACAGTCTGTCCTGATGTAAAGTAACACCACGATAGTACAGAAGAGATCAGACAGTCCTTAACGTTTGTAAACTAAACTTAATTACAATAAGTGACATTTCAAATGTTATGGGACAACTAGTTTTGTCACATAAATCGTTCAGTAATCCTTAGAACAATTAAATATTTGAGACAGTATATGTATTTATAAAGTTGTATGGCAACTGGAAACAAGTTCTTTGCTGTCTAAAAGGTTTACACAACACATGCTGAACGTCGTTCAACATTCAGCGGGGAGTGGTTTCGCATCAACTTTATGTAATACTAAGCAGTTAAAAGAAAACGTGACTAACGGCAGCAACCACTCTACGGAAATCCCAACATTAACAGCGAATCACAAGTAATATCATTGTTCACATTACTCATCAACAGTTACTTGTACTTGTACTTTAAATGACATGACCAACGTCTTCGTTCTGGATCTGGATGCAAACCCAGAACGTAAAGCCATTGTTAACCAAGCAAAGCTTTGTGCCTTATCGAGACTCGATCACTAGGCAGAAAGAGACGTCAAATATTGACGTTTCCACCAGTATCAATTATCAATTCTCAACTTGAACGTAAATGACGATAACGTTTGCACGAAAGCAGGAACCCTAACATGACAATTACCTTCTTGGTAATTAAACTCGAAAGACGTTGTATAGTGTTGCATTGTCAAGGAATAAAGGATGCACATGTTCAAAATTGAAATGCCATCATGTAATGCTGGAGACAAGGATGCGAACCCAGCACCTAATCGGATTGTTGAATAAGTACGTAAAATCAGAATGTAGATATCACAGTTTGTCACCAGTAGTGGGGTTGGAACCTTAAATGACGACTGAAGTTGTATTGCCTGACTGGGATTCGAACACAGCGCCTACCGCCGTCGTTGTCTAACCAGGAACAGACGAGAAATGCCCAATGTTGGTACACCATCAGCGAGATGTGCACACGTTTAACTAGAAATAAGGTGACGAAAACGTCTGTGCTGACTGAGAGTCGAACGCCGCACACATGGTTATGAAGACACGTCAATAATCAACTTCATATTCAGTAGTAGCTAGGAGTAGCATGTTTAGTTGCAAACCTTAAGGCCTTACTCATCCCTAGTAACGTGCTGCCTAATATCTGCGATATCATGATGTTAATTTACAAGTGGATTGACTGCCGTAAAGAGCAATGTTCTCTAGTAGTCGTGTATCATTGAGATGTAAATGAAGTGCCTCAGCAGAAAGTAATTTCCGTCGTGCAGCACGTATTGTTTCAGAGACACTGAGTACATGTTATAAGTGCACAAAACGTGTATTATATACTAAGTATATACAATTATTTGGAGAAGTTGCCGCCAGACCTGTTTACTTTTACATTCCGCTTAGTTGTCGTGGTTGAATACAGGTTTTCTTAAGGCTGCATCTAATGCACAGTGCTTACAAGAAAGTATAGTTTCCTGCGTCATGCTATTGCTAGCTAGGTGAAATATTTTGTGGAAGCTATGTTTAAAATGAATGTATTTTTGAAAGTATTGTTCGTCAAATATTTGAATAAATCGTCAACTGTCGGTGTGCCTGCACATGTTATAGCATAATTGCTGTTGCTGCGTTAGTTTGTACTACAGACTGGGTAGGTTAGGTGTAACTTTTGATCCTTCAAGGGGTGATCGTGGCCATGCTGCCCGGGTCTGTACTAGCCGCGACTCGCGAGCTACGGGCCAGCCAGATAGGCCGAGGTGAGACGCAAGTGACAGAGCTGGCGATGGCGTTGGTGGGCCAACAGCCCGGGACAAGCCAGCACGGCTGCGCCGCATGCCTCTGCCTCTGCCGCTCCGTTTGACGTAAATATGTTTACTCCCTCTCCTGGAATCAGTATAAGAGCGGCAAGCAGAAATACACATCAGGAGGATACGGATCCTGTACACCTCCCGCAAACTCGATCCTCCTCACCCGCTCGTCTCCCCGATCCTCTCCCACCCCCGCCCGCTGCCGCGCCTGTATTCGCACGACCCACTCGGTCTCCATCTCTCCACCCTCTTTACTCTCTCCCAAGGTGGCTTCCGCCAGCTCCCTCTCCCTGATGATGCCCTCCTCCCCTCCATCTACCCCTCCTACCAACTTTGATCCTCCCGCCCTCCTCCTATACTTACTCCTCTGGGCACCCTCCCTCCCTTCTCTCCCTTTTCCCTCCCTCCTCCTTTTCTCCCCCCTCCTCCCCCAGGCCTCCCCTCCCCTGTCCCTCTCCTCCTGCCCCCGTCTCCTAAGCCATTGGCATCCTTTTTTTTCTCCCCTCTCCCCCACCTCACCCCTGTTCCCCTCTTGGCAGGTCCCCGGACTCGCACACGCTCAGTGGACATTCGCGCGCCGGAGATCACCGCCATCAGTGTATCGTGTGTGCCGTCATGTTTAGTGTTCAGTGTTCACCGTCACACTCCATTGTTCACCAGTGCCATAGTCTTCTTCAGTGTTTGTGCGTCGTGTCAACAGTTCGTAGTGTGGATTGTCATCGAGTGTAAATGGCTTCTTGTGTTTTTATGTTCATGTGTCTACTGTTTTTTCCCGCCGTTTTTCTAAGTGATGTCTCTTCTCTGTTTATCTCATTGTACTCTCTTCGGCTGAAGAGCGGCGTATTGTGCTGCTGCCAGCCTACCTGATTGTTCGGGTGTCAAAATAACAATAAAGTAAAAAAAAAAAAATACACATCAGGCTGTCTGCCGTAATGGCTCACTGGGAGAGGTCTATTCGAGGTAGAGTCAAAAAATGGTTCAAATGGCTCTGAGCACTATGGGACGTAACATCTGAGGTCATCAGTCCCCTAGAACTTAGAACTACTTAAACCCAACTAACCTAAGGACATCACACACATCCATGCCCGAGGTAGGATTCGAACCTGCGACCGTAGCGGTCGCGCGGTTCCAAACTGAAGCGCCTAGGACCGCTCAGCCACTCCGGCCGGCCGAGGTAGAGTCGTCGCTCTCATTGAGGAAGGAGGATGTTCCATCAGAGAAGCTGGCAGACAGTATGGCGTACCACATACCACTGCAACGAGATGGTGGAGGATCTGCCTTGAAAGAGGCACCACCAACAGGGCTCCTGGCTCAGGCAGGAAGAGAGTGATTTCACAGCAGGAAGACGGGGACCTAGTGTCTAGGAGCAGAGAAAATCCCTTTCTGAACGCGAAGCAGTTGCGGCGGGAGACCAACTTCCCCGGCTCCAGTGACACGATTCGCTGAAGACTGAGGGACGCTGGACTGCATGCACGACGATCCGCCGTGAAACAAGAGCTCAGCGAAGACAACGTCTTATACCGGCTAGCATTTACGGAGCTCCATCTGAGGGCGTCGTGGGACAACGTCATTTTCACTGATGAGAAGGTGTTTTCCACCAATAATGACGGTCAACGAATCGTTTACAAGCCGCACGGGACTCGCCATCGACGTCAATATGTAACCACGACGAGAAGAAGTGGCCGGCTATCTGTAACCTGCTGGGGTTGGAATTCTGCGAGAGGGGCGGGAATTCTTCACAGTTCAGAAGGAACTCTGGACAGCGCGCAGTATGCCCACATATTGGAAAATGTGATGCTTCCGTCAGTGCGAATGCTGTACACAGAAGGGGACGTCACATTGGAAGATGACCATTCTCCCATTCACAAGTCCGCATTTGTCAGCAGCGGCTCTCCACGATTGGCGTCAACGTCATGGACTGGCCGCCACGGGCGGCTGATATGAACTCCATGGAAAACATGTGGGCTGAGGTCGCCAGAACATTAACAGAGAACTGGCCACGAAACCAACCAACTACTGCAGACGCTCTTTGGGACTGCGTCCTGGAAGCCTGGGAGGAAGTTGCTTCTTCACGCTGTTACGTCCGACGGCTTATACATTCTATGCCAAGACGCGTGATAGAAGTACAAAATAATGAAGGATTCTGGATAAAATATTAGAGTTCTTAAAATGTTTTGTTATGTCTTCTTTTTCGTCATTTTTCCTCATTGGGAGCTAGTGGAAGATCGCGTGGCAACAGAAAAGATACAATAAGGGTTAGCTTTCCTTTGAGTTGCCCTTTTAATTCAAGTGGGTTTCTTTTGAATATACAGTTTGTTAAGTATTCTATTTTGATTTCATTTATACCCTGTCTACATACTTACAAACTAATCAGCGTAGATGGACTCTGTCACAGTAGTTTTTGTTATTTCAAATACGTCTCTCTCTTCCCCTCCATCCATGAATACACCCTCCGTCTTCCACACAATACGCCAACGATTTCATATTATGTTTACTCGCCGCGCGGGATTAGCCGAGCGGCCTAAGGCGCTGCAGTCATGGACTGTGAGGCTGGTCCCGGCGGAGGTTCGAGACCTCCCTCGAGCATGGGTGTGTATGTTTGTCCTTAGGATAATTTAGGTTAAGTAGTGTGTAAGTTAAGTCCCATAACATTTCACACACATTTGAACATTTATGTTTACTCGTTGTTAATATCTCTTCTATTCTCTCTCACACTCTCTCTCTGACACTATCGCCCCAACTGCCCTTCTATTACACTCCCCCAAAACTTTGTAAACAAATCCAGCGGTTTCCAATGACGCTACATTTTCTCTTTTAATTGCTGCTGTCTTTACTCTCTATCATTCCTCTCACCACCTATGAAAAAGTATTCTTTGATCTCCCCTTCCCTATAACCCATTCTTCGTTCTGAGAACAGTCCCTCCTTATCCCTCGGTCCTAAGATAAAACGAACTGTGGCACACATCAAAGTAAGCAATACTTTGCAAGCATTTCACGCTTATGTTTTGCACTTCTGCACTTCTATCCATTCGCAGATCCCGCCCTCCTTCCTGTTACGCGTCCCTTGACATATGCATCTACATCTAAATGAATACTCTGCAATTCATAATTATGTGCTTGGCAGGGGGTTTTGTGGTCTGGTAGATTAATCTTGTATTGATGTGTAAAACGTGTAGGTTCACATCTCACGTCAGGCGTAGATTTTTAACACACACAAGTAGCTCTCCTTCACCCCTAGTAACGCCAAGTGCAGAACGCCAGTAAGCTCCGTAGTTCAATATCCGCATTAAAGATAACATCCCTTCGCTGCCGACTGGGCATTCGTTTGAGCTGTGACAGATGGAGAAACCCCGTAAGGCAGAGACTCTATCACCAGCCGTCGTAAACTAGAAAACGTATTTCATTTAATGAACCAATGGCCATGTAAGTTCACAAGGCTCTTACTTTATTTGAAACTGAGACGTTGAAAATTGTGGTACTGGACTGGGATTAGAATTCGATTTCACTGTGTTCCCGAAGATTGCAAACTCTTTTAGGCGTCCTCGAAAGGCACCTATCTGGTTTCGAATTCTGATCAGCACAAAATATTCATTATTTGATTTCAAGCCATAGCATGTGCACTCCGAACTACTGGTGAAAAATAGTTGCATTTTCAACGTCTCTTCGTGCGTTGTCAGCTGTAACGTGTTCGTTTCAACTCACAGCCACATGATGAGCTTTTTATCACAACATTACAAAATCAAACGTTTCCTTACATCTTTTCAAGTTCAAACATTCCTCTCCATCCTACTGGTGAAAACGGATTTGAGTTGACGTTGTGTTCGTTGTGATCACCAACGACGACATGTTGTGGTTCAAATGGTTCAAATGGCTCTGAGCACTATGGGACTTAACATCTGTCGTCATCAGTCCCCTAGAACTTAGAAATACTTAAACCTAACTAACCTAAGGGCATCACACACATCCATGCCCGAGGCAGGATTCGAACCTGCGACCGTAGCAGTCGCGCGGTTCCGGACTGAGCGCCTAGAACCGCTAGACCACCGCGGCCGGCGACATGTTGTGGATTCAACTTCTAGCCAGCAGAGTATTTTCCATCACATCATTGAAAGTACAAACATGCCATTCCTAGCTATTATTGGAAAAGAATTTTATAGTTAAAGTTTCTTCGTGACCACGTGTGCGGGGTTTGAATTCCATTCAGCACAGAACTTTTCGTCGCCTGATATCTAGCTAAACATACGCCTATCTCGCTACTGGTGAACCAACAGTAGCTATTTATCGTCTATTCCTGGCTAGAAAACGACGGGGCTAGATGCTGGGTTCGAATCCCAGCCAAGCAAACACAATTCTATCGTCATCATCATCTTTAGGTACGGATCTTTCTGTGAGCGAGTGGTTGTATATAATTGTTAAATATGGAGCTATTTTATCAGCAACTCTGAGAGGAACGTGACTGGTATAGATTCTGGACCGGAGGCCTTGCCTTTATTAAGTGATTTAAGCTGCTTTGTTACACCGAGGATATCTACTTCTATGTTACTCATCTTGGCAGTTGTTCTTGATTGGAATTCAGGAATATTTACTTCGTCTTCTTTGGTGAAGGAGTTTCGGAAAACCGTGTTTAATAACTCTGCTTTGTGGCACTGTCATCAGTAGCTTCACCATTGTTATCGCACATTGAAGGTATTGATTGCGTCCTGCCACTGGTGTGCTTTAAGCTAATCTACGGTGCAATAGCTTACATGTTAAATGAAGCGACAGTGACTGATGGTCACAGCAAACTTCGATATTCTTACCCCACAAATATATTCAAACTTTTTAAACGCCCATATTACAGGTAAACTTTCCAATTCTGACACAGAGTAAGATCTTTCTACTTCTGATAATGTGCGACCAGCAAACCTGATGACCTTGTGTACTTCTTTACCTTCTTCTTCTCACATCTGGAATAAGCATGCCCCATCCCCTGAGAGGTCAAGAGCCTGGGGCTTAACTACGAGCGGTTGACATTTTCCGGTGGCGTAGTGTGACTTAATTCATTACCTGGAGTGATTTCAGTTAGTTGCACTGTGTGGGTACTTCGGCAGTTTGTGTCGATGACTGCTTTGCCGTTATTTTGCCGCCCAATGATCGGCTGCGGTACAGCGTAAGGCATGGCATTGTTGCCGCGCGTCGCCCACTGCTGCGGCTGACAGTTTCTGTTCATAGCGCCTTGTGGTGGTGGATCGTAATTCGCTCGTGCATTGAAATTACTCCTGTTGTTTTGAAAAATTCTTTTAAATCGTTTGTTTTTTCCGTCCTCGTTACTGTACTCGTTACCTCTGGGTATGCAACTTTGCTGTTGTGTGTACCAACAAATGTGGGTGTGAAATCTTATGGGACTTCACCGCTAAGGTCATCAGTCCCTAAGCTTACACACTACTTAACCTAAATTATCCTAAGGACAAACACACACACCCATGCCCGAGGGAGGACTCGAATCTCCGCCAGGACCAGCCGCATAGTCCATGACTGCAGCGCCTAAGACCGCTCGGCTAATCCCGCGCGGCTGTGTACCATTCCTGATGTGTGTTTAGATCATGTTTTGCTGACTGATGTACATAACTATGTTGTTGTTGTGCCTGATTTTCTGTTGCTCTATCGGGTGCAGGTCCTTCCTCATAAATTAAGTCGATGGAATGAAGCACTGACAGAAAGTATTCAGTGTCGTGTTCGGGCGTTATGACTAATTTTTCTCTAATGTGCGATGGTAAACGATATTTCAAAAATTTTTAACACGTCTACCTGTGATATTGGTTTCGTCCAGTAGCGAGTCTTGTTCAGGTATTTTTCAAAGTATCCACGTATACTACCGTATTTGCTATTAAATGGTACGGGGTTGAAAACCTCGCGTCTGAGTCTTCCTTGCACTGCCTTAGACCAGTATTTGTCGAGGATTGCTGCTGCAACGTTCGGCCACTTCAGTTGTCCTAAAAGAACGTCACCTTGCATATATCCCACGACGCATTTGATTTTCTGTGCTTCCGTCCAGTTGCGTGGAAATACATGAAGAAAAGCACTGATAGACACTACTGGAGATGTCTCAGCCAACTTTCGTCTGCAAAAATAGTCGATAAACACGTGGCATTTTTGGTCGTATTTATGTTGTTATTGTAGTTACCTGTAATGCCGGTTGGTAATTGCTCAGGTATTGGAGTTGTGGGTATGTTTACATTTTGCACTCTGCAACTGTCACTGGAACCTGCTGTGGGACTCGTGACAACTTGTGGATACATACCAACGGGTTGTGGTTTGTTCACTGTAGCCTGTGAACTATTTACGTGCATATTTCAAGATCGGGTAATATTTTCTTCTAAAATATTGCGGATCCTATTTTCCGCGGCTTGTAGTTTAATGTTTACCTTGTTCACTATTTCATTTTTTTTCCTGAATAGCCTTTCTACTAAATCTGTGTATAACTTACAATCTGTTACTAACTTCTCTGCAATGGTATTACCCATATCTAACGTACTTGCTTCAGCTTGACTAATGATATCACTCTGATTTTCATTAATCCTCCCTCTCTCCTTCTTAGCACGTGCTGAGTCAACTTCTAATGTTGCTACCGTTAAAGTAAGCTCCTCTACAGCTAGAGGTACACCTTCATAGTCTTTATTTAGTTTGTTAACAACAGTGGTTACCTCTTTTACTGTCGAACACAACTGGTTTCGTGAGGTTTCAATATTTGTGTTTGCGTCTGTGACTTTCTTTATCTGTTGCTCTACTATAGCATGATGGTAGTTAAAAAGAATCTACTTTTTGCTTTAACTCCGTAATGTTACTGTTAACTTCAGCAAGTACTTCATGCTTTACTTGTTTTTTCAAATCATTCAATTTTTCGTCGAGTTCACTGCGGAAATTTTGGGCTAAGTCATTGAACTTCTGTGACACCGTGTCTTGCAAATCCTTGAATACTTGTTTTTGTTCCTGTTTCACTGCATTAAGGTATTGTGTCACCGTGTTGATATCTTGTTTCATATCACTGAAATTGGTGTTGGTACTACACAATTTCGTGTTTATGTTAGATAATAAATGACATAGTAGTGCGTCAGTTGTACTAATATGGTTGCTGTCAGATGTACTTTCCAAGTTAGTGTTTGTATTGACAACAAGTCGTGCTTGTAACGTGTTCTCAAGATTCATATATGTTTCATTCATGAGCAGTATATCACTCTGGGAGATGCCTGACATTGTCTCGTCAATTGTAAACATTGTGTCGTCAAGGTTATTCTGCTGTGGAGCGTCGCTATCATTTGTCACACTTGCGACACTCATCTCTGACCTACTTAAATCTTCTGCAGTAGGCATGGATGGCGCCTGAACTTCAATTGTTCGATTGCGCAATTCCACGGCATCTTGGCTGATTGCGTTTTCGCTATTCTTATCAAAAATGGACATATATTTTTTTGCCATGTTATATGAATATGCACAAATAAAAATTTCACCAAAAAGTTAAAATTTCATATACTAATTACTACACTTTATAATTGTAATGTATGTGATGTCAAACCCCTTTTTCGTCTATTATGGTACGCAAACTATTGTGTGACAGTTCTTTATGTTTTACTGACAACGCGTAACACAGTGAAAATTTCCTGTACATTTTCCACCATAAAATTCAAGGAAGAGAAAAATGAGGAAAAGGTTTCTATCTACATCAAAAGAGGCGCTACCAAGCGTAACCATGCAAGCAACTTGCGTAGCCGTCCTACCTTTGCTGCGCCGAATAAAACAGCTTACTATGGAAAATTTTACGTAACCTGGGACCAATTCTTATTCCTTTCCAAAATTTTCTTCTCAATTTTTGCCTTTTTGCTTTACATGCTACCAGTTGTGATTCATGCAAACAGAAAATGCAGACAATTAGTTTTTATGACTAATAAGAACGTCATAGAAATTTCTTACTATATCAATAGTTAACAAACCCCACTTACAACCGCTGCCCGGAAGTCGTGGCACTCAGCTCGCCAGTTGTCTTACATTAAAAAAAAAAAAAAAAAAAAAAAAAAAAAAAAAAAAAAAAAAAAAGAATATACATATGTGAATGGAAAAAAGTTTAAAGGATGCTACGAGTGCACTATCAGAAATGTTCTGCTTGTACGAATCTGGGCTATTCGGACTTCCTCTCTTACATTTCAATTGTAGATGCAAGCAGCCGACTTCAAGGACACCTATTGGTTTCAAAAAATGAAGAAAATCCTCCTTAATTGGCTCCGCTTCGCTTCAATAAAAATACTTAATACTGATATCAAGTCTTCCCTTATTCCGGAACATAGATGATACAAAACACTCGTAGCCCGTCATACTCCAAGCAGCACATCTTAACAGAAATTCTACATACGAGAGAGTGAAAAAACAAAATCATCTACAAAGAAAAATGAATAATGGTTTCTTTTTCATGTGTCTTACAGCACATTCATAATTAATGTCTTTGCCAACGCTTATGGTCGACCGCTGTTTCATTCTTTTTTTTTTAATCAATTTTAACCTTACCACATCCAGGGGTCTTTCGCCATGCACCTACTTACTGGTTGAAGGCATATGCGAAACTCATCGGTGAAGAGAATGTGTTACCAATCCTCAGCGGTCCATTCGGCATGTTGTTGGGTCCGTCTGTACAGCGCTGCATGGTGTCGTGGTTGCAAAGATGGACCTCGCCATGGTCGTCGGGAGTGAAGTTGCGCATCATGCAGCCTATTGCGCACAGTTTGAGTCGTAACACGACATCCTGTGGCTGCACGAAAAGCATTATTCAAACATGGTCGCGTTGCTGTCGGGGTTTCTCCGAGCCATAATCCGTAGGTAGCGGTCATCCAGACGCTTGGGCGGCCTGAGCGAGGTATCTCATCGACATTTCCTGTCTCTCTCTCTGTATCTCCTCCATGTCCGAAAAGGATCATTTTGGTTCACGCCGAGACGCCTGGACATTTCCCGTGCTGAGAGCCCTTCTTGGCACAAAGTAACAATGCGGACGCAATCGAAACGCGGTATTGACTGTCTGGCCATGGTTAAACTACAGACAACACGAGCCGTGTACCTCCCTCCTGGTGGAATAACTGGAACTGATCGCCTGTTGGACCCCCTCCGTCTTATAGGCTCATGCATGGTTGTTTACATCTTTGGACGGGTTTAGTGATATCTCTGAACAGGCAAAGGGACTGTGTCTGTGATACAGTACCCACAGTCAACGTCTATCTTCAGAAGTTTTGGGAACCGGGGTGATGCAAAACTTTTTTTTATGTGTGTATATCAAAGTTGCGTATTGCGCATAAATAGACGGTAGGATACATTATTGGTCGTTTTCATGGTTGGTAAAAAAATGTCGTGTGACTAGGGCTTCCAACAGGGTAGACCATTCGCCGGGTGCAAGTCTTTCGATTTGAGGCCTCTTTTGCGACTTGCGCGTCGATGGGGATGAAATGATGATGATTGGGACAACACATCACCCAATCCCAGAGCTGAGAAAATCACCGACTCAGCCGGAAATCAAACCTGGGCCCTTAGGATGGACATTCTGTGGCGCTGACCACTCAGCTACCGGGGGCGGACTACACGATTGGTGGTCTAACAGCGTGAACATTAACTGCTGTAAAATATCTAGGATTAAATGTCCGCGGCTATTAAAAGAGGAACCACCAAGAAAAAACAAGCTATAGTTACAGAAGATGGCATACTAAAGAGTAATAGGAAAAATCCCACAGAAATTATGTCACCCAAGAGAAGTTAGCTTATAAAATCCTCTTTGGACCGACTTCTGAGTGCTAGTAGTCAGCCTGGGAGTCCTACGATATAGTATGGATAGCCGATACAGAGAAAATTGGAATAAAGGAGGCGTCTTTCGTTAATTAAGTGTGAGAGTCTTACGGAGATGCTTATCAAAGTCCATCGCGGCAAGGCACAAGAACGAAGTTGTACGTAACAGAATGACTCACCCATATTTTGATAGTGTACGTTCCAAGAAGAGTCAGGCAATATATACAGCCCGTCCAAAATGTTTCGAGACTGATTTTGGCCCTGAGTATAAACGACGTCAGCACAGCAGGCGTGGTGACACCTCGAACTAACAACCGTACACAACAAATGTGCCTTCGACCAGTCAGCCGTGGGCAGGCAGAGTTATGAAGCTAATGTACGGCCGTCGTGTATCAACGTTGTTGTCACACACATCGCAAGGGAGCAACACCTCTTAATCAAGTGTTCAAGACATTCTCCAGAATGTTGCGATGAAGAAAAAAGTGTATGCAAAGTTTCTTCCTCAACTGCCGAACAAAATCAACGACGTCTTGACGCCTATCGGGACTTGACTGAAACGGAAACGTGGAAAGTTCTTTCCCAAGAAAAATCATCACAAGTGACGAGATTTGGTGTTATCGATACGAATCTACCACAACAGACGAGCTGCAAAAATTTACATGAAGGGTCAACGCTTTGACGACAAATGTGTAACCGCCATGCAAGCCAATGTGACGCACGACTTGAGCAACGTCCAAAAGCAGCAATTTCCTGACGGTTTCACACTGTTGTATGAACGTTCGGTGCGCTGTTCTCATGTAGGAGTGGACTATGTAGAACATCCGAAGCATAGATCCACCATCTTAGCTTTTCTGTATTTTTTGTATTAATCCAGTCTCGAAACATTTTGGACTGACGGGGTATACTTTCTGTCATATGCAGTAGGTGGACAAAAATATTGAAACACTGCCAGAAATGCATGCTTGAACATACGCACAGATGCTAGGCAAGCATTCAGGTTGCGCTGTTGTATTTGACCATGAACGGCACGTGTACAATGTCCTCAGTGTTCTGTGTGGTTGTGAGTGCAGTATGTCGGATTTCAGTTCATTCGAAAGTGGGTAAATTGTTGGTGCTCGATGGAAGATGCTTCTGTAACCAAGGTAGCCGAAGTTTTTGGTTTTTCAACAGGCACCGTATCGAAGAATTATACCGTGTACAGGGAAAATAGAAAAACTTCATCCGATAAGTCAAAACGCAGAAGGAAACGTATATTAAGTGCTCGTGACATATGGTCATTGAAGTGGTTTGTAACGAAAAATAAAATGACAACAGCTGTAAAAGTCACTGTAGAATTTAATGTCGCACTCGTGAACCCTGTCACCGCTAGTACGACACAAAGGGAGCTCCATAAGGAGCGAATTGCAGGGCGAGCTGGAATTTAAAAACCATTCATCAGTGATGCAAATGGCCATAACAGGAAAACATGGTGCCGAAGCAATAAAACTTGGAAAATCGGTTCAAATGGCTCTAAGCACTATGGGACTTAACATCTAAGGTCATCAGTCCCCAAGACTTAGAATTACTTAAACCTAACTAACCTAAGGACATCACACACACCCATGCCCCAGACAGGATTCGAACCTGCGACCGTAGCGGTTGCGCGGTTCCAGACTGAAGCGCCTAGAACCGCTCGGAGACAACGGCCGGCAATAAAACTTGGAAAATGACGCAATAGAAGAAAGATATTTGATAGAATGAGTTATTTTTCACCCTGTTTCCAACTTCTAACAGAGTGTTCGTCCCAAGTCTGAAACATGGCGGGTGTTCGCTGATGATTGGGGCACGCATATTGTGGTATTCTGTGGGCCCCATGGTTGCTCTGCAAGAGTGCGCTGCTGTCAAGGATTACGGGACTATTTTGGCTGATGAGCTCCAACCCATAGTACAATGTTGTTCCCCAGCTGTGATGGTGTGTTCCAAGACGACATTGTCCCTGTTCACACAGTTTGCATCTTCCAGAACTGGTTTTGTGAGCATTAGAATGAATTTATACATCTGCCTGGCCACTGCAGTCACTAGATCTCATTATTATTCATCCTTTGTAGTCTACTTTAGAGAAGGTGTGTGATCGTTATCCACCTCTATCGTCGTTACCTTAAGCTGCAGGAAGAATGGTGTAAGATTTCCTTGAATGTATTTATCCATTCCGAGACGACTGGAAGTTATTTTGAGTGCCAAAGGGTTTTCTGCACCTTATTAGCCATGGTAATGTGTTGTGTTTTTGATGTTCCCATATTTTTGTCCAGCCTCTGTAGATGTACACTACTGGTCATTCTTTGCCAGTAATCATACAGAACACATGCGTAAACTATCCAGTAAATCTAATTTACATTCAGTCCGGCGTCTCCCTTTCTTTCATTATTTATCCACTGGGGTGCTACCCAACATAGTAAGATGATTTATTCTACAACAACATAACACTCACATTTGCTTTTAGCTGCCACTACCGCAGAGAACAGTTTCGTATAAATGCCAATCTCATCAATATCACTTGATGAGAGTTATTATCAACATAAATAATGAAATTATTTGCAGCAACGAAACAATTCAATGGCTCCGACAAGCAGTCCCTCAAACTGCTTGCGTTGAGCGTCTCTATTTGCGTACACCCATCGACCACTTAATACGCGTTTGGCGCCTCCACATTTTTTATTTGATATGAACTTCGAGATCTATCTCTTGGCAACATAACTTTTGTGAGTCTACACAAAGACGTGGTGTTCTACATAAAATTAATATCCTATTCTTCGCTTATTCTTTTCCTTTTCTGCTTATTTTATTGAATTTTGCAACAATATATCACGGATTCTCTCAGTTATTTACAACTGCTGTTCTTCGTTCCCCAGGAGTCCTGATGATTTTCTCTGATATTAGTTTTCTCACATAGTAGATGCACAAAACGATACCAGTGTTACAGCATTCTCCTTTAATTCTTCCAACACGACATAATAATACGTTTTTTTGTTGAAAAATAAATCTTTCCAACACACACATCTTCTGCTGTTGAGCGATTCGTTTCTGTGAATAGCTTTCTTTGAAACTGTGACGACATTTGAACATCATATTCACATGAAACTGTGCCCATCATTTCCGCTGCCATGGTCTAGAGGCTCTGAGTACCTCTCTTCTAAAACCAAAGATCCCCGTGAATTATCAGTATTCCTTACATTTGCTTGTTCGCCTCCTAGTATCAACAATTCTCATCGGGTTTCCTTATCATTGTCGTATGGCTCTCTGCAGTACTTCATCTCCTCTTCAGTTATACCGATTTTACTTATCTTCATGCTCACATCTTCAACTACTCAGGTAATTACCACATTAAATAAATATGTGGTCGTTCTGCACTCAACTGCTTTCCTCGATCATATTGGAACTCGATAGACGTACCATCAAAGCTAATACCTAATTTTTTCGTTGGCTGTTGTCAAACATTATGAAAGTTTACCTTTCCGATTTTCTTCCTTTTCTTCTAGGCGCTGGAAGCAAAATAACTCCTTGTACCAAATTATTTTTAGTTCCCTGTGAAAAGTGTCAGTCCAGTTTTCCGACAGCTTGACATGTAGATCTGATTTAACGTAATTAAACTTATGCAGATCGTGTAAAAACATTTTTACTTGTTGGATAAAACTATAACAGTGGTTGTAAGGAGCGATTTCAGTTCCTTTTCTTTACTATACTACGATTAACATACTGCATACTGTTATAACTATTTCTTTGGGTTAACTTTCAAGCTGTGGCGTGCTGCAGTTCGTGGGATAGGACATTCTGAGTGAAACAAAAGCGAAAGGGAGCCCCGCAGATAACGGACAAGGTGTTCCGAGAGTTGGCCAGTGGTCGACACAGGTAAAGGCGTCTGGAGCGTACGCATTGTCTGTATGAAAGCGTAACAACAGACGCAGGCCCTGCGAAACCAGGGTGGCAGAGCCAGTGACTTTTGATCAATATGAGCCAATGTGGCAGACACCTTAAAAATGCGACGTCCAGCGAGAGGACTATGCTTTTTATGGTCTGCACCCTGTTGGAGAGAGGTGCCCTGGAAGCTTTAGTTTTGCAGTAAGAAATTTGAGAAGCAGAGCGTTGCAGTCGGGCCTGTCTGAAGGAAACATTCTGCTAGAGAGATAGCTCTGAATCATCATTAAATACATTGAAAAAGAACTGTCGCCAGGGAACATAGTTACTTTTTTCTCATAATTCTTTTCCCATGGCTTGAAGAAACCGTGCGAGTGGCTAAAGGAGAAAAATGATTGGTGGCTGTTCAGAAATGGTTCAAATGGCTCTGAGCACTATGGGACTTAACATCTGAGGTCATCAGTCCCCTAGAACTTAGAACTACTTAAACCTAACTAACCTAAGGACATCACACACATCCATGCCCGAGGCAGGATTCGAACCGGCGACCGTAGCGATCGCGCGGTTCCAGACTGTAGCGCCTAGAACCGCTCGGCCACTCCGGCCGGATTGGTGGCTGTAGTGTGACGTCAGTATGACATAGCATTTGAGTTAATTTTTTTGTGAGAATAGAAGGTCGGAAAGAGAGCTTATTGGATTTGACGTTTTTACAGTTACTGGTGGAAATTTTTAACAGTAAAACGGCTGCGTCAATGGAGGAGAAAATGTAACTTTTTGAGGCTTAGTAGACGAAGTGAGTTGGACTTCTGCCACAAAAGGTGAAGGAACTCTGGCTTCTGAGGCGGTACAAGATGGTTGGCCTCTGCAGTGGACAATGACGGAGTCCAATGTTCGAGCTCACAGCAGCGCACTTCTCGGTGCGCGTTTGATGCCAACCAGTCATGCTATCAGTCGTCTGCTCACATTACGTCAACGAATATGGTGAGAGTAATTTGCAGCACCGGCACGTTAGGAGGAACAGAACTTAGGGATTCAACATCATCTTCGGTTTGGACTTTCCACGTTCGACAGTACTGTCCCAGTTGCATGGATAACTTCAGTTTGTCTTGAGCCACACTATCACTGTTATGAATGTATAGGCAGTTTGAGATAAATTCTTTGGGAAAGGGAGATGGTGTTTAGCAAAAATTCCGGCTATCCAAGACGCTATCTCTAATTAAATCTACGTGACTGCTGTGATGTATAGTTACGGTTGTCGTAATGGATTTCTATTTCGATTTCGTATGGCATGTAATAGGGTGTCCTTACCGACCTTCTTTCAGCTTTTTCAAGGCTGTATCCCTTTTACAGAACTGCTGATATATATTGTGTCTCTAGTGTCTGTTGAGTGACAAGAAATATTTCACTTCTAGATCACGTAGGAATGATTTTGAATTTATGTTCCAATTACGTCCAAAATTGGACAGTGGAACATCAGTAGCGAAGCTTCATGTTTACGTTGTCGGTCAGTTCACCTTTCCTGCCAAATTACTTATTACGATTTAAACTTCTTTCCACAGCCGTCCGCCACTTGCTCTTGGGCTGCACTTAAACTCACAATTGTTTTGCACATTCTTCCCTGTATTCAAGCGCACCAGACTCCTCTATGTCCAGACACAGTTCTCCAAGACACCAATTCACATATTTGCATCTTTCTCGCTTTCGAAATTTCGGAATTGTTGTGCCTTTTCTGTTACGTGCGACTACGCGTTACATTCACAAATCGTACTGATACAACTATCCTTATTTACTCAAGGTGTTCCTTTATCATTTTCTCGTCATGTGGCGTCTTTTTCTTGAGCTTGTCACGTCACGTAAGTTTCCTACTTACCGATTTCTTTGTGTGTTAGTTCTAACTGCTGCTTGTGATTTTCTTGAAGTCTCATGGGCATTTTGGCGTAAATATTGGATGTTTCAGTGCTAGCTTTGTTTAATTAGAATGGCATTTTCAGGTTCGATACTTTCAATTCTTTCTGAAATCGTCTTATTTGAATTTTTCTGTTCTTCAGATATTTCATTTGTCGAGCTTCTGATAAAATAATGCGTAAATTTTCACAATTGTGGCATCCATACTGGGTTTCACAATCTATCCCCCGTACGCGCTTCGCTACGTGTATACCGACGTCGTCAGTCTGCATTGACATACTGCTGCTATCACTCTCCCTTATATTCAGACTTTTTATTTACCATTGACCACATGAGGTGGAATAGGCATTTTACATTGATAACGTGTTGCATTATATTAGAATAGTACCTTAAAATTAAACGAGCATTACATATTCTAAATAGAACTTAGAAATGATAGCATAAACAATAAAGTAATAAATAAATACAGTCAATGACGTCACATAATGAAAACCTTAAAAATCAATGTCAACTGATTTTATATTCATAAATTTAATTACATCATTAAAATGATTCATAGCAACTAGTTTAACAGCTCGCTTATGAAGCTAGTTATGTTAGCAGATCGAGCAGAAAATGGAAGTTTATTAAATGATCATAGGCTGTTGATTAGACGGAAATTCCCTCTTCTTGCCAACCTGCGCCTTGGTATAACTAATTTTATTGTGCATCTAGCGTTATGGTGGTGTATGTTTTCCCTCATTTCGAAATCTGCTATACTGTTTATCACATTCAGCGCTGAGACATACATACGGAGATTAGTGACTGTTTGTATTTTGAGCTGCCAGCCAGGCAGTGCTCTAATCTACCAGCACTGCTCAGTGTCCCATACCACCTTCTTTTGAATTTTTTGAATTTTACTTATGTGACGAGAATGTACTCATTCAGCAGTCCACACTCTATATGTGACTGAAAGAGTCCAAAATAAATAACTCTTAAATATTCTTTTGTTACTGAGCATCCCATCTCCACATTAAATATGTAGCTCGAGATAATTTTGTACAGGTATGGTTGATGTGTGTTTCCCAAGTTAACTTAGAGTCTACATGAGTTCCTACAATTCTAACTGCCTTCACCTCTCTCTCTTTTGAAAATCCTAGTATAATCTGTCCGTTTTCATCAGGGTTGTAAAGCGGTGTATTTGATAAGAATCAATTTAGTGCCAACTTGCAGCATATCTTGCAGAACTAACGTGTTCTCATGTTGAGCTAGCAATGTGTCATCAGCATAACAAATAACAGAATGGGGAACACAGTCGGGTAAAGCATTGACTACAATTATAAAAAAAGAAGGGGCTATAGACAGAACCTTGAGGCGACACCTATTTTAATTTCTTGCAATTGTGAGTGTCTGTTTCTGACAGAGACAAACTGTTTTCTATTGTTTAGGTATGATACAATTACTGCCAATGCAGTCTTATACACCATAGAATTTTAGTTTAGCCAGTTAGATATCATGAGAAATACAGCAAATGCCTTACTTAAATCACACAAAAGAGGTGAAGCTTTATTTTTATTCTCAAAGGCTATTATGACTTCATTCACAATTGAGAGAACAGCAGTGGTAGTATTTCTTCAGTGCAGAAACCAAATTGACTATCAGAAAGTAGATTATGCCATTCAGAGTAGTTGTTTAGTAGGTTATAAACAAGAGATTCAAATATTTTGGAGAAAATAGGAACTATTGACTGGTCAGTAATTTTTGAAATCATGTTTGTTGCCTTTTTTGTACACTGGAGTAACTTGCAATACTTTTAGTATTGTAGGAAATACTCCAAACCGTAGACACCTGTTAAAAATAAAGGCCAGTAATTCACTAATTATATGTACTGTTTTTCAAGTAATAGAATTAGGCAGGTAAGAGTAGTCCATGCTCATGGAGTTTGAGAACTTTGCCACTACTTCTGTAATCTCAGTAGGTGTGACGGCCCTCCATTTAAAGCTATAGTCCCCACGCTAGTGTTGCTTGAGTAGATCAGTTACATTAGTGCTTGTAGTTTTAATTTTGTTCCTAAAATCGGTTACAGAAAACACGAAAAAAAGATTAACTGTAGCTGGGTCAAAAACTGTGCAATTTTCATGATAAATGCGATGCTCTTGTGCAACAAAATTCCATGCCGCTTTGCAGTTATTAGGAGCACTTGCAATGAACCTTTCATACGCTACTCTTTTTGCCATCCTAAGCTTAGTTCTGCAGGTTCTCTTACATTCAAGATAATGTTTGTACAATTCATCTTTCTGCTCTGTTCCATATTTAGGAAAAGCTTTATACATAAGGCATAAAGATAACATAATTTGTCTAATAGTGCTAAGTTCATCTGTGGACCACTTAATGTCCTCCTTTATAGGTTTCCTTTTGTGACCGATTTTTATAAGACGAGACCAAATACACCACCCATCTAAATAAATATTAATGAAACTATCGAAAACAGTTTCAGTTTCATTTATACCCGTTTGATACTGGCATATACAATCCCACTTAATATTTCTAAGTTTCTGAATGAACTGGTTTACTACTTGTTTCTCTCATCACTGATATCTGCATTAGAGGAAAACCTTCAGTTTTGTTTTGATTCAGCCAAAGGCGTATTGGATCATGGTCTCAAATCCCCACCAACTATACTAATAGTGTATAAATCCTTTTCAGAGTTAACAATGATGTTATCTATATATGCTCCATCATGTGAGGCATTTCTGCTGCTAGAATGTAGATCGAATATTCTGAGGAGATTGAAAATGACATTGTGACCTGCTCACTCCCGTTTCCCATTTCTATAATGAAGGCTCCACAGATAGCAATTTTTGTTTTAGATTTTAACTTTTCTATTGTTAATTCAAAATTCTCACAGAAAATACCCATGTCACCACTTGGAAATCGGTAGGGGCTTGTAACGGTTCTACATCTACTTGGATACTCTGCAAATCACATTCAAGTGCCTGGCACAGGATTCATCGAACCACCTTCACAATTCTCTATTATTCCAATCTCGTATATCGCGCGGAAAGAAAGTTCAAATGGCTCTGAGCACTATGGGACTTAACATCTACGGTCATCAGTCCCCTAGAACTTAGAACTACTTAAACCTAACTAACCTAAGGACATCACACACATCCATGCCCGAGGCAGGATTCGAACCTGCGACCGTAGCAGTCGCGCGGCTCCGGACTGAGGGCCTAGAAACGCTAGACCACCGCGGCCGGCTCGCGCGGAAAGAATAGGTTATGATCCACAAGATTTGCACAGCTGAATTTCCCATCTGCTTCGAAATATTGTGAGCTAATATCAATTTTTGTGAATCTTGCATACTCTTTAACAAATATGCCTGCCCCACCATATTTTTTTTTCTTTTCCCGACACTTTACATCTGCAACAACATGTCCCTGGGGAATAAAGCAATCTGTTTCTTTACCCCTCAGCCAATGCTATGATACACATATAACATTCACTTTCTCATTACTGCAGAAGTGCTCCAATGCCAACTTATTTTTAATCCTTCATAGATTCACTTGCCTCACAGTCAGTGTTTTTTAAATATGAGGATGTTATTCAGTCATATTTGTAGAATTCAGCGCCATGTTCCCTCCTGTGTCCTAGTGAGGTTCCAAAAATTCTTGAGAAGTACAGGTTTCTGGCACCTCACCGGTCGTTCTCTGGGCTGCAGTGAGCAACTTGCTATCGCTGCTGCTTTTTCCATCTTTGTTTTCGCAGATGATGGTGCTGCTGTTATAGATACTTCGGGTGCTTGATCTGCCACTACTGTTATACTCTCCTGTGGATATCTGGTGCTTTTTTTTGAGATGTTTCTGGAGGCTCAGAAATCTTCATACTTGGTAACGTATCATATGTTGTTTCAGGCACATTATCTGACATTGGTCTTCTGATTCTTCTCACATTAAAATTTACTTTTTTTCGTGAAGTCACGTGCCAAATTTTCACACTAGCCGCCATCTTGACTTAACATTCCACACCCAAACATCCAGATGTCAGTCACTCTGATCGGTACCAAACGTTGTTTGTCGATAGAGTATCAACCAAACCACCGATTTAGTGTCGCCTAGTAGAACACGCGTAAATGGTAATTAAAAGTAACAGCAGAACTATTGAGCACAGGAAAATCTTATCTCTGAGTAGTTGCGTTATAAATCTCTCGTGGGGGAGTTGGTAGAGCGTGAGGTCGTCGTACAAAAGGTCTCCTGGTTGAACCCCGATACTATAAACATTTTTTAACTATTTGCGCGTGACACTCTTATATGTGAGAATATTTTCCTGGCACGTAAAAGGACATTTCGGAGTTTGTAGCAATGTTCTTTTGACAGTCTGCTATCGCTTCGTTAGCTGAAAGTAGCAAACTTGTAGGGTACATTTGTATAGATAGGTGTGGTGTTCTATTGGAAATGTGCGACAGAATATCACACCTTTCTATACAAATAGTTTTAGTTATGTTCCGTAGATCACTTTCCCGATAATTTCATCGATATGATGTTGAATAAGTCAGATTACAAGATATATATATACATACATGAATAGTGATAATATTAATATTACTGAAATGTTAGTTCTACAAATGCAACTGCATTTAGAGGTATATTTTTTTTACCAGTTCTGAAACACAAACTCGTCCATGGAATGGAATGAGTTGTCCAGAAGGAATGATTTTAAGCTAAATTTAAAAAGTGATGTGCTACCTGCCAGACACTTTATGTTGTTGGGCAAATGATCAAAGATTTTTGTTGCTGAGTAATGTACTCCTTTTTGAGCAACTGACAGCTTCAATAACGGACAGGAAAGATCATTTTTCCCTCTAGTGTTGTATGTATGAGCATCACTGTTCTTCGAGGATTGAGATAGATTTTTTGTAACGAATTTCATTAGCGAATATATGTACTCTGATGGTGCAGTTAAAATACCTAACTCATTGAAAAGATGCCTATATGACGTCCTTGGGTGAACATCTCTAATTATTCTCACTGCTCTCTTTTGTGCAATCAATACTTTATGTCTAAGTGGTGAGTTACCCCAGAAAACTATTCCGTAAGACATTATTGAGTGGAAATATGCAAAGTACGTTAGGAGGCTGATCTGTTTATTACCAAGACTAGCGATTATACGAAGAGCGAAAGAAGCTGAACTTAATTGTTTGAGAAGCTCAGTAATATGCTTCCTCCAGTTCAAGTTGTCGTCAATGTGAGCACCCAAAAGTTTGGAGAAATCTACCCTGTTAACTGAGCCCTGTTTATATGCTACATCAACTGGCGGTATGACTCTATTCGGTGCACAGAACTGGATATAGTGCTTTTTTTCAAAATTAAGGCGAGTCCATTTTCTGAGAACCACTTAATAATTCTTTGAAAGACATCCTTAACAATGTCTTTAGCTGCTTCTTCTGGAATGGGATTTATTATAACACTCGTGTCATCTGCAAAAAGTACTAGTTCCGCTTGCTGAACGTTAAGTGAGAGGTCATTAACATGAATAAGGATCAGCAGAGGACCTAAAATTGAACCCTGTGGGACTCCCTTTGTGATAACTTCCCGTTCACTAGAATTTTCCACCATCCCAACACTATTTGTGCTATTCAGCACAAATTTTTGCTCTCTGTTCATTAAGTGTGATGCAAACCAGCTGCGAGTATAGCCTTCAATTCCATAAAACCTGAGTTTTTCTAAGAGTGTGAGATGATCCACACAGTCAAATACCTTGGAGAGATCACAGAAAATACCAACTGGCGATAATTTGTTATTTAGGGTTTGTACTATTTGATGGGTAAATGTGTAGATAGAATTCTCAGTCGTGTAATCCTTCCGGAATCTGAACTGTGACATGCTGAATGCATTATTTTCACTTAAATGTGAGACTACTCTTGAATACATAACTTTTTAGAATATTTTAGAAAATTAAGTTAGCAGTGAGATTGGTCTATAATTACGTAAGTCACTCTTGCCCTCTTTCTTATGAAGAGGTTTGACAATTGCGTATTTCAATCTGTCTGAAAAAATTCCCTGTGCCAGCGAAGCATTACATATATCGCTAAGGACTCCACTTATTAAATTAGAACAACACTTCACAATTCTGTTAGAGACTCTATCAACACCACATGAGCTCTTGTATCTCAGTATATTTATAATTCCCTTAATTTCAGTGGGGGATGTTGGTGCTATTTCTAAAGGCCTAAAGTCTTGGGGAATGACATTTTTAACATTTTTTTTGCTTCTTCAACTGAACCCTTTAACCCTACTTTTGCTGCTACAGTCAGAAAGTGATTGTTAAAAATACTTGCAGCTTGTGAATTATCACTCACATCACCATTTAGCTTTATTGCTATGGTATGCTGTGCACTGTCAGGCTGCCCCGTCTCCCGTTTGACAATATTCCATATAGTTTTAATCTTATTATCCGCATTATTAATTTCTGTCAGAACACATAAGCTTCTCGACTTCTCAATGACTTTCCTTAAAATATTACAGTATCTTTTGTAGTAAGCAAGTAACGTTGAATCCTGACTTATTCTGGCCTGTCCATATATTTTCCTCTTCCTCTTACACGATGTCTTAATTCCCTAAGTATTCCATGGCTTACTTGACTTCGTAATGGCTTCTTTGGATAACGTTTCAGGAAAGCAACTCTCAAATATTGAGACAAATTTACGGTGGAATAAATTGAATTTGGCATCAGCATCATTTTCTGTGTATACTTCATCCCATTCTACATCTTCTAGGCTGCACTTAAAACTCTGTATCCTATTCGCATTAATAAGCCTCCCTGCCTTGTATGAACCTGCCTGAATCCTGTAAAGTGCCATATGTGTCATTTCCATTAACTGTGCATCATGATCAGATATCCCATTAACAACTAGGTACACATTAATTGTACCTTATAGGTCTGCTTCCTGCAACTAACGAAGTGAAAGCAGACTAACAAAAAAAACTCACAGATACGCATTTCATGTGCTCCGTAGTTCTGGTGTTTAATTATCGTTTACGCATGTTCCCTCCGACGACAGCACGTAGCACGAACTAAATCAATGTTTTAGTCGATAATCTATTGACGTACAACGTTTGGTACCGATCTGAATCACTGACATCTGGATGTTTGGGTATGGGATGTTAAGTCAAGATGGCGGCTAGTGTGAAAATTCGGCATGTGACTTCACGAAAAAAAAAAAATTTAAATGTGAAAAAAAGCTTGTGCTAATTGTAAAGACGAAACTGCAAAGCTGAACGAACGTGTGTCCAGTTTACAGTTTATTGTCAGCGTGCTGAAGAGGGATATCACGAAACTTCAAGAAGAAAGTAGTGAACTGAACTTATCAAAATCGCACTATGACAGTTCGATTCTGTCGGAGAAATGAATGGAAGTTAACTTAAAAATATGCGAACAAAAAGCGGATAATCTAGAAAACTGTAAAAGGAAGATAAGTGTAGTGCACGAAATTTATATACAGGTTCTTCAAAAACGGAGTGTGATAGTGCTGTGACCAATTCAAGTGAACCACATGAAAAACGAAACGTCTTTGTAAATGAGACAGAACGAGGAATATCAGTGCCACTGTTTAAGAAACCAAATGCGGAAGTGGTCTTAAAATATTTACCACCGATAACCTGTTCTCCTGAGGCATTATCAGACTCTCTTAACAAAAGGGAAAGAAAAAACACTGCAAAACAAGACCTCGTATACTGCAAAGGACGACCGAAAATTGGTAATCTCAGAAAGTTAGTACAAGTAAAACTGAACTCCATGGAGGTAGCCAAGGGAGAAGCATAGCTACTGAATTTAGGAGTACAAGCAGTCATAAGTTAACTTGCATAATAAGGCCAGGAGCGAAATTTAGTGCAGTCACATTAATGAGTCCAGAAAAGATTTCTTTATTAAGTAACAAAGACTTTTCCGTCTTCCGTGCGTATCGAACAATATTGCAAGGAATAAAAAACGAAAAACAAGATCTCTTAATCTCGCTTAAAAGAACGCTTTTCGAGCTGAGTAGAACAAACGTCATCGTTGTTTAAGTGCCACATGGACATGACTTGTTGACATTAGCAATTTCGGAAGCGATGCCACGCTACACACGGTTTTCACATAAAAAGACTAGGAAATACACGATATAATAACGATGATTTTAGAAATAGTAAATAAGTTCTCAAATGTAAAGAGTCTTCTCATGGACAGAAAGTGTATGTTACCCGGAGAATCAAATGTAATTTCTGCTGCCAGAAAAGCTACATCATGCCATGCTAAATGTGAGATGTTGTTAAAGGAAACAAACATCCCAAATGAAGATAAGAATCAGAAGGACAAGATCAGGTAATGTGCCTGATACAACATATGATACGTTACCAAGTATGAAGATTTCTCAGCCTCCAGAAACATCTAAAAAAAAAGATATTCACAGGAGAGTAAAGTAGTAGTGGCAGATCAAACACCCGAAGTATCTATAACAGCAGCGCCATCATCTGCGAAAACAAAGATGGAAAAATCAGCCGCGACAGCAAGTCACACACCGCAGCCCAGAGAACAACCCGTGAGGTGCTGGAAATCTGTGCTTCTCAAGAATTTTTGGAATCTCATGAGGATACAGGAGAGAACATGTCACTGAATTCTATAAATATGACTGAAAAACATCTTCATATTAATAAGACACTGACTGTGATGCAAGTGAATTTATGAAGCACTACAAATAAATTTTTGGAATTGGAGTATTTCTGTAGTAATGAGAAAGTAGATGTTATATGTGTATCATAGCATTGGCTCACGAGTAAAGAGGTAGATTGCTTTATTCCTCACGGACATGTTGTTGCAGATGTAACGTATCAGGAAAAGAAAAAAATATGGTGGGGCAGGCATATTTCTTGAAGAGTGTGCAAGATTCACAAAAATTGATATTAGCTCACAATATTCCGAAACAGATGGGGAATTCAGCTGAGTAAATTTTGTGTCTCGTAACCTGACCGTCATAAGCCCCTACCGATTTCCAAGTGGTGACATGGGTATTTCTTTGAGGATTTTGAATTAATATTAGAAAAGTTAAAATCTAAAACAAAAATTGCTTTCTGTGGAAACGAGAGTGAGTAAGTGTCACTATATCATTTTTGAATCTCCTCAGAATATTCAATCTACATTCTAGCAACAGAAATGCCACACATGATGGAGCATGTATAGATGACATCATTGTTAACTTTGAAAGGAATTTGTACACTATTAGTACAGTTGGGGGGGGGGGGGGGGCGGGGGATTTGAGACCATGATCCAATACGCCTTTGGCTTAACCAACACAAAACTGAAGGTTTCCCTCTAATGCAGATGCCAGTGATAAGGGAAAGGTGACATGGATTAGAGGGCAAAAGGAAGAAGTAATAAACCACTTCATTCAGAAACTTGAAAATATTAAGTGGGACTGTATATGCCAGTGTCAAATGGGTATAAATGAAATTGAATGTGCTTTTAAGAGTTTCATTAAAATTATTTAGATGGGTGGTGTATTTGGTCTCGTCTTATAAAAATGAGTCACAAAATGAAACCTATAAAGGAGGACATTGAGTGGTACACAGATAAACTTACCAAAATTAGGCAAAATATGTTATCTTTGTGCCTTATGTATAAACCTTTTCCTAGATATGGAACAGAGCAGAAAGATGAATTGTACAAAGATTATCTTGAATGTAAGAGAACCTGCAGAACTAAGCTTAGGATGACAAAAAGAACAGCGTATGTAAGGTACATTGCAAGTGCTCCTACTAATTGTAAAACAGCATGGAATGTTGTTGCACAAGATCTGCTTGTCTTACATCAGGAGGTTTGGGTGTCAGTACCCCTTTTCTTCCCAAGTGTCGTAGTAATAGTTGTGTCAGACCTTAACTGTTGATTTGAAGTGCGGAATTGTGGTTTCAATACATGGTCGAGTATATCCTAATGTAAGGGCTGATACATTCATTTTTTAAATATTTTCATAATATGCCAATGCAAGAGTTGAACTAGATCTGCTATAGTGTTCACACAGGGCAGCAGTACGGCTGTAACATAATGGATATGCAGAACGTCCTCTCATCAGCTCTCCTAAGCACATCCTCACTCTTATTGGGAGTGTATTTTCCAATCCTGCGTCCACGAGAGCGCTGTAGGTTATCACATAGTGCTGGATGCCTGTCTCTTACAACACTTATTTGAGACAGTCCTGGTGAGATAAAGCATTTTCCAGAACAGCTGACTGAAAATACCTGCAGTCTGTTCTAGAATCTGATTTGCTGGAAGAACTAAATGTTAATTTATTTCCTAGAATTGAGGAGAATCAACACACCTGGCCAGTGTGTTTGTGGACATACCATAATTTTTTTCCGACGCTATACGCTTATAAGCATATAAGCTTGTCTGAAATGTGTATGTTGTGGGGTTTAAAGTTACTGTGGTCAGTGTTCCGACATGTGCAGGCAACGTGATGTGAGTGGGACTACATCCATTTATAAGGGAGGTGTAGATATGAAGTAGAAAACTGCAATATCAATGCGTCGATAGCTGTAAGGAGTATGAAAGATTTCACGTGAAAAATTATGTCCAGTCATATGAAGGATATAGATTTACGAGCGAAACCTATATTTCCAGAGCCACAATCGTCATGAGGTGGTAATTCCGATACTTCACTCATTGTTGAATGTCACCAGATTGGTGGTGCAATTGTAATATTTAATTGTTATTAAACTCATAAATGTGTGGCCGGTTTCCCAGGACGACACAGCTCCGTGTGCAGAGGCATGGCGGAGGTAGCAGTGGTCACAATGAATAGACATTTCCAGCTTAAGGCACGGGCCACTGCTGAGCTTCCCAAATCGTCAGGTGGGGTACGGGGATGCAATTGACTTAACCATGTCGCGCTCTGAGCGGGTCAGTAGTGAACTAATACTCAATATGTGCTGGGCAGCTTTCGTGATCGCCTGTGTTGCGAGTGTTCTTCGATTCTTACGTGGAAATTTGAGAAGATTCAATATGGCTAGTGTATTGATAAAATCCGAATTCCTGCCACTCCGGTCACCCTGGACATCCTCCACAGCTGTGTAGTCTTCTCTGTGGGCTGAGTCTGGCTGCAGACCTGGCGCAATTGCTGAGACGCGTGTCCATGGTGGCAACCAGTGCTTTGTGACCTCTGGCCTGGGGCACTGCGCGTGAACACTGGGCATGAGTGGACAGGATGTGTGAGTGTGTCACAGATCTCTGACATTTAACCGTGACAAGTATCATCATAGAATGGAATGTGGTTTAAGTGTGTGGTGTTTACTGCACCTCAGTACAGTCCAATGGACTTGCCAATCTTGCAGCGGAAAGGCGGGAGTGGTATTCGTTGTTGTTGCTATCCCATCATGTGGTAGACCCATCCTCCTCCTCCTCTTTATCCTCTGTCCTGGTATAGCTGAGAGAACCAACTTAGGGATTATATGGCACTTTAAAAAAAATTGTTCAAATGGCTCTGAGCACTATGGGACTTAACAAAAAAATGGTTCAAATGGCTGTGAGCAATATGCGACTTAACTTCTGAGGTCATCAGTCGCCTAGAACTTAGAACTAATTAAACCTAACTAACCTAAGGACATCACACAGATCCATGCCTGAGGCAGGATTCGAACCTGCGACCGTATCGCTCGGTTCCAGACTGTAGCGCCCAGAACCGCACGGCCACTCCGGCCGGCTATCGGACTTAACAGCTGTGGTCATCAGTCCCCTAGAACTTAGAACTACTTAAACCTAACTAACCTAAGGACATCACACACATCCATGCCCGAGGCAGGATTCGAACCTGCGACCGTAGCAGTCGCACGGTTCCAGACTGAGCGCCTAGAACCGCGAGACCACCGCGGCCGGCAGCACTTTAAAAACCAACAGAAACCTCAAATTCCCGATTGATGAATTTGTTGTTTCCAGTAGTATTGTTGCGAGAAGATACACTAATCCTGCCGCAGGCTCTGTCTCCCACAAATTGTTCATGGATATTGCATGCAACGGAACTGAAATTTGAAAGTTTCAGCTACCTCTAAACGTAATGGGCTTCCTGCCAAACGATCTATGTGTGCCAGTATTCAACCACATGATGCAAAGAAAAAATCTGGCATGGGGAAGAGTAGGGTTTGGAAACCGGGTGGTTGCGGGATCGAATCCTTGCTTTGTGTGACATGAAGTAAACGGAGGGGTGAGAGGGAGGGGTGAAGGGGATTGGAGGGAGTAGGGATGAGGAGGTTGCTTCTACCAGCGTCCTCTGCTGGTGGTGTTGTGAACTAACTCTTCACAGTAGGGACAGCACATAGAGCAGCTGCTCCCACTGACTTGGTTTGGGAGGTATGTGATTGGGAGCAAAACAGGAGATGAATCTGGTATCAAACTGATGCTGGCACCTGCTGCTTCTTCCAGGGATCAAGTAGCAGGTGACTGGGGGCTGCTACCGATGGCGGGCCAGCACTCTTGCAGTCGCTGCTTGTGGCTGCGACCTGGTCATTGCCCAGTAGTCTGCAGACGGCTTGCGTGAAGAAGCAAGTTCGTGCAATCGGAAAGTTGTTTTTTCGCCGGATATGTTTACCACGATCTGTAACAGTGTAATTACGTGCAGTGGGTGTTTTTTGCCGATTTCATGACGGTATTCTTTGCGAGATCAAGGAGAAAAGCGGTGTATTTGCGTATTTATTACTTCTTTTCGATGTATTTTACTAAACATGCGTCTTCTAAAACTAAATAAAGAGCAGAGAATGATGAGCCTTTCACACCAAATAAAGAGATCCAACGACTGCAAACTGTTATGCAAATTGAAATTTATAAATAAATAATATTTTATTATGCCCTCTGCATTGGAGTTGAATTTCATATCGAGGGATCCTTCCTCTGCAGCATAGAGAGCCTTTTCCACCAATATGTCGGTGGAGGAGGGGAGAGGGGAAGTGGGGGAGGGGAGGGCTGGGGGTTATCTCGGAGAGAGAGGGATCAATTTATTGATCTATTCAATTAATTGAGCGATTTAGTTAATTACTCAATTAATTTGATATAAAAATATGCTTGTATTGGCGAGGAGGTTGGAGATTTCCCTGAGGGGTGGCGGAGGTGGAGGGTGACAGGAAGGGTGGGAGGTTTCTCAGGAGGACAGTTCATCCTCAGGGGGGTCATAAATAAACTCCCATGCATCGTAAATCCATTAGCATAAATATAGTTTAAAGGGAGGGGGAGAGAAAGGGGCTACATAAAAAACCACTAAGCAGAAGAATAGGTTAAGTTCATAAATGAATCAACTGTCACTATTTAATTAATTTTCATGTCAATTTGATTTCAAAAGCTCATCAGAACCCCCATTTTCCTACTCCTTTTGGAGCCATAGAGAAAAACATGGAAATTCTTCACAGCATTTAAATTGGCCAAAGCTTCCTTTTCTATCCGATAGTATGAAGTTTGAGCACGAGTCAGCGTTTTAGAGGCATAAGCAATAGGCTGCTTGGAGCCATCGGGATATCTGTGCTAGTCAGTACCGCCCCAAGCCGTGCTGTGAAGTGTCTGTCGCAAGGACCAAGTGGAGGCCTGGTTGGTACATCTAAGCAAGGCGCAGCCTGCAGCATCATCTTAAGGTCGAAAAAATTAGTTTCACAAGCCGGCGATCAGTGAAACTCAATCTCTTTCAACAGCAACGCATTTAATGGTTGCGCAGTTTTCACTGCCCATGCAAAAATTTATAGTAGTAGGCGACTTTGCCTAGGAAATCCTAAAGTTATATGACTGATGTAGGGCGTGGAAGCGACACAAGAGCAGAAACATGTTGATGCATGGGTTTGAGACCCTTGTGAGAAACTTCGAACCTAAGACAAATCATAGAAGGTTGAAAAAATTGACATATTTCTAAATTCTAATTTCAACCTGGCAGCCTGGAGGACAGAAAGAAAGAGTATGGAGATTTTGTAAACGTTCCTCAGTGGAGGCCATGGAAACCACAACGTCATCCAAATAGTTTGCACAACCTGCCACAGACGCTGTAAGTCGTTCCAAAAAATGATGAAAAATGGGAGGAGCGCTGGCGACTCCAAAAGTCAACCGCAAGTACTGGTACAGTCCAAAAGAAGTATTGACAACTAACATACGTTGTGACTCTGTATCTAAAGGGAGTTGTAAATAGGCATCTGACAAGCCAATTTCTGAAAAATATTAACCACCTGATAACTTTGTAGAGTTCATCTGGGAGCAATATCGGGTATGTAGCCACTATAGATTGTGCGTTCACAGAAACTTTAAAATCGCCACAGAGGCGTAACCGGCCTGACAGTTTCTTTACCATAACTGAGGGGGTAGACCATTCACTTGATGCAATAGGCCGAACAACGCTGGAATCCATAAGGCAATCTAATTCATCTTTGACTTGCTCCCTTAGTGCCGCTGGAACTGGACGGGTACAGAAAAAACGAGGCCAAGCAGAAGGTTTCATGGTAATGTGCGTTTGAAAAATTGTTGCCACACCCCCAGTCCAGGAGAGATCAAAGAGGAAAACTCAGACCATAATGCATCTGACTGTGTATACGGCACTTGTTCACTAAATCAACCTTTTTTTATGTAGCCCCCTTTCCCTCCCCTCCCTTTAAACTACTGTATATTTATGCTAATTGATTTACGATGCATGGGAGTTGATTTATGACCCCCCTGAGGATGAACTGTCCTTCTGAGAAACCTCCCACCCCTTCGTCACCCTCCACCTCCGCCACCCCTCAGGGAAATCTCCAACCTCCTCGCCAATACAAGCACATTTTTATATCAAATTAACTGAGTAATTAACTAAATCGCTCAATTAATTGAATAGATCAATAAATTAATCCCTCTCTCTCTCTCGATGAATACCTCCAGCCCTCCCCGCCCCCCACTTCCCCTCTCCCCTCCTCAACCGGCAAATTGGTGGTAAAGGCTCTCTATACTGTAGAGGAAGGATCCCTCGATATGAAATTCAACTCCAATGCAGAGGACACAATAATATATTGTTTATTTATAAAATTCAATTTGCATATCAGTTTGCAGGCGTTGGATCTCTTTATCTGGTGGGAAAAGCTCATCATTCTCTGCTGCTTATTTAGTTTTAGAAGACGCATGTTTAGTAAAATACATCGAAAAAAGTAATAAATACGCAAATACACCGCTTTTCTCCTTGATCTCGCAAAGAATACCATCATGAAATCGGCAAAAAAACACCCACTGCACGTAATTACACTGTTACAGATCGTGCTAAACATATCCGGCGAAAAACCAACTTTCCGATTGCACAAATTTGCTTCTTCACGCAAGCCGTCTGCAGACTACTGGGCAATGACCAGGTCGCAGCCACAAGCAGTGACTGCAAGAGTGCTGGCCCACCATCGGTATCAGCCCCCAGTAACCTGATACTTGATCCCTGAACAAGGTAGCAGGTGTCTGCATCACTTTGATACCAGACTCATCTCTTGTTTAGCTCCCAAACACATACCTCCCAAACCAGGTCAGTGGAAGCAGCTGCTCTATGTGCTCGCCCTGCTGTGCAGATACTGAGCAGAGTTAGTTCACAACAACAACAGCAAAGGTCGCTGGTAGAAGCAACCTCGTCACCACTCCTCCCTCCAATCCCCTTCTCCCCTCCCTCTCACCCCTCCGCTTACTTCCTGTCACACAAAGCAAGGTTTCTATCCCGCAACCACCCGGTTTCCAAACCCTACTCTTCCCCATGCCAGATTTTTTCCTTGCATCCTGTGGTTGGATACTGGCACATGTAGATCGTTTGGCAGGAAACCCATTACGTTGGAGGTAGCTGAAAATTTCAAATCTCAGTTCCGTTGCATGCAATATCCATGAACAATTTGTGGGAGACAGAGCACGGGTTGGACTAGTGTATCTATATTATGAGATAGCAACAACAACGAATACCACTCCCGCCTTTCCGCTGCAAGATAAGAGTCCACTGGACTGTATTGAGGAGCAGTAAACACCACACACTTAAACCACTTTGCGTTCTATAATGATAGTTGTCACGGTTAAATGTCAGAAATCTGTGACACACTCACACATTCGGTCCACTCATGTCCCAATGTTCACACGTAGTGCCCCAGGCCAGAGGTCACAAAGCACTGGTTGCCACCATGGACACGCGTCTCAGCAATTTCGTCAGGTCTGCAGCCAGACTCAGCCCATAGAGAAGACCACCCAGTTGTGGAGGATGTCCACGGTGACCGGAGTGGCAGGAATTCGGATTTTATCAATACACTAGCCATATTGAATCTTCTCAAATTTCCACGTAAGAATCGAAGAATACTCACAACACAAGCGAACACGAAAGCTGCCCAGCACATTGAGTATTAGATCACTACTGACCTGCTCAGAGCGCGACATGGTTAAGTCAACTTCATCCCCGTACAGCACCTGACCGAGCTGGGAAGCGCAGCAGTGGCCCATGCCTTAAGCTGGAAATGTCTATTCATTGTGGCCACTTCTACCTCCGCCATGCCTCTGTACACGGAGCGGTGTCGTTCAAGGAAACCGGTCACACATTTATGAGTTTAATAACAGTTAAATATTACAATTGCATCACCAGTCTGGTGATATTCAACAATGAGCGAAGTATCGGAATTACCTCCTCATGACGATTGTGGCTCTGGAAATATAAGTTTTCCTCGTAAATCTATATCCTTCATATGACTGGACATAATTTTCCACGTGAAATCTTCCATACCCCTTACAACTATCGACGCATTGAAATTGGAGTTTTCTACTTCTTATTTACATCTCCCTTTAAATGGATGTAATCCCGGTCACATCTCTTTCTCTGTACATGTTGGAACACTGACCACAGTAACTTTGACCCCCAAAACATACACTTTTCAGACAAGCTTATATGCTTATAGCATGACACCTACAATTCATAATATCAACTGACAGTCTATAAATGTCACCATGTACATGTGTCCTGATCTCCTTTGCCGTATTCTTATGATTACTACGTTAGAAATACAACAGTTGACAGCACAGTCTCTCTCTCTCTCTCTCTCTCTCTCTCTCTCTCTCTCTCTCTCTCCTCGCTATTTTTATAACATCTATCGAAGTAAAACTACGAACTATAAAAACTACGCTAACGTCACCTGGCAGAGAACTCAATAAGCTCTGACCGAATTTCTCTCTTGCGATATATCGAAAACAAATACTGTCTGAGCGTTCACATCGAGCAAATGTGGTGATCCTATTAAATATACACTTATTAGTCCATTGGAGCAGACGACCGGTTGATCAATGTCAGTTGAATGTCACCAGATTGGTGGTGCAATTGTAATATTTAATTGTTATTAAACTCATAAATGTGTGGCTGGTTTCCCAGGACGACACTGATTCATGTGCAGAGGCATGGCGGAGGTACCCGTCGCAACACAGGCGAACACGAAGACCTGTGTAAAGTTTTGTTGACCATACTGTAAAACCATATTGCATAGACTGTGAATCACAAGAGAGGTTTCCGGTGTTATTCTTTCATTAGCAGTTTGATACATTGTTTTTCTGCTGTGACACACTGATTTTGAGATCTGTGTCAGGTGCTAAACCGGCATTAACACGTTTCGATCCATTGACTCTCACAGAAAGCTGAATATCGTGTGGTATAAACTAAGCTGCTCCCACAGCACACAGGATGGTTGAAATAAAAGACAGAGGCAGTGTTTCTTATCGACAAAAAGTGGAAGACAACGCAACAAATGGAAACTGAAAGAGTTTGCGGCATTGTGGAGCATTTCCAATAGCTCTCCAAAGGTGATGACCTCTACCATTAAACTCATGGTCCACAGTAATGGGGTTGCAGATGCCTCAGTGTTCCGTTTTCGAAGAGACCAAGACTATTGATTCCTCATACTGGCGAGGCATATCGCACCAAGATACATGATCACTGTTTCGGTGCCTTAGGTGGCGGTCATTGTAACCGCCAAATTTTTGGACGTTACGTCTTTCATTTTTATGGCTTGCAATGCATAACCACATGTGTAACATGAGGGTATTGTGCAGGACCTATACCAATAAAGCACGGATAGTATGGACCATCATTTGTCAGTCGCACCAGTGGAGATATGGAATGATTTTCTTAGGCCCAGGTGAGCATGTAAATACCCACATCCCTCCTCATTTTGTGTCATATTTTCATCAATTTTACGTATTTTCTATCAATTTTCGTAATGTTACCAGGTTTTTCGGAATTTAATCACATTTTACCCAATTGCTCGAGTTCCAAACACCACGCTCAACGACTTGTCACGTGAACAAAGCGTCTCATCGCGTCCATCTCGTGATGCTATCGGCCAATGACATTGCAGCATGAGTCTCAATTTCTGTATCATTGCTAAACCACTTTCCTCCATTACTTTGCGAGATTCGTATGCATGTGGACATACACTGCATACATCACACGACACAAATTGTTTCATAATGTAGGAAATAGCCATCAGCAGAGAGGAGGTGTAAAAACTACATTCCTTATCCGAAACATTTTATAACTTCGGTAAGATTTTATTACGAATTGCCATCTCCCCCCTATTTGGATGGAAGTCACAATGTATTCTCGCATTCTTCGGATAAGGTAGGAAGTTCAAAGATCTAGCACTCTACCCTGTATTTCGAAATGAACTACCCATTCGTTGAACCTATCGGCTAACGACGCGAGTAAGACTAGATATCATCTCCCTATGCATCTCGTAATTCTTTCTCTGTCCCGAACCAATACTCCTTGCAACATTGTCTCCGATTTAATTTGGAGCTGTCCAGTGGTGGGAGGGTACTATACCCACTACATTCAAGTCTCGTGAAGGAACAGAATGAGCTGAGTTCCATGTAATCAATACACTCTGATATTTTGCTTTCGCAAAGAGCATAGCTAATCTAAAAACTCCTGCCGAACAGGCCACGAAGGCCCAACAGTACTGACCGGCCGCCGTGTCATCCTCAGCTCATAGGCGTCACTGGATGCGGATATGGAGGGGCATGTGGTCAGTTCACGAAGGCACTGGGGAGAGAGAAATGATCGTAGAATATAAACACACGCTCCTAAGACTATACATTTCTGCGTTTAAGCATGCTGTGATGTTAAAGCAGTGTTGTTTCCAATTTATTAGTCGCATGTAATGAAATGCTGTAATACTCCAATGCAGGAAATATATTTGCAACACATGACATACGTTCACCCTGCAAGTTTTCTATCCGACTCACTATGGTGAAAAACTTTAAGATGATAAAACTACCACCTTCTACACCAAAAGAAAAAAAATAGATTCTTTGTGATCCATGCATTATAAAGCTTTCTGGAGATATATAGCGCCCACTGTACACATGCAATTACGGATTCAGAAACTACGCTACGTTCACGACAGTCCCATAAAATAGTCGTTAGCAATGGGAAATGCATGAAACAACAACATTTTATGAGAAAATAGACAAACACATAGCAGCGGTGTCTGACATGTGAAATTACACGCCACGAAGCACTAATTCCATGAACGGAAGACAGTCTCTTCGACATACAACAGTTGTCAAGCAAATGCGTACATAGGGATTTCAGTACCCCCAAAATCCCTGTCGCTAACTAACAAAGGAAACTCCCCATCACACCCCCCTCCCCCCCCCCCCCCGATTTAGTGGTAAGATGGGACACTAGATAGCCCAGCAAAAACTGGACACAGATCAAGCATGAAAACAGGTAGAAGGTGTACTGAATTGTGAAAAAAAAAAAAAATAGAAACAGTGAACGATCAAAGAATAGGAAGTGCAATAAAGAGCAGCCTCAAACAGGAAGGGCGTTGTGGTCATCGCCTGCACAGTAGCTCAGCGTGTTAGGTCAGAGGGTTAGCTGTTCTCTGTAATAAAAAAAAAAATTGTGTGAATGGATCAACAACGATCTCGAACAAGCGTCATGGGCCGTCCGCCCGAACAAATACAACGACCAGTAACGAGCAACTGTCGCGCGGGATTAGCCGAGCGGTCTGAAGGCGCTGCAGTCATGGACTGTGCGGCTGGTCCCGACGGAGGTTCGAGTCCTCCCTCGGGCATGGGTGTGTGTGTTTGTCCTTATGATAATTTAGGTTAAGTAGGGTGTAAGCTTAGGGACTCATGACGTTAGCAGTTAAGTCCCATAGGATTTCACACACATTTGAACATTTTTTGAACGAACAACATGAGATTCTTTTGCAAAAAAGAAAGAACAAGAGTGGTCATGGTGTTTGCCAACCAAGTGAGCTAGCCGTGTTCAAAATTCTCTCGTGCCATTTATTTATTTTTTTCCACAACTTTATGAAGTGTCTGTCTGGTAATTGAAATGTTTGTTCTCTTTCTATAGTCTTGGCAGTTGTCATACTATACATTGGATACAGAATATGAGTCATGTGGTAAAAATACGTTACCGTTGCAAGTAAATTTGCAAATACCCCGAGCTGACGAAATACTAGAAGTCTTACAGAAATGAAAACAACAAATGAATGGGTGTGAACTATGTTACAACAAAGGAATTCAAAAGTCAATACTTCCAAAACGGAACGCAACTTTAAAAACCACAAATAAATTGAATGACTATGAAACAATGAAATAAAACCATGACAGTTAATCTGTCGAGTTATTTCTTACCTTTATTGGGCACTGAGGCGTACTTTCCAGCTCCACATATCTTACATTCCACTTCAGATTCATTTCTCCCTTTCTTAAAGCCGGATATTTGCAGGAAAGGACATCAGAAAATGTACACTTTCGTTTAGGCATAGCCAAATATTTTACATAACTCAATCGGTTAAAAATTACACTCACAAATCACACGTGCACAACAGGAAACCAAGCCAATACAAAGCGAAGTTATAAACGAAAATTTTAAATAATCGATATTTGCATTCGCTTATAAGTAGATCAACGATAACATTGACGATCCTGGTGGCACCTACTAACACCGCCTTCATGCGTGTTTATCATGAAGGCTGTGCCAATAGTTAAAGCATTTAAGAAAAGAGCAATAGAATGGGACGAATTGTAAATTTAACTGTATTATGCTCAACTTTGCGAAAAAGCCGGACACTGTAAACATCCACCCGGACAACGAGCTAAAAAGAAGGACATGTCTGGATTAATCTGGACATCTGGTCACCCTACACAAAATGAGCTTAAGGGGATGGGGAGGAATTATGTGAATAACCACTTAACTTAGGATCATAAATCAATCAACTGTCACAATTTAATTAATTTTCATAGCAATTTCATATCAAAAGTGCACCAGAAACCCCATTACTCTGCTACTACCAAATTTCACCTGGTCACCAATCACAAACCATTGGTTTCCTTATTGTGGCCTTCTGCGTCATTACCAGAAAAACTGACACATTGCATTCAACATTGGGCTCTTTTCCTTTCGTGTTTGAACTATGAGATTCATTTCTGCCCTACGAAAAAACACACATATCCTGGGCAGTCCAGACTGATGATTTGATGAGCATGCTGCAACATTGGTGTGGCTGCACAGCAGACCGTTGATGGTTTTCCTGTAACTAACACACGAATTGTGAAAGATGTGGTTTGGGATACCATTTTTCGAAAATTTAGAACATTTGTACAACATGGTTGGCCATATTCACCACCTTCTCGTGTTTCCATACCTCTCCATTATTATTGCATCTTTCAACATCAGTTCTCTGTTGCGGGTGGTGCTCTGCTTTTAGACACAAGTCATGTGGCCCCTTGGGGTAGTGATCCCCTCACTGCTTCATTCGGAGGTTCTCTGTTTATTACATGCAGATCATTGGGGTGCATCATGCACAAAGACGTCGATCCATCAACAAGTGTTTTCACCCAGCTTGGATGGTGACATTACCCACCTGGTTGCCTCCTGTTTAAAGTGTGTGATATACCAAGCAGCTCCACATGTGTCATAGTCTCCTTGGTCGACGCCGTCGCATGCATGGGACTGTATACATGTGGATTTTGGTGGCCCCTTTTTCAACATTTATTGTACATTGGGCTTGACACATATTTTCGTTTTCTGTAGGTCGTTCATTGTGTTTCCACATCTACAACCGCCACCATCGCTACCTTGTCCAATATTTTTTCACTCTAAGGCTTGCCCATGATGGTAGTGTCCAATAATAATCCACAATTTCCATCGCAAGAGTTTGCAGCACTTTGCGATTCCCATGGTATCTGTCATGTCCTTGCCCTGCCATTCCATCCGTGCACAGTTATAGTCCACTTCATGAATCACAGATGATTTAAATTCTTCACACTTTCACAGAGAATAAACAAAATAATGAACTGCATGTTTGTATAATTACTATCAAACTGGCTCTCAATTACATGCCCAAAAACCATAGGTTGCTAATTAAGTTCTTAACTTATCCTATGCCAACCATGGCAGACAATATGTCTGTCCACCAAGACTGCTGAATCAACTCTGATCTTACAGTCAACCCATCTCGCCTTCCATCCAAGTTAAGCACAGTCAAAATATCTCCGAATTGCTTCACTGCCTTTTCATTTAGCAGTCATTCATTATTCTGCAGGTAATTAATACTTTTGAAATAATGGCATGATAGCCTGCTATTGAGAGACGCTTTTGTATGAAATGCAAGTAAATTTACTGTTTAGTTTTTCCAATATTAATAACAGAGGTTTATAATTTTGTCGCTCTACTTCCGAGTACAGCAGCCAATCGTGGAGAAGGACCACAATTGAGCTGGTCTTTCTCATGATATACATACCAAATAAACCATCTGCCATCAGTACCTCGCACCACATTTTGCCATTTTACCGCTGATGCCTTCTCAACTGCTCTAACAAGAGTTTCTTGCAGCTGAATATGATAGTTGTAGAGCCAGAAGTATTACATATCCCCTTTCTTCTGAGATTTCCAAAAATTGGGATGTTCTCACATACAACAATCAGTTTTGGAAATAAGCAAATTTTTATTCAAATTTTTATGATCTTTTAGTTATTATCTCTCAAAAGCCATACCATTCGACTATACTTACTATTCATCATTTTTTTTTCAAAACTTGAATCTGATATAAATGTTTTCATTCCCAAATTATTAAGTAACTAATATAATCATATACTTAATTATCTTCTGATTAGAAAAATTAATTGTTACTATCAATAAATTCGTGTATGAAAGTATATCCCAAAATCGTTAATCTTTAGTTACACTTTCTACACTAATTAAATTAGTCTTTTAATAGTTAAGATTTTCAGAGTATCATTATTTTGCACCTTTATGTTGTTGGCATTCTTCTGTTATCTTACAATCCATCATTTCTGCTAGAATACTCCATAACAGTCTACTATCTCTTAGCCATGTTCAATCACAAAATTTTATACTGCTGTTAAGCTACTATTGGCACATTTCCATCCATTAAATTCAACAAAATATTTCTCAGGAGAAGTCAAATTGCTATACTACTACTATCAGTGCACTGCTGACCTTTCAATTCCATGGAACACTTGCATGATCAGATGCCTCCATAACGCCATTCCTTACACCTGCACTTGTCCTCACTATTATGTCAGCACCATGCTGTTCTGCAGATATTTATTTTTGAATGTGTCATAAAGATGTCTACTACAAATGGTTACAAAATAAAACAAACACAACACTTATACATTTCAGAAATACATGGAGACAGAAGATCATTGTATTCACACCTTTTACCAGAACATACACAAGCAGCACACAACAGAAACACATAGTGATGATTCTGTTGTCCATGATGTGGTCTTGCATTCCGAAACTCCAGACTTTCTCAGTTGGTGTTGAGTTCAACAACTGTCTGCTCATTCTCCCATCTCCACCCTCAGCGTACAGCTCCAGTCTAGTTCCATGTAACAGTACAAAATGCCTTAAATTAGTTTCCTAATAAGTTTAAACAAAATTTAAATAGATATATTTTCTTACACTATTACAATATAAATATATAATCTTCTATTTTGATTTTGGCTAATCATAAACAACGCCACTGTTTACATCCTACTACAAAAGTGGTTTATCATTTTTTTGTTTTGGTCATAGCTGTATCCACTGTTTACTTACATCAGGGGCATTTCCCTTCACATTCTTAAGAGCTTGGTGCTTGCTTCCACTATCTGTTACTACTGACCCACTTCGGTAATGACTTATGCCACTACCCAGCATCACTTGCTGGGCTCTGTAAATCTTACAGATGGAGGCTTGCAATTGCAGCTAAGTGTCATTGTTGCTACAGATTGTGCTAATGGAGCTGTATACATGTAATGACTTGCATTTCCTACTAATTTTCATATACAAGCATCATGTGACTTTGTAATAAGCAACAACTAATTGTCTTATTATAGCTAGACTTTTATTCCACGTTTTTTTCATATTTAAAACCAGTGTGTGTCATTCGCTATACTTCACATTATGTGGTCCTCTATTTAAACCTTGTTTACTACGTTTATGTCTTTTATAAGATTTCCATGTCAGTGTTGTGTCTTATGTTGACAATATGTCTGCTAACTTGTACTTCATACAATAACTGCCAGAAGCGACCTCGTCCATAAATACTACTTAACACTCGGATGTGCAGACTTTGTCTGCCCTCGATCGCCCAGAGGGGTCACTTTGACCCCTACCATTAAAAAAAATGCTGAACTGTTATTTCGAAATTTTGAGGATTCATTATATTTTAGTGTTTACTATATTTATAGCCATTTCAGATACAGAGTTGTGAATAAAAGGAACAGACAAATTATATTATTTATTGACATATAATCAAATTTCACTGAACCTGGTAACACCCAAACAAGTTTAAGGAAGCGACAGGCTTTTCTTTGTTCTAAATTCATAAAAGATTAAACTTTTCATGTGTACAGAAATTTCAGCTACTTCATTGTTTTACACAATTGACACATTTGTATTCAGTTTCCTTTGTACATTTTACACAAACCATCTTCTTACAAACACTGCACTTCGAAATAATTTTATTACATTTGCAGAATTTGAGAACTTGTCATTTACGGCGCTTCTGTGGCATTTCGTCTCCATATGCATTTTCATTCTTTTCATACTTGTCTGTGGTCTTACGAGGAAAGCGACTCTTCACATACTCAGAGCGTAGCTCATCTGCAAGCTGCTGAATAAAACGTCTTTTTTGACCTTTTTCCCAGTAGCAGCTCTAAATACTACATATGCATTTATTTCTGCTATGTCAGGGATATTGTAAAAAAAGTGCACTGGCCATCTTCTTGAGGAAGACTTCACTGAATACTGCCTCGCCATTTTGTCTACTATGTCAACCCCAAATTTTGTTTTGTTGTAATAACACACTGCTTGTGGAGTTTTTTTCTCATTTCTATTTATGGAAACGTTAGGATGAAAGGAAGACATTACTAGCACATTTTTTGCTTTCTTTCCTTGATAGACTGTCAAAGATATATCATCATGTTTTAAAACTTTTGTGGAATACAGAGGACTCTTCAAGGACTTCAGAGCATGTGGTATTTCTCTTCTTGCTCTATTTACTGTTCCTACAACGGAGGTTGATTTTTCTTTCAATTTTTTGGCTAGTTTGAGTGAAGTGAAGTAATTGTCTGTAGTGACATTTCTGCCTTTGCCCAGAAATTGTTCCGTAAGACACGTCACTACATAATCTGAAACCCTTTCGTCTTGGGATTGCGCAGTATCCTTACCAAAATAATTGAACCCTCTGAGTATATACTTGCTTTCAACGTCCAGTATTTTTGCCCATACTTGTCAGGCTTTGAAGCCATGAATTGTTTGAATAGGCACCAAGTTTTACATCTATTGTTATGTCACTTCCAGGTGTGTAAGACATTGTACAATTTTCTATGAATTTGATCCATACAGCAGAAACCAATGCAAACTTATCAGTCTGTAATCGTACAGAGCGTGTAGACTTCTCGTTGAACCTCATGAATCTCTTAAAGTCACACAATCTATTTCTACTCATTATTTCCACACAAAATGGTAGGCCCCAGGAATCTGACCATAAGCTATGAAGGACTGTACTTTGGTAAGCACTCACACCACGAGCATAAATAATTACAATAAATGCTTCTAGTTCTTCTGTGGTCATTGACCAGCTGTCATTTCCTAGTACTCTGTGTGCCTCTATTATAGTACATTTCAAGATATGTTTGATTATATAATTGTCTATGAGCAAGTGCCAAGCACTTGATACAAGGTCATCACTTACATAGGTCCAGGAGATTCTCTCAAAATATTTTGATTTGGAAGACGCCCACCTTGTGAATTAGGCACTGCTTCTAACCAGACTGTTCCATTAGGAACAACTTCTTTATGTCTTTCATCAGACAATGAAGAAGCAGTCACTTGTTCTACACTCCAAGGAACAGGATTATCTCCTCTTCTCTTACATGATTCTTCTCGATCTATAGAGCATGAAAAATAGAACAAATGAAAGAAAACCATCATAAAAACTAAATTAAGTACAATAACATTATATGTGCACACCCAGCAAGCTGCACAGTCAAACGCGCTGCTTCCCGAGAGGGAAGGCGTGCTGGTCCCCAGCACGAATACGCCTGGTGGAATTGTGTTGAGGTCTGGTGTGCTCGCTAGCCTGTGGATGGTTTCTAAGGGGGTTTTCCATCTGCCTTGGTGAATGCGGGCTGGTTCCCTCATTTCATCCCAACACTATGTCAGTGACTGCTGCGCAAACACTGTCTCCACATATGCGCACACCATAATATTACTCTACCACGCAAACATTTGGGGTTACACTCGTCTCATATGAGACATTCCTGGGGGTGTCTTCTGGGGGCCGAACTGCACAATAGACCTGGGTTCACTGTGGGGAGACGGTGGGGTGCATGGACTGCTGTGGCCTGTTGTGGGGTTGTGGACCACTGAGGGCTATGATGGGACGAAGCCTCTCTGTCATTTCTAATCCCTGGTTCAATACACAATACACAACATTATATTTAGATAAGAATATGATGATTATAAATTAGCAGCAATAATAATAATATACTTACTAGACTGTAGACTTCCATTGTATGTATCTGAAGAATCAGAATCATTAGTATTAGATGATTCTATTTCTCTCAAGGTCTGTGGTAAAAACCCTTCCTCTGAATTGTCAGAAAAAATGTTCATCACCATCTGAATCACATTCCATAACTCTTTGTAACTCTACAAGAGTCTCTTCATGTCGTAAATACGCTTTTCTATTCATTTCAATCTTCAGCTCACAGACACCTTTTAAAGACTGATTCTTACAAGGGAATGATGAACAATGGTGACCCAAGTCCATCGTTGTCATTTCATACAGCAATAATATGAATGAAAGTAAATTATTGCACTACAGAGTAAGGTAACAAATGTATTGTATAACTATAAACAAAATTATAGCATTTTTCTAAAGGAGTCAATATGACCCCTCTGGGGGTTAAAGGTAAAACTGGAAAAAAGTGATAATCAATCAGAAAAAATGCATTTTTTTAATATAATGAAAGCACAGAAAAATAAATATATGTCACAAAAGTAAATGTCGCTTCAATCATCCTTCAAAACATAGCTAGCACTTAAAAAGCGAAAAGGGTCATTCTGACCCCTCTGGGCGTTCGAGTGTTAATGGACGACTTACACATCATCTTTTGCCTTTCCTCCCTCACTCTTCATAAATGACTGACTGACCTTCCTGTCACCTAATAACCATACCTCTCCTTTCTGTCACTATGTTAATAATTGGCTGACATTTTTGTCGCCTAATCTATAACTCTCTTTCCTCTCTTTTTAAAAATTGATTAACTTCTCTGTGCCATAATTCATTACAGCGAAAACCATGTCACAATTTCAGTTCATACTAAAAACTAACGATATGTCTATTTTGACACAATCCGTACATCATCTCAAGGCATCATTTAGTTATTTTCATTATTTTTGGCACCAGAATTTCTTCTGCTGTACAATGTCATATTCACTTACCTGGTTTAGCATCGTCCTCTCCTTCTGCAGCATTCAGCCTATTTTTATGCATTATTTCTTTTGTGTTATATATAATAGCCCTCCTCTTGCTTTCCTATCCTTAAAGTACTTTCAAACATAAAGGTTTATTTATCATTGTTGTAAATATTTAGAAATTGTTCCACTACATACTTTGTAATATTTTTTGTTATGTACATTAATGTCGTACTGTATACTGTCTTCTCTTGCTGGTGTATCTCTAATCCCATACTTCGTATATTCTGGCCTGTTTCGTCAAATGTCTGTTTTTCACCTGTGCTATGCTGATGTTTATTCTACTGGGTTACTTTGTTTTTGTCACAATTTGTTTCTTTGCTGTCGCATTCAGAGTAAGGAAATATTCACATCTTAATCATGATAGTGAAGAATGTTAAAGAAGAAAGGTATAATTCTGAATGAGAGAAGTGGAAGAACTAACACAAGGAAAAGAAAATAAAATATGCTGTCGGTTAACTCGAGAATCGTCAGTTACCCAACAAAACAAAGAATGTTATTTCCCTTAAGGTTTAGTAGTCATAACATTTTTCATGTCATTGATTGACATTTCTCCTAATAACTACTGTGCCAGTATTTCTGTGGTAGAATGAGGCACTTCATTCACAACCTTCTCAAATTCAACCATATAATTTATGCCCGTGTGGTGCCTCTTAGAAGTGAGCTGATGGCTTTGTCTCCTGTAGATGAATTTAGAATACATTTAACCATTTTGTGCTAGCGGCCTCTGACAGAAGCCATCTGTCGCTTCTATGTTACCAGTAATTTATCTTTGGTACAGGACCTTCTAATACCTTACTCCTATCCAGTTGTTGTATAATCACTTTTCACCATCAACTCTCCTGTCCACAAATACTTCACCTCTCGCTCTGTTTTGTTTTCTGTGAGACTAGTATTGATTCAAGAACGGTTAAACAAATTCTTCATACGTTTTACATGTGTTACTGACCCCAGTTCTGCATGATATTACTTCTCCTTCTAATCTCCTGGTCACGAATTTGATTTTTTGTTGTTCTGCCACGTTTTCAGGAATGACGCCCTCAAACTGTCTAATGAAGGCTACTGTGTGTATAGTTCCCTTACTGCCTCAAAGTATTTTCAAGAGGACATGTTTTTTGATAAACATGCAGCCCAGAAATGATGGAATTTATGCGCATTAGCAAGATTTACTACATCACTTGCATGAAAAATACCTTTCTTTATTGTTCACACCGAATTTCGACTTTTAGCTTAACTTCAGTTTCGATTTTGTCTTGCATCTCAAGAAGTACTTTCTGCTCTATTTCTCTCAATGTACCCTGAAACGCACTTGTGTTGCCTTTACAAGAGTATTCTACATGTGAAATATTACAACTAAGTATTTCATGGTCATTTTTGATCGTCTGTAAATTACACGTTTTGATAACTTTGCTTTGCTCTTGCATTACATTACGTGTTTTATTAATTGTTGTTTGTATTACCCCATTTTGATCCTGCAAATCCTTATTTAACTTTTTGATTTCATGGTCAAACTTTTCATGTATTTCTGACTTACAAACTTCTAATTTTTAACCCCATTATTTTGTTTCATGTTCTATTTTCTTGCAACATTCCTCAGTTTTAGCTTAAAGATTTGTAACCTTTTGTTTCAAAGCTTTGAACTTAGCTTTAAGCTGAGCTATTCCTATCTTAACTTCATTTAACACTACTTATTTTCTTTTCTTGCTAATTTTTGTTCCGGTAAAATTAATTTTAGCATGTACCTTATATGCTGATCGTCTTGAGTTGGCAAAGTGTCAGCTGACACTGTACCATGACTTAATGTATGTAACTCATCTGTTGGCCTATTAGAAATGTCGATGTCAGAGTCATTTTCTCTGGCATCATCATTCCAATCAATCATCCTTTGTTACCTTATCATTTTTTGTCACAAAATCTACATTTGACTGTCTTCATTATTAGTTAACTCTACATTCCCAGTGAAATCATTCGTGGCTACTTCAGAATTCTCAATGAGACCATCGATTATTGAATGTACTATTTCAGGTTCATCACCAAAGTTTGAATCTATGTTTTCACTTGAATTATTTTTGACTAAATTTGACATATCATCAAACCAATATCTGACTTCACCACCATTTGTTTGTATCTGACCCACGGATCGTCACTACTACTGTGAGATTGAACACCTTCTCTACTTCTAACAGCGTATCTCACCTCCTTTTCTCCTGCCATTTTACTAATACTAATGTTCCAATTACAAATCTTAGACTGGTATATGCAAGAGCTACATTTAGAATACTTTCCTTTCTCAAAGTACTGCCGCTGATTATCGTAGCTGTGGGCCACGCCGCTGGCTGCAGCTCTGTTGTCGTGGTGTGCTGAAGATAACACACCAGGTGCGCTCTGTACTGCTAAAGCCGCCGCACCTGTTGTCCTTGGCTGCATCGCGCTGCTCTGCACGCTGCGCCGTCTCGTACCATGGAGAATCTTGAAGTGATGATTTACAACGTAATATCATGGACAGTGCACACAACTTTCACTTTTACTCTCATAGTACTTCCTATTCCTGGTTTACACCAATACTACTTCCATGACAACAAAAAATTTGATTTTGCGGCATCAGTTATAGTTCATTCAAGTTCAAAAACAGATCTAACACAGTTCCAAACCTACTTATCACAGTTTTAATGCAGCTCTCTAGTCATTTACAGTTAACACGAGTCACAGTCTTTACACAGTTCGCTGGTAGGCTACAGTTCACAGTTCTCGCTAATAAATCTCGCCTCATAATTCCAAAGCGACTTCAAAGATAATTATCCCCACCAGGAATACCACATATAGCAAGTGAAAGAGAGAGAGAGTGGGAGGGAAGGAGGTATAACGAGAGAGAGATTTACACTTGTATGATAAATCCCTTCCCTCGAAAATTTCATCCTTTCATACCTCCTCACCGATGACGTGTCACTGAACTCATTTCATTTGTAGTAAGATTGCAGTACACGTCAGGTGCCTAGTTGCTTCCACCGCCTTGAGTGGAACGTATAGGTTCTGCCAAATGTTCACGAATCCCCAGTCTTCTGTAGTTGTTGACACCTACATTGAAAACACCACGTAGCTCGTGAATCCGTTACCTTGAGGCATTGTAAAAATAAGTAAAATTTGAATTGGTTTTTTCAAAAGAGATGCCACTCGTTTTTTATTAGTAGAATGCGAGAAACTTTTTGAATCATAAATAATTTCCATTCTTCACACTTTTACAGAGAATAAACAAAATAATGAACTGCGTTTTTTGCGTAATTACTATCAAACCGGTTCTCAATTTCATGCCCAAAAACCACAGCTTATTAAATTAAGTTCTTAACCTATACCGACTGCGGCAGGCAACATGTCAGTCCACCCATACTGTCGAACCGGCTCTGATCTTACAGCCGAATCACCTTGCCCGCTATCCAAGTTAGGTGCTATCCGAGGATCACCGAAGTACTTCATCTGCTTATTCGCTTACCAATTGTTTTTTTATTCTGCTGGTAATTAATACTTTTGAAATAATGGAATGATTGCCTGCTATGAGAGATGCTTTATATGAAATGCAAGTAAATTCACTTGTTTAGTTTCTTTTTCTAATATTAACAACAGAAGTTTATCATTTTGGCGCGCTACTTTCAAACACAGCAGCCAATCGCGGAGAAGGAGTATAATTTAGGCGGTATTTCTCACGATACACGAACCGAATAAACCATCCGTCATCGGTACCTCACACCACATTACGTTATCTTCCCACTGCTGCCTTCTCAATGCCGGCCGAAGTGGCCGTGCGGTTCTAGGCGCTTCAGTCTGGAACCGCGAGGCCGCTACGGTCGCAGGTTCGAATCCTGCCTCGGGCATGGATGTATGTGATGTCCTTAGGTTAGTTAGGTTTAACTAGTTCTAAGTTCTAGGGGACTAATGACCTCAGAAGTTGAGTCCCATAGTGCTCAGGGCCATTTGAACCATTTGAGCCTTCTCAACTGCTCTAAGAAGAGGTTCTTGTAGCCAAACGTGATGGCTGTAAAACCAGAAATATCATAGCTCTCTTTGCATTAACTGGACACAAGTGTGGAGAGCCGAAATAATAGCCATCTGCGCTAAAATCAACTCAGAGAAGGAACAAAGCTATCTGTTTAAGACTGTGCATATTCTGATGTGATGTCATCCTTTCCGGCACTACGGATACTACATTGCTTACAGCTCCAGGAGAGTAGTTTTAGTTGAAAGTGCTCGTAAAGTATTGTGAAAGCAACATGGCGAATCCTTTAGATGATGTATAAAAGAGGACCTTTTCCAGTAGCTCTTTGGATGAGAAAGTGAGAGTTAAAGAGGTCGATAGGCCCACTCCAAATGTAAATATAACAAGGGGAAGGTGTGGAGCAGGGCTCACCGATTTGGTACAAACTATGTGAGTAGAAATAGGTAGATGCCCCTTTCAAGTTCCTAGAATATTCCTACAAAACATTCAGCAGCTCATACCGCAAAAAATATTTCTTATGTAAGACAACCGGTTTCGACAGTCTTTACGGTCATCTTCAGGTCTTAAAAATCTTTTTGTTGTGAAACATGTTCATTTTACGTTGAACCTCACGCCAGGTTCTCAGTTGGATAAAAATCAGCACATTACAAAAGGTTTGTGAAAAGGGCCATGTCCGTAAACAGATCGCTCACAAACGCTTGTGATTTAACAAGCCATGACGGCGCATGCAGTCATCACGAAAAAACAAGCAGGCAGAATGCAGTTCCTTATGGGCTTGAAGAAAGAACCTAAGAGGGACAAATACAGCAGTTAAGTACTAGGAGACGCTCCAGAGCCAACGGCTTTGCTCCAGTGGTAACACCAGTTCCCCTCAGATCACCGAAGTTAAGCGCTGTCGGGCTGGGCTAGCACTTGAATGGATGACCATCCGGTCTGCTGAGCGCTGTTGGCAGGCGGGGTGCACTCAGCCCTTATGAGGCCTTGTGAGGCAAATTGAGGAGCTACTTCATTGAGAAGTAGCGGCTCCAATCTCGGAAACTGACATTGGCCGGGAGAGCGCTGTGCATGACGACATGCCCCTCCATATCCGCATCCAGTGACGCCTGTGGGCTGAGGATGACACGGCGGCCGTTCGGTACCTTTGGGCCTTCACGGCCTGTTCGAGAGGAGTTTAGTTTTTTAGACGCTCCAGAACTTTCTGCAGGTCCCTGGATGCCGCCTTCAGTGACGTCTTCCGTAACTCGTTACCGCCGCCACCCACACACCGATCCACAATGTTGTTGTTGTGGTCTTCAGTCCTGAGACTGGTTTGATGCAGCTCTCCATGCTACTCTATCCTGTGCAAGCTGCTTCATCTCCCAGTACCTACTGCAGCCTACATCCTTCTGAATCTGCTTAGTGTATTCATCTCTTGGTCTCCCTTTACGATTTTTACTCTCCACGCTGCCCTCCAATACTAAATTGGAGATCCCTCGATGTCTCAGAACATATCCTACCAACCGATCCCTTCTTCTAGTCAAGTTGTGCCACAAGCTCCTCTTCTCCCAGTTTCTATTCAATACCTCCTCATTAGTTATGTGATCTACCCATCTAATCTTCAGCATTCTTCTGTAGCGCCACATTTCGAAAGCTTCTATTCTCTTCTTGTCTAGCCTATTTATCGTCCACGTTTCACTTCCATACATGGCTACACTCCATACAAATACCTTCAGAAACGACTTCCTGGCATTTAAATTTATACTCGATGTTAACAAACTTTTCTTCTTCAGAAATGGTTTCCTTGCCATTGCCAGTCTACATTTTATATCCTCTCTACTTCGACCACCATCAGATATTTTGCTACCAAAATAGCAAAGCTCCTTTACTACTTTAAGTGTCTCATTTCCTAATCTAAAATGGTTCAAATGGCTCTGAGCACTATGGGACTTAACATCTGTGGTCATCAGTCCCCTAGAACTTAGAACTACTTAAACCTAACTAACCTAAGGGCATCACACACAATCATGCCCGAAGCAGGATTCGAACCTGCGACCGTAGCAGTCGCGTGGTTCCGGACTGCACGCCTAGAACCGCTAGACCACCGCGGCCGGCTCCTAATCTAATTCCCTCAGCATCACCCGACTTAATTCGACTACATTCCATTATCCTCGTTTTGCTTTTGTTGATGTTCATCTTATACCCTCCTTTCAAGACACTGTCCATTCCGTTCAACTGCTCTTCCAAGTCCTTTGCTGTCTCTGACAGAATAACAGTGTCATCGACGAACCTCAAAGTTTTTATTTCTTCTCCATGGATTTTAATACCTACTCCGAACTTTTCTTTTGTTTCTTTTATTGCTTGCTCAATATACAGATTGAGTAACATCAGGGATAGGCTACAACCCTGTCTCACTCCCTTCCCAACCACTGCTTCCCTTTCATGCCCCTCGATTCTTATAACTGTCATCTGGTTTCTGTACAAATGGTAAATAGCCTTTCGCTCCCTGTATTTTACCCCTGTCACCTTCAGAATTTGAAAGAGAGTATTCCAATCAACATTGTCAAAAGCTTTCTCTAAGTCTACAAATGCTAGAAACGTAGGTTTGCCTTTTCTTAATCTTTCTTCTAAGATAAGTCGTAGGGTCAGTATTGCCTCACGTGTTCCAACATTTCTACGGAATCCAAACTGATCATCCCCGATGTCGGCTTCTATCAGTTTTTCCATTCGTCTGTAAAGAATTCGCGTAAGTATATTGCAGCTGTGTCTTATTAAACTGATAGTTCGGTAATTTTCACATCTGTCAACACCTGCTATCTTTGGGATTGGAATTATTATATTCTTCTTGAAGTCTGATGGTATTTCGCCTGTCTCATACATCTTCCTCACCAGATGGTAGAGTTTTGTCAGCACTGGCTCTCCCAAGGTTGTCAGTAGTTCTAATGGAATGTTGTCTACTCCGGGGGCCTTGTTTCGACTCAGGTCTTTCAGTGCTCTATCAAACTCTTCACGCAGTATCATATCTCCCATTTCATCTTCATCTACATCCTCTTCCATTTCCATAATATTGTCCTCAAGTACATCGCCATTGTATAGACCCTCTACATACTCCTTCCACTTTTCTGCTTTCCCTTCTTTGCTTCGAACTGGGTTTTCATCAAAGCTCTTGATATTCATGCAAGTGGTTCTCCTTTCTCCAAAAGTCTCTTTAATTTTCCTGTAGGCAGTATCTATCTTACCCCTAGTGAGATAAGCCTCTACATCTTTACATTTGTCCTCTAGCCATTCCTGTTTATCCATTTTGCACTTCCTGTCGATCTCATTTTTGAGACGTTTGTATTCCTTTTTGCCTACTTCATTTCTACATCTACATCTACATTTATACTCCGCAAGCCACCCAACGGTGTGTGGCGGAGGGCACTTTACGTGCCACCGTCATTACCTCCCTTTCCTGTTCCAGTCGCGTATGGTTCGCGGGAAGAATGACTGTCTGAAAGCCTCCGTGCGCGCTCTAATCTCTCTAAATTTACATTAGAGATTTTACATCTCCGTAACGCTATCACGGTTACCAAATAACCCTGTGACGAAACGTGCCGCTCTTCTTTGGATCTTCTCTATCTCCTCCGTCAACCCGATCTGGTACGGATCCCACACTGATGAACAATACTCAAGTATAGGTCGAACGAATGTTTTGTAAGCCACCTCCTTTGTTGATGGACTACTTTTTCTGAGGACTCCCCCAATGAATCTCAACCTGGTACCCGCCTTACCAACAATTAATTTTATGTGATCATTCCACTTCAAATCGTTCCGCACGCATACTCCCAGATATTTTACAGAAGTAACTGCTACCAGTGTTTGTTCCGCTATCATATAATCATACAATAAAGGACCCTTCTTTCTATGTATTCGCAATACATTACATTTGTCTATGTTAAGTGTCAGTTGCCACTCCCTGCACCAAGTGCCTATCCGCTGCAGATCTTCCTGCATTTCACTACAATTTTCTAATGCTGCAACTTCTCTGTACACTACAGCATCATCCGCGAAAAGCCGCATGGAACTTCCGACACTAACTACTAGGTCATTTATATATACAGTGAAAAACAATGGTCCCATAACACTCCCCTGTGGCACGCCAGAGGTTACATTAACGTCTGTAGACGTCTCTCCATTGATAACAACATGCTGTGTTCTGTTTGCTAAAAACTCTTCAATCCAGCCACGCAGCTGGTCTGATATCCCGTAGGCTCTTACTTTGTTTATCAGGCGACATTGCGGAACTGTATCGAACGCCTTCCGGAAGTCAAGAAAAATAGCATCTACCTGGGAGCCTGTATCTAATATTTTCTGGGTCTCATGAACAAATAAAGCGAGTTGGGTCTCACACGATCGCTGTTTCCGGAATCCATGTTGATTCCTACATAGTAGATTCTGGGTTTCCAAAAACGACATGATACTCGAGCAAAAAACATGTTCTAAAATTCTACAACAGATCGACGTCAGAGATATAGGTCTATAGTTTTGCGCATCTGCTCGACGACCCTTCTTGAAGACTGGGACTACCTGTGCTCTTTTCCAATCATTTGCAACCTTCTGTTCCTCTAGAGACTTGCGGTACACGGCTGTTAGAAGGGGGGCAAGTTCTTTCGCGTACTCTGTGTAGAATCGAATTGGTATCCCGTCAGGTCCAGTGGACTTTCCTCTGTTGAGTGATTCCAGTTGCTTTTCTATTCCTTGGACATTTATTTCGATGTCAGCCATTCTTTCGTTTGTGCGAGGATTTAGAGAAGGAACTGCAGTGCGGTCTTCCTCTGTGAAACAGCTTTGGAAAAAGGTGTTTAGTATTTCAGCTTTACGCATGCCATCCTCTGTTTCAATGCCATTATCATCCCAGAGTGTCTGGATATGCTGTTTCGTTCCACTTACTGATTTAACGTAAGACCAGAACTTCCTAGGATTTTCTGTCAAGTCGGTACATAGAATTTTACTTTCGAATTTACTGAACGCTTCACGCATAGCCCTCCTTACGCTAACTTTGAAATCGTTTAGCTTCTGTTTGTCTGAGAGGTTTTGGCTGCGTTTAAACTTGGAGTGAAGCTCTCTTTGCTTTCGCAATAGTTTCCTAACTTTGTTGTTGTACCACGGTGGGTTTTTCCCGTCCCTCACAGTTTTACTCGGCACGTACCTGTCTAAAAATGATTTTACGATTGCCTTGACCTTTTTCCATAAACACTCAACATTGTCAGTGTTGGAACAGAAATTTTCGTTTTGATCTGTTAGGTAGTCTGAAATCTGCCTTCTATTACCCTTGCTAGACAGATAAACCTTCCTCCCTTTTTTTATATTCCTATTTACTTCCATATTCAGGGATGCTGCAACGGCCTTATGATCACTGATTCCCTGTTCTGCACATACAGAGTCGAAAAGTTTGGGTCTGTTTGTTATCAGTAGGTCCAAGATGTTATCTCCACAAGTCGGTTCTCTGTTTAATTGCTCGAGGTAATTTTCGGATAGTGCACTCAGTATAATGTCACTCGATGCTCTGTCCCTAGCACCCGTCCTAAACGTCTGAGTGTCCCAGTCTATATCTGGTAAATTGAAATCTCCACCTAAGACTATAACATGCCGAGAAAATTTATGTGAAATGTATTCCAAATTTTCTCTCAGATGTTCTGCCACTAATGCTACTGAGTCGGGAGGTCGGTAAAAGGAGCCAATTATTAACCTAGCTCGGTTGTTGAGTGTAACCTCCACCCATAATAATTCACAGGAACTATCCACTTCTACTTCACTACAGGATAAACTACTACTAACAGCGACGAACACTCCATCACCGGTTGCATGCAATCTATCCTTTCTAAACACCGTTTGTACCTTTGTAAAAATTTCGGCAGAATTTATCTCTGGCTTCAGCCAGCTTTCTGTACCTATAACGATTTCAGCTTCGGTGCTTTCTATCAGTGCTTGAAGTTCTGGCACTTTACCAACACAGCTTCGACAGTTTACAATTACAATACCGATTGCTGCTTGGTCCCCGCATGTCCTGACTTTGCCCCGCACCCGTTGAGGCTGTTGCCCTTTCTGTACTTGCCCAAGGCCATCTAACCTAAAAAAACCGCCCAGCCCACGCCACACAACCCCTGCTACCCGTGTAGCCGCTTGTTGCGTGTAGTGGACTCCTGACCTATCCAGCGGAACCCGAAACCCCACCACCCTATGGCGCAAGTCGAGGAATCTGCAGCCCATATGGTCGCAGAACCGTCTCAGCCTCTGATTCAGACCCTCCACTCAGCTCTGTACCAAAGGTCCGCAGTCAGTCCTGTCGACGATGCTGCAGATGGTGAGCTCTGCTTTCATCCCGCTAGCGAGACTGGCAGTCTTCACCAAATCAGATAGCCGCCGGAAGCCAGAGAGGATTTCCTCTGATCCATAGCGACACACATCATTGGTGCCGACATGAGCGACCACCTGCAGATGGGTACACCCTGTACCCTTCATGGCATCCGGAAGGACCCTTTCCACATCTGGAATGACTCCCCCCAGTATGCACATGGAGTGCACATTGGTTTTCTTCCCCTCTCTTGCTGCCATATCCCTAAGGGGCCCCATTACGTGCCTGACGTTGGAGCTCCCAACTACCAGTAAGCCCACCCTCTGCAACCGCCCGGATCTTGCAGACTGAGGGGCAACCTCTGGAACAGGACAAGCAGCCATGTCAGGCCGAAGATCAATATCAGCCCAAGACAGAGCCTGAAACCGGTTCATCAGACAAACTGGAGAGGCCTTCCATTCAGCCCTCCAGAATGTCTTTCGCCCCCTGCCACACCTTGAGACGACCTCCCACTCTACCACAGGTGAGGGATCAGCCTCAATGCGAGCAGTATCCCGGGCAACCACGGTCGTAGTCTGATCGGGGGATGCGTGGGACGAGCTGGCCGTCCCCGACAAACCCCCACAGTGATGCCCATTGGCAACAGCCTCAAGCTGTGTGACCGAAGCCAACACTGCCTGAAGCTGGGAGCGAAGGGATGCCAACTCAGCCTGCATCCGAACACAGCAGTTGCAGTCCCTATCCATGCTAAAAACTGTTGTGCAAAGAACGTCTGAACTAATCTACAGAGAGCGCAAACAAATGGACACAAAATTTAAACGGTTATTAAAATACAAGATTGCCTAGTAAATGCAGTAATGCTGCTACTTGCGTACTGCTGACACACTGCTCGGCGGCGGAAAGAGACTACGCGAATTTACACTATTCAGGTACTAAAACGCGATGCTACAACTCTCGAATACTATAATACGCCCGAAATTTATGAATTAAACAATGCAAGTACCAAAAACACGCAAAGAAATTAAGAATTAAACTATGTAACAAATGAGTGAGCTAGGAGTATACGACTTGCTGCTGCAGCTGCTTATCCAACGGCGGCAGGGAGCACACTGACTGACCAACCGACACTGGCAGTTCAAAACAAAAACAGAAGACAGACGACTACGCGAATTTACGCTATTCAGGTACTAAAACGCGACGCTACAACTCTCAAATACTATAATACGCTCGAAATTTATGAATTAAAGAATGCAAGTATCAAAAACACGCAAAGAAATAAAGAATTAAACTATGTAACAAATGAGTGAGCTAGGAGTATACGACTTGCTGCTGCAGCTGCTTATCCAACGGCGGCAGCGAGCACACTAGACTTGGCCACTGTTTCTACGTTTCGATACAGTGTATCGATACGTGGAACTGTTTCAGTGTTTCGGAACGGCTGTGGTTCACTGTTTCGAAACAGTGCTGTTTCATTCCGCTCCTGTCTCGGATAACCGGACCAGATTCGATCTCGAGCCAGACACAGAAACTGTATCGTTGTTTCAAAATAAGGCTGTTTCAGTCCACCTGTGCTTGGAACGGACTAATTGTATCGAAACAGTGATGTTTCATTCCGCTCTGTGTCGGACGAGATTCGGGCTCGGCACAGGTACTGAAACACAATATACCACTTCGTGAAACACTTTCAAGAGTGTCGAAATCTTTTTGACAAGGAATAGCATGAAGCTTAAGATATCCGAAAATAAAGCTTAGTTTCTAGCTTACTGTCCTATCCCGAAATGGCGTAACATCTGCTTTATAAACACTAACCAAGCAATAAAACAACGCATGCTATTCACATTCAAAATAATATATATGTGAAAATCATTCAGTTAAATTACACTTTTTTTATAACATACGCTTCTCTGTTCATGTACAGTAATCATATTAAGAAACGCAAGTAAGCCTACAACATTGTTAATAAAAAAAAGGCGTAGAGTGACAGTTATTAGACATATATGCATATTTGATGTAGGTATAATTGCAAGCAATCTGTTTGACATATCACTGATAGTGTAATGGTGAATGGGAAACGCTGGGAAGCATGGTGAATTTATAGTAACGGTTCGAAACACCTTGAAAGACAAAATTTTTTCCGTTATATTTTGTTATTTATTCGAATTATTTGGCATTATTTGTAAGGCTATAGTCACTGTGCCTATTATCCACAATGATTCCCTTTGTGTGCGTGGTAATTAGCAGGATGGGTATATTACCTATACTAACGGAATGTGGGAATCCCAGTAGCATATCCGTTGTTTCTGCAGTTTGCTCCCACCTCCAGTTCCGTTCGTGGTGGTTCTTCTGTCTTGAGCTATGGCTGTCCTCAGCCAATTGAAAAGTATGAAAGTCACACGACACGAAAGCAGCGCATTTGCTGCATGAAATACGAAACTGCCAAGACGCCTAAGTGATAGTTTCATACTTACTGCGATATGATTAGCGCTCTCGCACCTCATTCGTGTTTATATGGACATACTTATACAGTAGACATTCAAGATGATAAAATGTGTAGGTTTATTAAATTACAAAACACAAACTGTTTCACTGTTTCGAAACAGCGTATCGAAACATTACATTGTACTGTTTCATTTGTTTCGAAACAGTTACGTGTTTCAGTTTGCCCATCTCTAGAGCACACTGACTGTGACCAACCGACACTGGCCGTTCAAAACAAAAACAGAAGACAAACGACTACGCGAATTTACACTATTCAGGTACTAAAACGCGATGCTACAACTCTCAAATACTATAATACGCCCGAAATTTATGAATTAAACAACGCAAGTACCGAAAACACGCAAAGAAATTAAGAATTAAACTATGTAACAAATGAGTGAGCTAGGAGTATACGACTTGCTGCTGCAGCTGCTGATCCAACGGCGGCAGGGAGCACACTGCATTTTCGTATTTTCTTCTTTCATCAATTAAATTCAATATTTCTTCTGTTACCCAAGGGTTTCTACAAGCCCTCGTCTTTTTACCTATTTGATCCTCTCTGCCTTCCCTATTTCATCCCTCAAAGCTACCCATTCTTCTTCTACTGTATTTATTTCCCCCATTCCTGTCAATTGTTCCCTTATGCTCTCCCTGAAACTCTGTACAACCTCTGGTTTAGTCAGTTTATCCAGGACCCATCTCCTTAAATTTCCACCTTTTTGCAGTTTCTTCATCAGTTTTAATCTACAGTTCATAACCAATAGATTGTGGTCGGAGTCCACATCTGCCTCTGGAAAAGTCTTACAATTTAAAACCTGGTTCCTAAATCTCTGTCTTACCATTATATAATTTATCTGATACCTTTTAGTATCTCCAGGATTCTTCCATGTATACAACCTTCTTTCATGATTCTTAAACCAAGTGTTAGCTATGATTAAGTTATGCTCTGCACAAAATTCTACCAGGCGGCTTCCTCTTTCATTTCTTAGCCCCAATCCATATTCACCTACTATGTTTCCTTCTCTCCCTTTTCCTACTCTTGAATTCTAGTCACCCATGACTATTAAATTTTCGTCTTCCTTCACTATCTGAATAATTTCTTTTATCTCATCATACATTTCATCAATTTCTTCGTCATCTGCAGAGCTAGTTGGCATATAAACTTGTACTACTGTAGTAGGCGTGGGCTTCGTGTCTATCTTGGCCACAATAATGCGTTCACTATAGTGTTTGTAGTAGCTTACCCGTACTCCTATTTTTTTATTCATTATTAAACCTACTCCTGCATTACCCCTATTTGATTTTGTATTTATAACTCTGTATTCACCTGACCAAAAGTTTTGTTCCTACTGCCACCGAACTTCACTAATTCCCACTATATCTAACTTTAACCTATCCATTTCCGTTTTTAAATTTTCTAACCTACCTGCTCGATTAAGGGATCTGACAGTCCACACTCCGATCCGTAGAACGCCAGTTTTCTTTCTCCTGATAACGACGTCCTCTTGAGTAGTCACCGCCCGGAGATCCGAATGGGGGACTATTTTACCTCCGGAATATTTTACCCAAGAGGACGCCATCATCATTTAATCATACAGTAAAGCTGCATGCCCTCCGGAAAAATTACGGCCGTAGTTTCCCCTTGCTTTCAGCCGTTCGCAGTACCAGCACAGCAAGGCCGTTTTGGTTATTGTTACAAGGCCAGGTCAGTCAATCATCCAGACTGTTGCCCCTGCAACTACTGAAAAGGCTGCTGCCCCTCTTCAAGAACCACACATTTGTGTGGCCTCTCAACAGATACCCTCCGTTGTGGTTGCACCTACGGTACGGCTATCTGTATCGTTGAGGTACGCAATCCTCCCCACCAACGGCAAGGTCCATGGTTCATGGGGGGAGGCACCCTTATCGTCGCCCCCGACCCCCACAACCCACAAAAACCAAGCGCAGTGACATGTTTCGAAGTGTCCCAAAGTGAAGAGAGAAAAGTGTTTTAGTGTCTTATTCTCAAAGTGTATCTTGTATTTTCCAAACATTAATATTATTCTCGGTTTTTCCTTTTTCGTGTGGAAACAAAACGTGAGCCAAAACAACGATTATTTTGCCAGCAGTACAGGATAGTGCTGTAATCAGTTAGCGTTAACACTTTTAAATGTGCTCTCTCTCTCTCTCTCTCTCTCTCTCTCTCTCTCTCTCTCTCTCTCTTCCCCACCGCTCACTTTTTTTTATTAAATGTAAAATTTAGCCTTTGTTGAAATTTTGTGTGTTTCTTTTTCTTGCATTTTTGTACTTCTAAATATATGGTGTTTTCCTGTATATATGTACTGTATTAAATTCTCAAACTAACGCTGCCTCATCATACCACAATGAAAATATGATACCTCCAATGCTAACGATACTAGTGCTCGTAACATTAATTCGTCGCGCCCTGCTAAACTTAATCATGAGTGTCCAGAAATGGGTGGGTTAACGCACCTACCATTCTACAAATATTTTTTTCTTTCTATTCACAACAAATTTAATGCACTAAACCGTTTAAAGAAGTTTTAACGAACTCAGTTTGAGGGACACATACGGAAAGAACAATCGCAAAACACGCACTGATTAAAAAAAATGATCTGGACTCGACGTCTAAAATGATAATCTGTTTTCTGGAATGATAAAGATGTAATTATATTGCGCGAATGTAATTATTAGTCTGTAAATAAAAATTTATACACGACATAAAAATAAAATAAAATTTAATAGAAACCTACCACTTCGTTGGCTCTGGTCCGAGTTCCACTGCGACCATCGGTTTTTCCATTTTATTTTATTCTTCGCGGTGTTAAACTGTTACTTATAAAATTTAAATATATTTAAACAGTTCACTTTATATACGTAAAATAAAAATATTAAACTTAGTTAAAATTACTGCTGTTGTATTTCAAAATGCTGCAGATGGTGATAAAAAAGAAGTGGGAATATGAGGAAATTTAGTATGAAAGGGTATGAAAAAGTGTTGTGTCTGTGGGTGTAACGTTTGCAATGCACTAACATGCTTTTCATGTTTGTTGTTCGCGATCAGTGATTCGTGGGATGCAGGGGGAGTGAAAGCTCTGGGACACATTAATGCATTAATAAAAACAGATAATGGAAATCATAAACATATAAACAAAACGCTGGATCTTAGTGCATTAAGTAAAGCTAATATTGCAACACTATTGAGTCACGTCCGTCCTGATGAGAGTGAAACACAATGTGTTTATTTTTGTAATTTTTGTGGCGGTGTTCGTAGCGACAAACACTTGGCTGTAGAAATGGCTTACGAAGTCACCGCCACACTTTTAATAGCGGGCCGACCGGTCCGCTGGAACAGTGAACAGAAAGATGAAAGCCCAAACACTCAGATTAAATAAAAGTCGGTACGTATCTTTATTGATGAAGATACAGAAACACAATAGTGAACTCGGTGTCTACAGAATCTGTCTAGTTCGAGTCGGAGCGGCTAGGTCAGCGTCGGCTGACGACAAACAACAACTCTGCCGCAATGAACACACAACTGACTAGCAAGTACACAATTCGGTGGCGAGTATACAACTGAGCGGCGAATACAGAACTGTCCTAGCGCTCGCGACTCCAGCGCTTAAGAAGCCAGAAGCCAGCGGTGGCGCGCGCAGACTTGCTGCGATTTCCTGTATCGCTGGCGCTGCTTATGCGGACGGCGTCCGGACTTTGATGCTGCCAACCTTTTGGCAGCGGGCTCGGTTGGCATTACTGGCTAGGATATAACACTCCTCCCCCCCAAATCGCCGCACCGTCGTTGAATAATGACGCGGCGAGCGTCGACGGCGGGGGAGGGGTCTGGCCGCAGGCGTAGCAGAAGAGACCGGGGCGGAGACTGTTGTCAGTGGCAGTCCCCGGTCCGCACCCCAGCATTGGCCGCGCGGGGCCTCGGGAAACACCGACTGAAAACCGAGGTCAGGGTGCACGCCTGTGACCACGGGCGCAGCTTCTGGTACTGGACGCGACGGGGCGTCGGGACCCACGAAGAGTGGCAGCGTCTCCTGACGCTGCGTCAACGGCTGCTGAGAGGGCGCCGGACAAGGCGCTGCGGTGTCAGACTCCTTGGGGGTGCCCAAGGAAAGCGGCTGCAGGACAGGCTGCACAGCCACCGCTTGGGAAGGCGGCCCGGCTGAGGGGTCGACGTCCATCAGCTCCAAAGGCGGTGGCGACTGTAGAGGGACCGCAGGCGCCGGAGCGACCACCTGGGGCGCTCCCGGAGGAAGCTGCGCGGGAGGCATCAACGGGACGGGCTGTCGGCGTGGTAGCGGCGACGGCTGCTGCTGCTGCCCCGGGGGCGGCAGCGAAGTCGAAAGGCGCGGCTGGAACCCGCCGCGGACCAAATCTGTGGACAAAGAACGAGCGGCAGAATCCGGGCGGCCAGCGCGGCGCAACTGGTTCTGATGCCTCCTGTGCACCCCAGTAGCACCTTGAACAGTATGAAAACCGCGACCCTGGACACTTATCACGGTACCACGTTCCCAACGACGGCGACCGTGATAAACTCTGAAAAAAACGGCGTCGTTGCGCTGAAAACGCGTGCGATGCTCAGAAGCGGCGGGTCGATCCGGGGGGTGCAACAACCGTAGTAGGGTGCGATGACGACGGCCGTGGAGAAGCTCCGCAGGCGAAGGGCCGTCGCGTGGTGTGGTCCGGTACGACGACAGGAACGTGATGGGGGCCTGCTGACGAGAGTGCGTAGCACGAAGGCGGTCCATATGATCCTTGAACGTGCGTACAAAACGTTCCGCTGCACCATTCGATTGAGGGTGGAACGGCGGAGTAAGAACATGGCGAATGCCATTGGCAGAACAAAAACTTTCAAATTCAGCAGAGGTAAATTGTGGACCATTGTCAGACACTAAAACTTCTGGAAGACCCTCAATACAAAAAATTGAAGTCAACGCCTGTATAGTTTGTGCAGACATTGTAGACTGCATGGGCACAACAAACGGAAAATTACTAAATGCATCTATCACGATGAGACAACGAGACTTCCAATATGGACCAGCGAAATCAATATGTACTCGCTGCCAGGGACCGGCAGGGCGTGCCCACTCAAAATAGCGTTGAGGCGGAGCAGCTTGGTGTTCGGCACACGTCGAACAATCTGTAGACATCTGCGTAATCTGCTTATCAATGCTGATCCATGTACAATGACGGCGGGCAAGCTGCTTGGTGCGGACCACGCCCCAATGACCTTGATGCAACAAGTCGAGGACCTTGGATTGGAGCAGTTGGGGAACCACTACACGAAGCTGGTCATTCTCGGTGCGTAACAGCAAAACTCTGTGCGAAACAGACAACAGATGACGTTGCGGATAATAGCGACGAACCACAGGATCCGATATGTCCTTTGCCTTGGACGGCCAACCACGTTGAACAAAACGTAAGAGTAAACTCAGATGAGGATCCGTAGCTGTCTCACGTGCCACCTGACGATAATCAATCGCAAAATCCCGGAGGGATTGATGCTCATCGGCGTCAATCTGATGGCAAGAGTCTTCAGAGGAATCGAAGTCATCATCCGCAGCAATCGGCAATCGAGAAAGCGCGTCAGCGTTTGCATGCTGAGCTGTAGGACGATACAGTATCTCATACTGGTATTGTGATAACAAAAGAGCCCAACGTTGTAGTCTCTGAGCTGTCCGCTGAGGAACTGGTTTAGACGGATGAAACAGTGACGTCAGGGGCTTGTGATCTGTGACTAAATAGAATGGTCTACCACAGAGGTAGTGATGGAATTTTGTGACACCGAACACAATAGCTAACGCTTCCTTGTCCAATTGGCTATAATTACACTGAGCTTTGTTGAGCAATTTAGATGTGAACGCAATAGGACGTTCGGTGTTACCGACTCGGTGAGACAACACAGCACCGAGGCCGAAAGAAGAGGCATTACAAGCTAACACCAGAAGCTTGTTAGGGTCGTAATGGACCAGACAACGATCATTCAATAAAGCCTCTTTAAGCTGCTGAAAGGCTGATTGGCAATCAGCGGACCACACAAACGGAACATTCTTACGGCGGAGACGATGCAACGGTGCAGCAATCTGTGATGCATTAGGTATAAACTTAATATAATACGTCAATTTGCCAAGAACTGCTTGCAATTCATGCAGATTGCGAGGGGCGGTCAAATCACGAATAGCTGCTAAATGTGACTGGGAGGGATGAATGCCTTGAGCATTAATAACATGTCCCAGATACTCCATCTCCGTAAGGAAAAATGAACATTTATCGATGTTGCAACATAGGCCTGCCTGAGACAACACTTTAAACAAGCACTCCAAATTACGGAAATGTTCAGCAGGCGTCCGACCGGACACAACAATATCGTCTAAATAGTTGCAACACGATGGCACATTAGCCAGAAGTTGTGACAAAAAACGCTGAAAAACAGCTGGAGCTGACGCACAACCAAAAGGCAAACGCCGAAAACGGAACAACCCCAACGACGTGTTTATGACAAAATACTGTTGTGATTGCTCGTCGAGGGGCAATTGCAAATATGCTTCACGGAGATCAATTTTGGAAAAGAAACGAGCTTCCCCTAACTTATCCATCAGCTCGTCCGGCCTAGGCAAAGGAAAAGAATCAATGACAGTCTGAGGATTAACTGTCGACTTAAAATCAGCACACAAACGTAACTTGCCAGACGGTTTCTTTATAATAACTAAGGGAGAAGCCCACTGGCTCGCTGAAACGGGTTGAATAACACCGTTGTTTTGCCAACGACGAAGTTCATCTTCTACAGGTGCCCGGAGGGCGTGAGGCACTGGACGAGCACGACAAAATCGAGGCTGAGCGTTATCTTTTAACGTAATATGAGCGGCAAAGTGCGCAGCACAACCTAGTTCGTCTTTAAATATGTCACTGTATCGTTTACACAACTCGGTTATGCTGTCTTGAGGAACAACAACAGAATTAATTTGCAACACATTGTCTTGGATAGACAGGCCAACAAGTCAAAACAGTCTAATCCGAAAATGTTTACACTGTCTGTAGCGCGGAGCACTGTGAATGAAACTGTTTTTGTATTGCCACGGAATGTGGCTGGCACGCTACATACACCTAACACAGGAATGTGTTCGCCACTATAAGTAGCTAAAGAATGTTTTGCCGCTGAAAGTTTAGGGCGGCCGATAGCCGCATACGTAGCGCTATTTATGAGAGTCACAGACGCACCAGTGTCTAATTGAAAATTGAAGGTCTTATCCTGGATGCGTAGCTTCACAAATAGTTTATTACACTGTCTCTGGATCGGCGCAGTGGAGGCGGAAGACACAAAATCAGCGCGTTTAGCGCGTGTTCGCTGCTTACGACAACTCGTGGGTTGAGCGGGTGGAACAACAACTCCCGCGTCACTTGCAGTCTGTACATCACGTTTTACAGCGTTTGAATTACGCTTGGGTCGCATAGCAGAGGGCTGGGTGGGTGGCTTATTGCGAACAAGTTTATTACCCACACGAACCGTGGAAGAGTCTTTAAACGCGACCTTCTCGGCGGGCTGGGTCTGAAGAACATGAATATCCATGGGCTGGGCAGCACTAGAATTGTTCTTGCGTTTACGCAAACAAACAGTCTGGATGTGTCCTTTCCTTTGACAAAAGTGACAAACCGCGTTTCTTAACGGGCAACGTTCACGAGGATGAGCAAGAACACACTTAGGGCAAGACTTAACTCTATCATTTTGCACACGCGGCTGACGAATGTGTTTAACATGACGCGGCCGGCTAGTGTTTACAGTCTGACTCTGCCGGTGGGGCCACGGGCGTGACATAACTTGCTTAGCACAGGCAATTTGAGAAATACATGGCTGATCTAACTCACACTCAGCATAGTCAAAAGTATCTTGGGCTTCAATGATGTTCATCACAGTCTCTAACGACGGGTCAGGCAACTTTAAGATAGCAGCACGAATACGAGAATCTGCAATGTTTTGAGTAATAGCGTCTCGTAACATGACATCACTGTAGGAAGCTCCACACACACAATTAAATCGGCACTGACGGGTGAGGCCCCGTAAATCTGTTAACCACTGTTTATTAGATTGATGTGGCAGTTTCTTTAATCTGAAGAACTTGAATCTGGCTGCTGCCACATGAACTCGCGACTCGAAATACTCAGCAAGCTTGTTAACAACAACGTCATAGTCTAAAGCTTCTGGCTGGGATTCCGGGAACAACTTACAAAGTAGTCGATAGACTTCCACGCCTGCAGTGGAAATTAAATAAAGCTGCCGCTCAGTACCTGTGATTTTGTAGACTGACATGTGCGCCTGCAACTGCGCGAAATATTCTCGCCATTCTTCTCTGGATTCATCAAAAGCCCGGAACTGTGGTGCTGCCTGTGCTTGTTTCTTTTGTGTTTGAGGATTAGCCGCTTGTTTGGCGATTGCTTCCACCAGACTTTGTATTTGCTGACTCTGTAACAAGATCAACTGTTGTAATTCGGCAGACATAGTGAACACAAATTAAACCAGCCCCCAAAAGTTTATCGCTATAATTAGTATAACAAGTTGAACCAGCCCTGCACACGAGTTCGGAAGACCTCGTCGCCAGTTTTGTGGCGGTGTTCGTAGCGACAAACACTTGGCTGTAGAAATGGCTTACGAAGTCACCGCCACACTTTTAATAGCGGGCCGACCGGTCCGCTGGAACAGTGAACAGAAAGATGAAAGCCCAAACACTCAGATTAAATAAAAGTCAGTACGTATCTTTATTGATGAAGATACAGAAACACAATAGTGAACTCGGTGTCTACAGAATCTGTCTAGTTCGAGTCGGAGCGGCTAGGTCAGCGTCGGCTGACGACAAACAACAACTCTGCCGCGATGAACACACAACTGACTAGCAAGTACACAATTCGGTGGCGAGTATACAACTGAGCGGCGAATACAGAACTGTCCTAGCGCTCGCGACTCCAGCGCTTAAGAAGCCAGAAGCCAGCGGTGGCGCGCGCAGACTTGCGGCGATTTCCTGTATCGCTGGCGCTGCTTATGCGGACGGCGTCCGGACTTTGATGCTGCCAACCTTTTGGCAGCGGGCTCGGTTGGCATTACTGGCTAGGATATAACAGTAATACTGTAGCACAATGGTACACTTTTGCGCTACCCGCCACTATGTACGGTACTGGTAGTGGATGCCCGGGTCATCATCATAAACTAAAGGCTTTGCCTTGTCGATTTAGCCACGTCCCTCTCTCCATTGTCATCCTCTTCAAGTCTTCATACGATTTTATCCCCATATCTTCTTAGATGTTGTTGAAAGACAAGCCTGCCTCTTGGTTTTTTCCCTAAAACTTTTCCTTCAAATACATTCTTTAGGAACTGGTTGTGTCTCATTATGTGCCCTATCATTTTTTATTTTCTTCTTCCTATATAATTTAGCAGCGTTCTGTTCTCATTCAATTCTCTTGAGACCTGTTCATTACTTTTTCTATCTACCTAGATTGTTTTCGTCATTCTTCTCCATTTCCACATGCCCTGGTATAATGTAAAAACTCATTTTGTACAAAGGACAAAGCAAAAGCCGAATCAATACAGGTTTTGAAAGTTGTAGAACGTAATGTAAACGTCAGTACTTGTTTCAAATTGCCTGGGTGGCTGGATTCCTACTTTATTTGTATTAAGAGCATTTTCTCTAGTGGGACAATTGTAGATGCACGAAAAAGTTTTTAAGGGAAAGTTAATTCTCTTGCATTTTCAGAAAACTCATATGAGCTCTTCCTATAGAATGGGATATTATAGCCTGATGTTCCATACTGGATAAATCAAAAGATTTTTTACATATGTTGTAGTACGCTTGTTAACTGATAGGTTCTTCCCTACATCAACCAAGAAACTGAGGACTGATTTCAAAGCCTAACAACTGTTACTTGAAAACAGTTTTCTTTGAGACATAATATGTCTATGGAAAAAAAGTTACAAGGAACACTAACTTAGCTTCCATCGACTATGAAAATGGGGCCTAATATGTAGCCTGACATGACACTGGTTAAAGGCTTCTTTCCAGCCATTCCTAGATCAATTTGGTGTGACAATAGGAGGTAGTAAACGGAAAGGTGAAGATTTAAATATCATGCTGGTGGACCAAATAGACATGACTGTCGAACAGCCTCACATATGGAAGACATGCACACACAGAGATGCAAGTGAAAGAGTTGAAAACAAATAAATTGCCCAGTCTGGACGGAACCCCAAGTTGTTTCTACAGAGTGTACTCTACAGCATTGGCCCCTTACTTAGCTTCCATCTAGCACAAATCCTTCGCCCATCGCAAAGTTCAAAGTGGCTGGAAAAAAGCACAAATGACTCCTGTATATAAGAAAGGTAAAAGAATGTATCTACAAAATAAGAGACCAATATCCTTAACATCAGTTTGCTTCAGAATTCTTGAGCATATTCTAAGTTTGAATGTAATAAATTTCCTTGAGACAGGAAAGTTTCTGTCCACATATCAGCACAGATTTCAAGAGCATCGCTCATGCGTAACTCAGTTTGCCCTTTTCTTAATCCTTCAGATTTCTGGTTATGGAGATCGAGAAGCCAGTTGTGTTTGCACGGGTTTGAGATTACTCGAGGTGGATGGCTGGGTGATGTGTAAGAATCAGTAGTAAAACCAATGAGCACCTACTGTAGCAGTAATTCAGACAAAAGGCTATCATAGGATGTAATTCCATATCTTAGCAAGAGTTTGTTTCTGAACATTTGTTTGTGGGTTTTTGTTTCAGACTTTTGACAATCACCTATAAAAACATGGTACACTTCTTTAAACACCCTCTAGATGCATAACCTATGAAGGAACATAGGTTAAGTGGCTGCTAGGAGAAAGTCCTGATTGAGGAGGGAGGCAGGAAAAGTGGGAGGGAGAGAGGGAAAGAGGGGCAAGCAGGAGGTACGCAAAGGAGCTGACGGCAGGAATAAATGTGGTGAATGGTTGAAATGGGCGAGCTATGGTGTAGTAGATAAATGACAGTGGGAGTGAGAGGCTTGCATGGGCATTCAAGAGGAACAGAAAGGTTAGGGTTTTAACATACCATAAACAACGAAGTCATTATAAACAAATTGGGAAAACATCAAGAGAAGGAAATCAGTAATTTCCTTTTTAAAGGAACCATCACAGCATTCTCATTAAGCAATTTGGAGAAACTGTGGAAAACCTAAACCTGTAAGGCTGAACAGGGATTTGAACTGCTGACCTGAATGCAAATCCCGTGTCTAAACCACTGTTCCACTTCTCTCAGAGGGACGGACCAGGGTGAGAAAAGGAGAAGGGGTAGAGAACAGAGACTAGCAGTGTCAGAATTGCAGGAATCAAAGATATGCTGCAAGACAGTTTCTTACCTAAGCAATGCACAAGAGTTGGTGTTGTGGGGGGTGGGATTTCTTCGGGAAGAGTTGTTAAGCTGCTCCTGAAGTCAACCACATTATGTTAAGCAGCATGCTTCAAAACTGCATGGTCTAGCTGGGACTTCACCACAAGTTTGGCATCACTTGAGTGGATTATTTGTAGTCATACCCACATGAGAGACAATACAGTAGAGGCAAAGTTTGTATGTAATGTGTCCACCCTCAGAGCTGAGTGGTCAGTGTGGCTAACTGCCAAGCAGATGGTCTGGGTTCTATGCCTGGTTCTGCTTGGGATTTTTCCTTCATGGGAAGCCTGGAATGGGCTGCACTCACAAGGGAATGGTCCAACCATGTTGAAACGTGCCCTGAAATTTTTTATACAGGAAGAATACACGAAAAGGAAGACCCAGTCAAAATTTTAGCTGCCAAGAAGCACTGCAGGCATTAAAAAAAAAATGTTAAAAATTGCCAAATCTTTAGGTTTCCAAGCAGCTGGAGATCAGTACACCACTACCAGAGCTGTAGTGGACTATGCATGTGCAACATGGCAGCTTCACATCCTTCGTTGACAGCACATTGGTACACAGGCAAAACGGCGTTGCATGATCATAATTTGTAAAATTAATTTCAGTTTTTGTTGATAGTTTCTCTGAAATGATTGCCTGTAGTTACTGTTCACTCAAATTTGCAACTCATCTAACTTCCAAAATAATTACCTTTGAAGTTAACAATGGAGATAAAACTGAATAAATACTCACCATGTTTAATGCTTAATAATGTTAAACAGTGTGCAAACGTACTTTTGCTTCATACAATCTAACCATGAACTGCATAAATCAAATAAAGACTTAAACGAAGTAACAAATACATGCCAAAATGTGAGAGAAAACTATCCAAAAAATTTACTATACAGGATAGTCACAAAGTCCAATCCCCCCCCCCCCCCCCCCAATTAATAACCAACGTAAACCCCTAAACTTAAAGAAATAGTATGAACCATGTAGAGCTGCTCATGAGAGGCAATGTACCATTACCAATGGAGATGTATGAGACTAGACCCTCCGAATCACAGCTGAGATGAACACTGCTGATTTCAAGACTTCTTCGACCTGTTTGAGCAGATACAAGAAAACATACAGTACAGGAACTTGCAAAATAAAAATGTTTACTTCAAGTAAAAGTGTAAAGGAGATGTCATTAATTCATAGCGACATGAAGACGAAGCTTTCCGATATCCCCACACCTGGTATGCCTAATGTTGATTAATGTTGATCAGTTAGGTGTCTCACTTTTCGCATTTTGAGGTGGGGGGGGGGGGGGGGCAATTACAGTTTGTTGTGCACTTGATTAATGTTATGACACATTCAAATACAATGACAGTTATAGGTATAGTTACAGTTATAGGACCTCCAGACATACTTGGCAAAAACCTTACAACTGACCTATCAAAATGTGGGAAAAAAATGGGAAAGAACAATTTTTAACATTTCATTTGAAATGGTTTCTAGTTATTTGTAGAAATTAGTTCATTGTTTTTGTTGGACTCTTTGCCTGGACATAACTGTACCTATGTCTATCAGGAGGACAATGGAACAACTGTTGATGTAATTCAGATTCCACCCAGAACAACCAATGTGACTCCCGATAAAGAATTTTTTTGACTGTGGAAGATATTTGAAAGGAAATTGTCAGACAAAATAAGTTTCAATAGCTCCATGCCACTTGAGGTTTCCCAGGTTCAGTTTTCCTAAACTGCAGTCATTTGTGTATCACCAGTTTGCTTCGGCACATTTTACAAATTCCTTACAGTATGCCCGGTGTAGCACAAGAAGCAGAGCAACAGCTTGGACCATTTCTTATGCCACCTCAATTCTGTTAAAATAAAACTATTAATTACTGTGGAGTGCCTGAAGGCATTCATTCTTCTTTCATCAGGTGTGCCTACTGTAAGGAAAATGTTCCCCCCCCCCAAATCATTCAAATCACACTTTACTTTATTGGGATGACTATGGGGCAAAAGCAAGGAACTCATTGTTACCAAAATATGCATTATTCAAGTAGTATAATAAGAACTGTTCTACAAGAATTGTTATAAAATGATGTATGTGTAAGAAATATTTCATTTCAATAAATTAAAGTCAAGATTGATGGAAGTCATCTGTAATGCAACATCAAACTCTGATTTGATTTATTTTCCTCTCCTAGTCACCTTTGTAAGAGTTACATATGCCACAGTCAAGCTTTCGATATGAACTACCTCTTATACGAAACATTAACAATATGTGACATTTTTTGTGTGGTTTATGTGCTTCAGTTTCACACGTCACTCCGGATATTTGCATTATGTGGCACTACACACTCGTCATGGCCGATCGCATGTTAAGACAAGAAGAAGGGCTGTACAAACTGCTGTCGTAAGTAGTTCGTCACGTGATAAGAACGAGTAACTTCAACAATTATTAAATAAATACTTGGAGTGCATCATGGCAGCTAAATTTTTGACAGTGCATTTCTTTCATTGGGATTCTTCCTGCATATAAAATTTCGAAGTGGGTTTCAACACGTCGGATAGGACCTCTCCCTTACAAGTTTCATGATGCTACTGCACTGAGTAGCAGTGACAACGCCAGGGGAGCAGTGTGCTAACCCCACACCCCTCCACGCAGCATCCAATGCTGCCAATGGCGGAGCATTACATGGCAATTGTTCAGAACCAGTTGGCTTGCCACGGCCTGTGGATGGAGTTTACATTTTTTTGAGTGTAAGGTGGCTGTGTAAAACCAACCTGTACTTAAAATAAAGTCACGAAGGGTGTACAAGACATTACATGAATGCATGGTTCAACATCATGATTTATTATAAATTATTATACAATCTACAAGTGATACAGGTACTGACATAGCATATCAATTTATCGCACTTATTCAAAACACACGATTTACATGATGGCAGCATATAGAACTGCCCCATCTTATAACTATGAACTCACAACAAAACAGAGAAGCAACAATCACAGATGGCAGTGAATATATTTATTATTATAAAGGCATTTCGTTTTATAAATCACAGCAGACAGTAGAGCCAAAATTTACAAATTCCAAAAGGGATAAAACAAATCTGTATATCTCTTCAGTCTTAAGTGCACATGCAGTGGAGTGTTTTATAAAAATTTAAACAAACAATTTCAAAAGTACAACGTACCAAAATATATGTTTCATTTACATTTACCGCATGTTTTGCATGTGCTTATTATGTCTGCTGAGCTACTGCTATAATATGAGATATGCCTTTTCACAACAGTAAAATGGGACTTAACACGAATACACCGATTGAGCCCTGTTGACATTATCTGCTACTGCTTTCTGTTTTGCCAATATTTAAAAGTTTCCTCTTTAGACTGGTGGGATTTAAGTTGCTATCACAAAATACTGTTACACTTCATCTTTACTACAGCATATCATTAAATATAAAAATTGCACAACTTTATTTACAGCTCAAAATCCAATAAAATCATTCATATGTGAACAGGCAGAAAGGTTCACGTATTTTTCACAATACAAATTTCAAGCCACTCCACAAACTTTTTGCTGTGCCTGCTGGTACTATAATTGCTTTCCTACACTGTTATTTTAAATGTAAATGTCATTTTAAGAGAAAGGAACTTCTGTGAAATGGGAAATAATTAAGCCCCTCGCAATCACACTTAATACATTAAGACTGTACACATCTTTCTTCAGTTTATTGCTGGCAATATTTGATGTTCGTCCTTGCAAAGGCACGTTATGGAAGTGACAAAACACATACAAAAGGCAACAATGTTTTAGTGTCAATTGATACTCATAGCAAATGCTATACTAATGTACACATCTATGTTATTGACAGCAATACACTCCAGTGTAACTATCTGTGGGTCTCTAAAATTAATAAAACAGATGCCATTGTTGTTACATACACAGTCAATGACAGAAAGATAACAAACATGGTGAGCATTTTTTTTCCTTTAAATAACAACACTTTATGCATTCAAAGAAATTCTAAAACACATTAAGATCTCTACTTACTAATACAGGGATTTGTGCAAATAAGAGAGGAAAAGGAGACATCTAACTCATTTATTGTCACAACCCTGCAATTATCACTGGTCAAGATGGGTAATCTTTCTTTTTTCTTTCAACCCCCTTCTTTTTACTTAAGAAAAGTAAATGATTAGTTTATGATGTACTTTGCTCTCAAATGAAATATGGAATTGCAATTTTCCCCCATAAGACATAGTTAATATTTACTTTCTGAAACTTAATTGTTGTATCCTGTGCTGCTTGTAATGACGTGTGACTTCTGCCTAGTAGTTTTTGTTCATGAGAGCAAATTTTTCATTTTCTGGCCTGCTTACAAAGTGACAGCGTTCTGCAAACAGCTAGCAAGGAATGAACAGTTAATGACTAACACAATAATGGACTTACACTTTTGTTGGGTTCTATTGTTTCCACCAACCTGACAATTTCAGTACGTGAAGAAAAATTCTCTAGAACAAAATTCCAACTCAGATACATAAATGTACTATGGGCACGTGTGGTTAAGCTGCCAACATTAACACAACTAGACCAAAGATATATGCTGTTTTTCATGTTTTAAACTTATCACTGCCTAGAAAGAGGGTTCATTATGACTGCTTCGTTTAACTAATTATTTTCTGGAACCTGGTTGCTTCTTTGGTACAACATGAAGTCAATCATATCTAACATCAATGGTATATAGTCAAGCATTTGCCATCCATAACACCACCACTCTTTTTTTTCCCCTACAGTCCAGAATTCCTGGTACTGATTGAACTGAAAGTGTTGCCTGTTTGTTATTAAACATAAGATAGCTCAACATCTATCTTAGAAGTTGTTCTATTTCTGAGGCAAGTTGTTGATATGATCCTTACTTTTAATTACTTTCCTTCAGAGTCAAAACAGTTGGAACAACCACCTGGAATTTAACACTGAAGCTGTGCAACATTATTCAGGAGTACATAAGGTATTGCCACCAAAGTGATTTTAGAAAGTCAACTTTTAAAAAAGAATGTTTTCATTTAGAATACTGGCTTTGTTAAGGGGGTTGATGTATATTGAAACAGAAAATACAGATGGCAACCGAAGGAGATTCAGTAAAAGCTACATGAAGAGACACACTTATGTAAAGTGACACTGATTACAATTATCAGCTGTAGAGTATGTAACTGAAGTTAAGGGAAAATGAAAATACAAAATTGCAACTGAGAAAAAAATCCAACATGAAGCTTTACATGTAATATCTGTGGCAGTTTGAATGTTTCTGCATTACTAATTGGATAGCAAACTGTATTCATTTGGGTCTACAATTGTTTCTCTAAGAAGAATCACAGGGACACAAAATCATATTTATCAGAAAACTATGGGCTAACTGTAAATTTAATGCATAGGCAGAAAAACCCACCCAGATAGCCTCATGCATTGTCACTTGCAGGATTTGGGGAGGCATGCCAGCCCTGGTTCGAATCTGCCCAGTGGTTTAATGACGAATTCTGGTATACTAGCCAGCCTGGATGGGTTTTTTAGGCAGTTTTACACATCAGACTAAGCGAATACTGGGCTAGTATCCACATCCTGTCTCAGTTACATGATTTTGAAACATCCTTGCAAAGGTTCTAATGGAGGTGGTTTCCTTTTATTTTCATCTGACTTAATAATAAAATGTGCCAGTTGTACAACTATACTCTGTCTATCACTTCAAGTGTGCATGGTACACATTTTACTATAATAAAACTAAAAGTTATAAAAACAGTGGAGTCCAGAGTTAGACTATAGCCTGCTGCTTATGAAGGAAAATAAAAAAAAAAAAAACTCTTTTAAGTCTACTAAATATGATGTATGGACTACCATGCTTCGATATCGCACAACAGTGAACAACCTGAAAATCAGGAACTGTACAGTCACTGACACCTATCAACTTCTTACGATCTAAATTCCAGTTATCAAGTTGATTCTAGCTTTTAGGCTCAAACTGGTTACCCTTTGTGTAAGAACGATCGTGATTTAGTGACCTCTATCATGAAGCCATGTCTGCATTTATATTTTAAAATTGAGTAAGTGATGTGACATTAAAGGACCATTTCTAAGGTGGCACAAATAAGATGATTAATACATAATGAACAGTTTAAGGAGTTTTAAATAAAAACTGTCACAACAAATACAGATAATTGTAATAACTACTTTTTTCTGGACATCAGAAAACTGTGATAGCAGGAAGACTAATCTTGTAATCACAATTAAGCTATATGTGGTTTGCAACATATTTTAAATACTACTTCTTTGGGCTCCCACCACAACATTTTCTCAGGAAAATGTGGGGCTGTCAACAATAAGAATGATGTGTTTCTACTGGCTGATTTTTGTAATGTAAAACAAACAAATTAATTCAGATTTAACTCCATTTTTATTTTGTTAAGGTGCCAATAATGTATTTATTCAGTCATGGTTGTTCTTTCAAAACACTAGGCCAAAAACAACAACACTAATAGGACAGGCAGAGGGACTCCTAGTGCAATATCTGGCTGCTGACTGATAAACAACATAAATCCTCTACATCAAAAAGCTCAAAATAATTTTTAAAAAATGCTTCACTCTTACAAGCTGCATTCTTCATTTTCTTTTCCTGAAAGAAATAATTCCAGTTTGTGTAGCCCAGAGATTCCATTAGCGCTGACCCTAAGAAAAACATCTGACATCTAAGCAGTGGTTATATATATACACACACATATTATGTACAAATGGAAACAAAACATTCTACATTCGAGAAGATACATTTAAATTACAGTCTATGTGGCCAAACTTCAATCACCTTCCCCTCCAATGGCAGATTGTGGGAGTGCGAAGTCACAAAACATCTATTAATAAAAGTTATGATAGTGTAATCTGCTGAAATATGCTAAATTAATATGATATATTTATAAATTAGTCATGTCTCTCCTGAATAATTTAAGTTCCTTCAGGTTCATTCAGTTTTAGAAGCTATTCTTGGCTTATCAGAAGGGGAAAATTACTTGAAATAGTAAAGATAGAAAGTTGTTGAAAAGATCATTTGAAAATGCAACATAGTACAAATTCTCAAGGCAGTAAAAATAACAAACACATTTTAATTACCGTAACTTTATTTTACTACTAGAGAAAATTCAAAATATTTTTTTGTGCACTTTTCTGTGAAAAGAACTTTAAATATAAGAGAATTTAGAAAATTTAATCTCTGGTGAGCAATGAAGTGAGATCAGTACTTAGGAATTTGCAACAGTCTTGTATCATTACTTTCTTCTTGTGTATGTGTGTGTGTGTGTGTGGAAGGGGGGGGGAGGGGGGGGAGGAGGGAGGTCACAATAAGGCGTTCAGTGACATCTGTGACTAAAATCAGTGATAGCAATCTTGGCTGTATATACATGGAAAAAGCTTTGGTAGTTACACAAATGAGACTGCACTACTAGTGCATTACATTTCATCTAAAGCAATGTCAATACGGTTACACCTGCATCTTTGTCTCCTATCATTACTACTTCAACAAGTTTGAAACTATGCAATTAAAACAACTCTTCACACAATTTCAATTTTCCACTAGAGGTAATTCACAACCAATACTGATCAAATGTCAATTATCGTTACAAAATTTCTGAGAAACTTGTCAAAAACAGAAAACTGAAATTGAACATCAGTGAATTAAAACTACATATGGAACTGAAATTTCAAGCTCTGTTTTCCATTCAGATGCTGTATGATTACACACTACAAGCCCATAATGAAGTAAACATTTGAATTTACATAGTAATGCAACTGTTTAAAGCACAAGAACTTGGAGAAAGAAGTTTTGAGGAAGTAAAAAGAAATAGAAGTGCAATACAAAGCTATGCTCACAGACAAAAAAAAAAAAATTAAAAAAAAATTATTTGAAATGATATGACACAATATGGTACTGATAGAACAGCTCAAGTTACTTGAAATGATTTATTGAACACTCATAATCTGTTTTTATTAAAACACTACAAGAGTATATAGACTAAAAAAGCAACAGATTGTAACAAACAATCCCAAAGGGATGCAGTGCAGCCAAACATACTGCTAAAATACACACATACATTACAGCAGGAGAAACATATGTAACTGTGGCACAAGCAGTAATTGTTTATATGGTTTGGTGTCTGAAAAATGAGGAAGACGGAAGAGAGCCAAAATAGGGTAATTTGTGAGTGTCTCATGAAGGAAACACAAGTATCAAATGACTTTCTCCTACAAGGACTTTAGTCTTTCTTTCCCATGTTTAACTTTTATCAAATAATGTCTTATAGTCAGAAACACCTATTTGCTATTATATGCTACATGAAACCACTGTATTAGTATGGAATGCAAGTCATCTGATACATAGCATCTGTAACTACTGCTTTCATCTCAATTTCATATTTTTACATTATCATGCTTTCTGATGACACATGTAGAAGTGATCACTCCTTTGCGACCCTCTAATGTCCGGCACAGTCACAGACTCTGGACCATATAAGCAGTTGCTGTCCACACCATAATCAGTTATGCTTACAATCACAGTGCTGTATGTGTGTAACATATCTTTAAGTTAGGCACTAATTTTATGGTTAGGAATGTAGTCATGTTTTTTTAAGTACAGAAGGAAGGAAGGGAAAATATTTGGATTTAACAGTCATTAGAGACGGAGCAAATGCTCGAAATGCATCAAGGATGGGGAAGGAAATCGGCCATTTCCTATCAAGACAACTGTCGCTTGCCAGGAGCAATTTTGGTAACTGACCAAAACCAAAATCTGGATGGCCAGATGTGGATTTGAACTGTCCAGTGTGCTACCCACTGCACCACCTCACTCAATATATTGTTTAAAAGCTGTTGCTTTTTGATCTGTACATTCTCATATTGCTAATATTGATTACAAATGCATTTTAAGGTATGTACAAATCAGTCCATCTGAAGGTTATTTGTGTTCAAATTGAAGCCACTCAGAAATGGTTTATTAATCATTTCAAGCAACTGGAGGACTAGCATAAAATTTGATAGTTGCCAAGCCATTCCATAGCCATGTGAGAATCATAGACAAAAACATATATAAAACAGGACAACAGATGTAGTAACGTAGTACACATAATTTTATACAAAGTAAATAAATAACAAGTCAGAACATGACAGGACACCGTAAATATATATACATACATGTACACATACATGATGCTTGGAAGAAAAAAAAGACATTTTGTGTGTGTGTGTGTGTGTGTGTGTGTGGGGGGGGGGGGGGGGGGGGAAGAATGAAAGAAAGTGTACAGTCAGTTAAATTATAAAGTATAAATAATAACTATCACTCTCATTCATCACCCAACCAAGCATATTTTGGTGTATGGTGAACACTGATTTTTGAAGTCACAGTAATAAACCATAACAAAGTATTTTCTAACTTTCTGCACGCATCCAGTCGCACAAGAGAACAGATGACCATTTGAACCTTGAGTGAGTTTGTAAGCTCCTTGCCACACACACATGCAATCACTGAAGGAACTTATCATCAAAATTTTAATCTATGTATTTTTAAAATTTTTCCAAGGCGTTGCTTTACTGTTGCCATTCCTTTTTTCGGCTTTCGATCTAAAACAAGAAAGAAAATACATAATGCCACTGGCGGATTTCACTGGATAGTACATATTCTGATAAATTAAGGAAATGTTTCTCTATCATAAAAGATTCCAATGTAATCATGGATTAAGTACTTTTATTCCAATAAAGTGAGAACAAAGTTCCTTCTTTACTAGTAACAGACAAATAAAATGTTTAAAATACATGAAATATTTTAGGCAGTTGTTCATATTTCACTGTGGACTGTCTGTATCTGTTCTGAAGTTCAGTCAAGTATAGGCCATTTAAGGATCATTAATTTCAACATAATACTACTTTATGGGCATTAGAAATCTGCTCATACGCTTTAATGGACTTTGTCTTGTTTCTATAAAAGAAAGAAAAGAGGATCAGGTTTTAAAATTAGAGATGTGTGCAATTTCAGGTAGGGCATCGATGATGGAAGAAATCACAGTGTCCTGACATTCACCTTAGCTCATTTTGTGAAACAACAGAAAAGCTAAATCTTCAGGACCAGATTTTCTTGAATGTGAGCCTTAACCACTACCTCCCTCCATTTTGTTTTTACAAAGAAGTGAAGGGATTGACTCTTTTCTGTAACAATGCTATCGAAGGATTTCATTTACTCACAAATTAAACTGAAAATATATTTATACAATGTTTCTCTTTACACATTATTGTTTTCCTTCCACATTAGAATGCTTAAGAAACTAAATACAATTAGCATTTTTGCTTTGTTTTAACCAGAAAAAAGTTTCAAACTACACAATAATGCAGTTGTTCTCAGACAGACCTCTAGTTCTCATGAAAGACAGCCATGCAGCATTCAGTAGTGGACAATAAACTGAAACACATTGACATCCACTGTGCTAAAAATGTTGTTGAAATGTACTGCATGTAGAATGTGTCACTCACTAATAATGTGAGAAAATCATAGAGAATTTCAATATCTCATCACACACAACTGTATGTGTCATATTTTCATAAAAAATGACAAGTAACTGTTTTGATAAAAATTTTAATCACATATTTTTAAAAACAACCACCTAACTTAACTCAAGGGGAAAAGTACAATATCAAAGTCATAGGTTCATTAAAACTCTAACGACCTTGTTGTCGAAGATACAAATCAGCAAAATCTTGTTTGCACAAAAAAACTATGTAGGACAAAATAAGTGAAAAACAAAAGAAACAAAAAACAGATTTTGAAATATTCCACAAAGACCAGTTTTTTTGTACGTAAAGTATGTGGAATGAGATTTTATCTACTCCTCTCTCTCTCTCTCTCTCTCTCTCTCTCTCTCTCTCTCTCTCTCTCTCTCGTTTCTATCTCTGAGTTATGAAGAGTGGGGAACAAATGCAGTATTGGTGGTGGTAGTGGGGGACAGACGATCAGAGGATGGGATGACAGGGGATGGAGAAACACTGGCTCAAGAATAAACATTGGGGAGGGGTGAGCGGCAGAGGCAGATGTGGTGAAAGACAGTTGTGGTAAGACGATATGAAGGTGGGTATGAAAGTATGATACCAACACAACAGTATAAATGCTATGAACAGTTTCTTAGAAGAAAAAATTACACCTACATTTTTGAATATCACCATTCCTTGCGGATGGGAACATCCCCAATGCTGACACTGTACTCGTTGGCTGCTGAGATAACGCAGCACTGTACTTCACTTTTTTCTTATTGTATGGTCTCTTCGGAGGCTATGGAGCAGAAATCATCCCTTAAGAATAGTTACAATATTAACAATAAAGGCTTACAGGTCTAGTGATATTCATTATTTCTATATTTTTATCTATTTATTTTTTGCAGCACACTCATCAATAATTTCGAATTAGTATTCTCTTTACAGAGTAGTAATGTCTGTGATTGTAAAATAGTACCCCATCTGTAGTAGATAATCACTAGTAAAATGAAAATACTACAAGTTCAGCAGAAAGTATTCTATGATTTAATACACTATGTGATCAAAAGTATCCAACACCTCTATCTAATGCATAACTGACCACTAGATACCATGAGGTACCCGTGGTCTAGGGGTAGCGCCTTTGATACATAATCAAAACGTCTTTGGTCCCAGGTTCGATCCCTGCCACTGCGTAAATTTTGATAAATAATCAGCATTGGCGGCCAAAGACTTCCGGCATAAGAAGTCAGCCTCATTCTGCCAACGGCCTTGTCAAAGAGGGCGGAGGAGCGGATAGAGGTTCAGGGCACTCTCTTGTCCTAGGGGTGGGAAATTGCCCCTAAAGGCGGAAGAATCAGCAATGATCAACGACATGAGGATGCAGAAGGCAATGGAAACCACTGCATTAAAGATATGTAACGTGTATCCACAGGACATGTGGCCTGTAATTGAAGAAGTGTCATGATGATCTCTCCATTGGCAAAAGATTCCGGAATAGTCCCCCATTCGGATCTCCGGGAGGGGACTGCCAAGGGGGAGGTTACCATGAGAAAAAGATTGAATAATCAACGAAAGGATAATGTTCTACGAGTCGGGGCGTGGAATGTCAGAAGCTTGAACGTGGTAGGAAAACTAGAAAATCTGAAAAGGGAAATGCAAAGGCTCAGTCTAGATATAGTAGGGGTCAGTGAAGTGAAGTGGAAGGAAGACAAGGATTTCTGGTCAGATGAGTATCGGGTAATATCAACAGCAGCAGAAAATGGTATAACAGGTGTAGGATTTGTTATGAATAGGAAGGTAGGGCAGAGGGTGTGTTACTGTGAACAGTTCAGTGACCGGGTTGTTCTAACAGAATCGACAGCAGACCAACACCGACAACGATAGTTCAGGTATACATGCCGACGTCGCAAGCTGAAGATGAACAGATAGAGAAAGTGTATGAGGATATTGAAAGGGTAATGCAGTATGTAAAGGGGGACGAAAATCTAATAGTCATGGGCGACTGGAATGCAGTTGTAGGGGAAGGAGTAGAAGAAAAGGTTACAGGAGAATATGGGCTTGGGACAAGGAATGAAAGAGGAGAAAGACTAATTGAGTTCTGTAACAAGTTTCAGCTAGTAATAGCGAATACCCTGTTCAAGAATTACAAGAGGAGGAGGTATACTTGGAAAAGGCCGGGAGATACGGGAAGATTTCAATTAGATTACATCATGGTCAGACAGAGATTTCGAAATCAGATACTGGATTGTAAGGCGTACCCAGGAGCAGATATAGACTCAGATCACAATATAGTAGTGATGAAGAGTAGGCTGAAGTTCAAGACATTAGTCAGGAAGAATCAATACGCAAAGACGTGGGATATGGAAGTACTAAGGAATGACGAGATACATTTGAAGTTCTCTAACGCTGTAGATACAGCAATAAGGAATAGCGCAGTAGGCAGTACAGTTGAAGAGGAATGGACATCTCTAAAAAGGGCCATCACAGAAGTTGGGAAGGAAAACATAGGTACAAAGAAGGTAGCTGCGAAGAAACCATGGGTAACAAAAGAAATACTTCAGTTGATTGATGAAAGGAGGAAGTACAAACATGTTCCGGGAAAATCAGGAATACAGAAATACAAGTCGCTGAGGAATGAAATAAATAGGAAGTGCAGGGAAGCTAAGACGAAATGGCTGCAGGAAAAATGTGAAGACATCGAAAAAGATATGATTGTCGGAAGGACAGACTCAGCATACAGGAAAGTCAAAATAACCTTTGGTGACATTAAAAGCAACGGTGGTAACATTAAGAGTGCAACGGGAATTCCACTGTTAAATGCAGAGGAGAGAGCAGATAGGTGGAAAGAATACATTGAAAGCCTCTATGAGGGTGAAGATTTGTCTGATGTGATAGAGGAAGAAACAGGCGTCGATTTAGAAGAGATAGGGAATCCAGTATTAGAATCGGAATTTAAAAGAGCTTTGGAGGACTTACGGTCAAATAAGGCAGAAGGGATAGATAACATTCCATCAGAATTTCTAAAATCATTGGGGGAAGTGGCAACAAAATGACTATTCATGTTGGTGTGTAGAATATATGAGTCTGGCGACCTGACTTTCGGAAAAGCATCATCCACACAATTCCGAAGACGGCAAGAGCTGACAAGTGCGAGAATTATCGCACAATCAGCTTAACAGCTCATGCATCGAAGTTGCTTACAAGAATAATATACAGAAGAATGGAAAAGAAAATTGAGAATGCGCTAGGTGACGATCAGTTTGGCTTTAGGAAAAGTAAAGGGACGAGAGAAGCAATTCTGATGTTACGGCTAATAATGGAAGCAAGGTTAAAGAAAAATCAAGACACTTTCATAGGATTTGTCGACCTGGAAAAAGCGTTCGACAATATAAAATGGTGCAAGTTGTTCGAGATTCTGAAAAAAGTAGGGTAAGCTATAGGGAGAGAGGGTCATATACAATATGTACAACGACCAAGAGGGAATAATAAGAGTGGACGATCAAGAACGAAGTGCTCGTATTAAGAAGGGTGTAAGACAAGGCTGTAGCCTTTCGCCCCTACTCTTCAATCTGTACATCGAGGAAGCAATGATGGAAATAAAAGAAAGGTTCAGGAGCGGAATTAAAATACAAGGTGAAAGGATATCAATGATACGATTCGCTGATGACATTGCTATCCTGAGTGAAAGTGAAGAAGAATTAAATGATCTTCTGAACGGAATGAACAGTCTAATGAGTACACAGTATGGTTTGAGAGTAAATCGGAGAAAGATGAAGGTAATGAGAAGTAGTAGAAATGAGAACAGCGAGAAACTTAACATCAGGATTGATGGTCAGGAAGTCAATGAAGTTAAGGAATTCTGCTACCTAGGCAGTAAAATAACCAATGACGGACAGAGCAAGGAGGACATCAAAAGCAGACTCGCTATGGCAAAAAAGGCATTTCTGGTCAAGAGAAGTCTACTAATATCAAATACCGGCCTTAATTTGAGAAAGAAATTTCTGAGGATGTACGTCTGGAGTACAGCATTGTATGGTAGTGAAACATGGACTATGGGAAAACCGGAACAGAACAGAATCAAAGCATTTGAGATGTGGTGCTATAGACGAATGCTGAAAATTAGGTGGACTGATAAGGTAAGGAATGAGGAGGTTCTACGCAGAATCGGATAGGAAAGGAATATGTGGAAAACACTGATAAGGAGAAGGGACAGGATGATAGGACATCTGCTAAGACATGAGGGAATGACTTCCATGGTACTAGAGGGAGCTGTAGAGGGCAAAAACTGTAGAGGAAGACAGAGATTGGAATACGTAAAGCAAATAATTGAGGACGTAAGTTGCAAGTGCTACTCTGAGATGAAGAGGTTAGCACAGGAAAGGAATTCGTGGCGGGCCGCATCAAACCAATCAGTAGACCGATGGGGGGGGGGGAAGAGAAGAAGAAGATACCATGAAAAGTGGACCCGCCAGCATAAAAGGAGGCGGACAGTACTGTGTTGTCAGTAGAGAAGCAGTAACAGCAAAATGGATCAGTGAGGAAAGCTCAGTGACTTCGAACATGGACTAGTCATTGAATGCCACCTGAATAACAAACACATGGAGGATATTTCGACCATTTTAAATCTGCCCACCTAGTTGACTGTTAGTGTTGTGAGTCTGAAATGGAAACACGATAGAACCATCCGGCATTGTGGAGGATGGTTGATAAAAGTTGCATGCAATCAGCAGAAATAATTACTCGTGAGTTTCAAAGGGCTGCCACCAATCCAGCTAGCACAATGACTGTGCACAGGGAGATGAAAAGAATGGGGTACAATGATTGAGCAGCTCCTAATAAGCCACACATTTCTGTAATCAATGCTTAGTGCTGCTTCAGGTGGTGTAAAGAGCAATGTCACTGGACAGTGAATGACTGGAAACAAGGGATTTGTAGCAATGAATCGCATTATATCCTGGGGTAACCTGATGGAGGGCTTTGGGTTTGGCAGATGCTTGGAGATCGTTATCTGCCATCAAGTATAGTGCCGACAGTGAAGTACAGAGGAGGTAGTGTTACGGTATGGGGGTGTTTCTCGTGGTTAGGGTATGGTCTCCTTATTGTGCTTAAGAAAATGCTAAGGATGTGAACACATTTTACAGCATTATGTACTGCATAAATTAGAGTAACAGCTCAGAGGTGATGACTGTGTATTCATCTCTTTGTCTCCCTCTATGATTTTTACCCTCCTTGCTTCCCTCCAATACTAAATTGGTGATCCCTTAATGCCTCACAATGTGTCCTACCAACCGATACCGTCTTTTAGTCAGGTTGTGCCACAAATTCCGATTCTCCCCAATTCTATTCAGGACCTCCTCATTAGTTATGTGATCTACCCATCTAATCTTCAGCATTCTCCTGTAGCACCACATTTCAAAAGTCTCTATTCCCTTCTCGTCTATACTATTTACTGTCCATGTTTACACTCCATACAAATACTTTCAGAAAAAAACTTCCTGATACTTAAATCTTTACCCAATCTTAACAAATTTCTCTTCTTCAGAAATACTTTCCTTGCCATTGTAAGTCTACATTTTATATCCAATCTACTTTGGCCATCATCAGTTATTTTGCTCCCCAAATAGCAAAACTCATCTACTACTTTAAGTGTCTCATTTCCTAATTTAATTCCCTCTGCATCAGCTGATTTAATTCGATTACATTCCATTATCCTTGTTTTGCTTTTGTTGATGTTCATCTTATATCCTCCTTTGAAGACACCGTCCATTCTGTTCAACAGCTCTTCCAGGTCCTTTGCTGTCTCTGACAAAATTACAATGTCATCGGCAAACCTCAAAGTTTTTATTTCTTCTCCACAGATTTTAATTCCTACTTAAAATTTCTCTTTTGTTCCCTTTACTGCTTGCTCAATATACAGATTGGGTAACATCAGGGTAAGCCACAATCCTGTCTCACTCCCTTCCCAACCACCGCTTCCCTTTCATGCCCTCGACTCTTGTAATTATCATCTGGTTTCTGTACAAATTGTAAACAGCCTTTCACTCCCAGTATTTAACCCTTGCCACCTTCAGAATTTGAAAGAGAGTATTCCAGTCAATGTTGTCAAAAGCTTTCTCCAAGTCCACAAATGCTAAAAGCATAGGTTTGTCTTTCATTAATCTATCTTCTAAGATAAGTCATAGGGTCAGTATAGCCTCGCGTGTTCCAACATTTTTACGGAATACAAACTGACAATTTACCCTATCATAGAGCACCATTTGTGAGGCAATGTATTATGAACAACAACACTCTTTAAATGGACTGGACTGTCCAGAATCCCGACCTAACTCCAACTGAAGACATTTGGAATTAGTTATAACACTGACTTTTCTCCAGACCACAGAGCTTCCAACATCACTACCTTCTCTGGTTTCAGCTCTTGTGGAAGAATAGGCTGCCTTTCCTCCCCAGACATTCAGACACCTCACTTAATGTGTCCCCATCATGGGTTCAAGCTGTCATAAAGGTGAAGGGTGGACATACCTCATATTGATGTCCACTAATATGTGTCCAGATACTTTTGATCATACGGTGTATATTAATGAACAACTATTAAGAGTTATTACTCTCTAAGTGTTTAAACTATCTTTGCCAAATGAAATTAGATGTCATAGAGACAGAAAATCTTTGGGTTCATTCATCTCTCAATGACTGAGAATGCAACCACAAGATGAGCAGCAAAATTTCATTACAAGCTCCACTGCAGAAAAATCCTGAAAACAGTTGCAGGACACACTATATCAATGAAAACTGTCCACACCCATCTCTGACATTGGCATCTCTGCATATGTGCCAGTGGTGTGTCCCCCATGAACAGCTCAACACACAGTATCCAAACATGTCACATAGTGGAACATTGAATAATGATGGGAATGTGGGTAATACACCAAATGGAGACATTTCAGTGGAGAAATTTCCTTCTCTGATGAGTTACAATTTATTCCCATTCCTGAGAACCAATGTGTTCACATATGGAGAGCATGAAAAATTTGGAAAGACTCATTCTAAAAAGAAACATCGCAATATCATAGTGGTGGTATGACAATGTTGACAGGAATCAAAACTGGCTGAATAAATTTCTTTCAAGGTGTTATTCTAATCCTGTGACATAAAATTTTTATATCACTGGCAATTCTTACAGTCCAATATGATATTCTGTTTCAGAATGGACACTTTTTAAAGACACCAGAAACTGAATGATCCCCTTATTTCTTCCTTAAATACAGTATTGCTCAGGATCACACATAAGGACCATATCATCTTGGAATTCATCCCTCAAATAGCACACACGTGTCCCACTGCACCCATCATGAAGCTCGTCATCTCTGTTGAAATCCTTAACGGACTGAAAAATCATCATTTGCTTGCTCTTGTGATTGTCATTTGGTCTACTCTTTCCATCAGTTTGCTTGTTTTACATCTACATTAACTGAAGCAGAGAAATGTAGACCTTCACCATCAACTAGAAACTGAAGAGAGTTAGTGTGTGTGTGTGTGTGTGTGTGTGTGTGTGTGTGTGTGTGTGTGTGGGGGGGGGGGGGGGGCATTTCTTTCCCCCCATTAAGTAACATTAACTTTACATACTGTCTGCAAGTGCAGATTTTATTTCAGTTTTCTTTTTTCCCTTTGACCAAACCCTGTCCATGTATCTGACACTTTCATTTAAGATTTTGCACTGTGGAGAGTTATCAAAAAGTGAATAAGAAGTGGTTGGAACACTAAAAAATTTTCACAGCATGGACCAAGTATAAATAACAAATAAAATAACAATAATAATAATAATAATAATAATAATAATAATGTCTTATTTTATACAAAATATTCTACGGGATGTACAAGTTTCAGAATTATACTTGCAAGCGTACAATTTCACTCACTGGTACAACTGCCCGCTTGGCAGCTGCGGCCTCAAGAACTTTTTCAACACACTGTTTCTTTGTCCCTTCTCTCAAAGGCCTATCTGTCTTTGGAAGCAATGGGCCTAATCTTGCCCTAGGAGACCATGATTCATCCATATTTCGTTTTCCTCTCGATTTGAAAGTATTATCTTCGTCATCAGACGTGTCAATTGCTGGGTAAACTGTAAAATAAAAAATTTGTCTTAATACAGCAATTGGTCTTGAAAGACAGAAAATGACTAACATTCAAAATGAACTTATACAAAACAAAATCAAATACAGAAAACTCCAAACCAAGGGGAGCATCATATTAAAATTATTTTTTACAATGATCACTAATATACGGGTCAGCTACAAGAAACTGTGTTTACAGCTTAATGTAAATGTGGTTGAAACAACAAAACTTAATGTAAACAATTTCTATAAAGGACCACTCAACATCACAAAATCCCCACCAATAAATAGTGTACAGACTTACTTAGACATCACATAAAAACTTAACATTCACACTACAGTAATTTGGTTGGTTGGTTGTTTTGGGGAAGGAGACCAGACAGCGTGGTCATCGGTCTCATCGGATTAGGGAAGGATGGGGAAGGAAGTCGGCCGTGCCCTTTCAGAGGAACCATCCCGGCATTTGCCTGGAGTGATTTAGGGAAATCACGGAAAACCTAAATCAGGATGGCCGGACGCGGGATTGAACCGTCGTCCTCCCGAATGCGAGTCCAGTGTCTAACCACTGCGCCACCTCGCTCGGTACAGTAATTTCGTAAGCATCTAAAATAGAGACCATCTCAATTGTCTACTGGCTATTGTCATTGGCATCAGACATGGTGATCTCCAGTTCGATTCCCACTCATCATCCAAGATATTTCGAGATTGTAAGATTTGGAATTGAATCCACTTTGCTTTAAAAGAAAAAAAAAAAGCAATCAATCTGAAACACAAGCTGCCTAACTAGCTTCAAATTCAAATGCTTACATCAGGCTGCATAATACACAGAAATTATAATAATAAGTTTTTTCTGAAATGGAGATCATATCCCCATGATACAGTTACTTTTTCATTTGTATATAAAGCACAACTGGTTAAGAATATGTACAATCACTTATCTTTTAATTTTCACTTATTGTGCTAGCAAGATCTGGTGCCAAAAGCCACATAGCAGCTCTGGTGTATAGTGGCTGCGGAAGAGATTGGACCTGTCTATGCCTAGCAATGTTGTGAGAGCATCTTCAGTGTCAGTGTTGCCTAGGACTAGTCTTTTGCTTTTTTAAAGTTCTGACATACCTTTCAGGTTCTCTGCTCCAAGGTAACTGAGAAGGTGGGATGATAATGTGTTCTAAGTCATTCTTCTGGTAAAAGGTTGTGAATATGCATCCAGTGAACTTAGGACCATTGTGAGACACAATGTTTCTTGCAGTCTCCACAATAGTGAAGATATTCAGTAGCTCTGTAGCTGTGGGGGAAGTTATTTGATAAGTGTATACCAAGGCTGGTCACGTCATTCACAGTAACAAGCCATGTTGCATCATCAGAGATAAGGTCCAGAGTCTTCTGCTGTTGCATGTGCAACTATAGGTGATGTGATGGAGAATCCTGTGAGACTGATCTACACGCTGGAGTCATCCTGTAATCACATGCCCTTCCCATTTTTAAACAGTAATCTTGATAGGGGCAATAGTGCTTCAGCATGGGCTTGTTGACTTGTTAATCTATACTCAAGTTTATAGTTGTAGTTGCAGTTCCTCAGAAAAGTCACACAACACTGGAGTCTGTGTGACATTTTTCAGGCAGTTAAAACCATGGTCTGAATTAGGCTAAAAGCAGATTATGATCGACAAGTAAGTGGAATTTCTTTTGAAATGTTTTCTTAAATACTTCACAACAGCACAAAAATGATATTTACTTAACATCCAAACGATTTTACATGCATGGTGTTATAAAGATGTCCAAACATTAAATAAATGAATATTTTTGAGCCACTATCTTTTGTTTAAGATACAACATGATTTCAAAAAGCATGTCGCAAGATTAGTTGATAGCCTTCCCAACTGAATATTAAGTGCTCGTAACTCAGCCAGATACAGACACATAATATTAATTCTGGTGTATCATGAACAACATTTTATTTAGGTCACTGTCGCAGAACAATGCAGACACACAATGAAACAAGACAGAATGATTGTCACAAGGTAGTTATATCAGTCAAGCTTGATCGGTAGCTGCAAGAAGTTTTTTCAGAACAAAAGTGTCAGAGTGTCGCACTGCAGCAAAGACAAATTTAATCACAGCGCTACTGGTAGCCAGCGCACAAAGGTTTTTGACAGCTTAGCCCAATAAGTCAGCTGTTGACTTGCTATTGGAGGTTATTGACATCTGTTGCTACATCAAGCCCTCAGGGAGAGTGGAATGTCCCCCACGAATCGCACCAGGAAGTGTGCGCATGGTCTAGAATGCGTTCGGCACTGTAGTTTATCTTCTGCTTCCAGTGGAGGTTGCTGTACTAGAGGTGCAGATTGTGGCTGGTTGCGTTGTGCATGCTTTTTGTTGCAATTCTGGCAACAGAAAGGATGGCTTACCCAGTCGATGGAGACAGTACTGGGTTTGCTGTTAACTGAAATGTCTATTTTTTCTTCACGTCTGCCAATGGCATGATGACGGCCTGTGTATAGAGGTGTCAGTGCCGGTTTCGTTCTATCCCTGTGTAACATCACATGTGTGCAAATCTGTAATTTGTGGTGCACAAACATTTATGATGTTCCATGCCTTGATGCTGGATTTGATTTGTGCCCTGCATCAAGACCGCGCAGGGATCAATGAATTTGCCAGGGAGCTATAGTACCTCTCCATAAATTAGCTCAGGCATTGAGGATTCCACATCAAGTTTGCAAGCATTATGTAGACTGAGCAGGACCAATGGTAAGGCTGTTGTCCAATTTGACTTATGACACATTAATGCAGCTTTTAATGACCAGTGCCAGCATTCAATCATTCCATTTACTTACTGGGTGACAGCTTGTAATCCGGTTAAAGACAGTGGCTGTTTTCGCTGAAATATTGTTTAGTTGTATGGCTTCCAACCAGTTCGTAAAGCAGTTGATTGCTTTTAACAGATTTCATTGGCCTTTTGAGGGCGCTAATGGTCCTACAACATCAATTTGTACATGTGCAAATCTTGCAACTGTGTCTGGGAAATATCACACAGATGCAAGTACATGGCAAAATACTTTGTTTTGCTGACATTGAACCCATGCACGAGTCCAGGTTCTAAAACCTTTCTGCACACTGGGCCACATAAAATGTTTAACAGTCAGTTTCACTATTGATGTAACACCTGAATGACATAAGATTTTCAGGCTCTTGGAAGCATGTTTATGGACTGAGGAAGATATAAATGAACAAGATATGCCATTTGAAACTTCACGGCAGGAACGTCAATCAGTTTCAGCCGAAGGTTGGAGAAAGTGTGTTTAAGCAGATCCTGTAGCTCCTGGTCCTACTCTTGTGCTTTGGCAAGCTGAGTAAAATCCACTGCATCCATTATAGTGTTTACACAGGATAGGCAGTCAACTACTATGTTGTCAGTTCTTGATATGTGGCATACATCGGGGCAAAAATGAACAATAAATTCCAGTTGATTGTACTGTCATGATGAGAATTTATCATTGTTCTGTATGAAGGCATAGATGAGTGGTTTGCAACCTGTGTAAACTGCAAACTCACTCTCCTCCTACAACATACGAAAGTATTTAATAGATTCGTAAACCACAAGTTGTTTGTGATAGTATACACACTGTTTTTGTTGTGGCAGAGAGAGCTTCTCCGACCAAAATGCGAGTGGCTGCCACACATCATCTCTGTGTTGTTGTAATGCTGTGTCAATCGTGGTTTGACTTTTATCCACCACCAGTGCAAGAGGTGCTTGTAATGTGGGATGTGCAAGGAGTGCTGCACTCACTATACTTTGCTTGGCTATCTCAAAAGCAATGCTCATAGCATCTGTCCACAGTACTGGAATTTTCCCCTTAACTTTAGGGCCAGACAATGGTGCAGTTAGGGGTTCTTGAACCTCTGGTGAATAGGGTACAGGACACTGGCAAATACTGAGGATTCCCAGAAAGCGGCCTAATTCTTTTGGTGTTTCCAGCCATGGAATCTTCAATATTGCTTCTATTTTTTCTGAAGTGATAACAATCCTGCTGATGAGATCATATGGCCTAAAACGGTGATTTCTGGTTGCCCAAAAACATACTTGGCAGTAATTGACACAACCTTGCTGCGGCCGAAAGAACAAGAATTTTGATAAGATACATGAAGCAATATAACAAACCTTGTAATACTGAATCTATAAACCTCTGCTAAGTCTACGCAGCATTTCGTAAACTGAATGTCATAAACTGTCTCTCAAAAAGGCCAAACTGTGTACTAATAGCCGTCTTCGGTATGTCCTCTTCAGCCACAGGAATTGTGTGTACACCTTACCACAGTCTAGCACACTAAATACAGTTGCACCACGTAATGTGTAATTGTAGTCTCTTAATACTGGCACAGGATGGTGATCTGATATTGTTCTAGTGTTACGGGATGTGGAAATCTCCGCATGGGTGCCATGTGCCACTTTCTATTGGCACCAAGTACAAAGGCAATGACCAGCGCTACTGGAGGAGCGTATGATTGCCTTCCTTCAACACTGCATTGAAATTTGTTTTGGCAGTAGTGTAAAGATCTGGAGCTAGGTGTCTTGGCTTACATGAAGTTGTGGGCCTGCATTGGTGTTAATGTAGTGCACAATGCTGTGACTTAACTTTATCTGAGCACCTGGGGGTCACGTGATACCTGGGAATTGCTCCAACAGGCCTGTGATACTGCCGACGAGATGTATTGGCAATGTCCAGCAGTAGACAATAATGTACAAGAAAGTCAGCTCAGATTATGAGTTCTGTCATATCTGCTACAGTAAAGTTCCAAGTGAAGGCATGGTGTAATTCTAAATCCAGTTCTGTGTGCCTAGGTCGCTACGGACATGTTATCAGCTGCAGAGAGGCAGAATGTCTGCGGCCGATATCTACAATAGATTCCATGGAAAAATAAATAAATCAGATCCCGTGGCCACAGAAAACTTCTGTCCTGTCTCCGTATCAGTTACGAAAAGGTGCAGGGATGGTGACTGTCGATCAGGTGCACCTACTTTTGATTGCCGTTGCTGTTTGGGGAAGCTCAGGGTGAATGGCATTTCTGTGCCTGGTCTCTGACCTTTCAATGATACCAACAAATTTCATGCCGCCCGCTACTGAAGAGTTCTTAGAGGGGTGACTTCTGAACCTACTTTGAAAGTGTCTTCTAGTGTTTCAGTCAGAAAGTAGCTCAATGACTTGTTTGCTCAGAGCTTCAATCTCATTCATTGATGTGCTGCTGCATTCCAACACTGTCGAACTGTTTGTGGATGGCACACTCATGTCCTGGATTCTATCCGACAGGTCTCCTACAATGTCTGGTGATACCTATGTCTGTGATTGTATAATGGCCTTTACTTGAGCTGGCAGCCAGCTGCTCCATGGTGTGCACAACAGTGCATCTGGTATGGTATATGCACCAACACTGCTGCGCAGATATCAGAGGTACCCAGACGCCTTTCTTTCCTGATATCTTCCTGCACAAGTACTTGCCTCTGGTATGATTCTCTGAAGGCATGGTTATTATTTCTTGTACTTCTGCAACGTAATGATGGTATAACTGGCTGACAACTAGTGTGAATTTTGTGGAGTCTGCTGTTACTCTGTTGCAGAAAAAAACTTGTGAACAAGCCATAATACTGGATTGTGTGGCCAAAACGGATGTAGTACTCCACTATATTGTGGTTTACTCGCAATGGCTGTATCACTTTGGGATCACCACTGTCACAGGACTAGTTGATAGCCTACCAAACTGAAAATGAATAGCTCATAACTCAGCGAGGTACATGTACGAAATATTAATTCTGGTGTATCATGAAAATTTTATTTAGAATAAACCACGTCACTGTTGCACATGCAGAACACTCCAAACATATAAAGAAACGAGACAGAATGATCATTAGAATGTAGATACATTAGTCAAGCTTGGTGGATAAGTATGTGAAGTTTTTTTGAAACAAAGTCATCATAGTGCGTCGCACTGCAACAAAGGGAAATTTAATCCCAGGGATCCAGGTGGTCAGTGTGCAAATTCTTAATGATTTAGTGGAATGAATCAGCTGACAACTTGTTATCCGAGCGTGTTGGTGTCTACTGCTACAAGTATCTACTAGTTGCTAGGCGTGGAGTTCAGAAGATTGTCAAATGTAATATTATTTCATAAAGGAAAAAATAAAATTTCTCATGGTGTAGACTATAGTTGCTAACTGTTGTTTTATTTCGGAATAGTTAGTTTGGGTACTAGTAACTGTTTTTAAGGCTAATGCTATAGGCTTCTCTGTAATGTTGGAGTTTTGTCTGGGGCAGCATGGCATCCATGACATTTTGTGAAACATTAGTGATCAGAACTACACTTGCCTTGCATATAAGTGGGCAAAGCTGAGGTGAGTATTTAGAGTATGAAATACTCTTTTACTCTCACACTTACCAGTGCAGACTGGTAATAAAGGCACAAAAATATGGAATAGGTACCCAGATATGTGAGAGGCTCTAAGTCTCCTTAGGTAATAGAACCCATTATGTTGTCCTAGATGGCACGTGTTCATTATGCCCCAGCAAAGTGTGATAGAACTTCTTTTGTTCTCTATATATGAGAGTTGTACCAAAAGTAAGGTTCCCATATTTTTTTACAAATAGAAGATATCATTTATTGTTATCAATTTATGCATCATTGTAGAGCTTACAATTTTGTCTATTTTTCAACACAAGTCTCCATTTTTTTGACACACTTTTGAAGACTGTGCTCCAGCTTTTATATTCCTGAGTTGAAGATGTCTCTCACCAACTCGTTGAGGAAGCATGTGACCTCTGATCGGACTTCATCACCCCTCTTGAAGCGTTTGCCACCTAAGTGTTCCTTTAGCTCGGGGAAGAGGTGATAATTGTTGGGGGCTAAGTCCGGGCCATAGGGGGATGGGGCATAACAATCCACCCAAATTTCTTCAGAAGCTCCTGTGTTTGATGAGCAACATGGGGTCGAATGTTGTCATGAAGAAGCACTACTCCCTCCATCAGTCGTCCTCTTTGGCAATTCTGGATTGCTCACCGGAGTTTGGTCAATGTTTCACAATATCTGTCTGAGTTTATTGTCATCCCAGGCTGCATGAAATCAATGAGGAGTACCCCCTTCCGATCCCAAAACACAGTCGCCATAACTTTTCCTGCCGACTGTGTCTGTTTGAATTTCTTTGGTGGCAGTGAACTGGAGTGACCCCACTGGTGAGATTGTTGTTTTGTTTTGGGGGTGTAATGAAACATCCACGTTTCATATCCCATGATGATAGGGTCCAACAACTTCTCCTTGTTGCCTCCCCCCTCACATTGTTGAAGAAACTTGTGAGCACAAGCAAGGCATTGCTCCTTGTGTCCGTCAGTCAGCATCCAGGGGACTCAGCGAGCGCACACCTTGTGATAACCCAAGGTTTCTGTTACAGTTCTTTCAATTAAGCCGTGGAAAGCTTCAGGAATGTGTTCAACAAGTTCATGGACAGTGACCCTCCGATCTGTGAGCAGCTCACTGTTGATCTTCTGGACAATCACATCTGAAACCAGCAGTCTTCCACTCCATTCTTCATCATGAACTTTCGTGTGACCCTCAGCAAAAGCCTTGCACCATTTGCGGACGTGCTGAATGGACATGCGCTCTTTACCATAAATCTCAGTCAGTTGCCAATGAATCTCCACGGGCAGTAACTTCCTTGTGTGGAGAAACCGGAGTACTGCTCGAACCTCGCACTTGGCGGGAGCGGCGATCAACACTTCCATTTCTGACGGCTGCCAAGCCAACACTGAGTGACACAACAAATTGCGGACAGGTGGGCTCGAGAGGGGGGAAAACACTGCAAATGGCACTGTTGTCAGATTTAGCCTAGCACCTTCTCTTGAGTCTGTAGCTCATTGGGAACCTTACTTTTGGTACAACCCTTGTACATAAACGATCTTACAGATAGGGTGCACATCAATCTGGGACTGTTTCCTGATGATGCTTAGTGCTTAGGAAAGTGTCATCTTGCTGTAAGTGTAGGAGGATACAGGATGATCTAGGCAGAATTTCTATCTGGTGTGATGAATGGCAGCCAGCTCTAAATTTAGAAAAAGGAAAAACAATCCTCCAATGTTCAAATACAATATTGGTGGCTTACTTTTTGAGCAGTCATCTATGCGTAATATGTTGCAAAGCAATAACAAATGAAGCATGTAAGGTCAATAGAACGGAAAGCGAGTGGTTGACTTATATTTATTGAGAGAATTTTAGGAAAGTGCAGCTTATCCATAAAGGAAATCATGTACAGAACACTGGTGCAACCCATTCTCAAGTACTGCTGTAGTGTTTGGGTTCCTCGCCAGGTCAGGCTAAAGGTAGACCTGTAAGAAATTGAGGCATGCTGCTAGATTCATTACCAGAAGGTTCGATCAAATTCCAAGTATTATGGAGATGCTACATGAACTCAAATGGAAATCCCAGAATGGTAGACAATGTTCAAAAAATGGTTCAAATGGCTCTGAGCACTATGGGACTCAACTGCTGTGGTCATCAGTCCCCTAGAACTTAGAACTACTTAAACCTAACTAACCTAAGGACATCACACACATCCATGCCCGAGGCAGGATTCGAACCTGCAACCGTAGCAGCAGTGCGGCTCCGGACTGGAGCGCCTAGAACCGCACCGCCACTGCGGCCGGCAGTAGACAATGTTCTTTTTGTGAAACACTATTGCAGCTGACTGCAGAATGACTTGAAATTAGGGTTAATACAGAGGCACAGACAGTCAGTTTTCCCTTGCGCCATTTTTCAAGTGGAATGGGAATGCTAGTAGCGGTATAAGGTACCCTCTAACACAAACCACATGGTGGCTTGCAGAGTATGTATGTAGATGTAGATGCTTCCACACGGTACCAGTGACAATAATGCCATCAATGTAATCAACACAATGGTATCCAGAACATCTGAAAACTACAAGTAATAAAACAAAATTATCACAACAAATCATGGTTATGATCTTGCGATATTTTGATCTTACTATGACAATCTATGGTTTTAAATCCCCAAATCCCACACTATGGCCCATGTATTTGTACATGTGTATGTTAATAACAGTATACATCACGCTGAAAGTGTGTTTATGTGGAATATACACAGGATGTTGCATCTGATTATTAACAAAACTATTTTTGTCTGTTTTTAATTATAATGTGGAACTACCGGATGGAGTCCATAGGAAGGAGCTGAACGAAGATGTTAATCACTTAATGCCAATGTGAAATCAAGTATGAGAGGTGTTGAAGATGAAAGGAATGACAATGAGACAGTTTTAAGCATTACATGTATGCAATATGCAAAGTCAGTTGAACATACCTGTCACCTGTGGCCTTTGTTATCATTATATGAATAGGTATAGAGCACTTTGTTCACATCCACCAAGTACACAACTTTCTCTAAGGAATTCCTCCATACAGCTTGCCACAAAGTTTTATTTTACTTGTGATCTTTTTAATGAAACTGAACAAGATAAACACACCTTCTAGACACACATGTAAAGCTAAATTTAAACATAATGTCATAGCTTAATGCTAATGCCATGTACTGTGCGCAGCCAAAACTATCACCAAACTGAGAAAAACACAGAACATTTACTGTTCTACAATAATAGACTAGCAAAGTCTCTTTGCAATTACCTTCACTGCGTGAAACAGATATTATGATATGGAGAATAAGACTTGACATGGTTAAACTTTTTTTCCCTGCACTTTTAATCGTCATGGAAAGAGTGAAAGAAGACCTTACACTTATGGCAAGTACCCTTATGAGATACTCGCACTAGTCTGCAGATGAATACTAAATGAATCTGCAAACAAAGGGATTCAATGCTGCCACTGATTTTCTATGTCTGGTGAAGAGTTAGGCTTCTAAACTGACCTACAACTAGAACAATGGAATGTATGTTGAAACCGAGAAGCTTTTTGGGCTTTAATTTTTTTTTAAAGCTATTAACTATTTAGTGTCTTATCTCAGTCTCTCTATCAAAACTTGGCATTTCTGGTTACAGATAAGCGTGTCATCAGAATACCTGAAGCATAAATGTGTGTGTGAACATGAAATTCCAAACACTGTAGCAGGTTGGACACAATTTGTTTCCATGGATTCTTTTCTATGGCACAACAAGTACTTGTTAATGGGTCTTGGGATGAATTAATCTGGCACGCATCTAACATTCTGGTTCATCCCAAAAATGTCCAGTGGGGTTCGTGTAAGGCCTCTGAGCAGGATAGGCCAGTAATTACACCTGATTTTCTTTCGACTATGATTAAGCTTGCTTTGAAGGCAGCAGCATTACTACAGCTATACAGAAATGGTCAGCTTTGAAGTTGTGCCACAGTGAGAGAAGCATAGTATTGTCTAATAGGTTTTCAATAACACAAGTGTTCGTTTTGTCACCAACAAATGCTAGTGGTCTGAGCCTAAAACAGTAAAAAGTCTCTCTCTCTCTCTCTCTCTCTCTCTCTCTCTCTCTCTCTCTCTCTCTGTGTGTGTGTGTGTGTGTGTGTGTGTGTGTGTGTGTGTGTGTGTGTGTTGTTTGCTGGTAAAGTTACGGCCAGCTGCACAAATCAATTTCCATTATTGTTTCCTATTGAGATCATCCGTTTTTCTAATTGTGTTTGTAATATCAATTGTGAATTCAAGCCAAGAGTATTTCATCTTTTGTGAAAGCAATTTCAATGTAACTGCAACATTATGATGGTAATTAAATATGATTAGTGAGTTATAGTTTAATATTTGGAATCAATATGTCCTAGAACAAATAATTTTGCCCTGTGCAACTAAAGTCAGTTCAATTCAAATTTGTTTCATCAGCATAGTGAGACACTTGTTAATTTCCTTGAGTTCAGTAATGGTGGTTTTTGTTTTTGTGGGAGGGGGAAGGGTGGCTCACTCATTATTATCAGAGAAATGCGAATGATGGTTATGTTACACGTACGATTTATTTGTATGAGTAAGAATTTTCTTTCATGCTAGAAAGCAATCATCATTTTGTTCTTTACAGGAGAAAAAGGATCTTTTCTGTGTGCTGCATGCAGTTTTTTCTCAATTGGTTAGGCACAAACTAAATTGCATTCTGTTTTAGAAAACTTACTAAACAAATAAGGTTTCAATGCAAAGACCTACAGTATGATGAAGAAGCATTTATGCATTGTTCTTTTGATCCTGAACAGTCATACTGTTCTGTGGTGGTTGATGAAACTGTGCAGATAGTGTCTGAACTGTTTTACATTCACAGTGTTTTTAATGTGACCAGGTTCAAATTATTTCCATGCATACGTACGAAGTGTTGTTACACTGGGAAAAAACGGAGTGGCCAACAACACATCACACAATTCATCTAATAGTACATACATACATACTTACTCAAGCCATCGCATATTGCATGCTCAATATCTGTTGTATTTTAAATATAAATTCTGGTTCTTAACGGCTGCCACAGCAAGAACTGTAGAACATGCAACAGAAGCAGAATATTATTTTGTAATGAACCATCAACCCCCCCCCCCCCCCCAAAGATTGATAACCATTCATCTGAATTTTATCAGGTATCAGCTTCAGTAGATACAGCACCTCTAATGTGAAACTAAGGAACTAATTGCTGGTTCCTCAGAGGTTGTATCCAGCCATTTCCTGGATTCACTATTCAGTAGAAATTTGTGTCACTCACTTCTTTATTACTATCTAACACTCTAACACTTTCACTACTGTGGGTGTGTAAACACATCCTGAGCCCTCATACCCTCACTGCTGTGGATGAGTTACTTCCATGTCTAGCTGAACAAAAAATTTCGAGTATTTATCATGCAACGTATGCGCCTCACTGCGTGTTATCATTTGCAAAAAACTCATTTTGCTGTCTTGAACTGTTCATGACATATGATGATACTTATGACCATGATTTATGATGCACAAGGACAGGAATGGGCGTGTCACGCACAACCATCTATTGGATAACAAACCCAATAACTCGAGAACGAAGTGCGATGTCTTTCAGCTCTCAATTTTAAATAATATTTCACTATCTTATCTACATTTCATTCTGTAGCGGCACCACCATTTAGGATAGGGAGAGTTCGTTTTGTGCAATATTCTGAGCACAAGTTACAGCCAGGTGCAAGCCGGACTGCAGTAAGTTACGCATACCAACAGTTGCGAAGTAGAATACACGCCATAGGGCCGTCAATATGCTGAAAGAGTATATTGATAATTTTTACTTATGGACCGTCTGACAGCAACTGAATAAAACACAATTTTAGTGCCATACGCGTTTCGCCTTTATTTTCTGCAAGGCATCATCAGTGGCCTGGAATATGTACATATATTAGCTATTTAATTTACATTTTTGTCACTGTGCCTATAGGTTATAAACAGTTTTGGTGGTTGGTATTTCCTATTAAGTAGTAATGTTTTGAACTGTACTTACAGGTTGTGTGGACAATTTCTTACATATTACGCTCCAGTTGCGTTTTTGGTGTTGTTCTTCTTCTTATGAATGCCAATTTGCGTTTTTTTTTTTTCCCCCACATTCCACAGCACTAGGAACTAAACGCTTGTTTCAATGCAATGTTTTGGTTTCTGTTGCCAAGTGTCAAAAGTTTTTGACAAAGATCAAATGTTATTGCCAAACTTTCAAGTATAATTATTGAAGTATCTGTGATCTGTTCGTGTATGCATTCGCGCGCGCGCGCGCGCGCGCGCGCGCGCCCGTGTGTGTGTGTGTGTGTGTGTGTGTGTGTGTGTGTGTGTGTCCAGATGGTGTGGGGAAGAGTTTTTTTGTTTTATGTTATCATTTCCTTTATTAAGTGTAATAGGGAGCCTGTGCTGATGTGTGTTTGTTCATTTATCACATGTTTGTTTTCTGCTATGGCTTTCTGGATGTGGAAGTTTTCTTGCATTTGTATAAGATGTTTGTCATGGTTGCTTATTCTCATTATTTTCCTTTCTTGTTCCATGTTTGTAGGATGATGGTTATGGTGTTTTAAATGCTCTGCAAATGTGGAATGGTTTGTTTCATACTTCCAACATCTGATATGTTCTTTGTATCTTGTTTCAAAATTCCTGCATGTCATGCCTATGTATACTGCATCACAACTTTGACATTCAAGTTTATATATTCCTGATTGTTGGAATTTGTCCCTCTTGGTAGCTGGCTGGCTTAGGTGCGATTGGAGGGTTTGCCCAGGCTTATATGCTATTTTGAAGCCTTGTCTCTTTAGGATGTTTGCAACTCTGTGTGTTAGTTTATGTGGGTATGTCATGGCGTACCATCTGGTTCTTTTCTGTGTCGGATTGTCATTGTGTGTGTTTGTTGAGTGTGTTTGTAAGTTTTCAGCTTGTGAGTTCTTTTGTATTCTGGAAATGTTGTGTTTGTTTTGTATTTGTGTTTTTATTTTTTGACTGAGCCTGTGTACCACATGTGTGTCATACCCATTGTTCCTAGCAATTTGTATGAGTGTATCCGTTTCATGTTCATAGTTTCTCTTGCTGAGTGGGATTCTGTTTAATCTATGTAACATGTGTCTTAGTGCTGCATGTTTCTGGCTGTGGGGGTGGTTGGATGTGGAATGTATTATCGTGTCTGTGGCTGTTGGTTTTCTAAAGATGTTACGTGTATGTTTGCCATTTTCTTTTTTTATTGTAATGTCAAAAAAATTTATTTGATTTTCTTTTTCTTTTTCAAGTGTGAATTTTATGTTCTCATGAGCTTTGTTTATTTCCAAATGGAGTTCATCTATTTTTTCCACTTGGTTCATCTACCAGACAAATATTGTCATCCACGTATCTGTACCAACATATGATTTTGAAACATTCATTAGTGGTTATCTTTTCAAATACCTGATTTTCTAGGTGACTAATGAAAATGTTTGCTAGTGTTCCTGATATTGGGGATCCCATGGGCAGTCCATCACTTTGTAGATAATATTCTTTCTCAAACTGAAAGTAGTTTTGTTCAGTTGTCAGTCTGAGCATATCTGATATTTCTTTTATTGTGTTTGTGGTGAGGCTGCTGTGGGATGAGAGATTTTGTTCTATGATTTCTATTGTTTCTCTGATAGGGATGGAGGTATACATATTTCCTATGTCGAATGAAATCAGTGATGCTGTGTGTGGTACCTGTATGTTCTGTATGTTCCATTAGGTTTCCTGTGTTTATCACTGTTCTGTTGTTTTCTACTTTATAGTGTTTTGTAACTAACTTTTGGAGGTGTTTGGCTATGTGGTATGTTGGGGCTTTCTTGAAGTTGATAACAGCTCTCATCGGCATTCCGTCTTTATGTACTTTCGGTTGACTGCGGAGTGATGGTGCTTGTGGGGTTTTCTGTGTTATGTAGTTTTTCTGTTTGTCTGTGAGTGTGTGTTCAATGTTTTTCAGTGTTCGTTTCACTTTTACCTGGAATCTTGTAGTTGGATCTGACTTCAGTTTTTGTATGGCATTGGTGTTCGCGTATTCCTTGGTTTTTGTGATGTATTGCTCTTTATCCATGAGTACTGTTACATTTCCCTTGTCTGCTCTTGTTATTAATATGTTATTGTTTGTTAACTTTTGTTTTAACCTTTTCATAGTGGCTGCTTCTGTTTGGTTGTTCTTATTGTGTGTCTGCTGTGTTTGTTTTATTATGCCTTTTATTTCATCTTTTACTAGTTCTCTTGTCAGTCGTATGTTTATTTCACAATTATTTTGTTGTTCTTCACGTGTAAGGATGTGTTCAGTTTCTACTATGAGATTTTCTAGATATTGATTGTTCACTTTGCTATTGGTACAGTGTTTCAAACCTTTTTCCAAGAGCATTTTTTTCATTTTAATGTGGTTCTATCTCTGTTAGGTTAACTAAACTTGGATGGAATGTGTGTTGGTGTTCATGTGGTTTCACATTTAAAATGTAAATGTATTTTTGTGTCTTTTTTACTGTTAGTTTCATTGTCTTCTGTTTATGTTTGTTTTGTAAATGTTTCATTGCTGTGTATGTGTTGTGTTTAATTTTTTCTACTAGTGCCATGAAAACTATGGCATTTCCTACGTTTTTTGCCACTTCTAGATGAGTCTCATAGAGCATCATGTTTAGGTGCTGATTTTTTTTCGAATACACCATCTTAATTTCATGTAGTAACCAATATCGTTCTGTAACTGATTTCAACTTTTGTGCCACTGTAGAACTGTTATTAACCTTTACATTGATGTAACTTGGAATTAAATCGTTCTTTTTGCATGTTTTGTTGAATTTCATGTGCTGTATTGTCTTATGGAGTCTCAGATGTATTTTCTTGAACCTGTTGTACACATTGACAGGGAATGCTTGACATAGCTGTATTGACATCTTCAACTTTAGTAGTCCTGTCTTCCTCAGTTGCGTGTAATATCACGGTATATTGATAATTTTTACTTATGGACCGTCTGACAGCAACTGAATAAAACACAATTTTTGTGCCATACGCATTTCGCCTTTATTTTCTGCAAGGCATCATCAGTGGCCTGGAATATGTACATATGTTAGCTATTTAATTTACATTTTTGTCACTGAGCCTATAGGTTATAAACAGTTTCGGTGGTTGGTATTTCCTATTAAGTAGTAATGTTTTGAACTGTACTTACAGGTTGTGTGGACAATTTCTTACATATTACGCTCCTGTTGCATTTTTGGTGTTGTTCTTCTTCTTATTAATGCCAATTTCCGGTTTTTTCCCCACACATTCCACAGAACTATGAACTGAACGCTTGTTTCAATGCAATGTTTTGGTTTCTGTTGCCGAGTGTCAAATGTTTTTGCCAAAGATCAAATGTTATTGGCAAACTTTCGAGTGTAATTATTAAAGTATCTGTGATCTGTTCGTGAATGCATTTGTGTGTGTCCAGATGGTAAAAATTAGCGATATACCGTGATATTACACACAACTGAGGAAGACAGGAGTACAAAAGTTGAAGATGCTGAAAGAGTATACGTAGCAGTTTTGCATGTCGCAAATCACAGGCACAAGGGGCCCACTGGCCAACCTAGCGTGTCACGAGTATGTGACGTGAAGCGGCGCATATGGCAAAACAGAGGCACACAGCCGCATATAAATAGGTGCGGGTTTCTAACGAGATTGATTCAAGTGCGTCAGCTCTCCTGGACGGTGGGGCGTGTCACACCACCAGCTATACGCAGCAGCAGATGGGGCGTCAGCGTTCCAGTCCATGGCGGGTCACTGGTTCGACCCTCTGAGGCCAATGCAGGGTCCGTAGCCAGCCAGCAGTGGGCCACTCCACGGCTCGCTACCGTGGGCAGTCGTCCTGGCTTCCCACACACACCGGAGGTATCCCGAGGCGAGAGCCACAGATTCGGACACTGGACTGCGGGCGCTTGTCGCCACGATTTCAGCTGCGCTGGTGAGGAGCACGCTGCTGGCCACCTGTCGTTCACACCGAGCGGCACTGAGTTGGCAGGGACGCAGACCACTGAGTCAAATGTAGGCATCCTGATGGCAACGCAACTCCACTGGCATACAAGGCCGACACACAGTGCATGCACGGGTAGCTGAGGCAGCCATTCCGTGCCAAGCCATTTAACAGACAGCGAAGTGGTGTCTTCAGCATTGCGGGACCCGGTGACGCAGACGAAGGGGAACACGGCACTGTAGTTGGAAATAATAAATCACTTGCCTTCTACCTCTTCCCGCTACATTTGGTCATCCTGACACATTCGGTGGCAGAAGTTGCCACTACAATTCACAGCAATGTACGAGATAAAAATCAACCATATGCCAAGTTTATGCAATATGTTTGAAGCTCTGCAGACTCTTCAAAATTTTGTGCAGTAAGTATAATGAATAACAAAAAGAAATTCAGTTCTTTATCGAGTGAAGGTGTGCAATAATCAAATATTTTTCATCCAATAGTTTTCGAAAAATCGGCTGATAAGTATTTCATGTTGGCCAGAACATTATCAGCATAGACACCAACATTTGGCGAGCAGTACCGCCATAAAGAAAGACGCCCTTAGCACAGAATGCAGCAAAAGGGTCAATAAGCCTTATCTTTTGTATACTGTACAAGTGTGTGTTAAATGGCTGGCTTTTAAAGGAGCTGTGTACATCAAACAAAACAGAGAAAGTATTAAATAATGTTAATGCTATTAAGCTTCTATCCAATGCAACATTTCAACTTACTGTAATCTTCATCTTGGTGGACTTTCCCCATTGCTTCCAAGCCTTCTTCATCTAACTGTAAATTTTTCCCCTGTAACCTAGGTGCAAGATCTGCTTTAGAGCTGCCAGCTTCATTTAAAAAGGATCCACTAATACTCAGCATACCTGCAATCGCCTCTCTTGTTGAGGGAGATGCTCTACCAGAGCTGAAATACAAGTTGATTTTGAGCAATGCGGAGTTATTGAAGGAGCATTATTCTGACTGCCTATTGAGATAAGTGAAAGCAAAATTAATGAGATGGAGATAACAAAACTTACTACACACAAACTAATTTTATGTTCAAGATGTTTCAAAAATGCTCATCCAATTTCACATTATCTTCTATGTGAATGACAATGTATTAATTTAGTACATGGCCGAACATACAGAATATTACTCAGATAGAATGGAATTAAGGAAAAATATATAAAACAGAATGGAAATATCTTAAATATATGGTACAACAGTTTATAACATTAAATTTAATTTCTCAATTCAGTCAACAGAATCTGTGGTCAGGGTCAGACAGTTAGTCATTTGCATTGCCTGGGTACCATGTTAAAGTACACTCCTGCACAATGTGTTGAATGGACTGGGGTGTCCAATGCAGCTGCAAGACGAGCCAGGCACTTTTTTTCCCACTTGAAAGGAAAGTCCTTTTATACTCCATTTTGTACTCCTGCTGGTGTTTGTTGGATCCACATTTGCTTACACTTCTGGCACGTATTAAATCTTTCTTCATGGACTTCTGCTAGTTGCCTGGATTTTAGCCTGTCAGATGTAGCACTTGGGACATAGGTATGGGAAGCTCAGAGTTGTCCAAGTACATCCTTATACTCACTTATAAAAGCTTCCTGCCTTCCGAGTTAAAGTGGAGCGATATGGATTAGAAGTTGGGAGATAATTGGTGAAGGTTTTTAGAGAGCCTGTTATCATACATAAAGTTGTACTGAGTTTAGTATCAAGTTTGCTTATATGGCTGCTGTTTAGCCACACAGGAACACAGTATTCTGCTATGCTATACACTAATCCCAAACCCACAGTGGCGCGTGCTGCAGCTGTTATCCCGAAGTGGTAATACAGGCTTTGATGGATATTGTTTCTGGTATGAACTCTGGATGTAATATTTTTAGTATTTGATGGTGACATGGATTCACTGCCTAGCACAAATATCAACTGGGAGAACACATCAGACACACACTGACTGCGTACTACAGCTACCGCTTGTGCCTGTGCAAGTCACTGCAACTATAGTGTCTAAGTGTCCTAAAAAAAGTTTTTTGTATCAACGCACATCCAGATTGCATCCCACAGATCAATGGCATCACTGCCCTTTGTGTGGCATCATTTTTTTTGCATGCCACAAACTGGGGGCACATCATGAATGTTTGCCTCGGCTGGCAATCATCAACTACATTGTCCGTCACACGCTGCATGCTATCTTGCAAGTGGCCATAACAGCAGCAGCAGACAGGATGCAGCACCACATGTTGCAACAGGACATCAATGGAGCACCAGCAGATTGCCAGTTGGATCTGTATCTTATTAATGAGGACACATACTGACGCACTGGCTCCCTGCAATCGAGATCGCCTCAGTACAAAGTAGCGATTTACAATGGCCAGTTAGTCTCATGGCAGGGTCAGATCATAGCCCCAGCCAAGTATAAAAATGTAGCTCCGCAACTAACCTTGTTAGTAGTCAAATCTTTGACAACATCAAAATTTTTGGTTTAGACACTTTCACACTTTTTGGTTTTCAGATTCAGAACCAGATAAATCTAGTTTCAACTAGAAAATGCATGTAGTGTTCAGAGAATTATTGAAAAGAATGCTTACTGTACACATCAGAACAATTCATATGCTCTTATGACTGTTTAAATGGTCACCTCTAAGATATTACATTAGACCACTGGAGGCATCGTCATTCCAGGTGGCAAAAAAAAAAAATACTTGTTGACAGAGACAAAGTGTCAGATTTGCTTGTCGTGACCTTCCTCATGGTGCTTCTGCAGTTAGAGTGGACTCATGAGGATGACCAGGGAAAGATTCGTGTTCATTTTATATGCTGAGAACCATAGTTGAATAAAGTGACACAATCACTGTATGCTGGACATATCTTATTAAATTTTTTGGAAATTCAGAAGCTGTCACAGAGGCAACTGAGTGGGTTCTGGCTCCATCACTAAAACACAATTTCCTAGTAGGGACCTTACAATCCAATTTTCTTCTCACCAGACTTCTCTTTCTTTACACAAGTTAAGAAACCATCCACAGTCAACATTTTGAAACTCTGGAATATTTGTGATTAACATATAAAACCTCCCTCAGGAAGTGTACCATGGATGCTTCACTAAGTAGTTTGAAAGAATGTAGCAATATAGGCTGTACTTTAAACAGAGTAGTCCAAAGGAACTGAGAGGATAGTTTCCAGAAAAAGAGTTATGGTCTTTCTCGTAATGTTCAAAGTGATCAGATGTTTAGGACAGGTGATAGGGACATTATACTCAGTGCACTATCTGAAAATTACCTCGAGCAATGAAACAGGGAACCGACGCATGGAGATAACATATTGGACGTACTGATAACAAACAGACCCAAACTTTTCATCTCTGTAAGTGCAGAACAGGGAATCAGTGATCATAAGGCCATTGCAGCATCCCTGAATATGGAAGTAAATAGGAATATAAAAAAAGGGAGGAAGGTTTACCTGTTTAGTAAGAGTAATAGGAGGCAGATTTCAGACTACCTAACAGATCAAAATGAAAATTTCTGTTCTGACACTGACAATGTTGAGTGTTTATGGAAAAAGTTCAAGGCAATCATAAAATGCATTTTAGACAGGTACGTGCCGAGTAAAACTGTGTGGGATGGGAAAAACCCACTGTGGTTCAACAACAAAGTTAGGAAACTACTGGGAAAACAAAGTGAGCTTCACTGCAAATTTAAATGCAGCCAAAACCTCTCAGTCAAACAGAAGCTAAACGATGTCAAAGTTAGCGTCAGGAGGGCTATGCGTGAAGCGTTCAGTGAATTTGAAAGTAAAATTCTATGTACCGACTTGACAGAAAATCCTAGGAAGTTCTGGTCTTACGTTAAATCAGTAAGTGGACTGAAACATCAGTAAGTGGAACGAAACAGCATATCCAGACACTCTGGGATGATAATGGCATTGAAACAGAGGATGGCATGCGTAAAGCTGAAATACTAAACACCTTTTTCCAAAGCTGTTTCACAGAGGAAGACCGCACTGCAGTTCCTTCTTTAAATCCTCGCACAAACGAAAAAATGGCTGACATCGAAATAAGTGTCCAAGGAATAGAAAAGCAACTGAAATCACTCAACAGAGGAAAGTACACTGGACCTGATGGGATACCAATTCGATTCTACAGAGAGTACATGAAAGAGCTTGCCCCCCTTCTAACAGCCGTGTACCACAAGTCTCTAGAGGAACAGACGGTTCCAAATGATTGGAAAAGAGCACAGGTAGTCCCAGTCTTCAAGAAGGGTCGTCGAGCAGATGCGCAAAACTATAGGCCTATATCTCTGACATTGATCTGTTGTAGAATTTTAGAACATGTTTTTTGCTCGTGTATCATGTCATTCCTGGAAACCCAGAATCTACTCTGTAGGAATCAACATGGATTCCGGAAACAGCAATCGTGAGAGACCCAACTCGCTTTATTTGTTCAGGAGACTCAGAAAATATTAGATACAGGCTCCCAGATAGATGCCATTTTCCTTGACTTCTGCAAGGCGTTCGATACAGTTCCGCACTGTTGCCTGATAAACAAAGTAAGAGCCTACAGAATATCAGACCAGCTGTGTGGCTGGATTGAAGAGTTTTTAGCAAACAGAACACAGCATGTTGTTCTCAATGGAGAGACTTCTACAGACGCTGACGTAACCTCTGGCATGCCACAGTGGAGTGTTATGGGACCATTAATTTCACAATATCTATAAATGGCCTAGTAGATAGTGTCGGAAGCTCCATGCGGCTTTTCACGGATGATGCTGTAGTATACAGAGAAGTTGCAGCATTAGAAAATTACAGCGAAATGCAGGAAGATCTGCAGCGGATAGGCACTTGGTGCAGGGAGTGGCAACTGACCCTTAACATAGACAAATGTAATGTACTGTAAGTACATAGAAAGAAGGATCCTTTATTGTATAATTATATGACAGCGGAATGAACACTGGTAGCAGTTACTTCTGTAAAATATGTGGGAGTATGCTTACGGAACGATTTGAAGTGGAATGATCATATAAAATTAATTGTTGGTAAGGCGGGTGCCAGGTTGAGATTCAATGGGAGGAGTCCTTAGAAAATGTAGTCCATCAACAAAGGAGGTGGCTTACAAAACACTCGTTCGACCTATACTTGAGTATTGCTCAACGGTGGGGAATCTGTACCAGGTCGGGTTGATGGAGGAGTTAGAGAAGATCCAAAGAAGAGCGGCGCATTTCGTCACAGGGTTATTTGTTAAGCATGATAGCGTTACAGAGATGTTTAGCAAACTCAAGTGTCAGGCTCTGCAAGAGGGCGCTCTGCATCACGGTGTAGCTTGTTGTCCAGGTTTCGAGAGGGTGCATTTCTGGATGAGGTATCTAATATATTGCTTCCCCCTACTTATACCTCCCAAGGAGATCACGAATGTAAAATTAGAGAAATTTGAGCACGCACGGAGGCTTTCTGGCAGTCATTCTTCCCGCAAACCATACGCGACTGGAACAGGAAAGGGAGGTAATGACAGTGGCACATAAAGTGCCCTCCGCCACACACCATTGGATAGCTTGCAGAGTGTAAATGTAGATGTAGAATATTTATTTCATGTACTAATCCTTTATACATTACACACATGGAAAACACACAGATTTTACTTTTACGTATGAGTATTATTCAAGAAAAAAATTAAAATTTATATATTATGTAGTACATGACATTAGTGTACCTGTGTAGCTTAAATCAATTATGCTGGCCAACTTTTACATGACAATAGTCTCAAACCATCTCCTAAAACAACAACAAACAAATTGTAAAAGAGAAATTTCAAACTAGCTTTTAAAATGTAATGACCAACAATTTGTGAAAGAATGTTTCAATCACTCGGCAGGTCTATATATGGAGTTATTCCAAAAATGGTTGGCTCTCAGTAGCCAGGTGTTAAAGCATTCTAGCACAGGCAAACTAACAGAGATGGGTGCAATCGGTACTATTACTTTTGTTGATGACTGTATGAGCTTGTCAATATGTTAAACCTTAAGACTAGCATTCTAAACAATTGTAGCAAATTACATCAAAAATAAAAACTTTAGAGCTACAACAAACAATTAACAGTCCAGATTGGAATATTAACAACATTATGAAAAAGATGTTCTGTTCCCCATAAGGATGACACATTGAGTTGTAGACAGACGACAAAAACACTGTCACACGCTATGCTTTTGGCCACAGCCTTTTTCAGAAAGGAAAAGACACATATTCACACAAATAAGCATGCTTCATGTACACATAACTATTATCTCAAACCGCTCGAGCCAGACTACAACTGTGTCGTGTCAAGCAAAAGCAGCAACCTAGAGTGGAGCTGGAAAGGGGACAGGATAGCAGAGTATGGGTGGGAGGAGAGGAGTCAATGCTAGCTGGTAGAGCTTGCAGGTTCTAGGTGGCAGGACAAGGCTGCCAGGGGCATTGTAGGAGGCTGGTGTGTGTGTGTGTGTGTGTGGCGGGGGGGGGGGGGGGGGGGGGGGGAGCAAAGAAGGGGAAAAGACCAGCTGATGTGTTGGCAGAGAACGGCACACACTGATGGCAAGGGGACGACAATGAGGTGAGAGGTTGAAAATTAGGGTGAGAGGGCGTGAGCTGGGAGAAGGTGATAGGACATGGGGGGCAGAAACAATACGGTGGAGGGTGTGGGGATGGTGGGTTATCATAGGTTTAGGCTAGTATGGTTTTTGAAGTGGAGGAAGTGTTGTAAGGATTACTCCCCTCTGGGAAGGCCAGTGGGTGTGGCACAGGGGCGGACTATGATGATGTGGAGGTTGGATGGATGATGGAACACCACTCTGCGAGGGGTGGGAAGGATCTTGGGTAGGATGTCCCTCAGTGCAGGGCATGATGACATATAATCAAAGCCCTGATGTAGGATGTGGTTCAGTTGCTTCAGCCCAAGGTGGTGTTGCATGGCATAGGGAGCACTCCTTTGTAGCCTATTCCTGGGGATGGTAGGTGGATTAGGAGTGTGCAGGGGTACGGTATGGTAAATCTGTGGACAGGAAGAAGGTGTTGAGACTGTGAAGGAATGAGGGTAGTGTCTTGGCCCTGAGCCCAGATCATGAAGATATCATTAATTGACCTGAATGTGAACCAGACAAGTGGTTTGAGGATTTGGAAGGCTGGGAAGGTTTCCCCTAGATGGTTCATAACCAGGTTGGCATAGGAGGGTGTCTACCGCTGAACAGCAGATTTGTTTGTATATCTTCCCTTCAAAGGAAAAGTAGTTGTGTGTTAGTGTAAAGTTCGTAAAATTTATGAGAAACGAGGTAGTGGGTTGGAGTCTGAAGGACGTTGGGAGAGTTGGTGTTCAGTAGCGGCAACAATATGGGCATGAGGGCTGTTGGTGTATAGGGAAGTGGCATCAGCAGTGACGAGTAGGACTCCTGGAGGTAAAGGAGTGGGGATGATGGAGAATTGGTGAAGGAAGTGATGGTATCTTTCACTTGGAAACCATCTCTGCTTCCTCCACAAGATATTGCTAATGTGCACTTCCTACTACATACATCACATCTCTGAAATTGAATTTCTTGCACTCCAGCATCTGGAAGAGCATTCGAGACACCACCTTCATAAGTTATCCAGCCTGCTGATATCCTACTGCCTCATTGGGGCACCACTATGCAACTCCTATCCTACCCACAGTGTTTGTATTCAACAACCCCTTATAGCACCCAAACCCTGCATAGATGACCTTTTCAGCTTGCTATATCCCCCAAAACTCCCTTCAACACTCCACAAAATCCAGAACTGAAACAATCCCAGAATACTGCTGTTAAAAGTTTCCACCAAAATCCTCAGCTCTGCAGAAGTTTCAGTCCTATCTAGTGGCCTCACCTTCAGCCCTAACCCAAATTTAAACATGTTGGACTTTTCAAAGACCTACTCTCCTCCTCCTGATCCCTGCAACGGAAACACTTCTTTGCCACTAATCCCTCCAACCAATGCCAACATAATCCCAAAATTGAACAATGCACTCCCCAGTTCATACCGCCATCCAACTGTAATCCTCACATCCTCCCCAGTCTCAACTAACCACTCCCTGGTCACCTTCCAGGAATTCCTTACCTCCAGCTTGGCCTCACCATCCTTCCCCAGGTCCCTTCCTAAGAAACCAATGTTCCAGCAGAAGAAAATGCAACCATACAAAGCCTCAAAACAGATCCTGACCTAATCATCCTGCATGCAGACAAATATTCCACTACTGTTGTCATGACTACTGGAAGGCCCCTACCATTTGTCTATCTCCTCCACCTATAAACCCTGCCAGAGTTACCCCATCCTAACTATGTAGTTTCTGTGCTCCCCTGTAGTATACCTTGTAAAAACTGGAATAATTAATTTAAAAAGAGTTACAAATAAAGTAAATAACATACTACTTACTTCAGTGCAAAACTTGAGCTTGCTTCTTATTACACGACTTGTCAAATCGTGGCACCAAATTAAATATAGCTACCTTCGTTTCCTTCTCAACAGGAAGTCTTGATCTGCACTTGGTTATTATGACTTTCTCATAGTTTATCACCTTTACAACAATTTCCTTAACTCCTTACCGCTGGTATTAGGAGACCATGCCTCAGTGGCTGACTAGTTTTACATTTTATTCGTGAAGGGGGCTTTTACCACAACCTTTATGGGAGGGCCACTTAACTTTATCAGCCCAATGAGGGGTTGGCAGAACACTTTGTTGCCTCCTCTACCCAGACCAGACTGCAGCTGTCTGGGCTTGGTGGTCCACCCAGACCTCACCCAACTTGCTCCCCCCCCCCCCCCCCCCCCCCGCCCTTGAGTGGGGTGTTTGCCTTACATCTATGTGGGCTTCTCTTGCCCTGTCCATGTTGCTAGTTTTTCCTAGACAATATCTGAGTGAGGTACCTCTGGTAAGTAGTAGGGTTGGGGGAGGGGTGAGGGATGTATGTCCTCTCATAACACTCTGCTATCAGAGGCTTCTGGCTGCTCACTAGATGGGGTGCATTGCCTGCCTTTCTCTGTCTTCCTTGCTTCTGTTTTGTCCCTTATCTCAAATTCATTGACCTTTGATAGACCTTGTGGGTTTTCTTCCCCTGGGTTTTGTGCAGTAGACCATCTCTGATACACAGTCATGTAGACTTTTCTGTTTGAGGAAAAATGGACTGATTACCCAGTAATTTGGTCCCTTTAATCAACCAACTAAGCAACTGATTGAAGAAACCACAATCACTGCCGGAGCTATGTGTAACACGTGATTGTTCAGCTTCACAGTTATGACTGCTTATGCAGGCTGGTCATCATCTAAAGTGGAATTTCTCCAAGGACAGACAGACTGACACCAGAAATGAAATTTCACAGAACTGTCTTATTTTCCACCAACTACGAGACAAATCCGTGGTGCCTTGGGTGGTTCATGGTGCAGCAGGGCTCCATGGCACACAGGTTATATACCACTGCCACTGCCTCTGCCCTGAATCTATTTCCCTTCCTGTCCCTATGGCATCTCACACACACCTTCTACATACTCCCCCAAATCCACAAACACGAAATAATCCTGGAATTCCCATTTAGTTGGTTATTGAGCTCACACTGAAAGAATTTTGGCCCTGATTGCCTAACATGCCACAACAAGGATACAAACCACATCCTTCACTTACTCTCCACCATCCTTACCCCTCTACCTCTTGGATTCCTGCTGACACCACTTCCCTGTACACCAACATCCCTCATGCCATTGGCTTTGCCACTACCCTCTTAGGCCAACCTGTTTATGGGCCATCTAGAAGAAACCTTCCTTGTCTCCCAGAACCCCAAACCACTGGTCTGTTTCAGGTGCCTTGATGAAATCTTCCTGATCTGGACTCAGGGCCAAGAGGCACTATCCTCATTCCTTCACAACCTCTTCTGTCCATTTTATCTGATCATCCTCAAACCAGCATGTCACCTTCTTGGACATTGCACTCCTCCTCTCTGATGGCTCCATCCACACCTCTGTCCACATTAAACCCACCAGCCAGCAACAGTTGCCATCCCTTCCACACCAAAAAATCCCTCCCATACAGCCTGGCCACCTGGGAGGGTGTATCTGCAGTAGCCTGGCCACCTGGGGAGGGTGTATCTGCAGTGACAAGAACTCCCTTTCAAAGCATGCTGATGGTCTCACAAATGCTTTCACAAACAGGCACTATCCTGCAGACCTTTTCTGCAAACAGATTTCCCGTGACACATCCCCACACAATCCCAGTCCTCCCACCATTCACAGGAATCAGCTACAAAGGAGTGCCCCCTGTGTCACCCAATACCAGCTGGACTGGAACAACTGAGCGACATCCTTCATCAGGGCTTTGATAGTCTATCATCATGCCCTGAAATGAGAGACATCCTACCAAAGATGCTCCACCCCAATTGTAAAGTGGTGTTCCATTGCCCACTCAATCTACGAAACATCCTAGTCCATCCCTATTCCATTCCCAATACCATCCCATTGCCACAGGGAGATCCATGTGCAAGACCTGCCCAATCCATCCAACCAGCACTTCCTGTTCCAGGCCTTTCACAGGCTTATCCCACCACTTCAGAGGCCAGGCCACCTGTGAAAGCATCCGTGTCATATACCAGTTCTGCTACCATCATTGTACGGCTTTTTGTACCATTGTCGGGTGTTCAGCTGGGTGCAGTCATTTTTGTAACACGATATTTCAACTGTGTACCTTGCCGTCACCTTCATGTGATACCTGTAGATTGAGTATCTTTGCTACATCTCGGCTCCTTTATACTCTTATCGCTCTCACCCCTTCCTCCACCGCTGGTTGCACACTGTGATGGGTAGAGTGGCGGGGGGGGGGGGGGGGGGGGATATGGCACTGCTGGATGCTGAGTGTGAACTCTGGTCCCTCAGTACTCCTGTGGCCTGCATCGAGTACAGTACTCACTCTCTGCCAATGCTGTGATTTTACTTGGCCGAGTGCTGGGTTCCAAGCTTTGCTGAGAGTAAACCCAGTATATTTGTTGATCAGCTATTGAAATACAAGAGGCTGATAGGCTGATCAACAGAGACACTGAATTCACTCTCAGGAAAGCTTGGGACCCAGTACCTAGCCAACTAAAATCACAGTGTTGGCCAAGAGCAACTTCCGCACCCGATGCAGGCCACAGGAATACTGAGGGACCAGAGTTCGCACCTAGCATCTGGTGGCGGCAATGCCCCCCCCCCCCCCCCCCCCCATGCCACACCACTTCATCCATCGTGGCATGCAACTGGCAGTGGAAAAAGGGGTGGGGGGGCCATAAGAATATAAAGGAGGTGGGATGTAGCAAAGATGTTCATTCTACAGGTATCACCAGAAGACGATGGCAAGTTATGTTGCTGAAATATCGTGTTACAAAAACGACTGCACCCGCCTGGACTACAGACAACAGTACAAACAGTTGAGTTGCAGGGAAAGCCAAAGATCACATTGCACAGCTTTTTACATTGCTGCGACAACAAACCAGATGTTCACCAGAATGAATGGCACCAATGCCAAACTGTGGCCAAAATCTAAGTACACCAACTTGTGGCACAACATGCAGCTGAATATAGCATGTTTCACAACCCGGACCATCTGGATCCTCCCCTCCACCTACAACTTTTCTGAACTGTAGATGTGGGAGTTCTCAGGTCCTGAAATCATACTAGCCTTAACCTACTGTAACCACCCATCCCCCCCCACCTTCCACCTAACAGCTTCTGCCCCCCCCCCCCCCCGTCCTATCACCTCCTCCCAATTCAAGTCCTCTCACCCTCATTGTGCACCATTCTCTGGCAACTCACGCACTTGTCTTTCCCCCTTTCTCTGGTCTCCTCTTTTTCTGCTTCCTGCCCCCCCCCCCCCCCCTCCAAAGCCTCATAGCGTTGAGCCTGGCAGCCTTGTTCTGTCACCTACTCCCTGAACGCTCCACCAGGTAGTGCTGACTCCTCTCCCAATGTTTGCACCATGCTATCCCTCCACATTCCCTGTCCCACACTGGATTGCTGCTTCTGCTCAACGCAACACAGTTGCATTCTGTTCAAAGAAGTCAAAGACAATGGTCGTGTGCATGAGGTGTGCGCGTTTGTGTGAATGTGTGTGTGTGTTTTCCTTTCTGAAGAAGACGTTGGCTGAAAGCTCAGTGTGTAACAGTATTTTCATTGTGCCTATTGGCAACTCAACATGTCGTCTTTACTGTGAGTAGCAATCTATCCTTTTCACAAACTATAAAACCAGTAATCAGTATGAAGCAGGAGAAGAATAATGTCAACTCACTCAATATCAACAGATCTTGCATTGCGCTCTTGTGGTTCATCTGCATAACCAGATGCTTTGAGTAACTCTTCAATTCCGTTTTTCGGGGTCTCAAATGAGTCTTCATCTGTAGTCGAGGAAGGTGTCACAGCATCTTCTGGTTGTCCTCCCTCTGCATTTTTGTACATATCTGTTTTTAAGTAACAATGATAAATTCAGGACACAAATTACCAAAATTTCAAGACACATACACACACATATATATATAGTTTTGACATCACATGTATATGCACAGCCAATAATTTGTTAATATACAGCCATGACAGTAATATAGTCTGAACACGGTTGCTGTAACTATCAAAATCAGTATGTGTGACATTCGTACAATTTTGCCAGTGATCAAACATTTCTAACATACGTAGAAAATCACAGTAGACTTCTCCAATATTGCACAATTCACTGTCAATGACAATACTGCAATGCAATACGCTACAATTCACGAAAACAGAACTTTGGAAAAGTCCTGGCCTTCATGAACCCTTTACAGTTACTGTCCTTTGGTGGAAAGAATATTCTGCCAGCAATAAAGTAAAACAATATAACACTACATAACAATTAAAAATGGTACTGATAATTCTATCAACAGTGTAGTAACAGTTTAATAACAAGAAAGTTATGTGGCTTCTTGTGACACAAGAATGTAAACAATGCTCCTCAATGACCACATCCACCTTAAGTTGGGAGTCCAGAGAAAAGTTGAAAGTCCAGCGAAAAGTTGAAAGTCCAGCGAAAAGTTGAAAGTCCAGCGAAAAGTTGAAAGTCCAGCGAAAAGTTGAAAGTCCAGCGAAAAGTTGAAAGTCCAGCGAAAAGTTGAAAGTCCAGCGAAAAGTTGAAAGTCCAGCGAAAAGTTGAAAGTCCAGCGAAAAGTTGAAAGTCCAGCGAAAAGTTGAAAGTCCAATGAAAGCACTGTCAGTCTTACCATTCCCACTTTTTTGACCACATAGGTTCAATTTTTAATTTAAAGTTTTAATAGGCTTTATTTATACCTTTGATTAGATTTTTAATAACTGTGTGTGTGTGTGTGCACAAAACTGTAATCTTACAAAATAGTTACTTACTTGAAAGCCTCATCCGTAAAGGTGAATCATTAGATATAACTACAATCCTTTTATTTGGCAAACTGCGCTCTCTTATTATTAATCTGTCTGAATCCGAGTCAGACTCTGTATCATTTTCACTTGGAAGGTATGAAATATCACTGCTTGCAGGTGCCATAATTTCCTCTTCATCACTATCATCATGGAAATCATACACTGAAGATCCTCCTATGGCATCTATATTATCTTCCCTGCAACAATAAAGCTTAACATTAGTGTTACCAGAGTATTGAAGAATTTGACACTTTGGATATTTTGCCACTTACTGAGAAATCACAGCAATTTCACTTTTTGTACTGATTTTATAGTTTTGTATCTTCCATACAATCACGGAAAACCTAAATCAGAATGGCCGGACGCGGGATTGAACCTTCGTCCTTCCGAATGCGTGTCCAGTGTGCTAACCACTGCGCCACCTCGCTCGGTACTCGAGCTTTCATTGAGGCTAACATTCCGATGGAAAAAGTTGATCATTCGAAGCTGAGAGAATGGATGAACAAATACATACCAGGTTTGTGTAAAGCTGTAGTGGAGGATTTATGGATCCCAGTCAGTAATGTTGATAGTGAGAGATCATTTTCTAGATACTGCAACATAATGTCTGACAGGAGAACAGCTCTGACTACCAGTAATATGGAAGTCATGGTATCCTTGTCTTTCTCGGACTGACTTGCGTGTGGTGTACATAGACTAAGACAGGATAAATGTTTTCCAAACTTTCATGATTTATAATTTTTATGCTTTTTCAATTTATGTAAAATAAAAGATTTTTCACTGCAAATGTGCCATAAATGTATTTCCTGTACCTTTTACTGCTGAAAAGTGGAAATAAAATTTAACGAAATTATTGACAAAATGGAAAAAAAAAAACTAGCGAAAAATATACCGAAATAACTTTTTAAAAATGACGAAATCGAGCAAAAATTTTCACCATAAACGGGTGCCTCTAAACGTAAGTAATACCATCATCCACGCACTGGTAAATAAAGATTTTGTTTTACATCCAAAGTACCCAAAGATCAGTCAATCATTATCCAGATTAAGTCACAGAAAGCAACTTGGTGCAGCTGGCAATCTGCAGAAGTCTCAGGGGAAGATTGTAAGTTACTAGCCAGTCACCTTAATGATCTCATGATAAAAGTATGGGGGACAGAGGATATTCTACTGGATCTATGAAACTCATTAATCTTTGCCTGTTGAAAACATGATAGCTTGAACACTGTGCAACTGCATGCTGTCAAATGAGATGTTATCTTAAACACAGTGTAGATTCACCAGACTCTGGCACATCAAAAATATGTTCAGGGCATGGTGTAGAGGAAAAGGGTTGCAAACCTAACAGACACCTTTGTGTGGTCTTTATATATCTGGTGGAGGCATTTGACTCTGTAGGCTGCAGTAGTGCACTTCATTCCTGTGGTGAAGCCAAGTGAGTGATGCTTGTTCTCCATCACTTGCTATCCATGCGGTACATTATAACAAAACAGGTGCATGCGCCATTTTACATGCTTTGTAAGAATGCAGACGAGGCCTGTGTAATAGCATCAAGCCTGCACACACACACACACACACACACACACACACACACACACATTAAAACTTTGTAGCCTGTGCACATCTGCATGCTATTCTTGTGGCTGTGCAAGCCATGCAAGCAGTTGTGTCATTAAGTAAGGAAGGTTAAGTTACATCTACACCATGCTTCGCACGCCACCTAATGGTGTGTGGCGGAGAGTACTTTCGGTACCACTATCTGATCGCTCCAGCCCTGCTCCACTTGCGAATAGTGAGTGGGAAGAATGATTATTGGTAAGCCTCTGTATCGGCTCTAATTTCTCAAATTTCCTCCTCGTGGTCAATACGTCAGAGGTATGTGGGGGGGAAAGTAATATGTTGTCTGACTTCTCATGAAAAGTGCTGTCCAAAAATTTAATAGTAAATCTCCCCGTGATGGACAATGCCTCTCTTGTAACATATGCCAGTGGAGTTTGTTTAGCATTTCTGTAACGCACCCTCCCCTGCTAAACGATCTCATGAGGAAACTTGCCACTCTTTGTTGCATCTTCTGTGTCTCCTCCATCAGTCCTACCTTTTGGATGAGCTACATTTCCTTAATATTCTTACACTGAATCTGAGTCTGGTGTCTGCTTTTCCCACTATGTGTTTTATATGGTCATTCCACTTCAGGTCGCTCTCGATAGTTACACCTAGATATTTTACGGCAGATGCTGTCTCCAGCTGTTTGCCATCAATAGTGCAGCTGACTGCTGAGATATTCTGAAATTTGAAATTTTTATTTGTAGCAACTTCTGCTAAGCTGTGCGAAGTGTATTTAACTCTCTCTCTCTCTCTCTCTCTCTCTCTCTCTCTATCTCTCTCTCTCTCTCTCTCTCTCTCTCAACAGCTGAGTAAACACCACACGGAAAGAGCAGACACTTGGAGTGCTCCAGACTGCAGTATTTGTGGAAATTTTTTTCACTTCATAGCTGTCCAACAAAGTACCTATGTGTGCGCAATATGTTACATTTATTTATTTTCAGGGTCAGCTGCCAGAGCATGCACCATTCATCAATTCTCTGCAGGTCATTCTGCAAAGTCTTAATATCTTGTGGCGTTGCTACTTTGATAGACACAACTGTGTCATCTGCAAATAACCTTAAAGAGCATCCGACGCTTTCTACTAGATCATTCATATTTATTGTAAACAGCAATGGTCCTATCACACTTCCCTGTGGTACGCTGGATATTACCTTTACATCTGTTGATTTTGTTCTGTTACGAGGGACGTGTTGAGTTCTGTCTGCAAGAAAGTCAAATCCAATTGCAAGTCTTCCCCCCCCCCCCCTCTCCCCCATTAAATGGCAACACGGAATGGTGTCAGGTTCCTTACTGAAATAAAGAACACAGCATCATCCTGAGTGTGGTTGTCCACAGTGCTATGGATCTCGTGGAGGAACAGAGCCAGCTGAGTTTCGCAGGATCTCTGTTTGCGGAATCCATGTTGATTTTTATAGAGGATATGTTCCATAATTCTACAACAGATTGATATCAATGAGATAGGTCTATAATTGTGTGGATATGCCTTATGGCCTTTCTTAGAAACAGGAATGACCTGTGCTTTTTTCCAGTCTACGATAAATTACTGCTAGAAGGGGAGCCAGTTCTTTCACATAATCTTTATAGAATCTTATAGGTATCTCATCTGGTCCTCACGCCTTTCCACTACTAAGTGATTGCAGCTGCTTTTCAATTCTGTGATCGGTTATCTCAATATCTGCCATTTAGACGTTCGTACAATGATTGGAAGGAGGGCAGTGTAATGATCTTCCACGGTGAAACAACTTTGGAAGACCAAATTCAGTATTTCAGCCTTCTCTCTGTTATCTTCTGTTTTGGTGCCAGTGTGGTCGCTGAGAGATTGAATTTTGGCCCTCTTATTGATTTTACATATGACCAAAATCTCTTAGGGATTTTACTTACATAGGTTGACAACATTTTACTTTCAAAATCATTTAATGCTTCTCTCATTATGCTCATTTTCACTTTGTTCAGCTTTTGTTTGTCAGCTAGGTTTTTACTTGTCTTGAATTTGAGATGAAGTGCTCTTTGTTTATGTAGTGCTTTTGTAACAATTCTATTAAACCATGGTGGATATTTCCCATTACTTAAAACCTTACTCGGGACATACTTGTCTAGGACACATCGAACAATGCCTTTGAATTTTTTCCATTTGTTCTCCACATCTTCGTCCTCACCGAATATTTGGTGCTGACTGCTGAGATATTCTGAAATTTGAAATTTTTATTTGTAGCAACTTCTGCTAAGCTGTGCGAAGTGTATTTAACCCTCTCTCTCTCTTACTCAACAGCTGAGTAAATGCCACACGGAAAGAGCACACACTTGGTGTGCTCCAGACTGCAGTACTTGTGGAAATTTTTTTCACTTTACAGCTGTCCAACAAAGTATCTATCACTATTGAAGCTACCCCACTGTGATACTACAGCCATTGTAATCTCAAATGACAATGTTGGAAGTGTCTTTTGAAGTCAAGTCTTTGTTTTCAGTCATAGTAAATGTGCTGCATTTGTAGCCAAGTAATTACTACATGTTTTGTATTGTCGTTGCATTTTTTCATTTAAAAAAAGCTGTCTAGTTGTAACATATCATTCAATGTAACCAACGAAAATTGTGGGCATACAGCTGAATGTAGTCTTTTATTGCTCTGAAATTTCATATTATATCACAAATAAATAAATAAATAAATAAATATATGTGGCTACAGATAAAGTTGGTGGGTGGTTTGATTACATATTATAGTGATTTTTTCTTAGGTAAATACTTTAATTGTGATTCATCCCAAAGAAGATATTACTGTCTACTTGTATCCATTGGCAAAATAACATCTATTATATTTCATAGAAACACTCTTTATTTTTGAAAGTGCCACACTGTTTATTGTTAAGTGGCTCACTTCAACATCTCTGATAGTGTTCATTAACATCTGCAAGCGATCATATCTTAGTATATGTTTTTATGCTGCCTGATGATATCAAATACTGACTTGTATGCCGGGATGGTTCCTTTGAAAGCACACGGCCGACTTCCTTTCCCGTCCTTCCGTAATCCAATGAGACCGATGACCTAACTGTTTGGTCTCTTCCCCCAAGACAACCCCCCCCCCCCCCCCAAAGCTCGAGTAGTCGATAAACGATAAAATTAATTCTTCTTTATATCATTTTTCACTCGTTTTGCCCCTGCAGTGACTTCCATGAGCGTAGCTTGTCTTTTTATACCAGTAGTTGTTAGCGCCTTCTCCTTGTTGTTCTTATGGGAAGAACTGTTATTAATGTGTTTCAGGCAGGTGTCCTTCCTCTGCCACTCAATACGCACATTGCAGTATTTGCACATAAGTATCTTCCTAGCCGGCCATTGTGGCCGTGCAGTTCTAGGCGCTTCAGTCCGGAACCGCGCGACTGCTACGGTCGCAGGTTCGAATCCTGCCTTTGGCACGGATGTGAGTGATGTCCTTAGGTTAGTTAGGTTTAAGTAGTTCTAAGTTCTAGGGGACTGATGACCTCAGATGTTAAGTCCCATAGTGCTCAGAGACAGCCAGTATCTTCCTACTTTTGTCGAAAACATAAAATCCTTCTGACGAAAATTCCTTTTCTCGGTCGAAAACTGTCACTACCATATTAATCATCTGTAGCACGAAAGCAAAACACAAAATACCACACTCAATGCACCGGCGATCCACAACGATTTCCAACACGTAATACTGAATACACTGCCAGAACATTGTAGAATGTCTTTGGAATACTCATATATTATAGATATCGAAATGGTGTACAATCGATATCCAGATTGTATTACCATAACTCCAATCGAATTTCTGCAGTTAAGTTCAAATGACGAGATTTTGCAAAGTTTCGTCAATTATTTCGCGATTTGGCTTAAAAGTAAATAGTTTTGCATTTTCAGCAAAATGTGTAAAATTTCATGAAAATTTAGAGATTTTGCGCTTTGCGAAAAACAGGTGCCTCTACTTATTTTCCATCAACTTCTGAGTCAGCATGTAGTAATTCCAAACAGCACTCTTTCAAGCAATAATGACATTCACCGCCTCTAAGGCAAGTCTTGCCCTTGCATATTATGGGAATTATCTCATGAGTGGATAGTCCTTATATCACCTCTACAGTCAAGAAGAGCGAGTGTGCGGTGTTGGTATTCAAATACAGCTGCAGTTTCCTAGGTTTGTATTTCCACCAGCAATTTTTTGAGAATGTGTCTTTTTATCCACATCCATTTCAGTCCCTGGAAAGCTTTCTTTTATGATGAAAACTTGATTTATTTTCTATGCTGTTAATGTGTTCTCCCTCTTATCTATATGGAGCTAAACATATCTCTCTTCTTGTCTAATTAGTTACGATGCTACGCAAAATCAAAAACTATAAAATTCAGGATGGAATAATGACAATATTCGGAGCGAACGAGCGCGCGAGCGCGCGCGCGCACACACACACACACACACACACACACACACACACACACACACACGGAGCATGTGCAAATGCAACTCTCACACACACGACCACAGTCTCTGCTGCTGAGGCCGTGTGTGTGTGTGTGTGTGTGTGTGTGTGTGTGTGTGTGTGTGTGTGTGTGTGTGTGAGGGGGGCTCTATGTCTGATGAAAGACCTTTTGGCCGAAAGCTTGCTTGTTGACAGTCTTTTTGTTGTACCTATCTGCAACTCAGCACCTCTGCTATATTGTGAGTACCACTATCCTTTCCATTATATTGTCAATTCTGATGTTCATATGTCATAGTCGACATGACCAATTGCGAACCTGGTACACGGCCAAGTGGAGGATCTGAATCAGAGGCTCTGACAGTTCTGTGACTGTGTAGGCTGCAGATTCATCGACTTGTGTAATAGGGTGGTTGGGTTTCAGGTTCCGCTGAATTGGTCAGGAGTCCAGTACACTCAGAAGGGTAGCAGGGATTGTGTGACATGGACTGGGTTTTTTTTAGGTTAGAGGGCCTCTGGCAAACACAAAACGGGCTTGTCACAGCGTGTGCAGGCCCAACACAGGAAGAATGTAAATACAGGAACCATAGGTATAACAGTGGTAAATTATTGTAGCTGTGCTGGGAAAGTACCAGAGCTTAAAGTGCCAATACAAAGGACTGATGGTCAAAATGTTATAGGCATCGAAAGCTGTCTAAAAGCAGGAGATAAGTTCAGCCAAAATTTTCGCGAAGAAACTAACAGTGTTCTGAAAGGATAAGCTAGATAGTTCCTGCGAGTTAGTATGGGCAGAGTTCATTCTTGGCAATCAGAATAAAATAATAATTGGATCCTTTTACCGACCTCTCAATTTAGATGATACAATTGCTGAAAGGTTCAAAGAAAACTTGAGTTTGATTTCAAACACGTATCCAACAGACACAAGTCTAGTTGGCGGTGACTTTAATTTACCCTCCATCTGTTGGCAAAAATACATGTTTCATTCGAGAGGCAGGCAGTAAACATAATCGGAAATTGTGCTAAATGCATTCTCAGAAAATTATTTCTAGCAGTTAGTTAATGAGCACATGTGAATAGTAAATGGTTGTGAAAACACACTTTACCTCTTAGTGACAAATAATCCTGAGCTAATAACAAGTATAAAAATGGATACAGGGATTAGTGAACATAGGGTTGTCATAGCGACACTGAATACTGTAGCCCCCAAATACTCCAAAAATAAACGAAAAATATACCTATCCAAATAAGCAGATAAAAATTCACTTGATGATGGCTTCCTGAAAGACAATCTCCACTCCTTCCAAATTAACAATGTAAGTGTAGGCCAGATGTGGCTTGAATTCAAAGAAATAGTATCAGCAGCAATTGAGAGATCTATACCAAATAAATTAAAGAATGACGGAGCTGATCATCCTTGGTTCACAAAACGGGTCAGAACACTGTTGCAGAAGCAACATAAAAAACATTCAAAATTTAAACGGGCGCAAAATCTCCAAGATTGGCGATATTTTACAGACGCTTGAAATTTCGAGTGGACTTCAATGTGAAATTTTTATAATAGTTTCCGCAACGAAACTAAGTCTCAAAACCTGGCAGAAAATGAAAAGGAGATTCTGGTTGTTTGTGAAGTATGCTAGTGGCAAGACACAATCAATGTCTTCTCTGCATGATAGCAATGGAGATACTATCGGAGACAGTGCTACCAAATACAGACTTCCGAAGTGCCTTCACCAAAGAAGATGAAGTAAATATACCAGAATCTGAATCAAGAACAGCTGCCAACATGAGTAATGGAGAAGCAGATATCCTCAAAGTAGTGAAGCAACATAAATCACTTAATAAAAGCAATTCCTCCAGTCCAGACTGTACACCAATTAGTTTTTTTCCTGAGTGTGTTGAAACAATAGCTCTATACTTAACAATCATATACAACTGTTCGCTCAATGCAAGATCCATACCCAAAGACTGGAAAGACAACAATATTCAAGAAAGGTAGTAGGAGTAATCCACTAAATTACAGGTCCATATCATTAATGTCAATATACAGCAGGATTTTCGAACATATATTGTGTTCGAACATTATGAGTTACCTCGAAGAAAACTGTCTACTGAATGCAGTCAACACGGATTTACAAAACACCGTTCTTGTGAAAAACAACTAGCTCTTTACTCGCACGAAATGCTGAATGATAATGACATGGGATTTGAAATTAATTACGTATTTCTGGAATTCCAGAAGGCTTTTGACACTGTACCACACAAGCGGCTTCTTGTGAAATTGCGTGGTTATGGAATATCATCTCAGTTATGTGACTGGATTCATGATTTCCTGTCAGAGAGATCATAGTTCATAGTAATTGACAGAAAGTCATCGACTAAACCTGAAGTGAATTCTGGCATTCCCCAAGGTAGTGTTATAGGCCATTTGCTGTTCGTTATCTATATAAACAATTTAGGAGAGACTCTGAGCAGCCGTCTGATGTTTGCAGATGACGTTGTCATTTATCAACTAGTAAAGTCATCAGAAAATAAAGGCAAATCGCAAAACTATTTAGAAAAGGTATCTGTAAGGTGCGAAAATTGGCAATTGACCCTAACTAATTAAAAATGTGAGGTCATCCACATGAGTGCTAAAAGGAATCCATTAAACGATAAATCAATTAAATCTGAAGGCCGTAAATTCAACTAAATACCTACGAATTACAATTATTAACAACTTAAATTGGAAAGAACACAAGACAAAGATGTCCATTTGTTGATACACATTGCACCAAGAGAAAACATCACAGGTTTTACATGTTGCATAACTGCACGGTTACATAAGTAATAAACAGAAATGGAAAGTGTCATACAGCTTCAAAGTTCTTTAGAGCAAAATCATCCTACACTGAAGAGCCAAAGAAACTGGTACACCTGCTTAATATCATGTAGCAGCCCCACGAGCATGCATAAGTGCCACAACATAACATGGCATGAACTCTACTAATGTCTGAAGTAGTGATGGAGGGAACTGACACCATGAATCCAGCATGGCTGTCCATTAATCTGTAAGAGTACAAGGGGGTGGAGATCTCTTCTGAACAGCACGTTGCAAGGCATCCAAGATATGCTCAATACTGTTCATGTCTGGTGAGTCTGATAGCCACCGGAAGTGTTTAAACTCGGAAGAGTGTTCCTGGAGCCACTCTGTAGCAATTCTGGATGTGTAAGGTGTCACATTGTCCCACTGGAATTCCCCTAGTCTATCGGAATACACAACGGATATGAATGGATGCAGGTGATCAAACTGAATGCATACATACGTGACACCTGCTGGAGTCATATCTAAATGTATCAGCAATCCCATATCACTCCAACTGCACATGCCCCAATCACTCCAACTGCCCATGCCCCACACCATTACAGAGCCTCCACCAGCTTAAGCAGTCCGCTGCTGACATGCAGGGTCCATGGATTCATGAGGTTGTCCCCAGATCCGTACACATCCATCTGCTCCATACAATTTCAAACGAGACTCGTCCAACCAGGCAACGTTTCCAGTCATCAACAGACCAATGTTGGTGTTGACTGGCCCAGGCAAGGCGTAAATATTTGTGTGGTGCAGTCATCGAGGGTACACGAGTGGGCCTTTGGCTCTGAATGCCCATATCAATGATGGTTCATTGAATGGTTTGCACGCTGACACTTGTTGATGGCCCCCCACTGAAACCTGCAGCAATTTGCAGAAGGGTTGCACTTCTGTCACACTGAATGATTCTATTCAGTCACTGCTGGTCCCATTCTTGAAGGATCTTTTTCCAGCCGCAGTGATGTCTGGGATTTGATGTTTTACCAGATTTCTGACATTCACGGTACACTCTTGAAATGGTCGTATGGCAAAATCCCCACTTCTTTGCTACCTCGTAGATGCTGTGTCCCATCGCTTGTGCACGCTCTATAACACCATGTTCAAACTCACTTAAATCTTGATAACCTGGCATTGCAGCAGCAGTAACAGATCTAACAACTGCGTTAGACACTAGTTGTCCTACATAGGCGTTGCCAATGGCAGCGCCATATTATTCCTGTTTACGTATCTGTGTATTTTAATATGCATGCCTATACCAATTTCTTTGGTGCTTCAGTGTATAAAGGGATAAAGAATAGCAGCCTATAGCCTTATGGAATTATTTTCTCAAAATAAAAATAACTTGATATTAACAAACAAGTGAATCTTTAATTATATCAGTGCCAATATCATCCCATCTATAGGTACACACCACTGCAGATTTCCTTACTTGATTCTCACCTAGCATCAAACAATTGGCAATGATGATTATAAAAATCATGGATACATCACAAGTGTATATACTGCAGATCATTTAACTACTCTTGACTAATGCCAGCACTTGGGTAAACAAACACATTTAGTTATTACACCATTAGTAATGTTATGACTTCAAGCATCTGATAAATGTACATGAAAATCCATACCACTTCTGCCCCTGAAATAAAGGCACATGAAATGTTGAATAATCTTTACGACTTTCCCTAAAATTCTTTGTTGCTGTTGTTGTTGATCAAATGCGTGAATCATGTGTCAAAGTCACAAATATATTTTTTAAATTTTGGAATAATTAGATTAGATTCACACCTCGACAGATACGATAGGTGGCTTGTTGCACTATTAACAATAGTTCAATCCAGAATACACTTGAAGTTCTCTCTCCACCATCTAATGAAGATAGAGAGGTTATAAGAAAATCAGACAATGGAACTATTTGATGTATAAAATGCCTCCCAGTTTTACTGAAAAAATTTAATCAAGATTATATAAAAGTAGTTATATGAGCCATTGGCATACATTGTAAGAGAAATCATTACCACTTACTTTTAGAAAAACTATTGCTACTCACTTTTACAGCAGGAGGCATAAAAGGGCAGATGAAGAAAGATCAAAAGAAAAGGAAAAAGCTTGAACTGAAAAGTATGTTTGAAAAGTGTGCTACATAGACAAAAACAACATCAATTTTTATGTTAAACTAGGCAACAGAACTAATATTTAAGAATATACTTACTCAGAATGATTCTGCAGAGCATCATTAACCAGACTGTCAGCAGATGAGACAATGTTTTCACCAACAATTTGACTTCTTGCTATTTTTAATTTCAGTTCCCCTTCAGTCTTTGACTGGTGAGGTTCATCATCTAAGAACCTACCATTGTATGTTGTATCAACATTATCATTTAATGTTGGATTCAGAGTTGAATTTATTTCATCAGAAGCATTAATTGAGTCAACCATATGAAAATTTTCTAATTTATTTATACTATATGGATACATTGCTGGTTTTGGCAGTGTTAATTTCAATGGTGGCCGTTGCATACCAACAGGTTTCTTATTTTGAAATGGCAATTTTGGTACTGTCCGAATTGTTAGTCTTACATGGTCCTTAGGTTCAATCTGAAATGTCACATATAGACAAACCATTAATGTAAAACAAAAATTGAAAGCAAAATATTTTAAAATTAATCTTTAATGTATGCTTTTGTGTGTGTGTGTGTGTGTGTGTGTGTGTGTGTGTGTGTGTCAGTCACTTACACACTCATCCAAATTTGGGCAGAATGAAAAATCCACAAAGTCATCATTAATAGGTTTCTTTTTTTTCCTCTTTGATTCTCTTTCTGGCTTTGGAGGATTCAAAGAAATCAAATATCTCTCAGCTAGCCTGATTTCTTTGTTAAGTTCTTTAAATAATTTTGAGACATCAATGCCATTTGGTATCTTTTCCCTCATTTTATGTGCCACCTGCAACAAATAATTATACTCATTCCTCAAGGGAACAAGAAGTAAAATTCATCATCTTACCTGCCAGGCATATACTTTTTGAAACATTTTATTGTAATGAAAAAACAACAAATTTATTTTCATTTATAATGTGAAGATTCAAATGCAATTACATCTTTTTATATATACATAATGGAGGACCCCAGAACATTTCAATCGCTTCACACATCCATTACAAAATAATTCCTGTAGTACATATTAGCAAAGGTTGTTTCCATTGTAAATAGACTTTTGTTTATGAAAAATTCTGGTAAATTACATATCATGCTGCCAACACACTTTACACGTATGTGCGTTAACTTTTCTGGAATTTAGGAATATAACAAAAATATATCAGACTGTCACACCAAAAAAAGTTTGGAGCTTTTCATAAAGTCTAACAAGCCAAATGCACCAGAAAGAATTAGCTTTTGTTGTTAAAGTGCACCTATTTCAAGCAACAAAATGTGAAAAAGACATCACATGCAATCTGAAGACCAAATACTTCACTGATTCACCATCATAGTAGGTAGTATGGAATCTGAAGTTTGTGCAGAGAGCTCTTCTCTATCTGCAGTTCACACATGCACTGCACCCAATGCATCATATTTTCTCAGTTACACAATGCTGCTTACCTATTCCAGCTCTACTGTTTACCAACCAATAAAACCTCAAAAATAAATCTCTCAAGAAAGACAATAGTGAAGACAGTGATAGTTTCTTCGCCCATACTCTTACATCACATCAAAGCCTTACACTGTATGTTCCAGTGCGAAAGAAATTATAATCACTATTAAGAAGTAGGCAGCAAGAATCCCAAGAGCATAAGCCTATGCCACAAACAGTTCACGTAGCAGACTGTAATTCAAATGTAAGTGTGCATCAAAAATGGCAATACAGCAAACATAAAGTGGCATGTGCTCGTATTTTACTTACAAAACAAAGTTTTTATTTATCTGCTGAATGTTACAGTAACTATGTGAAAGTTTTAACATCTATCCATTCTATATTTCTTTACATGTCACTATTTTTTCGACAAAGTGGTCACTTTCACCCTTAACAGTACTTCTTTCAAATGAAAAGACTTTAACCATTTTCAATATCTTCTTATTTTTCAAAGAAAGATCAACAATAAGTCAGTAGAGAGGACTGCAAAACGAACAAGTAAATTTCTCTCCAAGATATTTTTCTGCTACAAGTACTAACTGACTTAAAAGACACAAATTTGCAATTCTCAATATACCACAGACAGGAACAATTAACATTGCACACAGTGGTCTAAGAATTCAAAAAAAATGAAAACATGATTCACACTTCTGAGACACATCATAAAAATATCTTAATTATCAGGATATCACAACAAAGACATTGTTTAATGCTTTAAAATCAACCTCCACCAATGCTCAGAGTGTCATTACAGTATTTGGATTCAAAATGCACAAACTGCATAAGGAACCTCTCTGGAACATAAATAGCAATGATAGTGAGACATTTATTAACAACTGAATTACAGACGTCCACTTTTCAGGATGCGGCACTCCTTTTTCACTCCGATGATGGCAGTGGTGGAACACTGAAAAATGGACTCCACTGGACACCAAAAGTATTAGGAAGTCATTCACGTCTATGAATGCTCAATTATGTCCACAACTCACAGAGAACACTTAAAATTTAAAAACTCTTTTTTCTCAAAGGTCTTTTAAATTGTCTAAATTGATACATATCTAGAAATTAAAATATGATAACTAGACTAGTTTCAGTTGTCAACACAACCATCCTCAGATCACACTTGTATGAGACGTAAGTTGAACAAAACCTGGATGCATCAGTAATAACTATTTCATGCAATAACTTGCACTTGTATAAGAGGCAAGTTCAATGAAAAATTTTGGCTCTAATGGCACAACAAAAATGTGACTGGTTCTACACCATAGCTAATAAAATTTTAGACAAACATAACTGATATAAAGGTCATCATTACACCATATAATTTGATAGCAAAATAAAAGGTTTGTGTAGGACTAACCTGACTATTACCCATTCATAGCCACAAGATAACAATGGTGTTAAAAAGTTTTCTTCCGTTCAATGCTGTTACAGCAGGATGAAATCGATAAAGGAATTCGTATCCTTAAACAAAATGCACTGGCCGGTGGATATAAAATACTCAATGTTACTAATTGTTACAATAAAATAAATAAAAACAGAAAATTATATACAATAATAATAATAATAATAATAATGAGGAGGAGAAAGAAGAAGAAGAAGGAGATGAAGAATGTCCATAACCAGAATGAGATTTTCACTCTGCAGCGGAGTGTGCACTGATATGAAACTTCCTGGCAGATTAAAACTGCGTGCCCGACCGAGACTCCAACTCGGGACCATTCGAGTCTCGGTCTAACACACAGTTTTAATCTGCCAGGAAGTTTCATATCAGCGCACACTCCGCTGCAGAGTGAAAATCTCATTCTGGAAACATCCCCCAGGCTGTGGCTAAGCCATGTCTCCGCAGTATCCTTTCTTTCAGGAGTGCTAGTTCTGCAAGGTTCGCAGGAGAGTTTCTGTAAAGTTTGGAAGGTAGGAGACGAGATACTGGCAGAAGTAAAGCTGTGGGTACCGGGCGTGAGTCGTGCTTCGGTAGCTCAGATGGTAGAGCACTTGCCCGCGATAGGCAAAGGTCCCGAGTTCGAGTCTCGGTCGGGCACGCAGTTTTAATCTGCCAGGAAGTTTCAATGTCCATAACACCCCAATAGCAATCATAAAACTGAAACTAAATTTGCAGCTGTGGCATACGGCATGCACCATTGAGGTTTCACAAAAAAATTGAGCAATGTTTTCGTAAGACTGACGTTGGGATTGATTTTCTGACTACTTCACCTAGGACACGCTTATGTACTGAATAGGCCCAAAACATAATAAGTTTAATATGTCAGGAGTTTACAATACAAGAGCAACTGTAAGGATTGCGACCACTACTATATCAGCTGGATGGGTTGCTCCTCTGATGTACACATTAGAGAACATACCTACTCCCAAAATAGAACAGCTTTTGGTATGTACATCACTATGTAGAGAAACATGGTGCAGGAATTCAACACAGCTTGGAGGTACTGTGTAATGCACCTAAAGGAAGCAAGCTGGGTTTTTCAAAGAACTGGATCTCCACAATTGTCAGAGGGGCCCCAACTGAGTATTAAAGGAGCTGAACAAGTTTAATCAGAATTATTTCTTCACTATTTTTGATGAACTGCTATAGAATTTTAGCAAGTAATACTAATGATAAACTGCAATACTTCCAGCCCGAGGACCATGTGCTTTTACTGCTGCCTTTCTAACTGCATCAGCACATATGACTAAGTCAGATCACCTTCATGTCACTAGAGATAGTGCCCCATCTGCATAAGCCATTTTCTCACTATAGCTGTTAATTTGATTTGTTAATATGATACGTTGGCAACATTATGGGATTTCAATCTTTTGTTATGTTGTGGCAACAGGCCATACTGCTGTTTCATGTTCTGCTCATAATTTTCTTGTAATTAATACCGATTTGGTTTTCTGGCCTGATTTTTGTTTATTTAGATTTCTTTGTCAAGTATTTTTTAATATTACAGTGTTTTTTTCTACAAACTATTTTAACTATGTAACCTTTTATTATTTTTATATGTCGATCTATGAAAGTGTATAAACTTGCGCATCAGCTTTTCCGTCAAATTTTGCTTCAGCCTGTGTGAGTCCATGCAGCAGCAGCAGCAGCATTATGGCTATTAATGGGTAATAAAGTTAGTCCTACTGGAAACACAAACATTTTATTTTGCTACTGACGAGTTACGTGGTGTAACAATAAATTTTTTATGGTTTAAGTTTCTCTACAATTTTATTGTATAAAACGTATCTCATTTTCACTGAACTTTCCTCTTATACAAGTGCAAGTTATGGTTATTATTGGTACATCCAGTTTTTGTTCAACTTGTCTTATATGAAAGTTATCCGAGGATGGATGCATTCACAACTGAAACTAGTCTAGGCATCATATTTTAATTTCTATGTATGTGCGTGGTCTACACAATTAAAAAATATTTTTAAAATTTTAAGAAGTTACGTAAGATCACTTCTTCTTCCCAGAAAATGTCAGACATTACTCACATAGAATGGTCAGTGATAAATTCGAAGGCTTGAGGTTTGAGGTCAGGTGAATCAAAATATCGAAGGGAAAGGGGGGATGGGAGGCAGGAACACAAGCTCCCCCTTACCTGTGGAGAGCTGCTCAAACCACTCCAACACAATACGGAGCGATGGGGTGGTGCATAGTCATGCCAGATGTATATGTCATCTCCAAGTTGCTGCAGGTGCATAAGCAGATACACATTACTGGACAGTTGTTTCCCATATTGTTCAACAGTGAGATACAATGATAGACATATCAGGGATTTCACCCCATGTAAGTGTATCTCACCTTCACCACTTGCATGTCAGCATGCAGGATGAACAACCTCAAGTAGTTTCTTAGGTACTTGCAGGCTGCCATTTGTCTTTTTCATGGGCACAGCAACTCTTATGTCCGAACAACCGTTTTCAATATTGAAAAGTGTATACTGATGATGTTCCTGCTCCCATGTTAATCACTGTGCCTTGTGATGTACACTGAGCAACCACACGAGCGTGGTGGCTTCTGTGCCCACAGAAAATAGATGGTTCTCCAGGGTACGACTGCTCTCTCAAAATGATGAGTGATTGGCTGCAATGTGATCTGTCTTGTCACTGTTACAATCCACAACAGTGAATGGTTACTGCTCTTATCCATTTGTTGCTGCCCACTTTAGTTGACTGTGGTGGTTGTGGTGTTTTCCCTGAAATGCGGTACTTGTGGTACATACTCGACACGATGTCTCACGAAAACCCCAGAGTCTAAACAACTTCAAAGATGGAGTATCCTATGTAAAAAGCACTTATGATCTTGTCTTGTCTGTCTATATTAATATAATATAATTTGATGCGCCTGCAGTAAACCTATGTCAAGCTACTCAATTGTTGTGCAATACAGAATTACATAATGCTATATCATTAGACACGTTATGCAAATGCCTGCCACAATGTATGCAATATGGTTTGATAGTTGATATGTAGACATGAGGTGAATATAATAATTAGATATATCATTCCAGAATAGCGCCCAAGTGCTCAAAGTCAAGACAACTGATAATGGCATCTACTTGAGATGGTGAAAGTCTGTACTGTGGGCTTCAAATCATTGTCACACAGGTAGTGTGCAACTGATAAGTGTTCTCTAACTGAAAGCTTCCATCACTGTTTTAGAAAAGGAGCAACACAAACACATAAATTCAGTAAATGAGAAGTCTGGCACCACTAAAATTACACACATGTCCCTCCAGAGCTCTGATGTCACAATGTAAACATAGCTCACACACTGGATTTTTCTCATTTTGAGAGAGCTGAAGAGCAATCTGTTTAATTGTTAAAAAACATTCAATAGCCAAGATCACATAAAATATATTTTTTTGAAGTTAAGACAACCAGTTTCAACAGACTATGCTGTCATAACTAATGAGGAGGTATTGAAAAGGATTGGGGAGAAAAGGAGTTTGTGGCACAACTTGACAAGAAGAAGGGACCGGTTAGTAGGACATGTTCTGAGGCATGAAGGGATCACCAATTTAGCATCGGAGGGCAGCGTGGAGGATAAAAATCGTAGAGGGAGACCAAGAGATGAATACACTAAGCAGATTCAGAAGGATGTAGGCTGCAGTAGGTACTGGGAGATGAAGAAGCTTGCACAAGATAGAGTAGTGTGGAGAGCTGCATCAAACCAGTCTCAGGACTGAAGACCACAACAATGACAACAACAACATGCTGTCATCTTCATATCTTAAAATCTTTTTGTTGTAAAACATGTTCATTTTACATCGACATCACACGTAAGATGTCAAATGGATAAAAACAGTACAATATAAAAGGTTTGTCATTGCTAAAATGTTTAGAAAACATGAAGCACCTTGTGCAACGTGCTATGTACATACACATATTGTTCACAGTTGCTTGTTGCATCATACAGTACCCAAAATCATAACTATTTACATATGCTGGACATACCGTATTTACTCGAATCTAAGCCGCACTTTTTTCTGGTTTTTCTAATCCAAAAAACCGCATGTGGCTTAGAATCGAGTGCAAAGTACTGAAAAATGTTGGTAGGTGCCACCACAACTAACTTCTGCCGTCGAATATATGTAGCGCTGCATAGGCATGCTTTGCAGGCACAAACCACTGGCGCCAAAACCACTGCATCAGTAAATAAATTTAAAAAAAAAAGTGAAAGACGAGCTTTTTTCTCCGCCCCGGGTTTCGACCACTGCATTTTCATACATTATCCAACAAAGTAAATACAAATTTTGTATTGTTCATCTTCGAATATAGCAGCATTTCAATGTACTACGAAAATCCGACGGGCAAGACTGTTTGGGATGTTTGTCAATATGGGAAACTCTACGTTCTGAGTTTTTTCCTACCTGTGAGATGAGATGGTTTCTAATAAGAACTTCTATGA